>NC_133657.1:10444509-11724409 GCF_009905375.1 Apium graveolens | reverse complement strand
CTTTATCTATAGAGAGGGAAAGAGTATCTGTGTGATGCAAGGACATCCCAAATTTCTAAAGGCTAAAAGGGAAGAAACCAGAAGGTTGAAGAAAGAAGCTGTAAAACTCAAGGCTGACAAAAGAGCACAAGCAAAGCTTGAAAAACAGCTAAAGTCAAGCCAAGTTGAAGAAATGAAAGGAATTGAAGTCAGGGGTGAAGAAAAGATTGCTAACTTAGATGAGGTTCTTGGGAGCATATTTGGTGAAAATATGGAGGAAAGAGAGGAATGACAGAAGGGAAACAGAAGAAAGGCCAAGGCACACAGAAGGAGTGAAGATAACCCTGAAGATACCAAATCTATATCTAAACCACTACCTTTCATACCTGAAACTTTTGTTGCTGATCCCTCTATAAATATCCATGGTGAACCAATCATTCCAAAAGAGGAACCTATTGATTGGGACAACATCACATTGCCTACCTTTTTAACCACTCTACCACTACCAAAGAAACAGAAAAGAAAATCTAAATCTACACCTCCCCTAACCTCTAAGAAATTCACTCAAAAACAAAAACCTAACCCTAAGCCACCCATTTCTAAAGATGATTATGTTCACATCTGTGACATAAAAGAAGCTTCAGACATTAATCTCTATCTGGATGAGCTGGAGGAAGTAAGGGGAATAGCTGCCTACAGACAGCTACCAGAGAGATTGGTGTTCAGATATAAGGGAGCTGGGGAAAGAACATGGCCTCTCTACAGGATTCTAAATGAAGGCTACTCTACCTTGATCAGAGTCTTTTCAGCCATCAAAAAGGATTCTGGCTTTACCAGAACAGCCAAGACTGAAATTCTCAACAAGATTGCCAACATAAGGAAGACTTGGAGGGAACCAAATGCTTTGCCCAGAACCTTACTCATACAAGAAAGGGGAACTAAAATTCACAAATCACCTCATTGGTTGATGGAATTTAGAGATGACAAAGGAGTCAGAAGATTTTTCAGACTTGAAGACCAACTCAAGATTGCCAGCAATGAAACTCTCAAGGAAATGCAATCTAAGTTGGATATCAGTGATGAAGATGAAGCTGAATTCTTCAGACAACTCCAACTCCAAATTGAGGAAAATGACAAAGGGCTAGGAAAGAAAACCAGGGAACAAAGAAGAAAATGATGATTTGCTCAGGCTAGAGGAGCACCCTTGGAAATACTGTAAATCTTCAATTACCTCCTAGTACATACACTTTTGCAGCACTTTTTATATTTCTACTTAGTTTCAATTCAAATATTTGTTAAGTGTTTTGTTATCATCAAGTTAACCCTGAATTTATGCCTACAGTTCTTATAGACATAAATAGGGGGAGATTGTTAGGAATATATGTGCATTAGTTTGATGATATGTTTAACAAAACACTTAAGTAGAAATTTAGTGTCTGTAGCCTCAACGGATAAGACCATTTTGGCTATCCGTTGATGGTGTAGCTTTACTTAGAAATAAGTCTAGTATTGTAGCATATTTCAGTCTCTGTATTTAAAATTGTAATTCTTAGAAGTTGAGAGAAACTATGAGTCATGTTGACTACTAGATGATATGCAGATAGGAAGGCCAATTGTAAATATTTCATGCCTTGTAATTTTGTATAAATGAAGTGGTATCAACGGATGACTTAAAGACCTTCAACGGATGAGAAGCTAAGCTTCAACGGATGTCTCTAAAGCTTCAACGGATAACATCCTTCAACGGATGAGAGCATCAACGGATGAAAGCTTCAACGGATAACATCCTTCAACGGATGAAGTCATCAACGGATGAAAGCTTCAACGAATGTTCTGCTAATTAGCCGTTGATAAGTGGTAGTTGTACCTACAAACAGAGGCACGTGGGTTGACAGAGAAAACCTGAGATGTGGTAGCCGAATTTCAGGATCAACAGAAAAAGCAGCCGTTCTTCTTTAGTACAAAGTTGCAATAGTCAACAAAGTACTTGAGTGAACAGGAAAAGAAGCAAGTGAAGAACTTATTTTACTATTGTAATTTTATATTGTTTTTCACTTGTACACTTGGTAATATATATAAACTAAGAAGAAGCTAGTAATTAGAGAGAGATTTTCCAGAGCTGTTAAGAAATATCTTGAGAGAAAATTCATCTAGTTTGTACTAGGATGCAGCTGTGATCAACATTGTTGAACACAGATTTTCTAATATACCATCTCTGGTGGAACAACAAATCCACCAGAAAAGTTTTTAAAGTGTGTTGTGTTCTTTACATTTTGTGTTTGAATATATATCTGTCTGCATTAGCTCAAAGCAATTCATACACTTGTTCATCTAGAACACACTGCTTTAATAAACTTCTCAAAACTTGAAAAAGTTTTGAGATTTACATTCAACCCCCCCTTCTGTAAATCTCATTGTTAGTCCTCTAGGAATAACAGTAGACTATCCCAGTCTATTGGCTCATCTTTTGGAATGATAGGTTCACCATGAAAATTCTTGGATGGATCTATCTTGAATTCTTCATGTGCCACAGAGGGCATGGATGTTTGAGTTGTTGCAGATGTAGACTTTTTGGGAAACTAATCTTCCAATTCATTTTTATCAAAATCCACTTTTCTCTTTGCATGAAGTTTGTATCTAAAACTTTTTCTCTGCTGTGATTCTTCTTGCATTTTCAGTTCCTTAGATTCAGTGGTTTCAGATGATTGTTCAGGAATTTGTTGTGTAGGTTTTACAACTTACAGCTTGGCCAAGATAGCAGCTTTCTCCTTCTTGTGTTTGACCTTTTTAGCATCTAGAGCAGCTTGCTTCTTTTCTTGGTTCAATCTTGCCTTTTCTTCTCTTTTTGCTTCAGCAAATTGAGGGTGTCCAGCCACCACACAAATTTCCTTACCATTCCTGAAAACCTTAGCAATTCTTCTTTTTAATACTGAATCAGCAGGATCCTTATAGAATGCAATAGATCTTGACAACAGTTTCTTCTCATTAGGCTTTGGTGTCTCATACACAGTGTCCAAAGGATTCTTTAGAGAAGATTTAGGATAGTTCACCTTTGGCTTCAAAATTAGCTCAGCCTTTGGAGATTTGATGCAGGATGGTTGTCCTCATTCCAGATTATTCATGCTCATTTCATTCACAGAGATTTGCCTGACTTGAGAGTGATGAATGGCTGATTTTTCTGGCTTCTTTGCTAGCCCAAACCTCTTTTGAATGTCCTCATCAATTTTCTCCCAGTTGATTGGGCTCAACTGCTTCTTTTCAGCTGCTCTCAATGTGGTTGCTGCTTCATTAATCAGATCAATGCTATCCTTAGTTGGTGGCTTGGTGAAAGCAATTGTAGGCACAATTACTTTGCTAACTTGAATAATAAGTTGTTGCTCCCCGTCACTTGAGCCTTTCTCCCCCTTTTTGTTATCATCAAGTTGTGTGGGAGGGAGTTGAGCAGCCACCAACTGTTGGAGTAGTGTAGTCTGAGCTTCTTGATTGTTAAGTATCTTGGCCATTGACTTCTCTACAGCAGATAGTCTTGAGTCCATGGCCTCAACTTTCCTATTGAGATCAACCTCTTTCCTTAGCTTTTGAGCAATTTCAGTCATGGTGGTTGCAGGGAGTCTAGCATCCAACCTTTCTATAACATCTTGCTTGACTTCAGAAATTTCTTGCTTGATTGTATTTTTAGGGTGTTTTGTTATCATCAAGTTTCTCTTAATTTATGGCTACAATTCTAGTAGACATAAATTGGGGGAGATTGTTGTGAATATGTTGTGAACTTGATGATTTCATTAACAAAACACCTTAGTTATTTTAACTTAGTGAAATATGTAGCACTCGACGGATAAGCAAATATAGTCCCGATGGATAACTCAATATAGTCCCGACGGATGATGATTTGATATCCATCGAGTGAGTAGCTTATGTAATAATAAGTCATGTAGCACATTTCTGCAAACACCTTTGTATAGATTCTGTAGTAGCATATAAGTCATGCTGACTTTAATTAGATATGCATAATAGGTTGATTAATTATACATAGATGATGTATTGTAATTCTGGATAAATGAAATGAATTCAAGTGCCAAATAACTACCCGACGGATGATCAACAAAGCTACCCGACGAATGATCTACAAGGCAACCCGACGGATGATCATGTACCCGATAGATGATCAATTCAAACATCTGTTGATAGTGACAACACAGTCACATACGTCGAGTGTATGCAAAAGGAATGTGGAAGCCTATTCAACTGGGTTTTTGAGAACAAAGAAGCATTGTCATTTCCATGCTATTATGAAGATATTCAAAGATACTGGAATAGAGTAGTGAAGCAGCATAGTATTAGACTTGATAGGTTTTATTTTATTATCTTGTCTTATTACTGTGTAATCTTGGTGATATATAAACCAAGAGTAGCAAATAGAGCAAAAAGAAGACTAAGCAAGTATTCTCTCAGGGAAACAATTGTAAGTTGTATCCTTAGCATTTCTCTGTAAGTTTAGTTATTCTTATTTGTAAGCTTCACAGAGTTCTCTTGATATATATATATATATATATATATATATATATATATATATATGGTGGATACATTCAAATCCACCAGAAAGTTTTAAAGACTTGTGTTTTTATTACTTTGTGTTTTGATTCATATTTAACTTGTCATTCCGCACTTTGCAAATCAAAACACTGACATATATATTTTAAGTTAGAACATTTTATAATTGAGAAAAAGTTTCAAGAATACCATTCAACCCCCCTTCTGTAATTCTTGTTGCATTGTTAGGGAATAACAAAACTAAATAGGTTTCTCGCAATCTTCTAAACCAAATAGGTTTCTTCCAATCCTCTAAACCAAATAGGTTTCTTCAATCTTCCAAACCAAATAGGATTTTTTTGGTAAAAATTCGCAGCTGCTGTTTTCCTTTATTTCCGGGCTGCTCAATTTGGATTCTCATAACTATATCATCTCTTAATTAAATAGAATTCAAAAAGTTTCGCGTAGGCTGTAAGATCGTCCAAATCTGACTTACGGAACTCGAGATAGGGCCCGAACAGTGTAAAAAATCGCTTAACCCACCAAATCCGAATTTTGTATCCAACTTCGCTCATTCGTGGCCATGGATGTAAACTTTAACCCTCCATAGATGGAAATCATCATCCATGGATCTGCCTCGTGGTCACGGCTACTACATTCAAATGTCCTTCGACCCCCTGGTCAAAAATAGTTACTCACGGATCTCCATCATAACTATCCTTAAATTCTTGCGTTAAAGAACCTTCATCGTGATGAGACATCTCTTCCTCCTGAGATTACGATCTTGATCATCACCCCTCCTTCTAGCGCCAATTTGTTGACGGAGGAATTTGGTAACAACAAAGTTTGAGGTTCGTCGTCGGAATCAAGATCTACAATGGTGGTTCTTTGCTGGAAAAATCACCGGAGCATGGTGGTTGTGATTAATTGGGGGCTGAGATTGCTTAAGGTTGGTGGTGGCTCCTTCTGGCTCTCGCTTCCGACTCCTCGCAATTTGCCTACGTATCCCTATTTATAGGGAATCAAGTCAACGTAGTTCTTGGTAAACAAATAATCTAATGGGCTTAGACTTCTTATTCCTAGACCCGATAGAAATCCTTCCAGAATCCATCTTCTGCTAGCTTTAGGAATGTCCAACTATGAGGCCCAACCGCGAAGGCCCAATGCTCATTTGTAACGCGGGACTTCACAGATAATGCATCTCCCTGCGGAAGGATAACATTCCGCTACAACTATCTCCCTTGAGTTACGAACGCAGGTATAGCCACGGTTCACCCCAAATGTCAGACGTGTCTATGTCCCCCGAATGAGGATAACCCACCAGATAGCAAGACAGGTGATCCCAAGCTCTTGGATGCAAAGTGCAGGATGACTCCAAAGTTCTCTAACGAGGACACCCGTTGAATACAAGAACAGAGCTCTCAAAGCACATACCAATGGTAACCTCACATCCCCAACGAGGACACCCGTTGAATACATGAGGAGACCTTCAATCATCAGGCATACCGCTGGAGGCCTTCAATCATCAGGCATACCGCTGGAGGCCTTCAAACTTTTCACGGACTCAAGGAGGAAATTCTTCAAAGAGTATATACAACAAATATGTTAGTGAAAATAATCCTCCATTGTTCCTTCCATGATTGCCTTGTCCTGAACTTATTCTTGTTTTCCTTGTCCTTAGTGGGGATAAGCCCAACTATCCAAATGAATCCAAAAGTATGCATCTCCCTATCTAGGACGCGTTCTCACCCTGTAAAATGCAAACATTTTTCCTTGTATTGTAATCCAAACACATAGATAATCCATATCCTGTATTTCTTCTAATGAGAGCGCGTCCAACCTTGGGGCGCGTCCTTAATCTACAGGGTGCACCCCTTGTATCTTACTTTCAAATGACTCATATTACTCACTTCACCCAATATTGGGCACGTTATATGCCTAAGGCGCGTCCTCCCCGTGCGTTAAAGCCTAAAACCTAATTTTTCATCTTTTTACCCTAATTCAATTCTAATTGACTAGTATTTGACCAAAAATGTGGTAATACCGGATTTTGGCTATAATAAATTCTAAGGGCACTTAAAGAACTAATAGCTCAAGTTCAACCTGTCAAGAATCAATTTCGCGCAAAAACAAATATATGATCGTGTGGGCAAACAAGAAGGCGCCTTCGGCATCTCCATAGTTGAAAGTTGAAAAGAATAAAAATTAACCGACAGAGACATTTCCTTTACTCTACATGAATATATAATTAGCACATGCTATAACTTCCCAGTTCTTTTATATTTAATCTTTTCCCCTCCTTTATCTTTGCCAAACTTAAATATTTTCAACAAAGTAATATTTTCATAAAATATTTAATGTAAACTAATACATTTTTACGATGATCTAGTTGCTAATATATATAGTCTTAATAATCTGTAATAAAACTCGATCCGATTTAAATTAGAAAAAAACCCGATCCGATCCGTCCCGAAAAAAAAGTCCAGTTAGGCTCGCCTCAAGGGCCCAAACAGACTTTGACATTTTCGAAAAACCCGGCCCGGCCCGGCCCGGCCAAAATTAAAGCACGAAAAGTCCGATCCGGTCAAAATCCGACCGACATGCCTCTTGTATATCTCGAGTTTGACATAAACCTGGACAGAAAGCCGAAGTAATAAATGGCTTTTTCTTATCAATATCTTTTCTGTTAAACAGCTGCAGTAAGAAGTGTCTTCATATCAATAATATTCAGTAATTATTTGGTTTCCCTGGTTTGCTGAAACCATCAAACCCTGGAATTTTATAATCGCAAAGTGACACGTAATGCATTCCCCAGCCGATGACGTAGTAGTGCTGACACTAGCTTAGCTGTATTGTGAAGCACATGTGGAGTAGTATATGTTTAGCCGAACGCCTGTAGTTATGTCCCCTTTTATTTGCATTTCCTTGTTTATATTACTCCCACTTTCTTAATTCGTGAAGCAACAAATTATTACAAGTTGGTCAGGGGTTGAAATTTAGATGCTTATATTTATAGCATGATGATAACTTATTTACAAATATAATCCAGGTGACAAGTTGACAACCAGAATTATTCTGGTTTATCATAAGACAAAAATAGAAACAAATATATGAATATTTATGCACTGGCATGCATTCGCGATGCAATCAAGAATGTAAAATACAATTTTATTGCTATAATCGATGTGACATATAAGATTTCTTTAGGCGAATACAGGGTCCCCTGAAAAAACAAGACATTTGTTGACTTTTAAAAATTATTTCCTTTCTCTTTTTCATTTCTTTACTGTTTTCTTTTTGGGATGTCCCATTTATCTCTTTAATTTTAAAATTTATCAAAAATATTTCATGGATCCCCCATTTCCCACTTTTTCTTCTTTTTTCACACTACTTTTACCCCAGTATCTCTCTTTTATACATTAAAAATTAACCGGTCCCCACCATTTTACCCATCTTTCTTTCTCTTTTTTACTATTTTATAAATATTTCTTAATTTTCGTGCCTAATTTTTTGATAACAAATTAAAAGGACATGGAGTAGAGGAGGGAGTAGAGGAATTGAAGGTGCATTTGCTTCAGTCCAATATACATGACATTTATATTAAACCAAGTAAAATTATCGCACTCTTGTACAATCAGTTTCCCCAAGGATAGGATAACATGGTTTCATGACCATTTCCTTTAAAGCTCTAGATTTTAACTTAAAATGACATTATCGCAGCTGCATACAGTAACTAAAGCTCGGTAAACAGGCAGCACTAAGACGTATTAGAGCATATGCACCCATCGGGGGCATCAATTCATCAATTCATCAATTGAATCAATGGAGTTGGTTACTATTCATGCTAAATTCACTTTTTTCCTTAATTTTTATACACCCACATAACTCCATCAATTCATCAATTACTATTCATTAAATAAATAATTATACTATATATCATAAATTTAAATAAAACAGAAAATATATAAAAAAATATAAGTGTGTAAAAATTTATGTCACAAATGAATCTAAAATTTTGTAATTTATAGGCTACAAAATATGACCGTTAAATGAAAAAATAGAGCTGTTGAAAATTTATAACCGTTGTATAGCCGTTAGAACACCAGAAAGTTATGTACAAAGCAAGTAAAAAAGAAGGAAAAGAGAAAAGTAGTTGTGGAGCCCACTAATCAATGGCATCAGCTGGTCCATCAAATATTGATGGTGGGGGTGATGGATTGATGCTCCATCAATAATTGATGGAGGGAAAAAAGAGGCGCTGCATTATATATTTACACTGAAGCATTGATACATCTGCTGAATTGATTTTCTGATGGCTCCCGTGCATATGCTCTTAGGGTAATCAAATTAATACTGCTTAGTTTTATTTGTTTTTACATGATACACTCATCGCTCAAGTCGTATGACCACAAATGTACTTCTTCAGTAACAGGAGAACTTGGATAAACAAGTCCACGCTCCATTAATTCTTGTTCATGCTTGTATGCATTGATCATGTAATTATCCGTCTCGAACGAGGACCGACTCCAGAAATTATCCAGGCCTAAAAAGGAAGTTGGAGTCCTACAGTTATCTTCCCCAAACCAAGCCATTAGATCACTTACATCAGAATAAATCATAGACATTTCACTGCTAGATGATCCTTGCGGTGACTCATGATTTTCAGTTTCAAGTGCTTGGATCAATAAACCATCTGTAGATTCACAAGATTTAGTACTAACACCATTTTTTTGGACACAACTGAAAAGATCATTTGAAGGTGCATTGGAGTTGCTTTGTGAGACTTCACTGCAACATGATTCGTTGGGAGAGTTGGCTAATCCTTCGGAAAGTGCAGGACTAATTATTTGTTGATAATTATCAGATTGAGACGATGTTTGATTCGGTTCTTCTTTTGGTATCTGGGAAGTTTGGCAACTAGATATCATCTCCTTCTGGTCGGATGAGAGGGTCAGATTCTGAGCTTCAGTTCGTTTCTTTAAATGAGTGTGCCAGAAGTTTTTAATTTCGTTGTCCGTTCTTCCGGGTAGCTTTCTTGCAATAACTGACCACCTGTGGATTCATGACAAAATGCAGATGTTAATGCTAATGTAAACATAATTCATAAAAAAAATACAGTCCATATTATCAACGAAAACGATAGGTTAAGCTACTTAATAATAATAGAAATATTCTTATATTAAGGTTAAAAAATCATACTTTTTACCCAGCTGATTATGCAAGTTAAAGATAAGATCCTCTTCTTCCTTGGTGTAGTTCCCCCGTTTAACGTTCGGCTGCAGATAATTCTTCCACCTCAATCTGCAACTCTTTCCACACCGTGATAACCCTAATAATCCACAAAGTTTATAAGCACCATTTTACTTGTGGATTGGTTTTACAGCCATACGAGAAAACGAATAATTACAACAATTTGAATTAATTTTGGTAGATCACATACCAGCAAACCGCGGAAGCTGACGCCAGTTCCAAATCCCGTGTTTATTAATATAAGCTCTGAGTAAATCATCTTCTTCTTTACTCCATTCACCTCTCCTTATCCCATTTTTGTCAATGCTCGGCGATCTCACCATTTAGTTTTCACTACTTTTTCTTCTTCTTCTTGTGCACACTCTTGTTTTTGCTCCCTCTACATTGGAAATTAAGAGGAGTAGAGGACTGAATGTATATCCTGAGAAGTCAGCCAAGTGCAGTTATTTATAACAAGTTAAACTGCCCTTATATAATAGTGCAACTAGAATCAGCGATGAACATGCCTAGCGCCAAAAGTGGGTCAACACGTCAGGAGAAATGACTGTGACGGATGCACAGTGTGACATAATCATATCCCATCAATCTCATACGGACTTGTACATTTATATTTCCATTTCCGTCTAGGTGAGCATTAAAATCTGGCTCTAGCTGCCCAGTTTTACCTAAAAACATAATAAAAGTATAATAAAAAGATTTAATTAACTAAAACCTTTTGACATATATAATACAAGTATACAACTAAGTATCCCGGGCCAGTGAGTTGATAAAATTAGAGCTGCTCGATTCGAACAAACTCGAACTTGATTAGTTAAGTGCTTGATTGTTAAGGGTTCGATCTCAAACTCGAAAACAAAAATGTGTTCGTTAAGAAAATGAGTTCAAGCAGAGATTTTAGCATATTCGGCTCGAACTCGGCTCCAGTTCGGGTTGGCTCCTCAACTAGGTTTGATTCAAAAAATTTCAAAAATATATGTATTAATATTTATATATGGGATTATTACGAATATTATTCATATTTTTTGTAAATATTTCTCAATTACTGAACCGTATGAATGTCAAGATATATATTTTAGTAATCTAAAAAAAGTTTCAGATAAAAATAAATTTATTTAATTTGATATTTTAATAATTAACGAGTGATTTGACTACTACTTATAACAAGTATTTATTCTCAAATTGGTGTTTCGATTTTTTTAAAACTATTTATGAATGATCGAACCGTACGGATGCCAAAATTTATACTCCCTCCGTCCCTAAAAACGAATCCTATTTGTGTTGGACACGTTTGTCAATGCACAATTTTGATTGTTAATATTTTTAATTTCGTATTAGTATTAAATATAAAATTTTCATTGTATTAAAATACTCATAAATACGAATGCAACAAGATCACTCATGACTATATTTGATCTTATAGATTAGACGTAAATTAATAGTCAACCGCTTATCGTGAATAGTAACAAAAGTCAAAATAGGAAACTTATTATGAGACGGAGGGAGTATATTTTAGTAATATGGCAAAATTTTCATAAAAAATAAATTTATTTGGTTTGTTATTTAACAGTCAATCAGTAGTCAGTCAGTAGTTTGACAAGTACTTCTTATTAGTTTTTAGTTTTATATTGATATTTCAATTTTTTAAAAATATTTATAAATGATCCAACCATATAGGTATCAATATCTATATATTTTAGTGATATAATAAAAGTTTTATAAAAAATTAAATATATTTAGTTTGCTATTTTAACTGTCAACCAATAGTTGACCCATATTTCTTAGTAGTGTTTAGTCTCATATTAATGTTTTGTTTTAAAAAAAATAGTTATGAATGATCCAACCGTATTGATGTCATGCAATATCTATATATTTTAGTGTTATGACAAAATTTTCATTAGAAAATAAATTTATTTGATTTGCTATTTAACAGTCAACCACTAGTTTGACAAATACTTATTACTGGTTGATAGAGAATAAAATAAACCCTGATTGCGTAATTAATATCGCATTAATTATATTAACATTGGGCTGACAGTTAAGAAGAGGCCCAAAAATAGCCTAGGGATATAATTGGTGAAAAAAATAATTAGACCAGATACGGTCCAATAACGAAGCCCAATTGGAAAGGGCCCAAAACCCTGAATACTAATTAATTTCGTAATTAATTAATAAGGGATAAATCAACTGTCAAGATGAGTCCCAATGAGGATATAAATCCTTGAAGATTAGCCCCCAAGGGACCTGATAGGATAAGAAATCAGTTTCCTACTTTCTAGGACTCCAAAGTCCATTCTAATTCTGAGACTTGCCCACCAAGTCTCCTAACCCAAGTCCAGTTCAAGGACTCCCAACACCTATATAAGGGGTCTCACCCCCACCAATCAGAACTACATTTTTTGGCTTGATTCTCTAATTCCAAGAGATACGTAGGCATCTCGTAAATGCAGAGTTAAGTTAAAGCACGAGAGCAACCATTAAAGGCCTTGAGCTCCCGAACCTTAGTAATAAATACAACAATTAATATACCTTAGTTTTTAATCCATAACATTTGGCGCCGTCTGTGGGAAAGCATAACAACAACCATGGCGAGAACACGGAGTGGACACAGCGCCCCTGAAGGAACACCGGCTGGGACAACTCAAACGATTTCATCGATGGTGGAGATACCCCCACACTCATCCTACGCCTCCGCCCAAGGAGGAACCCCGGTAGGGGCAACTGAGCCTTAGCCACAAGGGACGAATCCCCCGGCTCCTCAAGGGACGAATCCCCCGGCTCCTCAAGGGACGAATCCCCCGGCTCCTCATGGGACGAATCCCCAACTTTAGCACATTCATGCACCTGTGAAGTCTCAACCCGCAAGGTATGAGTACTCAACTATTGTTACCACTAATCCCTCCTACGGGATGCCCCTTTACCCCGAGGTTGGAGGAAGTGGACATACTGGACGGAGTGAAGCATGGGGGCAAACACCCCCTACATACGACGTTTGGCTCCTATCCCGGAGGATCAGGAATTTTCTGGTCCTTATACTGAGAGAGATTCTGAATCTTCGGATGATGAAGTGGCCCCAAGAAGGAGGCGTGCTGGCAAAGAGCCGATGCTTGATGGTAACCAACGTCCCAGGAGCACCTGAGGGATGAATCCCCAAGAAGTGGAAGAGAGAATCAGGGCTTACGAAGCTGAGATTCAAAGGCTGAAGCGCGACTTGAAGGCGCACTAGGCTCCCAGACCACCACCTCCAAGGGGGAGAAATCCTCCTCCAATCATAGACCTGGATGGTCCGTTACAAAGAAGGATTGTTGTCCCAAGAGCTGATCCAAGCAATCTTCTTCCCCTTGGAGATCCTGATGATCCTACTCCACCATTCACTGAAGAAATAATGAGCGCTCATATCTCTAGGAAATTTAAAATACCCATCATCAAAGCTTATGATGGCACTGGAGATCCCGTTAACCATGTCATGATGTTCTCTAATGCACTATTGTTGCAGCCCGTGAACGACGCTATTAAGTGTCGGACCTTTCCTCAAACCCTGTCAAGAATGGCTCAAAGATGGTAGCCGTTTGCCTCCGAATTCTATTGGGTCTTTCAGAGAGTTAATTCGGGCTTTTATTAAGTAGTTCATCAGTGGGAGAGTGCATGAGAAAAGCTCAGCATCCCTCACAAGTATTGTGCAATGAGCAAAAGAGTTCTTGAGAGACTACCTGAATCGTTTCACCAAGGAAGCCTTGAAGGTCCCGGATCTTGATGACAAGGTGGCTATGATAGCACTGTTGTAGGGAACTAGGGACGAGTTCTTCAAGATGTCGTTGGCCAAGCGCCCTCCTGAAAGCATGTTACAGCTTCAAGATAGGGCTGAGAAGTATATCAAGGTAGAGGAAAGTATGAGGAAAACGGTAGTGAATAACGAGCCTACTGGTGGCAAGAAGCGAAGGACTGATCTGGAATATATTGCCAAGGACAAGTATCCTAGAACTGAGCAAAGCAATGATTCAACCCCTAGGAAGGGAGGACCTGGAAAAAAATTCACTGAATATGCTAAGTTGAATGCTTCTAGAAGCTAGATCTTAATCGAAATTGAGATAGATAGAGATATTCGTTGGCCTAAACCTCTGAAGGTTGATTCTACCGAACTAGATAAGAGCAAATATTGCAGGTTTCACAAGGATGCTGGTCATGACACCGATGATGTAGATAATTGAAAGATGAAATAGAGTTCCTCATTCGGAAAGGAAGATTGAGCAAGTACACTGGAGATGGAGGAGATATGAACAACAATGTGAGAAAGAACTTTGATGATCATAGGAGAGATCAAGACGATCAGGGGCGAAGTCCCCAGCCTAGGGGACCGGTGATATACGCGATCTTTGGAGGTCCGCGACCCCGAGGGCCTGTGATAAATACAATCGTTGGAGGACCAATTGTTGCTGGTTTATCCAAGAACTCAAGGAAAGCATATACTAGAGAAGTTATGCATATTGTTGGGGAAGCCCCGAAGAGGGCCAGGACAGGAGTGATAATGGTATTTGATGATTCTGACTTGGAAGGTATGAAATTTCCTCATGACGCCCCACTGGTCATAACACCGATAATAGGGAACGTCCCGGTGAAGAGGGTCCTTGTAGATAACGGTGCCTCGGTGGACATTTTACTCCATGATACTTTTTTAAGGATGGGTTACAATGATTCTCAATTAACCCCGACCGATATGCTTATATATGGATTCGCAGGAGTGGAGTGCCCCGTGGAAGGGATAATTAAGTTGCCAACAACCATAGGGCAGGAACCAAGGCAAGCAACACAGATATTGGACTTTGTGGTAGTGAAGGCTAGTTCAACTTATAATGCGATCATGGGAAGAACAGGGATACATGTCTTCAAGGCAGTCCCTTCTTCCTATCATTCGGTGATGAAATTTCCCACCCGGAATGGGATTAGAGAAGAGATAGGAGATCAAAAGATGGTAAGAAGTTGTTACATGGCTTCTCTTAGGGCAGATGGAGTTGGGGGGCAGGTTCTGCCTATTGAAGACCTCGATATCCGGGAGAATGATGAGAAAAGGAAGAAGTCGACAGAAGACTTGGTTCCGATTCCTTTGGCTCCCGAGGATCATGAGAAGGTGACTTTCATTGGAGCAACACTAGAGGAACCCCTTAGAGGGTAGTTGGTAAAATTTTTGCAAGAAAACAATGATGTGTTTGCATGGTCGGCAGCTGACATGCCAGGCATAGACCCAGAACTGATCACTCACAAGCTGAATGTGGATCCAAATCGAAAGATTGTGAAATAAAAGAAAAGAAGCTTTGCTCCAGAGAGGCAAGAAGCTATCAAATAAGAAGTAGATAAGCTCTTAGAGGCTGGTTTCATAGAAGAGATTCAGTTTCTGGAATGGTTAGCAAACCCCGTAATGGTGAAGAAGGCTAATGGAAAGTGGAGAATGTGTGTGGACTTCACTGATCTGAATGACGCATGCCCAAAGGATTGTTTCCTGTTGCCGAGGATAGATACATTGATAGATACTACTGCTGGTCATGAGATGCTGAGCTTCATGGATGGATTCAGTGGGTAAAATCAGATCAAGATGCATAAGGATGACATCCCAACGGTATCATTCATTACTGATTTTGGTATTTTTTATTATCTTGTTATGGCATTTGTTCTCAAGAATGCAGGAGCCACCTATCAAAGGTTGGTAAACAAGATTTTCAAGGATCTTATTGGTAAAAATATGGAAGTTTATGTCGATGACATGTTAGTCAAGTGTCTAGTGAGGACTGACCACGTAACCCATTTGAGGGAAGCTTTTGAGGTCTTGAGATATCACAAAATGATGCTAAATCCTGCAAAGTGTGCTTTTGGGGTGGGATCTGAAAAGTTTTTGGGACTGATGGTCTCTAAGAGAGGAATCGAGGCCAACCCCAATAAAATAAAGGCAATCTTGGATATTGTAACACCCCCAGATCCGGGGTCGGGGATCCGGGTCGTCACGGTCTTTCTTTCCACAATATCACTTCACTTAATTAATAATAACAACCTTATGCTGTGACCCCACACTAACACACACCACAACCCGTTATAGTCTCAGAGATGAAATTGAAATAAGTACAAGTCTTTGAATCCATAATTTAAAATTATTACAACCCAAAATGATTGCTTGATAAATTTACAGTTAATTGCCATTATCTGCCACAAGTTATAATTGTACATAATTGATTCTCAAAAATAGAATGCCTGATCTACCAATAGATCTACCTCTGCAGCTATAGCAGCCACAACATCATCGGGAAGACGCGGGACGCTTCCCACGCGCTTGCGCTGGGTCTGCTGGAGTCTGGCCATCTTTCCTAACTGTTGTTGTGTGATGAAGAAATAAAGCAAGAGTGAGCCTTACAGCTCGCAAGATAATATATAGTGATAACAATAATATAAGTATCTAAATAGATACTTACTAGAATCTTTTATCGTGAGTAAGATAATTACTAGTATATACTTACTAGTATATGAACCTTCTCATAGTACTCATGAAAGGCTTGGTCAAAAGAAATGACCAAGTTGATATCTTAATGCGATGAAGTCGCAAAATATTCAGTATATATATATACATATATACTTTTCAAAATATTGGAAGTCCTCTTCCATGCATAATATACACAAAATCCCGGTGTATAACTGTATATATATAAAAAAAATATCGTTGCAAGGTGATCTCATATATCTAACCTTGTCTCAACGTTTTTCTGAAAATCTTTGTCATTCATAAGACAATTATTAATTAGATATAAGTTTCAAAGATGAAGTTACAAGATACCCCAATATACTTATATCTTTCCCAAATACTACTTGAACTACCACCGTTCAAGTTATAATCAGTTTCAAAAGTTCATCACATAGATGAGACTACAAGACAAGATTTGAATAGATTCAATCTTTGAAATATTATTGAATGAAAAAGTTATGAGATACTTTATTTAGTCCCGATATATATATATCCACATATATATATCTCTTTCAACATTTCCTGGAACCTCTGTTATGTAAAGTATGAACAGAGTTTGAAACATCCAATGAATTTTGGAAAGGAAAAGAATTTTGGCATAAACCAGATATCTTGCTGATCAGGCAAAGATACCAATAAGTAACCTTTTCTACTGTAGATGGATGAATTCCTCACCGGTCATCACCCTGGCCGCATTAGGACCTCGCGCTAGACCGTTACCCGGCCCCTCACGCGTTGATGGACTGCCACCCAGCCACTTACACAATAATAGACCGTACCCCGGCCTGTCGCTTATGCCGACTCAATTAGATGGGCTTACTTCCCGAACGTTGGGCAAGTAATCAATTCATTTACCAAAACTGCAACCTCGTTGCGAATATAAAATACACCACAGAGCCGGATTCCCCAGGTTTTGAGCGAGTATTTAAATCCCCTTAAAAGGAAGATCTTAAATATAAAAAAAAGTTTTGGGATCCGCTCTGACTTTTTAAAAATCATTTTGAAGACTCGAAAACACTTTAAAGAGTGTTTGGAGTAAAGCTGATTTAATGAAGTAAATCAGTCCCCAGAATATTTAGAAAATGACTGAATATTATTATTTAAATAATATTCCCATAAAGAATAATCTTTATAAAAATAATTGAAGTAGAAGTATTAAAACTTATACTTGAAACGAGTATTAAATAACCAAAGATATACTTATATGAAAGTATTATCTTTATTTGAATAATCGAAAATAAGTTTGATTATTAACACCTTATTCTTTAATAAGATAAAGAATATATTTCAGCAAATAATCAGAGTCATAGATCCTCAAATGAATATTCAAATAATATTCATTAAATAATATAAACTGAGTCATAAGCCTTCGAATGAATATTCAAATAATATTCAATAAATAATATAAAAGAGTCATAAGCCCTCGAATGAATATTCAAATAATATTCAATAAATAATATAAAAGAGTCATAAGCCTTCGAATAATATTCGAAATAATATTCAATAATAAATAAAGTTAAAGTTATCGAATAAACCTTATTCGATTAATAGTTTTGAAAACTATGACCATATATATATATAAATATATATATATATATATATCCATATCCATATATACAAAATCTACTCGGGATCCTCAACTCCCGGTTTTAGAAAATATTTTCACCTTTGGGTCCCTATACTAAGGGTATATGCAAGTTACCGCTATCCTCTAGCATATGTATTATCAACTGAACCAACAGATATATATTTCAAGAATATGAAACAGGCATGCATATATACCATATCACATGCTACAATATATCGCAATAATTTGCTAAATAACCAACATGCATCTATCGCAAGATAATGCATATACAAGTGTATACATCACAACAACAGTATAACGGATAGAATACTTGCCTGAGCGACTTGGGGTGATAAAAGGCTCGGGACGAGTCTGGTAACCTATAAACAACAAGTAAGTTGGAATTAAACCAAAATCACTTGTAAATCTATACTTTAACTAACTTAGACTCTAACGCTTGTTTTGCGCTCATTGATTTGCTTAAGTCACTCGGGTACCCTCGGCTCCACCATTTTTAATAATTTAACCTTTACGAGTTTTAAAGCGATTCCTTCGCGAGTGTCTTACCAACTGCCTAACACACTTACCATAAATGTTTCATACATTAATTAACCCTTTTTGGCCTTTAACCTATGTTTCAAAGTAAGGCGAGGAAAAAGTTTCGTTCGCGAAACGCCGTTACTTGAAACGGTCGTTTCTCCTAAAACGTGCATCGGAATCGAACGAACTACATATCAAAACGAAGCTCGTAACATGAGCTATCTAGACATGGCAATGGTAATAATCTAGAAGTGAGTTCAAGGGTTCTGATCTTAAGAACAAAAACAGTCTACGGTAAATCGGGCATTACGACGGCTATGTTTACGCGATTACCCAATTTTAAACAACTCCAAATCATCTCACAATCAACCCACAATCACAACCCAATCCAAACTCCATCCATACTTTATCATAACAGCCCCCACAACTTAACATTAACAATTTATACTATTCTTTATCATGAATTTAAACTACACTTAAGTTCATTAATCAACAACCAAGATTTACAACTCCAAAAATATCCCAAAACCCACTAATCTCTACATACACAACCATCAAGCCTCTCATGAACTATAATACTCATATTATGCTCTTAACATTCAATAACAAAGCTTGGTTAAGAGATTATACCTTCCTTGAAGCTTTTTAACACAACACAAGAGCTTTGAATGCCTAAAGAACCTTGATCCTTGCTTGTATAACCTTAATCTTTCATAAAAATTCAAGAAAACTAAAGTTATTTCTTGAAGGTTACTATTCACCATCTTCTTCCTTGATTTATTGGAAGAGATTGTGAATGAATTAGGAGCTTAAACTTATAGCATATCCATATCTATGTACAAGGAACCTTAGATAATTACCTTGTAATTTAACAATGCTTGGAACTTGATTTTTGATTTTTCTTCCTTTGAAAAAGATGAAAAGCCGAGAGCAAGATGATAAGAATGAAATGATTTTGTGTTTTTTGATTTGTTTGGCTTAGCTTGGTTGTTCTTTTGTTTTGTTTTTGGTTAATGACCAATTTAACCTTGATTTTGTGTGGTTATAAACTAACCACATCTCCTTCCCTTTATGTCATGCTTAAGTCATGCTCATGATGTCATCCTCCCCCCTTTGTCCTCTCCTTATTGGTTGGATGACCTCATCATCCCTAACCTTCTTGATTAACCTCCTAATTGTTTGCCTAATGACCGCTGATCTGTTATACGGTTCGCTTAACTTTCGTTTTCGTTTATCGTTTGAGGGATCATACCCGGGATCTTATTACTTAGGTTCCCTTAACCTTTCTCAATATATTATATTCCTTTTATGATCCTCTCCTATAATCCTTTAATTTAAATCCTTTTTTTTATCCTGTCACCTTTTTCTCAATTCTTTCCGTATCTAGTGGATTTTCGGGAAAATCAAAGTGTTCAGAATTGGATTCTGACGATCTTTACATACACTTATATACCACATAGAGTACTAATAATATCCCATAAGATCAATAACAGAACCCCTACATAGCGTGGCATGAAAAGTTTTCTCGTTCAGCAAAAACACTATTCATAAGGGTTTCAAAATTTCTCAAAAATTGGGGTTATTACAGTCTCCCCTCCTTAAAAGGATTCCGTCCCGGAATCAGATAGAAATGAATAGGGATACCTTCTTAATATTGCACTTTCTAACTCTCAAGTCAATTTTCCCACATTGTGGTTCTACCATCAAACTCTTACTAGTTTGATAACCCTTCTCCTAAACACTTGTCCCTTTTCGATCTATAACCCTTTCTGGTTGCTCCCTATAGGTTATGTCTGGTCGCATGCCTATGCGCTCATATGCCCCTATTTATCTGGCATCCGAATTACATTTTCTTAACATTGATACGTGGAACACATTATGAATTTGCTACATATTCGGGGGTAGGGCTAGCTCATATGCTATCTTCCCAATATGTCTTAATATATCCAAGGGTCCAACAATTCGTGGACTTAGCTTCCCTTTCTTTCCGAACCTCATCAATCCTTTCCAAGGGATACCTATAACATTACTAGGTCCCCTATTTCATACTCTTTGTCCTTTCGTGTCATGTCAACATACTTATCATGTCCATCTTGGGCTACTACCAGCCGTCCTCTGATTAGATCTATCATATCCTTGGTCCTTTGGACTACTGCGGGTCCGAGCATCTTGCGCTCTACAACTTCATCCTAACATAAGGGAGATCGACATTGTCTTCCCTCAAGGATCTCATAAGGCGACATCTCGATAATGACATATGATCTATTGTCGTAAGATAACTCAATCCGAATTAAGTGATCATTCCAAATTCTTTCAAGTCTATGACACAGACTCTCATCATAGCTTCCAATCATTAGAACTCTTGCTTCTCAATACCCATTCTTTTCCAGTTCGTAATCGCTACTACCTTCCGTTCCTAATATTATACGGGTTATACTTTTGCTTGTTAGCGTTCTATAACCTTTTAATAACCACGTCAACCTTAGTATCATGAATGTGTTCCCATTCCGCATACTACCACCACTTTATTACTCCTTTTTCAGTTGTTTCTATTTTCCAAAGTTTGATTAATCATATAGAAGTAAAGGAATTTGTTGAGAGATCACTATGATCATGAACACTTGTTATATCGCATAGTTAGTACAGAAGGTGGCCAGCCTTTAGTACTTGACAAGCAATTAAACAATAGCTGGTATCCTACTCGGCTTCTATCACACAGATAGATAGTCATTCGGCAATACCTCCCCTTCTGGAAGGGTTGTTCTTCTCAGCTTATATGAAATGAAAAGAAGAGAAAAGAACGAATTGAAGAGAATTGTATATATGAAAAAAAATATATACTGCCATAAAATATCTGGCTTGGAACCTACCTCTGAACTATAGAGGTCTGTCATAGGAGAACGAAACATATATATTTATATCAACATCAAGTGTTATAGCATCGTATTTTACATGCCTAAATATTTTCGCCATTCCGTCCATCATTCTATGGACCCATGCTCTTCCTCGAGCTTATACACAATCACCTTTGAAACTCCCCCGACATCGAAAATCGAATCTGGGATCTCATTCTATACATCATCGTTACTAGAATTCTATGCTTGCACCGCAACCTTCCTCGTATAATAATACGACTCTCTATTGATAAGAAAGAATAATAATTCACTAGGTAGATACTCTACTTAATTAGTCTATCAATGATAACTTATACACTACCACGACCCGATTAGTGGTACTCAACCTCAACATCCATTCCAATACAACTCTCACGGTTGTAATAAGCTCATTACTCGCAGAATCATTGCTGCATTACTATGGTCCACCGCTGACCTACTGTCGTCATTCACTTTCCATGAAATCTTAATAACTAACCATACGGAGTCCATACCTCTCGTATCTAATTCTCCTAAGGAGTTAACATAACCACCGTTTTTGATTCATGAAGAACACTCCTGAACTTGACGTACATATGACATGAAGCAGATGAAATTGCAGAAGAGTTTCAATCAAAGCAACGATAGCAGGTTAATACCATTCTAAACCATATGCCTTAAATAGAAGACTTACTCAAAGGTTCGTCTAGTCCTTTTTGAAACATGGTCCTGGCTTATCTCAAGATAGGACCTTCTAAGATAGATAGCCCGCTCATGGCGATTACACGAATTAAACCTTTACCAACTACTATTACGGTTGGGTATTGCACAGTCATCAGAAGGAATGTCAATCTTCCAAACCATAATACAACCTTCACAGCTTTAACCATCATCACTGTATTCCTCTCGCACGAGCGCCTATAATTATCCTCTTACCTTTAAAGTGTCGGCCACCTCTTTGGCCTTTCCTGATAGTAAAATTTCCTTACAGTCAATGTCACATTAACCACCTCCAAATAAATTTCTACCTTATTTCAATCACGGCTTATGTGAAAATGCTTTCCTTAAAATCTGATGAGTAAAAAAAAAAAATCACCATTTTTCCATAAGTTATTGCCTCAGTCTTTAGAGGTTAATCACTGTCATGACTGACTCTTAATCATACTTAGAACATCTTTTATCTTAAGTCCTAATTGCCCTGAATAATTTCGACCATTACTGGTTCGATCCATACTTTCTCGTGGTTTAACACGTGCCCCACTTGGCAACATTATAATTACGTCATATTTCCTTTATCAATCATCTCTATTCTTGAAAATTTTGAACATTACTTTTCTCCTTGTAAAACCTCTAAGGTTATCCTTCAATCGTTCCTCCTGTATTCCCTAGATACAGGGCATATTAAAATACCATTTACTATTACTAGATCCATTGTCTATATACTTCTGAAAATTTCTCCACTGATTCTTAAAGGTTGTTGTTACATTAACCCTTTCTAAATCATACTGTCAAAACTCATACTGTCCCTATTAAGGGTGAAATTCCAACCTTTATGCATTCCCCGAGGATTCATTTTAAGTTACCGATGTTCTATTCTTAATTCCACCTTTAAAAGGTACCTGCATCCTTCCATGGATAAATCAAGTCATATATCCTTGATAGATTATCTTATTCATCATTCCCACCTCGATAGTCTATACCTAACTTCATAATAGCATCCTTATTCAAATTGAGGTCAATCCATATGGCCTCCAAAAGATAACAATGGTCATCCGCTTTTCTTTCCTGATTTGGTAATGATAACATGGATGTTCTGGAAGATATTGGTCATGCTCAACGTGAACTTCTTCTTAATAATTCCTTATTTACTTTTGTTGTTTATCTCAACAGTCATCTCAATGTTGGGATATCTTTCATACCTGGCGTCTCCCTTTCTGGGTATCATTCCACCGGTCTTACACTTCACATTCTTGAAGGTCACTTCCTTCATCCAATTTTCCTAGTTTCTTACTTCCTTGTCTCCTCAGTCTATCCGCGTCTCACTGTTTATCCTTCGAACTATCTCAATGTTTCCTCGAATCCTCCCAACTTAAAGGGGATAAAATATATGCATCTCTTATGCCTTTACCCAGCAATTTTAACTCATGGTGAATCACCCTCATCCTGACGATCACATACCTTTCTATTTCTATTACTACGAGTTCTTAGGGTTTCCTCATACCCAACTCCCTTATCATTATTTCATGAACCAACCCAACATAAGCATCGATTTCAAACATCCCGTCATTCTGGATTCGTGTCCTCAGAACGAATCTTGATAATCTTTACAACTTAGATTCATAATTCATCATACTCGTCTGCCTTTGTTCTGGCTCTAAAGCTTTTACACTATTTCCATAACCTTGGGAAGTACTTTCCCGAAAACAACTACTGAACTTAAATCAGTTTATCATAACCTCTGGCTTCGTGCCTTCCTTGGCCTTTTACCAGCGGGTGGTCTCTCTCTTAGGAGGGTAAGTGACAAAAACGGTCTTTTGTGGTTCATCAATCATTTTGAATCTCAAATGATTCCTATATTTCCTTTAGCCAGGCTCTTGCCTCGGCTGGGTCAGCCTGTTCCTTGGAACTCTGAGAGCTTAGCGATTTAAAGGTTATAAAAGAATTTCACACCACATTGTTTCCTCAGGGTGGTGGTTGGGGATAATAGTCTAAGTTCTGTCTAGACTGGTCTATAAATTACCGTATAGGGGTACCATCTCGGGTCTCCTTTCCTTACTCGACTTTCTATTTCCTTAGTATGAGATGTTTCAACCTTCTCCCATAATCGGGGTTATCTTATACATTAAAAACCTTGTTTTCCACTCTATTATGTTATGGGTTCTTTCTTTCTTGATGGCAACCTCCCTGACTATCACATTCAGGGTTTGCCCTAAATCTTATTCCTCAAACTATGGCTCTCATCTAAGTTCTCATCCTTAAGCTCTTGAACTTTTGGAACCCAATTTCTGTAGGAATACCTCATTATTCCCTTATCATCTTTCTCTGGCACCGTATGCTCTTTTCCAATAATTCGGTCTCTATTGCAATCTCAAACAGCTTTTCGGTACCGGCTCCGGTTACCTTCACTACTATTTCCATTTTCTCAAAATCTCTTATAAACTCTCCCAAAGACATTATTATCTTGAGTCTCTCCTTTTTTACTAAGGGCTACAGCCACCACATTGGCTTTCCCCGAATGATAAAGAATCTCCCAATCATTATTCTTGATTAGCTCTAACTGCCTCCTCTGGCATATGTTGAGCTCTTTCTACGCAAAATGTACTAGAGCTCCTATGGTTTGTGTAAATCTCGCACTTCTATCCATACAAGTAGTGCCTCCAATCTTTAGGATAAAACTATTGCCACGAGCCTAAGCTCATGGGCGGGGATATCGAATTTCATATTACCTTAATTGTCTTGACATGTACGCGATTACCTTTCCGTGCTGCATAAGCACGCACCCTAAGCCCTTGTGCGAAGCGTCACTACACTTCACAAAATCTCCTTTTCCATCCGGCAACGCCAGCATAGGGGCCATCACCAACCTCTGCTTCAGTTCTTGAAAGCTGTTCTCGCATTTCTCTGTCCATTCGAACTTCTCAGTCTTACGAGTAAGCCGCGTTAAAGGGGCTACTATCTTTACAACTTGAACGAACCTCCGGTAGTGACCGGCCAATCCTACCTCTGGTAGTCGACCAAACCATGGTCATCAATTCATCAGTGGTCCTTTATCCAATCCTGTCAGGATCCTCCATGGGATCCTCCTCAACAACTATCCCTTCTAGGACAACATCCTCAACCGCTACATCCTCAATATCAACATCATCCGGTCCTGCGTTAGGACGCTCTATCGGATCCATAATCTGATCTCCAATGAGTAATAAAACATCATCGCGTTGTTGCTCCTCAACCTCAGGGTTCGGAGGCCCGCTACTATATACGATAACGAACTACGCTTCTATCGCTACATTTATAAGGGTTCCCATAAGGGTTTTAACTGTCAGTACTACGTTAGGTAGTCCGACTATGAACTTGGCAAGAGTTCTTATTATCTTAGTGAACTTATTATCTTAACGTCCCATCATCTCTAAGGTTTATAACGCTTGGCTCTGATACCATTTCTGTAACACCCCCAGATCCGGGGTCGGGGATCCGGGTCGTCACGGTCTTTCTTTCCACAATATCACTTCACTTAATTAATAATAACAACCTTATGCTGTGACCCCACACTAACACACACCACAACCCGTTATAGTCTCAGAGATGAAATTGAAATAAGTACAAGTCTTTGAATCCATAATTTAAAATTATTACAACCCAAAATGATTGCTTGATAAATTTAAAGTTAATTGCCATTATCTGCCACAAGTTATAATTATACATAATTGATTCTCAAAAATAGAATGCCTGATCTACCAATAGATCTACCTCTGCAGCTATAGCAGCCACAACATCATCGGGAAGACGCGGGACGCTTCCCACGCGCTTGCGCTGGGTCTGCTGGAGTCTGGCCATCTTTCCTAACTGTTGTTGTGTGATGAAGAAATAAAGCAAGAGTGAGCCTTACAGCTCGCAAGATAATATATAGTGATAACAATAATATAAGTATCTAAATGGATACTTACTAGAATCTTTTATCGTGAGTAAGATAATTACTAGTATATACTTACTAGTATATGAACCTTCTCATAGTACTCATGAAAGGCTTGGTCAAAAGAAATGACCAAGTTGATATCTTAATGCGATGAAGTCGCAAAATATTCAGTATATATATATACATATATACTTTTCAAAATATTGGAAGTCCTCTTCCATGCATAATATACACAAAATCCCGGTGTATAACTGTATATATATAAAAAAAATATCGTTGCAAGGTGATCTCATATATCTAACCTTGTCTCAACGTTTTTCTGAAAATCTTTGTCATTCATAAGACAATTATTAATTAGATATAAGTTTCAAAGATGAAGTTACAAGATACCCCAATATACTTATATCTTTCCCAAATACTACTTGAACTACCACCGTTCAAGTTATAATTAGTTTCAAAAGTTCATCACATAGATGAGACTACAAGACAAGATTTGAATAGATTCAATCTTTGAAATATTATTGAATGAAAAAGTTATGAGATACTTTATTTAGTCCCGATATATATATATATCCACATATATATATCTCTTTCAACATTTCCTGGAACCTCTGTTATGTAAAGTATGAACAGAGTTTGAAACATCCAATGAATTTTGGAAAGGAAAAGAATTTTGGCATAAACCAGATATCTTGCTGATCAGGCAAAGATACCAATAAGTAACCTTTTCTACTGTAGATGGATGAATTCCTCACCGGTCATCACCCTGGCCGCATTAGGACCTCGCGCTAGACCGTTACCCGGCCCCTCACGCGTTGATGGACTGCCACCCAGCCACTTACACAATAATAGACCGTACCCCGGCCTGTCGCTTATGCCGACTCAATTAGATGGGCTTACTTCCCGAACGTTGGGCAAGTAATCAATTCATTTACCAAAACTGCAACCTCGTTGCGAATATAAAATACACCACAGAGCCGGATTCCCCAGGTTTTGAGCGAGTATTTAAATCCCCTTAAAAGGAAGATCTTAAATATAAAAAAAAGTTTTGGGATCCGCTCTGACTTTTTAAAAATCATTTTGAAGACTCGAAAACACTTTAAAGAGTGTTTGGAGTAAAGCTGATTTAATGAAGTAAATCAGTCCCCAGAATATTTAGAAAATGACTGAATATTATTATTTAAATAATATTCCCATAAAGAATGATCTTTATAAAAATAATTGAAGTAGAAGTATTAAAACTTATACTTGAAACGAGTATTAAATAACCAAAGATATACTTATATGAAAGTATTATCTTTATTTGAATAATCGAAAATAAGTTTGATTATTAACACCTTATTCTTTAATAAGATAAAGAATATATTTCAGCAAATAATCAGAGTCATAGATCCTCAAATGAATATTCAAATAATATTCATTAAATAATATAAACTGAGTCATAAGCCTTCGAATGAATATTCAAATAATATTCAATAAATAATATAAAAGAGTCATAAGCCCTCGAATGAATATTCAAATAATATTCAATAAATAATATAAAAGAGTCATAAGCCTTCGAATAATATTCGAAATAATATTCAATAATAAATAAAGTTAAAGTTATCGAATAAACCTTATTCGATTAATAGTTTTGAAAACTATGACCATATATATATATAAATATATATATATATATATCCATATCCATATATATAAAATCTACTCGGGATCCTCGACTCCCGGTTTTAGAAAATATTTTCACCTTTGGGTCCCTATACTAAGGGTATATGCAAGTTACCGCTATCCTCTAGCATAGGTATTATCAACTGAACCAACAGATATATATTTCAAGAATATGAAACAGGCATGCATATATACCATATCACATGCTACAATATATCGCAAGAATTTGCTAAATAACCAACATGCATCTATCGCAAGATAATGCATATACAAGTGTATACATCACAACAACAGTATAACGGATAGAATACTTGCCTGAGCGACTTGGGGTGATAAAAGGCTCGGGACGAGTCTGGTAACCTATAAACAACAAGTAAGTTGGAATTAAACCAAAATCACTTGTAAATCTATACTTTAACTAACTTAGACTCTAACGCTTGTTTTGCGCTCACTGATTTGCTTAAGTCACTCGGGTACCCTCGGCTCCACCATTTTTAATAATTTAACCTTTACGAGTTTTAAAGCGATTCCTTCGCGAGTGTCTTACCAACTTCCTAACACACTTACCATAAATGTTTCATACATTAATTAACCCTTTTTGGCCTTTAACCTGTGTTTCAAAGTAAGGCGAGGAAAAAGTTTCGTTCGCGAAACGCCGTTACTTGAAACGGTCGTTTCTCCTAAACCGTGCATCGGAATCGAACGAACTACATATCAAAACGAAGCTCGTAACATGAGCTATCTAGACATGGCAATGGTAATAATCTAGCAGTGAGTTCAAGGGTTCTGATCTTAAGAACAAAAACAGTCTACGGTAAATCGGGCATTACGACGGCTATGTTTACGCGATTACCCAATTTTAAACAACTCCAAATCATCTCACAATCAACCCACAATCACAACCCAATCCAAACTCCATCCATACTTTATCATAACAGCCCCCACAACTTAACATTAACAATTTATACTATTCTTTATCATGAATTTAAACTACACTTAAGTTCATTAATCAACAACCAAGATTTACAACTCCAAAAACATCCCAAAACCCACTAATCTCTACATACACAACCATCAAGCCTCTCATGAACTATAATACTCATATTATGCTCTTAACATTCAATAACAAAGCTTGGTTAAGAGATTATACCTTCCTTGAAGCTTTTTAACACAACACAAGAGCTTTGAATGCCTAAAGAACCTTGATCCTTGCTTGTATAACCTTAATCTTTCATAAAAATTCAAGAAAACTAAAGTTATTTCTTGAAAGTTACTATTCACCATCTTCTTCCTTGATTTATTGGAAGAGATTGTGAATGAATTAGGAGCTTAAACTTATAGCATATCCATATCTATGTACAAGGAACCTTAGATAATTACCTTGTGATTTAACAATGCTTGGAACTTGATTTTTGATTTTTCTTCCTTTGAAAAAGATGAAAAGCCGAGAGCAAGATGATAAGAATGAAATGATTTTGTGTTTTTTGATTTGTTTGGCTTAGCTTGGTTGTTCTTTTGTTTTGTTTTTGGTTAATGACCAATTTAACCTTGATTTTGTGTGGTTATAAACTAACCACATCTCCTTCCCTTTATGTCATGCTTAAGTCATGCTCATGATGTCATCCTCCCCCCTTTGTCCTCTCCTTATTGGTTGGATGACCTCATCATCCCTAACCTTCTTGATTAACCTCCTAATTGTTTGCCTAATGACCGCTGATCTGTTATACGGTTCGCTTAACTTTCGTTTTCGTTTATCGTTTGAGGGATCATACCCGGGATCTTATTACTTAGGTTCCCTTAATCTTTCTCAATATATTATATTCCTTTTATGATCCTCTCATATAATCCTTTAATTTAAATCCTTTTTTTTATCCTGTCACCTTTTTCTCAATTCTTTCCGTATCTAGTGGATTTCCGGGAAAATCAAAGTGTTCAGAATTGGATTCTGACGATCTTTACATACACTTATATACCACATAGAGTACTAATAATATCCCATAAGATCAATAACAGAACCCCTACATAGCGTGGCATGAAAAGTTTTCTCGTTCAGCAAAAATACTATTCATAAGGGTTTCAAAATTTCTCAAAAATTGGGGTTATTACAGATATGGAGCCACCGAAGACTATTAAAGATGTTCGAAAGCTCACTGGAAGAGTTGCTGCATTGGGGCGATTCATCTCCAAGTCTGGGGACAAGTGCTTGTCGTTCTTCAAGTCCTTGAAGAAAGTTAAGGAATTCGTATGGACTGAGGAAAGCCAGAAGGCATTCGAGGAATTAAAGAAATATATGGCCCATGCCCCGTTATTGGCCAAGCCAGCTCTGAATGAAACTCTATACTTGTACCTGGCCGTTTCAGAAAATGCCTTGAGCGCTGTATTGGTTAAGGAGGAACTTAAAATCCAGAAACCCGTATACTATGTTAGCAAAATTCTGCACGGGGCTGAGTTGAATTATTCAACTATTGAGAAGTTTGCTTTAGCCTTGGTGGCCTCAAGGAAATTGCGTCCTTACTTCCAAGCTTATAAGATAGAACTGTTAACAAATCAACCATTGAGAAATATTATTCATAGTCCCAAGGCTAGTGGGAGGCTGATTAAGTGGGAAATAGAGTTGGGAGAATTTGACATCAAGTACAAGCCACGAACAGTAATAAAAGTCGAGGCATTGGCTAACTTCATGGTGCAATGTACCATACCCAACCAAGAAGTCGGGGCAGGAAGATACTATACCTCCAAACACAGAAGGTGATAAAGGAAACAAAGAAAAGGATGTTAAGGAAAAGGAATATTGGGTTCTCTATTTTGATGGAGCATCAACAACAAATTCAAAGGAGCAGGGCTAGTTTTGCAAAGCCCGATGGGTTCTTGATTGAATATGCTATGAAGCTAGACTTCCTAACTAAGAACAACGAAGCAGAATATGAAATTTTGATAGCTGACCTTGGCCTTGCAGGAACAATGAGGGTCAAGAACTTAAAAGTCTATGAGACTCGAAGTTGGTCATATCCCAGGTCAAGGGAGAGTTTCAAGCAAGGGATGATACAATGGCTAAGTATGTCCGCCTAGTTAGGGTTGTGATGACTCAATTCGATGAATGCCATGTTGAGCACATCCCAAGGGAGGAAAATGTCAAGGCAGATGCATTGTCAAAGTTTGCTTCATCTGAGATAGAGGAAAGTTCAAAAAGTGTATACTTCCGCGTTTTGAAGACACGGAGCATTGATGTTAAGCTTGTAGCTCCTATAGGGTTGGGGATGTCATGGATAGACCCCATTAAGGCCCATATTCAAACTGGTTGGCTGCCAAATGATGTGATTGAAGCACGAAAGTTGGTTGTTCGAGCACTGAGATATTCTTGATTGATGGGATTTTGTACAAAAGATCTTATGTGGTTCCTTACTTAAGATGTCTCAGGCCCGATGAGGCGCGCTTGGCTCTTGAAGAGGTACACGAAGGCATCTGTGGGTAACACCTGGGGGGCAGGGCATTGGCTCATAAAATAACCCGTTTGGGCTTTTATTGGCGAGAGATGATGGTTGATTCCAAAGAATATGTGAAGAAGTGTGATCGTTGTCAGAAACATGCACCGATTGTTCGACAACCACCCGAGATGTTGACTTCCATTAACTCTCCCATCCCTTTTGCCATGTGGGGAATGGATATACTTGGGCCTTTCCCCATGGCCATGGCACAAAGGAAGTTCCTGATTGTGGCTATTGATTATTTTACTAAGTGGATTGAAGCCAAACCTTTGGGAAAAATCATAACTAAGAAAGTTGCACAATTTCTGTGGGAAAATATCATGTGCCGATATGGAATCTCGCGCATCCTGGTCACTGATAATGGAACATAGTTCAACAACGAAGAGTTCAGGAAGTACTGCGAGGAGAATGAGATCGAATAACGGTTCACCTATGTAGCTCATCCACAAGCCAATGGGCAAGTGGAAGTAGCGAATCGTATAATTATAGATGGGTTGAAGAAAAGGATTGAGAAATCCAAGAATAATTGGGTGGATGAAATACACCCAATACTTTCGGCTTACAGAACTACTTGTAGAGTCACTACCGGAGCAACTCCCTTCATGTTAGCATATGGGACAGAAGCAGTTGTTCCTGTAGAAATATCGCACTCATCTCCTCGAATCCAAGGTTTCAATGCTATGGAAAATGAGGAGGGGAAAAGATTAGCCCTGGATTTAATAGATGAAGTAAGAGATGCAGCGTATGCAAGGATAGTGGAATGTCAGAAGAAAGCTTCCTTTTATTACAACCTAAGGGTAAAGAAGAGATTCTTTAAGCAAGGAGATTTGGTCCTAACGAAGGTAGAAGCCTCTAGTGTAGGGCAGAAAGGAAAACTCGCCCCAAACTGGGAAGGGCCATACAAGGTTAAGAGCGTTCAAGGAAGAGGGTCTAACAAATTGGAGACCATGGATAGGGAAGAAGTACCTCGGACTTGGCATGCTCAAAACCTGAAAGTTTACTACCTATAGCTTATGCATACTATAGTGGTAAAAAGGTTGAAAAGCACCTTGAAGCTTTGTTTGCTTAGGATTTCATGTGTTAATAAGACTATTACTTTAGATCTAGTTCTACACAGAATTATGTAATGGATGAATCCCAAGAGTTTCCATAAACTTGTTTTAGAACTGTTTGGTTCATCTCATCCTAGAACTGTTTGGTCCATATTATATATGGTTGAGTTTGCTTATTTATTTTTATTACAAGTACAAAAAATGAGAGAGAAAGCTATGAAAAGGCAAGAAAACTATCTAACTCTCATAAATAGTGCAAGTACTTAAAAAAGGTAAATAAACAGCTGGAAAATGACATTAATAAATCCCCGAAGGGAATAAGTTCAAGATACAATAAGTTAAGAAAAACAACAAACATAAAAACACTCTTCCTCCATGTGGGAGCCTTCCTGCCCCTGCTCCTTCTCCGCACCTCCCTTCTCAGCATCAGTAAAAGGCTCAGCATCCTTCGCGGGAGAAGCAGGAGGAGAGGTAGTGCTGGGATCCGGGATATGATCATCAGGATGAGGAGAATTGAAGAGAGCATCCAAGCTATCCTCCGTCTCTGGCTGTTCAGGACTTATAAAGTCCTTAGGATCTACTAAGCCAGGATGATTCTCCGAAACAGCCTTCACAGCTGCATCCCATCTGTGGGTAAACTGCAAAGAATAAAGACCCTCATCATGAATTTCCATGAGATTCTTGAATTGCGCATAATCCATGTAATCATCAATAATGGTTTCTTTATCACTCAGGAGCTTAACCAGCTCAGAATGAGCCTTAGACAGCTCCTCCCCTTTTGTCGTCAGCTTCTTCTCCAGAATCTCGGCCCTCTCTTTCCACTTTTTCATCTCCCTCTCGAACTCATCTGAATTCCCCTTCCAGGACCTAGCCTGATGAAGGGCAGCCTGGAAGTAGGTGTTGCTCTGCGCAAAGAAACATGAGTTAACACAAATTTATTAAGAGAGAGAAGTTGGAACTTAAAAGAAAAGAAAGAGATATTAGCGAAGCTTGGGCCTGTGAGCCCAGAAGCTCAATAGTCTCAATTTTACTCCCCGTGACAATGTCAGTAAAGTCGTTGGGAGTGATGGAATGGTACGACCAGTCCTTCGCATGTTTGGTGGATCCTACCACCGTCTCACTCCTTCTGAAGCCCCAGTTGGGCCTGAAAGAGTGTGCCTTCAAGGGGGGATCCACATCATCCCCCAGCTCTACTACCGGGACATGGGCCTAAGGAAGGAAGGAGCATCAGGCTTGCTCATGGGTTCTTTGTTTATTGTGGCCCTCTTCTGACGGCCAGATTCCCCCTCCTTAGGCCTATTGATGTTATTAATGGCCTCGCAAGCTGAAAGAAAAAGAAGAAAAGAATTAAAAATCTGGAAATAATAGAGTTGCAATAAAAGAAAGAATGAAATAGTTGCACAGGTAAAGTTACCCTTATCGCTGGCCTGAGAGAGACCAACTTTCTTCTAGGAGAACTCCTCTAAAAGGGTCCAGGTATCTATTTTCCCATCATCTGAAATAAGGGCTTGATAGGCCACCTCCTCCTCATCAGTTAGCCTAATGCTAGCGGGACTACCATCTGACACTTTACAAAAAGGCCTACGGAAGAGCGTGTGTTAGGCACAAAACACGCGCTAATAATTAACGTAAGTGTGCGCGTTCGCAAGTAATATAGAATAATTTCTATTTCGTTGCCACAGAGACTCAGACTAATTATGTTCAATTAATACTTACTCACCAATGTATGATTACTTCTCAATGTCAAAACAATAACACGTAGAATTGATTAACTAATTATTAACTATAATTAACTACGAGAATTAAACACTTAATTGAAACTTGACTTAATCAATATTAAACACACATGAGATCATAATTTCATTACTACTTCCTTCAATAGTTATTGTTATTACCCTTAGCATGTAATTGTGATGATATTAATCGAACAACACGAAACTGATAAAAGCCAACTTTCATTGTACTAATACCATTCTACCAAACATCCACAATTAAGATAGAAGTTGAATAGGCGTCAATTATGTTGAGACCCTATATGTCTATAGAATTTGACAATATAACGATTTAAACACAAGTTATTCTATATAATTACACAGGGCAAGTAAAACGGTTAGAGTTACCCACTAATCATGCATACACATACATGAACCTAAGCTAGCATGGCAAGTTTTAAACCTCAAGATCCACTGTCACTTCACAAGAGATTAACACCCTATCTTATATGTTCGCGACGCACATAAGAAGAATAAGCACAACCAATACTAGATATGATACAATCATCACACACTAAGGTATTAAACAACTAACTAAAGAATTCCATGGTAAATTCGTTACGACCCCATGATCACGATTAGCCCATGATTGAACTCCTCGTCACCATGGGTTCATATAAAAAAATGATAATAACACACGAGAATAACTAATAAAACTACTTATTAAAACCAGAGTACGTCACAAGAGTAATAAGGTTCAAAGTAAGAAAACTAGCATCTACTGATACAACGAATAAAAGAATCACAAGAAAACTATGCTTCCTTTTCTTTGTTGCGATGTGCTAAAACGGTCTTCTTCCTTCTCTCCTTGCTCCTCGATTGATACCATGATTCTCTATATGTGAAACGTCTCTGAAAACTATTTATATAGAAGTCCCACAAGTCCCAGCTATCTCAGAAGTCGGAAGTCCAACAGAAATAGAACTCTAAAAATCAGTATTTTAATTCACGACCCTGGGCGGCCACCCAGCAATCCTAAGCGGGCGCCCAGCTTCCTGAGCGGCCGCCCAGCCAGGCTGAGCGGGCGCCCAGCACCTTACTGGAAAATTTATTAATTTGCTCCCGTTTTCTGCTGCGTTATGCTCCTAACTTCCCACTTGCAATTCCAAGCACATACTTAGGTTTATTCCAAATGAAATCTCCCCTCAAACACAAGTAATACCCTGAAATGCACAAACACTAGAAAAACACATCAAATACACAAAATACTTGATTTCAAGACATCAATTCAAGCCATTATAAGACGTTCTAAGTGGTATAAAATACCACTGATCACACCCCCAAACTTAAATCGATGATTGTCCTCAAGCGTCACAGACTTAAAAAAACAAAAAAAAACATGCATGAATGCAATCTATATGAAATGAAGTGATCCCCCTTACAACGACTAAACCAACCAACTCATAACATCTCAAAAATGCAATTAGGTGAATAAAGATCAATCAAACCATGCAAACTAACATACAACCAGAAACGTAGTGTGTGCGGATGCTTAACATATATGCTTTGAAATTAGATCAATTATCATAACTTGACTATCCTCAAGGCAATCACATGATTATACGAAGAATAAATTCTAGGCACAAAATGACTTATAACACTTCAAGATTACTGGAGCTTATTACGGAACCATGCCTTTATTCAACATAATAACAAATGCTTATTTGACCATGCAATGAGTGAGGTCCACAAAAGACTTATACAATGGCATCCATTTAGCGAGCGTTAGGTTAGCGGATCCCAGACTTTAAAAGCCTTAGGTCACTAGGAACAAAATCCCCTAAGAACTTAATAACTCGAATACCAAAGAGCCCACTCGTGATCAATTATGCATTAACTATTTTTTTTTCTTTTTTTTTTCTATTTTTATCTTTTCTTTTTTTTCCTCAAATTTCTGAGCAAGTGCGTTTCACTCCATCTTGCTCAACCCTAGACTACTCGCATAAAAATACGAGCCGGCTACTAGCCAATTGACGCCTAGCCACAATTAGCAATGAATTCCAATTTTTACTCCAATTTTTTCTTTTCATGCCTTTTATCATTAAGAACCTATTATAAATTCTAAGCATAATCAATAGATTAACCTCAAAGACCATTAACCCATGACAACAATCTAGTCCTTAAGCATACTCTAAGACTTAGTAAAATTATAAGTGTTTCTAGCATGCATGTCAACCTACAAGACTCAACATCACTCTAACGCTATCACTACACTCGCATCAATATCACAAATCAATTGGTAAAGCAACGCAAAAGGGATCATGGTATATGCATGAGCTAAATGACATGATAAATAAAGCTATAAAATAAAATAAAAAAAATACTATATGGCAAAAATATGCAATTATATGAACTAAACTATCATGAATATGCAACTACATGACACACACACAAAAATATTCCTTAACTACCACCCCCAAACTTAAAATCTTCATTGCCCCCAGTGAAGGTAGTAGAAAGGAACACAGGGTATACCTACTCGGAGAAATCATCATCATCACCCTCAGAGGGTGGAGTATCAGGAGGCGGATAAGCAGAGTCCTCACCAAAAACGGGCCACTGGATGTCAGCTCCAAGGCCTCTGAAAGCAGTCTGAAGTGCCAGGGTGAGCTCTCGAGCAAACTTCTTCTGCGTCTCATACATCGCATTCATCCTCCTCGACAGCCTCCTATACTGGGCATCAGCCATCCCAGCACCCTCCTGTGCTCTAGAAGAGCCTGCCTCATCACGACCCGGCCTAGCCATGGTAGCACCAGCTGCTGGACGTCCTCCTGGAAGATGATAACCCAACCCATGCTCCTCGGGCTCTCCACCTGTCCACTCCTATTCATCGCAATCGCCGAAAAAGAACGATACTCGTTAGTTCCAGTCTTGAACTTCCAAACCATGCCCGGCTGACAGAGAGTAGCACAAATCAAATCCAAATCAAACTCCTCGGAGGGCTTCTCATTCCAATTCTCCTCCGTGGGCTTCCGCTGTCGCTGTCCAATCACACAACGAATTGCCTCCGGATGATAATCCACTGTAAGCCCATGAACAACAGTAAACCCATTCTTTTCAGCCTTTGCGTTCGCATAAAACTCGCGAACCACGCTCATCAGAACCCCATCCGGCGACTCACAAAAAGAAATCCACCCATTTTCATCAATCATCGGCAACAACTGACCATCCCTCCCCGATGGTAAGAATCCCCTCTCCTTCAAAATTGGCTTAGCCAGAAGCCTAGTATACTCCTCCTCAGCAGCCCTATCAAACAAACGAGGTCTCGCAGCAGTTCCCCTCGAAGAATCAGCAGTAGGAACGGTGCTGCTGCTATCAATAGTTCGGGATCACTTGGGTGCAATTGAAACTGACAAAAAGTGTTTAAGAGTTGTGTTTTTGAATATGGGAGAGAGTTTTAAGGTTGAAAGTATATGGGATAGTATATGGAGGAGTTGTATGTATATATAGGGTATGAATTAGGGTTAGAAATTGAATAGGAATGGGTTTGTGAGGAAAAAATATGAGTTATAGGAAATGAAATCGTGGGATTGTGGGTTGTATTTATTTTTTAATTTTTCTGATTTTTTTTTTGGATTTTTCAGAAGGCAAAAAAATTTTAGACAGCCGGGGCTGAGCGGTCGCTCAGCAAAGCTGAGCGGGCGCCCAACATCCTGAGCGGCCACCCAGCAAAGCTGAGCGGGCGCCCAGGGGCTCTTTGGAAATTTTTTTTCTTGCCCAAATTTTTCTGATTTTTTTTGTGGTTTTGGATAGGTTACTAACTTCTAAGGGTTCTTATAGTCACAATTCTTGGGTTGCCTCCCAAGAAGCGCTTCTTTTACGTCATTAGCTTGACGTAGAGTACCTTGCTCAAGTTGACAATAAAACGGCACTAACCACTTCCCGGTTTGCTGTGTCCCCATAGTAATGCTTCAAACGCTGACCATTAACCTTGAATACTTGGCACGAATCATTCTCAAAAATCTCCACCGCTCCATGTGGAAACACAGTTTTGACAATAAAAGGTCCGGACCACCTTGAATTTAACTTTCCAGGAAAAAGTCGGAGACGAGAGTTGAATAAAAGAACTTATTTCCCCGGCACGAATAACTTAGGAGATAGCTTCCTGTCGTGGCACCTTTTCACTTTTTCCTTGTACATTTTGTTGTTCTGGTACGCTTAGAGTCAAAATTCATCAAGTTCATTTAACTGAAGCATTCGCTTCTTCCCAGCTGCATCTAGATCAAGGTTCAACTTCTTCAACGCCCAATAAGCCTTATGCTCAAGCTCCGCAGGTAAATGACATCCCTTACTATAAACAAGTTGAAATGGGGACATCCCAAATGGAGTCTTGTATGCTGTTCTATAAGCCCAAACAGCTTCATCGAGCTTTAAAGACCAATCCTTCCTTGACGGACAAATAACTTTCTCTAGAATGTGCTTGATCTCTCTATTAGACACTTCAGCTTGACCATTCGTTTGCAGATGATAGGCAGTAGCAACACGATGATTCACATTGTAGCGCTGCATCATAGAAGTGAACTTACGGTTGCAGAAATGCGACCCCTCATCACTTATGATTACTTGTGGTGTTCCAAACCTTGTGAAAATCTGCTTATGAAGAAAATTCAACACTATCTTTGCATCATTCGTCGGTAGAGCCTTGACTTCTACCCATTTTGAGACATAATCGACTACCAGCAAGATGTACTGATTATTGCAGGACGAGATAAATGGTCCCATGAAATCGATTCCCCAAACATCAAAGACCTCGACTTCAAGCATCACATTTAAAGACATCTCATCCTTCCTCGTAAGATTTCCCACTCTTTGGCAACGATCACACCTTAAAACGAACTGATGTGCATCCTTAAACAAAGAAGGCCAGAAAAAACCTGCTTGTAGAATACGAGCTGCTGTCTTTTCACCACCATAATGTCCACCATAAACTGTGGAATGGCAGTCTCGTAATATCCCCTCTGTCTCACAGAATGGGATACATCTCCTGATGATCTGGTTAGCTCCTTGTCTAAACAAATATGGTTCATCCCATATGTACCACTTCACCTCATGCAGAAACTTCTTCTTTTGAGCTGTATTCATATTAGGAGGCATTATATTACTGACAAGATAGTTCACAATATCTGCGAACCATGGTTCTTCCTCCTGAACTGTGAACAACTGCTCATCCGGAAAAGATTCGTTGATCAATGTCTTATCATGTGAAGTAGAATCGGGATTTTCCAATCTTGAGAGATGGTCAGCTACTTGATTCTCAGTACCTTTTTGATCCTTGATCTCTAACTCAAATTCCTGAAGCAAGAGCACCCAACGAATAATTCTAGGCTTCGAATCCTTCTTTGAGACCAAATAGCGAATGGCAGCATGATCAGTAAATACTGTCACCTTTGTCCCAAACAGATAAGATCGAAAGTTTTCGAAACCAAAGACTATAGCAAAAAGCTCCTTCTCAGTAGTGGTGTAGTTCATTTGAGCTCCATTTAGAGTCTTACTATCATAGTAGACCACATGAAAAAGATTATTCTTGCGCTGCCCAAGAACTGCTCCCACCGCATAATCACTCGCATCACACATCATCTCAAAAGGCTTTGTCCAATTAGGTGTCGTAATAACTGGTGCAGTTATCAAACTCTTCTTGAGAGTCTCGAATGCCGGCAAACATTCATCATCAAATTTGAAAGGCACATCCTTCTCGAGCAAGTTGCACAACGGCTTAGATATCTTCGAGAAGTCCTTAATGAAATGCCGAAAAAAACCCGCATGACCAAGAAAACTACGGATTCCTTTCACAGAAATAGGTGGTGGAAGATTTTCAATGACTCCCGCCTTGGCTTTGTCCACCTCGAGACCCTTGCTAGAGACTTTATGCCCAAGAATAATGCCTTCATGCACCATAAAGTGATATTTTTCCCAACTGAGCACCAAATTAGTTTCCACACACCTTTTGAGCACTGCACGAAGATTATTCAAACATTCATCATACGAATGTCCAAAGACGGAGAAGTCGTCCATGAACACTTCGACATTACTTCCAATCATATCAGAGAATGTAGCCATCATACATCTCTGAAAAGTGGCAGGTGCGCCACATAAGCCACATAAAACTCTGTGAAAAGCAAACGTGCCAAATGGACAAGTGAAGGTAGTCTTTTCTTGATCCTCTGGTGCAATGCAAATCTGATTATACGTCGAATAGCCATCCAGAAGACAATAATACTCATGACCGGCTAACCTGTCAATCATCTGATCAATAAATGGAAGAGGGAAGTGATCCTTTCTCGTGGCCTTGTTCAACTTTCTGTAATCCATGCATACCCTCCATCCTATGACTGTTCGAGTGGGGATAAGCTCGTTCTTCTCATTTGCTACCACAGTTATACCTCCTTTCTTAGGTACACATTGCACGGGGCTGACCCAAGAACTGTCAGAAATAGGATATATGATTCCTGCATCTAGCCATTTCAGAATTTCTTTCTTCACAACTTCTTTCATGATAGGATTAAGTCGTCGTTGTTGCTCAACAGTCGGCTTACTACCTTCCTCTAGCAGAATTTTATGCATGCAGTACAAAGGGCTGATCCCTTTGATATCTGCTATAGTCCATCCGATAGCCGATTTGAATTCTCTCAAGATCCTCAAGAGCTTGTACTCCTCACTACCTGAAAGGTCAGATGCAATAATAACAGGAAAAGTAGATGCATCACCTAAAAAGGCATACCTCAAGTGTGCAGGCAATGGTTTAAGCTCCAAAGTAGGTGCTTCCTCAATAGATGGTTTGAGCTTTCCTTCAGCATTCTTGAGATCAGAAGTACCAAGAGATTCAAATGGCATGTCCAGCTTTCGCCTCCAAGGAGAAGCATTTAGATATTGTAGTTGCTCATTGTCATCCTCATCATCACTGTCAAACTCCCCCACTAAGGCTTTCTCTAATGCATCAGACATTAGCATATGATCAAGTTCTGAAGTAACCGCAGAATCAATCAAATCCACTTTTAAGCACTCCTCATCTTCTGTATGGAATTTCATCACCTTGAATACATTGAATGTCACATTATGATCCTGCACCCTCATAGTAAGTTCACCTTTCTACACATCTATCAAGGTACGGCCTGTAGCCAAGAAAGGTCTTCCCAATATTATGGGGATCTTCTTATCTTCCTCGAAATCCAAAATGACAAAATCTGCAGGGAAGAAGAGCTTATCCACCTTTACTAACATGTCCTCCACTATGCCTCGTGGATATGTAATAGAACGATCAGCCAATTGTAGAGACATGTAGGTGGGCTTTGCATCAGGCAAATTCAACTTTTTGAAGATAGACAATGGCATCAGATTGATGCTTACTCCCAAATCGCACAGGCATTTGTCAAAAGACAACTTGCCAATGGTGCAAGGAATGGTGAAGCTACCTGGATCTTTAAGCTTTGGAGGTAATTTTTGTTGCAGCACAGCACTGCACTCTTCCGTTAGAGCAACGGTCTCAAGGTCATCCAGTTTCACCTTCTTTGAAAGAATACTCTTCATGAATTTCGCATAACTAGGCATTTGCTCCAGAGCCTCAGCGAAAGGTATATTGATGTGAAGTTTCTTGAACACCTCCAGAAACTTACCGAACTGCTTATCCAGCTTTTGTTGTTGCAATCTCTTAGGGAAAGGTGGTGGAGGATAGAGCTGTTTCTCCCCTGTATTACCCTCAGGAGGAGTGTGTTCAACAGTAGTCTTCCTTGGTTCCGCCACTTTCTCATTTTGCTTCTCTTCTTCATCAACAACTGCAGCTTCTCCGTCTTTCGCTTTTTCAGCATCAACAACTTTTCCAGACCTTAAGGTAATAGCTTTGACTTTCTCTTTAGCTTCCTTCCTTTCTGGCACTTCAGTATCACTGGGAAGTGTGCTAGGTTGACGATTGAGCACTGTATTGGCTATTTGACCGATTTGATTTTCCAAGGTCTTGATAGAAACAGCCTGACTTTTGCACAACAGCTTGAGTTCCTCGAAATCAGCACTACAAGGTGGAGCAGCACCTCCTTGTAGAGGATATGATTGCCTTTGAGTATAATTTTGTGGTTGTTGGAATCCAGGTGGATTAAACTGTTTACTCACGCCTTGCTGATATGGTTGCTGAATAGCATTCTGAGTATTGCTCTAGCTGAAATTGGGATGATTTCTGTTGTTAGGATGATAAGTAGCTGGCACAGGCTGCTGCGGTCGCTGATAATTGTTCACATACTGAACAGATTCATTAACAAGAGAACACTGATCCATAGCATGAGAACCTGCACAAAGCTCACAGACCATAGCTATCTGATTGACTCCGTAGGTGGCTAAAGAATCGACCTTCAAAGACAGCGCTTGGAGCTGCGATGCAATAGCTCTAGCTGCATCAACTTCCAGAATACCTGCTACCTTCCCAGACATCATCCTTTGAGTTGGGTTTTGATGCTCATTTGCAGCCATAGTTTCAATAAGATTGTATGCCTCAGTATAGCTTTTGGTCCACAAGGCGCCTCCAGCTGCTGCATCGAGCATGGGCCGAGATTGGGCCCCCAAACCATTGTAGAAACCAGTGATCACCATCCAGTCAGGCATACCATGATGTGGACACTTTCTCAACATCTCCTTATAGCGCTCTCAAGCTTTGCACATAGATTCTGTTGGTTGCTGCGCAAAGTGAGTAAGAGCACTCCTCATAGCTGCAGTCTTCGCCATTGGATAGAACTTCACCAGAAACTTTTGCGCAAGATCTTGCCAAGTAGTGATGGACCCAGCTGGTTTAGAATGTAACCAGTCCTTAGCTTTATCCTTCAGAGAGAATGGGAAAAGCCTCAGCTTGATAGCCTCATCAGTCACACCATTATATTTGAAAGTACTACATATCTCGACAAAATTCCTGATGTGCATGTTGGGGTCTTTAGTCGCAGCACCTCCGAAAGAAACAGAATTCTGCACCATCTGAATAGTGCCCGGCTTGATTTCAAAAGTGTTGGCCTGAATAGCCGGACGAAGGATGCTTGACTGAATGTCATCAATTTTAGGCCGAGAAAAGTCCATAAGAGCTGGATTTGCCGAAACTATACGATCACCCATGATTACTGGTTCTTTTTGCTCACTCTCTTTATCCGAATCTTCAAAATCTATCTTCTCCGGAATATCAAGAACTGAGTCTGTCTCCTCAGCCGTATCTAAAGTCCTCTTGCGAGTACGAGAACGTGTTTGCATAAGCGCTCGCTAAAGTACCTGAAACACAACTGGAAATAATAAGTAACACGTCTTAATCAATGAGTCCTAATGACCACTGATGGTAAGTATATAAACTAAACAAATATGCCGAGTCCCCGGCAGCGGCGCCAAAAACTTGTTAGGCACAAAACACGCGCTAATAATTCACGCAAATATACGCGGTCGCAAGTAATATAGAATAATTTCTAGTTCGTTCCCACAGAGACTCAAACTAATTATGTTCAATTAATACTTACTCACCAATGTATGATTACTTCTCAATGTCAAAACAATAACACGTAGAATTGATTAACTAATTATTAACTATAATTAACTACGAGAATTAAACACTTAATTGACACTTGACTTAATCAATATTAAACACACATGAGATCATAACTTCATTACTACTTCCTTCAATAGTTATTGTTATTACCCTTAGCATGTAACAGTGATGATATTAATCGAACAACACGAAACTGATAAAAGCCAACTTTCATTGTACTAATACCATTCTACCAAACATCCACAATTAAGATAGAAGTTGAATAGGCATCAATTATGTTGAGACCCTATATGTCTACAGAATTTGACAACATAATGATTTAAGCACAAGTTATTCCTTATGATTACACAGGGCAAGTAAAACGGTTAGAGTTACCCACTAATCATGCATACACATACATGAACGTATGCTAGTATGGCAAGTTCTAAACCTCAAGATCTACTTTCGCTTCACAAGAGATTAACACCCTATCTTATATGTTCGCGACACACATAAGACGAATAAGCACAACCAATACTAGATATCATACAATCATCACACACTAAGGTATTAAACAACTAACTAAAGAATTCCATAGTAAATCCGTTACGACCCCATGATCACGATTAGCCCACGATTGAACTCCTCGTCACCATGGGTTCATATGAAAATATGATAATAACACACGAGAATAACAAATAAAACTACTTATTAAAACCAGAGTACGTCATAAGAGTAATAAGGTTCAAAGTAAGAAAACTAGCATCCACTGATACAACGGATAAAAGAATTACAAGAAAACTATGCTTCCTCTTCTTCGCTGCGATGTGCTAAAACGGTCTTCTTCCTTCTCTCCTTGCTCCTCGATTGATACCACGATTCTCTATATGTGAAACGTCTCTGAAAACTACTTATATAGAAGCCCTACAAGTCCCAGCTATCTCAGAAGTCGGAAGTCCAACAGAAATAGAACTCTAAAAATCAGTATTTTAATTCACGGCCCTGGGCGGCCGCCCAGCAATCCTGAGCGGGCGCCCAGCTTCCTGAGCGGCCGCCCATCCAGGCTGAGCGGGCGCCCAGCACCTTACTGGAAAATTTATTAATTTGCTCCCATTTTCTGCGGCGTTCTGCTTCTAAATTCCCACTTGCAATGCCAAGCACATACTTAGGTTTATTCCAAATGAAATCTCCCCTCAAACACAAGTAATACCCTGAAATGCACAAACACTAGAAAAACGCATCAAATACACAAAATACTTGATTTCAAGACATCAATTCAAGCCATTATAAGACGTTCTAAGTGATATAAAATGTCACTTATCAGCGTGGCCCAATTACCCCCAGCCCAAGTCAGCCTAAAAAACTCATCTCTCCACTTGGGGTTATTCTCAACTATGGAGTTACCATAAAAAATGTGGGGAATTTTGGGTCGTTGACGTATTAAAACCTAGCCCGGTGGAGATAAAGGATTGTTATAAAACTGGAAATTTTTTCTAAAGACAGCTACGGAAAGGGGAAATTTATTCGTAAGACATAGAACCATAAAACAAATAATATTCCTCCATGCATTAGGAGGGAGCTGACATGGGTTTATCTTTACACCTGCGAGCAAACGAGGGATAAATTCGTGAAACGGGAACCTAAGACCTGCGGTTAGGGATCCTCGATAAATAAACAGTGTATCACCCTCCCAATTACATGTCCTATCCCCAGGGGCGTGCGGGGTAATTCTAAGGTGGGGAGGAAGTTTATACATGGTGTTAAAAGCCTCAATTCTACCCTCAAACTCGTGGAAAGTGTTACCATGATTATATGAATCTAAATCAGATAAAGAGGGATATTCATCGCCTCTACAATTTATCATATCAATGAGAGAAGTATAGGGAGATTGGATTTGAATTGCAGGACCTCTCCTGGAAGAATTCATCTTTCCCAGTCGAACTAGATCGCGATCCGCCATTGATGTTCTTGGGATGAAGGCTTGAAACCTAGAAAAAGTATGAAGATGGTGGAGCTGCGGTGGCTGAGATCGCCGGAAATCGCCTTTCTAGAGAGAAGCTTGAGAGAGGTTTGAGAGAAGTTTGAGAAATGAGAAGTGAAATGAGGATTTTCACTTCTCACTTCTCTTTTATAGCCGGGAACCTCGGGATACGAAGCGCCTAAAGCCCATAAGGCAAGGCCCAATTTGAGAAAAGTCCACCAACAGGGAAGCTTCAGGGACATTCTAGAAGCAGGAAAAGAAACTGAAAGGTCAAAAATCGACCAGAATTTTGAAGAAATTATTCGATCAGAGTCCTGATTGAAAGAAGGAAGTGTTGTGGTCGAAATTTCATTCGATTACAAGGGTAAAAAATCACTTAGTTCGATCAGAGTCCTGATCGAAAGAAGGAAGCACCGTGTTCGAAATTTCATTCGATTACAGGGGTAAAATATCACTTAGTTCGATCAGAGTCCTGATCGGAAAAGGAAGAACTGTGATCAAAATTTCATTCGATTATAGGGGTAAAATATCACTTAGTTCGATCAGAGTCCTGATCGAAAAAGGAAAAACTGTGATTGAAATTTCATTCGATTAAAGGAGTAAAAAGTCACTTAGTTCGGTCAAAGCCCTGATCGAAAAAACGATCAGGATCCTGATCGATTTCGATCAGGATCATGATCGATTTCGATCAGGAGGTCGAAATTTCATCGACTAGAGTAACAAATTGTAAGCTAGTTCGATCAGGATCCTAATCGATTTTGATCATGATTCCTGGTCGATTTTGCATGAGTCCCGGTTGAAATTCCATCGATTAGAGGGACAGATTGGCAGCTAGTTCGATCAGGATCCTGATCGAATCGATCAGGAATCCTGATCGATTATGCATATCTCCTGATCGATTATGAGTCAGAAATTGAGAATAAATCTAGAAAATAAGGATAAATTCTGAAAATTAAGGGAAAAATTCCTGAATATTAAGGAAAATTTCCTGTGGAACCCATAAATTAAGGGAAAAATGCCAAATAAATTCGTATGTAATAGGAATAAAAGGTAAGGAAGGATAATGGGGAAGTTCTAAAACAACCCTGAAGCCTTGTACAAGGAAAAACGTTGTAAATGTGTAGGTCGCTCCACACTTTACGCCAAAACGATATCCTGTAAGGGACGAATGAACTTAACTTTTGCGAAATCTTTTACGGTTTCCCAGAAGTTGGGGGGCAAATGATAGGGAATAAAATAAACCCTGATTGCGTAATTAATATCGCATTAATTGTATTAACATTGGGCTGGCAGTTAAGAAGAGGCCCAAAAATAGCCTAGGGATATAATTGGTGTTAAAATTAATTAGACCAGATACGGTCCAATATCGAAGCCCAATTGGAAAGGGCCCAAAACCCTGAATATTAATTAATTTCGTAATTAATTAATAAGGGATAAATCAGCTGTCAAGATGAGTCCAAATGAGGATATAAATCCTTGAAGATTAGCCCCCAAGGAACCTGATAGGATAAAGAATCAGTTTCCTACTTTCTAGGACTCCAAAGTCCATTCTAATTCTAAGACTTGTCCACCAAGTCTCCTCACCCCCACCAATCAGAACTACATTTTTTGGCTTGATTATCTAATTCACAGAGATACGTAGGCATCTCGTAAAGAAAGAGTTAAGCTACGAAACACGAGAGCAGTCATTAAAGGCCTTGAGCTCCCGAACCTTAGTAATAAATACAACAATTAATATACCTTAGTTTTTAATCCATAACACTAGTGTTTAATCTCATATTGATATTTCAATTTTTTAAAAATATTTATGAATGATCCAACGTACTGATGTCAAGATCTATATATTTTTTTGATAAGACAAAATTTATATAAAAAATAATTTATTTTGTTTCTTACCAATTGTTTGAATAGTATTTATAACTAATGTTTAGTCTCATATTGATATTTCGCATTTTTAAAAAATATTTATAAATGATTCAACCGTACAAATTTTAAGATAAATATATTTAAGTGATATGACAAAAAAAAAATTAAAAAAATAAATGTATTTGGTTTGTTATTTTTTGGTCATTAAAAAAGTTATACTCGACTCGGTTCGTTTAAAAAAATAATTAAAACTCGTCTTGATTTGATCAAAACTCAACTTGGTTCTTGAACAGTTCTGGATAAAATTAAGCCAAAGTTTACCGATTGCTAATTAGAGGTGCTTTTTTTTTTTGAAATAAAAGTACTTGCTTTTATTCAATTGAGTCAATGATCAACGCATCAAGAATACAATCAGGCGGGTTATCAACCCACTCATGAACGCCTGACATGAAATGTGTAGATCGTGCTAACACATGAGCCACTACATTCGCAGACCGAGGAACATATTCAACTAGCACTTCATCATAGTGCTTAAATAAATCTCTACAATCTACCACGATGGAATGAAAATATGTGTCTCCTTGAACATTTTTGCACGCCTCTGCAAGTTCTTTCGCATCTGTTTCAAACACACATCTTTTGTAGCCCAATTCTTTGACCCAGGATAATGCTTCTTTGAGACCAATTGCTTCAACCTCTCTGGGACTGTACAATGCCTGTAGTTTATGATTTCGAGCCCGTAGAAATACACCATGAGCATCTCTAATAACACTTCCTATCCCAGTACTACCCCACTCCATGAATACCGCAGCATCTGTGTTGACTTTGATCCACCCTTGTTGTGGTCGATGCCATTTCCGAGAGCTTCCATTTGTTGTTACCTTAGGAGTCCTGACTGCCACACACCTCTGTTGCCATTCATGCAACATACTCATTGCAGTTGATTGAACGCCAAACTCTGATATATTCACTTTATCCCAAACCCACCTGTTTCTGCGACTCCAAAGGTTCCAGCAAACCATTAAAATCAATGCAAAAATATCTCGTGGGCAACTATCTGCGAGCTGATGAATAATATCTGCAATGGTACCCTCATGCCTCATCGTACTAACTACAGTTAGCCCCATATTACTCCATACCTTTCGTGCAAACGAGCAATCGAAAAGTACATGAGTTGCATCTTCATTGTTTACTAAACACCACGGGCATTTGATATTAATCTGGACACGCTTCACAATCAAAGCTACAGCAGTTGGCAAGACACCACGACAGACCCGCCAAGCGAAATTAATCACCTTTCCTGGTAACTCCAATGCCCAGATTTTTCTCCAGAAGGATGCGTGCTCCCATTGTTGTACACCCTGCAATGCTCTATAACAGCTTTTAACAGAAAATAAACCTGAATTTTCCAAGTTCCAGAACCATGAATCTTGCTTGTTATGAGCCGGAATAGGTATACTTTTAATCAACTGCACATCATTGTCATTAAAAATATCCCTCAGAAGCTCGTCGTCCCATCGTTTGCTACCAGTTTCCATTAGATTAACCACTTGTATTTGTTCCAGCTCATGCGGCATCGCAGTAGTCAAGAAACCGTCATTATTCCCTGGCAGCCATGGCACATGCCAGACACTTGTCTGTTCTCCATTTCCAATTTTTTTCCTACTCCCTTGTTTAACAATCTCTTGTGCTGCGAGTATACTTCGCCACATAAATGATGGATTTGCTCCTAGCTTAGCCTCCAAAAAGTCACATTTAGGGAAGTACTTTGCTTTCATAATGCTTGTAACTAATGGGTTCTGGTTATTTAGCAACCGCCATCCTTGTTTTGCTAGCATAGCAATGTTAAACTTCTTCAGCTCTTTGAATCCCAATCCCCCTCCCTCCTTAAAATTGATTTAAAATTGATTTTTCTTTGACCATGAAGAACATATTGCTGAGATATGAAAGATTATCTGGACAGACAATAAATTTCGAAAAATCAAATGTGGTATTTAGCCCAAATACTACAAACACGAACAGGAGTGAAGTGTGTGAAATACTACAGGTTAATGAAGTTTCAGTACCTGGAAATTACTTGGGATTGCCAATGTACATTGGCCGAAGGAAGAAGAATGCTTTTAAATTTCTGAAGGACCGCATCAGCTCTAAACTACTAGGATGGAGTAATAAATCAATCTCAAGAGGAGGAAAAGTGGTACTCTTAAAAACTGCAGCACAGACAATACCAAATTTTTGGATGAACTTTTTTTTAATATCACAAGATATATGTGATCAAATTCAGAAGCAGATGAATTCTTTCTGGTGGGGGAATGGAGGAGTGAACAAAGGTATTAGGTGGTTGTCTTGGGAAAAAATTAGAGGTGCTTAAACTATAAGCAGATAACTAGTTTAGTAAACTTTACATATTTGGACAAAATTAGCCCGTACCAGCTTCGAGTGTGTATTGCATGTGAGGCAAAGATTCTTTTAATATTATATATTTTTTAATATAAATTGAATTGTAATTTTAATTGAAATATATAGTATAATTGTTATATCTATATATATTTATAAAATATAATTGTTTTTTTATTAAATGATAAATTTTAGCTCGTGTTAACGATAACTATCACATATTATTTGATTTTAATTTTGTTTTAGTTGGAGACTCTGACCAAATCTAGTAATTATATTTAGTTTGATTTTATTTTTGTTTAAAGATGGATTAATGATATATTTTTGTTTAACTCAGTTTAACGATATATATTTTGAATGTTAATTTGACTTCAATTTCTGTTTTACTATGGATCATTCTATAATTTATTAGTCTGTATAAATTGTAAATATTATTTAGTTTTAATCTGATGATATTATATCGATCGACTAATTACAAGTTTAATAATCTAATTTTTTAGTCGAATCAATAGGATTTATTATTCTGTTTTAACTCTAAATCCATTATATCATTTCCAAATCCAACTAATTATACTTAGTTTAAATTTAAATTTATTTTATCTTGAATTTTATAAATTAGATTTTGATGATTGTATAGCGCACATGAAACTCATGAAATAATGTTTAATTCAGTGATGATTTAAAAAATATGTTCAGTAAATATTATTAAGAAATTGAAGAATAAAAAGAAATACGAATTTTGCATTATTATTCCATTAAATTTAGGATGTCTACTTATTTTTATTTAAATTATTGAAAAAGTATAATATTTTATTCAATTTAAAATACTTCCTTGTAATTTATTATCAAATATTTTTTTATTTTAAATTTAATAAATGTCATCAATTTATTTAAAGATGTAACTATATTTATTAAATGATAGTAAATGAAGGTGATTCTCAAAAATTTAGATAAGGTCCTCCTAAACATATTATTTACCGTAATATAAATATAATTTAGTATGACTCATAGGTAGTCTTGGTATTATCTTGACAGTTTGGGAGCCATCAAAGCCATATATGCATACTAACCAACCAGAAACCATATTTGTGACAGAGAAATAATGGATCTAAATCTGAGTAGTTTAAATATAAATATAAATATACCCAGGGTTCCATCTGGACAGTAAAGTGAAAGTTACATAATTACCCTGATACCAATCTGGTTCAAGCTGTATTCTTTTCTAAGTGAATCCAGTTTTGTTCTTCATGTGATATATATAGTGTGATTTTATTACCAAGTATGGACTTTACACTACATTTATAAATAATAAAGTAAATCTTGTACTGAAAACACTGCCATTGTTGCTTGAATATGCCAAAGGCCGATAGATTTCCCTGTCCTCTCAGCTCTCATTCGCTATACAGTTCACTCCTAGTTTGACTTGACTCTCGATGCCAACAAAGCTCGTCAAGTCCCTTATACTTTGGAACAGGGACACAACCAAAACTTAATTTTGCAAGTATTTTTTTAATAATTTTAATATTTTAGAAGTACATTTTCTTTTTAAAAAATAGTAATATTTTAGAGGTCTGTTTTTATTTAAATAATTGTCTTTAACAAATTTCTCATTTTTAAATTATTGACCAGTGCAAATAAATATTTATAACTTGCTGAGACCTCTAATTTTCTATGACCACCCTGAATGCAAATAAAATAATTTAATTTATTCAACTACACACTTTTTCCTGATCACTACCAGCTACATTACAAAATATCGGTTGTTGCGTGGTCTTCCCATTCTCTCGACGACGGATGGACAAAATAGGGTCTCTTAAATAAGCTGACCAAAAGTAAAATCAAATATTAAAAGTTTTGGAGTTATTCTAGTATATTTAACTCCACAATTGTATTTATATTTTATATTTTAAAACTTATAAGTTATAAGGTTCATTTGGAATTTCGATGATAATATGCTATTTAATAAAGAAAAATATTAAAATATAAAATTAGTTCTTAAAATAATTATAAAATGGTATATATAATTTTTTATTTCATATTAATAACAAACTACGTCATTTTATAACAATTTTTTCCTTTGATATTACTCTTATAAATGATCCAGGTAATAATTAGTTATAAAAATTGTCTCATTTGTAACTAAGAGATGTGTGATTAGTGGAAAAAATCAAAGGAGACAAAAAAACGTAACATGCGAGTGTAGTGCGAAATTTTCATCTTCAAACGTGTTTGTCTTTAGTTTTTTTTTTAATCATGTTTGTCTTTAGTTTACACTCTCGGAATATAATAAATTATAATAATACCAGCGTCACTCTTGATGAGTTTGAACCAAGCAACTCACAAATTATTAAAACGTGTTAACTAAATAAAAATTTGAAAATCAATTAATGTGTAATCAGATAGAATTAAAAATTACAAATCAATTCCAATTATACATATTTTAAAAATAAACAACTAATTTATTAATTAGAGTTCAAGTCTAGTAAAAGTTATCTTCTAGTAAAACCGGTCTAAAAGCATTCAATCCAAATTTCGCACTTACAAGTTAAAGACTTTTAAATCATAACAAGTTATTCCAAATACTCCCTTTGTTTCACTATTTGATATTTGATGTTTTGTGAACAAATTAACCTAATTTTGACCGTAAATTAAATATTATTTTTTATTATTTGAGAAAATTGAAATATGCTAATTAAAGTAAATTACATGTACTTTTTAATAATGTAATTTTTATAACTTTTTTCGTTTATATATTCTGTGATTTTTTTTGTCAAAATTGGGTAAATTTTACCACAAAAAATCAAATAAGACACATAAATTAGGATAGAGGGAGTAGATATTTGAAATTCACGAGAAAAATTTATTCCAAATAGAGCAATGCTATATACCAAAAACTTATCCTAAAAATATTTCCAAAATGACATTTGTCATTTTTTTATTTGTTGGATTCGTATAAATATAAATAGAGTTTGTTTCATGTGTCGGTAAATATTCGTGTAACAAACCTTAAATCCAAACCCTACCCGAATTTGCATTCATGTATCAATTTGATAACACTAACCCAAAACTATTTATTCTTATTTAGCCGTTTTAATACACACTAAAGTACACTAATTATATACGAAAAAAATTAATTGTTAAAAAATATAATAAATAATTTAATGGTCTTGGACAGTATACAACAAAGTTCCGAATACAAATGCATGAAACAAGTGAAAACGTTCTAGCGTGCAACAAATTACAAATTATTTAATATTAAAATAAAATTAAAAACATAAAGTCACTTGGCCAAAAAAAAAAAATAAAGTCAAACGACTTGATCTCGCTTATTTCTTTTTCATCCACAACTATAAATTTGAAAATAAATAGTATAGATTTAGTTTACCATTAAAATGACTTAAAAAATAAACATATAAATGCATACGGGTACTTAGTACATAAACGTAGATTATGAATTTTTAAAAATTTAACTATTTATTTATTTCGTATATTTTTGTAGTTATCTCAAAAATCTAAACCACACACTAATTATATTTTTATTATATTATTATTTATTGGTGTTTATATATTTTCGTCTTCAAGTACAAAATTTTCAAAATCAAATACTATTTATTTTTATAGTTTCTTATCGTGTCCAGATGGTATATAAGTGTTATCAAGTCTAACTATGACCCACCATCCTATGAATTCTTTGGAAAAGGATTTTTGGAACCACAGCATTTATCTTCCAAATATCACTTCTTCACCTACATAACCATCTTCAATGAGTTGATACTCGATAACATAAGAGTTTAAACCTGACAATTTTCAACCAAGAATCTATTTGACCCGTCTATTTATAATAATTATCAATATTTTCCTAGTTGTTGACTGGTAATTTCAAGAACTGTAAATATAATTCTTTTTAATTGCTCAAGTGAGTGATCGTAGGGCGTGAACATTAGAAAGAATATCAAATTTGAAAATGACGACTGACTGACTTTCTTTCCGATCATCCCAATTTCCACATGCGTTAGTTGTGTGTGAACAAAAGGTTTGGTTTCATACACATTATTCAGTCGGTTCATACTTGCTAGCTTGGTTGACTTGTAAATGTTAATAAGTTCTTTAACAAGTTGAGGGGATCTAGAGTCAGAGGATAATAGCGTGTGTGTATATACGTGTGTATATATTTATTAATTCATATGTTTTGTTTTGATAATTCAATTCATATATTCTTGATTGTGCCGTAAAATTTATATATAATAATATTGCTGAGACTGAAAAATATTATAAAAATATTGTTATAGAGAGATTTTTATTTAATATAAATTGACATATAAAATTATAATTTTAAAAATTAATTAAAGACTATTTATTATATATCCTAAATATATGAATTTAAAAATATATCATAGCTTTTAAAATAAATTATGTTATAATTTAAATTTCATTTGAAATTGATAACATTCAAATATTAGTATAAATATGATAATTTAAATTTACAACTAAAATCCTATCGTTCGAAATCCATTATTTGAAAATTTGAAACAAATTGACAATAAAATTATTGTACTAATGAGTGATTAGGGGAGTGGGAGCCAAAGTATAACTTTGAAACTCACACGCATATATATATATATATATATATATATATATATATATATATATAAGAAATTTTATTTCTACATAGAGAAAAATTAATAAACGATAAATTTCAAAATAATATAGAATATTACATTAATGTAAAATTTATTTTTAATTATAACTTGCGCATTGTAAATTTTTATTTATATGTTGTACTGTATTGTTTAACAAAAATAGGTCTATGCGTAAAATGATAAAAAAAGTAAAAAAAAAAAAAAGAATCATGGAACAATAAACGGTGAATTTTGATTGTAATTTATGCAAAAATCCTCATTTCCTTCATTTCATGCATAACACCACATATTAAAGCTCAAACTACGTATCCGGACCAAAAAAAGGAAGGTCAAACAACTATTCTGGGAATATTTTTCTCATAGTATCTACCTGTCCAATTTATAGTATCAAAATCCGTCAAACCGTGAATCCGGACCGGACCACGGCAATCCGAACCAAGAAAAACCGAAATCGTTAAAACCGTTTTCAATGGTTCGGTTAACCGGACCGTTCACACATAAATGGTTTGGTTATGTTTTCCAATAAATTAAAACCGTTTAGACCAAACCGGACCGTTATATAATAATATATAAAAATTCTACTATATACGTACGAGTTAAGATTATAAATAATGGTTTTGTTTATGTGTGGGTGTATATTATATTAAAAAAATCAAATTACTTTTTAAATAAAAACTTCAGTTAATATGTTGCGGTTATACTCTTATTCATATACTTAGTATTATTTAAATTAAATTAAAGTATATGAAGGTGATATGTAAACTAAATATTTATAAATATATATCAAAGTAATTCTATGTAATATATAATAATAATAATAAATATGATAAATTTTATATTACATTTACTTAAATAAATGTTTCCATGTAAGTTTAACAAAAATGAAATAAAAGTAAATGATTAAGTTCAAACCGTGGTTCAAAACCGAACTAATCCGTTATTTTATGGCCTGACTTGGTTTGGTCTCGGCGTTTAATTGGTCTGGTTTGGTTTGGATTTTCAAAAAACCGTTATTACTGGTTCGGTTTGAAAAAAAACAAGAATCCGGACCAAACCAATCCGTGAACACCCCTACTAACTGTGCAATTTGTGCTCATTCGATTCAGACTCTATTACTACATCTTAATTTTGCTATTTCATTTTATTACCAAACCAAACACAAAATTATAATCTTGAGCAATTTGATTTTTACTAAACTCTTTTTTCTATCCAATTAAACAAAACATTTTTTTAACATCAGCATTATAGTAAAAGATAAAGCCCAAATAGGTCCAACAATACATAAACCCAATTGAAAAATGGGTTAACCAATTAAACCAAGACAACAAGAACAACCCAAAACAATGACAAAGCATAACTAAATAATAATAATAAAACAAAGTTGTTTAGAGGCCCGAACGATTCACTGAAGTTTCACCCTTTCATCTTCTTGACCAAACTACATTACTGCTCCATGGCTATGCCTTCGGCCTGAGCTTCCTCGATCCCTTCAGCACCAGCAGCAGCCGCCGGGAGGCCTATGACCACTTCCAAGTCAGCAAAATTCAACTCCTCTTCATTGCCTACTGCAGCATCACCAGTCTCAGCGTCATTACCGTGCAAGTCCAAACCTTGAACCTCATTGTTCTCTCCATCCACCTGCAGATCATTTTTTGAGGATCGAAAACCTCATCACCCATAATAGTTGGTTTCACTTCCCCCTTCCTAACAGCTCTGAACCTTGTCTCAATGCTACCCAAACTCATATCTAGATACCACAGTTATTCTATTCTTCCAAATTTTTTCTCAACAATTACCATCTGCTCCTAGTGATGAGCCCCATACTGAGCTAGATAAGAAGCCAATGCATTGGCTTCCCTTTCCACCAGCCTCAACTCATACTTGTAGTTTTTATCCGCTTTACGCTGATTCAATTGCCACAGAACATTTGCATACTAAGGACGACCTCCTAGCACCGTAGAGTCGAACAACTCCGAATATGCATCAATGTGATCTGTTTCCAAGATAATTTTCTTATAACCCTTGAAGTATATTTCCTTTCGTCTTTCCAACTGAGCATGAAATTCATTCTCTCTTTGATCCTCAAAGCCCAAAGAGCCTGCAGTCATGTGGAGTATGACTCCAACCCCATCCCTAAACACAGTTCCAATCCCAGAATGACGACCATCCGACAACACTTCATGTGAAAAGAAGCTATGAATGCTGCACTTAACTACCCCTTTACCAGGCATCAACCATCTTGCGTTGACATTAACATTCTCCTCCTCCATCTTGAAAGACTTGCAAAAAACCCTAACTTTGCTAACCCTCTCTCTTGCTAATGAAAATGGTGCTTACTAAAACTGAACCAAACTGCATGCAATGAACTGATATATATATATATATATATATATATATATATATATGACTAGTGATTAATACCCTAAATAGTATCATAAAAGCCCTATAAGCTCAGTACATGTCCCCAAGCAACCGTTTAGACTTCCCAAGCGAATCTGCTAGTTTTTCATTTGCCCAAGTAGACATAATAACTCTATAAAATCAGTAATTATGCCTAAAAGACCTATAAACTCTATTAACCAATATTACATTAAAAAAGATTCCCTACCAAAATAAACCCCTCCTCTATATTTACTACTAATTTAAATTTACTTGTATGACAAATTCAAATTAATCCTTAACTACTTATCTCCAAGTTTCATAGTAGAACACCTCTTCTCGCATTTCCATCAGCCACTAAATTCTTTTCTTTCACAATGTACTTCACTTGAACTGACAACACCTTACAACTCCATAACTTGAATTGCATAGCAGTAACATCCACTTGATTAACCAATTGCTTATTGTCTGAAAGGACCAAAATATAACTATGCTTTCAACTACTATCCTTTAAAATCCTAAACAAAGTTTCCAAAGCAAAGCATTCCACTTCAAAAACACTGGAAGTTGTAGACGGACCAAAAAAATGCAACAAATTTCCACCTGATTTATTTTGTACAACACCTCCAATACATGCTAAAGTTGCACCTTTTATACTTTTACTCAAACTCCCATCAATAAATGCTATAATATCATGATCCCTCTTACAGATTAGATTCCACCAAAAATCTTTATCACTAGCAGTAACAACTCCAACTGGATTATTGTCCCACCATTGAATTCTCTATTTTCTTAGGACTCCATTAGCCAAGCCCTATTCCATAGCTCGACTTTAAATCATGAAATTAACTTGACCTATACTAAAAAAATTCTCATAAAAAAACATTGATTCCTGTGCAACCAAATAGTCCATATAGTAGACACCAACACAATAGTACATACTAGCTTAATGCTTTCCTGATGAAAAAGGTTTCTAGATCTCCATATGGACTCGAAGTCTTCTACATATGAATGAGAAACTATCCCCCACCAACTCAGAACAAAGGTCCATAGTTTCTTAGTAAAGGTGCATTTCCAGAACAAATGATCAAGTGATTCATCTTCCAAGTCACACAACAAACATGTCTTATTGTCTCCAAAGTTACAGATTCTACCAGCCAACCAAACCTTAGCAGGGACTATCTTGGACGGAACTTTTCATAAAAATAATTTCACAGTTTCAGGTACCTTACATCTCCAAATGACTTCCCAGAACACATCAGAATGAACAGCTTCTTCACTTAATAGATTGTATCTTGTTTTGCTGTTAAACTTGTCACCCAAAGGAATCCAAATTAAAGTATCAGGCTTACAACTAAGCTGGATTGAATCCACTACCTTACCAAGCTCTTTTAACTCATCCAATCCCCAGTTTCTTAATTTCCTAGACCAGAAAACTTCTCCATCCCTATCATAATAGTCCCACAATACCTTAAAGATTCTAATTTCCTTGTGTTTTAAATTGGATAAACTATAAAGTCTATTAAAATTTTCATATAATGTCTTATCATGATACTATAAATCTTCCCAAAATAATGCTGATTCACCATCAAACACCTCCCAGTTCAAACTTTATATACCCAAGGACATAAATCAGAGAGTGTTGCAACTGCTGATAAGATATCCTTCACAACCACTGAACATGACTTTGAGCTGCTTAGCTTATCCAAGCCTAACCATAACTCACTACCATACTTTTCTTTTAGCCAAACATTCCAACTTGACTTCTTTTCAGCCTGCCATCTAAACCACCATTTGCATAATAAAACTAAATTCCTCTACTGTAGTGAGCTTAAACCTAAACCTCCCAATTTCTTGGACTTACAAATCATATTCCAAGCTTTAAGATGCATTTTCCTGACCTTAACACCCTCATCCTCATAAACATTACCTCAAAGAAGTCTCTTCTGATACTTTCCAATTGCTTGCATATTCCAACAGGAACCTTATGGAGAGAGAACTAATATACTGGAAGACTATCTAGAGTTGATTTCACTAAAGACAACCTCCTAGCCTGATTAATACTATTTCTCTTCCAATTGGCAAGTTTATTTTTGAATTTATCAATTAGTGGTTTCTAAAATATAAATTTTCTTGAACTAGCCCCAATTTGACTTCCCAAATATGTTAGAGGCCACTTACCTACCTTACATCCAAGTTTACTTGCAAATAAATCCAACTCCTTCTCTGACAGATGATAAGAATACAAATTACTCTTTTGAAAGTTTATCTTGTTAGGTCACACAACATTGTAGAAGGGGGTTGAATACAGTGTTTCTACAATCAAATCGATTTAACACAAGTATGTAACAAAGATCAAGTATATTGAATAAACTCTGTTACAATATGAACTAATGTTCTCTCTCAGTGATGAACAAATATCACTAAGAGCTGTTAGGTTACAATGTATAATCTTCTCGATAATGATAACACATATAGTGTAAACCCTAAGTCTGCGTTTATATAGTACACAGTTACAAGATAACTTCTAATTGATATGGAATATAATTCTGTCTCCTAAAATATATCAATCAGATATCTTCTACAAGTCTTCCAATCTTCTAACTCTTTCCATGCATATCTTCTTTTGTTTTAGTCTCGATCTTCTACTGTAAATCAGCTTCCTTCCTTATATGAAAGTCTTCCCGCACTTAAGTTCTGATATGACCTTAAGTTCTGATATTAAGTTCTGACTTCCATTAAGTCATGATTTCAGTAAGTCTTGATATGTCCTTTTTGTTAAGATCTGAAAACTAAATATGAATCATATTAGACATGACATCTCAAATATATCTAACAATCTCCCCTAACTTATAAATTATGCAAAATATACAAGTTAATAGATTTGATGATGTCAAAAATATTTTAAGTACAAATGCAATAAGAGTTTAACTAGATAACTAACTACAACTTACAGTCCTTGTAGATTTTACCAATCTCACTGAGTCAATCTGAATCCATAATGATTCTTGACAAAGCTTGATATCAGCTTTTCTTCTTTACTCCTCAGGACTTGAGACATTATAGCTTTAACTTGCTTCATCTATTCATCTTGACTCCCAATCTGATAGATTGCAGTCCTTAAAGCAGAGATATGGCTTCTTTCTAAACCATCATTCAGTCTTATTACCCTAGGATGAGAAGAATCTTCATTGTAGCACAGACATTTCTCATTCAGTAACACTTCAAGCTTAGCAGAATCCTTCCTCATAGGAGTTTCACTTCCATCATCTTCAACAATATTAGGAATAAATTCTGTAACCCTTGAACCAGAAATTCTTGCTTTATCTCTGATGGTCTTCAATATAAAAATTTGACCATCTCCTGGTAATATCAGACTTTACCTCTAAAAGGTAATGAAAGAATTGAAGTTCTTTCAGTGATTTGTTTAGTACATTTGATTATGACATCTGATATGTTCTTCCATCTTCAAGAAATAGAATCAGTTTTTTCTTGACAGTGTGCTTGTCATGAGCATCCAGTACCACTTGAACAGAGATAACCTTATCAAGGTGTTTCTGTGTAACATCTTCAAGAGGTTGGTCAGTTAATAGAAATGGATCTCTAGTAAGCACTTCAAATCCTGTTTTAAATTTAGCTTCATCAGAACCTAGCCCAGCTCTATCTCTTGCTTCTCTGGCTTTCAATCCAACAGTCATGAAAGCAGATAACAATTGGCTTTTCTTTGGATCTGATGGTTTGGCATTTTTCCACATAATTTTCTTTTTATCAGCTACTTCCATCTTGTCTAAATCAACTTGAGCACTGTCAGAGGTTGATGTCTTGATGAATTTATCAGAACTTGTTATTTCTGTTGTAGCTTGAAATTTTTCACTCTGAACAATTTGAGCCTTGTTAGAGGTTGTCTTGGATTCTTCAGAAATCTTCCTTCTTTTCAGAGTTTGAATATCTTCATCTTCAACAAGAATATCATCAGTAACTTGAACCATTTTACACACTGGTTTCATCAGATTTTGAGGAATTTTCATCTCCAGTGGCTTGATTGGTTCATCAACTTTTCCCTTCCCTTTGTCTTTGGGATCAATCTCGGATTGTGATCTTGTTTTGGGCTTTGATGCCTCAGTATATGACTTCTCCTTGATCACAATGCCTTTTACTTTAGGCCTTGGAGGTTTCTTTGCAATAGAAGCTTTTGGCTTTAGATTTTTCTTTTCAGCTTTAAATCTAGCTTCCTCCTCCTTGAGATTTTCTAAGTCTATTCCAGGATTATGTTTTAGAAATAATCTTCTAGAAATTTCCTCATCAAGTGTCTGAATCTTGGGATCTTTGTAGTAGACTATAGTCTGCTTCCCCTTGAGCTTCAGAGTTTGCATAAACTTTTGAGAGTCTTGACTTCCACCTTGTATCAGAACATCAGGTTTTGTCATCAGACTTTGCTCATCAGAACTTGATATCAGATTTTGAGTATCAGCACTTGCTATCAGATTTTGAGTTTTAGCAGCTTCAGAACTTTTCTTCTTTTGAATAGAAGATCTGCTTGCATCAGTAATTAGTTTCCTAGAAGAAACCTTGCTGCTCTGCCCTTTACTTTGAACTTGACCTCTACCCTTGCTAGACTTTCCCTGGTCATCAGATTTTGAGTTTTAGCAGCTTTAAAACTTGTCTTCTTTTGAATAAAAGATCTGCTTGCATCAGTAATTAGTTTCCTAGAAGAAACCTTGCTGCTCTGCCCTTTACTTTGAACTTGACCTCTACCCTTGCTAGGGTTTCCTTGGTCATCAGCTTCATCATCTTTCTTCTTCAGTATTTGATCATTAGAGCATTTGGACTTAACTATCTTCTCCCCCTTTTTGGCATCATCAGGTAGTAGGAGAGAAAGAAGAAGTTCAACTGAAGATTGGATTTCATCCAATTGAGCTTTTTGAGAGGCTTGATTTTATAGAACCCCAGCAATTTGGGCCTGTTACTTCTCTTGAATCTTCTCAATTGCTTCTACCTTTTCAGAAATAGGTCTGATAAACCTCTTTTTATCAAGCTTGGTCTCCATATCCAGCTTTTCAGCTTTTTCTAGAAGTTTATCAACCTTTTCTTGAGTAACAGAATATAGACCTTGAAGATGTTTGGTAGACAGAGCTGTGACTTTGAGTTGTGTCTTGAAATTAGAATTTGAGAGCAACTCATCAGCTTTACCAATATGGTCTGTCAGTACTTTGGAACTTGGAATGAAATCAGTTTCATTTCACTTCTTGGTCCACTCAACTCCCCTGTGAGTTTCTTCCCAAGGAACAGGTGCAGCTTGCTCAACAAACTTCTTAACCAATGATTCCTTTCCCAGAATAGGAGCAGGAGTATCAACAGAAACACTGTATGCTGAACTTATGGAAGATTCATTATCTTTTGATAGAACTAGAGTGTGTGAAGCAATTGCAGATTCTGGAACAATCTCATCTAAATTCTGAGCATCATAATTTATCTCCAGAATTGGTGTTGTTGGTGGAGATGGTATCTCAGCATTTAAGATTGGAGAGTTGACTTGAGATGGCTGAGCTGTTGATGGAGCTTCCAGATAAAGAACAAATGGTATATTCAGATTATGAATATCTATTTATGAAATCCTGTCTTGTTCTTCAACATTATCTGTAACTTTGTCAGGATTAGGAGAGGCAGGATGTGTCAGCACAGTATCTTGAGCTTGAGTAGGGGATGACAGAGCTTCAATTATAACAGGTTCTGATGAGATCAGAGATTCCTGATCCCCTTCCTCAGCTTCAGTAGGATCCTCAGATGGAGGCTTAACCATGTGCCTCATAGCTCTCATTTTCTTCAATCTTCTTGCTAGTGAAGGAGTTGCTTGAGCATCAGAACTAACAGATCTCTTCCTCTTCAAAGTATCAGAACTTTGAGCTTCAACATTTATTTGTTGGGTTGACCCTGCAACTTCTATTTCTTTCTGAAAACCCACTGTTTCAGCTTCAACAGTCACAGGTTCTGATGCATGAACCTGTACTTGTTCCTCTTCAGTATCAGATTCATCCCTGAGAATCATCTTGCTTCTCTTTTGTGGAGGTTGAGGAACAAACTTTTCCCTTTTTGGCTTGGAAGATGAAGGTCTGATGGTATGTGCTGATGGTTGTTGTTGTGAGAATTGAGCTGATGGTTGAAAGTAAGTTCTGATGGTAGGTTGAGTTGGTTAAGGTTGAGAGATGGTTTGTTGTGTAGGTGTTGATGGAGGTTGGGATGGTTGGACATCAGGATATATTGTAGAATATGTGGCTGTATTAGAATTTACCAAAAACTGTTTGACAGAGGTAGGAATTTGGAGGGGTCTCAAAATAGTCTTCTTATTATCAGTAGATAATAAGTCAGTAAAGGCTCTCTTAGCAAGTTTAAATGGTTCAATTAACTCACTTGCAAGTTGAGGTGCATCAGAGCAAAAAAAACTATAAATAAGCTGACAGAATCTAGCAAAGTAAACAGTATTTCTATATCCTGTCATCCTATCCCCAATAAATCCTAAAATAGCACTTACATAATCAAAATGAGTTTGATTAATAAGAGCATACCTGATTTGTTGACTGAGTATAGGGATTGCATCAAAATTAGAACATTTGTTGGCGAAGGCCTTTGTGATGCAGTCAAAGAAGAAACTCCATTCCCTCCTTATGTGAGGTCTCTTCAATTGACCCAGCTTTGCCAATGTCTTTTCATACCCCAAACTACCCATCATCTGCTGAAGGGCTGGCTCCTCAATAATTGAACTATAGACACAATTTTCTGGAAAATGTAAAGCCTGTCGAACTGTAGCTAGAGTAACTACATGCTCATCCTCCCCTGTTGAAAACATAATACTTGGGGATAGGGCTGTAATTCGAGCCGAGCGTTTTTGAGCTCGACTCGAACTCGACTCGATTAACTCGGCTCGACTCGACTCGAACTCGTTATCGAGATCGAGCTCGAACAAGATTTTAGGCTCGATTAAAAACTCGAGTCGAGCCGAGTTTTTTTGAGCTCGACTCGAGCTCGACTCGATAAACTCAAACTCGAACTCGACTCGACTCGAACTCGAACTCGGTTAATTTTTTTTATATTTTATTAATATTTTTATTTTTTATATATGTTATTACTTATGTTATTAATATTACTTATGTTTTTCTATATTTTTATTTTTTTCCATTAATATAACTTGATGCTATTTTTATTTGTTATTTCCATGATTAATGATATTTTATTTTACTTATATTATTAATATGACTTATGTCTTTCTATATTTGTTATTTACGTGATTGATAATTTTTTCTGGATATGTATATACATTTTGATATTGGTAGTCCTTTGTCACTTTGTGTATATTTGAGGGGACCCCTTCCATACTTTTATTTGTTTGAAAATGTTTGCATTTGTTTTTTTTTTCAATCGGTTGCTTCAAAGTTCACATGCCTTCCTATATATTGTCCCTATTTCCATAACCTCATTACGATTCTACCATATTTGATTAACAAACTTAACACTTAACATTTCTGGTCACATTTTTAGTCTATCAATCTTTCATGTAACATTTATTTTATTTCAAAACTAATTTTGTTTTGAACTGAATTAGATTTGTATTGCATCAATTATTAATATTTTATAGAAAAATATGAATTTATTAATTTGAAAGAGTAAAACAAAGAAGAATCAAGTTGGAGTTGAAGCAAGTAAAATTGTTATCGAGTTTCGTTTGATTTTATTTTAAAATGAAAAGGACAGTAACGAATTTTATATCAAATAATCTATTCAATATAGGGTTTCTATTTTTTTGTTTAAATCATGAATCTATAAAATATTCCTTTATTTTTTATTCAAAAGTTATCATTTATTTCAAAATCTAACAGTCCTTTATAGTAATAATATATTACTACTATATTGATATTTTATTATAAATTCGATTCATACTTTCGATAGTTGTCTAAATTCTAATTGAGATGTCAACTAATTAGAACTAAATTTACAATTTAGTGATAAGTTAATAGGTATATTATCCAACTATTATATAAATTACACCAAAAAAAGTTTTATTATGATGTATTGCTATTAATTAAAATTGTTATGTTTATAATTGTTATTTATTAATGTTTAATGTCTATTGCGTACTTTTGTATTAAAAAAGATAAAAATTACTTTTCTCCCCAGAGTCCCGACAATAATAAAATTATTATTTTACTTTATTTATCATATATATAAGATATAAAATATACAATATAGAAAAATAAGTACATTTTTAAGAAATATGAAGATAGAGTTAAACAAAATTAGTAAAATAGATGATTAGAAAAATTATACTAACAAAGGTGTTGTTATTTGTTTTCTAGTTTATACATGTATTTGAATATATTGTTAGATTTATCTCATAACACATGTATGTTATTTTGAAAATTTATTTATTGTTATTAATAATGAAACTAATGTTTTTAAATTATAAGTCAAAATTTCAAAAAAGAAATATTTTTACGAAGGGAAAAATAAAACTTGAATAACTCGATAAGAACCCGATAACTCGAAAACATATTAAAAACTCGACAAACTCATAGGCTCGATAAACTCGATAAGGACTCGATAACTCGAAAATATTTGAAAAAACTTGATAAACTCGAAAACTCATTAAAAACTCGTTAAACTCGAAAACTCGTTAAGTTCAAAAACTCACGAACTGCTCGAACTCGGCTCGTGTATTACCCGAGCCGAGCTCGAACACACAATTCAGGCTCGATTATTTTCAGGCTCGACTCGACTCGATAAAAAAAAGCTCGAACTCGACTGTAAAAAACTCGAACTCGGCTCGATTCGGCTCGAATTACAACCCTACTTGGGGATCCATGAGCACCACCATCATCAGACATGCCACTTCTCCAAAACTCCAGCACTTGAGTTCCTGAGATAGATTGAGGTTGGGTCAAAGCATACCCAATCTCACTGTTAACAAGGAAATTCTGGATGAAATGAAGATCTGTTGGGGCTTCATCCTTGCTGAGAATAGCTAAGTAATTGTTAGGAACAAACTTAGCTCCATTAAAAATAATATCTTTTGGTGCCATTTTTGTTAAAATCAAGGGAGAAAAAAAATATTTGCAAGGTGTTTGATAAAATTCCTGTATAAAAAAGAGCTTCAGAGAATATTAGTGGGTGAGAGAAAATAAGAGAGATATGTGAATGAGAGATGTAGGTAAAAGATTGTAAAATCTTTTAACTTTCTTATTTATACAACCCACGTGAAATATGGCAGACAGTTTACACCTGACAATATATGAACAGTCAATAGTTAAAGCAGGAGTTAGTGGGCATGAGAAATAAGTAATAATTACTGTGCACATGCAGTTTTTCAAGACAAACACGTTTACCACTAACCCAAATGATTATGACTGTTTTTATCTCACCTAATTATATTCTGATTAAATATGACCATTACAGAATTTATCATAAATAAGTCAAGTAAATAAATAATGTCACGTAAGCATCAGAGTTTCCATCAGGATTTAATATCAGAACTTGACTATTATCAGATTTTAACAGTCATTAGAACATGGCTTCTGTACTCAAAAAGTGAATGTTTGTATCTGTGATTCTTCATACAAGTACTGACTTGTTTCTTCAGAGTTTAATCATCAGAACTTCCATCATAACTTGTCCTCAGAATTTATGCAAATGACACTTAACTGCTTATCTAAAACAACTGAATCACCACAGTATTTTTTATTATTCATATGGAGTGAGAGTGTATGCATTAGCAGAATATCAGATAAAGATTAAAGTCTGATAAACTTCAATATATCTTAGAAATAAGGCATAACTAAGAAAAGTACTTAAAATCTGTCATTAATAATGAAGTCTACTATATAACAAATTTATGCAGGAATCCACCTCAACTGTTTGTGCTCATTTTATGCATCTTTTGCCATCTTTTTCACAGTGGCTATTCAGTGTAAGTGAGTCACAACTACTATCAGAATTTATGCTATTATCAGTGTATTTCTCTAGTAATCAGAGAATGTGAAAAGTCACCAAGAAGAATTTATTTGCTTTTCTAATGTATATAACTTAATACCAGCAATGCACTTGGGTCTTCCCTTCCACATATTTACTCTAGATCTCAAAGGAGTACCTGACTTCAATTTTTTGTTCTTTTCTTTTCTTCATATAAGTGAGGCTTATCAAGCATCTGGTTCATCCTTAAGATTTACTAACATCAGAATTTGACAGATAAGAAGTAAGATTCTAGTTTGTGACTTAGTAATAAGATACACAAATTAATTTGACTAAGCTCAAAATCAGAATTTGCTTGTGTTAATGAATTTCCACATAAACAACTAATTCAAATATGGGATTTCTAGTATGTTAAAGACTACTAGGTCAGCATCTAGCACATTTATCCTCATTGGATTGAATGGTCACAGAACATTCAAATCACTATCAGAGTATATAGATCCACATCAGATAACAATCAGTATTTAATATATTAAAATTTAAGCACATATTACATAGAGAGAAGACAATCTGTAAACACTGATCATAAAGTCTGATGCATGAGAATAAAAACTAAGCAGATTTAGAAAAAGAACCTGAAACCATTCCAAGTTCATTTACCAGTCTTGTAAAAGTAGCTTCACATAGTGGTTTTGTGAAGATATCTGCTAGTTGTTGATCTGTTGGAACAAAATGCAATTCCACTGTACCTTCCATCACATGTTCCCTTATGAAATGGTACCTAATGCTGATGTGCTTTGTCATTGAGTGTTGAACTGGATTACCTGTCATAGCAATAGCATTTTGATTATCACAGTAAATAGGTATTTTAGAAAATTCTAACCCATAATCCAGTAACTGATTCTTCATCCAAAGAATCTGTGCACAACAGCTTCCTGCAGCAATATATTCTGCTTCTGCAGTTGATGTGGAAATTGATTTCTGTTTCTTGCTAAATCAATAAACCAATCTGCCTCCAAGTAATTGGCAGCTTCCATTAGTGCTTTTCCTTTCTATTTTGCATCCTGCAAAATCACTGTATTTAGTAACATCTACTGATGAACCAGTATCTTTATCTAACTTGGTTGCAGTGGGCATGGGAGTGGATGCAGTTGAACAATCTTGCATTCCAAATTTCTTCAGTAAATTTTTGGTGTACTTAGATTCACAGATGAAAGTACCTTCTTCATTTTGCTTGACTTGAAGTCCCAGAAAATAGCTAAGTTCTTTCATCATGCTCTTTTGATATCTTGACTGCATTAGCTTTGCAAACCTTTCATAGAGTTTGGCATTTGTAGAACCAAATATGATATCATCAACATATATCTGTACAAAAAGTAAGTCCTTTCCATGGTTGAGGCAGAACAGTGTTTTATCCATTGTACCTCTGTGAAATCCACTTTCCAGAAGGAATTGAGCTAAAGTCTCATACCATGCTCTAGGAGCTTGCTTAAGGCCATAAAGTGCTTTGTCAAGCCTGTAGACATGATTTGGAAATTTTGAATCTACAAAGCCTAGAGGTTGTTCAACATATACCTCTTCTTCCAATTCTCTGTTGAGAAAAGCACTTTTCACATCCATTTGAAAGACTTTAAACTTTTTATGAGCAGCATAAGCCAAAAAGATTCTTATGGCTTCCAATATAGAAATTGGTGCAAATGTTTCATCATAATCAATACCCTCATGTTGTGAGTAGACTTTAGAAACCAGCCTTGCTTTGTTCCTTGTAATTATGCCATCACTGTCAGTTTTGTTTTTGAACACCCATTTTGTGCCAAAAATGGATCTGTTCTTTGGTCTTGGCACTAGGGTCAGACTTTATTTCTTTCAAATTTATTTAGCTCTTCCTGCATTGCTTGCACCCAATCAGCATCTTGAAGAGCTTCGTCCACTTTCTTTGGTTCATTCTGAGATAGAAAAGAATGATAGAGACATTCATTTGATGTTGCAGTTCTAGTTCTGACACCTGCTTCAGGATCTCCAATTATTAAGTCAGGTGTATGTGATTTGGTCCACTTCCTTGCAGATGGAAGTTGATTTCTAGAACTGGATTCTCCCCCATGATCCATGCTGTCTCTATCAGCATTTTCTGATGCTCCCCTTGTAGTTATGCTCTCTGAAACTTTAGAATTTGAGTTGGATCCTTCAGGATTTGAAGAATCAGAGTTTCCAGAATTATCAGAATTTGGCTCATCAGAACTTGATGAATCAGAACTTGGAGAGCCAGTGGCAGGTTCTAATGCTTCTTGAGAGTCTTGAGTTATGGTAGGATTATCAGCTTGCTCCCCCTGGACAGGTGCATTTTCCTTTGGAGTTGTTACCACAGTTTCAATAACATCAGAAAACCCGTCAGAACTTACAGGATCAGATTTTAAGTCATTAGAATTTACAGAATCAGAATTTAAATCTTCATATTCAAATCTCAGCTGATCATGATCATTGAAATCTTTAAGTCCAGTAATCTTCTTATCATCAAAAGATACATTGATAGATTTCATGACAACCCTTGTTCTTAAATTATAGACTCTGAAGGCTTTTGTGGAAAGTGGATATCCAATAAAAATTCCTTCATCGGCTTTTAGATCAAATTTTGATAGCTATTCAGGATGAGTCTTGAGAACAAAACACTTACAACCAAATACATGAAAGTATTTCAGATTTGGCTTCTTTTTCTTCACCATCTCATATGGTGTTTTTCCATGCTTATTTATGAGTGTAGCATTCTGTGTAAAACAAGCAGTCTGTACAGCTTCAGCCCAAAAGTAGGTTGGCAGCTTTGCCTCATCAAGCATAGTTCTTGCAGCTTCAATAAGAGTCCTATTCTTTCTTTCTACAACTCCATTTTGCTGTGGAGTTCCAGGTGCAGAAAATTGCTGCTTAATTCCATGCTCTTTGTCGAACTCTTCCATGATTGAATTCTTGAACTCAGTGCCATTATCACTTCATATAATTTTGACAGAATCTTTGACCAATTTATCCAGCTGTCTGACATGATCAGTTAGAGTAGATGCAGTTTCATTCTTGTTGTGCAAGAAATACACCCAAGTGTATCTTGTGAACTCATCCACTATAACCATAGCATATTTCTTCTTTGCAATAGACATGACATTGACTGGACCAAATAGATCAACATGAAGTAGGTGATAAGGCTCAAGAATTGAAGATTCAGTTTTGCTCTTGAATGAAGATTTTCTTTGTTTTGCCTTTTAACATGAATCACAAAGGCCATCAGGAGCAAATACTGATTTTGGCAGTCCTCTCACAAGATCTTTCTTTACTAGCTCATTTATGTTGTTAAAATTTAAATGAGAGAGTCTTTTGTTCCAATTCCAGCTTTCTTCAATTGATGCTCTACTCAATAGACAGATTGCAGAACCATCAGAACCTGTTGAAAGTCTGGCTTCATAAATGTTACCATGTCTGTAACCTTTCAGAACCACTTTGCCTGTTGAATTGCTTAAATCTTCACAGTGTTCTTCAAAGAAATCCACATGATATGTCACAGATTTGACTCACACTTAGCAGATTGTGTTTAAGTCCTGAGACAAGAGCTACAGTTTCAATGATGACATTCCCAAGATTTATATTGCCATATCTCAGAGTTTTTCCCATGTTTCCATCTCCATAAGAAACTTCTGGGTCAGCTTTCTCCACAAAGTCTGATAGCAGGGCTTTATTTCCAGTCATATGTCCTGAACATCCACCGTCCAACACTAGGATATTTTTCCTATTGCCTTGCAATCACAAAAACCACTATTGGTTAGTTTTAAGGACCCAGACTTGCTTGGATCCTTTGGCCTTTTTAAGTTTGTTAGCATTTGCAGCGGATTTAGTTTCAGAGTTTATGCTAACATGCTATTTATCAGAATTTATATCAGACTTTGCATCAGACTTTACACTAGAAGGAATAATACTAACTTTCTTCAAAGAAGGTTTTATTTGATAATAATCATAGTACAAACTATGATATTCCTTACAAGTATAAATGGAATGCCATAAACTAGCACAATGAAAACAAGGATTTTATGGCTTAAACCTAACCGACTGACTCTTAACTCCTGGTTTAGGAGGTAAATAGTTTATATCTTTATTTTTCCTGCAAAAAGAAGCAAGATGGTTAGAGTTTCCACAGTTATAACATTTGTTTCTAGGAGCATTGGGAACAGGCATATAATTATTACTTTTATTCACGCCTTCCTTTTCATTCCTATTTTTCCTGGCTTCCTTTACCTTGTTGACATTCCTAATATCTTTCAGCTTATGCTTAAGCTGCTTCTTTGTCATTAAGCCTATGTTTACTTCAGCTGGTTTATCATGTTCTAATTTGTCAGAAGTTGACTTTTCCTTGACTTCTGTCCTAAACTCTTTCATCTTTTCAGAATTAGACTTTACAATTTTTGCTAAAAACTTAACAGGATTTACCTTTGGCTTAGCAGTCTGTTTAACTACAATTGGCTCAATTTGTTCAGTTCCTTTCTCACTTTTATCATCTCCATAACCTAAGCCATCTTTCCAGTTTCCACTACTTAGTAAATTATGAGTTTTTCTGCCAGAGTTAGTCCAAGTTCTGATAATCTCTTTTTCCTTTTCTAAGTCAGCTTTTAGAGATTCATTCAATTTTCTGAATTTCCTGTAGGCTATCTTTGTGATACCCTTTACTATAATAGAACACAGTTGCATCATCTCTGCATTAGCATTCATTTCAGGTAAACTTTCAGTTTCTGAATCATCATCATCAGAATATGATGACTCTGAATCAGACTTTATGATGAGAGCCTCTCCTTTGCCCCTTTTTGAGGTAGCCACTTTAGGAGATTCCTCCTCAGCTTTCAGAGCAACTGTCCTTGACTTTCTTCCATGCCACTTGCTCCTTTGATCCATCTCAAGTTCATAAGTCTTGAGCATACCATAAATTTCATCAAGAGTAGTTTCAGTAAGGTCATAGTTGTCTCTTATGGTAGTAGACTTCAAATCCCAATTTTCAGGAAGAGCTAAAAGGAATTTTAGATTTGAATCTTCAAGATCATATTCCTTGTCCACCAGTGACTGATCATTCAAGAGTTTGACAAACCTGTCATATAAGTCAGTTAATGACTCATCAGCTTTTGAGTCAAAGTGCTCATACTCTTGAGTGAGTATAGTCCTTCTGCTCTTCTTGATTGCACCAGTTCCCTGACATCTTATTTCCAAAGCATCCCATATCTCTTTTGCAGTCTTGCAATTAATTACCTTGTTTGACATGACATTATGAATGGCACTATGCAACAAATGCCTTACCCTTGCATACTTGGCAATAGATGAGATATCTTCAGTTGTGTACTCACCTTTCTCCTTTGGTATGGTTTTTGCTGGTTGATCAGGAACTACAACAGAGAGCTTGGTAGGCTTATGTGGTCCTTCATTAGTTCTGTATTCAGGATCTGTAGCTTCTAGAAACGTAGCCATCTTCACTTTCCATATGGGATACTCACAAGGTCTCAGTATGGGAACCCTAATAGTCTCATATCAACTATGGGTTTGAGTGACTTGAGTTTCTTGAGTTTTGGTGGGCTTGGTTGGAGTTTGTGCTTCTTCAGACATGATTGTTTGGATCTTTACTGTATGTATGTTAACAGATAAGCTCTGATACCAATTGTTAGGTCACACAACACTGTCGAAGGGGGTTGAATATAGTGTTTATACAATCAAATCAATTTAACACAAGTATGTAACAAAGATAAAGTATATTGAATAAACTATGTTACAATATGAACTGTTGTTCTCTCTCAGTGATGAATAAATATCACTAAGAGCTGCTAGGTTACAATATATAATCTTCTCGATAATGATAACACATATAGTGTAAACCCTAAGTCTGTATTTATATAGTACACAGTTACAAGATAACTTCTAATTGATATGGAATATAATTCTGTCTCCTAAAATATATTAATCAAATATCTTCTACAAGTCTTCCAGTCTTCTAACTCTTTTCATGCATATCTTCTTTTGTTTTAGTCTCGATCTTCTACTGTAAATCAGCTTCCTTCCTTATATGAAAGTCTTCCCACACTTAAGTTCTAATATGACCTTAAGTTCTGATATTAAGTGTTAGATATATTTGATAATGTCATGACTAATATAATTTATGTTTAGATTTCAGATCTTACTTAACAGGATAAATCAGTACTTAACTGTTGATCAGTACTTATACTGGAAGTCAGGATTTAAGGATATCAGTACTTATATTATCAGGAGATAATTATCAGAAGTTAGATATCAGAACTTAAGTGCTGAAGGATGATCAGAGAAGGACAGTAGCTGATTAAAGGAAAGAAGATCGAGATAAACATAAGAAGAGATATGCATGAAGAAGGAATTCTGTGAAGAATGGAATACTTGGAAGAAAAGATATCTGATTGATATATTTTAGGAAGCAGAATTAAATTCCATATCAATTAGCGATTATCTTGTAACTGTGTAGTATATAAACACAGACATAGGGTTTACACTATAAGTGTTATCATATATTCGAGAAGTTTATTCATTGTAACCCTAGAAGCTCTCGTGATATTTGTTCATCACTGAGAGGTAACAGTTCCATACTGTAACAGAGTTTATTGTTTCAATAAAGTTTGTTTTCTGTTACTTAATATATTAAAGTTCGATTTGATTGTATTATACACTATATTCACCCCCTCTACAGTGTGTGTGACCTAACAAGTGGTATCAGAGCTTATCTGTTAACACACATACAGCTAAAGATCCAAACACAATCATGTCTGACACAGAAACTTCAACTAAGCCTACCAAAACTGAAGAACCTCCAAAGCCACAGATTCAAAGTCGGTATGAGACTATCAGGGTTACCATACTGAGACCATCTGAATATCCCATATGGAAGGTAAGGATGACCATGTTCCTGGAAGCAACAGATCCAGAATACCTTGATAGAATCAAGGAAGGGCCTTACAAACCAACCAAGCTCGCTGTTGCAGTTGCAGGTGAAGCAGCAAAGACCGTACCAAAGGAGAAGAGTGATTATACTGCTGAAGATATAGTATCAATTGCTAAGGATGCCAAGGTACGACACTTACTGCATAGTGCCATTGATAATGTAATGTCAAACAGGGTAATCAACTGCAAGACTGCTAAGGAGATATGGGATGCTCTGGAAACAAGGTGTCAGGGAACTGACACAATTAAGAAGAACAGGAAGACAATACTCACTCAAGAGTATGAACACTTTGACTCAAAGACTAATGAGTCATTGAATGATTTATATGATAGATTTGTCAAACTTTTGAATGATTTGTCATTGATTAATAAAGAGTATGATCTTGAAGATTCAAACCTTAAGTTCCTGTTAGCTCTTCCTGAATGCTGGGATTTGAAGGCAACGACAATAAGAGACAACTACAATCTTGATGAAACAACTCTTGACGAAATCTATGGAATGCTCAAGACTCATGAGCTTGAGATGGAACAAAAAAGCAAGAGGAAAGGAGGAAAGTCAAGGACAGTTGCTCTTAAGGCTGAAGAAGAATTCCCCAAAGCAGCTTCCTCAAGGAAAGACAAGGGTAAAGCTCTTATCATAAAGTCTGAAACTGAGTCATCAAGTTCTGAAAGTGATAATGACTCAGATTCTGAAAGCTTGTCTGAGACTGATGCTGATGAGGAGATGATGAAGCTGTGTGCTCTTATGATGAAAGGAATCACAAAGATTGCATACAGAAAGTTCAGGAAGGGAAAGAAGTTTTCCAGGAAAGGCATAAGTTCTGATAAGAAGAATTTCAGAAGATCTGAAAGGAGAAGAGGAAAGTCTGACAGAGGAGATTACACCAATGTTAAATGTTATAACTGTGGTGAGAAAGGCCACATATCTCCTGATTGCAAGAAGGTAAAGGGTGACAAAGGCAAGGCTCTTGTCACAAAGCAGAAAAGCTGGACAGACACCTCAAACTCTGAAAGTGAGGAAAACTATGCATTTATGGCAAATGCTGATAAAGAAAGTGCTGAGAGCAGTTCTGAAGCTGCTGAAACAAAGGTACCTCAGACTACTTATGCTTTTCATACTGATGATATTAATGAGTTGAGAAGATATCTTAAAACCATGTTTGTTAGTTATAGAGATCAGACTTTAACATGTGAAAGATTAACTTCTGAAAATCTTGCATTTAAGAAAATAAATGATTTCTTAGAAAAAGAGTTAGTCAAGTTCCATCAAACTCAGAAGGATAGAGATGATGCTTTTTATGTTAGGGATGAAGTGCTAAAAATGAATGAATCTCTAAAAACTGAGTTAGAAAAGGAAAGAGAGATTATCAGGACTTGGACTAACTCTGGCAAAATAACTCAAAATTTGCTAAGTAGTGGAAACTGGAAAGAGGGCTTAGGTTATGGAGAAGATAAGAATGATAAAGGAACTGAAGAAATTAAGCCTGTTGATAAGCAAAAGCCAAAGCTAAAACCTGTTAAGTTTGTAACTGTAAAGTCTGAAAATGAGAAATCAGAAGTTACAAAGGAATTAACTTCTGACAAACTAAAACAGGAAAAGACAGCTGAAGTGAACATATGCTTAATGACAAAGAAGCAGCTTAAGCATAAGCTGAAAGATGTTAAGAATGCAAACAAGGTAAAATCACCTAGGAAAAATAGGAATGGAAAGGAAGGTGTGAATAAAAGCAATAATTATAAATCTGTTCCTGATGCTCCTAGGAAAATATGTCATAACTGTGGAAGTTCTAACCATCTGTCTTCTTTTTGCAGGAAGAATAAGAATATTAACTCCTTACCTTCAAAATCAGGAGTTAAGAGTCAGTCTGTTAGATACAACCCATAAAATCCTTGTTTTCATTGTGGTAGTTTATGGCATTCCATTTATACTTGTAAGGAATATCATAGTTTGTACTATGATTATTATCAAATAAAACCTTCTTTGAAGAAAGTTTCTATTGTTCCTTCTAGTGTAAATTCTGATTCAAAGTCTGATAGTGTAAGTTCTGATAAGAAAAATGTTAACATAAACTCTGATGCTAAATCCGCTGTAAATGTTAGCAAAATTAATAAGGCCAAAGGATCCAAGCAAGTCTGGCTCCTTAAAACTGATAATTAGTGGTCTTTGTGATTGCAGGGCAACAGGAAAAATATTCTAGTTCTGGACAGTGGATGTTCAGGACATATGACTGGAAATAAGGCCCTGCTATCAGACTTTGTGGAGAAAGCTGGCCCAAGTGTTTCTTATGGAGATGGAAATATTGGAAAAACATTGGGATATGGCAATATCAATCTTGGAAATGTCATAATTAAAGAAGTAGCTCTGGTCTCAGGACTTAAACACAACCTATTGAGTATAAGTCAAATCTGTGACAGAGGTTATCATGTTTATTTCTTTGAAGAACACTGTGAAATTGTGAGTAAATCTAAAGGCAAAGTTGTTCTGAAAGGATACAGGCGTGGTAACATTTATGAAGCTAAGCTTTCAACAAGTACTGATGGTTCTGCAATATGTCTGATGAGTAGAGCATCAATTGAAGAAAGCTGGAATTGGCATAAGAAACTCTCTCATTTAAATTTCAACAATATAAATGAACTTGTCAAGAAAAATCTTGTGAGAGGACTGCCAAAGTCAGTATTTGCTCCTGATGGTCTTTGTGATTCCTGTCAGAAGGCCAAACAAAGAAAATCTTCATTCAAGAGCAAGAATGAATCATCAATTCTTGAGCCTTATCATCTACTACATGTTGATCTATTTGGTCCAGTAAATGTCATGTCTATTGCAAAGAAGAAGTATGCGTTGGTCATAGTGGATGAGTTCACCAGATACACATGGGTGTATTTCTTGCACACAAAAAGTGAAACTGCATCTATCTTGACTGATCATGTCAAACATCTGGATAAAATGGTCAAAGATTCTGTGAAAATTTTAAGGAGTGATAATGGCACTGAGTTCAAGAATTTGATAATGGAAGAGTTCTGCAAAGACCATGGAATAAAGCAGGAATTTTCTGCTCCTGGAACTCCACAGCAAAATGGAGTTGTTGAAAGGAAGAATAGAACTCTCATTGAAGCTGCACGTACAATGCTCGAAGAAGCAAAGCTTCCAACCTATTTCTGGGCTGAAGCGGTGCAGACTGCTTGTTTTACTCAAAATGCAACACTCATTAACAAGCATGGAAAAACACCATATGAGATGGTGAAGAAAAAGAAGCCAAATCTGAAATACTTTCATGTATTTGGATGCAAGTGTTTTGTTCTCAAGACTCATCCTGAACAGCTATCAAAGTTTGATCTAAAAGCTGATGAAGGAATCTTTGTTGGATACAACTTTCCACAAAAGCCTTCAGAGTCTATAATTTGAGAACAAAAGTGGTCATGGAATCTATCAATGTCTCTTTTGATGACAAGAAGATTACTGGTCTTGAAGATTTCATTGACCATGACCAGCTGAGATTTGAAAATGAAGACTCAAATTCTGATACTGAAACTCCTGACAGTCTAAGTCCTGATACTGTAAACTCTGATGGAATAAACTCTGATGTTATTGAAACTGTGGTGGCTACGCCAAGGGAAGATGCACCTATGCAGGGGGAGCATACTCAAGCTCCTACCACAGCTCAAGAAACATCAGAACATACATCTGGCTCTTCAAGTTCTGATTCATCAAGTTCTGATAAGCCAAGTTCTGATAGTGCTGAAAATCTAAATACTGAAGAATCCAACTCAGAGAGCACAGTTTCAGGGGGAGCATCAGAAAATGAAGATAGCATGGATCATGGGGGAGCATCCAGTTCTAGGGAAAACCTTCCATCTGCAAGGAAGTGGACAAAATCACATACACCTGATTTGATAATTGGAAATCCTGATGCAGGTGTCAGAACTAGAACAGGTACTTCAAACGAATGTCTCTACAATTCTTTTCTCTCTCAGACTGAGCCAAAGAAAGTTGAAGAAGCTCTTCAAGATGCTGATTGGGTGCAAGCAATGCAGGAAGAGTTAAATGAATTTGAAAGAAAGAAAGTCTGGACCCTAGTGCCAAGACCAAAGAATAGATCTGTTGTTGGTACAAAATGGGTATTCAGAAACAAAACTGACAGTGATGGCATAATTACAAGAAATAAGGCAAGGCTGGTTGCAAAAGGATATTCTGAACATGAAGGAATTGATTATGATGAAACATTTGCACCAGTTGCTAGGTTAGAAGCCATAAGGATATTTTTGGCTTATGCTGCTCACAAAAAGTTTACTGTCTTTCAAATGGATGTGAAAAGTGCTTTTCTCAATGGAGAATTGGAGGAGGAGGTATATGTTGAACAACCTCCAGGCTTTGTAGATACTAAACATCCAGATTATGTCTACAGGCTTGATAAAGCACTTTATGGACTTAAGAAAGCTCCTAGAGCATGGTATGAGACTTTAGCTCAGTTTCTTCTGGAAAGTGGATTCAAAAGAGGAACAATAGATAAAACACTGTTCTACCTCAACCATGGAAAGGACTTACTTCTGGTATTTATGTTGATGATATCATTTTTGGGTCTACAAATGACAAACTTTGCAAGAAGTTTGCCAAACTAATTCAGTCAAGATATCAGATGAGTATGATGGGGGAACTTAGCTATTTTCTGGGCCTTCAAGTCAAGCAGAATGAAGAAGGCACTTTTATTTGTCAAACCAAGTACACCAGAAACTTGCTGAAGAAATTTGGAATGCAAGAGTGTTCAAGTGCATCCACTCCAATGGCCACTGTAACAAAACTGGATAAGAATACAGGTAAATCAGTAGATATTACTGACTACAGAGGTATGATTGGCTCTTTACTCTATCTAACTGCTAGTAGACCTGATATCATGTATGCTACCTGTCTTTGTGCAAGATTTCAAGCAGATCCAAGAGAACCTCACTTAACAGCTGTGAAAAAGAATCTTTAAGTATCTTAAAGGAACAGCTGCTCTGGGATTATGGTATCCTAGAGAATCAGATTTTAAACTAATAGGTTACTCAGATGCAGATTTTGCAGGTTGCAAAATTGACAGGAAAAGTACAAGTGGAAGCTACCAATTTCTTGGAGGCAGATTGGTTTCTTGGTACAGCAAGAAACAAAAGTCAATTTCCACATCAACTGCAGAAGCAGAGTATATTGCTGCAGGAAGCTGTTGTGCACAGATTCTTTGGATGAAGAATTAGTTACTGGATTATGGGTTAACATATTTCAAAATCCCTATTTACTGTGATAATCAAAGTGCTATTGCTATGACAGGTAATCCAGTTCAACACTCTATGACAAAGCACATCAGCATCAGGTACCACTTCATAAGGGAACATGTGGATAAAGGTACAGTGGAATTGCACTTTGTTCCAACAGATCAACAATTAGCAGATATCTTCACAAAACCACTATGTGAAGCCACTTTTACAAGATTGGTAAATGAACTTGGAATGGTTTCAGGTTCTTTTTCTAAATCTGTCTAGTTTTGTTCTGATACATCAGACTTTATGATCAGTATTTACATAATATAATCTCTTTATTTATTCTGTGATTAATTGAAATACGCGTTTAAGTACTGATTGTTGTCTGATATATGTTTCTAAACTCTGATAAGTGATATGTCTGTTCAAGTAACTGTTCAATCCTATGAGGATAACTGTGCTAGATACTGACCTAGTAGTCTTCAATAAACAAATGATTCCATGTAAGAAGTAATTATTTCAGTGGAAATCTTATGACACTAGCAAATTCTGATAATTGAGCTTAGTTGAGTTTAATTTGTTTATCTTATTACTAAGTCACAAATTAGAATAATGCTACTCATCTGTTAAGTTCTGATACTAGTAAAACTGCTGAATGTACTAAGTGCTAATAAACCTCTCTTATCAAAAGAAAAAGCAAAAAGATAAAAGAATAAAATCAAGTACTCCTTTGAGATCTAGAGTAAAAATGTGGAAGGGATGACCCAAGTGCATTGCTGGTATTAAGTAAATATGCATTAGAAAAGCAAAATATTTTCTTGGTGACTTTTCACACTCTATGATTACTGGAGAAATACTCTGATAATAGCATAAATTCTGATAAGCAGTCGTGACTCACTTACACTGAGAAGCCACTGTAAAATAGAATTTCAAAAGATGCATAAAATTAGCACAAAATAGTTGAGGTGGACTCAAGCATGAACTCATTCATCAGTAGGTTTTAGGACAATGACAGCTCTTTAGCAAAATTTTAGTTATGCCTTATTTCTAAGATGTACTGAAGTGAATCAGACTTTACTCTTTGTCTGTTATTTAGCTAAATGCACACACTAATCACTCCATCTGAATGATGAAAATTTCTGTGAAGGTCTATGATATTTTAGATAAACAGTCATTGTGTCATTATTACACAAATTCTGAGGACAAGATCTGGTTGCATATTCTGATGATTAAGTTCTGAAGAGTATAACTCAGAACTTGTATGAGGACTTACTAAGATAGGCATTCCTTTTTCAAGTTAAGAAATTATGTTCTGATGACTGTTAAGTTCTGATATAAGTCTAAGTTCTGATATTACAGTCTAATGTTTTACTTGACTTATCTGTGAATAAAATTTGATAACAGTCTCAGTTAATATTCGAATATGTTGAAGTGGAAGATTAATAGTCACTATGGTTAGGGTTAATGGTATTTGTACTTGAACAGTCCACTGTTACTTGTTTCTTGTGCGCTTTAAACCATGTTTCCTCTTTCCAATGAATGTTATTCTTTTTCAAAGTCTAGGGAGACGAGGTAGAATTAATTCTACCTGTCAGCATTAAAAACTTTTACGTCTCCTGGCATTCTCTTGCCTATATAAGCAGCCACTTCACATCAGCCTTCCCATCAAATTCTTTCTCACACACTTACCTTCATACTTTTTCTTTCAAAAACACAATGGTCAGATACAATATGTTTTTGAACTACCAAAACATCAATACGGAGCTAAGCTGTGCCGACTGGCAGCAGGACTGGCATGTCACAGCCATTCCTGAGGAGATATGGGACTCTGTCCCACAGGAGGTACTGACCCACCTCCTGTTCTTCTATATGGATTACCATCGCCATTTGGAGCGATTGGAGGAGGAAAGACTGGCAGCTCTCCGCCAGCAAGAGCGAATCATCAGACTCGCAATTATGTTTGTCGAGAGTAGGAAGAAGAAGAAATGATTTAATCTTGTCTTCTTCCTGTTTTTCTTCATCATCAGCTTTGTCAGGCTTCTTAGCTAGGACTAAGGCTGTTGATGTTAGGTTTAGTAGCTTAGGGAAATCTTGTATAAGTACTGATGTAATTTCCATTTCATAAATGTATTCTCTTGATATATTAATGAAATTTGTTTTTACTTCAAGATTTTGTCTCTAAGATATTTTATAATGCATTGATAAATCCTGATTGATATTCTGATGACCATATAAATTCTGTTTTAATTTAAGTTCTGATTTTTTTATCAGCACTTACTCATCTAATTTATCTTGGTCATTTTTATGTGATTTAATTTCAGAATATTAATGATGCAGTGAAAAATAATTAACTCAGTGGGAACGGTTTCAATTTTGAATTAAAACTGTTTCACCTTGATTACTGGAATATCTGGGTAAGTGGAACGGTTTTTCCTTGAAAATAGGCAACTGGGTAAGTAATGATTCCTGTTTTCTCGAGCCCAGTAACTATCCGTTATTACTGCATGTCTGACAGGTGTCCAACGGTAACATTTTTGTTCAGAGTATAAGTACAACAGAGAGAGGATTTCTTTAATCTTTTATTTCCTTCGTATTTTTTTTTCTTTACTTACTTTTACTTTCTTTCTTCTCACGTTGGTTTTTCATACAGCCATCTTATCAAACACCTAATAGGCACTTTTGAATCTCAATTTTTCACATGGCACCTAAGGATTTAATCATTGATGGAGCTAAGTTTGTTCCAAACAACTATGCTGCAATTCTTGATCATGCTGAAGCTCCATCTGAATTGCATTTTATGCAAGATCTTCTTACACACAGTGAGATTGGGTATGCATTAACACAGCCTGAAGTCTTTTCGAGTCAACAAGTTCTAACGTTTTGGCGGACTGGGCACTTTGATGATGGTGGTAAACATGGCACTCCCAGTATTGTTTTTGAAGTGGGTGATTCATCTTATGTAGTCACTCCTGGTACAATACGCAAAGCTCTACATCTCCCAGAAAATTGTACTTTTTCAACTCCAGAGGAATCAGCACTTCAGGAGTTAATGGCTGATTTGGGATATGAAAAGAGTTTGGCAAAGCTTGGGCAGTTAAAAAGGGCTAATATCAGAAGAGAATGGAGTTTCTTCTTTGACTGCATCACCAAAGCTTTTGGTAACAAATGTTCGAATTTTGATGCTATCCCAATTCTGAGTCAGCACATAGGGTATGCTATTATCCATCAAACTCATTTTGATTTTGCAACTGGAATAATTGGTTTTATTGGGAATAGGATGACAGAGGATAGAAATATTGTCTATTTTGCTAGATTCTGTCAACTTCTATATACTTTTTACTGATGAACCTCAATTAGTCAGTTCCTCAACCCCACCTTTTAGAGTTGCAAAATGATATTTTAATGATCTGGTAAATGCTGATACTAAGAAAAAAGTGGTTAGACCATTACAGATTCCTCAGTCTGTAAAACAGATCCTAGTAAATGCTGATCCTGATACTTATAGATCTGTTTACTCTGATGTCCAACCAACCACAAACACCCAAAAACCATCATCCTCAACACCTACCACTCATACTACTCAACCTACCCTCAGGACTTATCTCAAATCCTATCTCTCTACTTCACAGACTGTTCAACCCTCATCCTCCAAGCCAAAGAGGACAAAAACTATTCCTCAAACACCTCAAAAGAAGAGGAGGACTGTACTGAGAGATGAATCTGATACTGAGGAACAAGTTCCTTCTTCAGAACCTGTTGTAGGTGAAGCTGAGAAAGTGACTTCTCAGAAGGATTCTGGACTTGGGGGATCTAGGCTTCTCAAACGGCTTAGAAGAATGACAGTTCCTGAAACTCCCAAGGAATCCAAATCAACAACGAGATACAAGAAACAGAGGGCAAAAAGGCCAGTTTCAGATGATGAAGAGGAAGCAGCTAAGGAAGGGGATCAGGAATCTCTGATCTCACAATACAAGGAATTTGCTCCAGTCACTTCTTCTCCATCAACTCCATCTCAGGAAGCTGTTTCTGAAAAGGCTAACACACCTTCTGTGTCTTCTGTTGATCCAGGCACAAGTGCTGATATTGATGTTCAAAACTTGGTTGTGCCTGCAGTACTTCTCTTAGAAGCTCCAACAGCAAATAATCCTTCCACAACACCTGTTACTGATGCTGTTCAAATTCCAGAGTTCTCAACAACACCTTCTCTGCATTAAGATGCTGATGATCAGAATTTAGGTGAGCATCAGGATATGGCTGTTGATCAGAACTTAGAACAAGATCAGCAATTAGAGGATGCTGAAGCCTCCATTGCTACTCACACTGTTGTCTTATCAGAAGATACTGATTCTTTAAGTTCTGATGCTGCAAATGCTGGAGATACTGGTGATGCTGCTCCAACTGTAGATGCTGATGAAGCAGGTCCTTCAGGACATACTCCTCAACAGACTCTTCCTAAGTCTGAACTGGTTAAGAAGTTTGTTACCGGGGAAGCACCAGTACCTTGGAGTGAAACTTGTGCCGGTCAGGAGTGGACTAAGGAATGGAACTCAGTTTCATGTGTTCCAACTGACAAGCATCTTGCTGAGCACTTGACTAAAGCTGATGAAATTTTAAATTCTGATGATTTTAAAACCCAGCTTAGAGTCACTGCATTGAGTACTAAACATTTACAAGGTCTTCATTCAACTACTCATGCAGAGCTACACAAGATTCAGGAGAACTTTATCAAACAGGAACAAGTTTGGAAAATTGATAAGAAAAAGTTCTTCCAACCTACCATTGACAGGATTGCTTATATTGAGAAGACTCAAGATCATCAACAAGCTCAGATTGATGAAATTCTGAAAAATCAAGCTTCTCAGCAATCACAACTAACTGAAATCCAATCCTCAGTGGAATTGCTTATCTCTCTTCTACTACCTGCTGATGCCAAAAAGGGGGAGAAAGTGATTAAGTCCAAATGCAAGACTGACAAGACACTGACAGGAAAGGATAATGAAAAAGATGATCAAGGAAGCTCTGGAATGGGTAGAGGTCATAGTCAAGGTAGAGGATTCACGTCAAGACAAGCTAGTCACAGGACAAGTTCTGATACTGGGAAAAGAATAAGTTCTGCTGCTGGTAAAAGGATAAGTTCTGCTGCTGGTAAAAGGATAAGTTCTGATGAACTTTTAGATCTTGATGAGGAAATGTCAAGACAGTTATTTCTTCAGGAAAATCCAGGAATGGACTTGGAAAGTTTAAAGGAAGAAGAAGCCAGACTTAAATCAGAGAAAGTCACATCTAAATCTGAAGCTTCTGGTAAAAAGTCACTTCCAAAACTCAAAGGCATTGTGATCAAAGAAAGGACACATACTGAAGCAACATTGGCTAGATCACAACCACAGATAGATCCAAGATCCAAGGGTAAAGAAAAGGTTGGTGAACCTATCAAGGTTTATGTACCTCCTGAGGATGAAGAAATTACTGATGAAAAGGATGATCTTGCTCTGACTTCAAGAAAAGTTCTTAAAATAACCTCTGACATGGCTCAAGTTGTTCAGAGTTAAGAAATTGTAAGTTCTGATATTCAAAAGAAGCAAGTAACCTCTGACATAGCTCAAGTTAACATGATATCAGAAGATAGATCAAAGACACTCCTACCAGGATTCACTAAAGCAAAACAGACTCAACCTTTGAAGACTACTGCAAGTGGTTTTGAAGCAAGAGTAGTTACTGGAAAGGAAGCAAGAGATAAAACTGGATTGGGAAGTGCTGATGAAAGAAGAGTACACAACACTACCAATGATCCAACTTCCTTGAGTGAACCAGGTATTGGAGCAACTCCTGAGAGATTGAATCAACTGGAATCTGTATAGATGGTTTACCATACCTACTTGAAAGAATACATCATGTTGTATTTCATGACAGATGGTAGGGTTTATCATATAAGACAAAATGCCATTCCATTGAAGTATTTTGAAGAATTAGAGCATGTACTTTTCTTACTTCAAGTGGATGACAGAATAACAGGGACTGCTGCAAACTACTTAAAAGAACAGATTCAGAGACAGAAAAGGCTTTATTCTGTTAAGTCTGACAGCACATATGTTCCAAAGTACAGAGATCACAATGGTGATATTGTTGATATGAAGCCTAATACTGCACAGATCAGAATATATCTTGGTATTAAGGGACTTGAATTCAATCTGGAGTCTGACAAAGCTTATGTCATAAGACTAGATCAGGAGTTGAGAAAAGCAAAGATCAATGATCTCAAAGCTGCAATCTTTCAAACTGGTGAAGATACTGCAGAGCTTAAAGATGCCAAAAGGAGAATGATTGATGAACTCAGATATGCTGAGAAATGTTTGTTGAAGAACTATCTCAGAACAACTCCTGACATCAGAGAGATCAGATGATGAAGCCAAGTCGAAGATCTACAACTGCTTAAATTCTGATATTTGTACAGACTGAAGTTATTATCAGAAGTTGAATATTGGTAAAGCTTTAAGGACTGTAAGTTGTAGTTATCTAGTCTAATTCTCATGCATTTGTACTTAATATTTTTGACATCATCAAATATCTGTTAAACTTGTATATTATGCTAATTTACAAGTTGGGGGAGATTGTTAGATATATTTGATAATGTCATGACTAATATAATTTATGTTTAGATTTCAGATCTTACTTAACAGGATAAATCAGTACTTAACTGTTGATCAGTACTTATACTGGAAGTCAGGACTTAAGGATATCAGTACTTATATTATCAGGAGATAATTATCAGAAGTTAGATATCAGAACTTAAGTGCTGAAGGATGATCAGAGAAGGACAGTAGCTGATTAAAGGAAAGAAGATCGAGATAAACATAAGAAGAGATATGCATGAAGAAGGAATTCTGTAAAGAATGGAATACTTGGAAGAAAAGATATCTGATTGATATATTTTAGGAAGCAGAATTAAATTCCATATCAATTAGCGATTATCTTGTAACTGTGTAGTATATAAACACAGACATAGGGTTTACACTATAAGTGTTATCATATATTCGAGAAGTTTATTCATTGTAACCCTAGCAGCTCTCGTGATATTTGTTCATCACTGAGAGGTAACAGTTCCATACTGTAACAGAGTTTATTGTTTCAATAAAGTTTGTTTTCTGTTACTTAATATATTAAAGTTCGATTTGATTGTATTATACACTGTATTCACCCCCTCTACAGTGTGTGTGACCTAACATTAAGTTCTGACTTCCATTAAGTCCTGATTTCAGTAAGTCCTGATATGTCCTGTTTGTTAAGATCTGAAAACTAAATATGAATCATATTAGACATGACATCTCAAATATATCTAACATATCTTCAAACCAGAGAGTAACTGAAAGCATTGCAACACTCTTTTAACCCCATTGACTGAATGCAAACTATCATTTAAAAATACAATTGTATCATGAGCAAACTGCAAATGAGTGATTATCCTTCCTTCCTTCCTAAACTGTAAACCATCTACCAATCCCAACTCATTTTCCTTATTTAGCATTTTGCTTAGCACTTCCCCTGCCAAATTAAAAAGCATTGGAGATAAATGATCCCATTGCCTAAGTCCATTTGATATGCTAAACTCCTTAGAAGGGACAACCATTAACTAAAACAGAAATCCTAATTCACTTGAATAAATCATGCATCCATTTTATCCAATTACTACGCAAACTTAAGCATTTCATAGTTTTGAAGAGAAAATTCCAATTGACAGTGTCAAAAGCCTTCTCAAAATCTAACTTCAAGATAACACCCTTATTTTTTTGAAGATTTCAAAATATGATAAACCTCATTTACTAACATTATGCTCTCTGCAGCTTTTCTCCGCTAACAAAACCAAATTGATTAACATATATCAATTTATCATAAACCCTAATAAGTCTTTGAGCCAACACTTTAGTTAACAGTTTAGTTACACTGTTAATAAAACTTATTGGTCTGAAATCCTTTAGCATTATTGGAACCTTCACCTTAGGAACAAGAGCAATGAACACTACGCCATAGATGGCCTATCGCAATGGTTTAATAATGTGTGTTACAAAATTATGTTACCTTAGCTATGTTTATATTAGCCTACTGCAACACTGTATTTTTGATGTTACCATAGCCTTTGTAACGTGTAACTATAGTTTCAAAGTGTTACATACGGTAACATGTGGAAACTTATGTTACAATAGGGTGTCAATGGTTAAAAAGTAACATTTTACAAAAAATAAAGATATATAATTATTTGACTTCAAAATTAATCAATTTTGATAATATAATTAAATAATAATATTAATATAAATTAAGATTGATAAAAATATTTTTGTTAAATTTTATAAACTGTACTAATTAGTAACTGATAATTTTTTATTTATAAAATATTTGAACACTATTCAATCTTAAAAAATTATTAAAAAATAAAAATGAAATTAACAATGTTGGGCTTTTGTTGGGCTCATGATCGAGCGGGATAAAGCAAGCTCAAAATTTTTGAAGAAGAGCCATTTTTTTGGACAGCCTGGGTAAATTTTAGACAAGTCATTTCTCTCTAAACAACTCTCACACACTTTCTCTCCGCTGTCAATTGAACTGAATCTACATATCGATGATTCGAGCTAGGGTTTTATATTCTCGCAGATTTGAGATTCAAACAAATCGGGGGTTTCACTATCTCATATTATGGCAGCAAATAGCGTCGTTTCACGTTCAACCCACTCATCTCTTGGTCTCCAATCCGGAACGGGTCTCCCCGTCGGCAAATAAATCTCCTCTCTCTCTCCCTCTCGCGCCCCCTCTCTCTCCCTCTCTCTGTGTGTATCTCTCTCTCTCCCTCTCTCTGTGTATCTCTCTCCCCCCTCCCTCTATCTCTCCCTCTCTCTCTGTGTATCTCTCTCTCCCTCTCTTCGTGTATCTCTCTCCCTCTCTCTCTGTCTCTCTCTGTTCATAGTTTGTATGTATTCAGTTGTTTGTGATTGAATTCTGGATGTTTGTGGAACAGTTGATTGGTAAAACCCCATTAGTGTTTCTTAATAATGTTGTTGAGAGTTACGTTGGTCGTGTTGCTGCTAAATTAGAGATGATAGAGCCTTGCTCTAGTGTTAAAGACAGGTACCATTTTCTTCATATCCATACAATACTTATTATAGACCTTATCTTTGTTTAGATACAGGGTACAGACCATTTGTTTATGAAATTAGCGATTGCTATATATTTCTAGTTAATCTTGTGTTTGACAATTAGAAACTATATTTCTGGATAATCTTATTTATGATTTAGTGAGTTGTGTATATCTTTTTGGTAAACATCTGGTTTTTGTAACTTAAAAAGTTTACAGGGCAACATATTGTATCGAGACTTGAAAGCTTTATGGTGTATGCTTTTGGAGTATAGTGATTTTGCCATGTTTTTCGTTTACATGATTGGTTATAGCATGATTAAAGATGCTGAGGAGAAGGGTCTTATTACACCAGGGGAGGTTAGTTTTATGTTTTGTGGTACTTATTGGTTGCACATTGCTCAGTTAAGATTGAGACAAATCTCAATCTAAAATTAAAAATTCAAATGCCCTTCTACTTTTTTACTGTCTACTCTCATATCAGTGATTGATTATACACTTTCTTTCTCTTCCCCGTTAACTTGGAGGAATCAATCTTCTGTTCTTCTGATTTTTGATGAACATCGAAATCATCCTCTGAATTTACTCAGAGAGGTTGAAGATTTATCATTAAACAAGCATGGCTCACATATCTAAAATTTTGGTGTTTGACTTTAAATGATAGTTGATACAAACTGGTTTTGTTTATTATATGCCCACATGTAGCATGCAGATTCTAGATTAAAATTAGATAATGTGACTTTTCGCCTATTCGAAGTCTTTAGAAAGGTTGTTAGGAACTGTAGGGGCCTTTTATTAAGTACTTTTAGTACCTGTAATTCATACAAATTGGTATCGTTTATTCAGTTATTTAGATTTCCTCTTACAAATCTAACCACATGTAGCATGCAGACTTTAGACTAGAAAGTGCTGGAGTACAGGGGTCTGGTTAATATTATTTGCTTAGACTTTAAATTTTGTTTATGATTTTTGACATGGGTTTTGATGGGATTTAAGACCCTTTGTTACGGAGAAGAAAGCAAGAAAGCGCGTTGCACTTCCCTAGTGAATGGGCTTTTTATATTTTAATTTTATACAAAAATGAAAATTTAAAGCATTGGCAGAAAAACATGGTAGCAATTTCTAAAAAACCTTAGAGTTGTTTATTTTGTATAATTCCTGATTTTTAACTCTTGTCATCAGAGTAATGTGAGACAATGTACACTTCAAGTAGCCTTGATGGAGCTGAAAAGGGCAAGTGAAAATGTCCTACGACTGTAAGGGAAGCACCAGGTGCGTCCCATCTCATATGATACATCAGATACTTTATGTCTTTGATATTTAATATGACTAACTTGCCATATTTGTAGAAATGTACAACTTACTTTTGAAAACGTATATTAAAGATTCAATGGAGAAGCATAGATTGTTTAATGCAATTGAAAGTATTCTATGTGTTGCTCAGAAAGCTCAGTGGGCCTTGAACTGGATCAAAATGTATCAACTATTAACATAATATTTAGGTAGACTAGATTATGGTAGATGGTTATTTCAATTTTAGAAACTCATGCTGCATCTTAATTATATATTGGTCAGACACACCCACTTGAAGCAAATTGCAAAATATAATTTTTAGTTTGATATCCTTGCTGACCTGCATCTCAGTTTTACGAAAGAATAAGGATTTGTTCACTTCATAATATGTCTTCTTGCCTATTTCCCATATAAAGCTTGTCACTGTCTTATATTAGTCATGACTTGGTGAAAATTAGATGCTAGCCTCTGCACAAATTCAGTAGGTTGTATCAGAAGTACGTAAGATAGTTGAATCTTTAGGCTTCATCGAAGTTGAAACACCAGTTTTACAGGTTTGTTTCGCTTAGGCATGCATTTTGTTATGTTATAATTTGCATAAACTTCCTGTTACGAACTCAAATATGAACTTGAACTTTTACGTATTTGGTACCCTGTGAATTACATTTTTTAGCTCCATGATATTTGATACTTTTTGTGTGCTTCCATTTCGAAAGAGGAATTGCAACCTGAGGGAAGTACTCCTGATCTAGAAAAAGAAATGAACCCTTAAAGAACTTTATTTTTCAAAAACATCCAAAATTCCTTAATATACCTAATATTTATCCCATCTAGTCCTGGAGCTTTATCATTACTAAAAGACTTCGAGGCAAACTTAAGCTCCTCCATGGAAAAATCTTGTTCCAACTGACCTACTTCCTCAGCATTCAACCTGCTGCTGAGAAAGGAATCTAATTGAAAAACATCCACTTTCTTCTTATTATAAATCTCTCTAAAATATTTGCAGAAGACATTTCTGATTTCCTCAAAATTAGTCACCATCCTATCCCCCACCTCAATTTTGATATATGCTCAGGTTTAGGGTAACATGGTTTCAGCATTTCTCAGATATCTGCTCAAAATTTGAATAATTTCCTCATCTTCAACAATCTTCATCTTCTTGTGCTTTAAGTCAGTCTCCAATATCATGATTAATATTAAATTTCCCATAACACAATATTTTGAAATCATGAATTATTTGCATTTTTTGGTTGAAGGGCAAATGTAGGCCACCCCTTACTGGGCTGGAGATAGGCTTCAGGAAATGCAACAAGTTATGCCTTTTTATGCTCTCCAGGTAATTGAGTGTCCTCTAGAATCACCCTGTTAACTTTCTCAATGATGACATCCAGCTCAGATGCTCTCTTAGATTGAAGATTTGAGAGAGACGCCTGCAAATATCTGTCTACACCACCATCATTAACATTGGCTACAATTCTCTTTTCTTTGAAATTTACGACTTTCACTATCACCACTCTCAGAAAGTTTATATTTTTAGCCAAAGCCCTTTTGTATGTGATGTAGTTATTGTTTCGAGAGAATCTCAATGATGTGAGCAATTCATTGAACTCCTTGTCAAGGCAAGGTCCTTTTGTAGCCAACTAAAGTCTGTCTTTACCAACATCATTAATGCTTGGAATGATTTAGCTAGTTGATTTTGGCTTGGTCACCATCTCCCCCTTAGTCTGGTTAGCAGGAAAATTGATTGAAGGTAGAGGGAGTTGAGATCTTACTGATTGAGCAGTTTCTGGCAGAGGCACATTTGATTTATTTCTAGATTATTTCATGCAAAAGCTTTGGAAGACTCTCTCAGCTTAGACACACTTTCTTATATAGTGTTTTGATCTGATATTTCAATTCTTCCGTGTTTCAGCAGTAGCCCCACTGGGGTTAGAGAGAGGGCTTGAAGTCTCTCAGAGAACTTGTTGAACTTGTTCTTGATATTTTGAAATATTGGCATCAACTCATCAATCCTGTCATTAAATAATTTCTTTACTGCAACTTGATGCTTGCCTAGAGTGTTTTCCATAGCTCTTCCAATGTGACGAAAGGCCTTCAGTTGTGCTTTCTACACCTCTGTCACATCATCATATACTTCTTGGGGAGTGAGGACCTTAGCATTGCTTCCCAAAATTGTCACACATTCTTCTCTAAACCTTGCTAAGGCCTCCTCCATAATTGTGGTAAAGTCCTTGGAAAGTCATGCATCCATATTACCATCTGCTTTATCTGTAATTTTCTTCTGTTGCTCTTCAACATCCTCCTTGTAAGAAATTAATATTTCCTGATAGTCTTGGTTTGACATATTTGTAATGAGGAGTTGTTGGATGATATTGGCTCGTCCTGCAAGTTGCTCAACCAAAAGATCAATAACAGTTGTTGGTTAGGCTTGAGCATCTTGCAGCAATTGAGCTAGGAGGTGTGAAGGTTGAGGGTTGGTGTTTGAGCTATAAGGTTGGTCAGTTGTATTTGATGTGTTTGGGATTGGTGTTTGGTGACATGTGTTTGAGGTAGAGGGTATGGAGGCACGAACATCACTTGTGACAGAAGTAACAGTTGTACTCACAGTTGGAACTGTGGTTGTGACAGCGTGTTGATCATCAATAATGGGAACCTACATTTGAATTGGAGGGGATTTGGCTAAGTTACTATGATGTACCATGGTTTCAAACCCCTGTTCTTCTTGCAAAGAACTGGCACTTGAATGTGTTGTACTTGCCTCCCCAATAGCTAGATCATTGGCAATTTTACTCCTAACGTCAATTGACAGTGCAATTTCAGCTAGGGTTTTGAGGGGAGTTGTCCCTACTAGAGGAACCTCCAATTGTATTAGAGAGGATTTAGATAGCTCCCCCTCAGGAGTACTACCCTCAAACATGTCAGTCTATGAAGATTGTTTGGCACATGAAGGTGCTTGAGTAACTTGCAGAGGCTCTTCAGTTAAAACTGAAGAAACCCCTGTGTTTTTGTTGGTGTCATCAACGTCTACCCCAGCATGTAACCTCTCACCAACTGAATGTTATGTCTGGGTGGTGAGCACAGTTTCATGAACTTTGTCACTTGATTTTGGCAAAACTTGAGATGAATATTCAGGTTTTTCCTTGTAGGAAGAAAGAATTTGTAAAATAAGATATGTGAGATTAGAATTGAGTGCTGGCAACTCCCCCTGAGTAAATGAGGGAGTTTTAATTGATGTGCCATTTTTGTGTGTGCCAGCCAAATTTCTCCTTTCACCAACTTGAGAGTGCTCAAGTTGGGATGCAGACTCTTTACAAATTATATTTGGGAGAATGCTTGGTTCAATAGAGACACCTTGTTGAGAAGTTGCCTCTAGAGTGTTTATATCCCTCTATTACAACTGCATCCTTTTGGAAAGATGCAAAGGTGGTTACTTGAGTGTTCAACTCATCTTTCTTTGTCTTCTTTGGTTTTCTGACCAGGTGAGACTCTATTTGTGTTTGTTCCTCACCACTCTCAGAAATTACAATTAGGGGTGCATTCTTTCTCTTCTTTTTAGAAACTCTACCCTTTTTAGATGATGAAGTGGTTGGTTCCTTAGCTTCTAATGGTAGAGAAGAAATGGTCTCAGTTGTGGAAGATCTATGTTGGTTATCCTGTGTTTGTACTTCCTCAGATGCAGGAGCCATAACTATACTAGGTATGGCACTAGACCTCATGTTAGGCATAGGGTAAAGATATGTTCTAAACCAAGTGAACTTGTCATTTACCAATCTAATGTCACACAAATTATTATTTTTGATGAAATATTCAAAACCTTGAATATCAATCTTCCTGTAAGTAGAATTAGCACTTTCACTGATATCCTTGATACTATTGAAATCCCCCACTATACAGACTAGATCATTATTTGTTATGACTAGAGCATCTGATAATTCCTCCCATAACTTCCTTTTTTCATGTAGGCTCAAAGGACCATAAACATTCAACACATGAAAGATGTCATTGGAAACTTTATTCCTAAACTGCACCCACTGCCAATTCCTATATAAAACCATCCCCATGCTTTTAAAGAATAGCTTATCCCAAGCCATTAAGAGTCCACCTGATAATCCCTCTGAGTTCTGAATTAACGAGCCATGCTGATCATTATCCCAGATTGCCTTTTCCCAAAATCTGTTCCACCAAGCATACTTCGTTTCCTGCAGGCATAAAATATTAGCATCCATTGCCTTGAGCAAGTCCTTAATCATCCTTATTTTTATACTATTATTAATGCCCCTACAATTCCATGAAACTACCTTAATATTGCTGACTGAAATTAAAAATTATCTTAACTACAAACAACACAATCAATCCCTTAGACTTCTAAAGTTCCCCCTTCTGCAACTGATCTACTACCTTCTTCAAATCAACTTCCTTGCTACCTATCATCTTCAGCTCCATTTGTTCTACACAATCAATAATCTCCCTAGCTACATCCTCAACATTCCCTTCCTCCTTTTCTTGAATTGTATCCAATTTACTATTAATGCTAAAACATGACCCCAACCCTCTGCACTTTCCAATTTTATTTTCATGCCCCAACCCATATTTACATTTCAAATCAAAAGGGTTCTTAATCTTCCGGTAACTTTTCCTAGGCCTACCCACACCCTTCACTTTGAGGTTAACAAAATCTTTACAGAGAGACCCAAGAAAGTTAACCACTGAATCAACACTAGCAGATTTCTCATACATCACCTCTTGACAAGAAGATATAGAGCTTTGATCAGACCCCCTCCTATACTTTAGAGTCACTAACACTTTATTTTCTACCACCTCTTTATTATTCTCAGAATTCAACTTCTCAACTAAAACTCTATCTTATTCTGCAACCTCTTTCATAACTTTATTTTCTATCTCATTCCCTTTCCTCTTCCTTTTCTCCTTATGCAATTCCACTGAGCAATCCATTTGCTTATTCATATTCTCAGCATCTGCTACTACTGACCTAGAGACCTCCTCCACTCTAGTAGGATCACTAGAATTTTCCAAGTTATCTTCTGCACACATTACTTCAGTCTTATTTAATCCTTCAAGAACCACAGATTCCTTAAGTTTAGAGACTTGTTGAACACTATCCTCTTGTACCAAAGAATTTACCCCATTGCTAGATGCACACATAGGCTCAACCTTACCTTTTAATTCCTTTAACTCTATTATTTCAACAAACCTTACTGGATGAATATTTCCTTTAACTAGAATATTCATCTCATCATTGATTTTCTCTCTCCTCATGGTAGACACACAAACTATTGGGTCAAAAAACTCACTCTCTCTATCCTTTTGACAAGACCACATTACCTAATCTCCCATCCACCTTGTATAGCCTTTAAGATTCTCTTCTAGCCAGGAATTCATAGGGATCCCCGAGGTCTGTATCCAAGTTGTTCGAGGCATAATCAAATCATTATCAGTGAAACTTCTCATGTGGATGAACCATTTTTGAAAGACCTTTTCCCCAAAATGCTCCCATTTTCTTTCACTCATATTGGCCAGTAGGATTTTGCGAGAACTCAAACCAATTACATTTACCTTTTCTATACCTTTCTGCTGCAACTTAGATTACAATATCTAGACGACTCCTCTACCCTAGAAAATGCTACCTTTGTTTCAAATAGACCTTCTTCAACATCATTATCAACTACTGCCTCAATGTATTCAAACATTTCTAATCCCCACTCCTTTCCTGCAATTATCTTGCCTTGTTTCACTTCTACCTTCTCTACCTCAACAATCTTTTTATTTTGCTCCGAACCCATTTCCCTCTGATTATGACTCACATCATGATTAAAACTCAACAACTTTTTACCATCCACTGTATTTGTACCTCTCATTTTCTTTAAGGCTCATTCTAATCTTCGAACACAACCCTCCTTGTTCTTTAGCATTCAATATAATGGCACCAGCCTCTAGCTCAGAAGTAGTTTTAACAAAACCTATTCTCTTACCTCGTTTATCCCTTTTACTGGGTAATATTATATCCAATACTACCCCAACCGATTTAAAACAGTTCCAAACTTCCCAAGCTTTAATGTTCGCAGGAATATCATACAAAAAAATGGTAAAGGTTGGCTTAAAATTCACCTTATACTTGTTCTTCCTTCTTTGAACCATGTACCATTCCTCATCCTTATCTTTCTTCTCATGGATGTCATTCACACTAGCAACTATAGGATCTAATACATGAGCATAAGTCTTGTTACTCAAATATTCATTCAAATGCTCCTTCTCGCCCAAAGATACTTTCTTCCTTGCCCTCCATTCCAGCCCTCCTCGAGCCTTCAAGCTTCTCCAGTGATTTTGATTGAATGCTTCTGTAACTGATTGCTTGTCACCTCTTAAGAAATTTTCACTAATTTCTTATCCAACAGATCTTTATGAGCCCACACAAAGTCCTTAAGAATTTGTTCCCCGACATCAAACTTCCCCTTCTTAGCACCATCATCATGTATTAACTTCCCCTCCAATTTAGCACCTGCCGCTCCAGCTTTCTCCGATTAAAATTTCTTCCCGTTGAAGGAGATGAGAGAGCCGTTGAGGGAGTCCATTGAAACTTTGTATTTGACTTCTAAACACAACATTATAATATTATATCCACCAGTCTTAATATATATATAGATGGTCAAATAGAAACCAACCATTAATTTTATAATTTGAATTGAATTTCCACCACACAAATTTATCCAACCCCTTCACTCTCCTCACTTCAATTCCAACTGTCACTCCCTCTCGTACATCTATATGTGAATAATTTTCTAATTGTTTTTAATTTAATTTTTTCATTAATACTTTTTTAAAATACGACTTCTCTATATTTTTCTCCATCTCCCAACAATCAATTTGCATACCATATTTGCTATATTCCGACGATAAGTCACTAATTATACTTAACAGAATCACTAAACCAGAATTACTATAATTTCAGAACCTTCTTAATTTTAGTGATTCTCGTAAGCATAATTATTAATTTATCGTCTTTCTCATGTACCAAACCTTTCTCCCAGTATCCCATCTCTTTCCCCCATCGTACACAATTAATCTCCTACTACACCTTTTTACCTTTAACACAAAAATTACTAGTTTAGTGAATAACATGTGTAACATAGTGCATTTTTACCCTTTACACTGTCCTCCTCTTCCACTTGTTCATTTTTGGTTTCTTGTTTGGTTCTTGCTCTTGAAATTGATCTTGACTTTCTTGTATTTTAGTTTCTTCAGATTCCATTTTCTCTTCAACATTCTTTTGGAAAGTGTGTTTTGTCTGTTTATAAAAATTAATAATTTAATATCTAGAAATTACTATCTAAAATGTAAATTGGAACTTAATTTAATAGTTGTTAATTTTTTAGGTTTCACCAATTCCTTAAATAGGTTTCAAAAATAATTAGCTCTTTCTAATAATAAGAAATTAGTTGATAAATATTTAGGATTTAGGGTTTAGAGGCCCTAAACCGTAGAGACTAAACCCTAACTGAGTCTAGGTTAGACCCTAAACCCTAGAAACCAGACCATATAATTAGTTATTTCTATGTGTAATTTAAAATGATACTTAATTTAACAGCTGTTATTTTTTTAGGGTTCACCAATTTCTTAAATAGGTTTTAAAAATATTTAGCTCTTTCAAATAATAAGAAATTAGGATAAACATTGCATCTATTTAGGATTTAGGGTGTAAGGTTTATGTCGTAAATATATGTTTGTATGTATATGTCTCGTATATAATATTTGGTGATTTTCATGATGCATATTGGTGATTTGTGTGATATAAATCAGTGATTGTCGTCATACGATTTAGTGATTGAAGAATAGATTTGGTGATTTATTTAATAAATATTAGAATCTGTATTCATATACCATGTTCAAATTTCAGATCTGGTGTTTTTATTGAAAATTGGTGGTTGTTATTGGTGATTTTTCAATAATTTTATATTTCGTTAATATATATATATATATATATATATATATATATATATATTTCCCCCTCTATTTCACAGTAATCGTTCAATAGACTCCAAGCACCAACACCCTTGTCCTGTATTTTCAACTTTGATCATCTTCATCATTTTCTGTTATACAAGTTAGTGATTTATATAATATAAACAATGATTGAAGGTATGTGATTATAGGAATCGAAGAATTTAGTGGTAGATAGTGATGGCGGGTTGAGGTAGATTAGCGATGGTGGTTGATTAGTTGTAATGGAGAATATAGAAGGTGATAGAGAAATAATATTTGTTTAGGTGATGATCGAAGTGGGTTGTGTAGGTAATTTCATAACTTCCTAAATTTTAGTAATTCTCGTAAGTATAATTAGTGATTTATCACCGGAATATAGCACATATGGTATTCATACTGATCATTGAAGGATGTACAAAAATACAGTGAAGTCAAATTAAAAAAAACTCATTGAATAACAAAAACAATTGATTTAAAAATGAAGGAAATTAGGTGGCTTTGTGTGTGACAGGGTGCATGTAAGTTATGTGTGGGGTTGTGTTATTATATTTCATGTTGGGCTGAGCTTGTTTCTAGTTTTTATTTTAAGGGTGTTTCTATTTGAATAACCCCAATATATATACACATACACACGTATATATATATACTCGTTGCCTTGAAGGTCATATCAAATCTGTTATAAGTTGTTAGTTATATCTCGTTGTTAAGGGAGTTTTCTGCAATGACAATAAAAAATGAAAACATAGGGAGTTTGTTGTAGTGTAGAAAAGTATATGTATGGTTTATTTTTCCAAACATCTCATCTTGAACAAAGTCATAAACAATAAATTTTAACTTATAAATTAATTAAATGTAAATTTATTTTTGGAAGTATCCTTTATACATCTCAAATTTTGTGTAAAAAATAGCAACTCATTACGAAATGAGAATAAGGGCATGTTTGGCTCCAAATTTATAAGTCACTTATGATTTATAAACCAGCAACAACTTATTTTAATTTTTCATTTTTTATTAATGTAAGTTTTAAAAAATATGTTTTTAAATGTTAATCTAATCTAAAATTCATGAATTAAGATAATTAGATTTAAAAATTACTTGTTTTAGTTTATTTAAGTAAACAAATTTGACTTATAAGTTAAATTATCCAAAACTTATATAACTTATAAGTATTCATCTACTTATCCCTTATAAATTACTTATTTATTTTTAAGTCATAATTTACCTATTTTAAAATTCACTTGACACATAATTGACTCGAACATGTTAGCAATGAGATTCAACTATTCAACTTTCAGAAAATATCCTGACGTAATATGTTAGATATTGAATGTTATAAAATGTGTAACACAAAGGGGGGTGAATGTGTTTTAAGCTTAATGGATTCTAGTTGAACAAAGCAGTTTAGAACTATAGATATTATGTTGAACATAATGAACACAAACACAATATATCAAAATCTCACTTAATTATATTAATTAAGTTGGTCTTGCTACAAATATGTGTTCTTAAGAAAATAAGAACTCAGCTTCTATCTTAAGAGAATTACATGAAAATCTAGATCAGTTTTGTTACATGTGAACTAAGGACCCGTGCATGCTTTATAGACTAGCAACACGGGTTTACAAAACTTGCACTAAAATGTACTAAATCAATTTCTAAAGAAACCTTATCTATTTCCTTTTCTGGTATTAGCAAATATGTGCAGAATCTTGCAGGTATGTGACCACCCTTTATCCAACTAATCTTAACCCTTGATCTTGTATTCTTCAAGCTGATTTGTAGATTTCCAATTTAGTGAATGAATTGTTTTTGACTGATAATCTTAAATTTTGAACTTGTCTGTAGTCTGAATTTGAGATAGTATGTCGAGATCTCCAATTTGTTCTATAGAGAAGTGACATATCTATAAGTATAATGACTTATCGATATCTCCGAGTTCTCTATATGTATGCTTGACTTGTCGAGGTCTCTGGTTCCTTACATGTGAAATGATTTGTCGATATGTCTGAGATCTCTACATGTAGAAATGATTTGTCGGTATCTCTGAGATCTCTATATACACAATTTTATTTATCGATATCTCAGAGATCTCTATATGAGAAATTGACTTGTCAATATCTCCAATTCTTCACATCTTCATTTGACTTATTGATATCTTTGAGATCTCTACATGCAGAAATGGCTTGTCGACATCTCCAGTTCTCTACCTCTTCATTTCACTTGTCGATATCTCTAAGACTTCTCTATAAGCCATTTTGGATTTCTCTACAAGTCATTTTGGATTTCTCGAATGACTTCTCGATATAACTTAATCTGTGACTTGCCGATATCTTGACTTAGAACATTTTTCATAGAGCAGCTTTATTTAACTCCAAGTTTCTACACTTTTCTCTGAGGCATGATCATGACTTGATCTTCTTAAAGAGTTTATTCCTTAGCTTGAAACTGTTCACTGGAAAAATCCCCCAGTCTAATCTACTAACCATTTTTACAGACTCAAGAAATACAATACAGAATACAGATATAGATTATCATATAACTTAATCTTAGGTTTGTAAATGTGACTTAGTCTTGTTATTATATAGGCATGTCTAGCACAATAATTTTCCCAATTTGTGAGAAGATTGCATATCACAAATTCATGCCTGATAACAAGACTAACCCCAAGCTAAAATCAAATAGAGTAAATTGACAGATTAAATGACAAACTATACTTTTTATATATTGATCAATTTCATCAGTTCAGAATTACAGCCATCATGTGAATTTCTCATAACTAGGTTATTTCTTATGAGGTCCTTAAGATTTGCTAGCACTTAAAGTTCTTCAATAATTTTTGTCCCTCTAAAAGCTTCCACCAATTTGAGCCATTCATCCAATGAATAACTATTGAGATAATTGACCCTGAATCTTGAAAATCTGCCAACTTGAATATTCAGAAAATGTCCCTTTCCTCCTTTTCAGACTTTATTCTTTCATGCCTTTCATCCCTTTCTCTCAGACTTTCAAACATCACAACCTTCCACATTCTTGTACTAGTATCCTTATCCTTCATCAATCTTATCACCCTCTTCAATTTTGTGGTTGAAAATATTTCCATTACTTCTCTGCTTAGAAAAATGAAATAGCCATCCAAGTAGTAGATTCTGACTTCTCTATTGGAAATAACTAAAACTTTAACTATCTTCTCAACTAGTTGTTGGTGATAGTCATCGTCTGTTATGCTAACATTTAAAGTATATAGGCTTTGAGGTTGGAGGTTGTAGAGTGTTTGAATTGGTAGGTTTAAGGATTTGAGTTTGAGTGATTTTGATTTCATGGACCTTCTACTGTTTTGTTCCTTCCTCTCCATCTTTTCTTTTCTTCTTACTGTCATCCCTTTCTTTCTTCTCTTTTATGTCTTTCTTCTTCTCCACCACTTTGCTGTCAGTTGCTTTACTAGAATGACTTGGATTTGAGCCAGTAGGTTTTTTATCATCTTTCTTTTTCTCATCATCATCCAAGTCATCTTTAGTGTTAATTTGAGTTTAGGGCAACATGATTTCAGCATTTCTCAAATATTTGCTCAAAATTTTGATAATTTCCTCATCTTCAACAGTCTTCATCTTCTTATGCTTTAAGTTAGTCTCCAATATCATGATTAATCTTAATTTCCCATAACACAATATTTTGGAATCATGAATTATTTGCATTTTTTGGTTGAAGAACAAATGTAGGCCACCCCTTACTTGGCTGAAGATAGGCTTCAGGAAATGCAACAAGTTATGCCTTTTTATGCTCCCCAGGTAATTGAGTGTCCTCTGGAATCACCCTGTTAACTTTCTCAATGATGACATCCAGCTCAGATGCACTCTTAGATTGAAGATTTGAGAGAGACGCCTGCAAATATCTGTCTACACCACCATCATTGACATTGGCTATAATTCTCTTTTCTTTGAAATTTTCAACTTTCACTATCACCACTCTCAAAAAGTTTATATTTTTAGCCAAAGCCCTTTTGTATTTGATGTAGTTATTGTTTTGAGAGAATCTCAATGATGTGAGCAATTCATTGAACTTCTTGTCAAGGCAAGGTCCTTTTGTAGCCAACTAGAGTCTGTCTTTACCAACATCATGAATGCTTGGAATGGCTAGTTAATTTTGGCTTGGTCACCATCTCCCCCTTAGTCTGGTTAGCAGGAAAATTGATTGAAGGTAGAGGGAGTTGAGATCTTACTGATTGAGCAGTTTCTGGCAGAGGCACATTTAAGGTTCCCATGATAGCTCCCAAAGAAATTGAGTTATGCATTTGAAGTTGCTTGTGGGAGTCTACCAGGAACTTAATGTCCTGTTGTTGAGATTGCACCAAGGTTGTGAGAGCACTGACTTGAGCTATAAGAGAATCATTAGAGGTTTGAAGAGATGAGACTTGTTGTTGCAGAGACTGAATTTGCAGATTTATGGATGTAGACATTGGTTGATGTGAACTAGATGCTGTCAAATTACCAAAAAAATTCTGCACAACATTCTCTACCTCCTTTATGACCAAGGTTGAAGGTTCAAACCTAGCTTTTCATAATTAATCCAGCTTTACCTTTAAGTCATTGTTCTGAGTGATTTATTTCTAGATTATTTCATGCAAAAGATTTGAAAGACTCTCTCAGCTTAGACACACTTTCTTACATCGTGTTTTGATCTAATATTTCAATTCTTCCGTGTTTCAGCAGTAGCCCCACTGGGGTTAGAGAGAGGGCTTGAAGTCTGTCAGAAAACTTGTTGAACTTGGTCTTGATATTTTGAAATATTGGCATCAGCTCATTAATCCTGTCATTAAATAATTTCTTTACTGCAACTTGATGCTTGCCCAGAGTGTTTTCCATAGCTCTTCTAATATGATGAAAGGCCTTCAGTTGTGCTTTCTACACCTCTGTCACAACATCATATACTTCTTGGGGAGTGCGGACCTTAGCATTGCTTCCCAAAATTGTCACATATTATTCTCTAAACCTTGCTAAGGCCTCCTCTATAGTTATGGTAAAGTCCTTGGAAAGTCATGCATCCATATTACCATCTGCTTCATCTGCAATTTTCTTCTGTTGCTCTTCAACATCCTCCTTATAAGAAATTAATATTTCCTGATAGTCTTGGTTTTACATATTTGTAGTGAGGAGTTGTTGGATGATATTGGCTAGGCCTGCAAGTTACTCAATCAAAAGATCATTAACAGTTGTTGGTTGGGCTTGAGCATCTTGCAGCAATTGAGCTAGGAGGTGTGAAGTTTGAGGGTTGGTGTTTGAGCTATAAGTTTGGTCAGTTGTATTTGATGTGTTTGGGATTGGTGTTTGGTGACATGTGTTTGAGGTAGAGGGTATGGAGGCAGGAACATCACTTGTGACAGAAGTCACAATTGTACTCACAGTTGGAACTATGGTTGTGACAGTGTGTTGATCACCAATAATGGGAACCTACATTTGAATTGGAGGGGATTTGGCTAAGTTACTATGATGTACCATGGTTTCAAACCCCTGTTCTTCTTGCAAAGAACTGGCACTTGAATGTGTTGTACTTGCCTCCCCAATAGCTAGATCATTGGCAATTTTACTGCAATTTCAGCTAGAGATTTGAAGGGAGTTGTCCCTACTAGAGGAACCTCCAATTGCATTGGAGAGGATTTAGATAGCTCCCCCTCAGGAGTACTACCCTCAAACATGTCAGTCTATGAAGATTGTTTTGCACATGAAGGTGCTTGAGTAACTTGTACAGGGTCTTTAGTTAAAACTGATGAAACCCCTGTGTTTTTGTTCTTGTCATCAACGTCTAGCCCATCATGTAGCCTCTCATTAACTAAATGTTGTGTCTGGGTGGTGAGCACAGTTTCGTGAACTGTGTTACTTGATTTTGGCAAAACTTGAGATGAAGATTCAGGTGTTTTATTTTAGGAAGAAGAAATTTGTAAAATAAGATCTGTGAGATTAGAATTGAGTGCTGGCAACTCCCCCTGAGTAAATGAGGGAGTTTCAATTGATATGCCCTTTTTCTGTGTGCCAGCCAAATTTCTCCTTTCACCAACTTGAGAGTGCTTAAGTTGGGATGCAGACTCTTTACAAATTATATTTGGGAGAATGCTTGGTTCAATAGAGACACCATGTTGAGAAGATGCCTCTAGAGTCTGTTTATATCCCTCTATTACAACTATATCCTTTTGGAAAGATGCAGAGGTGGTTACTTGAGTGGTCAACTCATCTTTCTTTGTCTTCTTTGGTTTTCTGACCAGGTGAGACTCTATTTGTGTTTGTTCCTCACCACTCTCAGAAATTACAATTAGGGGTGCATTCTTTCTCTTCTTTTTAGTCACTCTAACCATTTTAGAGATGAAGTGGTTGGTTCCCTAGCTTCTAATGGTAGATAAGAAATGGTCTCAGTTGTGGAAGGTCCATGTTGGTTATCCTGTGTTTGTACTTCCTCAGATACAGGAGCCATAACTGTACTAGGTATGGCACTAGACCTCATGTTAGGCATAGGGTAAGGATAGGTTCTAAATCTCTCTAACATAAAGTTAGTGAAATTTAGACCTACCTTCACCTTATTTTTGTAATTAGTGAATTAAATAAAGTTTTGGACACTTGTTTACAGTTGCCTATCTCAGTTCTATTAATACCATTAAGTAAATGTATTTCTGCAACCTTATGATTTAAAGTGGATATAATAAACCTAGGAAAGAAAATTTCCTTATCTCTAGTGGCCAAAGGCATTGTGAGCCTTCTGCTGAGTTCTTCCAGGATCAATACCCCAACATTGAGTGGCTTGTTGTATTCCATATAGAAAACCAGATTTTGTACTATACTGGATATATTGTCATATATAGTCTTTCTGCACGTGAATGCTCTCATAATAGGGTGAAACATGAATGCTCATTCCCTCCTGAGATTCTTCTTGTTCAATCTGGCAAGGTTGATCTTCTCACTGTAGTTTATGAAATCCATAAACTCAGTTATTTCCTGTTGAGTTGGTACCTCCACCATGTTATCGGTAGGGATGCCCAATGCTTGATTGACATTATTTGCATCAAATTCCACCTGTTTTCCTTAAATTGAGCATTTTACCACCAGGGACACAGCTTAATTCTCATGCACCACAATGTTGACCACAACTGAGTTCCAAAACTCATTGAACACGTCCAGGTACATGATAAGATTAACAGGCAAGGCTCCTACAAGATAGGACTCAGAAAAAACTTCACAAAACTCTTGAAACTGTCAGGAGCTTGGTTAACATCAGTAAAAGTGATGTAGTTGGTACCCTCCTTTGGAATAACATCTCTAACATTGTTTTCAGCCATTATAAGTATATGGATTTGAATGGGTAAGAAATTTGAGAGAGAAAGAACTTGAAATGAGAGAAAATGGTGAAGATTTACAAAAGTTAGGTCACTTGAGATTTCGAAAGCGTAAAGAGGGGTTATCTCGAGATGTCTGGGTATTTATAGAAAAAGATAAGTGAGATGTCGAGAAGTAGGAATAAACAGTTCAGATTTGCTTATCGAGAAGTCACATGAATTGTAAACTCATATCGAGATGTCACTTTCCTGACTCTTATCGAAAACTAGAGAGTGACTTGTCGAGATGTAGAATAAATACCAAGTTAGTCCTGAATGGATTGATTTTTTCCAATTTTTATTCAAATAAATCAAAATAAAATTAGAATGATTCTATGTCAAAAGTATTTTACCAAAATAATTTATTGAATTAAATTATTTCAGCTCTAAGTTGTTGAGAAGTCTAAAATTTATACTTGTAGAGAACTCTATGAATAAACATATGTCGAGATCTCAACAATACTTATTGAGAAGTCATAATGAGGCTTGTCTAGAAGTCCTTCGAGAAGTCATGAAAAAGACTTATCGAGAACTCTATCGAGAAGTCTCAAAATGACTTGTCGAGAAGTCATTTAGACTTATCGAGAACTCAGTTCTCTACATACTTTTGTTCTTTTCAATTATGTCATATATTAATTTCACATCCTGAAAATGTAAATTAACAGTTAGCCATTTTTTCTTAGAATTAGAAAATTTTTAAGTAGACTTTTAAATATAAAAAAGTAGATATACATAGAATTCTGAAATATTTATAAATCATATTCCAGTTAATTTCCAATTAAATCAAATCAATTTTGATTTATCAGAAATTAATCTACCGCAACATATTAGCTGAGTTATTTCCTTTAGGATGAAGAAATTAACATTCCAATTTCACTAACAAGTCTAGTGAAAGTTGCTTCATCCAAAGGTTTAGTAAAAATGTCGGCTAATTGTTTTTCTGTTGGAACAAAAATGAGCTCAATAGTACCATTTACAGCATTTTCTCTAATAAAATGGTACCTTACATCAATGTGCTTAGTTCTAGAATGATTAACTGGATTAACAATAATAGATATGACACTAGTATTGTCACACATGTTTGGATCTTTTTGTAACACTAGGCCATAGTCCATTAGTTGATTTCTAATCCAAAGCACTTGAGCACAAGAACTTCTTGCAACTATATATTCAGTTTTAACTCTAGAAGTTGACACATATTGTTGTTTCTTACTGTACCAAGATACAAGTCTTTGACCAAGAAATTGATAGCTTCCACTAGTACTCTTCCTGTCAACCCTGTATCCAGCAAAATCTGCATCTGTGTATCCAACAGCTTGAAAACCAGTTCACTTAAGATACCATAATCCCAAGTTTGTTGTTCCCTTCAAATATCTGAAAATTCTCTTTACTGTTATCAAATGTGATTCTTTGGGATTTGATTAAAATCTAGCACATATACATGTTGCAAACATAATGTCTGGTCTACTTGTAGTTAAGTATAGCAAAGATCCAATCATTCCTCTATAGCCAGATATGTTTACTCTTTTTCCTTTCTTATCTTCATCCAACTTAGTAGTTGTAGACATTGGTGTGGATGCAGGTGAGCAGTCAACCATTCCAAACTTCTTCAATAAATATTTTACATATTAGGTTTGATTGATGAAGATGCCATCACTTTTTTGACTAACATGAAGGCCAAGGAAGTAACTGAGCTCTCCCATCATGCTCATCTCATATTCACTCTGCATGAGTCTTAAAAATCTTTGACATAACTTTAGAACAAAAAATGATATCATCCACATAGATTTGAACTAGAATAATATTATCACCATGCTTCTTGTAGAATAGAGTCTTATCAATAGCTCCTCTAGTAAATCCATGTTTGATCAAGAATTCTGATAGTATGTCATACCATGCTCTAGGTGCTTGCTTTAAACTACAGAGAGATTTCAACAATTTATGAACAAAGTCTGGAAATTCTGGATTTTCAAAGCCAGGTGGCTGTTGCACATAGACTTCCTCTTCCAATTCATCATTGAGGAATGCACTCTTCACATCCATTTGATACACCTTAAAATTTGAGTGTGCAGTAAATGCAAGGAAGATTCTTATTGCTTTAAGTCTTGCAACTGGAGAAAAAGTTTCATCATAGTCAATTCCTTCTTCTTGTGAGTAGCCTTTAGCAACCAGTCTTGCTTTGTTCCTTGTCACAATCCCATTTTCATCCATTTTGTTGCTATACATCCATTTTATTCCAATTATGCTTTTATTTCTTGGTGCAGGAACTAATTCCCAAAATTTATTTCTCTCAAACTGATTTAATTATTCCTGCATGGCAGTTATCCAATCAGGATCAAGTAAGGCCTCTACAATTTTCTTTGCCGCAATTTGTGACAGAAAATATGCATGCAAACATTCATTTGCAGTAGCTGTGATGCTTCTCAAATTTGGGGGTCTGGATTTGACGTCACCACAAAAAAACCACTTTTAAACACTTTTGAAAACTTGTATTTTTAAAAAGATAATAAAAACCAAAGAATTTAAAAACCTGAAAATTTGAGAAGAATATAACAGAAAATAGTTTAACCCCCAAAAATAGGATCGCATATAGGTTACAACATTAAAATTAGAATCAACCACTATTATTAATAAACAACATCTTTTACTTCATCTTCAATAAAAAGAATCACTACTACTTTATTTACAAACCTGATTTGCAACTGAATCTCAATAAACAACTCTAACTCGAACCTTCTTCATCAATTACCCTGGATACCTTCTTTGACCTTTGGATAATTTAACCACTCATACTCTTCGTACAGCCTTAGCTTTAAATGCTATCAAACTTGAGAAACTCATCTTTAAGCCGTTATGAAATAGTTATAAGAAAAGCAAGGGTGAGCAACAATGCTCAGCAAGTACCTACAGCAATAACAATCTGAAATAGTTTATCAAGAGTTAACAAGCTCAGGGTAGTATATAAAAAGATTCTTCAATCTTTGTGTCAATTGAAAACTAGGAAATTTAATTATTCAAAAGAATTAGTGAATTGGACTTAACTAAAAACCAAAGGTTAAGTTGCTGATTAGTCATGCGTTGACCCCGAATATGGCACACAACCCTGTTTCTCTATACTGGATTCAAGACACACATTGACCTATATTTGACCACAATCTGGTCTGACCACGAATCTGGTCCACATATTTTATTAAATCAAGCCAATTTTAATAATTCAATTCAATAAAAACATTTATTTCCATAAACAGAATCATAATCAGCAGTTATAAAACATTTTAACTAAAACCAACATTTGCATTTGATACTTAAATCATATGCAATAAGAACTTTAACCTTGTAATAACAAAGGTTTGGTATTCAAGAAACAATCAGGTATACAAGGGTAGTTATTCATTGAATGAAAGGTATTTGGTGATTTTGAAGTGGTCTCGTAGGGTATGTGTTCATAGGATATAATAAAGTGTTTGGCTTTTAAGAACTTGAAGGTAGAAAGAAATCATGAGTTTTGTTCTCAGAAGTAAAGGTTTACCAGGTGTGGTTTACCGCATAAAATATAACACCATAATCATGAAAGAAATATCAAATTTTTGTAACATATATAAAAAAAGGATTTAGGAACTTGCCTAAAATCCGGTTCCAACTCACAACTCAGTCTCGTATGTTATATATATTTGTGATGTCATGTCTAACCTGTTGTGTTTAGTTTCAGAACTTAATATCAGGACTTATCAGGACTTACTGGAAATCAAAACTTACTGAAGTAAGAACTTATATCAGAACTTAAGGCCGTCAGGATTTATACCAGGACTTAAGTGCGGGTACTTCAGATAAGGAATGTGGCTGATTTACAGGAGAGGATCTGGACTAAAATAGAAGAAGATATGCATGAAGAGTTGGACAACTAGAATACTTATAGAAGATATTATCTGATTGATATATTTTAGGAGACAGAATTATATTCCATATCAATTAGAAGATATCCTGTAACTGTGTACTATATAAACACAGCTTAGGGTTTACACTATATATGTTATCATTTCACGAGAAAGATTATTCATTGTAACCTAGCAGCTCTTAATGATATTTTTCATCACTGAGAGAGTAGTTTAACCTACTTTGTAACAGAGCTTATTATATTGAATAAACTTGATTATTGTTACATACTTTTGTTCTAAATCGATTTGATTGTATAAACACTATATTCAACCCCCTTCTATAGTGTTGTGTGACCTAACATCGTACTTTATACTCCACAATCTATGCATATCATAACTCACAGATAACCTCTGACTATACTCTATTAACTGCACATTGTTGCTTTCTAGACGAATTCCATATTCGCTTTGCGACACCATTTGACCATCCATACATCTTCGAAATTGCACGTCTCATCCATATCCTTTACGAGAATTAAACAATACTATAATCACTAAACAGTCTATCGACTTTAACATATAACTATCAAACCCCATACCTATAACCCTTCGTATATACATGCCACGTATACCAATAAACCCTTATCATATAATCAAAATTCAACTCATATAACTCCTTTAAGCTTATTAAATATTACTTCACATGTAATCATACTTTGACTCTATTACAACTATTCTATAAATTAATATTGTTATGGGTAAAAAACTAGGTTATAATTATTGTGATATTTTCTGTTAGGGTTCGAGAGCTTAAGGCCTTTAATGGCTGCACTTATGTTTCGTAGCTTAAATCTTCCTTCACAAGATGCCTACGTATCTCTGTGAATTTAGAGAATCAAGCCAAAACGTAGTTCTGAATGAAGGGGTGGGACCCTTTATATAGATATTGGATGTCCTTGAATTGGACTTGGTTTAAAAGACTTGATGAATAAGTCTCCATTTTAGAATAGACTTTGAAGTTTTAATACGTAGGAAGCAAATTCCTTGTTGGTTTGAGTGCCTTGGAGGCTACTAGATGAAGAATTCTATCCTCTATTGGATATACTTAATCACTACTAGAAATAGTATATACGACATCGGTGCTTAGACATCGGCATGTAATGCACCCGATGTTAAAATGCAGTTTAACATCGGTTTTGTAAAAAGCGATGTTGAATACAAATACTGACATCGGTTTCACTTAGTAGTCGTTGTCTATGTTCAGAAATTAAAAAGGCCACAAATATGCTTTTAGCTTTGACATCGGTTGATTTTGTTAACCGTTGTCTATGGCCTTTTAAAAAAAAATAAAAATTACTTGTCTTTCACCCCCGGTTTCAGTACACTTTCCCCCCTTTAATTTTAACAAAAATTTCACTAACCTTATTCCCCCCTTTTCCAAAATAACTCCCGCGACCCTCATCTCTCCCGCGACCCTCATCTCTCTCGTGTCTCTGACCTCTCATATCTCTCTCATCTCTCCCCTACTTCTCTATTAGTCTTCTTACCTCTCATCTCATCTTTCATCTTATCATCGTCTATTCTCTCTTTTAGCCGAAACCCTAATTTTAGCCCCAATTCTATTTCAAGATTTGGAGCTTCAAATTAGAGCAATTTAAACTTGAAATTGAGCATTTGGAGGTTTGAGCATCTGGAGGTAGACGCTTTGGAGCATCTGGAGGTGGAGCATTGAGGTTTTGGAACACACACTTACTTCTTTATTACACACATATATCTGCACTACCCTCTCTCCTCTTTCTTACACATATGTGCACCCTTATTTTAGGATTTTTTTAATTGATTCAATTTCTCTCTCTTTCTCAGGGCTGATTTCGAAATTAGGACTTGTTTCAAGTTTGGGGCTTCATTCGAGTTCAATTTGGGCCTTTAGGGTTTGAATCGAGTATAAGGTAATTATGTCTCTTGTGTTACATATGTTAATTTATATATGTTATTGAATGTGCAATTTGATATGTTGGCTGATTTTGTTAAATTATCTTTTTTGTTCGTATGTATGGATGTTTGTGTTATCTATATTATTGATCTGAAGTTCTTCGTATTGTTTCGATTGATTAATTTTTCGTCTAAACGTTATTGATTTAGTTGAATACTGCAAGTTTATCGAACTATTGTTGATCTGAAAGTGTCGATCTTGAGATACTTCTACTTAATTGATATTTCACAACAACTGTTTGTGAAAATTACTGAGAATTTTCTTATCAAAATGTCGTCTACTTCTGCAAATCCTACCTGTCGTGGTATTTTTTTATTTTCTTTTTTCCTGAAAGACATGTGTTACTTGTTACAACATAGTTGAACCATGTATTTTTAGTTAATATAAAGATTCAGCTTATCAACTTTTGTATTTCACAGCTCAACTATTCATTAAAAAGAAGATTATACAATCAACAGTCAATACAACAAAGTAATAATATTTCAACCAGAAAGCTATACTAGTACTAGTAGTCTTATAAATCCTATCATGTAACTCATTTTAAGATTTTAGCAGACCATAACCACTAAAAACTAAAAAGTAAGTAAATGAAAACAATTTTAAGAACACAGGGCAGAGTTGACCGTATTTGCTCTATATCTTCCTTTTGAAGAAGCAAATGAATCAATATGATTTATGCACTTCTCAAACACTGGGCTAGCTCTTACACTGACAGTGTTTGATGTTCCTCCAGATGAAAAGCTTGATGTTATACGTATCAAAGAAAACATTGTTGAGGGTGAGAGTGTTACAGAAGTTCCTGTGACCCATAATTTGGATTGTGAAGCAAAAGAAGACATACAATCTTACAAACATCCTCCGACCCCCCCTGAAGAAATGGTAGAGCCCTCAGTGGGCCAGGAGCAGCAACTTACTGATATAACAGTGAATGTGACCAAGGTAAGATGATTAGAAGTTGTGGATAAAATTTCTGTTCTCATGTACCTTGTAAGCTTGTCATGATTCTTGTCTGTCTTAGTATCATATAAGTCTGATGACTATGTATCAGGGGCGGACCATCAGAGGGGTCCTAGCCCAGGTCAAAATAATTTTTTACCCAAAATTAATATTAAAAATTGGCAAACTATATCATCCAGCCCGGGTAATTTTATTTTAAATTCTTTATTTGCACATTAAATATTTTCTTTGTTGGATTTCGTACTATTCTATTTCTTTTTTATTATAATAAATCAGTCTTTTAAAAGAAATAGTGTAATAATATATGAAACTAAATGAACAAGTTATAATTAATTGGTTCATACACATATAAAATTTTGGTTATGTTTTACTCCTCTTAATAATAAGTTTTTTAATAAAATAAATATATATATATTTTTTGAATTTAGTAGAAGTTTTTTAAAATAGTTAAAATTTACCTCTAAATAAAAATAAATATATATATCAAGAGAAGATATAAATAATATAGTAATGTTTCTATCTTCCGGTCTAAATTATGATTGTCTTGTCAAAAACTCAATCTTCTTTATTATTAAAAGTTTCCCTATATATGCCTTATTTCTAGTACCTAAGCTTCCTTAATTGTTGGCATGTAAAAAGAAGTCAAAACTGTATTGATTACACTGCTAGATTAAATAAGTCTGGTTAAATAATGTCCTGGAATGCTCGGACAAATTGTTTGTGAAAAAAGTTTCAGTGTCTTTGTACTTGTAATGCTACCATTAAGGTAAACTGCGGCTAAAAAAATTTAGCCCAGATAATTTTACCATCCTGGGTCCGCTCCTGCTATATATAGGAAGACATAATTAGTTGTATTGGCCCCTTTTGCCAGCCATATCTATGTAGAGTTTAACACTCTGTTCACACTTGTGCTATGAACTTGTGACCTTTGTCTACTTTCTGTTGATTGTTGGTTAAATACCTTAATGACTCATACACTTTTAGGAGGATGATCAACTAAAAGGGCATGAAGTAAGTATTGGAAAAAGAAAAAGGGGAAGGCGACCCGGGAAGTTGTTAAAAAGTCTCGAAGTTCGTCAGGAGAATGTAGACAAAAAGTTGGCAGAAAACTCTGAAGTTAGTCAGCAGAATGAAGGCAATAAGTTGGATAAAAGCCCTAAAATTAGTCGACTAAATGGGGGTGTTGCTCCTGCAGACATGGCTATGGAAGTTGTGTTGCCTGTAGTAGTGGGACTGAAAGCAGCAGTGCTGCATGGTTCTATATGTAACAAGGAAAAGCCTGGTGTTGATAAAATGATCTTAAACGGTTCAGCAGATCCAAAAAGTAAATTAAGATGGAAGATAAAAGTTCATCATATGGGAAAAGTTAAATTGCAAAGCAGAAATGTGCAAGCTTCAGTTGAACATCATGAAAAGGCTTTATCAGAGAGAGAACTAGGAAGATCTACTCGGATAAATTTAAAATCTCCAAATCAAGGTACAAACTCCCTGCTATAGATCTGACAATGATCATATGCTTGCATCATTAACTTCTGTTTCAGGTTAATTCCATTCCATCTAGTAAGTATATGACTTTTAAGTTAGGTTCGTACTATATTTCTAAGACATCAACTGAAAGAGCAACATTAAAATGAATTTTTTCATATAACATCTTCAATTGAGATAATAAAAAAACAAGATTAAAATTTAGTAACTTATACTGGATCAAGCTAGTTTAAAGTTAAAATTTAAACAGAGAGCTCATGAAGCCATGTACTCCAACCCCACCAAGCTATAAGAGTATAATTTATCCTTTATAAGGAGTTAGCACCTAATGTTCCCACCATCTTCTATTACTCTGCCACTGATCAGGAGAGTACGAATAATGTTACATTATAGATACAAGCACATGAGGGTCTAGTAAAATTATTTCGGTTAACTTTGATAAATATTATTTGTTTAATTAAAGACTCTCGTACAATGCATTATATCTTTTATAGTTATTCCATTTTCTATAAAGTCCAATTAAGATCATATTTGTTAGTCCTGCAAAAACATGTGATTATTTGTTTTATTATAATACAAATTCTATACATGCAGGAAGAGATAACCGAGTTGAGAAAGAGAGCTGATGAGTTTCTGTGCATGTTTAATGAAGTTCAAAATGATAGCAAAGACAGACTAAAAGAAATAGAGGGATCCCAGTTCTTCGTTAGTGTCATCGAGCTTCGCCTACAACCCTGTTTGGCAGAATGACACAAGTTAGCTTTTCAAATTAGAGCTTAAATTTTTATAGGAGGAAATTACCATATAAATGTGTTGACTCAATTTTTAAAAGTCTACTTATATGTACAGGGTTTTCGTGCATCTTCAATGGGAAGGGGAATTTCTAGTGGGTATAGTGGAATGGAGGAAAAGCCAAACACACAATTGAAAATAGAAATCAAGTATACGGCTCTGTTGTTTAAACAACACTTACTGGCTTGTATTGAAAAAATATATCGACTAATATGTGATAGCTTGAAGAGAGAGATTAGCCCATTCCTGAACTTTGTGTATTCAAGTATGCGTTTTACTTTAATTTTTTTTGATCATCTATAAACTCTTAACAAGTCCTTAGTTAAAAGAGTCTGGATAACTAAGTTATTTTATTGTTATTGGTTGGGATGTTTATTTTAGACTTGAAATGTATGTCCGAATTGATTGTTGGAATATTGTATGTTAAGAAATTTGGTATCAATGTAGCTTTATGTTTCTGTTGGATGTTTTTGGTTGGATGTTGCATTGTTTGGTATTTTTTTGGTTGTGTAAATGCAATTGGTTCATGTGGCTCTAAAACAGGACCAGGATGGCATGTAATTTACACCACATTAACATCACAATGGGAAATGTAAACCGATGTAAAAAAGGTACAAAAGATATCATGTAAAATAATATTAAACGAAAAAGAACTAAAAAAACCGATGTGAAATAAACATTTGACATCGGTTCTGAAAAAAAACTCAATATATTTTAAGTCAAATAACATTGGTTAGAGAAATTGGTTGATGTTAAACAAAAAGATTTAACATAGGTTTCGTGAAGAACACCCATGTCTTATCCATCATTTCACATTGGGGAGCCAATTTAACCGATGTCTGATCTAGCATTTCACATCGGTTTCTTCGAATTTTTTTTTAATAAATGGCTTTTAGAACTTGTAGGTTTCATGTTTTAATGGATAAATACCTCATAATATACTCATATTCACCTAAAAATACTGTAATATAAGCTGAAATTTGTTGCAAATACATCACATTTAATCTTAAAACCGATGTATAGCACCGTAATAGACATCGGTTGTTAACCGATGTCAAAGACTGATAACATTTAACATCACACGTGAAGACATCGGTTCATATTTTTTTTAAACATCGGTTCTGAACCGATATTTGACCCAATATTTCTAGTAGTGAATGAGCTGTTATTTTACCCTATTTATTAATTACGAATTTAATAAACAATCAATGCTTTGAGCCTCATTAACTGGGCTTCAATACTGGACCATATCGGATTTAATTATTCAACATTAATTATGCTCTAGGCTAATTTCAGGCCCATATCATTTGCCCCCCAACTTTTACGAAACACGGTAAAGATTTCGCAAAAGTTAAATACCTTTTTTGGTTATCATTTTTATCGTAAATGTGTGGGAAAGTGTGGAGCGATATACACATTTACAACGATTATCCCTTTGGGATTCATCCCTGTGGGCTTCCTTACTTGTCCAGGAATTTTTTGGTATCTTCTGGTATTTTCCATGATTTTCCTTACTTTTTCAGGAATTGTTTGGTACTCAAATGTATTTTCCTTAACTTTTCAGGAATTATTATGCCCCTAAATTTTTGGGATTTTTCCTTACTTTTATGGATTTTTCCCTCATTTTTTGGATTTTTCCTTAATTTTCTGGATTTGTCCATAATTTTATAATAATTTTGACTAGGGTTGATAGCTTGGTCGACCAGGATCCTGCTCGAAATCGACCAGGATTTTGGCGACTTTTCGCAATTTTAGCCACTCTAGTCGAGTTGTAATTCGACCTGGATTCTGCTTTGAAATCGACCAGGATTCTGGTCGACTTTTGGGTTTTTTGTCCACTGTTGTCGAGGGATTATTCGACGAGAGTTCTGCCCTAAATCGACCAGGATTCTGGTCGATCTTTGGGCTTTTTGTCCACTCCTGTCGAGTGCTAAATCGACGAGAGTTCTAACATGGATCAACCAAAACTCTGATCGATCTTTGGTATTTTGTACCACCCTTGTCGAGTGATAAATCGACTAGAATTCTAATATGGATCGACCAAGACTCTCATAGATCTTTAGTCTTTTGCACCACTCTTGTCGAGGGATAAATCAACCAGAATTCTAATATGGATCGACCAGGACTCTAATCGATCTTTGGTCTTTTGACCATCCTCAGACCTTCTAGATTATTCTAGATTCTTCCTTTCCATGGGCTTTTCTATTTGGGCCTTTTCTTTATGGTCTTTCCTGTCGATTCATCTTCTCATTTGTTTCTATATAAGAGTAGAGTGTGGAATCGAGTTCCACACTTCATTCTCTCTCAACAATCCTCTCATTTCTCCCTCTATAAAGGCGATTTCCAGTATCCTTTCCACCGTCCTTTTTCGGGTAGCTCCACTATCTTCATCCTTTTCTGCAAATTCAAGCTTTCTTCTCAAGCATTTCAATGACAGATCGCGACCTTGCTAGGCTGGCAAAGATGAACACTTCCAAACGAGGTACTCTCATTCAAATCCGTTCTTCATATTCTTCACTTATTGACATGGTTAATATTAGGGGGATGAATATCCTTCCCTTTCTGAATTAGATTCTTATAACCATGAAAATACTTTCCATGAATTAGATGGTAGGATAGAGAGTTATAATACTTTATACAAAATTCCTCCTTACCTTAGGATTACTCCGGCCACCCGTGGTAATAGGACTTGTAATTGGGAAGGGGACATCATTTTTATTTATCGAGGAGCCCTAGTTGCTGGCTTTAGGCTTCCCTTTCACGAATTATTCCCCGTCTTCTCGCATATGTTCAAATAAATCTTTGTCAACTCCCTCCAAATACATGGAGGAATACTATTTGTTTTTTGGTTTTTTGCCTTGGAAATAATTTCCCCCTCACTGTTCCTCTTTTTAGAAAAAATATTCTAATTTTATAATAGCCCTTTAACCCAACCGGACTTGGTTTTAATCCGCCAAAGGCCCAGGTGTCCTTAAATTTTTGATGGTAACTCCATTTTTGAAAATAACCCAAAATGGAGAGATGAGTTTGTTAGGTTGACATGGGTTGGAGGCGATTGGGCTACTTTATTCCGTAGGCCCTTTTGCAAGATAGTTGATGGTAGCCCAACTAGTATTAGGCTCACCGATAAGGAGGAGGCTGCTTATCAAGCCCTTAGCGCGAATAATGACCAAACAGATACCTGGACTCTTTTAGATGAATTTTCATTGAAGAAAGTTGGTATTTCTTAGGCCACTGATAAGGATAAGTTTACCTGTATTTTTCCTTTTTCTTCTTTTTCCTTTTTCTTCTTTTTGTACTTTGTTATAACTTGATCACTCATTGGTTTCAATGTTTATGTTTCAGCTTACGAGGCCATTAACACCATTAATAGGCCCAAGGATGACGAATCAGGTCACCAAAAGAGGGCCAAACTTAATAAAGACCCAATGGGCAAACCTGACGACCCTTCATTCTTGAAGCCTCATGTTCCTGAGGTTTCTTTGGGAGATGATGTGGATCCCCCACTCAAGGGGCATGCTTAAAGGCCCAGTTGGGGCTTTAGAAGGAGTGATACGGTGGTTGGGTCCACCAAACATCCGAAAAATTGGTCCTATCACTTAATCACTCCCCAGGACTAGATTGACATTGTAACGTGGAGTGATATCGAGACCATTGAGCATCTGGGCTCTGAATCCCAAGCCTCAGTAATCCATCTACTATTATATATATACTTTATTTTTAGTACAGTTTCTTATCGAATCTTCCTTCTTTTTTGTAGAGTAATACCTTCTTCCAGGCGACACTTCACCAGGCTAGGTCCTGGAAGGGCAACTCTGATGAATTTGAGAAGAAGATGAACAAATGGAAAGAGAGAGATGGGGTCCTTGAGAAGAAGTTGAAGAACAAGGACGAAGAGTTGTCCAAGGCCCATGCTGAGCTGGTAAAACTTCGGAGTGATAAAGAAACACTCATCGACGAATACAAGGATTCCCAGAAGTTCAGGGACTTGATAGAGATTCATGATGAGGGTCTTTACCCCATTCAATTCATGCAAGAATGGAATCCTTTGGTGAAGGTGGTCATGGAAATGCACCCTGGCTTGATAGATGCCAAGGATTTTATTAGGCCTGAGTAGCCAGAAACCGAGGACAACTTGGACGCTCTCTTTAACTCTCCCTTGCAGGAAGATCGCATCCTTGATCCTAGCACTACTTCTCCTCTATCCTCTCTAGAAAAAAATGCAGAGACTTCCATTGATGTAGAGGGAGGGCGTGATGAGGGGGAGAAGGACAAGGATGATTCTACGAGGGGTGAGTAGAGCTTTTGCTTAGTCTTTCATGGCTTTCTTGTTTTATCTTATTGTATTTCGAACTTATTACCCTTCGGGGTTTGTTTATTTTATTTTCTTTTTCTGTATTTCTCAAACATTTTATAATTATCTCCCTGCTTTGCTTGCTTGTTATACATAGCCTTCCATTTAAGTTTTATAAAGCATCACTTCAACTCAAGAGTATGACTTGGTTTTTCAAAGCTTAGTATTCAACTCATATTATGGTCTTTCAAGACCATTCAAAAATGGGTCAAACCTCAATAACTATAAACGAGAAAAAATTCCTAAAGAATTAAAATGACTTAATAAACTGGAATATAAATCCTAAGTGAGCAAAGCTTCATGGTGCTTTTGAACCTTGTTGCTACCTTAATAAGCAAGCACTTCCTTTTCAACGAGCTATATATAATAAATCTTTAAAATTTGAGCATGCCAAGTCCTTGGTATTTCTTGTCCTTCCATAGTCTCTAACTTATAAGATCCTCTTCCTTGAACGCTCTTAAACTTGTATGGCCCTTCCTAATTTGTGGCGAGTTTTCCTTTCTGTCCAACTCCTGATGCTTCAACCTTCCTTAAGACTAGATCTCCTTACTTAAAGAACCTTTCTTTTACTCACAGGTTGTAATAAAAAGAGGCTTTTTTCTGATATTCCACAATCTTTGCATGTGCTTCATCCCGCACTTCATCTATTAAATCCAGGGCTAATCTTTGGCTCTCCTCATTTTCCTCAGCGTTGTATGCTTGGATTCTTGGGGACGAATGTGATATGTCTACCGATAAGACTGTTTCTGCCCCATATGCTAACATAACGGGTGTTGCTCATGTCGTGACTTTGCAAGTGGTTCTATAAGCCCAAAGTATTGGAAGTATCTCATCTATCCAGTTATTCCTGGACTTTTTCAATCCTCTTCCTTAATCCATCCTGGAAATAATTCGATTTTCCACTTCTGCTTTCCCATTGGCTTGAGGATGAGCTATGGAAGTGAAGCGCAACTCAATTTCATTCTCCTCACAGTACTTTCTAAACTCCTCATTATTGAATTGTGTTCCATTGTCAGTTACCAAGATGCGAGGAATTCCATATCTGTACATGATGTTTTCCCAGAGGAATTGTGCAACTTGCTTGGTTGTAATTTTGGATAAAGGCTTGGCTTCGATCCACTTAGTCAAGTAGTCAATTGCCACAATCAAGAACTTTCTTTGAGCAGTAGCCAATGGGAAAGGCCCAAGAATATCCATTCCCCACATAGAAAATGGGATTGGGGATTTTATGGAAGTAAGCATTTCGGGTGGCTTCCTTACTACAGGGGCATGCTTTTGACAACGATCATATCTCTTCATGTATTCTTTGGCATCATCCATCACTTCTGGCCAGTAGAATCCTAAACGAGTAATTTTGTGGGCTAAGGCCCTGCCCCCCAAATGTTGGCCACATATACCTTCATTTACTTCTTCTAGAGCAAGTCAGGCCTCGTCTGACCTGAGGCACCTTAGATAAGGAATTACGAAAGACCTTTTATAAAGAATCCCATCAATCAAAGAATATCTTAGGGCTCGTACATACATTTTTCTCGCCTCCACTATATCACTAGGAAGCCATCCGGTTTGTAGATGAGCCTTAACAGGATCTATACATGTCCCTCCAAACCCTATGGGGGCAACTAGTGTGACATCTATGCTTTATTTCCTTAAAACAGGGAAGTACACGCTTTCAGAGCTTTCTTCTATTTTTGATGAGACAAATTTGGACAACGCATCGGCCTTAGCATTTTCTTCTCTCGGAATGTGCTCAACATGACACTCATCAATTTGATTTATCACAACTCTCACCAGGCATACATACTTTGCCATTGTTTCGTCTCTTTCTTCGAACTCTCCCTTGGCCTGAGATATCACAAGTTTCGAATATCCACAAACTTTCAAAATTTTGACCCTCAATGTTGCTGCTAGGCCAAGGCCAGCTATCAGAGCTTCGTACTCAGCTTCATTATTCATAGTTGAAAAATCTAAATTCATAGTATATTCAATTAAGAACCCATAAGGGCTTTGTAAAACTAGCCCTTCTCCACTTGAATTTTTTTTTGATGCTCCATCAAAATAGAACCTATAATTCCTTGTACATCATATGATCTCCTTCATTCTCCTCTTTTCGCTCCATGCCCTGAGGTACAGTATCTTCCTGCCCCCGACTTCTTGGTTAGGGATGGTACATTCAACCACGAAGTCAGCCAAGGCCTGGGCTTTTATCGCCGTTCGTGGCTTATACTTTACGTCAAATTCCCTCAGCTCTATGGCCTATTTAATCAGCCTTCCACTGGCTTTAGGACTATGAATAATGTTTCTCAAAGGCTGATTTATTAGTACCTCAATCTTATGAGCTTGGAAGTAAGGACACAACTTTCTTGAGGCCATTACTAAGGCTAAAGCAAACTTTTCAATAGTTGAATAATTCAACTTAGCCCCATACAGAACCTTACTGACATAATATATAGGCTTCTAGACTTTAAGTTCCTCCTTAACCAATACGGCGCTCAAGGCATTTTCTGAAACAACCAAATATAAGTATAAAGTTTCATTAAGAATGAGCCAACAACAATTCTTGAACCATGTATTTCTTCAAATCATCAAATGCCTCTTGGCTTTCATCAGTCCATGCAAAGTATTTTACTTTCTTTAAATCCTTGAAGAAAGGTAAATACTAATCCCCTGACTTGAAGATGAATCAACCCAAAGATGCAACTCTCCCAATGAGTTTCTGAACATCCTTTACGGAATGTGGAGGTTCCATGTCTAGGATGGCCTTTATCTTGTCCGGGTTGGCCTCAATTCCCATTTCAAAGACCATCAATCCTAAAGAATTTCCAGATCCAACTCCGAAAGCACACTTTGCAGGGTTTAACATCATCTTGTGGTATATCAGGACCTCAAAAGCTTCCTTCAAATAGGATATATGGTCATTCCTTACATTCTTTTATCTAACATGTTATCTACATATACTTCAATAGTTTTCCTAATAAGATCTTTGAAGATCTTATTTACCAACCTCTGATAGGTAGCTCCTGCATTCTTGAGACCAAATGCCATAATAAGATAACCAAAAATACCAAAGTCAGTGATGAATGATACCTTTGGGATGTCATCCTTATGCATCTTGATCTGATTGTAACTGTTGAACCCATCCATAAAGCTGAGCATCTCGTGACCCGCGGTTGCATCTATCAAAGTATCTATCCTTGGCAGCGGGAAAAAATCCTTTGGGCATGCATCATTCAGATCAGTGAAATCCACACACATTTTTCACTTTCCATTAGTCTTCTTTACCATTACAGGACTTGCTAACCATTCCGGAAATTGTATCTCTTCAATGAAACCAGCCTCTAAGAGCTTCTCCACTTCTTGCTTGACGGCTTCCTACCTTCAGGGGAAAAACTCCTTTTCTTCTGCTTCACGGTCTTCCGATTAGGATCCACGTTCAACTTACGGGTGATCAACTCTGGGTCTATGTCTGGCATATCTGTTGTCGTTCATGCAAACACATCATTATTCTCTTGAAAGAACCTTACTAATTTCCTTCTAAGGGGCTCCTCCAATGATGCTCCAATGAAAGTTACTTTTTAGGGTCCGCGGGAGTCAATGGAACCGAGATCAAGTCTTTCGCTGGCTTTCCTCATTTCTTATCATTTTCATGGATATCCATATCATTAATAGGCAAAACCTACCCCCTACTCCATCTGCCCTCAGCAAGGCTACATAACAGCTTCTGGCCATCCTCTGGTCTCCCCTTTCTTCTCCTATTCCGTCTCTCGTTAGTAACTTGATCACGAAATGATAAGACGAAGGGACTGCCTTGAAGGCATGTATACCTGTTCTTCCCATGATCATATTATATGTCGATCCAGCCTTTACTACCACAAAGTTCAACATCTGCGTGGCTTGTCTTGGTTTCTGACCCATCTACATGCAGAAATGACTTGTCAATACCTCTGAGATCTCTATATACACAATTTGACTTATCGATATCTCTGAGATCTCTATATGAGAAATTGACTTTTCGATATCTCTAATTCTTCATATCTTCATTTGACTTGTCGATATCTCTGAGATCTCTACATGCAGAAATGACTTGTCGACATCTCCAGTTCTCTACATCTTCACTTGACTTGTCGATATCTCTGAGACTTCTCTATAAACCATTTTGGACTTCTCTACAAGTCATTTTGGACTTCTCGAATGACTTCTTGATATAACTTGATCTGTGACTCTACGATATCTTAACATAGAACATTTTTCATATAGCAGCTTTATTCAACTCCAAGCTTCTACACTTTTCTTTGAGGCATGACCATGACTTGATCTTCTTCTAGAGTTTATTCCTTAGCTTGAAACTGTTCATAAAAAAATCCCCCGTTCTAATCTACTAACCATTTTTATAGACTTGCGAAATATAATACAGAATACAGATATAGATTATCATACAACTTAATCTTAGGGATGTTAATGTGACTTAGTCTTGTTATTATACAGGCATGTCTAGCACAACATAACAAAAACAACTTTAAGGAAACAGAATTATGCAAATTAAAAATAATAATTCAGTAAACCAATCCATCATTTTTTTATTTCAAAAATACATGGGTTTCATTATTGTCTTTTCACAAATTTGATTCTCAAACTTTTGGCCAAGTAAATTTAATAAAGTTTTTTTACTAATCGAAAGTATTGCAGATAATGATGTAACACTTCTATTTTTATTTCTAGAATATCTTAGCTAAATTTATTAAAAAAATAATATTTTAACTGAATTAACTCCTTTTATAAGAAAATTTAATTCTACTCATAGAGAAGTTTAACATGCAGACATAAATGTACTTACTTTTCATTCATGTATAAAATTATTTCAATATTAGAGAAAGAAAGTCATGTAAAAATTAAGATAACTTAAAACATGTAGATGTTTGAGGAAAGAAATGAGTTTATGAAGATACCAATCATTTTATTTGCAGTGCACTATGCATGCTAACAATATTTTTAGACAAAAGTTAACCCTAAAGTTGAATTAAAATAATTTCTTAAAGGCCCTTCCTGCCAAAAAAACTCTTATAAGCATTTTATTGTATGTCCTTTTTCATTGGCATTTAGATAAATGTTAACTCTTAAAATATTCAAATTTGCTTCATTCACACATATATGGTGCTACAACAAATGTCAGAGGAACGAATTTCTTCCAGAGGAACAAAAATAAGTTTTATAAAGATATTTAAAAGAGGCTAATGGCTATAAAGAGGCTCTATTTGTAATGGTGAAAACCAACTTTTCCAGGTATCTTTAGCCAAATACATATATATCATTTGAAATACAAAGATGTGATATCTCTACAAGTTTCAAGAAAACTTTTTATCTGAAGCTTTAGTTGTTTTATGCCATCCAGGGAATTCACCGTCCCCTTGCTACTTAGTCCAGAGGCCCCTGGTTGCAACCAAACCATTGCACAACTACCTTTGTTAGCATTTTTCCTTCCAAAGTCCGCAACAGGTGACCCAAAGCATCAGAACTGCACTTCATAATATATCCTTAGAATAAGATTTACTGAAGTTAATCATAGATTACAAGAAATGCTAACATGTATATGAAATTGTAAGGCAAGTTTCAGCTAACAACATGTTATACATAACCTTTAACTTAAGAGGATATGTTTGAAAAGCTTGATGCTTGAAATACTCCGAATGTAGAATGAAATTATCATGGCAGGCGACGACATTTTTATATTAATTTTAAACAATACGGATAATTATTTTTTTTGGAAAGATAAATAATGCATTTTGAGAAATAATCACATGTAGGTAGGGTAATATTTAGCCATCTGTGAAAGAATATTTTAAAACTGAATCAGTTCATAATTTGTTACTTATGAACCCTGATTCTCAGTCTTTTCCTTCATTAGATCAAAGCTAAAATCATTGAGACCCGCCTCGTTATATTTCTAAGTTTTATGGTAGAGAAAATATTACAAGCCAACTAAAGCATAACTTTGCAAGCAAGCTCCACTGAAGTTTATAGATTTGAAATCTTGGTCATGCATACCTGTCGGATCCAGAATCATTGAGACCTGGAATTGGACTGGACAATGACCGCAATGAACTGACAACCAAGTAGGCTCCAAAAGCGCTTTCCTGAGATGAAATAAAGATTTGAAATGGGTGTTTTTTATATGTGAGAAGAAAGTCATAGCTAGGCTCGGCCAACCTTGGTTTCAGAATGCGTACATCCATGAGCACACACCCTGCAAGTGTTATCTACAGCCCTTAACAATAATTTAAAAGTTAAAACACAGGATTCGCTGAAGATTTGTTAATGCCTTTAGAATTTTACAGTGGATACACCTCGAAAAGTATTAAATTGGAAAGTAAGCTGAAAAAATAACCAAGCCGCAAGAAATGCAATAGATGCCAAAATAATTCTCACAGTGATGCCTGGAAGAACAAAATCAATGCTCTAAAAGAACAGTTTTCACCAAACCTGAGTAAGCCATAATACACAATTTTTTGTCCGAACAGTGCTTATAACATACCCCACTTGTTTCTGATCACCTGCAATATGCAACAACCAAATATTCAGTCATAACTTAGACATACCAAACTCTACTTAAAAATGAAGGCTAAAAAAAAGAAGAAGAGAAATCAGTTAGAAGAATGCTAATCTAGTGGCATCCTGCACAGTTCCTCTGAAGCGTGAGCATAAAGTATTAAAGAAAGTCGAATGAGAACAAAAAGCTTTCACATTGTTTCTGGATCAGCTGCTTCAGTTGAAGGACACTTGCCTAAAGAACAACTTAGGCTCGTCAAACGAAAATAAAATTTGTGAGCTAAGTTATAAGCCATTTGTAACACCCCCAGATCCGGGGTAGGGGATCCAGGTTGTCACGAGTTCCATTTCCCTTAATAACACCCAATCTTAATACACAATCAACTACTCTGTACTATGACCCCATAATAAACACACACACCACAAGTTATAGTCTCAGAGATGAATATCCAAAAATAATCACAAGTCGTTTTATTCCACAATTATATGTCAATACACCTTAAAAAGGTTTCTGAATAGATTTACATTTCTTTGCCATTATTACAATTGATAAAGATACATAAGTCTGGTACATTATTAGTTGAAAACTTAGCCTATTGGTAATTTCTACCTCAGCTACAGCGGCCTCAACGCTTCCAGAAAGCTGCGGAACATTTCCTATCCGCTTGCGAATTGGGAGCTTGGTCATGTTCATCTTATCTATATGATGTTGTGTGATGAAAGAACAAAGCAAGGGTGTGCAGCAAGCCCACCAAAATAATATGTATAATGATTAACAATATATGAGCCTACTCATAATACTCATGAAAGTCTTGGTCAAAAGAAATGAACCAAGTTGATATCTTAATGCGATGAAGTCGCAAAATATTCAGTATATATATATACATATATACTTTTCAAAATATTGGAAGTCCTCTTCCATGCATAATATACACAAAGTCCCAGTGTATAACTGTATATAAAAAAATATCGTTGCAAGGTGATCTCATATATCTAACCTTGTCTCAACGTTTTTCTGAAAATCTTTGTCATTCATAAGACAATTATTAATTAGATATAAGTTTAAAAGATGAAGTTACAAGATACCCCAATATACTTATATCTTTCCCAAATACTACTTGAACTACCACCGTTCAAGTTATAATTAGTTTCAAAAGTTCATCACATAGATGAGACTACAAGACAAGATTTGAATAGATTCAATCTTTGAATATCATTATAAATAATGAAGTTACGAGATACTTCATTAAGTCCCGACATATATATACACCTATATATATATACATTTCCTGAAAACCTCTGTCATGTAAAGTATGAACAGAATTGCAATATCCAATAAATTTGGAAAGGAAAGAATTTTGGCATAAACCTGATATCTTGCTGATCAGGCAAAGATACCAATAAGTAACCTTTTCTACTAGTAGATGGACGAATTCCCCACTGGTCATCACCCTGGTCTCAATAGGACCTTATGCTGGACTGCCACTCAGCCACTTATGCATTTGATGGACTCCCACTGAGCCACTTACACTATCATGGACGCCCACTGAGCCCATGTTGCTTATGCCGACTCGATAGATGGACTTACTTCCCGAACGTTGGGTAAGTAATCAATTCATTTACCAAAACTGCAACCTTTTTGCGAATATAAAATACACCACAGAGCCGGATCCCTTAGATTTTTGAGCGAGTATTCAAGTCCCCTTAAAATGGAAGATCTTGAATTTGAAAACAAGTTTTGGGATCCGCTCTACCCTTTTTAAATTCATTTTGAAGACTCGAAAACATTTTTAAGAATGTTTGGAGTAATGCTGATTTATGAAATAAATCAGTCCCAATTATGAAAGAAATATCTGAATATTATTATTTAAATAATATTCCCATAAAGAATAATGGAGGTAGAAGTTGGAAAACTTATACTCGAAATGAATAGCAAATAATCAAAGATATAGTTATACGAAAGTAATATCTTTATTTGAATAATAAAAAATAAGTTTGATTATCGACACCTTATTCTTTAATAAAATAAAGAATATATTTCAGTAATAAGCGGAGTCATAATACCTCGAATGAATATTATAAATAATATTCATTAAATAAAATAAAGGAGTCATACATCCTCAAATGAATATTCAAATAATATTCAATAATAAAATAAAGGAGTCATAAGTCCTCGGATGAATATTTGAAATAATATTCAATAATAAAATAAAGGAGTCATAAGTCCTCGGATGAATATTTGAATAATATTCATTTAATAAAATAAAGAAGTCATAAACCCTCGAATGAATATTCATAATAATATTCATTAAATAAAATAAAGTTATCGAATAAACCTTATTCGATTAATAGTTTTGAAAACTATAACCATATATATATATAAAAATATATGTATATATATACATATATACAAAATCTACTCCGGATCCTCGACTCCCGGTTTAGAAAATATTTCCACCTTTTGGGTCCCTATACTAAGGGTATATGCAAGTAACCGCTATCCTCTAGCATAGGTATTATCAACTGAATCAACAGATATATATAGCAAGAATACGAAACAGGTATGCATATATATATATATATATCATAGCAGCATGCTTCAATATATTGCAACATTTGCTAATTAACCAACATGCATCTATCGCAAGATAATGCAAATACATATATACATCACAACAACAGTATAACGGGTAGAAAACTTGCCTGAGCAACTTGGGGTGAAAAAGGCTCGGGACGAGTCTGGTAACCTATAAACAACAAGTAAGTTGGAATTAAACCAAAGTCACTTGTAAATCTATACTCTAACCAACTCAGACTCTAACGCTCGTTTTGTGCTTACTGATTCTCTTAAGTCACTCGAGTACCCTCGGCTCCACCATTTTTTAATAATTTAACCTTTACGAGTTTTAAGGCGATTCCTTCGCGAGTGTCTTACCAACTGCCTAACACACTTACCATAAATGTTTCATACATTAATTAACCCTTTTTGGCCTTTAACCTATGTTTCAAAGTAAGGCGAGGGGAAATGTTTCGTTCGCGAAACGCCGTTACTTAAAACGGTCGTTTCTCCTAAACCGTGCATCGGAATCGAACGAACCACATATCAAAACGAAGCTCGTAACACGAGCTATCTAGACATGGCAATGGTCATAATCTAGAAGGGGGTTCTCGGGTCCTAATGTTATGCACAAAAACAGTCTAAAGAAAATCGGACGTTACGACGGCTATGTTTACGTGATTTCCCAAATTTAAACCATTCAAAACCAACCACAATTCAACCCCAAATCAATCATACAACCAACATCCATCCAAAACACACTCCAACAGCCCCATCAAATCAATGTTACCAATTCATACTTATTTCTCAATTATGAACTAAGAGTTTTACTTAAGTTCATTGACTAATTAACCAAGATTTCTAACTCCAAAAATATCACAAAATCAACCAATCTCTAAACACACAATAATCATGCCTCTCACCAACTAAAATACTCATAACAAGATTTAACATGATTACACACCCATTACCCTAACCCTTCATCTAAACATTAGGAAATCTAAACAACAAAACTTAAAGCTAAGATCATGAAGAGTTATACCTTCCTTGAAGCTTTTAATCCATGAAAGATCCTTGGAATGCCCATGGAAGCCTTAATCTAACCTCCTACAAGCTTGTTCTTTCAAAGAAATCAAGAACACAAAAATTAATTTCAAGAAAGTACTATTCACCATCTTCTTTCTTGATTTATAGAAAAAGATTGGCTTGGAATTAGAAGCTTAAACTTATAGGAAGTATGTAACTTAACTAGGAGAAGCTAGGATAATTACCTTGCTAAATAGTAAGTGGAGGAGCTTGGACTTTCATTTTTTAAGAAAAGAGGCCGAGAGCTTGAAGAAGAAAATGGGGGTTTTGTGTTTTTTGATGAAAATGAAATGTTTTGGCTTGGTTGGTTGCTTTTTGTCTTGTTTTTGGTTAATTACTTTTCTAGCCTTGACTTTGTGTGGTTTTAAATCAACCACATCTCCTTCCCCTTATGTCATGCTTATGTCACATTGCTATGTCATCATCCCTTCTAATCTCTTTGATTAGCTTCTAATTGTTTGCCTAATGACCGCTGATCTGTTATACGGTTCGCTTAACTTTCGTTTTCGTTTATCGTTTGAGGGATCATACCCGGGATCTTATTACTTAGGTTCACTTAACCTTTCTCAATACATTATATTCCTTTTTATGATCCTCTATTATAATCCTTTAATTTAAATCCTTTTTATCCTGTTACCTTATACTCAATTCTCTCCGTATCTAGTGTATTTCCGGGAAAAATCAAAGTGTTCGGAATTGGATTCTGACGATCTTTGCATACACTTATATACCATATAGAGTACTAATAAAACCTCAGAATATCCATATCAGAACCCCTACATAGTGTGGCATGAAAAATTTTCTCAATCAGCAAAAACACTATTCATAAGGGTTTCAAAAAAAAATTCCCAAAAATTGGGGTTATTACACCATTTGTCTTAAACAAAACTTGAACTCATTAATTAAATCAATGTGCTTTATATATGCATTTACATTATATATAGAAAAGCCCAAACTCGTGACCTATTGATAGCCTCTACTCTAAAGTCGCCAAGAAGCCTAGTAGAAACGTTAAAAAACCACAATATGAATAATAACAATTGACAGCACTCCATCCATTGGACTAATAGATCTGCTAGTTACCATTCTTAATTGATATTTTCTAGAAATCGTATGAACGCGAAGGGCTAAAATATAAGATGTCTTAAAGAATTAAGATATAAAATTGGGAGAGTTTAAGATTGCATGACTACCTTACATGAATTCCTCTATAGTATATAGATGCATAGATTGTTAAATTTTCTCTGTTAATACAAAATACTAAGCCACAAAATTCTAAGATAGTACTTATACCTATTCATAGGAAGAAAACATAGCCACAACCCTTTCGCGCGGTTGAGAAAAATGTTGCCAAAAAAATAGACTTGACTTGTATATATGAATTCAACTTACATTGATGCCCAAAAGAAAATGACAGGTGCATACTTTAAAAGGCAAGAGCAATCATATTTTTAACAATGACCTTATTTCAAAATTTTTGGTAAGATCTAAGCAAGTTTCTATACAAAGTGCAGCAGGGGCGTCTTGTTGTACAACACCACATATCCTAGCCTCTAATCCAAAGTCACCAAGAAGCCTAGTAGAAACGTTGAAAAACCACAATTTGAATAATAGCATTTGACAGAATTCCATCCATTGGACTAACACATTTGCTAATTACAACTTCTAATTGAGTATATATTTTACTGCATTACTCATAAATATAGATCGTCAAGAAATTATATGAACTTGAAGGGCTAAAATAGAAGATGACTAAAAAAATTAAGATATAGAATTTGTTAGGAATATGTTGTGAACTTGATGATAAGTTAAACAAATCACCTTAGTAGATTTAACTTAGTGAATTTTGTAACACTCGACGGATAATCTAATATAGTCCCGACAGATAAACTTTACATTCCCGACGGATGACAGATTAACATCCATCGAGTGAGTAGCTTATGTAATAATAAGAACTGTAGCACATTTCTATAAACAACATGTATAAGTCAAGTAGATTACTTAGGGATGTGTAAGTCATGTTGACTACTAGATTGATATGAAGAATAGGTTGATTAATTGTAAATATGGAGTGTCTTGTAATTCTGTATAAGTAAAATAGAGTCAGGTGACAAATAGACACCAGACGGATAATCTACAAGACTCCCGATGGATGATCAACAAAGCTTCCCGACGGATGACAAGCATAGACCCGACGGATTATCAAATTCAAATAGTTGTTGACAGTGACAACACGGTCACATGCGTCGGGTATTTGCAAAAGGAATGTGGAAGCCTGTTAAGCAGGAATTTGAGAACAAAGAAGCATTACCATTTCCATGCAATTGTGAAGATATTCAAAGATGCTGGAATAGAGTAGTGAAGCAGCATGAAGTTAGACTAGATATGTTTTGCTTTATTATCTTTTGTTATTATCATATAAAATTGGTGATATATAAACCAAGTGTAGCAAGGAGAATAATTAACTAAGCAGATACATTTTTCAGAGAAACATATCAAGCTTTATCTTGTGAGCATTTCGATGTAGTTTAGTTGTTCAAACTTGTAAGCAGCTGTGAGCTATTCAAGCTTCTCAGGGTTCTCATTTGATATATATATATATATATATATATATACAAAAAGGACGTAATAGGACCAACAAATATTAATAGAAACAGTAGGGAGAGTAATATAGTAAGACTAAGACATAATATAGTAAGACTAAGACATGGTATGCATATTAATACAAACAGGAAATATTAAAACATGAATATTAAAACATGATATGAACAAGAATAGGTTTTGAAATTACTTAGAAACGCTTTTGATTATATAACTGAAAGCAATCGGCCAGTCTTTGTGTTACAATATGAGAAAACTTGAGAATAAACTTCGGAAATATGAACTGCTATCACTGGTACAAGATGTATATTATCTGCTCTCTAATTTCAAGTCTATCTATTACTCTCTTCTTCTTCCTATTTATAGAAGGATGAGGAGTCTAGTTTCTTGAAACAGCATCATTGTTTTTCTTGTAGTGGAGTTCTGCTTTCCTGAGTGGACAGCATGACTTGAGTGGGAGGTCCTCTTTTTCTTAGTGGAGGGGCTGCTTTCCTGAGTGGGAGGCTGCTTTCTTCACAGGTTTTTGAGTATGATTCCTCTTCCACCGAAAGTTGCTTTGTTTGGAGAATATTGCTGAGTTGGTCTCAGTGAGAATCTTCTTTTGTGTCTTCTTTGTCTTCTTTTGAATAATGCTGAGTTAGTCTCAGTGGGAAGTGTCTTCTTTGTCTTCTTTTGTGAACTCGGGAGAAATGCTGATATAATAAAAATTTAAATGATGTACAATATTTATTTATTTTTTTTTATTTTTTTTTAAGTACTTTTTACCGTTTTACCCCTAATAATTTGGAGTAAAAAAGTATATATACAAACTGATTACAATAATTAAATAAAGGAAAACTAAACAATATGAAATGATGAAAATTTGGATGAAATTTTTGGGGGGTATTTTGGACCTTTTCTTTTTTCTTTTTCTTTTTTTTTTTTTAATCAGTGGAAACTACAGGGGAAAATATCCCGTGACAGTCATCTTCGTTGTCATTTCCTAAATGAACCGGACTGCTGTCGTCATCAGAATCATAAATTGAATTTGCGAGTTGAAGTAAGGATTCTTGGTATTGACTTCTGGTTTTTGCTTGGGCTAATAATGCATGGGCATTTGACTTTTGGGCAAAGAAAGTGGTAACTTCTTTGTTGGTAATAAAATTTTGACTTAATAACCATTTTTGAATGATCTCTTTGGAAATCTTTTGGTCTTCTTTGAAATTGCTCCACCATTTGACTTTAAAGGACCGAACAATACAGGACTGTATTTGGTTGAAATGAATTTTAAATTCCCAAGAACAGACCCATGGAAGGAAGAATTTTGAACATAACATTAAGAGAGGAGGAAAACATCTTTCGTATTCTGTGGGTTTGAAGTGTGTTTTGAACAGTTTTAGACATTCGGATGCATTTGGAGTAAGAATGTCTTCAATTGCTCCGAAGAGATCCCACCATTGAAGGAACCAAATAGGGAGTTCCTGGACTTGAATTTTGGTATTGAAATAAAATAACCAGGAATGACTATTTTTCTGATTTTGGATAAAAAATGAATTATGCCATGCTTGCTGGTAATCCCAGTAAGAATATGAGGAGCAGTGGTTTAGTTGTCTTTTGAAGTTCGAAGGAAAAATTTTTGGACTGTGGAGTTCTTGGCCCCATTGACTTGGGTGGATGACCTTTTGTATTTGACATGTTGTGTATGAAGGCGTTGAGTGTTCTCTATCCTGGGCATTGTAAAAATGTTTGAACGTGACTGATTCAGTAGACAAGAGAATGGCTTGATAATAGTCATTATTTTTTGATAGATCCCAGGGTTTGAACAGCCATCCTTTAGGGAAAACATTTGAAATTGCTAAGGAGGCATCAGCATTGTTAAATCCTCTTTCAACTGACACTATTTTTTGGTGGTTTCTTTTGGTATAGTAATCAGAATTAGATTTTAAAAAGTTTGAATTGTTGACTACTACCTCCTGGTTTTGCATTTTTGGGGTAACTATATCTAGTTTTGTCATGGATTTCTGAGGAACTAAGAGGGTTGGGTTTTGAAAACTGAATGTTTGTGTAGTTTGAAAAGGAGTATTTGTAGGTTGGCTGGAAGAAGTATTTTGTTGGGTAACTTTAGTTGATTTTTCTGAGGAGCTTTGGGAGATTGTTGAGGGATTTTGGATGTTAAGGCCATGGGCTTTGATGGTTTGAAGGGCTAGAAATAAGTTATTATCTTCTTCATCTGCAATTACCTTATCGATCCAGGATGTGATCGGTTTTCCTGAAGAAGTACTTGTTCTGCTTTGTTGAGTGGCCGGGAGGTGTCCGGGAAAGGCTGGGGTTTTCCCCCCACCTCTGCTCTTTCGAGGCATGAAACTTATCTGTTTTGTAGAAACTCACGGGTCAGGAAATCAGGGACACAGTTCATATCTCCCTTAATGTGTTCAATATCAAAATCAAAGATGCTTAATAATGCTTGCCATCTGGCGAAAATTTGTTTTGATGCAATATTTTGGACATCTTTTTATAAAACTTCTTTTGCCGATTTACAATCGACTCTAAGGAGAAATTTTTGATTTAATAAATCACTTTGAAATTTTGTAATACATAAAACAATTGAAAGTATTTCCTTTTTTATAGTAGAATAATTTCTTTGACAATCATTCCAATGTGCAGATGTAAACTGGACTATTTGTTCTTTACCATTGACTACTTGTTTTAGTATACCGCCATATCCTAACTCAGAAGCATCTGTTTCAACTACTTTAGAAGCATTTGGATCAGCAAGGTGTAGACAAGGGATTTCTAGAACCTGAGCTTTGATTTGTCGAACAATTTCGGTATGTTCAGATGACCAGGGGACAGGGTTAGTTTTAAGGCGGTCATGTAAGGGCTTGGCTATCCTATTGATGTTTGGATAGAAGTCTAGGACATAGTTTAGACTTCCTAAAAATCTTTGGAGTTGGGTTTTATCTGTGATTTTATCGGGAAATTTTGTTGCAAAAGTTAGGGCTCTTTCAATTGGTGTAACTGTTCCTTTTGATATGTAGTGACCAAGAAATCTTACACGAGTTTGAAATAGGGAAATTTTGGATTTGGATATGACTAAACCATTTTTTCTAGATACTTGGCAGAAAGTTTTAAGGTGTTTGAAATGTTGTTCAATAGTTTCTGAAAAAACTAGAACATCATCAATATATACTATACAGAATGTAGAATAGTCATTGAATATGTCATTCATAATTCTTTGGAATTCGCTAGGGGCAGTTTTGATTCCAAATGGAAGGACATTCCATTCATATTGTCCGAAGGGGACCGTAAAAGCGGTTTTATATCTATCTTTTGGGTGGATTTGAATCTGCCAGAATCCTGATTTTAAAACAAATTTGGAGAATATTATCGAAGATCTTAATTTTTGTAAAAGGTCTTTTTTATTAGGTATAGGGTATCGAACCCATCGTAAGGCTTTATTTAGAGGCTTATAATTGATAACTAGCCTTGGTGTCCCTCTCTCAATTTCAGCATTTTTGTTTACATAGAAAGCTGCACAGGACCACGGGGATCTAGATTTTGATATGATTCCTTTGGATTCGAGATCGGTGATCTCTTTTCTACAATGTTGTTCTAGGTCGGAGTTCATTTGGATAGGTCTCGCTTTTGTTGGTATTTCCTTTTCATCAAAATCTTTTTCATAAGGTAAATCAATCATATGTTGTTTTCTATGCCAAAAAGCATTTGGTAAGTTAGAACAGATTTCTACTTCTATTTGTTTTAGTAATTTTAAGATTTTTTCTTTGATAAAGTGGTCTTGTAATTGCTTCTCAATCTTGTGAGAGGAAAGGTCTTGTTTTAGATGGGATAATTGTATCTGTTTTCCTTGTATTAAGGCATTTATCTCGTTATTATATATAGAATATGCCTTTATTGTATTGAGGTTCCTTGTTTTGGGGTTTTCAAGAAATGGGAAGGTAAGTTTGGTGTTATGGGTTTTGAAAGTAATACCTTCGTAGGTGACAGTATAGGGGGTTATTAAATTGAAGAAAGGTGTACCTAATATGACAAGATGATGTATTCCTTTAACTAGGAGAAAAGATGTCTTAATTTGGAAGGTTTTATTATTGATAGAGGCATCAACCTTACTAACTACATTGAGGTTTGAGTTATTAGCGGCGGTTAATCTTTCGTTGGTATGTTGATGGAATCTTTTTGGTATTATTTCTTCTTTAATGCAATTCAAATCTGCTCCTGTATCGAATAAAGCAATGGTATCTAAGATGAAGTCATCTGAGAAGACAACTTTGACTTTTATGAGATATTTTCGGTAGGTAACTTGCCTTAATTCATATAAGAAATCTTCATCTTGATCAGGAGTATTGTTTAAACTGCTTAATTGTTTTTGTTCAGTATTTTTCTCTTCTACTTCACGAACTAGAAGGACATTTAAAGCTTCAGAATCTATCTTCTGCTGCTCTTTAAGGATTTTTAATTCTTCTTTGATTTCCTTAATTTCTTTGTGTAAGTCTTGTATTGTTGGAACGGATTTTTGGTTGGGTTTTTGCTTTTTTAATATTGTGGTCAAGTCATATGTAGTTTTTGTTGATGGGAGAATAGAAGGTTTTTGTTCTGGTTTGGGTTCAATTGGTCGTTGGAGTAATTTTTCTAAGAGCTCTTTTCTTATTTGGGGATCAGTTATCTTCTCTATGATTTCGAGAGAATGTTCTTCATTTCTTGTTAGGACGTTGATGCGTTTGTCTTCAGAGGAGGAATTATGAGAGGAAGATGAGCTTGTTGCAATTTCATCTATTTGAAGAGGTTCATCATTTCCAGACATTTCAGATGTCTCAGAGTCGGAAGATTCAAGGAGTAAAGCCGAGATTTTGTTAGATAAGCTTTCTTCTATGTTTAACTCTTGTATTTTCCTATTAAGTCTGCAGAATCTAGATATATGTCCCTTTTTTCCACATTTGTAACAAGTTATATCTTTATTGGTTGGTTTAGTAAATCTATTTTTGTTGAAAGGTTTTTTGTTGTAGGAAGGTTTATTGTTATTATTAGAGGAAGGTTTATTGTAGAACGGTTCTGTTGATTTTCTGTAGAAATGTTTAGACTTTGTGAAAGACCTTTTCTGATAAGGTCTTTGATATGGCTTGCATTCACCATCACATTTTAGTTTTGAATAGCTTTTGTTGGGATTATAGTCAAATTGTTGACAGAAAGTCCCTAATTCCTGCTTTGTTCTTTTCATTTCCCATGTGAGGTGTCTTTGGAGTTTTAAATCTTGACAAATCTTTAGGCCTTCTCATTGTGTTTGGCTTATGAGTTGGCCATATGTCAGGTTTTTGTAAGGTATCGGGCTTCCGTGTTCAGTTATTAAAGAGGTTCTAACTCTTTCACCGAGTAAGGTTGGAAGTCCGGCTAAGAATTTTTCTTTCCAATTTGCATGGTTCGAGTCTTCTCTGAGCATGCCTCTGGTGAGGAAAGTAGTTTTATATCTTTGGAAATCACTAAGATTTTTACATTTGAGATTATGTAAAAGCTCAGCATTTTTATCTCTCAGGTGAGAAGGGTCACCAATGAAGTGGTGTGTTATGACTAGAATGAGTTGTGCGACTGATCCTTGGATAGGGTTTCCTTGTTCATCTAAAATGGGTTTTCCCTCTTCATCTTCCCTAATGGAATTTAGGATTTCAAGATGATTTTCAGGGGTAAGGTGATAGTCCCACCAACCTTTTAATTGGCCAGAGAACCCTGCTATGAGTAATTCGGCTATAGCTTTGTCTGGGGTTCCTATTTGGGTTGTATAAGCATTGGCTGCCATGGTCATTTGTTGTAAATGATTTAGAATATTATATTCAGACATTCCATCTATATTCCATTCATAAACAGATGATGCATTGAATTTAGACTGGGTTAAAATTTCAGGTCTATTTTCAACTCCAATGTCTGGGGCTGTGAATTTTGGAATCATTTGTCGGAGGTCATGAACCTGGGGTATGAAAGCATCTTCATCTGAGTCATGATGTATGACATTTAGTTGTTTAGATGAAACACTGTCAGCAGCTATTTGGGTTGTGGAAGAGGAAGCCTCAAGTCTGCTAAGATGGTCTTTGATGGCTTTAACGAATTCTGGTCTATTTGTTTGAATTTGTTGTTGGCTTTATCTAGAAACTTGGTATGGCTTAAATATGGGTTCTTGATTATTAATACTTTTGGGTAAATCTATTGTTTTTTGAATCCGGTCTTCTATCCGGTTTAGTTGACTTCCTATGCTATTTAGGTGGGTATTTGTGTAATTAACAGCAAGGATTGTATTCCTAGTATTTTTTAGTATGTCATCATCTGGTCTTTTGATGGGGTGTGCCTCGATTTTTTCACTATGAACTGTTAGTGTGACATTTCTAAAAGGTGGGTGGTGTGATTCTATAGTTCCACTGGTTGTTTCCCATTGTTTTTGTTTTTGGCTCATGCTTCGAGTGATGGGGTTTAGGTAATTTGTGAATGGAAAAAATAAGTTTTGGTCAGAGGAGTAAATTTCCAACCAATCAAAGAATATCATTTGGATTTTGTTTTGGTTAAGAAATTCATAATAAATTTCTTGAATTTGTGTCTTTTGTTCTATGAAGTTGGTAAAAAACCAATTTCTTTTTTCAGTGTTTTGGGGAGAGTAGAACTCTTCACGGAGAAAAGTTTTATTGATTTGGAACTCTATTTCAATTACATTTAGTTCACTTGGCATTCCCATATTCTCAGTTATAGCAGAGAAGGTTGGGGATGTTGGTGAGGAAGGGGAAACCGTGTTTGGTGGTAATTGACTTTGTTTATAGAATGGGTGAGGTATATTGGAAGAATAATCTACACCACTCATAGAGGTATTAGGTATATCTGATGTAGAGTATCTTGGTTTTGAGGTAGTGTTAATGATAGAAGGGATTTGCGAAATCTTTTCTAAGGTTCTTGAGGAAGCATCAGAATATCGAGAACTAATAAAAGAGGTTCGGGATGATCGATCAAATGCAAGAGTGACTCTTCCATTATCATCTTGGTGAACTTGGTGTATTTGTGTGTTTGGTTCTAATCTTTCCGGTAATCTAGGGCGAGCTACTCCTTCTAAAATCCATTCAGTGGGAAGGGAAATGTCCTGCCATTTTATGGATCGAGGAATAACTGTGTTAGACCTTGAAAGGTCAGTTTGGAGAGGGACGGTTTCTCCTTTGACGAAAGCATTTTTATGTCCATCATCTCCAATGGACATTATTGCTTTGTAATGAATTCGAAAGATTAAAGCCACTGGAATTGATCCTTCTAACATTTTATAGTTGTGAGTTTTAACTTGGAGTGTCATGCTATGGATAACATTCCTGTCTTTAAAAGAAATGGATAAATTTGGATAACAACTAAAAGAGATGGGTCTGTTGCATAGACTTGATTCTATGGAACTTAACAGAGAGTCATTGAACTCAAGGAATCTAGCATCTCTTAAAATGGCTAGTATTGAGGTGTCTAATCCTTCTTTGGTTAAGGGCTTAATTCCGACTTGGACTAAACCTATATGGATGTAATTGTATGATTTTGCTAGTTTTTCTAGGGAACTTTTGGTGAGAAGGTGAATTGTTTCGAATGATTTTGATAGGTGTATGTCCCTTTCTTCGGTTTTGATGGAAGAACTTGAACTATACCATTTTGTATCATAAACTTGGCTTTTGGGGATTTTTGGGATGTCCCAACGCTCTATTGCTCTTTGGAGGTTTTCGACGTTGGTTTCGGCACTATGTGTAATATTTCTTGAATCTAACGTACTAGTGGAAGAGTTTGAAAGAGATGTAGTTCTGCAGAATACAGAATCCATGTTCTAAGATCAAAAAAGATGTAAGCTAAGCTTTTGCTTACAATCCTAGATAAAACGGGTTTACTGCCTCCTATGGACTTATAACCGATAAACTAGGCAAAACGACTCGACAAAGGCTTAACTACAAAAGTTTAAGAACTGAGAACAGAGATACAGTAGACAACAATAATACAACTCCCTTATGGCTCTGATACCAAAAAGGACGTAATAGGACCAATAAATATTAATAGAAACAGTAGGGAGAGTAATATAGTAAGACTAAGACATAATATAGTAAGACTAAGACATGCCAGAGGTGATAGAAACAGTACGGAGAGTAATATAGTAAGACTAAGACATAATATAGTAAGACTAAGACATGCCAGATATATATATATATATATATATATATATGTGTGTGTGTGTGTGGCGGATACTTTCAAATCCACCAGAAACTTTTAAAAGCCTTTGTTTTTATTACTTAATGTTTTGATTTCTATCATCTTTTTATTCCGCACAACTGCTAATCAAACACTGTTATATTTATCAAGTTAGAATTATTTTAAAATCTGAAAAAGTAGCCAAAATTACATTCAACCCCCATTTTGTAATTCTTGTTGTATTGTTAGGGAATAACAATTAGTATCAGAGCAAGCTCTTGAAGTACAAAGAGTATAAAGATCACAACAAACAACAAGATGAACAAGAAGTATGTGGGAGTGAAAATTCCATTTCTGGAAAAAGACAATTATCACCACTGGAAGGTGAAGATGCACCTCCATCTTCTTTCTCAAGATGAGGCCTATGTGGATTGCATAGAGAGAGGTCCTCATGTACCAATGAGAGCTGTAACTGGCAATGAACCATCTGTTCCCAAACCTAGGCATGAATGGTCAGATCCTGATATTGAGCAAGTCAGGAAAGATAAGAAGGCCATGAACATATTGTTCAATGCAGTTGATGGTGACATGTTTGATAACATCATTAACTGTAAAACAGCCAAAGAGGTTTGGGACACAATCCAGATTATTTGTGATGGTACTGAGCAAGTAATGGAGAACAAGATCCAGCTATTGATTCAGCAATATGAGCATTTCCACTGTGAAGAAAGTGAGTCTCTCACTAATATTTTTAGTAGATTTCAAAAGATACTAAATGCTCTGAAGTTGCATGGAAGAGTATATCAAACAAAAGACTCTAATCTCAAGTTCCTTAGATCTCTTCCAAAAGAGTGGAAGCCAATGACAGTCTCATTGAGAAATTCTCAGGATTACAAGAAGTTCACCTTGGAGAGACTGTAAGGCATCCTAAAAACTTATGACCATGAAATAGAGCAAGATGAGAGGATGGAGAAAGGAAGGAATAAAGGAGGGTCCATAGCACTGGTTGCTGAGTTAGAGAAGGAGAAAGAGATGAAGGTAGAAGCTGTTGAGTCTACATCAAAGGTCTGTGAAAGCAAGGGTAAAGGGCTGGTAGCTGAAAATGAAGATCACTTGAGCCAAGATGACATGGATGATATTGATGAACATCTAGCATTCCTATCCAGAAGATTTGCTAAGCTCAAATTCAAAAAGAATTTTGGAGCAGCCAAGCCAAATAGAAATATGGTGGATAAATCCAAATTCAAATGTTTCAAATGTGGTTTGGCAGGGCATTTTTCCAGTGAGTGTAGAAAGTCTGATTCTAACAAGAAGAAGTTTGAGCCTGTTGACTATAAACAGAAAAACTTTGAGTTGCTCAAACAAAAGGAAGGGGATTTCATCACACAGGAGAATGATTGGGCTGCAGATGGATTGGATGAAGATGAAGAAATAAGCTATGTCAATCTAGCCCTAATGGTCAAATCTAATGAAACAGAAACAAGTTATTCAAGCAATCAGGTAATCACCACTAACCTAGCACATTTATCTAAAGTTGAGTTTAATGATACAATAAATGACATGTCCACATAATTATATCACCTGCGTGTTACACTTAAGTCTCTCACTAAGGAAAATGCTAAAATTAAAGAAAACAACTTGTTTTTGAGTGAAAGGAATAATGTGCTAGAGTCTCAGTTTATTGAATTTGAGAAATTGAGGATTGAGTGTAAGATTGCTAAGGCTGAATTAACTGAGTCCTTGAAGAAAGAAGAGATTTTAAAGAAGCAGCTTGAACGAGAATAAGAAGTGATTAATGCATGGAAATCATCCAGAGATGTCCACGCTCAAATCACTAAAGTTCAAGGTATTGAGTACTTTTGTGATGCAGACTGGAAGAAGAGTAAAGAGAAGTTTGAGTCCAATTTGGTTGAAAGATTGCTTATAGATATGGACTCGACGGATGATGAAAATCATCCGTCAGATAATCAAAAAGATTATTTATTGAGTGACAAGGAGCCACATCCGTCGGCTATGAGTAAACCAGTTAGCAAAGCTAAGCTAGCCAAGTTAAATGAAAAATATGGCTCAGTTTCTAAGAACTTTATACCAGGAGAATCAAGTCAATTCAGGAAGGAAAAAAAAGATAATGTTGGTCATCTATCCATCAAGTAATTGAATGACAGATTAGAAAAGATTGAGGTTAAAACATAAGCTAAAAAGAAAAACAATAGAAATGGGAAAGTAAGAATTAACAAACATAACAACTACACACCTGATAAATATGCTCCAAGAAAAATCTGTGTTAAGCATGGTAGTGTTAATTATTTGTCTGTTAATTGCAAACTTGCCATGCCTACTCCTATGTCTGCACCCTCTTCTTTTCCCAACATGGCTGCCATGCCTATCATGCCTATGAATGCTATGTCTGCTCAGAATATGAATGTACAATTTGCTAATATGCCATTTGCACCTAATCCTTATTATGCTGCATTTAGTATACCTCAAATGCCATTTAACATGCCTTACTGGAATAACATGTTTGCAAATAGCATACCTTTTCCTGTTAATCAAAATGTGCATGACAATTCTGTTTTAATGACTGGTTTCAAAGGTCCAACTCAGATGACTAAGGATGAATCATAAATTCCCAAGTCAAATGAGATCAAACCTAAGAAACCAAAGAAAAAAGCTAACAAGGAAAGACCCAAGGAAACTTGGGTACCAAAATCAACTTGATTTGATTTTGATGTGTGCAGGGAAATAGAAAGAATCTTTGGTATCTGGATAGTGGTTGCTCAAGGCACATGACTGGAGATTCTACCCTGCTCACTGAGTTCAAGGAAATAGCTGGCCCAAGTATTACTTTTGGAGATGACAACAAGGGTTATACTGTGGGATATGGCTTTATTTCAAAAAACAATGTCATCATTGAAGAGGTTGCCCTAGTGGATGGTCTCAAGCATAATTTGTTGAGTATCAGCCAGCTTTGTGATAAGGGCAATTCAGTAACCTTCAATTCAGAATCCTGTGTTGTGACAAACAAAAAGAGCAACAAAGTGGTTCTCACTGGAGTGAGAAAAGGAAATGTGTACCTAGCTGATTTTAACTCATCCAATGCAGAATCAGTCACTTGCCTTCTCAGTAAAGCAAGTCAAGATGAAAGTTGGTTTTAGCACAAGAAGCTGTCCCATCTAAACTTCAAGACCATGAATGAACTTGTCAAGAAAGAACTGGTTAGAGGTATTCCTCAAGTGGAGTTTACTAAGGATGGATTGTGTGATGCCTGCCAGAAAGGAAAGCAGATTAAAGCATCATTTAGAAAGAAGCTTGATTCAACAATTGAAGAACCTTTGCAATTGCTACACATGGATTTGTTTGAACCAGTCAATGTGTTGTCCATCTCAGGGAAAAGATTTTGCCTAGTAATTGTGGATGATTTCTCAAAGTTCTCTTGGACATATTTCCTAAGTCTAAAGATGAAGCCATTGAAATCATCATCAATCACATAAGGCAAGTCAACAATCATCTTGATTTTAAAGTAAGAAGAATCAGGAGTGACAATAGAACTGAGTTCAAGAATTCTGTGATGAGATCATTTTGTGAAGAGAATGGGATTATGCATGAGTTTTCTACAGCAAGAACTCCTCAACAAAATGGAGTAGTGGAAAGGAAAAACAAATCTCTTATTGAAGCTGCAAGGACAATGCTTGAAGAATCAAAGTTACCAATATATTTTTGGGCTGAAACTGTGAATACTGCCTGCTACACTCAGAATATCTCTTTGGTTAATCAAGCAAAGTGCATGACGCCCTACCAATTGTTCAAGAATAGGAAGGCAACTCAAAATTTTCTTCATGCATTGGCTGTAAATGTTATATCTTAAGGAATCAAACTAATCAACATGGGAAGTTTAATGCTAAAGTAAATGAAGGAATTTTTGTTGGATATGTTGTGGGAAAGGCATATATAGTCTACAATTTAAGAACCAACATTGTTATGGAATCAGTACATGTTGTGTTTGATGATAAAAAGATTGAAGGACTGCAAGATGGAGATTTCCATGAGAGCCTCAAGTTTGATAATGTTGAGATGGTTAGTGATGACAGTGATGATGAAAGTGATCAAGAAACAGTGAATAAGGATAATGCAGAAAAATCTACAACCAATGAAGCACACAATTCAACATCTATCGAGTTACAAAATGCTTCATCCGTCGGGAGACAATCTGCCTTATCCGTCGGGAGACAATCAGCTTCATCCGTCGGGACATAAAGTGCATCATCCGTCGGAACATTAAAAGAAGCTGAAAGTCAGAATAGATCACCTACAGGAAGTTCCCCTTTCTCAAATCAAAGAGTCACAAACTCAGTTGGAGTTTCTCATAATCAAAACTCAGTCACATATCAAGACAACAATGAGGCCTCTTCATCTAGAGCTAATCTACCTCAACAAACGAAATGGACTAAAGATCACCCTTTTGAGCTCATCATTAGTGATGCATCTTCTAGAGTTTAAACAAGGAAAGCAACTCAAGAAGAATGTCTACATAGTAGCTTCATATCTAAGGAAGAACCAAAGAAGGTAGAAGAAATTTTGTTGGATCCTGATTGGATTTTAGCTATGCAGGAGGAGCTAAACCAATTTAAAATGAACAAGGTATGGAAGCTGGTACCCAAACCTAAAGGAAAGAATCCAATTGACACCAAGTGGGTATTCAGAAACAAGATGGATGAAAATGGCATAGTGGTCAGGAACAAAGCTAGATTGGTTGCTAAGGGCTACTGTCAATAAGAAGGAATATATTTTGATGAAACCTTTTCTCCTATTGCAAGACTTGAAGCAATCAGAATCTTCTTAGCCTATGCAGCTCATGCCAATTTCAAGGTCTATCAAATGGATGTCAAAAGTGCCTTTCTGAATGGAGATTTGGAGGAGGAAGTCTATGTTAGTCAGCCTCCTGGTTTTGAAGATCCAAATTTTCCAGAATATGTCTACTATCTTTGGAAGGCACTTTATGGACTGAAGCAAGCACCTAGAGTCTGATATGACACTTTATCAAAGTTTCTTTTGGAAAATCACTTTACAAGAGGTACTTTTGATAAAACTTTATTCTTTAGAAATGTTAATGGCTCTAGTATACTTGTTCAAATCTATGTTGTTGATATTATATTTGGCTCTACAGTTGAAATATTTTGCAAAAAGTTTGCCAAATTGATGCAAAGTAAGTATGAAATGAGCATGATTGGAGAACTAACTTACTTTCTTGGTTTACAAGTTAAGCAAGTTAGTGATGGAATATTCATTAGTCAAACTAAATATATTGATGATCTTTTAAAGAAGTTTGATCTAATGGATTGTACATCTGCAAAAACTCCCATGGCCACTGCAACTAAGCTTGAATTAAACACTACTAAAAAGTCTGTGGATATTTCAAGCTATAGGGGCATGGTTGGCTCACTTCTGTACTTAACAGCTAGTAGGCCAGATATAATGTTTGCTACTTGTCTTTGTGCTAGATTTCAGGCTGATCCTAGAGAATCTCACTTAGTAGCTATTAAGAGAATCTTCAGATATCTCTAGGGCACACCAAAACTTGGCATTTTGTACCCTAGAGACTCTGGTTTTGATCTAACTGGTTTTTCAGATGCAGATTATGTAGGTTGTAAACTAGACAGAAAAAGTACAACATGAACCTGTCAATTTCTAGGGAACAAGCTTGTATCCTGGTTCAGTAAAAAGCAAAATTCAGTTTCTACTTCTATAGATGAAGCTGAATTTATTGCTGCTGGTAGTTGCTGCACACAGATTTTATGGATAAAAAACCAATTGCTGGACTATGGTCTATAAGTGGATAGAATTCCCATTTTCTATGACAACACACGTGCAATTGCCAGCACTGAAAATTCAGTACAACATTCAAGAACAAAGCACATAGACATCAAGTACCACTTCATTAGGGAACATGTGATGAATGGTACTGTGGAACTTCATTTTGTTCCAAGTGAAAAGCAACTTGCAGATATCTTTACCAAGCCACTTGATGAATCCACCTTTTTAAGGTTGGTAAGTGAGTTAGGTATGCTTAATTATTCTTGAATTATTTCAGATATTTTTGCAAGTTTTTATGCAGCCAGAAACTTAATTTATTTTTCTGTTTTGGATGAAATTTTGGCTAAGTCAAAATTTACATCCCAACGGATGCTCATTATCCATCGAGTTTGATCATCCGTCGGAATATTATTTGTTAATAAAAATTAATTACTTTTCTGGATTATTTCATAACCCGGCGGATAATTGTTTTATTCTCATCCGTTGAATTAAAGATTATATTTGGCTCTACAGAGGTTAATGGATCTAGTATACTTGTTCAAATTTATGTAGATGATATTATATTTGACTCTACAGATGAAAAACTTTGCAAAAAGTTTGCCAAATTGATGCAAATTAAATATAAAATGAGCCTGATGGGAGAACTAACTTACTTTCTTGGTTTACAAGTTAAGCAAGTTAGTGATGGAATATTCATTAGTCAAACTAAATATATTTATGATCTCTTGAAGAAGTTTGAATTAATGGATTCTACATCTGCAAAAACTCCCATGGCCACTGCAACTAAACTTGAATTAAACACTTCTGAAAAGTCTGTGGATATTTCAAGTTATAGAGGCATGGTTGGTTCAATTTTATATTTAACAGCCAGTAGGCCAGATATAATGTTTGCTACTTGTCTTTGTGCTAGATTTCAGGCTGATCCTAGAGAATCTCATTTAATAGCTATTAAGAGAATTTTCAGATATTTCAAAGGAACACCAAAACTTGGCATTTGGTATCTTAGAGATTCTGGTTTTGATCTAACTAGTTATTCACATGCAGATTATGCAGGTTGTAAAATTGATAGAAAAAGTACAACAAGAATCTATCAATTTATAGTGAATAAGCTAGTATCTTGGTTCAGTAAAAAGCAAAATTCAGTTTCTACTTCTACAGCTGAAGCTTAATATATTGCTGCTAGTGGTTGTTGTGCACAGATTTTATGGATGAAAAATCAATTATTGGACTATGGTCTACAGGTGAATAAGATTCCTATTTTCTGTGATAACACAAGTGCCATTGCAATCACTGAAAATCCAGTACATCATTCAAGGACCAAGCACATTGTCATCAAGTACCACTTCATTAGAGAGCATGTTATGAATGGTACTGTGGAACTTTATTTTATTCCAAGTGAAAAATAACTTGCAGATATCTTTACCAAGCTACTTGATGAATCCACCTTCACTAGGTTTGTAAGTGAGTTAGATATGCTTAATTACTCTTAATCTATTCTGATGTCTAAGCAAATTGAAATGTAGCCAGAATAAAAGTTGATATTTCTTGTCTAAGATAAAATTTTGACTAAGTTAGAATTTGTATCTCGACGGATGTTCATTATCCGTTGAGAATGAATATCCGTTGAATTATATCATCCGTCGAAGTATCAATTATTACTCTGGATATTTTTATCATTATCCATCGAATTGCACTCAATCTTAGCCGTTAATTTTGAGCATTATCTGTCGAATTTACTTACAGCCTGTATGTATATTTCAACGGATAATCTTAGAATTTTGACAGTTTTCTCTATTTTTAAACGGCTATTTTGGGCTAATTTGATTGGTTACTTTATTTTTACTTTTTGACAGTTTATTTCTGAGAAAGTATAGAAGCTAATTTCATTTCTATTCTTTACTTTTATCTTTCTCAAGCAATTTCCCTAACTCTTTCTTCTCCAAAGCAAAATCTTTTTCTCTCTACAAACTATTCTCATTTTCATCAATGGCACCAGTAGTCAAGATCATGTCCCAATCTGGGTTTGTGTATGAAAAGAACAACTTCGTTGCATTAGTGAATAAGGAGATAGCTGCTTCTGGAGATTACCACAAAGTGATGGATTTCATTCGAAGTTGCAAACTGAAGTATGCTATACTAAAGTCTCCTGTTATCTACTGTGAAGTGGTTGAAAAGATATGGACCACTGCTATTTACAACTCAAGTGACAAAACCATTACCTTTTCTCTCAAAGGTACAAACTACTGCATTAACAATGATATAATTCGTGCCTGTTTTCAATTGTTTGAGAATAATACACTAACCCCACACACAGACACATATGTGAGTTTATGCTCAGTTCTATGGACTATGCTCTTGACCCCACCAAGCTAGGTGATATTAGGAGAAAAGGCCTCAGAAAGGAGTGGAGCTTTCTCTGTGATTCTTTTATTTAAGTATTTTCTGGAAAAATTTGAAATTTTGATGATGTGACTTACTCACTTGTAAACATGTTATATATGCTGCTTAGTGATAAGTATCATAACTTTAGTGAGTATGTTTTGTTTGAATTAGGTTTTAAGCTAGGAGACATTAAGAAAAGATCTAAAAATATATATTATGCTAGATTCTTTATGTTATTGGCTAACTTTGTTTCTGAAGATCATATTATTGAGAACCCAACCAACAAGTTTGATTGTTGGGTTCAAGAAAGAAGGGTTATTGCTGACTTGAACAGGGAAAACCATCTCAGTGAGGTTCCCCTGGTTTACATGCCAATCATGGAACATCCTCAGGTAAGTGAGGTAAATATTTATGTCCCTACTACTTCTCAACCACCTGCTTCTTTGCCAACAACTGTGGCCATGACACCTGTGTCAGTGACCAAACAGGTGCCTACCCAAGCCGCAAAATCAAAAGTTTCCAAATCCATGTCAAAGAAATCCCCCTCTAGTTTCTCTCAAAAGGAACTAGTTGTAAAATCCACTAAAAACCAATAGGGGAGTATGAAGGGAAGTGAGTCTGGTGAGGGACAGGGTGAACATTAAAGAAGCCCTAAGAATAAGGATGTAGAGGTGAGTGTATCCCAGCTTAGCCACACTGCAGTTTCCCAACAAGCTGCAGTGTTTAAAAATGATATTAGCTCATTGCTAGTTGCATCCTCCCAAAAGGATGTGACTATTGAACAAAGCTCTCAGCCAAGAGCACATGCCAAAAGGGTTAGGGACACAAGCTCACCCCAGACTTATGCCAGAAAGAAGAAATTTAAAACCTTTGGGGATACACAGGTTGCACACATTGTGCAAACTGCAGTTAAAGACTCAGTTACAGCACCTTCACAAATTCAGATTGATGTGGCTCTTGTAAATGTGGAGTCACAGCCAAAATCTTTAGTTATAGAAGCACCTCACACACAAAACTCACCCACAAATTCTCTGGATATGGTCATGATTCACACATCAGTTCCTGATTCTCCATCTTTAACTCTCATGGAGAAGCCAAAATCTCAAGCAAGTGAGCATCATCTTTTAGATGATTTGTTGGCTTACTTGCCATTTCTTTGTGATTTTATTGAGAATACTATGCAAAATCTCAAGTCAATCACCACAGATTCTACAGTGGTTTCTACTCCAAACTCTGTCATTTCTACTATCTCGACGGATATTGTTCATCCGTCGACTAGTGATTGTATCTCGACAGATGTGCTTAACAACAGTCATCTGTTGACACTTTCAACTACTACCTCAACGGATGTTTCTCATCCATTGAACATCACTGCGCCACTTCAAATTCCAACTACTGTTATAAGTGTAGATGATCTAGTGGTTGTGCAGTCACTCTTAGGATATAGGGAAGGGAGTGAACAGAGTGAGAGGTTGAGTTGCTCTCAGGAAAAAGGAGAGGAAAAGAGTGAGAATCTGCAAGCTATTTCTTCCATCTTGGCAAAAGTGAGTGGAGTCCCACCTTAGTAGGTGAAGGTGAGGGTGGGAAGCCAAAGGGAGCCATTGATGCAAAAATAGAGAGAACATGAGAGAATAGCAGGTACAGGAGAGATAAGGGTGGAAACCATTGGTAGTGTGTAATAACCCCAATTTTTGGGAATTTTTGAAACCCTTATGAATAGTGTTTTTGCTGAATGAGAAAACTTTTCATGCCACGCTATGTAGGGGTTCTGTTATTGATCTTATGGGATATTATTAGTACTCTATGTGGTATATAAGTGTATGTAAAGATCGTCAGAATCCAATTCCGAACACTTTGGTTTTTCCCGGAAATCCATAAGATACGGAGAGAATTGAGTATAAGGTAACAGAATAAAAAGGATTTAAATTAAAGGATTATAATAGAGGATCATAAAAAGGAATATAATGTATTGAGAAAGGTTAAGGGAACCTAAGTAATAAGATCCCGGGTATGATCCTTCAAACGATAGACGAGAACGAAAGTTAAGCGAACCGTACAACAGATCAGCGGTCATTAGGCAAACGATTAGGAAGTTAATCAAAGGGATTAATGGGAGTGATGTCATCCAACCAATAGAAAGGAGACAAGGAAGGGAGGATGACATCATAAGGGTGACATAAGCATGACATGGAAGGAAGGAGGTGTGGTTGATTTAGGACCACACAAATTCAAGGGCAAGGTGGTAATTTGCTAAATCAAAAACAAAACCAAGCCAACCAACTAGCAAATCATTTCATCAAAAATCAAAAAAATCAGCCAAGGCATTGTTCTTCATATTAGCTCTCGGCTTTTTGCCTTTTTCAAAGAAAAAAATTTCCAAAATCAAGATCCAAGCATCCTTAATTGGTAAAAAAATTCCCTAATCATCCTTATGCTTAGTTATGGCTATATCATGAGTTTAAGCCTTTAATTCTTTCTCTAACTTCTTCATTTAATCAATGAAGAAGACAATGAATAGTGTTTTCAAGTTTTTAACTTGAACTTTTTCTTGTTTTTCTTAAAGATCCAAGCTTTCCTAAGGCTTCTCCAAGCTTCTTAAGGCTTCCTAGCTCAACCCACCACTTCAAGGAAGGTATACCATTTTCAAACCCTAGGTTCATATATATTATAAGGTGATTTTGATGAGTAGGATGTTATTGTAGTTGTTGTTATGATTAGAGTTTGAGATTTGGAATGGTAGTGAAATGAAATGGTAATTTTGTGGTTTTGATTTAAAGAAACTTAAGAATGATTAAAGTAAAGTTTAAGCATAAGTATGAATGGTTAAATTGAATTGGTTGGGGTTGTTATGATGTGATAAGGATGGATGTTTGTTGTATGATGGATTTGAGGTTGGATTTGGGGTTGATTTGGAATGGGTTTGAATGGTTTAAAATTTGGAAATCACGTAAACATAGCCGTCGTAACGTCCGATTTTCTTTGGACTGTTTTTGTGCATAGCATTAGGACCCGAGAACCCCCTGCTATATTGTGACCACTGCCATGTTTAGATAGCTCATGTTACGAGCTTCGTTTTGATATGTAGTTCGTCCGATTCCGATTTACGGTTTAGGAGAAACGACCGTTTCAAGTAACGGCGTTTCGCGGACGAAACTTTTTTCCTCGCCTTACTTTGGAATGTAGGTTAAAGACCAAAAAGGGTTAATTAATGTGTGACACATTTATGGTAAGTGTGTTAGGCAGTTGGTAAGTCATTCGCGAAGGAATCGCTTTAAAACTCGTAAAGGTTAAATTATTAAAAATGATGGAGCCGAGGGTACCCGAGTGACTTAAGCGAATCAGTGAGCGCAAAACAAGCGTTAGAGTCTAAGTTAGTTAAAGTATAGAATTACAAGTGATTTTGGTTTAATTCCAACTTACTTGTTGTTTATAGGTTACCAGACTCGTCCCGAGCCATTCGTAACCCCCAGTCGCTCAGGCAAGTATTCTATCCGTTATACTGTTGTTGTGATGTATACACTTGTATATGCATTATCTTGCGATAGATGCATGTTGGTTATTTAGCAAATTCTTGCGATATATTGTAGCATGTGATATGGTATATATGCATGCCTGTTTCATATTCTTGAAATATATATCTGTTGGTTCAGTTGATAATACCTATGCTAGAGGATAGCGGTAACTTGCATATACCCTTAGTATAGGGACCCAAAAGGTGAAAATATTTTCTAAAACCGGGAGTCGAGGATCCCGAGTAATCTTGTATATATGGATATGGATATATATATATATATATATTTATATATATATATATATGGTTATAGTTTTCCAAACTATTAATCGAATAAGGTTTATTCGATAACTTTAAACTTTATTTTATTATTGAATATTATTTCGAATATTATTCGAGGACTTATGACTCCTTTTATATTATTTATTGAATATTATTTGAATATTCATTCGAGGACTTATGACTCCTTTTATATTATTTATTGAATATCATTTGAATATTCATTCGAGGACTTATGACTCCTTTTATATTATTTATTGAATATTATTGAATATTCATTCGAGGGCTTATGACTCTTTTATATTATTTATTGAATATTATTTGAATATTCATTTGAGGATGTATTTATTTTATTTAATGAATATTATTTATAATATTCATTCGAGGTATTATGACTCAGCTTATTTTATTTATTGAATATTATTTGAATATTCATTTGAGGATCTATGACTCCGATTATTTGCTGAAATATATTCTTTATTTTATTAAAGAATAAGATGTCAATAATCAAACTTATTTTCGATTATTCAAATAAAGATAATACTTTCATATAAGTATATCTTTGGTTATTTAATACTCGTTTCAAGTATAAATTTTAATACTTCTACTTCAATTATTTTTATAAAGATTATTCTTTATGGGAATATTATTTAATTAATAATATTCAGATATTTTCTAATATTCTGGGGACTGATTTACTTCATTAAATCAGCTTTACTCCAAACACTCTTTAAAGTGTTTTCGAGTCTTCAAAATGATTTTTAAAAGTCAGAGCGGATCCCAAAACTCATTTTTATATTTAAGATCTTCCTTTTTTTTAGGGGATTTAAATACTCGCTCAAAACCTGGGGAATCCGGCTCTGTGGTGTATTTTATATTCGCAACAAGGTTGCAGATTTGGTAAATGAATTGATTACTTGCCCAACGTTCGGGAAGTAAGCCCCTCTCATTGAGTCGGCATAAGCGACAGGCCGGGGTACGGTCTATTATTGTGTAAGTGGCTCAGTGGGAGTCCATCAAATGCATAAGTGGCTGAGTGGCAGTCCAGCATAGGTCTTAATTATGACCAGGGTGATGACCAGTGGGGAATTCGTCCATCTACTAGTAGAAAAGGTTACTTATTGGTATCTTTGCCTGATCAGCAAGATATCGGGTTTATGCCAAAATTCTTTTCCTTTCCAAAATTCATTGGATGTTTCGAACTCTGTTCATACTTCACATAACAGAGTTCCAGGAAATGTTTTCGGGATATATATGTATGTGGATATATATATATATCGGGACTAAATAAAGTATCTCATAACTTTTTCATTCAATAATATTTCAAAGATTGAATCTATTCAAGTCTTATCTTGTGGTCTCATCAGTGGGATGAACTTTTGAAATTGATTATAACTTGAACGGTGGTAGTTCAAGTAGTATTGGGAAAGATATAAGTATATTGGGGTATTTGGTAACCTCATCTTTTAAACTTATATCTAATTAATAATTGTCTTATGAATGACAAAGATTTTCAGAAAAACGTTGAGACAAGGTTAGATATATGAGATCACCTTGCAACGATATTTTTTATACAGTTATACACTGGGACTTTGTGTATATTATGCATGGAAGAGGACTTCCAATATTTTGAAAAGTATATATGTATATATACTGAATATTTTGCGACTTCATCGCATTAAGATATCAAACTTGGTTCATTTCTTTTGACCAAGACTTTCATGAGTATTATGAGTAGGCTCATATACTATTAATCATTATACATATTATTTTGGTGGGCTTGCTGCTCACCCTTGCTTTCTTCTTTCATCACACAACAACAGATAGAAAAGATGAACAGAACCAAGCTCCCGATTCGCAAGCGATTAGGAGACGTTCCGCAGTTTTCTAGAAGCATTGATGCCGCCGTAGCTGAGGTAGGAACTACCAATAGGCTAGGCTTTCAACTTTTGATGGACCAGATTTATTTATATTTATGAATTGTAATAATGGCAAAGAAATGTAAATTTATTCAGAAAACCTTTTAAGGTATATTGGCAGATAATTGTGGAATAAAATGACTTGTGGTTATTTTTGGATGTTCATCTCTGAGACTATAACGTGTGGTGTGTGTTTATTGTGGGGTCACAGTACAGAGTAGTTGAGTAATTATTAAAATTGGGTGTTATTAAGGGAAATGGAACTCGTGACGACCCGGATCCCCGACCCCGGATCTGGGGGTGTTACATAGTGAGTCAATGAATGTTAGTGATGCAGAAAAGGAGAAACTGTTTCAACAAGAATATCAAGCTGTAATAGATTCTATCTCTTTGGATGCTGAGACATTTACTCATCCTGTTCTAGCATATCAAATTCTGGTTGGACAGGGCAATGAGGAGGCTGAGAAGACATTGAACTTGGTGCATACTATTGCTTCTATACAAAGGGCCAAGGATGCCATCACTGCCATGCCATCCACAGTTGATGATGATGTTGATTATCCAATTGGTGGTTCTGAGGATATATTTGGGGATGAAGATGATGATGAAGGAGATTCCATGGATATAGGGGGAGAAGCAGGCCCTAGCTCAAGATCAAACATGATATCTTGGGTGTTTGCCAAAGAATGTGATGAGCACCATTTCAAATCCACTCTTTTTCATATCATTCAACAAACTCAGACAGCTCTTCAAGCTACTATAAATGCCAACACCAAGAGACTTCTTCAAGCACATCTAAACTATCTTCAACTACACCAAATCAATCTCTCAAGCAAAATCTCGATGTCACTGAGCCGAAGACAGGAATTGATCAAGTCAATAAAGATATTACTGTAAGATTGGAGGCTACCTTTCCTAACACAACAATTCTAGATATCAACAGACAACTTAGGAAAAAATCTGATCTAGCTAGCAAAGTGGACTCCTTAGATAAAAGGCTCAAGACCCTGGAAACATCAAAACTGAAATCCATCTGCATTAAGCTCAACAAACTCTGCTTCTTCAGAAACTGGTGGCTGCATAAACCACCACCTCAACTCAACTTGATGCTAAAAAAAGGGAGAGAAAGATTCTATCATTCAAGTCAGTCAGGGGAGTCAACAAGTGAGGGGAGAAAGTGCTAAACATTCAATTCAGTAAAGTGATTGTGCCAGAAATTCCTTTCCCTAAGCCACCAACCCTTGACAACATTGATCTGATCAAGATAGCAGCTGCTAACTTGAAATCAAATGACACGTTGAAAAAGCTTGATGTAGCAGCAGTTGAGCAAGAGCTAGCTGTAAAATGGAAGATGCTTGATGAAAACATCAAGAAGAAGTTTGGTCCAATTGGGAAGCAAGACAAAGTCTTTTCTCACTTCTCTCAATTGAGACAAATTTTAGTTAATGAAATGAGCTTAGGGAACATGGAAAGGGGTCAACCCTCATCAATCAAGTCTCCAAAGGCCAGTGTGATTTTTCAGCCAAAAAGAAATTATCCAAAGAATTCAGACAAAAATCTACTGGACCTATCATATGAAACCCCTATGCCAGATGAAAAGAAGCTGCTTGTAAGGTCTATTGCCCTATCCAAAGATCCCAGAGACACAGTGTCAAAGAACAGAATTGCTAAGATCTACAGGAATGGTAAATTAATCTGTGTAGTGGCTGGACATCCACAGTTTACAGAGGCTTAAACAACAACAAAAGCAAGCTACTTTAGATGCCAAGAACCTAGCCAAGAAGCCTGCAAGCATAGAAATTGCATTGCCTGTTATGACAACTGAAAATCTGAATGAAGGAAAGAAAGAAGAACCAAAGTAGACTAAGAGGAAGTTTAGATACAAACTCCACTCAAAGAGGAAGCTAGACTTTGATAAAGATAAGGAAGACTACATGCCAACCCAATCTACAACTTCAAGCCAATCAGCCATACCTACTGTGAGGGAGGCTGAATTCAAGGTTGATCCTAACATTACTTTCCATGGTGAACCTGTAATTCCCAAGGATGAACCTATAGATTGGGATAGCCTGCCTCTTCCTGATCTAAACATTCCAATCTTTTCCAAACCAAGGAAGACAAAGAAAAGAGCAGTCAAAATAGTCAAGCATGTCAAGCTTCAATCCAAGCAAGTGGCCAAACCCAAACCTACTGTCAACAAGGGAGATCAACTCTATATTTGTGACATCAAAAAATTTTCAGAGATAGATCTCTATCTGGATGAGATAGAAGAAGTTAGAGCTATTGATGCCTACAAGCACCTTCCAGACAGACTAGTCTTCAGGTACAAGGGTGATAGAGAGATTATATGACCATTTCATAGAATTCTCAATAAAGGTTATTCCACTTTGGTGACCATCTTCTCTACAATCAAGAAAAACTTTGGATTCAACATAGTTGCCAAGAAGATGGTACTGAACAATATTGAGGAGATAAGAAATAGCTGGAGGGGACCAAATGTACTCCCAAGAGTTTTGACAATTCCTTTCACTGGATATAGGGTGCATTTGATGCCCTACTAGATTTTGGAGTTTAAAGATGAAAAATGCATCAGAAGATTCTTCAGGTTGGAAGATCAGCTAAAAATTTCAAGCAATGAAACTCTTATGGAGATGCAAGGAAAGATGGATCAGACAAATGAGGATGAATCTGAATTTTATAGGCAACTTCAAAATCAAATTGAGGAGAACAATGTGATGCTGGGAAAGAAGTCAATACAATCAAGGAAATGAACTAAATTTGCCCAGTCTAAAGGAGCACCTTAAAAATGATCTGTAAGACACTCTACAAATCCTCTTTATGAGAAACTTCAATAAATTGCAGCACTTGTAAATTTTATCTACTTTATTTCATTCTGTATTCATAGAGTGTTTTGTTATCATCAAGTTTCTCTTAATTTATGGTTACAATTCCAGTAGACATAAATTGAGGGAGATTGTTAGGAATATGTTATATACTTGATGATAACTTGAACAAAACACTTAGTAAATTTTATTTAAGTAAATTTTGTAGCTTTCAACGGATGATCATTTCAACATCCGTTGAAAGAGTAACTTATGTAACAATAAGATTAGTAGCACATTTCTGCATACTTAAATAACTTAGTGATCTAGATGTTGTAGAATTTTTAAATCATGTTGATTACTAGATTGATATGCAAGATAGGTTGGTTAATTGTAAATATTAGATGCCTTGTAATCTTGTATAAACGAAATGGAGTTAACTTGCAAGAAGACAGTCTCAACGGATGATTCACAAAGCTTCAAGGGATGATCAACTTAAGTCTCGACGGATGATCAAATAGAGTTTCAACGGATGATCAACCAGAGTTTCAACGGATGATCAAATTCAAAAGAGCAGCTGATAGTGACTTAACAGTCACATGCGTTGGTTGTATGCAAAAGGAATATGGAAGCCTAATTGAGGTTTTAGAGAACAAAGAAGCATTTCCATTTCCATTCTAAACTGAAGATCTTCAAAGGTGTTGGAAAGAGAAGTGAAGCAGCATAAAGTTAGACTAGAAATATTTTATCTTAGTTGTTTGTCTTCTTATCATGTAACTTGGTGATGCATAAAACAAGAGTAGCAATTTGAAAATTATCCAAGTAAGTAAGCAATTACTAGAGAAATAGAAAAGGCTACATCTGTAAAGAATTTCTCTGTTCTTTGTGTATTCAACTTGTAAGTAGCTGTGTACAAATATTGCATCACAGAGTTCTCATATTAATATATATCTCTGGCGGAAAAGTTCAATCCACCAGAAAGTTTTTAAGTACTTGTATTTAAATACTTTATGTTTTGATTTCTATACTTCTTTCATTCCGCAACACTGCTAAATCAAACACAGTTATATATTTATTGAAGAACTATTCTTAACATTGAAAAGAAACCAGAATTATATTCAACCCCCCTTCTGTAATTCTTGTTTAGATTGTTTGGGAATAATAGTGTGTGATGTGGCATTTCTCACCTTCATTCTTGCCAATTTCTCTATTTTCTGAGCTTTATGAATTTTGGGCTATTTTTTGTGCAAATAATCAGTTTTTGGCTTTTACTCTTCCATTCAATCAATCAGTTACAACATTTTCTTCTGCCAGACCCGCTCCAAACACCATGAGCATATATATATATATACACACACGTATAGGTATGACCAATGACAATGCCAGATAAAGGAAGAATTTACAGTCAATTACCCAGGTTCGTTATGGTAAATTGTCATTTGATTTTCTTGAGTTGTGTGCATATATTGTATGATATGCATGATTCCATGATTACATCAGTTTATATAAATGATTAGATAATTTCTCCTGCACATACATTGGACCGATTATATTTAACAAATTATGCCTTTAGTTTATTGTTTTCTAATTGTTATACTGCAGTTACAGCTAATTCCATTAGTGATCACTCATATCATAACAAAGCAACGTTACAATGTGTGTTATTTTCTCCCTGTACATTAAAGACTGATAGAAAGTGTTGTTGCTTTCGAATAAAAAACTTTGAGAGGTACTTGCTTTTAAAATTATGATGTATTTGGCATTTATGTATAGGTTGCTAAGATAGAAGATGAGCTCAAGGTATTTATCTACTATAGGCTTAAGTACTCTTCATTTTAATTTTTTTTTCTTATATACTTTTGGCAAGCATTGTAGTAGACTTGTGAATTTTCTTTTTATGACTCTTTATATTATTTTCTTGTAGTGAGTACTTCACTGATTCTATTATATTTTGATTTTTGTAGGATTTTTCTATTGCTGCTACCCCTCAAGAATTTACCTAATATGACTGGTTTAGACAGAGAACCTGCAGTTGGAACAAAAACTAAGATTTCAATCATCTTGGTTTAGTATTTCTTCTTTAAGAAATTTGTGAGGGTTAACAAAGACTATAGGTGGTACCTGAACACAAGTATACGCAAGCAATCCTTTTGGGCCGTTTCATCTATAAGCTTATTCAGATGTTGCATTATGAGGATAGTAGTTATAATTACCTGGTACTCTTTGTTATGATGTAGACGCACAAATCCATTCTCCACTGGTGCACAAAAATGCAGATTTCTCTATTTATTTTCTGCTTTTTCTAATTCATTATTTTTAACATTTATGAAAAATATTAAATGTTGCATAGGGTAAAATGATCTCATTAGGTCATGAAGAAAACTCCACAGTAATTGTAACTCTATTCAAATACAGATGAAAAACCTTTGTTGTGTTTTTTCTTATATGTAATTATTCAGTATTGCATGTGCATATATTAATCATTGAAGCTTTTAAGAATTTTTGAGTACGGTCTTCTAGGATCTTGTACAATCTGTCCAGGGTAAAAATAACAGGCACAATCTATATGGGGCAGAAACAATTGTTTCATTTTTCTTTCATTTTTAATTTCTTCTCAATTTTGGGCTATCTTTTGTGAAAATAATTGATTTTGGGCTTTCTGTCTTCCTATATCAATTAGTTTCGAACTTTTCCTCTGACATCTCATCTCAAGCGCTGGAGGTATATATAGATGTATATATAATCAAGCCCCCTGACGGCTGAACTGGAAGAAAAGAATTCACAGGGATTTTCCCCGGTTTGTTTCCGCTCAATTCTGTTTTGCAGAGCTATGTACATATATTTGCATGAACCGCACGTGCATGGGGAACAATATGTTGAAAGTTTTGGTACGTATTTGCTTTCAAATTTTTGTATGTATTTTCTTTGGTTTTTTGGCCCTCTTCAAGTTATCTAGTTATGTCTCTCAGTTTAGATACATGGTTATGTTCTATGTTGGAGAATTTCAGAAGACTCATATGTGATACCCTAAAAGCTAGAAAGCTGTTTGTCGGAGTCATATAAATTTTTTAAAGTTTGAAGAAGGATTAATGGTAGAGTATTCCATAATTTTTATTCGTTAAATATGTCAAGCTGGCAATGAGGAAACTTAGATATTTTAGGTGTTTTATTTATTTTTTGGTTTATTTAACAAAAAAATGATTTTTTTGCTGCAGATGTTCCAAGTAAATCTATAAATGAGAATTTAAAGCCTAAAACTCTCCCACATAGCTATCTATTTTCCCTCATTCTCTGTTCATTTTAAAATTGATTGTTTAAAGCATAATTCATGTCTTTAAGTCTACTTTCCGCAACCCATAATAAACTTTAACAATCTATGCATTTATATATATGAAGTTATGTAAGGGAGACATGCGATCTTAATTAAACACTCCCAATTCTGTTATTCTCTAACAATACAACAAGAATTACAGAAGGGGGGTTGGATGTAATTCTGGCTACTTTTTCAGATTTTAAAACAATTCTAACTTGATAAATATAACAGTGTTTGATTAGCAGTTGTGCGGAATAAAAAGATGATAGAAATCAAAACACGAAGTAACAAAAACAAAGGCTTTTAAAACTTTCTGGTGGATTTGAAAGTTTCCACTAGATATATATATATATATATATATATATATCAAATGAGAACCCTATGAAGCTTGAATAGCTCACAGCTGCTTACAAGTTTGAACAACTAAACTACAGAGAAATGCTCACAGGATATAGCTTGATATGTTTCTCTGAAAAATGTATTTGCTTAGTTAATTATTATACTTACTACACTTGGTTTATATATCACCAAGCCTACATGATAATAAGAAAAGATAATAAAAAAAACGTATCTAGTCTAACTTCATGCTGCTTCACTACTCTATTCCAGCATCTTTAAATATCTTCATAATTTCATGGAAATGGTAATGCTTCTTTGTTCTCAAATTACTGCTTAACAGGCTGCCACATTCCTTTTGCAAATACCCGATGCATGTGACTGTGTTGTCACTGTCAACAACTATTTGAATTTGATCATCCGTCGGGTCTATGCTTGTCATCCATCGGGAAGCCTTGTTGATCATCCGTCAGGAGTCTTGTAGATTATCCGACGGGTGTCTATTTGTCACTTGACTCTATTTCACTTATACATAATTATAAAACATTCCATATTTATAATTAATCAACCTATTCTGCATATCAATCTAGTAGTTAACATGAATTACACATCCCTAAGCAATCTACTTGACTTATACATGTTGTATACAGAAATGTGCTATAGTTCTTATTATTACATAAGCTACTGACTCGATGGATGTTAATCTGTCATCCGTCGGGACTGTAAAGTTTATCCATCGGTACTATATTAGATTATTCGTCGAGTGTTACAAAATTCACTAAGTTAAATCTACTAAGGTGATTTGTTTAACTTATCATCAATTTCACAACATATTCCTAACAATCTCCCCCAATTTATGTATACTGGAAATGTAGCCATAAATTAAGAGAAACTTGACGATAACAAAACATCCTAAAGATACAGATTGAAAGGTAGTAGATAAAACTGATAAGTGCTACAATATTTACTGAAAACTGAACAAATCAAAGTGTACAAAGAGTTGCTCTCAATCATTATCAAGATGCTCCTCTACTCTGAGCAGATAAATTTATTTCCTTGATTGTCTGGATTTCTTCCCAAGCCTCATGTTGTTCTCTTCTATCTGATTTTGGAGTTGTCTGTGGAATTCAAGTTCATTAGCTTCAGATAAATCCAACATTTCTTGCATTTCCAATAGAGTCTCATTGCTAGAGATACTCAACTGGTCCTCCAATCTGAAGAATCTTCTAACTCCCTTATCATCCCTGAATTCCATCAGCCAATAAGGCCTCAAATGCACTCTCTTTCATGTGAAGGGAATTGATAGAGTTTTTGGAAGTGCATCTTTGGCTTTATTACACCTTAGTTCTTCTATCCTTTTTAAAACCAGTTTCCTTGCAGTTACATTAAACCTAAAGTTCTTCTTGAAAGATGAAAAGACTTTTATCAGAACATATTGGCTTTCTTGAAGAATCCTGTGAAATGGCCATATGATCTCTTTCTCTCCCTCATATTTGAATACCAGCCTTTCAGGAAGATGTTTATGAGCATCAATCCCTCTTACTTCTTCCAATTCATCTAAGTAGAGGTTTATGTCAGAGAACTCCTTGATGTCACATATGTATAACAGGTCTCCCTTGTTGACTGTAGATTGAGATTTGGTTAGAGTCTTGGATCTAAGAGTCACAGGCTTCACTTTCTTGATTGCTCTAGTCTTTGTCTTCTTTGGCTTGTTGAAGATAGGAAAATTCAACTCAGGAATTGGCAAATTATCCCAGTCTACTGGCTCATCCTTTGGAATTATGGGCTCACCATTAAAATTCCTAGTTGGATCCACCACCTTGAATTCTTTAAATACAACTGAGTGTTTAGTTGTCTGTGTTGAATTTGTAGACTTTTTGGGAAAATAATCTTCCATTTCCTCATCACTAAAGTCCAATTTTCTTTTAGAGGGAAGCTTTTATCTGAATCTTCTTTTCTATTGTGATGCATCTTGCACTTTCTGATCTTGAGGTTCAGCAATTACAGATGGTTGTGCATAAATCTCTGTTGTAGTCTTCAGAGCTTGAAGTTTGGCCAAGATAGCAGCTTGCTCCTTCTTTTGTTTGAGCTTCTTAGCATCTAAGGCAGCCTGCTTCTTTTCTTGCCTGATTCTTTCCTTCTCTTCCTTCTTAGCTTCTACAAACAGAGGGTGTCCAGCCACCACACAAATTTATTTACCATTTCTGTGGATTTTGGCAATTCTTCTTTTAAGTGCTGGATCAGTAGGATCTTTGAAAAATGCAATTGACCTAGCCAACAGCTTCTTCTCATCTAGCCTAGGTGTCTCAAACACAATATCCATAGGATTTTTGTCTGAAAACTTTGAGTAATTTCTTTTAGGCTTCATGACCAGATTTGCCTTTGGAGACTTTATGCAGGATGTTTGACCCTTTTCCACATAATTCAAACTCATTTCATTCACAGAAATCTGCTTGACTTGAGAGTGATGATTAAAGATTTTGTCTGGTTTCTGAATTGGTCTAAAGTTCTGTTGAATTTCTGCATCTATTTTCCTCCATTTTTCTTTTAGTTCCTTCTCAGCTGCTGCTACATCAATCTTTAGCAGTTTGTCATTTGATACCAGTTTTGCTGTTGCCAGATTGATGATGTCAATGTTGTTCATGGCTGGTGTCTTAGTGAAAGCAATTTTTGGCATCATTACTTTATTGACTTGAATGTTGAGCTGTTTCTCCCCCTCACTTGATGAGCCTTTCTCCCCCTTTTTGTTAGCATCAAGTAGTTGAGTGGAAGGGAGTTGAGCAGCCACCAATTGTTGGAGCAAAGCATTTTGAGTTTCATGATTAGCAAGTATCTTGGCCATTGACTTCTCTACATCAGATATTCTAGAGTTCATGGCCTCAATCTTTCTATTTAGATCAGCTTCCTTCCTCAGTTTCTGAGCTATCTCAATCATGGTGGTTCCAGGAAGTCTAGCATCCAACCTCGCTATAAAATCCTGTTTTACTTCAGAAACTTCTTTTTTAATTTCATCCACACTTTGACTGTATTGGAGAGCTTGAATCTTGTGCAGCTGAAGAGCTTCAAGATGTGTTGTAAGTAGTCTCTTTGTGCTGGCATTTGTAGATGCTTGAATGGATGTTTGGGTGTCATGAATGAGCTTGAATAGTGTGGATTGGAGATGTGAGTATGAACATTCTTTGGTTAGCATCCAGGAAGGAATATCTATATCTCCCCCTATGCTCATGCTGTCTTCCTCATCATCCCCACCAACATCCTCAAAAGAATCTTCAACCAGTTCAAAATCACTGCTAGTATTGGATGGCATAGCAGTGATTGCATCCTTTGATCTTTGTAGAGAAGTAGTTATGTACACTAGATTGACATCTTTTCAGCCTCCTCATTATCCTGTACAGCTAGAGTTTGATAAGCTGTAACAGGATGAGTATATGTCTCAGCATCTACGGAAATAGAATCTATGACAACTTGATATTCTTGCTAAAATAGTCTTTTCCTTTCTACATCACTGACATTCATTGACTCACTAGCAATGGTGTCCACCCTTATCACTCCTGTACCTGCATTTCTCTCATAATCTCTCTTTTGTTGCATCAAGGGCTCCCCTTGGCGTCCCACCCTCACACCCTCACCTTCACCATCTAAGGTGGGACTCCCCTCACTCACTTTTGCCAGTCCTGAAGAAATGGACTGCATAGGTTCACTCATTTTCTCTCCTTTTTCCTCGGAGCAACCCAGCCTCTCACTCAATTCACTCCCTGCCCTCAGTCCTAAGATTGATTTTACTACTACTAAGTCATCTGCACTTTTGACAATTGTAGGAATTTAAAGTTGTGCAGAGACTCCCGACGGATGAGGAATATCCATCGGGATAGTAGTTTGGCTAGCCGACGGATGACTGCTGTTAGGCACATCCGTCGGGATACAATCACTACTCGACGGATGAATAATATCCACCGGGATAGAAGAAATGAATGAGTTTGGAGTGGAGACTATTGTAGACTCTGTGCAGATTGATGAAAATTTGGGCACAGATGTCTCAATGGACTCAGAAAGAATTGGCAAGTGAGCCAACAAATCATCTAAAATATGATGCTCACTTGCTTGGATTTTTGGTTTCTCCAATAGAGTAAGAGATGGAGAATTTGGAAGTGATGTATTAATCATGTCTACACCCAGTGAGTGTGTGGGTGAATTAGGTGTTTTAAGTGCTTCTATTATTAGAGATTTTCGCTGTGACACCACATTTATTGGAGCCACATCAATCTAACTTTGAGATGGTGCGGTGACTGGGTCTTTAGCTCCAGTTTGCACTGTGTGTTCCCTGTGCATCCCCAAGGGTTTTAGATCTTTTCTTTCTAGCATAAGTCTGTGGTGAACTTGTGTCCCTAACGCTCTTGACCTGTGCTCCTGGTTGGGAGCTTGTTTCAATACCAACATCCTTTTGGGAGGATGAAACTAGAGTTGAGCTAATATCCTTATTAACAACCATAGTTTGTTGGGAAACTGTGGTATAGCTAGGCTTAGGTACACTAATCTCACCAGCCTTATCCTTAGGGTTTCTTCAATTTTCATCCTGTCCCTTACCTTGCTCACTCTCCTTCACACTCCCCTCTTTGTGTTTAGTAGATTTTGCAATTGATTTCTTTTGAAAGAAACTAGAGGGAGCTTTCTTAGTTTTGGATTTTGAAATTATTGATTTGGTAGCTTGGGTAGGCATCTGTTGGGTTATTGACACAGATGCCATAATTACACTTGAAGGTAAAGATATGTGTGAGGTTGGAAGAGTGGAGACGGTGGTGCTTACCTCACTTACCTGAGGTCCCTCCATGATTGGAAAGTAAAGGAGGGGCACCTCTTTGTGGTAACTTGCCCTGTTGAGATCAACAATGACTCTCCTTTCTTGAACCCAACAATTCAGTTTGTTGGTTGGGTTCTCAACAACAATGTTCTCAATAAGATGGTTAGCAAGCATCATAAAGAATCTAGCATAATAGACACTTTTACCTCTTTTATTAAGTTCTCCTAACATATAATCTAATTCAAACAAGATCATGTCACTGAAATTAAAGTACTTATCAGTAACTAGCATATAAAGCATGGAAATGTTAACAGAATCAAAATTGCTTATTTTACCAAAAAATATCTTAGTCACAACATCACACAGATAGCTTCATTTCTTTCTAAGACCTAGCCTCATAATCTCACTTAACTTAGAAGTTGAAAGTGCATAGCCCATAGAATTTAACATGTTAACTATATCAGTGTCTGTGTATGGAACTGTAGAGGTGTTATCTGGAATTCTAAAGCATGCTTTGATAATGTCACTATTAATGCAAAATTGCTTACCTTTAAGAGTGAAAGTTATGGTCTTGTCAGTAGAGTTGTATACGGCTGTGGCGCCCCAAAATCCGGGGTCAGGAATCTCGGAGGCCACGCCATCTAAACTACTATAAACCACATACCTCACATCACAATATATAAATACTCACACTTTACGACCCCACACTTATCACACACACACACTTACGGGTTATTGTCTTGGAAACGAACCATTCATTACTATAGTAGATCAAACCACTAAGTGATAATTACTACAACCCAAAAGTAATTAAGTCTTACCGGGGAATAACCTTTAAGTAAGGCTAGTCCGTCGGCCAAATATACATTTCTTATTTATTACCTTACATAAGTCATACTTATAAATAAGCCGAACTAAAAACAACTGAAAACCAAACCAGCTTATTCGGACTACCTGCGGTACAACACCAAACAATCTACGGAACAACTGGCCATTTCCTACCCATTTCATGGTTGTGGTTCTCATGGTAGGCATCTTGATTCACTGTTGTGTTGTGTCAATTTAAGAAAACAAGTGTGAGCTATTATTGTTGGATTTTAAACCCAGTGGGGCGTGGAAAAACACTTTTACACATATAAAATCCAAATAAAAGCATACAGATCATGAATAAAAATTCGAGGGATCGAATCTAACCTTTAAAAATAATTTGGAGACAACGATCAGAGATCCTTAGCAGTTGCTCCTCAAGTGTGAAGCACTCCACCGGTATCCACCAAGAAAACGATGTTAAGGAGGAGGAAGGAGGTGGAGAGAATTGGGTTTTCCAAACTTTTTGGGTTTTCGGGTTTCGATGGGGTTAGAATAAAATAGGGTCTATAATAGTGTATTTATAGGCAAAATTTTCAGCTGAAATTTTCCCATAAATATTATTATTATTATCCCATTTATTATTCTCATTAATAATTAAAACACCTTTTAATTATTAATCCTTTTTCTAAACACTTTAGAAATAATTCTCTCTCTTGATTTAATTTCCAAAAATTAAATCCTTAATTAATAATATTAAGAACTTTTCTTAATTAATTTATAATCAATTAAATCTCATTTAATCAATTATTAAATTTTCCAATTAATTATTTATTTCACAAATAAATAATTATTTAGCCATTATTAATTAATTTCTCCACCAGTAAATCATTCTCTTTTTATGGTGTGACCCTGTAGGTTCAATATTAAGCCGGTAGTAGAAATAAATAATAATAAAACTATTTTATCATTATTTATATAAATTTTCTAATTTATTAAATATGATTAATTAATTAATCACATTTATTCTACATCGTGAGTGATGCTTCTCAACATATCGCGACTATCCGGATAATATGAATTCACTGCTTAGAATACCAAGAACTTGTCAGTGAATAGTTACCGTACAATAAACTCCTTCTACCCTACAATGTCCCGATTAAATACAAGGCATGGATCTCGTGTCAAGCCTATCTAATTCAATCACTTGCTTACCATTTACTATGCGTAGTTCTATGCAAATTAGAAACTCCTTTCTAATTTCATTCACTCTGGCCAGAGATTCCTGAACTAGCATAAGTGGATCAGCCTTGAACATTCGCTTCCTTCACTGGAAGGGGTAGATCCTTTATTGATCATACACTATCTTCGTGTACAAATTCCTATACCCAGAAGAGCCCTAATAATTGTCCCTGGAGACTAAGAACTAAACCAAAGCATAGTTCAGTGTACACAAGATGACTATGATGACCTCAAGTCTAAGGATACTTGTACAACTATCACTAAGCGAACAACTGCTGACACGTGAGTGAACTCCATCAGTTGTTCAGCTGGGCGAGTCATGTTCAGTGAACTTATTCTATAATAAGCACATACATACTAGCTATAGTGTCACCACACAAATGTCTATAAGAACAGACATCCTTCATAATGAAGCAAGCATAGTATGTACCGATCTTTGCGAATTATTAATTACCAGTTAGTAATCCTATGACCAGGAACTATTTAAGTTTAGAGTTATCATCTTTTTAGGTCTCACTATTATGATCTCATCATAATCCATAAAAAGCTTTACTCTAAACTATGGTATATCTTATTTAAACACTTAAATAGATAAAGCCCGTAATAAAAACAAAACAAGTCTTTTATTAATATTAATAAAATCAAAACAGATTACATAAAAGTTATTCCTAAATCCTCATACATGATTGGACTTAGGACATATTCCTTTCAATCTCCCACTTGTACTAAAGCCAATCACTCTGGTATCTAATACCCATCCTGTCATTATGACGATCAAAGTGACTTTCATAAAGTAGCTTTGTGAGTGGGTCTGCTATGTTGTTATGTGTGTCAACTCTAATTCAATACAATATAAGAAATGTTACCGCGCTCCCACTAACCCTTTTGTAGACGCATGGTTCATCTACGTTTTTGATAAAATCAAACTCTTTGATTGTCTCATCAAAACGAATGTTCCATCTTTCGAGAAGCTTGCTTTAAACCACATATGGTTCGCAGTAGCTTACACACTAGGTTTTCATTTCTCTTGGAAAGAAAACCATCCGGCTAATTGCCAGATCTCATAGTCGTAGTAAGCAGCATTCGCAAGCAAAATCCGAACTGATTATAACAGGGCTACAGGTAAAAGGTTTCATCAAAATCAATTCATTTCCTTTGTTTGAATCCTTTTCCAAAAGCCTGGCCTTATAGGTCTCCACCTGGCCATCTGCTATAATCTATCTTTTGTATACCGTATACATAGATTCCATTCTGGATTTCATGGAACTATGCCATTTCTCTGAGTCAACACTACTCATAGCCTCATTATAGGTCACAGGGTCATCATCATTAATGATCGACAACTCATTGTCATTCTCAATGACAAGGCCATATTACCTCTCAGGTTGGCGAGACACTCTCCCTGATCTATGAATGGGCTGTTCCACAAAAGGTTGTTCAGTCAGAACAGGTGTTTCCACTTGATCCGTAGTAGTTTGTGCTTCTTAAACTTCATCAAGTTCAATTTTGCTCCCACTGTTTCCTTCAAGGGTAAACTCCTTTTCCAAGAAGGTAGCATGTCTGGAGACAAACACCCGATGATCGGTGTAAAAGTAATACCCTAAAGTCTCTTTAGGATATCCCACAAAACTACATTTTACGGATCAACATTCCAGCTTATCTGGGTCAACTTACTTGACATAAGCTGGACATCCCCAAATCTTAACGTATTTAAGACTCGGTTTCCTTTCTTTCCATATCTCATACGGAGTTTGAGGAATAGATTTGGAAGGCACCTTATTCAGTAAATATGCTGAGGTTTCAAATGCATAACCCCATAGGAATACTGGAAGATTTGCATAGCTCATCATGGACCGAACTATGTCTAACAAAGTTCGATTTCTCCTTTCAGATACTAATCTGGAGGAGTCCACTGGGAGACTATACCATTTACTTTGAGATAATCTAGAAACACTCCATTCAAGTATTCACCACCTCGATCTAATCGAAGAGTTATATACTATGTTTGGTTATTTCTCCACTTCATACTTATATTCTTTGAACTTTTCAAAGGCCTCAGACTTGTGTTTCATCAAACACATATCCGAATCCAGATCTATCATCTATGAAAGTAATGAAGTATGAAAATCCACCCATGGCTTGCGTAGACATTGGTCCACATACATCTGTGTGTACCATTCCTAGCAAATTTGCAGCCCTCTCTCCATGTCTACTAAATGGAGACTGCAATGCCACTATAAAGTGAGATTTTCATCATCCTTTTTCTTTTATTAGTTTGTTCAATCTGAAATAAATTATGTCATATACATACAGACCATTATTTAAAGCACCACGTCCATAAAGAATATTATCTCTAAGAATAGAGCATTCATTATTCTCAATAATAAATGAAAAATCCACCCAAGTCTAACATGGGAATAATATTCCTCACAATCGAGGGAACAAAATAACAATTATTTCAAACAATAGTCTTGCCCGTAGGCATATGTAAATGAAATGATTCTACATCTTCAGCAGCAACTCTTGCTCCATTTCCATCAGTAGAATCACCTCATCTTCCTCAAGAGTCCTACTTCTCCTTGGTCCCTGCAACAAAATACAGATATGAGAACCACAGGCGGTATCTAATACCCAAGTAGAAATTTGATTTAATGACATATTCACTTTTATCATGAACATACCTGAATCAGAAGCGGTAGTCTCACTACCCTTCTTCTTCTTCTTCAATTCTGCAAGGTAAACCTTGCAGTTCCTCTTCCAGTGCCCCACCTTGTTACAGTGAAAGCAAACAACTTTGCTCTTGGGGTCTTCAGCTTTTGGTGGAACCGGCGTTTTCTCACCTACTTTCTTCTTCTTGGAAGAGTTCTTCTTCCTTTTCTTAGGATTGGAACCTTCACCAATTAGAAGAACAGAACTCTTCTTAGGGGGAAAATTCGATTCCGCAGTCTTCAACATGTTGTGGAGTTCAGGCAGGCTGACATCTAACTTATTCATGTGAAAGTTCACAACAAACTGCGAGAACGAACTCGGAAGCGATTGCAAGACCAGGTCTTGGCTCAGCTCCCCATCCATGACAAAACCAAGTTATCCCAGACGTTCAATCAAATTGATCATCTTAAGTACATGGTCATTCACAGATGATCCCTCAGACATCCTACAACCGAACAACTCCTTCGATATCTCATATCGAGCTGTCCTCCCCGCCACATCATATAACTCTTGTAGATGCATGAGGATAGTGTGAGCATCCATATGCTCATGTTGCTTCTGTAGCTCAATGTTCATGGAAGCTAGCATGATGCATTGAGCAACATTCGCATCATCTATCCAGTTACGATACACAACATGTTCATCATCATGTACATCACTAGCAGGTTCAGTAGGCTTAGGTGAGTCAATCACGTATTCCAGCTTCTCAATCCTGAGAACAATTCTCAAGTTTCGAAGCCAGTCAGCATAATTAGGACCAGTCAATTTGTGAGCATCAAATATGCTCCTGAGTGATAGTGCAGAAGACATAACGTACAAAGTAAATCTGAAAATGATAAACACATAACAACACTTAGCAAATATTCGATTTCATTTCAAAACACTATATGAATCGGGTCTTTATTCATAAGTGGTTCCCACTAGTTTACCTAATTTATTCAACCCCCTACGTGAAAAATTAAGCATTCATAATGCTAGTGGGAATAGGGATCCTACATTCCATTACACAACCCCGGCTGTGGCACGAAACGCCATGTAATGTTCAATAGGCAGACAACTCTTGTCAATTACATCTAATGTTATTCCCTAATCAAACTTTAGCCTCTTGAATAATTGAGTCACGGCTGTGGCACGACAAACTCAATATTCTAAGTCAAGTCTAACCCAACATTCCGTACTATTGAATCAGTCCCCAAAGGCCCACGGCTGTGGCACGTAACGACCTTTAGATTCTTATTCAATGTACACATCTCTATGTAATAGACAAGTATTTCTTATTTCGAAATCAAAGCCCTCGGCTGTGGCACGAAACGACAATGATTTAAAAATAAGAACTACTTTCTACCATGTTGGAAGGCTATGACCGACACAAGCCCGTTGTGTCATTGGCCAATTACTACTTGATATTATTTAATTTTAGAGGGATTATATTACGTCACAATCATAATCATATTATAAAAAGATTCTTCCTTTTAAATTAAATATTTCAAATCAATAATCAATAATCAGACGATTCCCAGATCGGGTGGAGCATTGTCAAGAGGCGTCACTTAATAACCCTTTCTTACAGATAGAAATCTGTTGTTGACAGAATCATCCTTTCTCTCATATCGAAAATTCATATTCAATTACGTGTTTCACAAACACAAGAATCTCATGATTGTATTCATAATATTATTCTTAAGGTTATGAAACAATTTCACTATACTAGGTTGTCTAACAAACGCCTTATGTTTATTTAAGTTTACCTAAATCTATCATCGCATGATAAACTAAGCATATATCACATATATTAACATGAATAAACATCAAGGTAGGCATGTTATATCATCTAGCACATTGGTCTAAGCAATATACATCTCTATGTATCACATGAAGCATTTAAAAGCAATTTAAACAGTTAAAAACAGCTTAAAAACACTTCTGTTAGCTATAAACAGTTCGAAACAATTTCATAAAATATCATATAATATACCATTAGAAGCGTCTCGAAAAGACGAATCCAACGGCACCAAAATCGCCCAATTCTGAGCTTCCACGCGCTCTCACGCGCCCCGAGAAGGTGTCCCACGCGCCGCCACGCGCACACGCGCTGTCAGGCACGTGTCAGACCTCCCCCCACGCGCGCCCACGCGCCCACGCGCCTCACGCGCCCCTAACCCCTATGCTGACGTCAGCATGACGTCATCTGATGACGTCAGCATGACATCAGCATGACGTCACCAGCGCGTGTCTTCCACGCGCCGCGCGTGGCACGCCAGCGCGCGTGGTCGACGCGCGGTCCTCCGTCCTTTTTCAGTCAGCCGCCTTTTCTCTCTCCCTCGGTTTGCGTGCTGCCTGACAGATCTGATCTCTGTCTGCCTTTTACTTTCCGTGCAACACAGAATTGCACAGCAGATGCATATGATAGATATATACATACAAACAATTATATATATATATGATTATTTAATACGAATTTAATTTCAACAATTTCAAAAATTCATAATAAAAAATCTATACATCCTAAAATTATGAAAAAAATACCCAGAAGATCTACAACACTTGTAGAACCCAGATTAACATTCAAAATTATTCTGAGAAACGATTTCTCATCAGGCAAAATTAATCCATAATATAACTTGTAAAAATCATAATTAATTCATACAAGCACATAAAATTCTGAAATTTTTACCACAGATCTATATGCATACAACCTATGCTCTGATACCATTGTAGGATTTTAAACCCAGCGGGGCGTGGAAAAACACTTTTACACATATAAAATCCAAATAAAAGCATACAGATCATTAATAAAAATTCGAGGGATCGAATCTAACCTTTAAAAATAATTCGGAGACAACGATCAGAGATCCTTAGCAGTTGCTCCTCAAGTGTGAAGCACTCCACCGGTATCCACCAAGAAAACGATGTTAAGGAGGAGGAAGGAGGTTGAGAGAATTGGGTTTTCCAAACTTTTTGGGTTTTCGGGTTTCGATGGGGTTAGAATAAAATAGGGTCTATAATAGTGTATTTATAGGCAAAATTTTCAGCTGAAATTTTCCCATAAATATTATTATTATTATCCCATTTATTATTCTCATTAATAATTAAAACACCTTTTAATTATTAATCCTTTTTCTAAACACTTTAGAAATAATTCTCTCTCTTGATTTAATTTCCAAAAATTAAATCCTTAATTAATAATATTAAGAATTTTTCCTAATTAATTTATAATCAATTAAATCTTATTTAATTAATTATTAAATTTGCCAATTAATTATTTATTTCACAACTAAATAATTATTTAGCCATTATTAATTAATTCCTCCACCAGTAAATCATTCTCTTTTTATGGTGTGACCCTGTAGGTTCAATATTAAGCCGGTAGTAGAAATAAATAATAATAAAACTATTTTATCATTATTTATATAAATTCTCTAATTTATTAAATATGATTAATTAATTAATCACATTTATTCTACATCGTGAGTGATGCTTCTCAACATATCGCGACTATCCGGATAATATGAATTCACTGCTTAGAATACCAAGAACCTGTCAGTGAATAGTTACCGTACAATAAACTCCTTCTACCCTACAATGTCCCGATTAAATACAAGGCATGGATCTCGTGTCAAGCCTATCTAATTCAATCACTTGCTTACCATTTACTATGCATAGTTCTATGCAAATTAGAAACTCCTTTCTAATTTCATTCACTCTGGCCAGAGATTCCTGAACTAGCATAAGTGGATCAGCCTTGAACATTCGCTTCCTTCACTGGAAGAGGTAGATCCTTTATTGATCATACACTATCTTCGTGTACAAATTCCTATACCCAGAAGAGCCCTAATAATTGTCCCTGGAGACTAAGAACTAAACCAAAGCATAGTTCAGTGTACACAAGATGACTATGATGACCTCAAGTCTAAGGATACTTGTACAACTATCACTAAGCGAACAACTGCTGACACGTGAGTGAACTCCATCAGTTGTTCAGCTGGGCGAGTCATGTTCAGTGAACTTATTCTATAATAAGCACCTACATACTAGCTATAGTGTCACCACACAAATGTCTTTGAGAACAGACATCCTTCATAATGAAGCAAGCATAGTATGTACCGATCTTTGCGGATTATTAATTACCAGTTAGTAATCCTATGACCAGGAACTATTTAAGTTTAGAGTTATCATCTTTTTAGGTCTCACTATTATGATCTCATCATAATCCATAAAAAGCTTTACTCTAAACTATGGTATATCTTATTTAAACACTTAAATAGATAAAGCCCGTAATAAAAACAAAACAAGTCTTTTATTAATATCAATGAAATCAAAACAGATTACATAAAAGTTATTCCTAAATCCTCATACATGATTGGACTTAGGACATATTCCTTTCAATTATGGCCAGCATAATAATGTACAGTATGAAAATGACTGTATGATAAACTTACGTAAAACATCATATATGATAATTACGTTTTATTCGAAAATAGTTTCCCTTGGCGATACACACCTTTTACGAAAGCAATCCTTTAGTGGATTTTATTAACCTGCGAATACCTTAATTGTAAACCCAACACCTAGGCTTGGGTTACAGTATTGCATCACAATTCTAGTTGGAAGAATAGGACACTCGTTGGAGCCACCGCATATGATGATCAGTCATAATACGATAATAGTAACCTTTTCTACTAGTAGAAGGACGACACCTTCGTATCTCCGTTATCACCCTGGCCGCATTCGGGCTACGTGTCCCATTTTGGGTATACACATACTTCACAAGTTCCTGAGTACACAGAGTACCTTTGCCTGCGGTACCTCTGGTAGTCCATCTAGCATACATAGTACCAGAGTCTACCCCTCCCTTGTCCTTTTAAAAGAATTCTATCATATCTCGAGAACTCGAACCACATCGAAGTTCCCCAAGCATTTTGCTTGTTGATAGAAATAACTTATCTCATTAGGGTATATATATATATATATATATGTACTTCCAAAATTTTCGGGGGAAGTACTAAGGATGTGAGTTGACCGTTGTCAACAGGTAATTAAATAAGGGGGGAAAGTTTCTTCGTGAAACTATATTCAAAATATTAAAATAAGTCGAGATAATATACTCTGGCGATCTGAAATTATTCGAATGATTCCCGAATATCCGAGAGTACTTTAAATCATAAATACACCCTTTTTATAAATAATAAATAATTAAATGATAATCGATAAATAACTAAACCTCGAAGGAGTTTACTTTTAAAAGAAAATAATATTCCTCAACTAATTTATGTTTAATAATTTAATGAACTTTTAATATTTACTCGAGTCCGAAGTAAATATTTACTAGAGAATAATTTTCCATAATAAATGAATAGTAGATAAATATTTCTTGTCCAAATGGTAAAGTATAGTTTAGGGAATACGATCTTTGGAAATCATTTTAATAAAAGTTCGAGGTGTTTAATATTTTGTAAGTGGACGTTGTATCCCTTTAAAACGTACTAATATGGACTTGTAATCGTCCTATAATATCACCGGAATGATTCCTGAGTTTTTATATTGAAATCCCGACCGACTCTCGGTCTTATTATAATACGTCTTGCTTATAGCGGAATAAAATATTTCACGATATATATTTATCGTACAACATCGCTACATTATGCGAAAATTCAATAACTACGTATCATGGCAAGCATGGTATTTATGCAATGATAATAAACAATCCTTTCACAACACAACAGTAAATGGAGTTGGGTTCGCAAACTTTCCCGGGTATCTCGAGGTGGAGGATGCTCTAGGTTCCGCTCGGAAATCTATAATCATAACACAATTCATTTCGTTAGGTCCCGTTCTAATTTACGGCGACTCGCACTCATGCGCTACTTATTACGCACCATCTCAACTTATATTACCCTTATTATTCCTTTAGTTCCTTATTCACATTATGGTCGCTTCCTTTTTCAAAGTATCTTAAGTCCATTTTCATTTTCGCCGTCGGCTCCGCTTATGGATTCTACGATTTCTAATCGCACGGTCTCGGCTCCGATATTTTTATAAAATTGAAAAATCATTATTTCCACTTGAAATTTTTATGACAGTTAGGAAACTAAATATAATACTCTCTGTAAAATTTTCATGATTTATGAACATTCTTAAATCAATCCTTTATATTTTCAAAGTTCGTAATTCGTAGTAGTTTTTGTCGCGTAAATCACCTTTAGTAAAACGGCCATAACTTTTGATCCGTAAAACGGAATCAAGCGATTCAAGTGCCTAAACTATCCTTATAAAATTTTCTATCATAATCAAGGGTAAAGTTTCAAGAAACTATAGTTTACATCCTCGGGACTTTCTGCAGAAACTTAAAGTTATGTTTTGTTTATTTTAGTGAGATTACATTTACGATCGGAGTTTCGTTTACGCCTTAGATCTTTATACTACCACCAAAAATCAACATATCATCATCAACACACTAAATCCTCTCAAGAACATCATGTTCTTGAGGCAACAACAATCAACCTTAAATCTACTTAGCTAAACATCAAGATTTCAACAATACCACTACTAAAACTAGGTTTACAACTACATACTAAAAGGATATTGAACTTAAATCTTAAATAAAGTTGGGTCAAATATTTTTACCTTTATTGAGAGATTGAGATGTGTTCTTGATGATGGTGAAGTCTTGGGAGTGCTTAGTAGGGTTTTTGGAACCTAAAACAACCATTGAAATCAAGAAACCATAGAAGAGTTACTATTCACACTATTCATTCTCAACTTTCTTGATTTTATTTCACCCATCAAACCTTGATAAAAAGAGTTCAAAGATTTATATTACCTTATTTTGGTTGTTAGGAAGCTTGAGAATTAATGGGAGGATTTATCCATGGCTAGAGCTTGAGGTTTTGATTTTGATTTACTTGGTTTTTGATGAAGGGCCGAATGGAGAGAAGTGGGAGAGAAAGAGAGAGTTTTTGGTGATGCTTCTTGGTTGCTTCTTGGAATGATGTAAGTGATAGCTTGTGATATCTTATATTGATTTTTATTCACTAGTTTATATCCTAGTATTTGATTAATGTTGCCAATCTTGGAGACAAATCTAGCTAGCTTGTGGTAGATTACAAGTTAAGCCACTTGCTTAGCCCCTTTAGCTCACTATTTGCTTAGCCTTGGTTGATCATCCTATCTCTAGATCACTATTTGATAAAGTAACCATGGTTACTTTCTTACCATGGTTAGTTAGTGTGTTACGTTTATTTAATCATTTACGCGTTCGCTCGGTCGCTTAAATGTTTTCGTAATACTTCCTCGTAAATGGTTTGCGACGTAATTCCTTTCGTATTTATTCCTTATGTTTTGAATTATCATACTTGGATATAAATCCGCAGGGTTTTAAATTCGTAACTATATTATGATTCCAGTAATCCTCGATGATTCGTATATATGGTCGTTTTTTCAAAGTTCGTTTTCTTCGAAAACTAATAGCGTTTACATACACTCATTTAGTACGTAATATCATAATATCATCTCTGAAAGTCATTTTCTCACTACATAGTGTGGCTAAAAAGTTTTTCCCCATCCGTCAGGGTTACTATTCATTAAATGTTTTACAATGTCTCAAAAATTTGAGTTATTACAACGACAGTTGTCCATATCTACTCCACAACTCCATAGTAGATTGAAGGTGATTCCAGCATAGCATAACTGAGTTTACAACTCTTCACAAAGTCCATCATCTTGTAAAAGTCTCCAGACTCTGGAATCTCCTTGTTCACAAGAGCTACAAAGTTGTTCTTTTCATAGATAAATCCAGATTGAGACATGATTTTGACTACTGGTGCCATTGTTAGAGAATGAGAAATTTGCAAAAAGAATATTTGCTTTGCAGAAGAAAGTAAGTTAGAGCAATTGATTTGAGAATGATAAAAGAGTAGAATAAAAATGAATTCTGCTTTTATACTATCTCAGAAATAAACTATCAAAAATGATAAAGTGAAATAAAGTAACCAAATAATCCAGAAAAGTAATTGATTTTTATTAACAAATAATATTCCGACGGATGATCAAACTCGATGGATAATGAGCATCCGTCGGGATGTAAATTTTGACTTGGCCAAAATTTCATCCAAAACAGAAAAATCAATTAAGTTTATGGCTGCATAAAAACTTGCAAACATATCTGAAATAATTCAAGAATAATTAAGCATACCTAACTCACTTACCAACCTTGAAAAGGTGGATTCATCAAGTGGCTTGGTAAAGATATCTGCAAGCTGCTTTTCACTTAGAACAAAATGAAGCTCCATAATACCATTCATCACATGTTCCCTAATGAAGTGGTACTTGATGTCCATGTGCTTTGTTCTTGAATATTGTACTGGATTTTCAGTGATGACAATTGCACTTGTGTTGTCACTGAAAATGGGAATTCTATCCACTTATAGACCATAGTCCAACAATTGGTTTTTCATCCATAAAATCTGTGCACAGCAACTACCAACATCAATATATTCAGCTTCAGCTGTAGAAGTAGAAATTGAATTTTGCTTTTTCTGAACCAGGACACAAGCTTGTTCTCTAGAAATTGACAGTTTCCTATTGTACTTTTTCTGTCTATTTTACAACCTGCATAATCTGCATCTGAATAACCAGTTAGATCAAAAACAGAGTCTCTAGGATACCAAATGCCAAGTTTTGGTGTGCCCTTGAGATATCTAAAGATTCTCTTAATAGCTACTAAGTGAGATTCTCTAGGATCAACCTGAAATCTAGCACAAAGACAAGTAACAAATATTATATCTGGCCTACTAGATGTTAACTACAGAAGTGAGCCAATGATGCCCCTGTAGCTTGTAATATCCACAGACTTTCCAGTAGTGTTTAATTCAAGCTTAGTTGTAATGGCCATGGGAGTTTTTGCAGATGCGCAATCCATTAGATCAAACTTCTTTAAAAGATCATGAATATATTTAGTTTGACTAATGAATATTCCATCACTAACTTGCTTAACTAGTAAACCAAGAAAGTAAGTTATTTCTCCCATCATTCTCATTTCATACTTACTTTACATCAATTTGGCAAACTTTTTGCAAAGTTTTTCATCTGTAAAGCCAAATATAATATCATCTACATAGATTTGAACAAGTATACTAGAGCCATTAACATTTCTAAATAATAAAGTTTTATCAACAGTACCTCTTGTGAAATGATTTTCTTAGAGGATTTTTGACAAAGTATCATACCAGGCTCTAGGTGCTTGCTTCAGTCCATAAAGTGCCTTCAAATGATAGTAGACATATTCTGGAAAATTTGGATCTTCAAAACCAGGAGGCTGACTGACATTGACTTCCTCCTCCAAATCTCCATTCAGAAAGGCACTTTTGACATCCATTTGATAGACCTTAAAATTGGCATGGGCTGCATAGGCTAAGAAAATTCTGATGGCTTCAAGTCTTGCAACAGGAGTAAAATTTTCATCAAAATAAATTCCTTCTTATTGACAATAGCCCTTAGCAACCAATCTAGCTTTATTTCTGACTACTTTGCCATTTTCATCCATCTTGTTTCTGAATACCCACTTGGTGTCAATAGGATTCTTTCCTTTAGGCTTGGGTACCAGCTTCCATTCCTTTTTCCTTTCAAATTGGTTTAGCTCCTCCTGTATAGCCAAAACCCAATCAGGATCCAACAGAGTTTCCTCTACCTTTTTAGGCTCTTCCGAAGATAGAAAGCTGCTATATAAACATTCTTCTTGAGTTGTTTTTCTTGTTTGCACTCTTGAGGATGCATCACTGTTAGGTGACACACACTGTAGAGGGGGTGAATACAGTGTATCGCACAATTAAATCGAATTCTAATAACACAAGTAACAGAAAACAGACTTTATTTAAATCAATAAACTCTGTTACAATACGGAACTTTCCTCTCTCAGTGATGAACAAAAATCACGAGAGCTGCTAGGGTTACAATAAATAATATTCTCGATAATGATAACACTTATAGTGTAAAACCTATGTATGTGTTTATATACTACATAGTTACAAGATAATCGCTAATTGATATGGAATATAATTCTGCTTCCTAAAATATATCAATCAGATATCTTTTCTTCCAAGTATTCCACTCTTTACAGAATTCCTTCTTTATGCATATATCTTCTTACGTTTGTCTTGATCTTCTCTTCAATCAATCAGTCGCCTTCCTTATCTGAACGTTTCCTTTAAGTCCTGATATTATATTCTGATAAATATCTCCTGAACCTTAAGTACTGATGACTTAAGTTCTGACTTCAGTATAAGTGCTGATTTCAGTTAAGTACCGATTTGTCCTGTTTACGTAAGATCTGAAAACTAAACATAAATCATATTAGTCATGACATTATCAAATATATCTAATAATCTCCCCCAACTTGTAAATTAGCATAATATACAAGTTTAACAGATATTTGATGATGTCAAAAACATTAAGTACAAATGCATGAGAATTTGACTAGATAACTACAACTTACAGTCCTTAAAGCTTTACCAACTTTAACTTCTGATAACAACTTCAGTCTGTATAGATATCAGAATTTGAGCAGTTGTAGATCTTGACTTGGCTTCACTTTCTGATCTCTCTGATGTCAGGCCTTGTTCTGAGATAGTTCTTTAACAAACATCTCTCAGCATATCTGAGTTCATCAATCATTCTCCTTTTAGCATCTTTAAGTTCTGCAGAATCTTCACCAGTTTGGAAGATAACAGCCCTGAGATCATTAATTCTAGCTTTCCTTATCTCCTGATCCAGTCTGATCAAATATGCCTTGTCAGACTCAAGGTTGAATTCTACAGCCTTGTAACCCAGAAATGTAGTTATAATCTTAGCAGAGTTAGGCTTCATCTCAATAATATCACCCTTGTGATCTCTGTACTTTGGAAGATATGTGTTGTCAGACTTTACAGAATAAAGCCTATTCTGTCTCTGAATTTGATTCTTCAAATAGTTTGCAGCACTTTCTGTTATTCTGTCATTCACTTGAAGTAAAAATAAAACATGTTCCAGTTCTTCAAAATACTTCAGTGGAATAGCATTTTCCCTTATGTGGTAAACCCTTCCATCTGTCATGAAGTACAACAAGAAGTGTTCTTTCAAGTAGGTATGGTAAACCATTTGTACAGATTCTAGTTGATTCAATCTTTCAGGAGTTGCTCCAATACCTGGTTCACTTAAGAAAGTTGGATCATTGGTTGTGTTCTGTATTCTTCTTTCATCAGCGCTACCCAATCCAGATTTATCTCTTGCTTCCTTTCCAGTAACCACTCTTGCTTCAAAACCACTTGCAGCAGTCTTCAAAGGTTGAGTCTGATTGGCTTTGGTGAAACCTGGTAGGAGTAACTTTGAAGGTTTAACATGAGCAATGTCAGAGGTTTCCTTTGATTTATCTTCTGATATCAAGTCATCTTGAGCTATGTCAGAGGTTACTTGCTTCTTTGTAATATCAGAACTAACTATATCTTGACTCTGAACAACTTGAGTCTTGTCAGAGGTTGTCTTAGAAATCTTTCTCGAAGTCAGAGTAAGATAAGCATCTTCAACAGTAATTTCTTCATCCACAGGAGGCACATAAACCTTTATAGGTTCACCAACTTTTTCTTTGCCCTTAGACCTTGGATCTATCTGCAATTGTGATTTGACCTTGGTTGCCTCAATATTTATCCTTTCTTTTATCACAATGCCTTTGGCCTTTGGAAGTTTCTTTTTACCAACAGAAGCTTCAGATTTAGAGTTAACTTTTTCGGACTTAAGTCTAGCTTCTTCTTCCAAAAGACTCTCAAAGTCCATTCCTGGATTTTCCTTCAGAAATAACTGTCTTGATATTTCTTCATCAAGATCCAAAAGTTCATCAGAACTTATTCTTTTACCAGTATCAGAAGTAATTCTTTTTCCAATATCAGAACTTGTTCTATGAGTTGTAGCTTCAGCTCTTCTTGATGAGAAACCACTACCTTGACCATGACCTCCACCCGTTCCAGAGTTTCCCTGGTCATCTTTTTCATTATCCTTCCTCTTCAGTGTCTTAACAGTTTTGCATTTGGACTTAATTACCTTCTCCCCCTTTTTGGCATCAGCAGGTAAGAGAAGAGAGATAAGCAATTCCACTGAGGATTGGATTTCATCAAGTTGAGATTGCTGAGAAGCTTGATTTTTCAAAATATCATCAATCTGAGACTGTTGCTTCTCTTGGGTCTTCTCAATGTAAGCAACTCTATCAAAGGTAGGTTAAAAGAAGGTTTTCTTGTCAATTTTCTTAGTCATGTCTTGCTTAAGCAATTCTTCCTGAATTTTATGCAGCTCTGCATGAGTTGTTGAATGTAGACCTTGAAGATGTCTAGTACTCAATGCAGTAACTCGAAGTTGTGTCTTGAAATCAGCATTAGCTAGTAGCTCATCAGCTTTTGCCAAGTGCTCAGCAAGAATTAATTGAGAAGGAACAAAAGTAACTGTGTTCCATTCCTTAGTCCACTCCTCTCCTCTAGGAGTTTCACTCTAAGGTACTGGTGCATCTCCTCGAACAAACTTTTTGACTAGTTCAGATTTAGGAACAGTTTGTTGAGGTGCATGTCCTGAAGGACCAGCTGCAGTAGCATCTTCATTTCTAGCAGCATCACCAGTAGTACCAGCATTTGCAGAATCAGAACTTTCAGATTCAACATCTTCTGATAAAAGAACAGTATGAGAAGCTATTGAGACTTCAACATCATACTCTACGTGTTGTTCTGCTTCCAAGTTCTGATCAACAACCATTGTCTGATGCTTACCTATAATCTGATCTTCAATATCTAGATGCAGAGAAGGTGTTGTAGACAATTCTGGAGTTTCATTAGCATCAGTAAGTGGTGTTGTTGATGGATTAACTGAAGATGTTGGAGCTTCTAAGTAGAGAACCTCAGGCACAACCAGGTTGTGAATATCAATCTCAGCACTTGTGCCTGGGTTTGCAGTAGATACTGGTTCATGTACATGAGACACAGGTGGTGTAGTTGCTTTGTCTGTAACAGCTTCCCGAGTTGGTGACAATGGAGGTGGAGATGCAGTAGCTTCAGCAAATTCTGGCTCTTTTGAGATCAGAGATTCCTGATCTCCTTCCTTAGCTGCTGCTTCCTCATCATCTGAAGCTGGCTTGTGAGCTCTCTGTTTCTTTCTTTTCTTTGAAGGTGTAGATTCCTTGGGAGTTTCAGCATAAGACATTCTTCTAAGCCTTTTGAGAAGCTTAGATCCCCCAATTCTAGTATCCTTCTGAGAAGGGACCTTCTCAGCTTCTTTAATAACAGGTTCTGATGCAGAAACCAGTTCCTCACTATCTGACTCATCTCTCAGAACAATCCTCCTTCTCTTTTGTGATGTCTGAGGGACAGTCTTTGTCCTCTTGGGCTTGGAAGATGAAGGCTTCACAGTATGTGCTGATGATGAAGGTTGGGCTATCTGTGAAGGTTTGAGATGAGTTCTAATAGAGGGTTGAGTAGGTTGAGATGTATGTGTGGTATGTTCTGATGGTTGTTGTGGTGTTTGGGATGTGGTGGTAGGTTGAACATCAGGATAAACAGATCTGTAGGTTTGAGGTTCAGCATCTACCAAGATCTGTTTTACAGACTGAGGTATCTGTAAGGGTCTAACCACCTTTTTCTTAAGGTCAGCATTTACCAAGTCATTAAAATCTCGTTTTGCAAGTTTAAAGGGTGGAAATAAAGAACTGGCTAGTTGAGGTTCATCAGCACAATAAAAAGTAAATATAAGCTGACAGAATCTAGCAAAGTATACGACATTCCTATCCTCTGTCATCCTATCCCCTATAAAACCTAGCACAGCACTTGCAAAATCAAAATGAGTTTGGTGAATTATAGCATACCCGATGTGCTGACTCATAATAGGAATGGCATCAAAGTTGGAACACTTATTCCTGAAGGCTTTAGTGATGCAGTCGAAGAAAAAGCTCCATTCCTTTCTGATATGCGCTCTTTTCAACTGTCCAAGCTTGGACAAACTCTTCTCATACCCCAAATTGGCCATGAGCTGCTGTAGAACTGGTTCCTCCGGTGTTGAGAAAATGCAGCCTTCTGGTAAATGTAGAGCTTTACGAACTGCTCCAGGAGTTACCACATGATCAACATTATTTACTTCAAAGATAATGCTTGGAGTTCCAGTAGCACCACCATTATCAAAATGTCCAGTCCGCCAGAACGTTAGAACTTGATGACTGGAAATGACTTGAGGCTGGGTTAATGCATACCCAATTTCACTGTGTGCCAGAAGATCTTGCACAAAGTGCAAATCAGATGGAGCTTCATCATGATTTAAGATTGCAGCATAGTTGTTGGGAACGAACTTGGCTTCATCTATAATCAAATCCTTAGGTGACATGAGAAAATTTGAGAATTAAGGTTGCCTGTAAGGTGTTTGATAAAATGTCTGTATGAAAAACAACGTTAGGAGATGAGAGAGAATAGAAGTAAAGAAAGAGAGATAAAGTGTGAAAGTAAATAAAAGATTTTACAATCTTCTCTCTCTTTTACTTATACACGGTTAAAAAAGTAACCGTTGGACACCTGTCAGACATGAAGCAGTAAAGAATAATTAATGGGCACGGGAAAACAGTAATCATTACTTATCACATGCAGTTTTTTAAGGAAAAACCGTTCCACTTACCAAGTAATCCCATTAAGTAAGGTAATTCAGTTTTAATTCAAAATTTAAACTGTTCCCACTTATTAAATCATTTTCACTGCGAAACCAATATTCTGTAAAAATACATCAAGTGTGAGAATGACCAAAAAAATAAATCAAGTAAACAGGTACTGCCATGTCAGAATCAGAACTTGATTTGTATCAGTAATAAAATGGTCATCAGAATATAGATAAATCAAGATTTACAAATGCATCAGAATTTCAAACGACTCAGAGACAACATCTTGCAAAAATATAAAATTTTCATTACTATATTAAGAGAATACATTCATGAAATCGAAATTACAGCAAAAGATTACAAGAGTGTCCTAAGCTACAAATCCTATTTCTTCTTCCTACTTTCTACAAACAGAACAGCGAGATGAATGATTCGCTCCTACTGTCGAAGAGCTTCCAACCGTTCTTCTTCCAATCACTCAACAAGGCGATGGTAATCCATATAGAAGAACAAGTGGTCTGTCAGAACCTCTTGGGGAACAGAGTCCCAAACCTCATCAGGAATGGCAGTAACATGTCATTCCTGCTGCCATTCTGGACAGCTCATTGTAAGAGAGAAAATATCATATTTAGAGCTAAGTTGTAGTTCACCATGATTGTGATGAGAGAGAAATAGATGAGATTGAGAGCTTGAGAAAGTGAGAGAAAATGAGAGATGTACTGACTGTAGTGAAGTGTTGGTTTATATAGGCAATGGAATGTCAGGAGACGCAAGGAAAATTTAATGCTGACAGGTAGAAATAATTCTTCCTCGTGTCCCTAGACTGAGGAGAATAAAAACAGCCATTGGAAGTGTAAAACAGGGTTTAATGCGCACAAGAAACAAGTAAATATTACTGTGCATGGACGTGTACCACTAACCCTACTTGTATTGACTGTTAATATTTCACCCAAACATATTCTGATTTAAAATATGATTGTTTCAGATTTTAACCACAAATAAGTCAAGTAAAGAATCAGAATTTAATATCAGCACTTAGACTTATATCAGAACTTAACAGTCACCAGAATATGATTTCTTAACTCGAAAAGTGAATGCCTATCTCTGTAACCTTCACACAAATTCTGATTTCGGTTCTTCAGAACTTAATCATCAGAACTTTCATCAGAACCTGTCCTCAGAATTTATGCAATCTGACACATAAACTGTTCATCTAAAACAACATTGATCACCACAGTAATTTTCATCATTCATATGGAGTGTAAGTGTGTGCATTAAGCTAAATATCAGACAAAGAGTAAAGTCTGATTCACTTCAGTACATCTTAGAAATAAGGCATAATTAAGAACTTTACTTAAAACCTGTCATTATTCTGAAGCCTACTATTGAATGAGTTCATGCATGAGTCCACCTCAACTATTTTGTGATATTTTATGCATCTTTTGAAATTCCATTTTACAGTGGCTTCTCAGTGTAAGTGAGTCACGACTGCTTATCAGAATTTATGTTATTATCAGAGTATTTCTCCAGTAATCATAGAGTGTGAAAAGTCACCAAGAAAAATAATTATTTGCTTTTCTGATGCATATTACTTAATACCGGCAATGCACTTGGGTCGTCCCTTCCACATTTTTACTCTAGATCTCAAAGGAGTACCTAATTTTTATTCCTTGTTCTTTTCCTTTTTCTTTTGATAAGTGAGGTTTATCAGCACTTGGTACATTCAACAGATTTACTAACATCAGAACTTAACAGATAAGAAGCATTATTCTAGTTTTGGACTTAGTAATAAGATAGACAAAGTAAACTTAACTAAGCTCAATATCAGAATTTGCTTGTGTCAATAGATTTCCACATAAATAATTACTTTTAACATGGGATCTCTAGTATATTAAAGACTACTAGGTCAGCATCTAGCACAGTTATCCTCATAGGATTGAATAGTCACAGAAATATTCATATCACTATCAGAGTTTAGAAATTCACATCAGACAACAATCAGTACTTAAACAATTTTCAATTAAGCACAGAATACACAAAGAGAGTAATATCTGTAAATACAATCATAAAGTCTGATGCATCAGAACAAAACTAAGCAGATTTAGAGAAAGAACCTGAAACCATTCCAAGTTCATTTACCAATCTTGTAAAAGTAGCTTCACACAGTGGTTTTGTGAAGATATCTGCTAGTTGATATTTTGTTGGAACAAAGTGCAATTCCACTGTACCTTCATCCACATGTTCCCTATGAAGTGGTACCTAATGCTGATGTGCTTTGTCATTGAGTGTTGAACTGGATTACCTGTCATAGCAATAGCACTTTGATTATCACAGTAAATAGGGATTTTAAAATATGTTAACCCATAATCCAGTAACTGATTCTTCATCCAGAGAATCTGTGCACAACAGCTTCCTGCAGCAATGTACTCTGCTTCTGCAGTTGATGTGGAAATTGACTTTTGTTTCTTGCTAAACCAAGAAACCAGTCTGCCTCCAAGAAATTGGCAGCTTCCACTTATGCTTTTCCTGTCAATTTTGCAACCTGCAAAATCCGCATCTGAGTAACCTATTAGTTTAAAATCTAATTCTCTAGGATACCACAATCCCAGATCAGCTGTTCCCTTAAGATACTTGAAGATTCTTTTCACAGCTATTAAGTGAGGTCCTCTTGGATCTGCTTGAAATCTTGCACAAAGACAAGTAGCATACATGATATCAGGTCTACTAGCAGTTAGATAGAGTAGAGAGCCAATCATACCTCTGTAATCAGTAATATCTACTGATTTACCAGTATCCATATCCAGTTTTGTTGCAGTGGCCATGGGAGTGGATGCACTTGAACAATCTTGCATTCCAAATTTCTTCAGCAAGTTTCTGGTATACTTGGTTTGACAAATAAAAGTGCCTTCTTCATTCTGCTTGACTTGAAGGCCCAGAAAATAGCTAAGTTCCCCCATCATACTCATTTGATATCTTGACTGCATCAGTTTGGCAAACTTCTTGCAAAGTCTGTCATTTGTAGAACCAAAGATGATATCATCAACATATATCTGAACCAGAAGTAAGTCATTTCCATGGTTGAGGTAGAACAGTGTTTTGTCTATAGTTCCTCTGTTAAATCCACTTTCCAGAAGAAACTGAGCTAAAGTCTCATACCATGCTCTAGGAGCTTGCTTAAGGCCATAAAGTGCTTTATCAAGCATGTAGACATGATCTGGATATTTAGGATCTACAAAGCCTAGAGGTTGTTCAATATATACTTCCTCTTCCAATTCTCCATTGAGAAAAGGACTTTTCACATCCATTTGAAAGATAGTAAACTTTTTGTGAGCAGCATAAGCCAAAAATATCCTTATGGATTCCAATCTAGCAACTGGTGCAAATGTTTCATCATAATCAATTCCCTACTGTTGAGAATATCCTTTTGTAACCAACCTTGCCTTATTCCTTGTAATTATGCCATCACTATCAGTTTTGTTTCTGAATACCCACTTTGTACCAACAACAGATCTGTTTTTTGGTCTTGGCACTAGGGTCCAAACTTTGTTTCTTTCAAATTAATTTGAACTCTTCTTGCATTGCTTGCACCCAATCAGCATCTTGAAGAGCTTCTTCCACTTTCTTTGGTTTAGTCTGAGAAAGAAAAGAATTGTAAAGACATTCACTTGAAGTAGCTGTTCTAGTTCTGACACCTGCATCAGGATTTCCAATAATTAAGTCAGGTGTATGTGATTTAGTCTAATTAGTTGCAGATGGAAGGTTTTCTCTAGAACTGGATGCTCCCTCATGATCCACGCTGTCTTCATCAACATTTTCTGATGCTCCCCCTGAAATTATGCTCTCTGAGTTGGATCCTTCATTATTTAAGTTTCCAGAATTATCAGAACTTGGCTCATCAGAATTTGATGAATCAGAACTTGAAGAGCCAGTTGTAGGTTCCGATGCTTCTTGAGATGTGGTTGTATCTTCAGTATGCTCCCCCTGCACAGGTGTATCTTCCTTTGGCGTAGTCACCACAATTTCAATAACATCAGAGTTTAATCCATCAGAGTTTGCAGTATCAGGATTTAGACTGTCAGGATTTACAGAATCAGAATATAAAACTTCATTTTCAAATCTCAGCTGATCATGATCATTGAAATCTTCAATTCCAGTAATCTTCTTATCATCAAAGGAGACATTGATAGATTCCATGACCACCCTTGTTCTCAAGTTATAGACTCTGAAGGCTTTTGTGGAAAGTGGATATCCAACAAAGATACCTTCATCAGCTTTTAGATGAAATTTGGATAGCTGTTTAGGATGAGTCTTAAGAACAAAACACTTGCATCCAAATACGTGAAAATACTTCAGATTTGGCTTCTTTTTCTTCACCATCTCATATGGTGTCTTTCCATGCTTGTTAATGAGTGTTGCATTCTGAGTAAAACAAGCAGTCTGCACAGCTTCAACCCAAAAATAGGTTGGAAGTTTTGCTTCATCAAGCATACTTCGTGCAGCTTCAATGAGAGTTCTATTCTTTCTTTCAACAACTCCATTTTGCTGTGGAGTTCTAGGAGCAGAGAATTCCTGCTTAATTCCATGGTCTTTGCAGAACTCTTCCATGATCAAATTCTTGAACTCAGTGCCATTATCACTTCTTATTATCTTCACAGAATCTTTGACCAATTTATCCAGTTGCTTGACATGATCAATCAAGATAGATGGAGTTTCACTTTTAGTGTGCAAGAAATACACCCATGTGTATCTAGTAAACTCATCCACTATGACCATAGCATATTTCTTCTTTGCAATAGACATGACATTCACTGGACCAAATAGATCAACATGTAGTAGGTGATAAGGCTCAAGAATTGATGATTCAGTCTTGCTCTTGAATGAAGATTTTCTTTGTTTAGCCTTCTGACAGGAATCACAAAGGCCATCAGGAGCAAATATTGACTTTGGCAGTCCTCTCACAAGATCTTTCTTAACAAGTTCATTTATATTGTTGAAGTTTAAATGAGAGAGTTTCTTGTGCCAATTCCAGCTTTCCTTAATTGATGCTCTACTCATCAGACAGATTGCAGAACCATCAGTACTTGTTGAAAGCTTTGATTCATAAATGTTACCATACCTGTATCCTTTCAGAACAACTTTGCCTGTAGATTTACTTACAACTTCACAGTGTTCTTCAAAGAAATCCACATGATAACCTCTGTCACAGATTTAACTAACACTCAGCAGATTGTGTTTAAGTCTTGAGACCAGAGGTACTTCTTTAATGATGACATTCCCAAGATTGATATTGCCATATCCCAATGTTTTTCCAATGTTTCCATCTCCATAAGAAACACTTGGGCCAGCCTTCTCCATAAAGTCTGATAGCAGGGCTTTATTTCCAGTCATATGTCTTGAACATCCACTATCCAGAACTAGGATGTTTTTCCTGTTGCCCTGCAATCACAAAGTCCACTAATGATTAGTTTTAAGGACCTAGACTTGCTTGGATCCTTTGGCCTTATTAAGTTTGTTAACATTTACAGCGGATTTAGCATCAGAGTTTATGTTAACATTTTTCTTATCAGAATTTACACTATCAGACTTTGAATCAGAACTTACACTAGAAGGAACAATGCTAACTTTCTTTAAAGAAGGTTTTATTTGATAATAATCATAGTACAGACTATGATATTCCTAACAAGTATAAATGGAATGCCATAAACTACCACAATGAAAACAAGGATTTTGTGGCTTATATCTAACAGACTGACTCTTAACTCCTAATTTTGAAGGTAAGGAGTTTATGTTCTTATTCTTCCTGCAAAAAGAAGCCAGATGATTAGAACTTCCACAGTTATGACACTTTTTTCTAGGAGCATCAGGAACAGGCTTATAATCATTGCTTTTATTCATACCTTCCTTTCCATTCCTATTTTTCCTAGGTGATTTTACCTTGTTTGCATTCTTAACATCCTTCAGCTTATGCTTAAGCTGCTTCTTTGTCATTAAGCCTACGTTTACTTCAGTTGTCTTTTCTTGTTTTAGTTTGTCAGAAGTCAATTCCTTTTTAACTTCTGATTTCTTAGTATCAGACTTTACAGCTACAAACTTAACAGGTTTTACCTCTGACTTTTGTTTAACAACTATAGGCTTAATATATACAGTTCCTTTGTCATTCTTCCCATCTCCATAACCTAAGCCCTCTTTCCAGTTTCCACTACTTAACAAATTCTGAGTTGTTCTACCAAAGTTAGTCCAAGTCCTGATAATCTCTCTTTCCTTTTCTAACTCAGTTTTTAGAGATTCATTCATTTTAAGTACTTCATCCCTAACATAGAAAGCATCACCTCTATCTTTCTGAGTTTGATGGAACATGACTAACTCTTTTTCTAAATAATCATTCCTCTTTTTACAAGCAAGATTTTCAGAAGTTAATCTTTCACATATTAAAGTTTGGTCTCTATAGCTAATGAACATGGTTTTAAGATATCTTCTCAACTCATTAATATCATCAGTATGAAAGGCATAAGTAGTTTGAGGTACCTTTAACTCAGCAGCTTCAGTACTGCTTTCAGCATTTGCCATATCAGCATTTGCCATCAAGGCATAGTTCTCCTCACTTTCAGAATCTGAGGTGTCTGTCCAGCTTTTCTTCTTTGTGACAAGAGCCTTGCCTTTGTCACTCTTCACTTTCTTGCAATCAGGAGTTATGTGGCCTTTCTCACCACAGTTGTAGCATTTGACATTTGTGTAATCTCCTCTGTCAGACTTTCCTCCTTTGCCTTCAGATTTTCTAAAATTCTTCTTATCAGAACTTGCACCTTTCCTGGAAAACTTCTTTCCCTTCCTGAACTTCCTGTATGCAATCTTTGTGATTCATTTCATCATAAGAGCACACAGCTTCATCATCTCTTCATCAACATCCGTCTCAGGCAAGCTTTCAGATTCTGAGTCATCATCACTATCAGAACTTGATGACTCAGTATCAGACTTTGTGAAGAGCGCTTTACCCTTGCCTTTCCTTGAGGTGGCTGCCTTGGGAGATTCTTTTTTGGCCTTAAGAGCAACTGTTCTTGTCTTTCCTCCTTTCCTCTTGCTTCTTTGTTTCATCTCAAGTTCATGAGTCTTGAGCATCCCATAGATTTCATCAAGAGTCGTTTCATCAAGATTATAGTTGTCTCTTATAGTTGTTGCCTTCAAATCCCAGCTTTCAGGAAGAGCTAACAGGAATTTAAGGTTTGAATCTTCAAGATCATACTCCTTATCAACCAGTGATAAATCATTCAAGAGTTTGACAAATCTATTATATAAATCAGTCATTGACTCATTATCCTTTGAGTCAAAGTGTTCATACTCTTGAGTGAGTATTGTCTTCCTGTTCTTCTTGATCGTATCAGTTCCCTGACATCTTGTTTCCAAGGCATCCCATATCTCCTTTGCAGTTTTACAGTTTATTACCCTGTTTGACATTACATTATCAATGGCACTATGCAATAAGTGTCGTACCTTAGCATCCTTAGCAATTGATGAGATATCTTCAGCAGTGTAGTCACTCTTCTCCTTTGGTACAGACTTTGCTGCTTCACCTGCAACTGCAACAGCGAGTTTTGTTGGATTGTGAGGTCCTTCCTTGATTCTATCAAGATATTCTGGATTTGTAGCTTCCAGAAACATAGTCATCCTCACCTTCCATATGGGATATTCAGATGGTTTCAATATGGGAACTCTAATAGCCTCATATCGGCTATGGATTTGTGTCTTTGGAGGTTCTTCAGTTTTGGTGGGCTTAGTTTGAGTTTCTACTTCAGACATGATTGTTTTTGGATCTTAAACTGTTTGTGTGTTAACAGATAGGCTCTGATACCACTTGTTAGGTCACACACACTATAGAGGGGGTGAATACAGTGTATAGCACAATCAAATTGAATTCTAATAACACAGGTAACAGAAAACAGACTTTATTCAAAGCAATAAACTCTGTTACAATACGGAACTGTCCTCTCTCAGTGATGAACAAAAATCACGAGAGCTGCTAGGGTTACAATAAATAATATTCTCGATAATGATAACACTTATAGTGTAAACCCTATGTCTGTGTTTATATACTACACAGTTACAAGATAATCGCTAATTGATATGGAATATAATTATGCTTCCTAAAATATATCAATCAGATATCTTTTCTTCCAAGTATTCCACTCTTTACAGGATTCCTTCTTCATGCATATCTCTTCTTACGTTTGTCTTGATCTTCTCTTCAATCAATCAGCCGCCTTCCTTATCTGAACATTTCCTTTAAGTCCTGATATTATCTTCTGATAAATATCTCCTGAACCTTAAATACTGATGACTTAAGTTCTGACTTCAGTATAAGTGCTGATTTCAGTTAAGTACTGATTTGTCCTGTTTAAGTAAGATCTGAAAACTAAACATAAATCATATTAGTCATGACATTATCAAATATATCTAACAATCACCAATGATTAATTCAAATGAATAATCTCTAATCCATTTTCTCTGTTATGGTATATTAGCTCTAGATGAAGAGGTCTCATTGTTGTCTTGATATGTGACAGAGTATTGATTAGAAGAAACCCCCCTGAGGTTGTGGATCTTTAACTTGTAGTTGGAGTCCTTTCTAATTGTGATATGTATTGGCCCTCAATTCCTATTGATGGTTCAACGGATGTTGGGTTTTGCCTTTCCACGGATGATGCAGATTGTCTTTCAACGGATTATGCACTTGGTCTTTCAACGAATGTTGAATTGTGTGCTTCATTAGTTGTAGATTTTTCTGCATTGTCCTTAGACATTGGTTCTTGATCACCTTTGTAATAACCCCAAAAATTTTGGACTTTTTGTAAGCCTTATGAATAGTGATTTTGTTGATTATGCTGAATAAGAAAACTTTTCATGTCACACTATGTAGCAGTTCTTTTATTGATATTCTGAGATCTTATTAGTATTCTATATGGTATATAAGTGTATGTAAAGATCGTCAGAATCCAAATTCGAACACTTTGATTTTTCCCGAAAATCCACCAGATACCGAAGGAATTGAGTATAAGGTAACGTGATTAAAATGATTTAAATTCAAGGATTATAAGAGAGGATTATAAAAGGAATATAAAATATTAAGAAAGGTTTAAGGGAACCCAAGTAATAAGATCCCGAGTATGATCCCTCAAACGATAAACGAGAAAGAAAGTTAAGCGAACCGTATAACAGATAAGCGGTCATTAGCCAAGTTATTAAGGGTTAATCAAAGAGGATAGTGGATGATGATGTCATCACACCAACAAGGAGATGACATGTGTTAACAAGATGACTTAAGCATGGTGACAGAAGCATGACAAATGGAAGGATTGGTTGGTTGATTGTGAGCCATGCATTTTTCACCATGGTAAAAATTAATTAACAACAAAAGATTATCAACCAAGCCAAGTAAAATCATAACACAAATTGGAAGTTGACTTTTCATTTCAAGAAGAGAAGCTCTCGGCTTCTTCATCTTTTCAAGGAGAAAAAAAATCAAAAACCAAGATCCAAGCCTTGTTAATTTGTAAGGTAATTATCCAAGGTCCCTTATACTTAGATATGGCTATCCTAGGAATCTAAGCTCCCATTTCCTTCACAATCTCTTTCAATAAATCATTGAAGAAGAGAGTGAATAGTGTTTTCAAGAACTTGAAATTTTTGATCTTGTGTTTTTGTTTAGATATAGCTTTTGTAAGGATTTTCAAAGGTTGTTTCAAGCTCCTTAGTTACTTCTACTCATCAAGGAAGGTATAATCTCTTACCCTAGCCTTACTTTTGAATATTTAGAGCTTGTTATGATTGGTATAGTTCATGGGAAGCATGGTTCATGTATATTTAGAGTTTGGTTGGATTTGTAATGAGTTTGAGTTGTAAATCTTGGTTATTGGTTAATGAACTTAAGTATAGCTAGTAGTTCATGTTTGGGGTAGTATAAATTGGAAAATCTTGAGATGTTGGGACTGATGTAGTGAGGTTTGGATGGATTTTGGTTGTAATGTTGTTTGTGAGTTGGTTTGTGATTGATTTGAAGTGGTTAAAACTTGGTAATCGCGTAAACATAGCCGTCGTAATGCCCGTTTTTATACAACTGCTTGTACTTAGTATTCGGGACAGAAAGCTAACTGTTGAATCTGTGACTTTTCCATGTTTAGCTAGATTGTGTCGTAAGCTTCGTTTTGATATGTGGTTCTCTTGAATCCGATGTACGGTTTAGGAGAAACGACCATTTTAAGTAACGGCGTTTCGCGAACGAACCATTTCCCCTCGCCTTACTTTGAAACCTTGGTTAAGGTCCTTAAATGACTATTTAGAGTATGAAATAATTATGTAAGGTTAAAGGGTCAGTTGGTAGGGTATTCTCAAAAGCGTCGCCTTAAAAATTCGTAACGATTAATTTATTAAAAATGGTGGAGTCGAGGGTACTCGAGCGACTTATGTGAATCGTTTAGCGCAAAAGCCAATGTTAGAGTCTAATTGGTTAAAGTCTAGTTTCTTAAGCGACCGTGGTTTAATTCCAACTTATATGTTGTTTATAGGTTATCAAACTCGTCCCAGGCCTTTTACCACCCTCAGTCGCTCAGGCAAGTTTTCTACCCGTTATACTGTTGTTGTGATGTAATATATTGATGCATTATCTTGAGATAAGTGCATGGTTATTATTAGCAAAGTCTTGTGATATATTGAAGCATGTGATATGACATTTATATGCATGCCTGTTTCGTAATATTGATATGCTATTATCAATTCAAATGCTTATAAGTTGCATAATACTATGCTAGAGATAAACAGTAGTTTCGTATACCCTTAGTATATGGGACCCAAAGGTGAACATTTTTCTAAACCGGGAGTCGATGTTCCCGAATATAATATATATATATATATATATATATTTATATATATATATAGTTTTCTATAACTATTAATCGGATAAAGGTATATTCGATAGTTTTGAATAATAATCAAACTATTTTCAATTATTCAAATAAAGATCGTACTTTCGTATAAGTATATCTTTTGTTATTTATTACTCATTTTAAGTATGAGTTTTAAAACTTCTACTTCAAATATTTTTTTATAAAGATTATCCTTATAGGAATATTAGTTAAATAATAATATTCAGATATTCTCTAACATATTGGGATTGATTTATTTTATTAAATCATCATTACTCTAAACATTCATAAAAATGTTTTTGAGTCTTCAAAATGATTTTACAAGTTAGAGCGGATCCCAAAACTCGTTTTCAAATTTAAGGTCTTCCTTTCAAAGGGGACTTGAATACTCGCTCAAAAATTTGAGGGATCCGGCTCTATGGTGTATTTTATATTCGCAACGAGGTTGCTATTTTGAGAAAATAATTTGATTACTTGCCCAACATTCGGGAAGTAAGTTCATCTAATTGAGTCGGCATAAGCAACAGGACGGGGTATGGTCTATGAAGGTGTAAGAGGCTGGGTGACAGTCCATCCACGCGTGAGTGGCCGGGTAACGGTCTAGCGCGAGGTCCTAATACGGCCAGGGTGATGACCAGCGAGGTCATCCATCTACAGTAGAAAGAGTTACTTATTGATATCTTTTCCTGATCAGCAAGATATCGGGTTTATGCCAAAATTCTTTTCTTTCCAAATTCATTGGATATTGCAACCCTGTTCATACTTTACATGACAGAGACTTTCAAGAAATGTATGAGAGATATATATGGATATATATATATCGGGACTTAATGAAGTATCTCGTAACTTCACTTCCTTCAATAACATTTCAAAGATTGAATCTATTCAAGTCTTATGTTGTAGTCCCATCTATGTGATGAACTTCGAAAACTTATTATACTTTGAACAGTGGTAGTTCAAGTAGTTTTCAAAAATGATATAAGTATAGTGAAGTATTGGTAACTTCATCTCCCTTTAAGCTTATATCCAGTTAGTAATTATCTTACACTTAATAAGAATTTCCAATAAGTTATCTAATTAGATACTTGCATTATTGATTACACTATATATTATCTTGCGAGCTATAATGCTCACTCTTGCTTCATTTCTTCATCACACAACAACAGTTAGGAAGAATGGCCAGATTCAAGCAGACCCAGCGCAAGAGCGTGGGAGGCGTCCCGCGTCTTCCCGTTGATATCGTAGATGCTAAAGCTGTAGAGGTAGATCTATATGTAGATCAGGCATTCTACTTTTGGGAATCAATTATGTATAATTATAACTTGTGGCAGATAATGGCAATTAACTGTAAACTTATCAAGTAATCATTTTGGGTTGTAATAACTTTTAAATTGTGGATTCAAGGACTTGTACTTATTTTAATTTCATCTCTGAGACTATAACATGTTGTGGTGTGTATTAGTGTGGGGTCACAGCATGAGGTTATTTATTATTAATTAAGTTAAGTGATATTATGAAAAGAAAGACCGTGACGACCCGGATCCCCGACCCCGGATCTGGGGGTGTTACAACCTTCATCATCACTATCATCATAAATCATCTCAACATTATCAAATTTGAGGCTTTCATGGAAATCTCCATCTTGCAGTCCTTCAATCTTTTTATCATCAAACACAACATGTACAGATTCCATAACAATGTTGGTTCTGAGATTGTAGACTCTGTATGCTTTTCCAACTCCATATCCAAAAAAAATTCCCTCATCAGCTATGGCATCAAACTTTCCATGTTGATCAGTTTGATTCCTTAAGATATAGCATTTACAGCCAAAGACATAAAGAAAGTTCAATGTTGGCTTCCTGTTCTTGAACAATTGGTAGGGCGTCATGCATTTTGCTTGATTAACCAAAGAAATATTTTGAGTGTAGCATGCAGTATTTACAGCTTCTGCCCAAAAATATGTTGGTAATTTTGATTCTTCCAGCATTGTTCCTACAGCTTCATTCTGTTTTTCCTTTCCACCACTCCATTTTGTTGTGGAGTTCTTGCTACTGAAAACTCATGCATGATCCCATTCTCTTCACAAAATAATCTCATCACAGAATTCTTAAACTCAGTTCCATTGTCACTCCTGATTCTTCTTACTTTGAAATCAGGATGATTGTTAACTTGTCTTATGTGATTGATGATGATTTCACTAGCTCCATCTTTTGACTTTAGAAAATATTTCCAAGAGAACTTTGAGAAATCATCCATAATTACTAGACAATATCTTTTTCTTGAGATGGACAATACATTGACTGGTCCAAATAAGTCAATATGCCGTAGTTGCAAAGGTTCTTCAATTATTGAATCAAGCTTCTTTCTGAATGATGCCTTAATCTACTTTCCTTTATGACATGCATCACACAGTCCATTCTTTGAGAATTCCACTTGAGGAATCCCTCTTACCAAATCTTTTCTGACCAGTTCATTCATAGTCTTGAAGTTAAGGTGGGATAGCTTCTTGTGCCATAGCCAACTTTCATCTTGACTTTCCTTGCTAAATAGACAAGTGACAGATTCTGCATTTGATGAGTTGAAGTCAGCTAAGTACACATTTCCTTTTCTTACTCCAGTAAGAACCACTTTGTTGCTTTTCTTGTTAGTCACAACAGAGGATTCAGAATTGAATGTTAATGAGCTACCCTTATCACAAAACTGGATGATACTCAACAAATTGTTCTTGAGTCCATCCACTAGGTCCACTTCCTCAACGATAACATTACCTTTGAAATCAAGCCATATCTCATAGTATAACCCTTGCTGTCATCTCCAAAAGTGATACTTCGGCCAGCTCTCTCCTTCAACTCAGAGAGCAGGGTAGAATCTCCAGTCATGTGCCTTGAGCACCCACTATCCAAATACCAAAGATTCTTTCTGTTTCCCTGCACACAACAAAATCAAATCAAGTTGATTTTGGTACCCAAGTTTCCTTCGGTCCTATTTTGTTAGCCGTTTTCTTAGGTTTCTTAGGCTTGTCCTCATTTGACTTAGATATTTGTAGTTCATCCTTAGTCAATTGAGTAGAGCCCTTAAAACCATTCATCATTGCAGAATTATCATGCACAGACTGGTTAACATGGAAAGGCATATTCTGTGCAAACATGTTATTCCATTTTGTGCAAATGGCATATTAGCAAACTGTGCATTCAAATTATGAGCAGGCACAACATTCAAAGGCATTGTAGGCATACTGGGAAATGAAGGAGGTGCAGACATGAAAGAATGCATAACAAGTTTGCAATTAACAGAAAAATGATTAACACTACCACACTTAACACATATTTTTCTTGGTGCATATTTATCAGGTGTGTAGTTGCTATGTTTGTTAATTCCTACTTTCCCATTTCTATTGTTTTTCCTTTTAGACTCTACTTTCACTTCAATTATCTCTAATCTGTCATTTATTTGCTTAATGGACAAATGCCCTACATTGACTTTTTTGTCTAGTTTCACTTGACTTGTTTCTTCTGGAACAAAGTTCTTAGAAACTGATCCATATTTTTTATTTAATTTAGCTAGCTTGGCTTTGCTGACTGGTTTACTTTCACTCAAAGGATGTGGCTCATTGTCTTTCGACGGATAATGTTCATCATCCGTCGAATCCACATCTGTTGAAAGTCCTTCAACCAAATTGGAATCAAGTTTCTCCTTGCTTTTTTTTCAGGCTGCATCATAGATTGATTCTATACCTTGAACTTTAGTAATTTGAGCATGGACATCTCTAGATGTTTTTCATGCCTTAATTATTTCATGTTCTCGTTCAAGCTGCTTTCTTAAAATATCCACTTTCTTTAAGGATTCAGTCAATTCATCTTTGGCAATCTTGCACTCTATTTTCAGTTTTTCGAACTCAGTAAATTGAGTTTCTAACACAATGTTTCTTTCACTTAAAAACAGATTGTTCTCTTTAAGTTTAGTGTTTTCTTTAGTGAGAGACTTGAGTGTAATACGCATATGATATAATTCAGTATACATGTCATTTATGGCATCATTACACTCAGCTTTAGATAAATGTGCTAGATTAATGGTGATTACCTGATTACTTGATGAACTACCTCTGTTTCATCTGATTTGGCCATAAGTGCTAGATTGACATAGCTTGTATCTTCATCCTCTTCTAATCCATCTGTAGCCCAATCATTTTCATGTGTGATGAAAGCCCTTTCCTTTTGTTTGAGCAACTCAAAATATTTCTGTTTATAATCAACAAGCTCAAACTTCTTTTTACCAGAATCAGACTTTCTGCAGTCACTAGCAAAATGACCCGCCAAACCACACTTGAAACATTTAAAGTTAGACTTATCAACCATGTTTCTGTTTGACTTGGCTGCTCCAAAATTCTTCTTGAATTTGAGCTTGGCAAATCTCCTGGATGGAAAAGTAAGATGCCCGTCTATGTCATCCATGTCATCTTGACTAAGATTGTCTTCATGTTCAGCTATTAGCCATTTTCCCTTGCCTTCACAAACTCTAGGGTTTGGTGCAGATTCAACAGTTTCAACCTTTACCTCCTTCTTCTTTCCTTGCTCAGCAACTAATTTAATGGAACCTTCTTTCTTTTTTCCTTTCTCCAACTTCTCATCTTGCTCTATTTTAAGCTCATAGGTCTTTAGAATCCCATACAGTCTATCCAAGGTGAACTCCTTGTAATCTTGAGAAGTTCTCAATGAGACTGTCATAGGCTTCTATTCCTTTGGCAGAGATCTAAGGAATTTGAGGTTTGAGTCCTTAGTTTGATAGACCCCTCCATGCAACTTTAGAGCATTCAGTAGTTTTTGAAATCTACTGAAAATGTCAGTGAGTGACTCACTTTCTTCACTATGGAAATGCTCATATTGTTGAATCAAGAGTTGTATTTTATTTTCCCTTACCTGCTCAGTTCCATCACAAATAAATTGTATTGTGTCCCATACTTCATTGGCAGTTTTGCAATTAATGATGTTATCAAACATGTCACCATCAACACCATTAAACATAATGTCCATGGCCTTCTTATCCTTATGAACTTGTTTAATATCTGGATCAGACCATTCTGCTCTAGGCTTTGGGACAGATGCTTCATTTCTTGTAGCAGCTCTCATAGGGACATGTGGAACTTTCTCAATACAGTCCACATATGCTTCATCTTGAGACAGGATATGCATGTGCATCTTGACCTTCCAATGGTGATAGTTGTATTTGTCCAGAAATGGAATCTTTACTCCAACATCTTTTCTACTCATCTTGTAAGTTGTTGTGATCTTTAAACTCTCTGTTCTTCAAGAGCTTGCTCTGATACCAATTTTTATTCCCAAACAATCTAAACAAGAATTACAGAAGGGGGGGGGGTTGAATGTAATTCTGGCTTCTTTTCAATTTTAAGAATAGTTCTTCAATTAATATATAATTGTGTTTGATTTAACGGTGATGCGGAATGAAAGAAGTATATAAATCAAAATATAAAGTATTTAAATACAAGTACTTAAAAACTCTCTGGTGGATTGAACTTTTACACCAGAGATATATATTAATATGAGAACTCTGTGATGCAATATTTGCACACAACTGCTTACAAGTTGAATTCACTAAGAACTGAGAAATTCTTTACATATGTAGCCTTTTCTATTTCTCTGGTAATTGCTTACTTACTTGGATAATTTTCAACTTGCTACTCTTGGTTTATATATCACCAAGTTATATGATAAGAAGATAAACAAATAAGACAAAATGTTTCTAGTCTAACTTCATGTTGCTTCACTTCTCTTTTCAGCACCTTTGAATATCTTCAGTTTAGCATGGAAATGGAAATGTTTCTTTGTTCTCTAAAACCTGAATTAGGCTGCCACATTCCTTTTGCATACAACCAACGCATGTGACTGTCAAGTCACTATCAACTGCTCTTTTGAATTTGATCATCCGTTAAAACTCAGGTTGATTATCTGTTGAAACTCTGGTTGATCATCCATTGAAACTCTGTTTGATCATCCGTCGAGACTTAAGTTGATCATCCGTTGAAGCTTTGTGAATCATCCGTTGAGACTGTCTTCTTCGCACTTAACTCCATTTCATTTATACAAGATTACAAGGCATCTAATATTTACAATTAACCAACCTATCTTGCATATCAATCTAGTAATCAACATGACTTAAAAAATCTACAACATCTAGATCACTAAGCTATTTAAGTATGCAGAAATATGCTACTAATCTTATTGTTACATAACCTACTCTTTCAACGGATGTTGAAATGATCATCCGTTGAAATCTACAAAATTCACTTAAATAAAACTACTAAGTGTTTTGTTCAAGTTATCATCAAGTACACAACATATTCCTAAAACACACACGAGATTTTCCTTTATATAAATACATAGATGGCAGGTCCATTTCTAAACACACACAATATTTATATAATCAGAAGATTATGCATTAAAAGGTATGTATAATACATTTAATTATATATAATACAAGAAGATTAAGCGAATTGAACTATTTTAAAGTAAACCTGAGTTCAAACTAGATAAGGCTTACTCATACTTTCATAATATGACAAGAAGTTCAATCAAAATTATTTCTTTAAAATTGTCAGGCTCGGCTCGGTTCGATTTATTAGGAAAATATTTCCAATGAGTCAGATACAATTTTGAGTAAAGTACATACTGTGTACCTAAACTATCCCATTTCTGCAGATGGTGTGGCTCAACTTCTGAAATTGCAGATTGTGTGGCCAGACTAGCAGAATTTGTGCAGAATGGGGGCTGCCGTTAGTTTGTAGTTAACGTCCGCTTGCAGAAATATGAAAGTGCAGAATTGCCCCTCTTTTTACCCTTCTTTTTCTTGATTTCCTCTCTTTTTCCCCTTCTTTTTATTGCTCCTATTTCCCTCCATTTACCTCTTCCCTTTTAATTAAGGCAAAAGCTCTAAGCAGCCTACTTCAAGTTGTTCAATGGCTGCTGAAGAAGACTTGCTAGACCTTATGTGCGATTGTGAATGAATAAGTATCGTTAAAACGCGTTGGTGAGGGGAGAATGCAGTTCGGAAGTTCCGAGATGTGGATTTCAATCGACATGAGTCCAGTTCTCGGAAAGAAGCATAGTGATCATTTCCACCAAGCCATCCATAGCATAATCAGGATCAGGATTGTTGATGCATCCAACTGCTCGCCTACTCTCGCTGAAAATCACCACACTTGTGTACTGACGCTCTTATGCCATCTTTAGTCCATCGAATATGGCCCAAAGCTCCGCAGTCTCGGGGTCAAACAAGCCAATCATTCCCTCAACACCTCGAACCCACCTTCCATTCATTTTTAGAACACCTCCAACACTAGCCTTGAACTCGGTCCTATCAAACACACCTTTCATACACAATTTGTAAGCCATCTTCTATCAACAACTAATAAAACTATTTTGTGTTTGCAAGATTAAAAAAATATTAGAACATTACCCCATTTAATAGGCATAAGGAGTGGTTCAGTGAATATAATACATTTTAGAGTTACAAGATTCAAAGTATTGACCATTGAATGGAATGGACAATGCATGTAGGTACGCTCTTTGGAAATTGCAAAAACAATGTATTACATTTCAAATATTGAAATTAAGAAAAAGTATACACCTTGTAAAATGTTATCACATTCATAAATACTGGTTCAACATAATTTAGTTCATTACAAATTTGTAACTGATTTAATATAATGTAGAGGTTATAATCGAATAACTAATAGTAATAACCAAAAATAATTCTATAGTAACCTCTTAAGACAAATTAATTGCAGCTAGTTCAGTACCAAAAACTATTAACTATCCAATTAGATCATATTCTACATGGTGGATTTGTTGTTAGTGATGCTTTTCTTGCACTGGCCTCAGCTTCCAACTACTTCAAAGTATTTACAAGATTACCGGCTTTCAACCCTCCAATTGGCTGAACCCCAAGTGGTGTATTAGACACCCTAGCTGGTTGTCTTGAAGTACTGAAGATGCCACTATGGCTACCTTCATGTACATGTGTCAGGCTGATTGAATGCATAGCTTCAGAAGGCACATTTGTGGTCTCGGGCTTTTTTTTGTGGAGCCTTCTTCTTTGTAGGTGCTTTCTGATTTGCCCGAGTTTTAGGCTTGCTAGACTTCTTTGGTTGTGCCTTGTGTTGATCATTGTTATTGGCAATTTCAGCTTTCTACAAGGCACAATAACAAATATTGTAATTGTAATTAAATATAACATGATTACCTAAAGTAGATGCATAACAAGTAGTTACCTTTTCTGGGTATATTCTAATATTGTGAGTTCCATCCTTGCAATAACTATAATTCATTTTGTATTGGTCCTTCTCAGCTTAGTTGGATCAACTGGGACATCATTCTTTTATTTATTTTTTTGGTCTACCTGGTTAAACCTTCATTACAGGAGGGAATGGAGGTGGTAGTCCTGTTAAATCCCAATATTGCTCACTGTTAATTGGCTCAATTGTTTGCTCATAACAATTCAAATATATATCCTTCGTATAAGTTTTATGAATGAAATCAGGAATGTTGAAATGCCTTCACTGGATGCAAGCACAAGCATGATAACATGTAAGACTTGTTAGATCATACTTCTTGCATGCACGGGACCTTGCTTCCATATCAACTACAATTTCATGTCCACCATCAGTCATTGTAACAAGATATTTGGCACCGGCTGACCATTGTACTACACAGCCTTTGACAAAAGTAATAGCCCTGCATAATAGATATCAGATCCTGACAAGATTAAATACTAATAGATATCAGTTCCTGATTATTTGAATTGAACAAAGTCATAGCCCTGCATAATAGATATCAGATCCTGACAAGGTGTAAATACTGATAGATTAAATCCTGGCAAGATTAAATCCTGGCAAGATTAAATCCTGACAAGGTATAAGTCAAATCTTGACAAGATTAAATACTGATAGATATCAGTTCCTGATTATTTGAATTGAACAAAGTCATAGCCCTCCATAATAGATATTAGGTCCTGACAAGGTATAAATACTGATAGATGAAATCATGACACGATTAAATCCTGGTCGATATCAGTTTCTCATTATTTGAATTAAACAAAGATGATGTACTTGTTAAACATGTAATCAGTTGTAGCTCTAGCTGCTAGCCATAATAATGCTCTCAATCCAATGCCTTTGTGATCTTTGTACATATTTTTGTAGAGATGCATTACACAGAATCTATGTTGAGCATTTGGAACTACATTCACAAGTGCATTTATCAATCCCTGCAGAATACAAACAAATTTGTAAGACTCATAAAATGTAAATGTCTAGTGGTGTCATAACCAATATAGGTTGGACATACCTTCTGTCTGTCTGAAATGAATGTCCAGCTCACACTATTCACTATGTTCACATCTACAACAATCAAAGTCAAGAATCAGTTCCAGGTGTCATTGTTTTCAGCTTCAACTACAACCCATTCAATAGGGTACATACCATCATTTGCATCACAACTAACAACAGTTAGTAATTCTCCACCAAAAGGACTTTTTAAGTGACAACCATCCACTCAAATGATAGGTCTACATCCTCTCCTAAAGCCTTTCTTCACGGGCCCTAAGCAAATGTACATCCTCTTGAATCTTCTACCCTCAACACCAGCCTCTTGCTCATCTAGAACCAACTCCATAGTAAAATCAGGCATAGCTTTTTTCAATGCATTAACATAGTCCCACAATAAATCATATTGTCCAGCATGATTCCCTTTAATAACCTTTAAAGCTTTTATTTTTGCTCTACCAATAGTGTGCACACTAACATCACAGCCCAGGTCATTCACAACCTTCTTATGAAAACAATAAATTGGCCAAGTTAGATTCATTCTAATCTCATTCTCATAATATTGAGCAATCCATGTTGCAGTAATCATTTTATGTGTGAAAGTTGGTGGACATTTGTGAGTTCTTATCAAGGTCTTTACCTTATATGTCTGAGTGTTTGGCTTGGGTAATGCATATATTTTCCAAGAGAATCCCTCACCATTGCACCAAAGATGAATCTTCCTACCAAAATTCCCAGACTGTACTATAGCTTTCATATTTAATATAGCATGTTGTCTTACTACTACTCTAAAAATTACAACATTACCAAACAACAACCCCAACTTAAACTATGGATTTTCCATGTCTGTCCTCTCATTAAAAATAGGGTAAAGAGTGTCTTCCTCATCAGTGCTATTTGCATCCATTCTTTCCTCTTCACGATTACAGTCAACATCACTAATGTTTGATTCTTCCCCACCACCAGTATACTTTTCTATTAATGTATCATGCATAAACTGAGTGTAGCCAAATGAACGGGGAGATACAGGGTTTTGTCACTTTGTTGTGTTTAATTTTGTTTTAACTTTGAGTTTAATTCATTAAGAGCTATTACCTCATCATCTGTGTTGTCCACATTAGAACTATCCTCATGAAACTAACATTATCATTGTCAACATCCTCTACATCACTAACTACAACAACCTCTTCTACTACCCTTTCCACCCTATGATCATAGTCACCAATGTCATCAACATTATCAACAATACCCTCTACTCAAAAATTTGTCTAATCTCATTTTTTCAAACTTTTTATTTTAGGATAACTAAGATAATCGAGATACAGTTGCTCATTCCTCAAATAATTATGTGATGGTTCATCAACAAATTTAATAGTGACAACATACGCATAGACTAGTCTGGTATAGTCAAGTTTCCCATACATTACAACTACATCACTATCATGTTTCAAGACAAATAATTCAGAAGTTTTGGCATCTTTTAGCTTAGTTCACAATAGCCTATAGGACCAAATGCCTCTTCAAACATACTAGCAACCTCTAGAATAGACATCTCATCAACATCACACTTATCAAAATACCTAAACCCTCCACCTACATATGCTCCATTTTTACTATTATACTCACCTCCATGATATAGTCACCATCTGCAACAATTTTATCATTTGCATCAAGAATCGGGCACATAAAATTGGGTTACATCAGGCTATGTGTATAACAATGTCAAACATTGAATTTCATATAAAGAACAGGAAAATAACCATTAAAACCTCACAAACCCTAAATAAAAAGACAAACAGATACAATGCTACTAACTAAGACTGTAAATACCTGTGTAAACAGGAGCTTCGGCTGGAAAATATTGCAAATTATCACCACCATCGCGTAGAAACAAAGGCATTGAGTCAGCTTGCTCAATTTGAAGAAGGCAAACTCAATTCTGCAGAATGAAGGCAGCAAATGATCTTGTAGCCGTGTGTTTGTGTTGCTTTTACTGTTATGCCCCTCTCCAAAACTAATAGTGTTAGTTTTAACAGCCGAGCCCCCATTTTGCAGTGATTTTGTTAGTCAGGCCACACATTCTGTATTTTTAGGAGTTGAGCCATATAATCTGTAGTTTTTGGATAGTTGAGGTACACACATTGTATTTTACTCTAAAATTTTCAGTAATGTTAGCATTAAAAGATATCCGAAATCGAATTATCAAAAATTCAGAGTTCTAACCCCCTAAAATTGATGTTCTTCTCATATTTGTTTCTAGCTTGTACAGGTAAATGGCTATGGGCTATGACTATAACTATAAAAATAAAAGGCTTTAACATTGACTTATTACGACCAATTTACACTTGACTTGGTCTTATCCTCATCTCAGTTGTGTAATGACGATAATCTCTTCGACATTACTCTATGTGTCCCCGTTCAATTTTATACCGTTCTTAAATTTATTACTATCCACTAACATCCACTACTTTCATTCATTACACCCACTTAATATATTAAATATTATTCGATCCCACGACTTTATCCATTTTTCTTATTTTTTTCAATTAAATTATAATTTTTCTTAACATCCGTGATACATTTCATATATATATAAATGGGTGGGACGGAGGGAGTATTGTATTAATATTAAGTAGCTCCATAGCCCGTGCGAGGCACGGGCAAAATCTAACTTCAACTATTATAAAATTTGTATATGTGCTTATAAAATAAAATATATTTCCTGTTACGAGAAGTTATTTTTATTTGTGTATAGTTTTTGCTGCAAGAATGAGTTTTTTTCAGCCTTTGTATTTTATAACTCATATGAGATACATCCATTTTCAAATTTCATATGTTAATGAAATGTATTAATATTATAGAATTGAAAATTATGATATAATGTGAGATGCACTTTTTTCAATTTTGTATTTTCGTAAGATGTTTACTTGAAAATGTTTAAAATTTTTAAATTTCATGGAAATTTATTATTTGACAAGATCATGTTAATCGATTACAAAAAAAATGATTTTATTTTTATTAGTTACCTTAATTTCTTATATGTGTGTGTATGTATGTATGTATGTATGTATGTATGTATGTATACATGTATTTGAATGTTAATTATGTAAAAATAAGTTATAGGATAATTAATTTGACACAAGAGTACACGTTTGTTGTGAACTTATAATTCAGGTATTATAGGTATCTAAATAAGAATATTATATTTATTTTTTCGTTCAAAATAGAATTTCTTGTACTATAATTAAAATAATTATAATATTACACACGATATATTAAATGAGATAATAATAAATAAATAAAATTATAATAGTATTAGAATTTTAGTCTATACTTATAAAAATACATATGTAACTGTAAGTATAAGTTTTTAATACACAATAATGGAGTACTAATAAATATTTAATTATTAGTAATTAATGAGGTAGTTGTAATTTATATATATGTTATTAAATTTGACATTTATTAATACATATTCATGAGGGGTACTTAAGTAATTTCAAATTATTAAATTGTCTCAATGAACTCCTAGTTGCTCAATTATCTATACTATTATATTAAAAACGAAATATTAAAAATTTGGTTGTCGGTAGTTGTTGGTCATTGATGTCGTCAGATTAAATCGATAAGAACCATTAGATTTATTCTTAAAAATTAGGTAATAACATATTAAAATTATAAAAAAAATTAACATTCTTTAAGAGATCTAAGGTTCGAATACTACGACTAACATATTAAAATTAAAATTTAAAATATATAATGATAAAATCAACACGATTATATAGTATAGTTTATATAATAGATAAGTGATTAAAAAAACAAGGACGGACAAGGCAAATGTATAATTAGGGAAAAATCACGATGAGGTTAAGAATTTCAATTTACTTGTTTGTCATGCACGACGACACTTGCCAGTTGCCACTCCAGTCCAGTACTTGTAAGTTGGGAAAACCAAAGTGGGTGTTTTATAAGTTAGTTCCTGTCAGTTAGAAAAATTGTTTATAATTAAAATTTAAATTTGTAATATATTATTTGTCAATTCTATTCAGGACTCGGGAGAAAAATAATTTATAATGTTGTGAGCTAAAGTAAAGATAATTTTGGACTAAATTAATAACTTTTATTAATAAGCGAAATCTCTTTTTAGATGATACCATTAATTTTGGTTTGACCAATTTTTAGTATCACCAATTTTTAATTTCACTTATTCATTCTTGTATATATTATAATTCTACTTTTGTATGTCTTTTAATTTTATTAAAATTTTTATTACATCATATATTTTTGATATACTTCTACATGTATTATGATTTTATTAAATTTAGTTTTATTTTTGTTATCCCTATTAAGTTTGGTTTTATTTTTGTTTCACCTTTTGGCTTTAAGCTTTGTGTTCTTTATCCCCTTATGTATTGTTAATTTAATATATTATAGTTTCATTAACTTTTAATATACACTACAAGAAAAAAGTCCATAGACATCGGTTTTTGGTCGATGTCTATGTTGTTTGGCAACCGATGTTGATGTCGGTGATGTCTATTCTAGACATCGGCCATAACCCGATGTCTTTACTTGCTTAGACATCGTTTCTGGGAAAAAAAATGATGTTCATGCATTGGTTTTTTATAAAAAATGTTAGAATTAAATAATTTAATAAATAAATTACACCTATTACAACAGATTTAACATATTACGAGCTATGTTTTTTTCCACATAGACATCGTGTATTTTCATTTAGGTGATGTAAAATCAGATATTAAACATCGATTTCTTTAGTGAAAGGTGATGTCTATATCAACACATAGACATCAGTTTTATCTCAAACAAAGTGTTGTCTATGTTTAATTTAGACTTGAACATGTCATTCTTTGACATCAATTATTCATCTAAAAGCGATGTACATTAACTTTTTTGACATCAGTTTTTCTTCTTAAAAAGTGATGTCTATATTGTCACATAAATATCAGTTTTATCCCAAATAAAGTGATGCCTATTTTCAATTTATACTTGGAACATGGCAGTCTTTGACATTAATTTTTTATCTAAAAGCATGTACATTAACTTTTTTTGACATCAGTTTTTGTTCTTTAAAAGTGATGTACAATTGCTTTTGTAACTAAGATATATCAAATATACGGAACTTGCACTCAAGTAAACTAAACAAATAATAGATTTGAATATATGCTTAAATACATAGTCTGGTCCTTTATCATCATCAAAATAAACTGCATCTTACATTGAAAAGATACTAGTTTGTTCTCTGTTATGCCCATCAATTCATCATCTATATATTTTGGTGAAGCATCTACATTCTCAGGAAGACTGGATCCAAGTTCCCGCTGTGTTTTAGAGTTTTGTCCACCAGTTGACTTCTGCAACACGTCTAAATAGATGCATGTTCCATCTAATTCTTGGCTAATTCTTCTGCAACACGTCTAAATAGCAGCTGAACAAACTATATATTTTCTAACATATATGAATACGAATTTCATCACTCCCACCTTTTTATCTCGTATGAGATGTTTAAAAAAAACATATCAAGAAGTCTCTTTGATACTAATGATATGAAGATAACCCCGATATCCCCGAACATATTCTTTGAACTTAATTTTGTTACTAACTGCAAAGCAACAGATGAACAAGTTGACAGGTTAATGAACAAAGAAACAAAGAAAAATGATACAGTTGACTAGGCTTAATAATAATGCACGATAGCCATTGTACAAAGCAGAGTTCTTCATCCGGGAAATTCTTTCTGGATAAATGCAAAGATTAATTATATTACAAATATTATGGATATAAAATGTACCTGCTCTAGTCCATTTTTATGTGTTATTACATCCTGCAGTTTCAGATTGTCAGATATTGCGATTTTGAATTAATTACACTTAATTAAAATAAATTAATTACATTGTCATACCACGGCTCCAGATACGATGACATAAAAGTCTGTTGGTATCTCATTCTGTAAGATAATTTCAACCTTGGGTGGAAAATATTCTGCTTTTATTTCTGAAACCTGTCAGTCAAAAGGCACTGCATACTGCTCAGGTAAATTTACTTGTGTAGCATAAGTACATGTAAAAGTTCTATATGATCTCAATGACAATGAATAGTAGATTAAAAAAATTTAGGAAGAACAGAGCCAGGGATTTTACATCTGTTATTTATAAAATGAATGTTAAAGAAGATAGAAGCGCATTTTACCATCTGGCTGATAAGGTCTTCAGAGACATCTTCGAAAAGGTAGGTATTCTCTATAGTTTTATGGAAAAGATGCTGAGCGATGCTAGATCTGATTGCTTTTGGCAGATCTTCAAGCACTTCTTCATGCTGTAGTTCTGCTGTCTTGAACTTGAGTTGCATGTGTGCCAGCATTTGCTCTTTCAAACCCTCTGGAAGCCTGTTTTTACTTGCATATCTCAAGATCTCATTTATGGAGTCCCTCTACAAAAGTAAAACATCAAATGAAAGTTATATAGTCTCTGTGCTTGCTATGCTAGCCCTTCTTAACTTTGTTTCTTTACAGTTGTCCAGATAAAATGCATATTTGGAAATTAATCCCGAAAGTTAGAATTTAAATATTCTTTAACAATTTTAGAGTTCGAGTTTCTTAAAAACAGTGCTAAAACCTCATAACAGTGCTAAAACAAGCTGCTGAGTGCACTGCAAATAATGTCACCTGTGAAAATCCAACAACAAAACCTTTTTCAAAATGAATGATCACCTAACCTTCAACTCAATCTGAATATTTGGAAATCAGGACCCAAGAGAATTTTACCAAATTGGAATTCAAAAATTTCTTTTCTCTTAGACATGACTTTATTAATGATTGCACGTATGCATGTGTTCGTGTTACAAACACACTTGTATAATGTGCATAATTTGTGAAGTTAACACGTAGAAGGGACATAGAAAGAAGAACAGTATTTGGTTTAGGAAGATGAAGTGGTTAGAAAGAAGTATATACTTACAGCAATAAGTTTGCAGTATCTCGTCCAGAAGTAACTGAATCGTGTGTCTTTCTCTAATCTGTTAAAATTTAAAAATTCTAGATTAGAGTCATAATTTTAAAAACTATTGAAACAGTTGGATTTTCATCTCAAAGATATGTCAAAATGTATTTTGAAATTAATCTGTTTACAGAAAAAGCTAATCCATCTTCACATGTCAATTGTGCCAAGTCTCTAGTCAAATGACAATGCGTGTGCTTAAAAGAGAGAAACATCAGAGAAACTCCTGAATCTAGGTTGTAAGTAACAATTCAACTAGGTTAGAATCGAAGTAAAGCTGAATCCACTAGATTTAGGCCTCAAATGCGCATACACTAGTTACACTAGTTACACACATGATTTCATACTCTTGATGTTGCAGTGTATATTAATAATAGCCGTGGAATGTTATACCTAGAGAAGAGTTCGCTGACACGCCTCAATCGCCAGAGCCTGAGCAAATTGAGAAAACCAAAAACTTCTCCACGGTGCATTTCTCCTTCAAAAATACGGTATATTGTCTGGAATGGTAGCGTTGATGCAAGATCCATGGGAAACCATAGATGTGTAACATACCTGAAATGACCAAAGAATACATTAACATACAAAAACAAGAAAACCATATCGTAAAGATGCAAGAGGCATCAAAGTAGGAATCGATCGATGACATTCTGCTCATCTTAGTAGTCCCTGTAGTTGTCAATTATCATCGACCTAAGAGCATGTTTATAGGTATGCTAGGACTTTGGTGTTTGCGAATGACAAGCACCAAGTTATAAAATGTATATATAGAATCTAGATACATATTTCTGTAAATTATAAGGTTTATTAGCCCTTTGAGCCAGGACATAAAATATATAAAAATAAAGTTGATATAAATTTATGGCAACAAAAATTTGAAACTTCAGGGGGAAAATGATTGTACCTTACAGCTATCTGCTTGTGGTCATCTACAAGCAAATAAGTAGATTTGTCCTGGTAAGCTACAAAGAAAGTGAGAATGATATCAATCGCGAAGAAGGCATCGACAACCAAATCAACCGGCAGAAGTGATCCAGTAGCAACCTCCTTAACGGCTAATTCGAATGGAGATGACCATGCTGAGTATACGACCAGTAACACTAGAAATGCTTGCCACCACCTGCCTCAAAATCCAAGCACTCCAAAGTTACTAAGTGCATATAAAAATTCTAGTTATGCACAACACTGAAGTTGAAAAAAATGTAGTGACATATGGCACTCCTCGGCCCTGGAGTGACCCGAAATCTATCCTAGGTAGTAGGCAGAACCAACATCTTAGAATATCGGGTTTCAGCCTACCATGCTCTCCCTTAATTCCTCCATAGTGACATTTACAAGTACCACTATCAGTGGCTGTTACTACTTACCAAAACTGATATCACAATAGTCCTCTTTGGTGCAATGTTACACAATATACACTTAAATAGATGCAAGTAAACACTTTTCACTGCAACTCCCTTGATTATACCCAAGATTTCATCTACAATCAAAGTACCTTAAATATAAACCAAAGATTACCTCAAATAATAGTTGTATCATATAGAAAAACAAAATTAATAAATTAATAAATGAAAGATAAATCCAAGTAAACGAAAATAGCATGCTAATTATTACCCAAACCATATTCCTTAACCCCAATTTAAAAAATTAGGGTTTCGATTTTAAAAATCCCCAATTTAAGAAATTAGGGTTTTGATTTTAAAAAACTTAACTGTTAAAGCAGAGAAGACCATAATAGTATTCATGTAAAGGAGACACCAAGAGATTGTTAGCAGACCGGTGAAGGTGATTGTGATGGTGAACCCATCGGACCTGGTGGAGATAGTGGTTACTAAAACAACAGAGCTGGTGGTGGTGGCCATTAGAGTAGCGAAGGTTGTAGTGGTGAGAGACGAGTGAGAAAGAGATAGAGAGAGAGAGAGAGAGAGAGAGAGAGAGAGAGAGAGAGAGAGAGAGAGAGAGATTCAGTGGGGGTTGAGAGACGAGAGAGAGATTTTTGAGAGATTTACTTTTTTTTGTTTTTAGTTTCTCTGGACACGGGGAATAATTGGCAATCAAACGAGGGAAACTTTTGTAAAATTTCACTAAGGGGGGAAACAAATTGAAGTGGCCCGCGCTGATTTATTTTAGAGAACTTTAGACATCGGCTGTTAAATAATCGATGTCTTCAAATAACAAAGATATCAGAAAAACACGGGGTGATGTTATTACCTCTTTTAACATCAGTGGCATCCGCAACCGATGTCTAATGTGTGATGTCTATTCAACTTTTTCTTGTAGTGATACCCTTTTTGAATTTCATTATAACTCTAAATGTATAATTTTTATTTTTTTTACTTCTATATAAATGATAATATTATATGTATTATTTAACCCATTTTTTAATTGCAATTCTTATATTGATTTCAACTCAGTAATCCTTTTTTTTATATGAATCAATAGTATATTTTAATGAAATAATAAATTTTTTGAAATCGTATAATAATTATAATCTTTTTTATTATAATCATAATACAAATATCGTACTCAATAAATTTTCTGAGTAAAAATTTAAAAATTTGACATGACATCTATATTATTAACTTTTTAAAAATATTTAAATAAATTAACTAGGCTAGTGTCAATAAAGATATATCCCGACCTTAATTTAGTTCTTGTTATATTTTATTTGTCAAAGATTTAACAATTGTCTTACACCACTGTCTTTACAGTACTATTCGAAAAGGTCAATGACAACCGGATTAAATTAACCTGACCTACATTAATCAAGTTACATAGTAGCGTTAAATTTGTTATGGAGAGAAATAGGTAAGGTGTCATATTCATTATTAGTAGATTATTACTTAGTGCATCAAGAAATCAATGTCACTACTCTAAACTTCTACTTGATGCATGGCAATCGCGCATCTAGAACGTTTCTTCTGCACGCTATGTATGTATTTTGGGACACTAGTTACTGAATTTTTTGTTCCAGCTCCAAATTTTGTTTGATCATTATTGGACTTTCTTAAAAATTTCATATATACGGGCTAAATATACATTAACAAAATACATTAACAATGGGACAATCATCAAAGATTCTCTTAAAGCTGCCAAACAGTACCCAACACCCCCCAGCTGCCAATGTTTATGTAGCTAGGTTAGAGTTACTTTCCAGAGCTTTATATTCCATTAGACACTCATTTCGAGCCTTTTATAAATTATATTTTCATAATATTTTTTTAAATTTATTTTTTATAAAACAATATTATGAAACTATACTGCTTGTCGAAAAGTAAAATAAACAATTCAGTCAGAGGGATGGAGTATAAATTTACATTTTACAATTTAAAGTAATGGAGCTGACAAAAATGCAATTAATACCGGTCTACATAAAAATTTTCACATTATCTTCCACCAGAATGAGCCGTGTACACAAATCCTCTGAAATTGCTTTTTTTTCAATATTCTCCGACATGTATAAATTGTTTTACACTCTCCTTTTAACTTTAATATTAGTTGGTAACCTCCGCACCGGTCCAAAATTAAAAATAATAGTATCACAAGCTCCGCACGGATCCAAAATTAAAAATAATAGTATCACATTATTATTTGCATAAAATTGAAACTCATAATATGTGCAAAATACAGATTTAAATATAATATATAAAATATTGTTAAAATATGTAATTAAAAAATCGAAGTTAAGTGTAATTCTAAAATTTTACCGTGTAGTTCTAGTTATGCATGCACCTAATTACTTATACAAATCTGACATGTTAACTTACTAATACGATTATTTTAAAATAAACCGAAGTTTGAATGTTCAGCAACAAATAAAAATTGAAGGAAAATAAAATTTATAAAGAGTAGAAGTTAATTTTTGTCAGTTGAGATTTTATTATATAAAATTTTAAAAATAGTTGTATAATTTTCTAGTGAGTACCAAGATTTGGGACGCTTAGGGACGCTTAATAGTATATATAGTTGATAACCCGTGCGGAATACGGGCCCGAGACGAAAAATATCATATTAATATTTGTAGAGAATTATTTATAATCCGTGCGAAACACGAATTAAAATTAATATATCAATATCAAATATTAAATTGTTATTTGCAAAAAATAGTTATTTGGTTCAAAAGAATCGAATTAATTCTGAAATTTTTCACTATAATTCTAGTTTTGCATTATTTTACTTGATATAGAAATCTAACATATTAGTTTTATTTTTGTGAAACGAATTATATCTCTATCATATTAACCAAATATCTGTTCTTTAAATGATTTAATATTAATTAATATAATTTGATAATTATCTTATAATTATCCTTTTTAATATAGTTTATTTAATATTACTTAATTATTGATAAAAAAATAATTTAGAAATTAAAAGTAAATAGATGTTATTAAACTTAATTTAATATTACTTAATATAATCTAAATACAACCTATAAATCTGTTATTGTTAAAATATGTTTTTTAATTTAAAGTAAATAAACGCTGTGATGGACAGTAACAAATACGATCATTAAATTAATAATTTTCAGTTTAAAAGTTAATAAATGTTACTAAAGTCATTTGCTATTACTTAATTATTTTTATAATAATGATATAGAAAATAAAGTTTACAGAGAATAGAAGTCAATTCGTGTTAAGTGTTAATAGTTTAGTTTGTAGTTAGTAGTTTTTCAAAATAAAAGTACATTTATATTATTTTACTTAATTTAGTGTAACATAATAAATTTTTAATATAATTTATAAATAAATAAAGTTTACAGAGAATATAAGTCAATTCGTGTTAGTAGTTTACCTAATAGTTTGTAGTTTTTCTAAAATTAAAATAAATATAAGTTATTTTACTTAATTTAATGTAACTTAATAAATTTTTAATATAATTTATAAAATATTTAAAAAATATTTTTATTTTATGAAGTAAATAGACGATTGGATAAATACTAACTAAAAAAATTACAAAGAATAGAAGTTGATTTGTGTCAAAAAAACGAAGTTAATAGAGAATAGAAGTCAACTTATGTGTACCAAAATTTGGTACTTTTGGTACTTTGTACTTTTAGCACCAAATTATATATAATTTCGCTTATTAATAAAGAGTATAGATGATTAATCTGTTTTTCTTTATTCTCTAGAAATAAATAAAAAGTTAAAATTGGTTGGAAATTTGTAACACTTTTGTAGCTTGGATATATATTAAACTTAAATCTAATATCTATTGTAAAATTATGGTGTGCTTAGTGCTTGAGTTATTCTGAATATTTTAATATTTGAGGTATATTTTAATTTTGTACATGTTTTTCTTCCATTGTGAATTATATATTATTATGTGCAAAAGCTTTTATTTAAATATTTTATGATATAATTTATTTATATCATTATTTTATTACACAAAATAAGTGAAAAATATTATATAATTAATATTAATTATCTTAGATTATTTTAGTTAAGCGGGCTAGAAATTATAATTGTCTATAATATAATCTATATTTATTCAATAAATATGTATTGTTGTGGTCTTGTACAAAAGTAGTTTACAATTAATTCTGGTATTTTATTTTCAAAATTGTTGTTATAGATTGAGTTATGGACCTAATCCATTTGTTATGTTTTATAAAAACAATAGTATTACAAAGTATATAATTTTGAGGTTATTTATATAAAATGTACTTCCTCCGTCCCACTTGATTCTTTATATCGGGGGACGGACGGCACGCATTTTAAAACTCTCGTAAAGCATGATTTCCTAAATAATTTTTAATATTTATTTCCTTTAAATAAAAATATAATAATTAAACTTTTATACAGAAAATAAAATTATCCTAAAAATAAATTATAAAATTATATTTTATAGTAATGTTAAAATGCATGTTAAATATCAGAAAAAAAATATATAAAAATGAGTGTGAGGGAGGGAGTACTAGACAACTGGGAAGGACATGAACTCTTAAACTTCAAACAAAATTAACAAAAAAAACTGCATCTCCACAATTTTTATCCCCAGTTAATGATTAGTACACTTTCTAATTAAAGAAAATCTGAAAAAACAAAGTGCACCAAGTCCACCATTCCCTAGTGTCCCCCACACACACCTCTATTTAAACCAAGTATTTCCTCTCAGTTTCCATAACAACTTCTACTTAATCTGAATCAGTAGGAGAAAAAGAAAAATTCATGGAAGGAGGACAACAAGAAATCCATCTTCTTAGCTTCTTTGGCATCGTCAAAGAAACCTTTAAAATCATAACCTCACACAGAAAAATTTTCAGCCAAATTACACTCTCTGTTATCCTTCCTCTTTCCTTCATTTACTGGGCTCAAAATGAACTCTCCCAGTCCATGTTTGGGAAACTTACCCCAGACAACAATGCCATGGATGATACTCAAATGGTATTTAAAAAATATTCTGAGACTTCATGGACCTCATTTTCGCTATTCATCATACCTCTTTTCTTTGTTTCGATGATCCTTCACCTCCTTTCCACATCTGCAGTTGTATACACCATTGCATGCATTTACACTGCAAAAGAATTTACTTATATTAAGGTTATGAAAGTTTTTCCAAAGGTCTGGAAAAGACTTACAATCACTTTGTTATGGAACTTTTTCATTTCTCTTGCACTAATCATAGGTGCTTTACTTATCACATGTCTGTGGTTTGTTGCTTTAGGAACAAGTACCACTGTAATTACAGTTGCTGTCATTTTTTTACTGATATATCTATCGGGTGTTGTATATTTGAGCTTTGTGTGGCAGCTATTGTCGGGCATCATATCAATTTTAGAAGACGTGTGTGGATTTCAAGCAATGATGAGGAGCAAAAACTTGATTAAAGGAAAAACCGGAGTCTCTGTTGCAATTTCTCTAATATATAGCATCTGTTTCTTTGGAGCTGACCGCTTTTTAAAAGCAAGTGTTGTGAGCTTAGACTCGGTTTGGGGAAAGATATTGAATGCATGTCTTTGGTCTATGATAATCTCAATGTTAGTTCTCTTTGGACTTGTCACACGGACAATTATCTACTTCATCTGCAAATCTTATCACCATGAAGATATTGATAAAGCATTCCTTGCCGATCATCTTGAGGCGTGTCATAGAGAATATGATCCATTGGATACCAAGGATGTTGATCACATACCGCATTCCATGGTTTAAATTTGCTATTGTTGGCCCCGAGTATAAATTTCAAGGTGGTCTTGGTCGTAAATACCACTGTTTGTTCTGCATATCTGATCACCATGACAACATCTCTGTTCTATATCGGATTCCAAGGATGTTGAGTTGCAGCATTCCCAGATTTAAATTCGATACTGTTGTTCTTGACACTGTTAACGTTATCTGTATGACATGTTAATCATAATTGAGAATAAAGGAGATCAGATTAATTACTTCATATACCTCACTAAGTCGTCTTTCATACACCGAATCTTAGTTACACATGTAAAGCAAACTAATTTCTTTAAGGACTGCTACAAACAACAGATACACATACGGCAAACATATATATCTTCATGTTCCTCCGGTAGTTCTTCAAAATTTTTTTTGTTTAAACCAGTTCTAGACCTGTGACATGTATTTGTTAGATAAAATTCTGCTTTGATTAGTTTCGTTTGTTGCTTGTTTTTCTTCTAAAATTTTAGTGCCACTATAAATTTAACTTTCGTTTAAGCCATAAAAATGAAGTTTTCTATTAATATGAAATTCAGACTTTCACCATTTACCACTTACATAACTAACATATGAAAAATATTCCAGATACATTAATCACTCTCTTCATATGCACATATCAAACATGTCTCACTATTGGAGCATATATAAGTTCTTTTTTTTATTGGAAATCTTAGAAAGTTTAGATACATAACATGGATAACATTTAAGGTTCTATGAAAAGAAATAATACTGAGCTAATCGTCATTCTAAAGACCTTGCTGAGGATGTACTGTTGTTGGAGAGTGAGGAAGTCCACGAAGGATCACTCTTTATTTGCAAACTCAAGGAGGGTAACTTAGCAGTAAAGAAAACAATATCCTCGTCATTGTTCATATCCAAAAAGAGTTGAAAACTTCTTGGATCTGGAGGCAGATTCACGTCCAAAACTCCTTCAAGAATTTGAACTATCTGACTCATTGACGGCCTTGCATTTTCATCATCTTGGATGCACCAACAAGCTAGTCTACAAATCTTTGTTACTTCTTCGATATCAGCAATGTAATTTAAATTAGGGTCCAATATGCTAAGGACATCGCCTCCATCTATTGTCACGTTTGCAGCTCTTGCTGGAAAGAAGTTAACTTTACCATCTCGAGTTTGCTGCATATTTCGCCTACCTGACACAAATTCAAACAGCATCATTCCATAGCTATACACATCCGCTTTTGCTGTTATGGCTGCTCCTGATATCCATTCTGGTGCAAGATATCCTCTAGTCCCTCTCATGGTTGTCAAGACCCTGCTAAAGTCACGCCCAACCAGCTTTGCTAGACCAAAATCCGCAATTTTGGGACACATGTCATCGTTTAAAAGTATGTTTTCTGGTTTTACATCACAGTGAATGATGCAGTTGATGCATTTTTCGTGCAGATAAACCAGCCCTTTAGCTATCCCCAAAGCAATGTCATACCTTGTTTTCCAGGACAATACACTTCCACCTTTGTCTGCTTTGAAAATATGAGAATCTAATGAGCCCTTGGACATATACTCATACACTAACAATTTCTCATTACCGCGAGAGCAAAAACCACGAAGATGCACAAGATTTACATGCTGAATGTTCCCGATGGTGCTGACTTCATTGCGGAATTGCTTCTCTCCTTGGTTGAGGCCTTCCAACTTCTTAACTGCTATGACTGTAGAATCAGGCATTGTTCCCTTGAAAACAGATCCAAAGCCTCCTCCTCCCAACCTATCTGAGAAATTCTTTGTGGCACTTTGTATATCTTTGTAACCATAAGCCACCAATGTACCTTCAACAGCCCTCTCCCCTGCTTTCCTTAATTTCCACGCCAAAATAAATCCTACAAGGATCATTGATGCAACTACAGATGACCCTCCAACAATGCCGTAAACAACCTTCCTACTTTTTTTGGAGAACTCAAGTGAATTGAGTCTAATATATATTACCTTCCCGTCAACATTTTCTTTTGATAGCTGTTGCATGTTAAAGAGATCTCCTCTCCAAGTAAAACAGGCACTGTCATGGTAAGCATAAGCAGTGCAAGAACAATTGCTCAGACACATAGATTTGCAGCCTCTCATACTCCTAACGAACGACACAGATTGAGAATTATTGGGCAACTTAACGTAAGAATATTTTCCAAACATGTCTTTTCCACCACTGGATGAGTTTGTTTTAGCACACTCCAATTCGATATTTCGGACACAACCTCCAGAGTAATCTCCCAAAATCCAACTTTTCTCAAACCTACTCTTAAAGGCAGGCAGGCAATTACAGAAAGGTAAAGCAAGTTGATTACATATGCCATATGCCCCGCAAACATCACTCACTTCACATTGTTGTTTTGGCTCAGACCAAATGAAACTCCACTTATTGGTTTTGTCCAACCAAGAGAATAGTTTGATTTGCCCGGATTTATCTATGACAAGTCTAGATATGATTGATAGAGTACGTATCGAAGAATATGAGAAGGAAGTCTCATTTTTGTTGGAAACATAGCTGAAATTAAACAAAGAATAAGAATTTTGGTTCATCTCAGGTACTTTGCTAAATGTCTGGCCATCCCAATATCCACTATACCATATCTGCTTGGACCTGTTCCACATAATCACACCCTGATTGCCAACTGGGTCTACTTCCAACGTGTATAATCCAGGAGAAGGATCTTCCAAATTCTTCCAAGAAGTAAGAGTTTTCGTCATGTTTGTACGTTTATCATATGAAATCCTAGTACCTGGCAACCATGTATCAGTAGGATAATCCAAGCTTTGCCACAGTATTGAACTTGGCCCATTTCTCAAAACGAAGTTTCCTTCATCAAGAAGTACTGCCTCTAGATTGCGAAAATTAGATCCTGTATCAGTGAACCAAACTTGGGCTTGGGTCTCATCGAAAAGCACCAAGTTACCATTAACAATCCTCAGCTCTGAGGAATTCTTATTGCTTACAGGCTTCTCCCTGTTTGCTACCCAAACGACAGTTTGTTCGGAAACCTTCTTGTACCAGATGCCAATGTAGTACTTGGAAGAGTTACCTGGTTTAAAGAAACCAAGTTCATAATTTCCGCCTGAAGAGACAATGGTTTGGTCACCAGAGAGGGACTGACTAGCTGATATGCTATCAGCTCCAAAGCAAAGATGAATGGGAAATAAAAATAACAATAATGATAGTTGCATGAAAATATTGCTTTCTTTAGCACCCATAGCGAGCTTTGAAATGTGCATGAAAAGTTGTTCTCTATTTGCCGAGGAATGCGAACTACATGATATAAACGAATGTGCAAAGTAATTTTTTGAAGGCAACAGGGTCAAATGTAAAGAAGACTCTTGTTTCTAGAATCCCCAGTCAATTATTAAATTCCTGCCTTACCGAAAGTAAAATGGAAAGTAAGCACACGGCAATTTAGAAAAAAGAAATAGAAAATTCCTTCCATTTTCTTATTTCCCAATTTGTTTTAAAAACAATAAGTAAAATTATTTTACTTACAAAAAATTCCAGTTGACCTCGGAAATTTATGAATTTATTAAATAATTGTTATTTTTGTTTTAGAAAATTTATATAGTATTTTATTCAAGAAAAATAAATATAAAAATATCTCAAAAATATTTTGTAATTGAAACACACACACGGATGGAAATTTGTTTCGACTTTATCCCTGACTTCCACATTTTCTTTTGGAAAATGATTTTCGTGAGTTCAAACAAATACCTAATGCACTCAGCTTTGATATTTGAAAAAATTACAAGTATGTGTAAAAGCGTATTTCTCATTGGTCGAATGCACCCGGCTTCTTTGATTTCTTCCTTGAAACAAAGGCTTGAAATTAGTGAAATCTTGACTAAATAAACATTTTAATAGCTAAGTATTACCACGCACAGAACAATTACAAATAATTAAAAAATTAAAAAGAAATCACGCATGCTTATTTGTAAAAAATTCAGTAGAAGATGCCTGAATGTTCCAATACTTAGACGTCACAATTAGTTCCTTTCGGTAATCTCGTGTCAATTACTTTGTTGTTTCGTGTACTCATAATGTCAGATAACAAATTAAAATTGGAGAAAAATATTACATTAAATAACATAAACGTGTAAATTTAAAATTGGGTTGGAGATGATAGACACAATTTGTTGAAGTTGGTACAAGGCTGATGCAGTTATAGTAGTTTGAATCTGAATATTTGTGATTTAGCAAATTATCTTGTGAAAGTAAAACATTTTTTCGTTGGTGTTATGGAAGATATCAACAAGTTCTTAAATTCAACAAAATCAATTTTTTTAACAAATGTGCTATTATTTTTGCAAGGCATTTTAAACCTCAGATATCGCTCTGCCCGGAGGATATGTAACAAAACCAGCACTTTGATTTGGAAAGTATAGCACTTTAGGACCACTAGCAGGCTAGTAATACAAATATTATAAAACTACATTCATGTATTGACAAAACCTTTCGATTGGGATCGGAATTTCTATTTCCTATTTGACTTATTTATTTTGGTAGTTGGTACATCTGACAATATTAGAGTTCTTCATTCTTTTTCGCTGAGAACTGAGCATGAATATCGCAGCGATCGCTATACTGGGATATAGCAAATGTAATCCCTTCCAAAGTGTCAATACTAAAACTGTAGTTAGATACCAACAGCCCGAATACTACGTTGACAGACAGGAATACTACGTTGACGGACAACATTAATAACAATAACCATCAACATAACAATAACCATCAACGTAACGTAAAAGTGAAAGAGGATATCAGAATTGAGTCCCTCAAAGCGAGAAGTATGGAGTCAAATATGGGTAATCATCTCAATAAAATTGATATTGTATCAGCTGATATACCATTATTTTATGGTCTCTTGGAGTTGATGAATTCATGAATTTGCATATTGATGTTGATAGATTCTTTGATGTTATGGGTGTTACTGAGAGTAAACAGGTGAAGATATGATAGCTATCTGGTTAAAGAGTATTGCTGCGATTTAGTGGGATAAACTGGTTATGCTGGGAAAAAAGGAAATGAAAGAACCGTTCAAAACATGGCGACGGATTAGACGGTTGATGTTGGAGATATTTTCACCAGAGAATTATGAGTATAAGATTCATAAAGAGCGTGAAGATGAATGGTACAGTTCAACATTATGAACCTGATAATGCTTACAATGTGTTTGATATTTGTCCTCAACCAAAACAGGATAGCTTGTTGGGTTGCAATCATGTGGATGATATAGTAGAGCATTATGGACTTGAAAATAATGTGTTCGATGAATGTTCTCAACTAAAAGAGAATAATCTGTGGAATACATATGAGGTTGAAGAAGGAGGTGAGACAACAAGTGGTGAAGATTTTGTGTCTTCTCAAGTGGGCGTAGATGATATGGTGATAAAAGAAGATAAGAATAAAGATATAGAAGAACACATTAAAGAAAGCCTTGAGAATGTTTCTAAAGACGGGAATGAGGGTGATGATAAACGTCTTGTTCAAATTGTGCAAACATTGTCCTTGAACACTTATACATCACTGGAGGTAGATGATTTGCAACATGAGAACTTAACTCAATCATTGTGTAAGAACTTGTGCAAGATAAGTCTCTGAACTTCTCAAAATTTGATAAATTGTGAATAGAACCAAAACTTTAATTTGATGGAGATAGTTAGTGAAATCAAGTTGCTTTTGCAAATTTATGTCTCCAAAAATAATGTTGTTTGGAGTAACCTATTGGATGTCACTAACGTAAGTGTAAATTACGTGGCTGACATTGTTGGTTTGAAGTACAAAGATGATGTGGTTTTTGATAATTTTCATGTGGATTCATATGAGTTGGTAATGGGTAGGCCACATCAATTTGATCAGAATTATGTCATAAAAGTAGAGAGAAAAATAGTTGACGTCATAGATAATGATGGGAAGTATGTTTTGTATTCGTTGGAAGATAAAGGTGTTTTGAAGTCATCATATGAATCTGTGTTCTCTTTTGGCACAACACATGAGTTTGGTGATGTCGATTCCAAATTTATGCACACAAAGGTTATCATAGTTGGTTGGAGCTGATTTCAGTGATACATTTATGCTTAAAAATAATTTTGGATGAGGATATGAGCTATAAAGTTCCAAAAAGGTCGACGCATTTAAAAGTTCCACCATGACGAGATAAACAGCAAATCGACGTAATTTTTATTCTAGATAAGAACTCGAGGTCGAGTTCTTTTGAAGTGGAGGAGTCTAATTTAGGAGGATTTCGATTTTATGTATCGGAAAAAAGGTACAAGCAAAAGGACTACATGATCACGGTAATAGGATTGCATGATCACGCTACGGAGGAGGGATGATAGACACGATCACGCTTTGGATGTCATGATCATGCCAAACCAACAGTTGTAATTTGGAGAGGGTGTAGGGTTTATGCATGACCATGCTAAATACTGCATGATCATGCTGCCTAACAATAGATATTTTATTTTTGATTAGGATTTGGTTTTGTTTATTTAGTTTTAGGGTTTTATATCCCTACCCATATAAACATCATCATTATGTACCAGATTAATAATCTTTTATTGAAGTTGAAACCCTGGAGAATTTTCTCATGTCATTCTTGTGGATTTAACAAAACCCTTGTGGATTCAAGGTTTGCCTTGTGGATTCAAGAAATGAATGGATTTCTCGTGTAAGAGTCCTTACGAGAATTAGCGCTTACTTCTCTTATAATTCCGTGATGCATTATGAACTTATGTCATAACTCTCGTGTCCTTTATATTTATTGAGGTAATAATATAAAGGTTGGCTTTGACCGTAAATTCTGCATTCTTAGTCTATTTAGACTTGTGTGGGGAAGGTTGATGTTCTTGTGGTGCTGGTGCAGAAGGGCTAGCGGGTTTGCTGAAAACAGAGGACACGAGAGCAGGCCACGCAGGTGACTCAAAGAAAAAGAGAATACGACTATGACAACTTGTATCAGATCTTTGTTGCCCAATCTTTCTGGATTTCGTTGGGTTATTTCATCAAAAGATTGTGAATAATCCACTGGACAGCGACGCTTATGATGATGTTGCTTGGTTTGAGAAAGTTATGTGTGAATCGCTAGACGCTAACTTGTTACCGTTGGTTCAGAAATACGAAGTCATGAAATAGAAACCGGATGAGATGATGAGGGCAATGGGAAATCATATTGATGTGGTGGAGGACAGGTTTAGTGACTTGTCACTTTAGATTGCTTCTCCTGCCGATGGATGGTTGGAGGAATTACAGGAAATCAGATTTATAATGATGTTCCGTAGGTGGGATGTTGCCAAAATCTCGTTGGGTGATGGAGACCTTAAAACTAATATTAATGTTTATGTTCCTAAGAATTCTATGGTGAATCATGGAAAGAAAGTGGTGCATGGTGCACGAGTCGCTCAAACTGAAGCCAAGCGCGTTGGACAACCCAATGTGTCAAAAACAATTATGTGTTTTGTTTGCGAGGGGCCTCATGTGGCTAGGGTATGTCCCCATGGAGAAATGGTTCATTCTATGGATGATGTTGATAGCGAAGTTGAATTTGGTTTTGAAGAGGCGGCGAAAACTGATGATGGTCATTATTGCGCCAATTATGACGTTGCGCAAAAGGTTGTTGGGTGTTTGTCCGCAGGGGACCATATTTTATAAAAAATATTTAAAGATTGGAAATCATGCTTCTTTATGGGCTGATCTATGCGAGAAGGAACGGGTTGCAAAAAGAACAGGTTTTATATGTGGGGTTAATACTTTGCAGGTTGTTGAAGATGCTCCACGTGTGGGGGCGTCGTTCAAAACGGAGTAGGCTTTGTTGGAGGCTAGCAGGTGAGCCTAAGGAGCCTGTACAATTGGGCGACCAGCGCCTAGGTTGGCTTAATTATTTGGGGAATATGAGACAAGCGGGTGATCAGATTCTTGGATGATGGGTAACAAAGTCAGGCCGGTGGAAGGCATGCGAAAGCACTGATTTGGTTTGTTTGCATCGTTCAAGTTAGTGGGGTGACTTTACAAAATGGGCAGCGACATCATAACCTTTAAGGGGGGCTAGCATTGAGGCGCTTGATTGGGTTGTTGACATGATGAAGGCAGAATTAAGGATGGTCATGAAATTGAGGCAAAACTCAAGTCAATGAGGACATTGACTCAAGTCGTGTAGGATGGTTTGTAAGACTTCTTGGCTGGGCATGAGTTGGGAGAACCTAGGTTAAATGAGACGTCGCTCGGTGACAGCCAAGGCGACTGGGCATGGCGTCTCTTAGTCGACGATAATTGTGCGCGCAGTCTGACTAGATGGGGTGACCGGGGCTACTGGTTCTGCTGGGGTTACTGGTGACAGTCTTAACAACAACTAGTGTGAGTAGCAAATCACTTGGTAACGATTATTTACAGTTTTAATGAGTCATAGAAGTTGGATGACAAGGGAAACTGGAAAATAATAAGGGCACAAGTGGCAGGCACTCAAGGGGACAGTTGCAAGGCATGTGGTACAATTGTTTAAACTGCCCGACAATTATAAACTGCCCTGAAGTTCAAATTTGTGGCTGGACTCTTTATATTTTAGGCATTCAGATGTAAACATGTATTGTGTATGAAATATATTGCTCGTATAGTAGAAATATAGGCAATAATGGGGGAAACACTTGGATGGGGAAAAATCTAAGTGTATTATGGGTAGATTGCATGAGAAATGAAACCGAGGGGAGTAATAGCGTTGTGAACTCCTGCCATAACTCTTGTGTCCTTTGTATTTATTGAGGTAATAAATATAAAAGTTGGTTTTGACTGTAAATGTTGCGCACTTAGTCTATTTGGACTTGTATGGGAAAGGCTGTCATTCTTGTAGTGCGAGTACAGTCGGGGCTTCCGGGTCTACTAGGCAACAGAGGACACGAGAGCAGGCCGCGCAGGTGACTCGAAGAAAAAAAGAATACCTCTGGGACAATAGGTATAACGGGCACTTGACTGCAACATGGACAATAAACCTAACAACTCTCCAAGTTGGAGATGCTCTTATAAACGGAACTAGCTTAATACAGTAAAAATTATCAATACCATTATAAGTGAAAATACAATCACTCTGATGCTCGTTTACTAATGCACACAGGATCTCTAATTAACTCTTTATTTGTCAACCAGGGGAGGATAACTTTTCAGTGAAGTTAACAATATCCTCCTCATTGTCCATATCCATAAAGAGTTGAAGACGTCGTGGACCTAGAGGTAGATTCATGTCCATTACACCTTCAAGAATATGAACTATCTGACTCATTGATGGCCTAACATTTTCATCATCCTGGATGCACCAATAACCTAGTTGATATATCTTCGTTACTTGTTCTATATCAGCACTTCCATCTAAATATGAGTCCAAAATGTCAAGGATGTTGCCTCCATCTATTGTCACATTTGCAGCTCTTGCAGGAAAGAACTCAACTTTACCATCTCTTCTTTGATCCATATTTCGTCTACCTGACACAAACTCAAACAACATCATTCCATAGCTATAAACATCTGCTTTTGTTGTTATAGCTAGCCCTGATATCCATTATGGTGCAAGATACCCTATAGTTCCTCTCATGGTTGTCAAAACCCTACTAAAAGCATGCCCAACCAACTTTGTTAGACCAAAATATGCAACTTTGGGACACATATATTATATTGAGGAAATACTAGTGTATTTTCTACTCTTCTGATCTGTTTTATTGTCCTTTACTGCTTTCCTAGTATTTTCTACTTTTGTCTCATTGGAACGTTAAGGTTGTTATTGGTGTATGGCTGAGATTGTCTGGTTCTTAACAGTTGTCTCTTAGTTTGTCATTTAGTTGAGCCTACATATGGTCTCATGCTCCTGGGATGTAATCAGAGTGAACATTGTAGCCATTCCATACTCCTAGATAAGGTTGAAACTCTCAGTAACAATTCTCTGCATTCCTTCGTTTAGACTATCTATTTGATTGTCTTCATGGTATCAGAGCGGAGTGCACGGGAGAATTAATTAACATTCTGTTTATTTTCCGATCATTCGAGTGTTGTGTTCCTCATTGCTGGTGCTCGTTTGACATATCAAGAAATGATGACACCCCTCTTTCTTCATCCCTCGGATAACGCTAGTTCGATCCAAGTGGATAAGCTTCAAGGGTCATCTGATTACAGGCTATGGCGTAGATCGATAGAAATCAATCTCTCGTCAAAACGCAAACTGGTTTTCGTCACAGGTACGGTTCCATTGCCCACTGATGATCTTATTAAAGCTGAAATGTGTGAGACTTATAAAAATATGGTTATTGTCTGGATCACTAATAATGTCTCACCCACTATTAAAAGATCCATCATGTATATGACTGATGCAAAAGATATTTGGGCTAATCTTGAAAAATGATTTTCTTTAACAAATGGAAGTCGTAAATACAAGTTGTGTAAAGATTTGTATGAATTGAAACAACAAAGTACTTCTATCACAGAGTATTATACATCTATGAAGGCTGTTTGGGAGGAACTAGATTCTTTAAATATGCTTCCTGTTATTGCTGCCCCAACCCCAGAAGTAGTCAAGCTGTTAGATGCTATAGCTCTACAAAAAGAGGAATCTAGGTTGTTTCAGTTTTTAAATAGGTTGGATGAACAATATAACTCTCATAGAAGTCAGTTATTGTTACAAATACCATTACCCAGTAGAGGTTTCCTGCTCTGCACTAGAACAAGAAGAAGCACAACGTGTTATGCTGAATTTGGGGGCATCTGGAAGTGATTTGATGGCCATGTTTAGTAAAGCTTCTCAAGATAAACCAGTTGTTGTTTGCAATGTTTGTGGAAAGGGACATCTTGCTAAAAATTATTGGCAGATTGTGGGTTATCCTAGTTGGCATCCTCATTCTACAAAGTCCAACACAGGCACAGGAGGAGCTCGTAGATCATATGTTCAGTCTACTCAGCATTCAGGAAAGTGGCAGCCTCAGAACTCTCTAAAATCTGGTGTTCAACATCAGAAATTTGCAGCACATGCCCAGACAAGTGATGCTGCTCAGTTGTTTACTCCACAACAACTCGAACGATTGGCACAAATGATGACAACTATCCCATCTAAGCAGTCTGATAATGATGATGAAATCGATTTTCATTTTTCTGGAATGATATCATGCTTCAATGCCGGTGACAATTCTACGGAGTGGATTGTGGATTCGGGGGCTTCTGACCATATGACCTCTCTTTCCTCAACTTTGGCTAATGCTACGTCTTTGGAGGGGACACATAACATCAATTTGCCAACAGGAGCTGCTGTGATTATATCACAAAAAGTTCAGGTACATTTGACCCCAACCTTGTGTTAGTGTAGGTGCCCTAGAGGCAATACATTATTCTTTTATAATCTTTATGTCAGTTGATCATTCAATAAATGTATTTATTATGACCTTAATTACTGCGATATTTTGTTAGCATAATAAATGTCCTTAGAATCATGATACAAATTGTATAGTTTAAGTACATGACTTGAACTTGAGATTATATAATATATCATATTCTTAAAGGTCCCTAGTCGAGTATTATTATAGAGGACAATAATAATACATAGATAGACTAGTATGTTGTTTGACAAGATAACCACATCTCATTGGTTATAAGTATGGGGATACTAAAGTCAATACATAGGTACATGTGAGAGTACATGGTACTGGACAGACCCACAGTGAGATTCTTCATGTTTAATAAAGTCATAAGAAAGACTCACAGTGATAATGGTGTAACGATCCTTTGACTTGAAATCATTATATTTCCATACGAGGATTAATATACTTTGACTACATTAAAAGTTACTTTTGATCGGGTGATGATAAAAGTGGACATCGGGTATATCATGAGTCGTATGAGAAATATGAATGATAGATAAAGGATTTAACCCTCCTATAATTAGGAGAAATATTATTGGCCTCTTGATTGAGTGAGATTATAAAAGCATGGCCATGCTCAAATAATGATTTTTCTCGATAATCTACTCATGGATCAAGTAAACTCGGATTAAATGTTGAAGAGGATGACTAAATACATGCCTCGAGTTTAATCTATAATATGTATGGTTAAAGGGATTATATTACACGAAAAATATTAATCACGAAAGGTTTTATCTAATCACGATTTAATTATTGTTTAATTGGGTAACAATGATGTATTACTAGATACCGCTCATTGTTTATAATTTTATTAGAGAATAAAATTATTGTCAATTAAATAATAGCCTATAGGGTCGCACAAATAGAGCACTTAATGGAATAGTTAATTTAAATTATAGATTTAAATTAATTGATGATTATTTGAATTTTATTATAATTAAGTAAGACTTAATTGAGATAATATAAATTCGAATTAAAAGGAATATTTTTGCCCATAATAATTAAGTATGACTTACTTATTAATTAAATAATAGAAATTCATTTTTATTATTTAATCCAATACCTACTAGGGTTGGGCTTTGCTATTATGGGCCTTTTTAATCAGCCATTATAAATAGATAATGATAGGTTAAAGAGGCTTGTACGTTTTTAAGAAAAAAACCCTAGCAACAAAGAGAGGCAGAGACAATTCAGATCGTCAAGAAGGAGGCTAGTACATCCATTCGTTAGTCAAGTTCGTGAGACGTTCTTGAAGGTGCTCGTGTGTATACCATAGAGGTGTTTCTCCGAGAGGTAGACACAAAGCGTAATAGCTAGGATCTCCGTTGAGTTCGTGAAAGTTAAGCTCTTGAAAGGTATGATTCGTTATCTCCATAATCTGCCCATAATTATACATGGATCCTGTTTTGGGTTTCGAAATTTTTGTTTTATTTACGTTTATCCGCTGCGTTTTATGCCTTCGGAACCCAACAATGGCATCAGAGCTACGTGTATAAGGGGCTGATTTGGTTACGTGTTTACTGTATTTTTACAAGTATGCATGTGTGATGAGTCTGCCATGATAACAGTTATGTTATATGAGTCTGCCATGATAACAGTTATGTTATATGAATGATATGATGAATCTGTTAATGATCTATATGATGATACTAGTATGTTTAAGATCTGCCATAACTCTTATGTATGCGATCTCTTAAAATATGTATACTGATACATGTTTTTGGTCACTGGGATATGGATCGTGTGTATACTGATACATGCTTCTGGAATAGTATTCTGATACATGTTTTGCTAGTATTCTGATACTTGATTTTGCAAAAATTTCCGCCATCGGGGGGCTCGCTGCCCCCCCGAACCCCCCTAGCGACCTCACCGCGGAGGTCGATCCGCGTGCTTAGGGTTTTGTTTTTAATTTGTGCTTATGACATATGCTTTACTTATTTATTATTCTTGATTGGATCAGGATAAGTGATAAATAGTATGTCATCTTTATATGATCTATCATGTTCTTTAATGGTTACTTGAGCATGGTGCATAGTTATGGCCTTAAGACCTTAGTTGTAATGGTTTATTCTTTTGGTTTGTAATAAATACGACTTGCATATCGTTTTCTATTTGTAGTTGTTTTATCTCGAATGTAACTCGAGTTCTTTTGTAAGTTCATTAGTATAATTCTTAATGTAACATCCAAGAAGGACAAGGGAAAGAGGAGGCATCCTATGGAGGCCAAGGAGACAATGGAAGCAATAGAGAAGACATATGTAATAGTTATTTTTTACACCATAGACTGACCTTGATCTTTTCATTAGCCTGAAAAGATCACATAGGATTGGGCCATAATTATTGCACGTTTACTTTACGCACTTTTCATATGATGTATAAATAGTATGTGTAGAGTAGAAAATGCATGTTTTAATTAGATTAATGATGCATGTATGTATTATATACATCACCCATGTCATGCCTTTAAACAAGATAAAATCTGTAACGACTCAAGATTTAAAATTAACAAACGATCATGAGATTCTCGTGTTTATGAAATACGGAATAAAATACGAATTTTCTTTATTTCTGACATGGGACGATTTTGTCAACAACGGGTTCATAGAACTTGTAAGGCTGTGGGTTTTAAGCGAGACCGATGTGACTCCTCCACTACCTGGAAATCAAACCATTGACGAGTATTGATTTGAAGTATTTTATTCAAGGAAAAATTGGGAATCTCTTTATGATGGGATCATGATCGTTCTAAATTAAAAATCCCTAAGTAAAAATATTAAGTTTTAATCAGATGCTTTCCAATGAATGAACACTCATTAAATCCTAGATCGATAAGGGGAAGGGCTGTCAGTGGCAGGGGACTCCTATCTATCATGGTGAAATGCGACGAATATAAACGGTTATATTCGGACGTTGTATCATTGGGTCTAACTTAACTGAGTCATCATAATAAGGTGAATATAAACGGTTATATTCAACTATTATGAACTTAGAAGCATAGAGTTTGGTTAAAAATCTATTAGATAGATAAGATCAATTGTTGTTCACCAAATTATCCAAGAATTATATATGATATAATTGACAACTGTTGTCTACCTAAATAATCATGTTTTAAGGATACCAGTGGTTGACTTAGAACATGACGAAATATGGATCTTGGCTCACTAGAAAGATTTATGGGATATACTTTCCGAATTAATAGTTAGGGCTATTAATTTGATAAAAAATAGTGGGAGATATATTATGAATATATCATAATCATATGAACATAAAATTTTAACTCAGACAATCTAATGTTTATTTTGCGCTTTTATTATTGTAGATACTGAGTAATGGCAAACAACACAAACACACTGTCCGTACGTTCAATCCTTGAGAAGGACAAGCTGACAGGAGGAAACAACTTCCTAGACTGGCAGAGGAATTTGAGGATTGTCCTCAGGCAGGAGCGCAAGCTTCATGTCATTGATATTCCTCCTCCAGGCCCCCTTCCTGAGGGTGCTACTGCTGATGAACGAGCAGCACGCACAAGGGATGAGAATGATGCAAATGATGTTGCATGTCTTATGTTGGCAACTATGAGTGCTGAGCTTCAAAGACAACATGTGCATATGGATGCATATACTATCAATGAGCACTTGCAAAGCATGTTTGCAAGCCAAACTCGTCAAGAAAGGTTCAACACGAGTAAGTCACTTTTTAATTGCAAACAAGGGGCGAGTGAACCAGTTGGCCCACATGTTCTGAAGATGATTGGTTACATTGAGTACCTTGAAACTTTGGGTTTCCCGATTGGTCCGGAAACTGGTATTGACCTAATCATGAATTCTTTGAACAACAAATTCACTCAGTTTGTTGTGAACTATAATATGAATTAATTTGACAAAACACCTACTGAATTGTTTCATATGTTGAGAACATATGAGACCAACATGAAGACAGCTGAACCTGCTCCCATACTGATGGTGGGAAATAAAGGTAAGGCCAAAGGGAAGGGCAAATGGAAGGGTAAGAAGAAGATTGGATCTGATTCTACACCCAAGCCAAAGTCAGGTCCCAAACAGGCTTTAAAGCCTAAAGGTGGTGTGGCCAAGGGTGAATATCACTACTGTAAGAAAGATGGTCACTGGAAGAGAAACTGTCCAATTTACTTGGAGGATCTGAAGAAAAAGAAAGCAGTTCAGATTTCTGGATCAGGTATTTATGTTATAGAAGTCAATTTGTCTATTTCTACATCTTGGGTATTTGATACTGGATGTGCTTCTCACATTTGTATAAATGTGCAGGGCCTGCAGAGAAGTAGAACTTTGGCTAAGGGAGAAGTGGACCTAAGAGTAGGCAATGGAGCAAAAGTTGCTGCTTTAGCTGTAGGGACTTATTATTTATCTATGCCCTCTGGGCTTGTTTTAGAACTAGAAGACTGTTTTTACGTGCCTGCGATTCGCAGAAACATTATTTCTGTTTCCTGTTTGAACAAGAAAGGTTTTTCGTTTACAATAAAGAACAACAGTTGCTCTTTTGCTTTGAATGATTTAACCTATGGTGTTGCGCGTTTATTTAATGGTTTATATGTTCTTGATTTAGATAACCCTGTCTGTAATATAGAAAACAAACGACTTAAAATGAATGACTCAAATCAAACATACCTCTGGCATTGTCGTCTAGGCCACATAAATGAGAAACGCATATCCAAATTACATAAGGATGGATACTTGGATAAGTTTGATTTTGAATCATACCAAGAATGCGAATCTTGTTTGCTTGGTAAGATGACTAAAGCCCCTTTCACTGGTAAGGGTCAAAGGGCCACTAAATGTCTGGAGCTAATACATAGTGATGTATGTGGCCCAATGCGTGTAATGGCTAGAGGAGGCTACTACTACTTCATAACATTTACTGATGATTTCAGTAGATATGGATATGTATATCTTATGAAGAACAAATCCGATTCTTTTGAAAAATTTAAAGAATACAAGGTTGAAGTAGAGAAGCAAATTAGCGGAGATGCAAGTATTAAGATCTTACGATCCGATCATGGGGGTGAATACTTAAGCACCGAATTTAGAGAGTATTTGAAAGAGTGTGGTATTGTATCACAACTCACTCCGCCAGGAACACCTCAATGGAATGGAGTTTCAGAGAGGAGAAATCGCACCTTGTTGGATATGATGCGATCGATGATGAGTCATGCAGATCTTCCAATTAGTTTCTGGGGTTACGCTCTAGAAACAGCGGCTTTCACACTTAACCGTGTTCCCACTAAGAAGGTTCAAAAGACTCCATATGAGATATGGAAGGAGAAACGGTCAGGCATGAACTTTATGAAAGTTTGGGGATGTAAGGCGTTTGTGAAACGTCAAGAATCTGACAAGCTTGGACCTAAATCCGAAGAGTGCATTTTTGTAGGATACCCTAATGAAATAAAGGCGTATTATTTTTATAGTCCTTCTGAGCAGAAAGTGTTTATTGCTCGAGATGCTGTCTTCATGGAAAGAGATTTTGTTTCCAAAAGAAACAGTGGGAGAACTATAGATCTCGATGAAGATCGAGAACCGCAAAATAGCATTGAACCTGAAGTGGAACAAGAGCAGAATAATGATAATGCTCAACAAACACAGGTTGTTCGTAGGTCTGGTAGATTTCGCCATGAGCCAGAGAGATATGGATTTCTCATGACTCAGTGTGGTGATTTGATGCTCATAGATGAAGATGAGCCTCTCACATACCAAGATGCTATGAACAGTCCAGACTCTAAGAGATGGCTTGAAGCCATGAAATCCGAGATAGATTCCATGTACGAAAACCAAGTATGGACTTTGGTTGATCCACCTGAAGGGGTAAAACCCATAGGGTACAAATGGGTTTTTAAGAAGAAAAAGGGCATGGATGGAAATGTTCAGACCTATAAAGCTAGGCTGGTTGCAAAAGGTTTCAAACAAATTCATGGTATTGACTATGATGAAACTTTTTCACCAGTGGCTATGGTCAAGTCTATAAGGATTTTACTTGCCATTGCAGCATTCCATGATTATGAAATCTGGCAAATGGATGTCAAAACAGCCTTCCTTAATGGAAGCCTTGAAGAGGATGTGTACATGACACAACCTGAGGGTTTTGTCGATCCAAGGAATGCTGGCAAGGTATGTAAATTGTGTTGATCCATTTATGGATTGAAGCAATCCTCTAGGAGATGGAATATCCGTTTTGATGAAATAGTCACAGAGTATGGCTTTGTTCAAAACGAAGATGAACCGTGTGTTTACAAGAAGGTTAGTGGGAGCTATGTGGCATTCATAGTACTATATGTTGATGATATACTACTAATGGGGAATGACATACCTTCTCTAAAGGCTGTTAAGACTTGGTTAGGGAGCAATTTCTCCATTAAAGACTTAGGAGAGGCATCCTACATTCTAGGAATGAGGATCTATAGAGAAAGATCTAGAAGGATGATCGGTCTAAGTCAGAGCTCATACATTGATAAGGTTTTGCATCGTTTTGGAATGCAAAATGCAAAAAGGGGATATGTCCCCGTGTCTCAAGGGATAACGATCTCTAAGGACCAGTGTCCGAAATCATTGGATGAGAAGGACCACATGAATAAAGTTCCATATGCTTCAGCAATTGGATCTATCATGTATGCAATGGTATGTACTCGCCCAGATGTCTCGTATGCTTTGAGCATGACGAGCAGATACCAGTCTAATCCGGGTGAAGGTCATTGGACGGCAGTTAAGAATATTCTTAAGTACCTGAAAAGAACTAAAGATTCATTCTTGGTGTATGGAGGAGAAGAGAAACTCGTTGTAAAAGGTTACACCGATGCAAGTTTCCAAACAGACAGAGATGATACTGTATCACAGTCTGGTTTTGTGTTTTGTCTAAACGGAGGTGCTGTAAGCTGGAAGAGTTTAAAGCAAGAAACAGTGGCTGATTCTACAATGAAGGCTGAGTACATTGCAGCTTGTGAAGCAGCTAAGGAGGCCGTTTGGATTCGAAAGTTCATTTCTGATTTGGGAGTGGTTCCATCGATCGCAGATCCCATTGATCTATACTGCGATAATAATGGAGCCTTTGCACAGGCTAAAGAACCTAGATCACACTCCCGGGCTAAACATATACTCAGGAGATTTCACCTTATTCGAGAGATTAATGAAAGGGGTGATATACACATATGTAAAGTGCACACAAATGATAACATTGCAGACCCACTGACCAAAGGCTTGTCGCAGCAGAAGCACGATGGTCACACTAGTTCCATGGGTATTAGATATATGGGTGATTGGCTCTAGTGCAAGTGGGAGATTGTTAGTGTAGGTGCCCTAGAGGCAATACATTATTCTTTTATAATCTTTATGTCAGTTGATCATTCAATAAATGTATTTATTATGACCTTAATTACTGCGATATTTTGTTAGCATAATAAATGTCCTTAGAATCATGATACAAATTGTATAGTTTAAGTACATGACTTGAACTTGAGATTATATAATATATCATATTCTTAAAGGTCCCTAGTCGAGTATTATTATATAGGACAATAATAATACATAGATAGACTAGTATGTTGTTTGACAAGATAACCACATCTCATTGGTTATAAGTATGGAGATACTAAAGTCAATACATAGGTACATATGAGAGTACATGGTACTGGACAGACCCACAGTGAGATTCTTCATGTTTAATAAAGTCATAAGAAAGACTCACGGTGATAATGGTGTAACGATCCTTTGACTTGAAATCATTATATTTCTATACGAGGATTAATATACTTTGACTACATTAAAAGTTACTTTTGATCGGGTGATGATAAAAGTGGACATCGGGTATATCATGAGTCGTATGAGAAATATGAATGATAGATAAAGGATTTAACCCTCCTATAATTAGGAGAGATATTATTGGCCTCTTGATTGAGTGAGATTATAAAAGCATGGCCATGCTCAAATAATGATTTGTCTCGATAATCTACTCATGGATCAAGTAAACCCGGATTAAATGTTGAAGAGGATGACTAAATACATGCCTCGAGTTTAATCTATAATATGTATGGTTAAAGGGATTATATTACACGAAAAATATTAATCACGAAAGGTTTTATCTAATCACGATTTAATTATTGTTTAATTGGGTAACAATGATGTATTACTAGATACCGCTCATTGTTTATAATTTTATTAGAGAATAAAATTATTGTCAATTAAATAATAGCCTATAGGGTCGCACAAATAGAGCACTTAATGGAATAGTTAATTTAAATTATAGATTTAAATTAATTGATGATTATTTGAATTTTATTATAATTAAGTAAGACTTAATTGAGATAATATAAATTCGAATTAAAAGGAATGTTTTTGCCCATAATAATTAAGTATGACTTAGTTATTAATTAAATAATAGAAATTCGTTTTTATTATTTAATCCAATACCTACTAGGGTTGGGCTTTGCTATTATGGGCCTTTTTAATCAGCCATTATAAATAGATAATGATAGGTTAAAGAGGCTTGTACGTTTTTAAGAAAAAAACCCTAGCAGCAAAGAGAGGCAGAGACAATTCAGATCGTCAAGAAGGAGGCTAGTACATCCATTCCGTAGTCAAGTTCGTGAGACGTTCTTGAAGGTGCTCGTGTGGATACCATAGAGGTGTTTCTCCGAGAGGTAGACACAAAGCGTGATAGCTAGGATCTCCGTTGAGTTCGTGAAAGTTAAGCTCTTGAAAGGTATGATTCGTTATCTCCATAATCTGCCCATAATTATACATGGATCATGTTTTGGGTTTCGAAATTTTTGTTTTATTTACGTTTATCCGCTGCGTTTTATGCCTTCGGAACCCAACACCTTGACTCTCAATGATGTCTTGTGTGTGCCTTCGTTTAAGCATAACCTACTTTATGTGCAACGCTTACTAAGAGAGAACAATTGTGATGTGCATTTCTATTCTACTCATTGTGTGATCTTTGATAAACTTTCAAAACAAATACATGCTACTGGGATTGCTAAAAATGATCTGTATTACATTAATTCTTCTGCTCCTATAAATACAACCTACTTGTCTGCTGATTGCAATATTGTCTCTGCCACTGCTGAAAGTGACTTGGCTTTGTGGCACCATCGTCTGGGACATGCCTCTGTGTCTAGCCTCAAACATATTCCTTGTATTAAATACTCTACTTCTCACCCTACTACAGTGTGTGTTTCCTGTCCCATGTCAAAACTCACTAGACTCTCTTTTACAAAAAGCAAGTCACATGCTTCTACAATCTTTGAACTGTTGCACTTGGACATATGGGTCCGTATAAGGTCCCTTATAAATCAAAGTACAGATATTTTTTGACAATTATCGATTATTTTTTCCGTAATACATGGGTCTATCTGTTGCACCTTAAATCAGATGCTCTTGCTACACTGAAATCTTTTCTGAAATATGTGTCAAATCACTTCAATGCATCTGTGAAATCCATTCATTCTGATAACGCTTTGGAGTTTACATCTTCATCTTGCAATGAGTTCTTCTCTGCTAATGGAATCCTCCACCAAACTTCATGTCCATATCGACCACAGAAAAATGCTCGAGTGGAACGGAAACACCGTCACATTTTAGAGGTGGCTAGAGCTCTTCGTTTTCATGCTGGTTTGTCTTTGGATTTCTGGGGGGCTTGTGTTCTTACAGCCGTGCATTTGATCAATAAAATTCCAACTCGTGTTCTGTACAACAGATCTCCTCATGAGCTGTTATACAATGAATTACCTGAATATGATAATCTAAAGGTCTTCGGGTGCTTGGCCTTTGCATATAATCATTCCCCACCTCTTGATAAATTTGAACATCGTGGTGTGCCTTGTGTTTTCCTTGGCTACCCACCAGGTCAGAAAGGCTATCGTCTTCTAAACCTTCTTACAAAACAAGAATTTTCCTCTAGAGATGTGGTGTTTCACGAAACCATTTTTCCATATCATAAAGACTCTGCCAGCAACTATATGCAGCCCATCCCTCCTTCTATGACTAATAACAACTATGATTGTGTCGATGAACTATACACAACTGATATACCTGAACCACCACAGTTGAATTCCACTCCACCAAGCCCAGAATCTTCTTCTGCTGCCAACAGTCCCGTTCCACTTGTTCTCTCTCCTATTCCTGTTAGGAGATCAACTAGACCTTATGTTCCACCACATTGGCTACAAGATTTTGTGACACCCAATAATACTCATCACATTTCGAATCTTGCTGTTACATCTATAGACAACAATTTTAATTGTTTTTTATCTACTATCTCTACACACCAAGACCCTGTCTCCTTTAATGTGGCTGTCCAAAGTAATGAGTGGGTCGAAGCAATGAATTTAGAGCTGGAAGCTCTTGAACTGAACAACACTTGGGATATTGTGGAGCTACCTCAAGGAAAACGTTCTATTGATTCTAAATGGATTTTCAAAACAAAGTTCAAAGAGGATGGTTCCATAGCAAGTACAAAGCACGTCTTGTTATCTTGGGTTGTCACCAAAAGTCTGGTGTGGACTAGTTTGAAACTTTGGCTCTGGTTGCCAAACTTACAACCGTTCGAATTGTTCTTGCCGTGGCTGCAATTCAAAGCTGGTACACTCATCAAATGGACGTATCTAACGCCTTTTTACATGGCAACTTGTCTGAAATTGTCTATATGAAAATGCCTAAACGTTACAGAGGAATTGGGGGTAGAATTTCTGTGAATATGGAGCTGTCTCTTGTCCCACCAAATATGGTCTGTCGTCTAAGGAAGTCTCTGTATGGTCTCCGTCAAGCACCACGTTTGTGGTTTGACAAATTATCTACGACTCTGCTTCAGATGGGATATCAACAGTCCAAAACGGACTATAGCTTATTCAGCAAGCACACTTCTTCCAACATAACACTTGTTCTAGTTTACGTTGATGATTTGTTGTTGAGTGGCAACTGTCTCACAGTCATTGGCAAACTCAAGTCTCTTCTAGCTCAACATTTCCACATGAAAGATCTTGGCCAGCTGCGTTATTTTCTGGGTCTTGAGATTGACAACTCTGCTGATGGTATTTTTCTAAGTCAGCGAAAGTACACAATTGACATCTTAAAGGAGCACAACTTGTTGAATGCCAGACCTTTATTACTACCTTTGGATTCTCACATAAAGTTAACTCCAGATTTGGGTGATCCTCTTCCTAATCCTCTAGTGTACCAACGTCTACTTGGGCAGTTGATTTACCTGACAATCACACGCCCAGACATTTGTTTTAGCGTGCAACTTCTCTCTTAATACACCAACAAGCCAACCACGGCACATCTCCAAGTTGCTTATCGATAGCTGCGGTATCTTGCTGGTTCAAAGTCTCAAGGCATCCTGTTAGCTTCCAATTCTGCAGCCCAGTTGACTGCATTTTACGATAGTGACTGGGCGTCTTGTCCAATTTCCCGAAGATCCACCACGGGTTACTGTATTTTCTTAGGCAACTCGCCCATCTCGTGGAAGTCCAAAAAACAGTCTGTAGCATCGAGATTCTCCGTAGAAGTAGAATATCGGGCAATGGCCCTCACCACATGCGAAATGACTTGGTTATCTGCCTTACTTAAAGATTTGGACCTCAAAAATATTCCACCTACTCTGTTGAACTGTGACAACAAAGCAGCCCTTTCTATAGTTGCAAACCCGGTACTTCATGAGCGTACCAAGCACGTTGAACTAGATTGTCACTACGTTCGTGATCAAGTCAAAACTGGAAATATTAAGACTGTTCATGTGTCTTCTCAAAAACAGGTAGCAGACATCTTCACCAAGCAGCTGTCAGTTGGTTTACACAATTCTCATTTGAACAAGCTTACAGTATCATCCAAGGATTCCCCTGTCGCTTGAGGGGGAGTATTGAGGAAATACTAGTGTATTTTCTACTCTGCTGATCTGTTTTATTGTCCTTTACTCCTTTCCTAATATTTTCTACTTTTGTCTCATTGAAACATTAAGGTTGTTATTGGTGTATGGCTGAGATTGTCTGGGTCTTAACAGCTGTCTCTTAGTTTGTCATTTAGATGAGCCTACATATGTCTCATGCTCCTAGGATGTAATCAGAGTGAACATTGTAGCCATTCCATACTCCCGGATAAGGTTGAAACTCTGAGTAACAATTATATGCATTCCTTCCTGTATACTATCTCTTTGATTGTCTTCATATTCATCCAGAAGAATGTTTTCGGGTTTAATATCACAATGTATGATGCAGTCGATGCATTTCTCATGCAGATAAACTAACCATTTTGCTATGCCTAGTGAAATGGCATACCTTGTTTTCCAGGATAATATACTTTTACCCTTCTCTGCTTTGAAGATATGGGAATCTAATGAACCATTGGACATATACTCATACACAAGCAACTTCTCGTTACCTTGAGAACAGAAACCACGAAGATGCACAAGATTTACATGTTGAATGTTCCCAATTGTGCTAACTTCATTGTGGAATTGCTTTTCTCCTTGGTTAATGCCTTCCAACTTCTTCACTGCTATTACTATTGAGTTCGGCAATGTTCCTTTGAAAACAGATCCAAAACCTCCTCCACCCAACCTTTCTGAGAAATTCTTTGTGGCAATTTTCATATCTTTGTAATCATAGGCCACCAATGTACCTTCTACAGCTTGAGCACTCTTCACTTCCTTTAAATTCCTTCTTCTAATTATAATTAAAATAAGCCCTAAAGGAATTATTAACATAACTACAGATGACCCTCCAACAGCTCCATAAACAAACCTCCTACTCTTTTTAGAGAACTCTAGTGGGCTGAGTCTTATATAGATGACCTTCCCGTTATTGTCGTCTTTTGATAGCTGTTGCATATTATAGAGGTCCGTGTTCCAAGTAAAACAGGTACCATCATGGTAAGAATAAGCACTGCAAGAACAGTTGCTAAAACATACAGATTTGCAGTCTGCAATACTTCCAACAGATGAAACGGATCGAGAATTATCAGGCAACTTAATGTATGAATATTTTCCAAACACCTCTTTTTGGCCATTGGATGCATTTGTTTTACCACACTCCAGCTTGTTGTTTCTGACACAACCACCAGAGTAATCTCCCAAGCTCCAACTTTTCTCAAACCTACTCTCGAAGGCGGGCAGACAATTACAGGGAGGTAAAGCAAGTTGATTACATATACCATACGCCCCACAAACATCACTAACTTCACACTGTTGTTTTGGCACAGACCAAATTAAGACCCACTTATTGTTTTTTCCCAACCATGAAAATAGCTGTAACTGCCCAGAAAATCTATGATGGTTCTGGATATACAGTGTGGAGTCTGTATCACATTGTAGGATAAAGAAGTCTCATTTTCATTGGTAATATAGGTGAAGTTAAACAGAGAATAAGAATTATGGCGCACATTAGGTACTAAACCAAATGCTTGACCATCCCAAGGTCCACTCTTCCATATCTGCTTCGACCTGTTCCACATAATGACACCCTCATTGTTAATTGGATCAACTTCCAGTATAAACAATCCAGGAGCAGGATCTTCGGAATTCTTCCATGAAGTAAGAGTTCTCATTTTGTTTGTACGTTTATCATATGAAATCTTACTACCTGGCAACCAGGTGTGAGATGGGTAATCAAAGCTGAACATGACTCATTTCTCAAAACCAAGTTTCCATCATCAAAAAGTACTGCTACTAGAGTGTAAGAAGTAAATTCTGTCTTCGTGGACCAAACTTGTGTTTTCATCTCGTCTAAAAGCACCAAATTACCATCTACAACTTTCAGCTCTGAGGTATACTTATTTCTTACAGGTTTCGCCCTGTTTGCAACCCAAACTACGGTTTGCTCTGGGACCTTTTTGAACCAGATGCCAATAAAGTACTTGGAAGAGCTACTAGGCTTGAAGAAACCAAGTTCGTAATTTCCACCAGAAGAGATTATGGTATTGTTGCCAGAGAGAGACTGATTAGCTAATATGCTATCAGCTCCAAAAGAGGGATAAATGTTGATAAATAAACATATGAGAAGTAGTGTTAACATAGAATAGTACTCCATTGCTAGTACAAATATATGCATGCAAAGTTCATATTTCCTACTGGAGAATGCAGCTCAAAATATACTATAAGCAATGAGACCAACTACAAAGAAGACCTTGTCTCTCTAGACGACTAGTCAATCTTTGTGAATCTCTTGTTTGTAAAGTATAAAAGGTTTTGGTCAAGAGGAAGTACAAAACTACAAATGAAGCCACCGTAACCCTAAGCTCACGACAATTGCTTCTCTCCCGTTCCCTCCCATTAATTTTTGGTTGTCTTTCTACCACGTTTGGTTGGCTATGCATGGAGGATTAGTAGTTATCGATCTAAAAATTGTCCACAAATAATTAAATTAATTTCAGAATTATTTAAATAGGAATATTAATATGTCGATTTCAATACTCAATCAGTCCACTTGTTTTATTATGTAGAAGTAGTCAACAACTTCTATAAATCAAATTATGTTATTATATATATTTCTATGTGAAAAATCACCTTATAAATAGAAGAATTATGAATAGACTAAGGGCCCGTTTGGGGTTTTTATAAAAAATGTAACTTATGATTTAAAATTGAAAATTGTCATATGAACCTGATAACTTATAAGTTATTTAAGTGTTTGGATAATTTCATGTATAAGTTACTTATAAGTTTATAATGTGTTTAGTAAATCGTAACTTAAAAGTTATAATTTTTTAAAAAGAAAATAAAATTTAAATTACAAATTATATAAATTAATAATTTTAATACATGAATATAAAAATCTAAAATCTAAAAACAAGTAATAAAATTATACGATTGGAATGAGTTTTGAAATAAAATTAAAATCAAAGATAATTAACTATCATTTAAAATTTTAAATGTACAAATTTCATATCCAACAAATTTCATCAAATTAATTTTAGAAAAATTAATATTATTAAAAATATTTAATATATCATACAAATTTTAAACTAATATAAATTTAAAAAAAAAACTAGGAGACAGAGTAAATGAGTTGTGATAAAATGAAAATGAAGAATAAAAAGTAAATGTTAGGATTTCTAACATTTCATTTATGGCTCAGAATGGATTCTAAGCCAAACAGGTAAGCAAATAGTATATTGTGCTTTGGACTCAAATGAGCCCCAAGAATGATGAATGATGAGCCGAACATGCACAAAGATGCTCAAACATGCACAAAGATGCTAGAAATGACAAAATGGACATAAATTATATGTGCCACTAATAAATTAATGGGCACGCAATATCTTTCTGGCTAGCTTTACAAAATGTTAAAAAAATAAAAATTTGTTAAAGAAACAAAAAGAGGGTATTTTTATAGAAGGATTATGTACAGACCAAGTCTTTTTTATATATGTTTCTTTGGTTAATTGTGAAAAACAAACTATGTGTTTGGAAATAAAATTATAAAAACATCCCAATTCTCCTGAAAACGAGCCCCTAATAAATAAACTATATCTTTTATCTTATTTTCGTGTATTTGCTAACATGTTCACAACATGAGCTAGCATTTCTAAAGCATTACTTCAGAACACCTGAATTCAACACAATTTATAAATGGTCTGAAGTCCAAACTCAATCTCTATCTGTGCAGAGCAACAATTAGAAGAATCAGAAATAAAGATGCAGATCTTAGATTTAAGCAAAGTCACCTTTCCTAGTTCTCTGACAGAAGACCGATAACTCAAACTATCCCTGTGAAAATCGAGTCTGGGTGATGTTAAGATTTTTCAAGAGGAAATCTTTGTCTCATGACAGGTTTCTTTGTAAATCAAATCAGACCCCAAAGCAGATCGGGATTAATTGCATAAACCCACATAATTTACATTAAGCTTCAAAACCTTTAAGGAATCTGAGTATCTGACCCAAATCTGTCTAGCTATGTCACTCAATGGATTCTAGCCGCTAAAGCATACCCCAAGCAGGTCTATTGACATTCCGGGTTCATAATTCAAGTTTTCCTATACCCTTCTTGATCCACAAGAATCATCAGGATTGGGTAAGAGCCCATCGGGTTGAGGTTAGTACTTTGGAGATTTGAAGACCCTTCGCGGTGTCTTCAGTTTGGCCCCGGGTCATCTCTACTTCCATATTAAAAACCCAATATTCTTTCTGGACATCATGTGTACCCTATTTGCTATCAGTTATACATTAATCTTAACTTTGTTAATCTATCAGTTATATTCTCCTAAACATGGTATGCAGCTATCAGATTAACACTAAGCGAAAAAATATTATATTAAAGTTAGCAAATGGACGTCGAACAGATAGGTCTCAGTGAGTCTCATGTTTATTAGTCTCTTGCTTGAGATTAATTATGACATGTGACTCAATTATCACATTGTAAAGATTCTATGAGAACAAATAATTAGCACAGTATATTCAAAGGCTACAGCCTATACAGCCTGAACCCCCACAGTTAGAAAACTAGAATATAATCAAAACTTCCCTAAAATTGTGAAGCAGGTAAACATTCTATTCCTGAACACACCACAATCAGAAAACTACTATGTAATAAAAAAAATTCTAAAATTGCAAATAAGTAGGTAATACTATATAAGAACAATTCATTCAGGAGGCCAAATAATTAGCACAGTATATATTTTGTGCATTAATTTGAAGTTCAACACAATAAAATTACATTGACAAACAGAATTTTGATTCTATCATCAAATAAAGACTGAAAAACAGAATTAGGAATTTATTATGATCTTAACATAATTAGTATATTCGATAAACAAATGAACCTCAAGTTAGAAGATTAGTTATAGCTTAAATCAAGTCAAAACACATTAGACAACTCTAATGCAAATCCTAACATACAAATTAGAGATACATTACATGAGGTTTAGTTCTGGGGTTAATATTAGCACCTTAGTGGGTAAGCCTAAAAAATGACAAGGATGTCTAGCTTATGCCTCAAATAAGCACCTTCCCGGGCATAATGTCTTAGAGCCGAGAGCTATAACATTTAAAATTTGCACTTACTATTTACTGCAATTGATACATGTTCATTATATATCTGATTAGTCATTGTGGTCAGTTTCCAAAAATTTTACACCACGCCTTACTCTTCTAAGTATACTAACCCTTTCTTCACGACTATTTAGAGCACGTTGTCTAAGTCTTTTATGTTCACTGACTGCTCCCACAAAATCTTTGCTTCCAAAATTATATTTGGTATGAAACTCTTCATCCTTTTTCCATTCACTGTGACTTTCAAGTTTCTGATATTTGCATGATGGCTGAATTCCTCTACAAAGGTGGCTGAAATAGTAATGAGGGTCGACATAGGAAGGGGATGAGGAAACAATACCTTTGATGGTGTTTGGCTGGAGAAACTCAAGAAATTCTTGTATCTCAGCAAAACATGCATGGTCAGAATATGGAACCGCATACATATATTTATGATATCTTTCAACTGACTTCACAATCATATTTGGCATTTCTATGTTGCTATAGGCGCCAATATTTGAGCTCCGGTTAATTCTATTTCCGCGAGAAACTGAACGTGATGAAGATCGTAGAGGATCTCGATTTTCTCCAACCCATTTTAATGCCCATGGAAGACCAGATGGCATGATCCCTATAGTTGGGCGCACCAAATTTAGTCCCTCCAAAGTATCGATGCTAAAACTGTAACGGGGAACAGCCCGCACTCTAGTCACTGAGGTTTTCGTTGTAAAGATGCCATGTAACCCCAGTAGATGCATTGTTTGCAAGCGCTCAGGCCACACCCAGATCTGCTCAGAAGAATTGAAGGAAGAGGTCGATTACTAATTATCTCGATTTTATAAGCATGACTTCAAATGTTTTGAGGTATTCGTAATTTTATTTCGAAATTTGTAATTGAAATTTTTAACAGTAATTTTAAGTCACGAAAAGTATGTATGTTCAAATGCATACATGATCAGATAAGAAGATATACCCATCACCATCTTTGTATTAAAATCTTCTACATGTTCTTCATAATAAGGTAATTTTAAAAAAAAGTTCCAGAAATTAGCATTTCACAATACAAAATATTTTTGATAGCATTGACTTCTTACAAGGTCAGACCCGAGGTCCAAGGTAATGCACTAAATTTTCTCCTATGGTCAGCCAGAGCATTGTCGACAGACTACTGAAGTACAGTAGTACATATTCAGTTTTCAATAAATCTATATATTTCTTGACCCTTATTCCAATGGAAATTCTAAGCTTGCTAGTACACATTTCACAGTAGTTTATACATTGTACTTTTAATTGCCGGTTTGAGGTAATCCACAGCCCGACGAAGAAAGCAACTGAAATTCTTTCTAATCAATGAGATGGAGCATAAATTATTAGCACTATCCATCCGGGAGGAGGGCATTATGTCGTGGGAAATGTAGTGACAAAATACACTCTTCTAAACTTAATGCATACATATACACGTGTGTGTGCGTGTGTATACATATATATTTATTATGCTCTTCAAAGAATAGAAGTTTCAAATTAACAAAGTCATGAAAATACCTTTGTTTTAAGCACCCTTGAAATGTTTAATAGAAGTTCTTCTTTACCCAAAGAGTCGATCCCAATAATGATGTCGTGATCAGGATTAGAGACTATGATGTCGACGATCTGCAATCAGTATCAAAAGAGTAACCAATAAGAGTCAACTGTGCTACATGTTTCGCTGAATATTGAGTTCTAACAGAAAGCTCTAATACTGGAGACCAGGGTTCATCTGCTCTCTTAATGTTCTTTGACATAAATATATTCCCCAGAATCATAAACTAAGTTTGAAACATGTAAGCGGTGTTAAAGACAAACAGAATTTCAGAGAAATTTTAAATCTTACAAGAGGTTAAAAGTACACAAACTTAAAGAAATACACAATTTTTTATTTGAATTTATTGTTAGACAATCGGTATTGATTCTGGTAGTCGAAATGCAAGTAATTAATTTCATAATTTGCCATGGATTATTGTTGTGCACATCTATCCAACATCTGTTTCTTCTTTGATCTGATACTGGCAGCTGAATTTACTATAATACAACTTCAGCTATTGACCTTGCACGCCTGTTAATTGTCTGTTTTTACGCTGATGTTGATATCTTACCACAATAATAATATAAAATTTTAGCTATTGGTCATCTGGTATGGTTGTACACGTCTATTCATGGTTCTATCTTAAATCACCACTGTAACAGATTCCCAAAGTCCCATATATGTAGTCAAGTACTTGCACCTGTTTGAGTTATATTATAGTATACTGTCATTCAACAACATAGGCTGAACTAAACTTGTCTATTTTTAGTCCTTAAAGACAGTATCAAAAAAACTCTACAAGAATTGCAGTTAATAAGAAAAAGGGAATACAATTATGCCATGGTAGCATGGTTGTCACGGCGCTAAGTCAAGACGAGTCGATGGACCTCCGGCTAGTCGACTAGTCGATTAGTCGTGGACTAGTCGACCAAAAAAAACGTAACTGTAATTAAATATAAGATAACATATATGTATATTTTATATAATTTAGACTTCTAAATTCCAAGTTTCTAACATCTACCAACATATTGTATTTTAGATCCTTGCATTTCATATCCAAGGATGAGGACTTGTCACAACTTACAAGTTACCACTTTGTTAATTATTATAACTTACAGTTAAAACGTACAAGTACATACATGCATGATACATATATGTATATATACAATCATATTCGTATACATATACAACATAATATATATGTATAGTTATAAAATATCATATTATACTTATAATATTGTACAGACATGTATATATAATATAACTATATTTATATACATGTGTGTGTGAAAGAAGAAGAAAAAGAAGCTTATTGTGAATTAAGGTTAAAGAAGATCTGGAAAGTGGAAAACCTCAGTATATGTTAGGGCTGGGTCGCATTCTCTGTTAAAATGGATTTGAACAGGATTTGGGTCTTTAAAATAAACCAGTTGACCTGGAACGACTAGTCGCCCAGTCGACCGGTCAGTCAACTAGTTGCTCGAAATATCTGATTTTTTCCAGTCGACAAGTTCAGTCGACTTCTAAATCTCGACTGCTGGACTAGTCGCCACTAGTCGCGACTAGTCTCGAGGGCCGTGACAACCATGCATGGTAGCCCCATTAAAACGTATTAAGACAAATGAATATGCACCTGCTGAGCAGCAACTTTACGAGGAGGAAATATAAACGAAGGATTGCAGTAAGTGTTATCTAAGTAAAGATTGTCAATTTTCTCATTTTTGAGAGCATTAAGTAGCATAGTTTTTCCAATTTGTGCCCTCTTACTGGTTCTTTCCCACCGAAAGTCCCCAGTGTAGAGCATGCAGCCAAACTCTCCCTGGAACAAATACATTACCGCCCCTGCTAACATATAAAATGAGTAAGGTTCAAAGTGCTAAACAATTTATTCATATAAACAATGACTTAAAAATCAACTATTAACAAAATCATAGTAAGCACAGTGTACGTGAATTTAAATGTAAGCACGAAAAGGCTAATATTTAAATTACAGTTTCACCAAAAACCCGAAAATTAGCGCAATCAAAATCTTCAGTCAGACTCTAGATCAAACAATTACCAAGCAAACTAAAACCGCGAAAAAAGGAAGCGATAATTACCGGGACAATGTTGAGCGTCAATGGCCATGACCTTAACAGTGACAAGCGAATTACAGGAAGGGGAGATCAAAGAAAGAGAGTACCAAACACCGGTTTCGACAATTCGAAGAAGAGATAGATTAAAGTCAGGGAATTTAGAGGGGAAAAGCTTGGCGGTGATGCGAGAGCAGTATAAAGGGGCTATTTTCCAGGTGGGAGAGAGTCCTTTAGTGTGATCGGAGTGGAGGTGAGTGAGGAAATAGACTTGACTGCCGTGAGTCCAACGGTCCACTGATACCATTCCTGCCTCCATTCTTTTGTTATTGCTTTGCCCTATTTTTGGGTTTTTGGGAAATGTTATGTGTCTGATTTGATTTTAGAAATGTAGCGGGAGGGGCTGAGGGGGGCGAGGAATTTTTTGTGCGGTGCTAAATACAATAACAAATTATTTCATATTTCATGCAGTAACGAGAGATTACTTATAAGCCCTTTAAAATTGAGGTTAAGACTTTAAATTTTAAGTAAGGCGATGAGAGATTACTTATAAGAGCAACTCCAATGGACTTCCCTATTTTTATCCCCTAAAATATATTAAAGTAAAGATTACCTAAAATATAGGTAATGAAAAAGCTATTTCACTCCAATCATATTCCCTATTTTGCTTCCCTATATTTCCAAAACGATACTTAATTATTATTTTGGAGAGAAATAATTGAAAAAGAAGAAATGAACAAGAAGAAAAGGTGAAGAGAGCAGGAGAGAGAGAAGAGAATGAGCGAGGTTTGATGAGCTGAAAGATTTAGGGGAGACAATTTTCTTCCCCAAACATGGGGTTCCATTTTCTCTCACCTAAAAAATATGGGGAAGGGGGAGCACCGTTGGAGAAGCTTATTTGAGGTTCAATCCCTATATGTGTACAGCTGGAGGAGAAAATAGGTAAGGGCTCTATGCATTGGACTTGCTCTAAGTCCTTTAAGAGCAAGTTCAGTGGACAAGCCCAGATCCCTGACGAATTTACTTTACAGCAAGCCAACTCAACAAAAAGTGGGCTCCTTAAAAAAGTGGACGATGAAGTCTAATGCAAGACTCAAGTCCAACTTTTAGTAGACCCTACTTGATTAATTTTAAACAGTTTATATATTATATTTAAGTAGTTAATATAATTTTGACATGATTGTTTTAAATAATATATATTATCTTTAAGTTGTAATATAATTTTGACTTTTTTTAATTTTTAATAAAAAATTAAGAAAAACTAAGAATTAAATTAAAATAATACATGACTTACAAATTAAATGCATTATATAATAAAAAAAACATTACATTCAAACAAATTAACGACTATCATGGAACCTTGCAATATGCTCAATCAAATCGGATTGTAGTTGACGATGTTTTTGTTTGTCGCGAATTTGGATATTTCTTTCAATATATCTTTCATAAGGGGCTAAAGGTTCTTCGCCCAAGTTTGGAGGTGGTAAACCATCTGTTGCATCATCGTAAGTTGGTAGAGGGCCAAATGGAGTGGCATATGTGTCTCTCTCGTCCTCGACAATCATATTGTGTAGTATGATACATGCTCTCATTATTTTAGAGAGATCTGCTTTATCCCAAAATCGTGCAGGACCACGTACAATTGCAAATCGAGACTGCAACATACCGAACGCTCTTTCAACATCTTTTCGTTGGCCTTCTTGATATTTTGAAAACAATTTTCTCTTCTCACCTTGAGGTCGAGGAATTGTTTTCACGAATGTAGCCCATTAAGGATAGATTCCATCTGTGAGATAGTATCCCATATTATAATTGTTACCATTTATATTATAATTTACCTCAGGAGCACGACCCTCCAATACATCATCAAATATCGGTGACCGATCTAACACATTTATATCGTTATTAGAACCTGCAACTCCGAAAAATGCATGCCATATCCATAAGTCTGATGATGCAACAACTTCTAGTAATATTGTTGGAACCCCTTTATGACCACTCATGAACATTTCTTTCCATGCTTTGGGGCAGTTTTTCCATTGTCAGTGCATACAATCAATACTGCCCATCATACCTGGAAAACCGCGAGCCTCTCCCATCTCAAGGAGACGTTGCACATCATTTGCGTTCGGTTTTCGCAAATATTCACTTTCAAAAATTGAAACAACATCAGTAACAAACATTTTCAAGCATTCGATGGCAGTGGACTTACCAATACGCACATAGTCGTCAACGGCATCAACTCCAACTCCATATGCCAGCATACGTATGGCCGCCGTGCATTTTTGTAAAGGTGATAGGCCTCTTCTTCCTAGTGCATCAACCCTTTGCTGAAAATATGGATCAAAATTTGAAAGAGCGTCCACAATTCGAAGGAACACATGTCTTCCCATTCGAAACCTTCGTCGAAATGTCTCTAGAGGGTATACGGGATTTTGTGCACAATAATCTCTCTCTAAACGTTCATGACCTGCTTCGCGATTTCTGCATATCACCCGTCGATTTGTGGTTGATGAGCCTTCTCCATAAATTTGGTTAAATAATTCAAGGCGATGGTCCTCCATTGAATTATCAAAGAAAAACTCTTCAATGAATTCTTCAGACACATCAAAGTTCTCATCCATGGTATAAATTTTGATTTGTATCTTGAATGAAGAAAATGAGTTATAATTTAACACCGAGAACAAATATGTTATATAGGAGATAGAAGGAATACAAGATAACGGCTAGTTCCAAATAAAAATAAACAAACACTAACTTCCAACGGCTACTTCTAAAGAAAAACAAACAAACAGTAGATTACAACGGCTAGTTCTAAAGAAAAACAAACAAACACTAGATTCCAACGATTAGCTTCCAACGGCTAGTTCCAACGTCTTGATTTGATTTCCTCAATCATTTTGGCATGAATTTCTCTTTGAGCATCATTCATTATGCTAGTATCAAGCATAAGAAGCTGCATATCTACTTCCTTTTGCTTTGTATTGACCTCTTTTTGCTTAAGATCATTAAAATATGCCATTAGATCTAATCTCCTGCATGTACTAGCTTTTAATTCTTCGTACTCTTCAACAGCTTTAGAATCTGTCTTTCCTTTTCCCTTCCCCTTCCTCTTAGTGGCTTTTGTTCCTTTAGGACGAACCGGAGATTCAACAACATTTTCATCTGTTGGTGTCTCGTTCATTGATGATGAGTAGGTCCCGGAACTACTTAATTTAGTTCTCTTCGTACTTCCACTATTTGTTGAAGGAGTCCTCCATTTGGGCTGTCTTCGGAGCTCACTCCAGTGCTTGTCAAAGTTGGATTTTTTCTTGTATTTAGCTTTCTGGATGTCATGAGCTAGCTCAATTATGTTGTCCAAGTTTGAACCACTCCCTGCTCTTCGTTCAGCTTGCTCATAGCATGATCCATATCGTTGAGCACCTTCATTAATTCGTTGCCATCTCTTCTTGATAGCTACCGCCCCTCTCTTAATAAGTCCCGAATTGCTTTCTTCACAATAAGTATGGATTCGATCCCAAAATGCCTCACCTTTTTGATCTGTACCGACTGTAGAGTCAATCGATACATTTAACCATGCGCTAATTAAGAGTTTGTCTTCACTCCAATTCCATTGAGTTATACCTCCCCGAGTGTCGTCGAATTCATTGACATCGTCGTGTAGATCCACAATATTTGTGGCATCGAAATTGGAAGTTTGTGAGTGTGGAGAATTTTGATTATTAGTTGGTGTTTGTTGGCTCCCAAAATGTGGTGGTATTGTTTGAAATTTTGAAATTGTGAATTTTGAGGATACCGAAAGAATGGATTAGGAAAAGGGAATTGAGAATTTGGAGTCGGAGGATTGTAACACAAATTTTGGGGGTTCGAAAATTGAGAATTATCGATATTTGTATTTTGAACAAAAGAATAATAAGAATTCGGAAATTGGGTATTCGAGGATTGAGAATTCGGGTTTATTTTTGAGGATTTGAAGGTGAATATTGACGGAGATTCATTTTTTTGCTCTCTAGATTTTTTTAAGAAGATGAGAAGTGTAAAAAAAATATACATAAATCATTGTATTTATAGTGAAAAATATAAACGTTATATTTACAACGTTCATAATTTTAGTCTGATTTATAACGTTAATATTAACGTTATACAGTGCATTCAATCAGCAGGGCAGATAAAATGAAACATATTCAATTGAAAAGTAGCATGAGTGCAGCAGAGTTGGTCAGCCCACCCTGTCGGGCCTGACCAACTTTCTTATTTTGCTCCAACGCGTGAAGCACAGCCAAGTCTCACTCTCTTTCCTCCATGTCACCACTCGGGCCCTGCATTGGACCTGCTCTAAAGTTGAGGTTAAGGCTAAATTTTAAGTCAAGGCGCAGAAATCAAGATAGACACATTTGTGAATATTTATACAATGATCATGAATCTACGTGCAATACTATGTTTATGTCTGTATCTTTGGACTTCAATCATTGAAAAAACTTACTTTTTGCATATTTTTTTCGTAAGATACTTATTTTTACATTAATTTTAGTAATAAAAAAATTATAGTCGATAAATCATTTTAAACTATTTTTATAAAGAAAAATTTGAATCTGAATTTTTATTTAAAAAAGGATCTTCAAAAAATTAACAAACTATATTATGTATATAATTAATAGGAGATGATCCAAAAAAAACCATTTTTATTTTTATTGTCCCAGTCATTTCACTTCAGATTTTTGATTCTAAATACCCCGCAAATGTGATATTTTGGGCGCCGCATGAGGCAATGCGCATTTTACGATTCCGTAAAAAATTAAACTAAGGACAAGTTATTATTTTTTATTTATTTTGTACATGTATGAATTGAATTTTTCATCAACTTTAGTTATGTTTGAGATTTTTTTCAAGATTAAATCACCTAAATATTTTTCTAAATAAATATATATTATTTAGTATTAGTAAGATACTCCCTCTATTTTTTTATATATCGTTTGACTTTTTTGTACACAATTCTAATTTCTTTTACCGCATAGATAAATTAATATTTTTAATTTTTTTTTTATAAATTAAAGTTTTAGTTATATATTTTTTATTCATAAAAAAATTGAAAATTATTATTCTAACTATGCGGTGAAAATACTTAGAAGTGTGTGCTACAAGTCAAACGTCATATAAAAATAATAGAGGAAGGAATTTTTAATAAAAACAAGTGATAGGGTATTCGAATAAATAAAAACATTATTTATATGCATTAAATAGTATATGTTGTGAAAATACTTAGAAGTGTGTGAGTGTGTGCATACAAGTCAAACCTCATATAAAATTAAACAATAGAGGGAGGAATTTTTAATAAAAACAAGTGATAGGGTATTCGAATAGATAAAAATATTATTTATATGCATTGAATAGTATAGCTGTTACATTAAATGCAATAATATCTTCAGGTGTTTCACATAAAGCTAGAGAAGGTTATTATAGTAATTGTTGATTACTGCACGGGGTAAATTATTACTGCATTTAGTAATTATGAATTTTTTGAATCCAGGCGCGTTTGTTTAGAGGGAACGGGGCTACAATTGCACAAACACTCAGATTGGAACGTTTTTTGGATTGACAAAGAGGAATTTTGGGGCATTGGAGGGTAACTCTAAAGCCCCTCTTTACTTGGTCTGAGCATTCGGTCGGCCCGGACCGAACCAAATAGACCGAAAAACTGAATTATAATATTTTTCTAGACTGAACCAGACCGAAATTGTACTATAGACCGGACCGAACTGAACCGAAATATTTTGGTTTGGTCCGGTTTTGAACCGAGCGGACTGAATTTTTTGAAAAAAAAATAAAATTCTATTAAAATTTTAAACCAAAATTATAAAATCTAAAATATAATTAAAGTAAGGTGATATGTTGAGTTCCAAGAGTGTATAAACACAATTACAAAATAAAATTTATGATTATAATTTTTAAGATATATGTAAAATATATAATATACGATTATAATATTTATGATTTGGTCTATTCGGGCCGGACCGAACCGAATTTTATTTCGGTCTATTCGGTCCGGACCAAATAGACCGAATTTTTGAAAAATCAGGACCAAACCGAACCGAATTAGTACGGTTCGGTTCGGTTCGATTTTTCGGTTTCAATTCAATTTTGCTCAACCCTATCTTTACTTCATTTTTAGAGAGTTAAAACTTTCCAAAACAATCATTGTCATCTTTTTTTTCAAATTTAAAGAAATCAATGGTTCAATTTCGCATATGAAGTAACACTTTATATATGAAGTAATATTATATAGAGTACATTGTAGGTCGATGACTTATACTATATTAAATTTATATTTTGGTTGTCAAATTATTTCACTCAGAATTTGAGTGGTCAGATAAATCTTTTAAAGCAGCTCCGTATGAACACAGACAGAGCCGTTATAAGAGATAAGGACAAATTGGTTATTTCATATTGCAATGTTTATATTGTATATATATGTGTGTAGAGTTTATCTTGAACACACCCCAATCAGAAAAACTCAAAATTTAATTCAAATCAAACCCAAAAATGAACCATCAGTGTTTTTGCAGGAATTTGTAAGAATTGGGTAGTAGAGAAAATATCATGGATTGAGTATAATTCGGGGCGTCGATTCCTAACATGTGCCACCCAAACCTGCAACTTTTTCAAATGGACTGAGCCGGAGTTAGATTCTCGAAGCAAAGGTGTGATTAACGGTCCGTTGAGGAACATAACAAGAAAGGATAACGATCATATCATGGAATTGGTGGCTGCTCGAAATGAGTACAATGAGGTGATCAAACAGTTGAAGAATGAAGTAATGAAATGACGTGCATTTGCTCTATTATTGTTGTATGTTTTTCATAATTGGTTTAGCTCAATTGGTGAGAAAAAAGGCAATGACTAATGATGTTTAATCACTACGCCATAAGTGGGCAATTGTAATGACTAAATGGTGTTACAATAGGCCCAAAAAGCGTTACAGTAGATCTATTGTAACACCAAAGTGCGTTACGTATACGAGCATTACAATAGACACCCTAATGTAACACTTCACTGATCTATTGTAACATAGAAGAAAATTTTACAATAGGCAACTAGTGTAACACTAAAAGGCCCAAATGTAACGCAAAATGAGTGATACAATAGCTTGATCAAGATTGTATAAGTGGGACCCACCGGTGGGCTCATATAGCATATTGTAACAATATATTTTATCTACTGCAACACCATTTTTTTGTAATTAAGCAATACTAGCATTTGTAATATAATACTATATTTAAACATACAATACATTAGGATAGACAAATAAAAGGATTAATTTTAAATATTTTGAAATACATGTTATTTTTAAACAACATTCCCAGAAGTAACGTAACATCAAAAAAACAATACATAACAGTCTCATCTCCAAACCAAATATAAATGATAACTCTACTAGATTACAAGTACATTGACAACCATAACTTTGAGCGATGTACCAATGTAAAACAATATACAATATCTAAGAAGTTGGCCGCCTTTAGTGACACGGGTGTTATTGTCATCTTGATCACTTGAATTGGATAAGAGTAATCCCTAAGAGATGCATTTTTTGAGGTACCTACAAGATGGGATAAATGATTAAAATAAATATATAAATCTCGAATTAAAACTTACAGAAACTAGAAGATTACACAGTTCTCGACCAAGTGGAGAATAATATTAAAGTAAATGCAAAAGAATAAAAGAATTATATAAATTACTGTACTTGTTGACTTTTATATATTGTAAAATAACAAAGGAATGTACAATAATATAAACACTTTAACTACTAATATTAATTAAACATCTATCAAATACTCATGTAAACTTCAATTAATCAGTTCCAAACAAAGTGAGTACAACTAAAAAACTTTAACATATGATTCATAATTAGTATATCAAATGTGTTTATGAGTACTATCACAAGTGCAAAAAGTAGCAATTAACCATAGACCTCCACGTAAGCAGAGAACTTATCATGGAGGTTGCGATCACGATTCACTAATTCTCAGCAGTTCTCATCTCTATCAAAGAATTAAGCTGCTTACCTTATACAAGAAAGCCCAAATTCTACCAAATGTTATAGTAAATTATGACAGTATATGAACTTTTGACAAGCGTTAAAAAAGCCAAGAACAAAACCTGTGTATCCAGTTCTTAGATAATACAAAACCAGATTGCAGATCAGCATGATCTTGACCCAGGATTGAACAATCATGTGCGAAAATCTGTTTTAACAATTAAGAAATGACATTGTTGCGAACATCAACCATATAAGAAAATATGTAACTTACTATCTAGTGGATAGAAGGATACACTTTTAACACATCCAGTCCTCCTGGGTGACTTCCGATCAGGATTCTATAACCAAAAGTCAAAAGAGATGAGAATTATTAATGGTCAACCATTGTCAGAGGGCGTAATAGATTTTTTTTATTACCTTGCTATATACCAGAAGTTTGTGATGTTCCTCTAAGCAATAACCAATTAATTTTACAAGATTAGGATGGCGCAACTACCCAAGATAGTTGATTTATACATGTATGTCGAAGGATATAACAACATATTATAACTATTTCTACAAGCACTTGATAAAAGAAGTTCTACCTTAACAGTCTTACTTACCAGCCATTCCTTGTGCCCCTGGAGCCCGTCTTGATTAAGCCTTTTTACAGCTACGACAATCCCAATTCCAGGCCTCGATGCCACAAGTGAGCGTTCATCAACCCATCCTTTAAAATCAGAACTGAATCCTCCTTTCCCTAGTACACTATCAAGATGAAAGTTCCTTGTTGGAATTTTTGAGTTTGTTATATGTGAAGCTTTTCAAATTACCAGACTACAAGATCTCACCCTCGCTCCTAGATATTGCAGGTGCAGATGTTGATGATCTCTTGTGTTGTGCAAGACATGCCTGTACTATAACAAGAGTAAGTCAAATTAACAACGCTAAGTAAGTTGTATTGTAATCTTAGTTTGCATTTGTACTTGTAATATTTAAAGTCTGTAAAAATGTAAAAGAGCAGACCGAAGTTTTTTTTTAAACAGTATCAAGCCTATGGATTATATCTGGAAGAAGATCAAGAAGATCATGCCTCAGAAGAATTATGAAGAAGCTTGGAGTTGAATAAATCTGTTTGGATAAAAATATTCTAAGTCAAAGATCTCTACAAGTCACAGATTTAGTGTTATTGAGAAGTCACTCGAGAACTCCAAATGACTTATCGAGAAGTCTGAAAAGCTTATAGAGAACTCACAGAGAGATATCGACAAGCCAAATTGAAGGCATGAGGTTTGGAGATATCGAAAAGTCATTTCTTCTCTAGAGAACTCAGAGTTATCGACAAGTCAACATTCATTACACTACTAGAAAAAAGACCTTAGACATCGGTTTTTAACTGATGTCTATGTAAAAATTGTATGATGTCTTCGCGACTGATGTTAAAGATATTTTCTCATAGACATCGGTTAAAAACTGATGTCTATGTAATATTACACATCGTTTCTGGAAAATTTCTGATGTCTAATTCACATTCTTGTTATGTAATTGTGTAATGTCAAGTTCAGAAATGTAATATTAGGACGATTAGGCCTATTTAAAAGTATAACACACAAGCAATATTTATAAATTAACATCGATTAAAAATAAAAAACCGATGTCTATATCTTATTAGACATCGGTCATTAATAAAGAACCGATGTTAATTTAAGCAATAGACATCGATTGTTTTCTAAGTACCCGATGTCAATGTTTACAATAGACATCGATTGTTTTCAAAAAAATCGATGTTAATATGATAAATAGACATCGGGTGTTTATTTTTGAATCGATGTTATTACCTTGTTTTCATGTGCTAATATCCCTTTATTAACATCGAATATTTTATTTTTCTAATATCTTTGTGATTTTAATAAATTGCTTTTATATGTGTAAACTGATGTATATTTATGGTTTTTAACATCAGTTATAATAACAATGTGATGTATGTTTCTATTATAATCAAACTAAGCATCTCTGTTTTTGCATGAACCAGAAAACTACCATACTAAAACATCTACCAAAATTTTTCATCCAATCCAATTTTCCATCCAATCAACTAACAATTTTCACCCCATCAACCAACAATTTTCATCCATTTGAACTGCTACAATTTTAAGATAGAATAGACTGGATCTGCAGGTCATGTATGCGCAGATTACCATTGTTAAATACCCATATTGGCAGTGCACCTAGGTCTTCTTCTAGCTGTAAAAAGCAGTATTGTATCAGCATTGACTTAAAGAATATGAAAGTTCATGAAATAACCAACTTAAACTAATGAACATTTACTGCATGGAACTATATGACTTAACCTGTAAAAACTCTAAGTGCCCTAGTCTATCATCTGTCCAGTAATCCCAAACATCGCCGTAGTGTCCAGGCCCCTCTTCCCAAGGACCAATAGTATCTTTCCAGCGTACTGCATTAAGTAATCTATTACCTTCAATTAAACAACCACCTATACCAGTACATAAGAGAGTTGTTCAGATTCTTTAGTCGCAATGTTAAAGCTTATACCACATATGCTCACAGGCATCACAAACAGAATCCCCCCTTCCCTTTCATAACATGAGAAGTTAGCAGCAACTCAAAACTTTAATATATGCTGTAATTACCTAGAAATATGAGAAATATTGGTTTAATATCTGCTAGCATTTTGAAAAGATCATTCCAGAAACCATATCCCTGTGAAGATATGTAGATAACTGTTATATAAAAGGGTGCCTTGAACATTTACCAAATTCTCACTAAAAATTAATATCACAACTCCCAAAACTAGCTGAAATGGTAATTAACAATTAGATATACATCAATTAAGCTTTTATAATTATCATAAAAATATACTCACATATTAATAAGTCATAGTTAAAGTGTTCTTTATAGGATATAAAAGAAATATAATGATCTATGTGCATTAATAGTAACTTACCTTGTACGTGTCCACTGGCATTAGTGAAACTTGATCAAACCATATAACTCCTGCTTGAGTTGTGGTCAACTGCAGTCTTGAATTTGGATTAAATGATTTCGCTGCAAACAAAAACTCCATCCTAGTCCAATTTGAAACACTAGAAGCTCTGGAAGAATAATAATAAATTAGGCATGGGCTAAAACCAATGAGCAATATCCGAGGGAGTGGCCTGGCCCCCAGCTTCGAAACAAGAAATCCAGATCAAGCGAATATCTTTTAACAACAAGTAACCACAAGAATTCGCAAAACCAAACATTTATACCTCCAAACCAATAAAAAATATGGTATCATAATGTCATGTTATCACTTCAAACTAAGAAACACATTATCTCTACAACCAGCTTCATACAAAAGAGTTTGAATTTTTTTAGGGAAGAATCTCACTAAGTATAAACACCATTCCCTTCTCTCGACAATAAATTAATTTGTAATATGACATTCTAGTAAGTTTGATCAAGATATCAGTTTAGAATAATCGACAAATGGTACTAGAAACATGTAAATGGTTGAACTTTAGATTGCGTTGTCTTCTTATGCTTTGAGAAAATCTGAGTGAATTCAAAAATTACCTTTGTTATCGACAAGCTCTGCCCACAAGCCACCAGCCCCAGCATGGTTAATTTTCTGCAGATAAGAATATCATATTAATCCTCCAAGATCAGCTATGTGTTGGGCAATCTATGCATAAATATATATTTTCTATAATAATCAGCAAATTTACAATGAAAAGAAAAAGTATCAAATTTGTCAAGTATGGACTTGATCAAATATATGCATAAATATATTTGTGCATAGCAGCATTATTGATTGTTACACAAAGTCACCTTAAAGAATATGCCAAACAATGTGTCTGGTATAGTTCTTGTAGACTCTTTAGTAGCATTTACAAATAACTGTGCTGTAACATCAGTTCCAGAACATGGATAAAAAGCACACAATCCAACTAAAATGCAAACCAGAACACTGCAAGGACCTCTGTCGGAAACTTTTTTTTGCTCACAGCATTATAAAGCCTGGAGAATCAAGATTATACCTTTTTTAACAATGTACACAAAAAAATTAGTAAGACACGGATATAAAGGATAAGCAAAAGTCAACATCATGATGATATAATCTCCTTCTTGAAGTAAAATGTGCAGGCACTGTCAAATTCTGAGACTTGATGAGATAATCTGCAAACAGACAAATTATGAAGCTCAATAAATCTCAAAACCTGTTCAAAAAAGGATAAAACCCATTAAAAATTATGAACAAACCTAATTGAACAAATTTAACCTAATCGAACATACAAACCTAAATGAACAAATATACCTGTTCAGAAATTAGGGTTTCTCGTAGATGGAGACTGATTAATCGATGGTGTTCTTCAATTTGGGGTTTAATTAAAACCCTATGTACTTACAATAAACTGATATGGTGTGTGAGAGAGAGATGGAAGAGAGAGAGGGAGAGAAGCAGAGAGATGGAAGAGAGAGATGTTAGATATATTTGATAATGTCATGGCTAATATGTTTTATGTTTAGCTTTCAGATCTTGCGTGAACAGGATAGATCAGTACTTAACTGTTGATCAGTACTTATACTGGAAGTCAGGACTTAAGGATATCAGTACTTGTATTATCAGGAGATAATCATCAGAAGATAGATATCAGAACTTAAGTGCTGAAGGACAATCAGATAAGGACAGTAGCTGATTAAAGGAAAGAAGATCGAGATAAACATAAGAAGAGATATGCATGAAGAAGGAATTCCGTGAAGAATGGAATACTTGGAAGAAAAGATATCTGATTGATATATTTTAGGAAGCAGAATTATATTCCATATCAATTAGTGATTATCTTGTAACTGTGTAGTATATAAACACAGACATAGGGTTTACACTAAAGGTGTTATCATTATTAGAAAAGATTATTCATTGTAACCCTAGCAGCTCTCGTGATATTTGTTCATCACTGAGAGGTAACAGTTCCATACTGTAACAGAGTTTATTGTTTCAATAAAGTTTGTTTTCTGTTACTTAAGTTCTTTAAGTTTGATTTGAGTGTACTATACACTGTATTCACCCCCTCTACAGTGTGTGTGTGACCTAACAATTGGTATTAGAGCCTATCTGTTAACATACATACAGTTAAAGATCCAAACACAATCATGTCGGACACAGAAACTCCAACTAAGCCTACCAAAACTGAGGAACCACCGAAGACACAAATTCAGAGTCGGTATGAGACCATCAGAGTCCCCATACTGAGACCATCTGAATATCCCATATGGAAGGTAAGGATGACCATGTTCCTGGAAGCAACAGATCCAGAATACCTTGATAGAATCAAGGAAGGTCCTCACAAACCAACCAAACTCGCTGTTGCAGTTGCAGGTGAAGCAGCAATGACCGTACCAAAGGAGAAGAGTGATTATACTGCTGAGGACATAGCATCAATTGCTAAGGATGCTAAGGTACGACACTTACTGCATAGTGCCATTGATAATGTAATGTCGAACAGGGTAATCAACTGCAAGACTGCTAAGGAGATATGGGATGCTCTGGAAACAAGATGTCAGGGAACTGACACAATTAAGAAGAACAGGAAGACAATACTCACTCAAGAGTATGAACACTTTGACTCAAAGACTAATGAGTCATTGAATGATTTATATGATAGATTTGTCAAACTTTTGAATGATTTGTCATTGGTTGATAAAGAGTATGATCTTGAAGATTCAAACCTTAAGTTCCTGTTAGCTCTTCCTAAATGCTGGGATCTGAAGGCAACGACAATAAGAGACAACTACAATCTTGATGAAACAACTCTTGACGAAATCTATGGAATGCTCAAGACACATGAGCTGGAGATGGAACAAAGAAGCAAGAGGAAATGAGGAAAGTCAAGGACAGTTGCTCTTAAGGCTGAAGAAGAATTCCCCAAAGCAGCTTCCTCAAAGAAAGACAAGGGTAAAGCTCTTTTCATAAAGTCTGCTACTGAGTCATCAAGTTCTGAGAGTGATGATGACTCAGATTCTGAAAGCTTGCCTGAGACTGATGCTGATGAGGAGATGATGAAGCTGTGTGCTCTTATGGTGAAAGGAATCACAAAGATTGCATACAGGAAGTTCAGGAAGGGAAAGAAGTTTTCCAGGAAAAGCATAAGTTCTGATAAGAAGAATTTCAGAAGATCTGAAGGCAGAGGAGGAAAGTCTGACAGAGGAGATTACACCAATGTTAAATGCTATAACTGTGGTGAGAAAGGCCACATATCTCCTGACTGCAAAAAGGTAAAGGGTGACAAAGGCAAGGCTCTTGTCACAAAGCAGAAAAGCTGGACAGACACCTCAGACTCTGAAAGTGAGGAGAACTATGCATTGATGGCAAATGCTGATAAAGAAAGTGCTGAGAGCAGTTCTGAAGCTGCTGAAACAAAGGGCAACAGGAAAAATATTCTAGTTCTGGACAGTGGATGTTCAGGACGTATGATTGGAAATAAGGCCCTGCTATCAGACTTTGTGGAGAAAGCTGGCCCAAGTGTTTCTTATGGAGATGGAAACATTGGAAAAACATTGGGATATGGCAATATCAATCTTGGAAATGTCATAATTAAACAAGTAGCTCTGGTCTCAGGACTTAAACACAACCTACTGAGTATAAGTCAAATCTGTGACAGAGGTTATCATGTTGATTTCTTTGAAGAACACTGTGAAATTATGAGTAAATCTAAAGGCAAAGTTGTTCTGAAAGGATATAGACGTGGTAACATTTATGAAGCTAAGCTTTCAAAAAGTACTGATGGCTCTGCAATCTGTCTGTTAAGTAGAGCATCAATTGAAGAAAGCTGGAATTGGCATAAGAAACTCTCTCATTTAAATTTCAACAATATAAATGAACTGGTCAAGAAAGATCTTGTGAGAGGATTGCCAAATACAGTAGTTGCTCCTGATGGTCTTTGTGATTCATGTCAGAAAGCCAAACAAAGAACATCTTCATTCAAGAGCAAGACTGAATCATCAATTCTTGAGCCTTATCACCTTATACATATTGATCTATTTGGCCCAGTAAATGTCATGTCTATTACAAAGAAGAAGTATGCGTTGGTCATAGTGGATGAGTTCACCAGATACACATGGGTGTATTTCTTGCACACAAAAAGTGAAACTGCATCTATCTTGATTGATCATGTCAAACAGCTGGATAAAATGGTCAAAGATTCTGTGAAAATTTTAAGGAGTGATAATGGCACTGAGTTCAAGAATTTGATAATGGAAGAGTTCTGCAAAAGCCATGGAATAAAGCAGGAATTTTCTGCTCCTGGAACTCCACAGCAAAATAGAGTTGTTGAAAGGAAGAATAGAACTCTCATTGAAGCTGCACGTACAATGCTTGTAGAAGCAAAGCTTCCAACCTATTTCTGGGCTGAAGCTGTGCAGACTGCTTATTTTACTCAAAATGCAACACTCATTAACAAGCATGGAAAAACACCATATGAGATGGTGAAGAAAAAGAAGCCAAATCTGAAATATTTTCATGTATTTGGATGCAAGCGTTTTGTTCTCAAGACTCATCCTGAACAGCTATCAAAGTCTGATCTAAAAGCTGATGAAGGAATCTTTGTTGGATATCCACTTTCCACAAAAGCCTTCAGAGTCTATAATTTGAGAACAAAAGTGGTCATGGAATCTATCAATGTCTCTTTTGATGACAAGAAGATCACTGGCCTTAAAGATTTCATTGACCATGATCAGCTGAGACTTGAAAATGAAGACTCATATTCTGATACTGAAAATCCTGACCGTCTAAGTCCTGATACTGCAAACTCTGATGGATTAAACTCTGATGTTATTGAAACTATGGTGACTACATTAAAGGAAGATGCACCTATGCAGGGGGAGCATACTCAAGATCCTACCACATCTTATGAAACATCAGAACATGCATCTGGCTCTTCAAGTTCTGATTCGTCAAGTTCTGATAAGCCAAGTTCTGATAGTGCTGAAAATCTAAATACTGAAGAATCCAACTCAGAGAGCATAGTCTCAGGGGGAGCATCAGAAAATGAAAATGAAGATAGCATGGATCATGGGGGAGCATCCAGTTCTAGAGAAAACCTTCCATCTGCAAGGAAGTGGACAAAATCACATACACCTGATTTGATAATTGGAAATCCTAATGCAGGTGTCAGAACTAGAACAGGTACTTCAAATGAGTGTCTATACAATTCTTTTCTCTCTCAGACTGAGCCAAAGAAAGTGGAAGAAGCTCTTCAAGATGCTGATTGGGTGCAAGCAATGCAGGAAGAGTTGAATGAATTTGAAAGAAACAAAGTCTGGACCCTAGTGCCAAGACCAAAGAATAGATCTGTTGTTGGTACAAAGTGGGTATTCAGAAACAAAACTGACAGTGATGGCATAATTACAAGGAATAAGGCAAGGCTGGTTGCAAAAGGATATTCTCAACAGGAGGGAATTGATTATGATGAAACATTTGCACCAGTTGCTAGGTTAGAAGCCATAAGGATATTTTTGGCTTATGCTGCTCATAAAAAGTTTACTGTCTTTCAAATGGATGTGAAAAGTGCTTTTCTCAATGGAGAATTGGAGGAAGAGGTATATGTTGAACAACCTCCAGGTTTTGTAGATACCAAACATCCAGATTATGTCTACAGGCTTGATAAAGCACTTTATGGACTTAAGCAAGCTCCTAGAGCATGGTATGAGACTTTAGCTCAGTTTCTTCTGGAAAGTGGATTCAACAGAGGAACAATAGACAAAACACTGTTCTACCTCAACCATGGAAAGGACTTACTTCTGGTCCAGATTTATGTTGATGATATCATTTTTGGATCTACAAATGATAAACTTTGCAAGAAGTTTGCCAAACTAATGCAGTCAAGATATCAGATGAGTATGATGGGGGAACTTAGCTATTTTCTGGGCCTTTAAATCAAGCAGAATGAGGAAGGCACTTTTATTTGTCAAACCAAGTACACCAGAAACTTGCTCAAGAAATTTGGAATGCAAGATTGTTCAAGTGCATCCACTCCAATGGCCACTGCAACAAAACTGGATAAGGATACCGGTAAATCAGTAGATATTACTGACTACAGAGGTATGATCGGCTCTCTACTCTATCTAACTGCTAGTAGACCTGATATCATGTATGCTACCTGTCTTTGTGCAAGATTTCAAGCAGATCCAAGAGAACCTCACTTAACAGCTGTAAAAAAAATCTTTAAGTATCTTAAAGGAACAGCTGCTCTGGGATTATGGTATCCTAGAGAATCATATTTTAAACTAATAGGTTACTCAGATGCAGATTTTGCAGGTTGCAAAATTGACAGGAAAAGCACAAGTGAAAGCTGCCAATTTCTTGGAGGCAGATTGGTTTCTTGGTACAGCAAGAAACAAAAGTCAATTTCCACATCAACTGCAGAAGCAGAGTATATTGCTGCAGGAAGCTGTTGTGCACAGATTCTTTGGATGAAGAATCAGTTACTGGATTATGGGTTAACATATTTCAAAATCCCTATTTACTGTGATAATCAAAGTGCTATTTCTATGACACGTAATCCAGTTCAACACTCAATGACAAAGCACATCAGCATCAGGTACCACTTCATCAGGGAACATGTGGATGAAGGTACAGTGGAATTGCATTTTGTTCCCACAGATCAACAATTGGCAGATATCTTCACAAAACCATTATGTGAAGCTACTTTTACAAGATTGGTAAATGAACTTGGAATGGTTTCAGGTTCTTTCTCTAAATCTGCTTAGACTTGTTCTGTGTTATCAGACTTTATGCTCAGTATTTACAGAATTAATCTCATTGTATATTCTGTGCTTAATTGATAAATGTCTTTAAGTACTGACTGTTGTCTGATATATGTTTCTAAACTCTGATAAGTGATATGTTTGTTCTAGTACCTAATCAATCCTATGAGGATAACTGTGCTAGATAACTGACCTAGTAGTCTTCAATAAACAAATGATTCCATGGAAGAAGTAATTATTTCAGTGGAAATCTTATGACACTAGCAAATTCTGATAATTGAGCTTAGTTAAGTTTACTTTGTATATCTTATTACTAAGTCACAAATTAGAATAATGCTACTCATCTGTTAAGTTCTGATACTAGTAAAACTGCTGAATGTACTAAGTGCTGATAAACCTCACTTATCAAAAGAAAAAGCAAAAAGATCAAAGAATAAAATCAGGTACTCCTTTGAGATCTAGAGTAAAAATGTGGAAGGGACGACCCAAGTGCATTGCTGGTATTAAGTAAATATGCATTAGAAAAGCAAAATATTTTCTTGGTGACTTTTCACACTCTATGATTACTGGAGAAATACTCTGATAATAGCATAAATTCTGATAAACAGTCGTGACTCACTTACACTGAGAAGCCACTGTAAAATAGAATTTCAAAAGATGCATAAAATGAGCACAAAACAGTTGAGATGGACTCAAGCATGAACTCATTCATCAGTAGGTTTCAGGACAATGACAGATCTTTAGCAAAATTTTAGTTATGCCTTATTTCTCAGATGTACTGAAGTGAATCAGACTTTACTCTTTGTCTGTTTTTAGCTTAATGCACACACTAAATCACTCCATCTGAATGATGAAAATTTCTGTGGTGGTCTATGTTATTTTCGATAAACAGTCAGTGTGTCATTATTGCACAAATTCTGAGGACAAGTTCTAAGTTACACGTTCTGATGATTAAGTTCTGACGTGCATACCTCAGAACTTGTATGAGGATTTACTAAGATGGCCATTCTTTTTTTTTTCGAGTTAAGGAATTATGTTCTGATGACTGTTAAGTTCTGGTATAGGTCTAAGTTCTGATTTCTCAGTCTAATCCTTTACTTGGCTTATCTGTGAATAAAATTTGATAACAGTCTCAGTTTGAACTAGAATATGTTGAAGTGGAAGATTAATAGTCACTATGATTAGGATTAATGGTGTCTGTACTTGAACAGTCCACTGTTTCTTGTGTCTTGTGTGATCTAGACCATGACTCCTCTTTCCAATGACTGTTATTCTTTTTCAAAGTCTAGGGTTCTGAGGAACAGATTCCTTCTTCAGAACCTGTGGTGGATGAAGCTGAGAAGGCAACTTCTCAGAAGGATTCTGAAATTGGGGATTCTAGGCTTCTCAAGAGGCTTAGACGTATGATAGTTCCTGAAACTCCCAAGGAATCCAAATCAACAAGGAAGTACAAGAAACAGAGGGCACAAAGGCTAGTTTCAAATGATGAAGAGGAAGCAGCAAAGGAAGGGGATCAGGAATCTCTGATCTCACAAGACAAGGAATTTGCTCCAGTCACTTCTTCTCCATCAACTCCATCTCTGGAAGCTGTATCTGACACGGCTCCCTTACCATCTGTATCTCCTGTTGATCCAGGCACAAGTGCTGAAATTGATATTCAGAACCTGGTTGTGCCTGAAATACTTTTCTTAGAAGCTCCAACAACAAATAATCCTTCCACAACATATGTTACTGATGTTGTTCACACTCTAGAGTTATCAACAACACCTTCTCTGCATCAAGATGCTGATGATCAGACTTTAGGTGAGCATCAGGATATGGCTGTTGATCAGAACTTAGTATCAGATCAGCAATTAGAGGATGCTGAAGCCTCCATTGCTACTCACACTGTTGTCTTAGCAAAAGATACTGATTCTTTAAGTTCTGATGCTGCAAATGTTGGAGATACTGGTGAAGCTGCTACAACTGTAGATGCTGATGAAGCAGGTCCTTCAGGACAAACTCCTCCACCGACTATTTCTAAGTCTGAACTGGTAAAAGAGTTTGTTATCAGGGATGCACCAGTGCCTTGGAGTGAAACTCCTGCAGGTCAGGAGTGGACTAGGGAATGGAACTCAGTTTCATGTGTTCCAAATGCTTTACATCTTGCTGAGCACTTGACTAAAGCTGATGAAATGTTAAATTCTGATGATTTTAAAACCCAGCTTAGAGTCACTGCATTGAGTACTAAACATCTACAAGGTCTTCATTCCAATACTCATGCAGAGCTACACAAGATTCAGGAGAACTTTATCAAACAGGAACAAGTTTGGAAAATTGATAAGAAAAAGTTCTTTCAACCTACCATTGACAGGATTGCTTATATTGAGAAAACTCAAGAGAAACAACAAGCTCAGATTGATCAAATTCTGACAAATCAAGCTTCTCAACAATCGCAACTTACTGAAATCCAGACCTCAGTGGAACTACTTATCTCTCTTTTATTACCTGCTGATGCCAAAAAGGGGGAGAAGGTAATTAAGTCCAAATGCAAAACCAACAAGACACTGCAAGGAAAGGATGATGGAAAAGATGACCAAGGAAACTCTGGAATGGGTAGTGGTCATAGTCAAGGTAGAAGGTTTACATCAAGACAAGCTATTCACAGAACAAGTTCTGATACTGGGAAAAGAATAAGTTCTGCTGCTGGTAAAAGGATAAGTTCAGATGAACTTCTAGATCTTGATGAGGAAATGTCAAGACAGTTATTTCTTCAAGAAAATCCAGGGATGGATTTGGAAAGTTTAAAGGAAGAAGAAGCCAGACTTAAATCAGAGAAAGTCACATCTAAATCTGAAGCTTCTGGTAAAAAGTCACTTCCAATACTTAAAGGCATTGTGATCAAAGAAAGGACACATACTGAAGCAACATTGGCTAGATCACAATCACAGATAGATCCAAGATCCAAGGGTAAAGAAAAGGTTGGTGAACCTATCAAGCCTTATGTACCTCCTGAGGAAGAAGAAAGTACTGATGGAAAAGATGATCTTGCTCTGACTACAAGAAAAGTTCTTAAAGCAACCTCTGACATGGCTCAAGTTGTTCAGAGTCAAGAAATTGTAAGTTCTGATATTCAGAAGAAGCAAGTAACCTCTGACAGAGCTCAAGTTAACTCGATATCAGAAAATAGATCAAAGACATCCCTACCAGGATTCACTAAAGCAAAACAGATTCAATCTTTGAAGACTACTGCAAGGGGTTTTGAAGCAAGAGTAGTTACTGGAAAGGAAGCTAGAAATAAAACGGGATTGGGAAGTGCTGATGAAAGAAGAGTACACAACACTACCGATGATCCAACTTCCTTGAGTGAACCAGGTATTGGAGCAACTCCTGAGAGATTGAATCAACTGAAATCTGTACAGATGGTTTACCATACCTACTTGAAAGAATACATCATGTTGTATTTCATGACAGATGGTAGGGTTTATCATATAAGACAAAATGCTATTCCTTTGAAGTATTTTGAAGAATTGGAGCATGTACTTTTCTTACTTCAAGTGGATGACAGAATAACAGAGACTGCTGCAAACTTCTTGAAAGGACAAATTCAGAAACAGAAAAAGCTTTATTCTGTTAAGTCTGACAGCAGATATGTTCCAAAGTACAGAGATCACAATGGTGATATTGTTGATATGAAGCCTAATACTGCACAGATCAGAACGTATCTTGGTATTAAGGGACTTGAATTCAATCTTGAGTCTGACAAAGCTTATGTCATAAGACTAGATCAGGAGTTGAGAAAAGCAAAGATTAATGATCTCAGAGCTGCAATCTTTCAAACTGGTGAAGATACTGCAGAGCTTAAGGATGTTAAAAGGAGAATGATTGATGAACTAAGATATGCTGAGAAATGTTTGTTGAAGAACTATCTCAGAACAACTCCTGACATCAGAGAGATCAGAAAATGAAGAAGCCAAGTCGAAGATCTACAACTGCTTAAATTCTAATATTTATACAGATTGAAGTTGTTATCAGAAGTTGAAATTGGTAAAAACTTTAAGGACTGTAAGTTGTAGTTATCTAGTCTATTTCTCATGCATTTGTACTTAATGTTTTTGACATCATCAAATATCTGTTAAACTTGTATATTTTGTTAATTTACAAGTTGGGGGAGATTGTTAGATATATTTGATAATGTCATGGCTAATATGTTTTATGTTTAGCTTTCAGATCTTGCGTGAACAGGATATATCAGTACTTAACTGTTGATCAGTACTTATACTGGAAGTCAGGACTTAAGGATATCAGTACTTGTATTATCAGGAGATAATCATCAGAAGATAGATATCAGAACTTAAGGGCTGAAGAACAATCAGATAAGGACAGTAGCTGATTAAAGGAAAGAAGATCGAGATAAACATAAGAAGAGATATGCATGAAGAAGGAATTCCGTGAAGAATGGAATACTTGGAAGAAAAGATATCTGATTGATATATTTTAGGAAGCAGAATTATATTCCATATCAATTAGCGATTATCTTGTAACTGTGTAGTATATAAACATAGACATAGGGTTTACACTAAAGGTGTTATCATTATTAGAAAAGATTATTCATTGTAACCCTAGCAGCTCTCGTGATATTTGTTCATCACTGAGAGGTAACAGTTCCATACTGTAACAGAGTTTATTATTTCAATAAAGTTTGTTTTCTATTACTTAAGTTCTTTATATTCGATTTGAGTGCACTATACACTGTATTCACCCCCTCTACAGTGTGTGTGTGACCTAACAAGAGAGAAAGAGAACCAGAGAGAGCAGAGTGAGATCAGAGAGAGAGAGTGAGAGTCAGAGAGAGAGAGAACAGAGAGAGTGAGAGTGAGAGAAAGACAGGAAAATAATTAGGGGGAAACGGGTTTATTTTTGGTTAAGGGGGGAATATTTGGGGAATAAAGGGTGGAAATTTTCCGTGTGTTTTTTTAATTTTTTTTAAGTTAACCATCCACAACGGTTGTAAACTACAACCGATGTCTATAAAACAAAGACATCGGTTTTATAAAAAACCGATATCTAACTAACATTTCTCATTTTTGAAAAATAACTATAGACAACGGTTATTTTCTTGACCGATATCTAATATAAGCAGTAACATCGGTTTTAAAATAACCGATGTCTAAAAGTACTTTAACATCGATCGTCTGAGCAACCGATGTCTAAGGACCGATGTCTATTGACAGAATTCTAGTAGTGTTAGAGAACTCTGAGTTATCGATAAGTCAAATTCCACTATAGATCTCTGAGATATCAATAAGTCAAAATTCACTAGAGAACTCTGACTTATCGACAAGTCAAATTTGACTAGAGAACTCTGAGTTATCAATAAGTCAAAGTGAAGATATGAAGACTAGAGATCTCGACAAGCCAAATTCTCTTATAGAGAACACAAAGACCTCTACAAGTCAAATTATCTATGAAGTATTAGAGATCTCGATAAGCCAATATACTTATCGAGATGTCAAGTTCTCTATAGACCAAATGGAGATCTCGAGGTAAAATCTCAAAGTACAATTTGCAAACCAGTTCAATATCCAAGATTCACAATCAACAAACAATCCAAATAGCTGGATTGACAAGTCTACAAAAAGCAGCTTGAAGGATGTGCAAGATCAATGGTGAAGATTAACTGACAAAGGAAGATCAAAGTAAATACATGATGCTAAGATATGCTAAGCTAGAAATAGAAGATACACTTTTCCTAAAATAGAAATGACAAGTGACAGTTTACTAAAGCTAATAGCATGTCTTATTGTACACTGTGTAAACCAGCAGTTAATAAAATTATAAAGTTAACACTGGTCCTTAAGTCAGTGGGAACAATTTAGATAGAAAATCTTGTAACAATCTCAAGAAAAAGCTAAGCTCTTTATCAACAAAGATCCTAGAAATTTTGTAGCAAACCATTCTTAATTTTAGTATAAAATTAAGTGAGTTTTGAAAAGATCCGTGTTCTTTATTATTGCATGTTCTGTAGTAACACATTTCACTATAAGATTTAATTTACTTTGTTCAACCATAAAAAGCTCAAGAAAAGCATAAAAATATTAAAACACATTCACCCCCCCCCCCGCTGTGTGTTATTCATTTCCTAACAAGTGGTATCAGAGCTAAATTTGAAAGTAAATAGATTAAAGATCTTGGAAGAATGAATACACAGAAGATCAATAGCATCAAAATTCCTACCTTTGACAAAGCTAACTACACTCTTTGGAAAAAGAAAATGTTGTTATTTATCAGGATGGCCAATCCACTCTATATTCATATTCTAAAAAATGGGCCCTTCACTCCTATGGTTAGATTTGAAGAAACAACAGATGGTGATATGGTCATTCCAGCTCATTATGCTCCAAAAGACTCTTCTGCGTACTCTGAGCCTGAAAAGGAGAAAGTTTCCCTGGATAGTGGCTTGCAATTGATATTGATAGAGTCCCTTGATAATGTGATGTACAATAACATTGTCAAATGTAACACTGCTAAGAAAATCTAGGAAAAGATTGAAATACTCTGTGAGGGAACTGAGGAAGTTAGATCTAATCATAGAAGGATACTGATTTTACAATATGAGGGTTTCATGGCCAAGCCAAAAAAAAGTATAACTGATGTGTTTGAAAGATTCAATAAGATGATAAATGACTTGCAGCTCCATGACAAATACTATGAAGCTGAAGAAGTGAACTTGAAGTTCTTACTTACTCTCCCTGATCATTTGGAATAGAAAATCTCAGCAATCAGGGAAGGGAGAGACTTGAGCATAATAACTCTAGAAGTCCTGTATGGAATCTTGAAAATATATGAACTAACAATGATTTAAAGGAAATCATTAAGGTCTGGTCAAGGGTATGTTGTAGATGGTTCAAGTGCCCTAATTGTCAATGAAATCCAGATCTCTAATGATGAGCCATGATCCCAGACTCCAGCTGCCTTAACAAATGAGCAAAGAACAAATAATTCACAAGAACAGGTCATTCTGGAATTGGAAGAAGATGAGTTCTGCACCTTGGATGAACTTGATCAGTCAATGGCCTATCTGGCAAGAAAGTTCTCTAATATTAGAGTAAAGAAGCCAAAATTCTTCAAGGGTAAAGGACAGTCTTTCAACAAACACAGCAGTTGGAAAGGAAAAGGGAAGTACACATCTGATAGCAAAAATGATTACAAAATTGGATCTGTTGACAAATCAAAGATAAGGTGTTTCAACTATAATGAACTAGGCCATTTTGCTACAGAATGCAGGAAACCCAAGAAAGCAAAGAAAGATAAAGCTTATCTTGAACTGGAAGCAAAGTATGAAGCTCTTCTGAAGAAACAGCAAAGCAAAGCTTATATTGCAGAGGGTAAAAGTTGGGATAATTCTGATAATGATGAAGATAAGGAAGTTGGAAATTATGTTTTAATGGCCTTGGAGCATGGAGAATCGTCCTCATCAAAATCACAGGTACCAACTCTCATTACCATTGATTTAAATGTGAGTCAATATAAGAAAACTGTAGAAAAGATGAGCACATAAATGTTTCGCATACATACAAGTATGGTTGCTGCTAATGAAGAAGTTAGCAGATTGACAAAGATAAATGAGAAGTTTGAAAGTGAGAAACAAGAAACTGAATTGTTGTTGGTAGAGCTTGAAACTGTAAGACAAGAAAATGCATATCTTAAGAACAAGCTCAAGTGTGCAAGTGAAAGAGAAGCAGTGCTAAGGGAGAAGCTGGAAAAGAATGAAGTTAAATTGAAATCCTTCAAGAATGCATCTGAGTTAATTGGGAAGTACCATGAGAAAAACAATCCATGTGCAAAAATTGCCATTGGTCTTGATTATGATGCTTTGAACAGCAAGAAGAAGAATATAGGTGACAAAGGGAAAACAACAGAAGCTGAAAATGTTCCAACCATCCTAAAAAAGGTTGATTCACCTATGTTCAAGGCATGTGAAGTAAATTTCAGTGAGGAAGAGTTGATTATCAAGCAAGAAATTGTTGATGAAGATAAAGAGAAGAAAAATATAGAAGCAACTTCATCTCCTAAAGCTGAAGAGAAGCTCATGGATAAACAAAACACCAAGACACCTGTCAAAGAAACCAAGACTGAAGATGCAAGGAAGAAGAAGAAAAATATAAATGGGAAAATTGGGATAAACAAAAGCAATAATTTTTCTTATGTTGCAGATGCTCAAAGAAAGAAGTGTGAAAAATGTGGCTCTGTAAATCATCTAACTCACCTTTGTAAAAAGGTTGTTAGCAAGCCAGCTGAAGGAGCATGCAAATACAATGAATCAAATGCAAATGATCCCTACTCATTCTGTGACAAGTTTGATTGTATCCCTTGCAACTTGAAAGTGATGAAGAGTTGCCACAAACTGAGAGTAGACCTTAAAGAAACTCAAATTGGGTCTACATTAGATAGGAAAAATGCACAACAGTCATTGAATTCTATTTTATCTGAAATAACTCATTCTACTTCTGCTAAATCAGTTAACAAGAAGAAAGTACCCAACACTGCTTGGGTTGCTAAACACACTTAAAACTGATTGTGTGCAGGGTAAAGTAAAGAAAGCCATATAGATCATTGACAGTGGGTGTTCCAGACATATGACAGGTGATAAGGCCCTGCTATCTTAGTTTGAGGAGAAGGCTGGCCCTTTGGTGACCTTTGGAGACAACAACAAAGGATTCACAATGGTATATGGCAAGATTGTTTCTGAAAATATTGTCATTGATGATGTAGCACTGTTAGCTGGTCTTGAAGTGAATCTTCTCAGTGTTAGCCAATTTGTAGATAAAGGTTTTGAAGTCTTATTCAATAAAGAAGAATGCACTTTTATCAGCAAAAAAACTGGTGAAGTTGCTCTGAAAGGAGCAAGGAAAGGAAGCTTGTTTTTTACAGACTTGGACTCAACAAATAAGGATGGAATTTGCTGCTTCTACACCAAGGCATCAGAAGAACAAAGCAAGCTATGGAATAAGAAATTGCCTCACTTAAATTTCAAGGCAATTAACACCTTGGTCATACAGAAGTTAGTAAGAGACATGCCTAAACTGGAGTTTGCTCAAGTTGAAGTTTGTGAAGCTTGTCAGAAAGGAAAAATGAAAAGATCAAGTCACAAGTCAAAAACTGTAAATTCTATAAATGCACCTTTGTAACTTATTCACATGGACTTGTTTGGACCAGTAAATGTCTTATCAATTTCAAGGAACAAATATGCACTTGTGATAGTGGATGATTTCTCAAGATACACTTGGGTAGAGTTCATGCACTCTAAAGATGAAACTCCACACAACATAATTGAGCACATCAAGAAGATTGAAAAACAGGTTGAAGATCAAAATTATGTGAAAAGATTGAGAAGTGATAATGGAACATAATTCGGGAATGCAATATTGAATGAATTCTGCAAAAATAAAGGGATTGTTCAAGAATTCTCAGCAGCTAGAACACCTCAACAAAATAGAGTAGTTGAAAGGAAGAACAGAATATTAGTTGAAGCTGCTAGGATAACGCTGCAAGATGCCAAGTTGCCACCAAGTTTCTGGAAAGAAGCTGTTAACACTGCATGTTACACTCAGAACAGATATCTCAATAACAAGGCATATGGCAAATCACCTAACTCAATCATGTCTAAGAGAAAGCCTACTGTAAAGCATCTTCATGTGTTTGGAAGCAAGTGTTACATTTTGAAAGACAACTTTGAATATGTGGGAAACTTTGACTCTAAAGTTTTTGAAGCAATTTTTCCGGGATATTCATTGGAGAGAACTGCCTACAAGGTCTATGTGATAGATCAAAAGAAGATCATGGACAACACAGACATGACTTTTGATGATGACAAGTGTCCAGGCTTGGAATGCCTTGATGAAAATGAAGTTGAAGCCCTTGCATTTGAAAACCTCAACATTGATAGTGATTCTGATGGTGATGATGAAGTCAATGCACAACAAATGTTGAATGAAGAGATTACTGAACAGGAAAATCATGGGAATGGAAGCTCATCTCAAACACCTGAATTTGATAGCACAAACTCAGGGGGAGAAAGAGAAGAAGGATCTAGCAGTCATACCAATAATGATGAGAATGATGAAGGCACAAGTCAACAAACTCATACAAGGAAGTGGGATAAAAGTCACACTAGAGAAACAATTATTGGTGATCCTACTGCTGGTGTGAGGACTAGAAGTGCAACTTCTAATGAGTGCCTACATGTATGCTTTCTGTCTCGGATAGAACCCAAGAAAACTGAAGAAGCTCTAATGGATCCTGATTGGATATCTGCTATGCAAGAGGAGCTTAATCAGTTTGAAAGGAACAAAGTTTGGAAGTTAGTTCTTGCACCAAAGAATAGAAGCATTATTGGAACAAAATGGGTGTTCAGGAACAAGATGGATGAAAATGGTATAGTTACCATAAACAAAGCAAGATTGGTTGCAAAAGGCTACTCACAAGAAGAAGGAATTGATTATGATAACACTTTTTCTCCAGTTGCAAGACTTGAAGCAATAAGGATTTTCCTAGTATTTGTTGCACATTCAAAATTTAAGGTGTATCAAATGGATGTCAAGAGTTCCTTCCTGAATGGTGAGCTAGAAGAAGAAGTTTATGTGCAACAGCCACCTAGCTTTGAAGATCCAGAATTTTCAAATTTTGTGTACAAGTTACTCAAGGCTCTATATGGACTAAAGCAGGCACCTAGAGCTTGGTATGATACATTTTCAGAATTCCTACTGAAACATGGCTTTACTAGAGGTACTATAGACAAGACTCTCTTCTACAAGAAATATGGGGAAGATATGATCCTAGTTCAGATCTATGTGGATAATATCATATTTGGTTCTACAAATAAAAAGCTTTGCCAAAGATTTTCTAAGCTTATGTAGTGTGAATATAGAATGAGTATGATGGGGGAATTAAGTTACTTCCTTGGACTACAAGTCAGTCAAAGAAGTGATGGGATCTTCATCAGCCAAACTAAGTATGTCAAGGACTTATTGAAAAAGTTTGGTATGGTTGATTGTTCACCTGCTTCTACACCTATGTCTACAGCAACAAAGTTGGATGAAGATAGAAAAGGCAAGAGTGTAGATATTTAAAGCTATAGAGGAATGATTGGATCATTGCTTTATTTAACTGTAAGTAGACCAGACATCATGTTTGCAACATGTCTATGTGCAAGATTTTAAGCCAATCCAAATGAATCACATTTGATGGCTATGAAGAGGAGTTACAGATATTTGAAGGGGACTCCAAACTTGGGATTATAGTATCCTAAGGGAACTGGTTTTGAAGATGTTGGCTACACAGATGCAGATTTTGCTGGATGCAGGGTTGACAAAAAGAGTACTAGTGGAAGCTGTCAATTTCTTGGTTAAGGACTTGTATCCCGGTACAGCAAGAAACAACAATCTGTATCAACTTCTACAGCAGAGACTGAATATATAACTACAGGAAGTTGTTGTGCTCAAGTGCTTTGGATTAGAAATCACCTAATAGATTATGGCTTAGTATTACAGAAAATTCCTATCATGTGTGACAATACTGATGTTATATCTATAGTAGCTAATCCAGTTAATCATTCTAGATAAAGCACATTGATGTAAGGTACCATTTTATTAGAGAACATGCTACAAATGGTACCATTGGGCTCATTTTTGTTCCAACAGAAAAACAAGTAGCTGACATTTTTGCTAAACCTTTGGATGAAGCAACTTTCACTAGACTTGTAGGTGAAATTGGAATGCTTAATTCTTCATCCTAAGGCAAGAACTCAGCTAATGTTTTGCAGCAGATTAATTTCTAGTAAATCAAAAATAATTTGATTTAATTGGAAATTAACTGAAATATGAATTATAAATATTTCAGAAATCTCTGCATATTTATTTTACAAAAAAAAAATTAGCTAGGAATTCTTCAAATTCTAAGTAAACTGCTTAGTTGTTAATTTATATCTTTAATATGTGAAATTAATACAAGGCGGAATTAAAGTGTTCAAAAGTATATAGAGAACTGAGTTCTCGATAAGTCTAACTGACTTATCGACAAGTCATTTTAAGACTTCTCGAGTGAGTTCTCGATAAGTCAATTCACTGACTTCTCGAGTGACTTCTCGATGATCTTTATTATGACTTATCGATAATTACTTGTAGAGTTCTCTAGTAATGATAATTTACAGAGTTCTCTAAAAGTATAATTGTTTAGACTTCTCAATAACTCAGAACTAAAATAATTTAATTTAATAAATTATTTTGCTAAAATACTTTTGGCAAATTTATTCTAATTTTATTTTGGATTTATTCAAATAAAAGTTGGAATTAATTCAGTCCATTTTTGGACAAACTGGGTATTTATTTGACATCTCGATAAATTAATTTTTAGTTCTCTATAAGAGTAATTTAAAATGACTTCTCCATATGCTTTTCATTTCTTAAAATGACTTCTCGATAGACTAATTCCAAACGTCTATTTTTGAGTTCTCGATAAGTCATTTGCTTTTACTATAAATACCCAGGCATCTCGATAAATATACTTACTTACAACTTTCGAGATCTCAAGTGACCTAGCCCTTCAAGCAAAAACCGATTTATCTCTCATTTTTACTCCTTTCTTAAAAATTCTTCTTACCCATTCACTCTCATCAATCAAAAAAGGCACTAAATGTTGCAAGAGCCTCTATTCCAGAGAAAGGAACAAACTATCTCGCTTTTACTGATGTTAACCAAGCTCCTGACAGTTTCAAGGGGTTTGTGAAACTTTTGGCTGAATCTTATCTTGTAGGAGCTTTGACTACAAATCCTTTTCTGTATCTGGATGTTCTGCATAAATTCTGGACTACAGCAGTAGTGAGGACTTACATGAATGACAACTCTCTCTCTATGGTGGTGACATGCACAATTGGAGGTCAGCTAATAGAGTTTAATGAACAAGATGTGAATAGAGCTTTGGGGCTGCCAACTAAACACCTGGTGGAGGTACCAACTCCTGATGAACTGATTGAGTTTATGGACTTCATAAACTATGGTGGAAGAATCAACCTGTCAAGCTTGAACGGAACAAATCTAAGGAAGGAGTGGTCCTTTATCTTTGATCATGTGGTGAGGGCCTTCACATGCAGGAAGACAGGGTATGATAACATTTCAAGTGTGGTGTAAGAGATAGTGCACTCAATTTCCCACAATATACACTTGAATGTTGGTCTATTGATCCTGGAAGAACTTGCAACCAGGCTAACAATGCCCCTGTCAGCTAGAGGTAAGAAAATTTTCTTTCCTAGATTTATTATGTCCACTTTAAATCATAAAGTAGCATACATAAATTTATTAAATGGTATAGATAGCACAAAAATAGGCAATTTGTAACACCCCCAAATCCGGGGTCGGGGATCCGGGTTGTCACGAGTTCCATTTCCCTTAATAACACCCAATCTTAATAATTAATCAACTACTCTGTACTGTGACCCCACAATAGACACACACACCACACGTTATAGTCTCAGAGATGAACATCCAAAAAAAATAAAATAAAATAATCACAAGTCATTTTATTCCACAATTATCTGCCAATACACCTTAAAAGGTTTTCTGAAAAAATTTACATTTTCTTTGCCATTATTACAATTCATAAATATACATAAATCTGGTACATCAAAAGTTGAAGCCTAGTCTATTGGTAGTTCCCACCTCAGCTACAGCGACTTCAATGCCTATAGGAAGCTGCAGAACGTTTCCTATCCGCTCGCGAATTGGCAGCTTGGTCCTGTTCATCTTGTCTATCTGATGTTGTGTGATGGAAGAAGAAAGCAAGGGTGAGCAGCAAGCCCACCAAAATAATATGTAATATGATTAACAATATATGAGCCTTCTCATAGTACTCATGAAAATCTTGGTCAAAAGAAATGAACCAAGTTTGATATCTTAATGTGATGAAGTCGCAAAATATTCAGTATATATACATATATACTTATCAAAATCTTGGAAGTCCTCTTCCATGCATAATATACACATAGTTCCAGTTTATAACTGTATAAAAATATCGTTGCAAGGTGATCTCATATATCTAACCTTGTCTCAACGTTTTTCTGAAAGTCTTTGTCATTCATAAGACTACCATTAACTAGATATAAGTTTAAAAGGTGAAGTTACAAGATACTCCAATATACTTATATCTTTTCCAAATACTACTTGAACTACCACCGTTCAAGTTATAATTAGTTTCAAAAGTTCATCACATAGACGAGACTACAAGACCAGATTTGAATAGATTAAATCTTTAAAATATCATCAAAATAAAATGAAGTTACGAGATACTTCATTTGATGCAAACATCATTTTGAAAACTTGACCCTGCCAACACTCAACAATCGCCCAACCGTAGCCTTTCTATCGAAGTGCTCTGGGTAGTGTTGCAGAAATATCCAATTGGATGATGAACTCATTACGGGAGTTTGCCGCACCAGGAAGACCACTTACGATGATCAGTCGTAGTAGTACAACCCCACCATTTTCTACATGTAGAGGAGAACCTGTCGGATTTACTTGTCAACCGAACACTGAACTCCCAAGGAATGGACCGCCTTAGCGGAACTTCCAGGCCATTTGGGCCAATATAATAAGGCTGGGTCGGCGCTACTCGACCACTTATGCCACTCCTAGTTCAGATGAAATCCATGACTCTGAAACGTAAAGCTCGTCCCCACTTTCCCCAAGTAGAAACTTGTTGATACGGCTCCACCAAGAAGTCGTATCTAATTGGAAAGGAAAACTCACCGATATTTCCCAGGCGATGCCTGTTAATGGATTAACTTGTTCCAAGAATTTTACTTCTCGAATATTGGGTAAGTAATTAAAAACTCTTTTATCAAGACAGCAACCTTGTTGCGAATATAAAACACACCACCGAGCCGGATCCCTCTGGTTTTGAGCGAGTATTTAAATCCCCTTTTTAAAAGGAAGATCTTAAATATTGAAATGAGTTTTGGGATCCGCTCTAACTTTTGAAAATCATTTTAAAGACTTGAAAATACTTTAAAGAGTGTTTGGAATAATGCTGATTTAATAAAGTAAATCAGTCTCAATATAAAGAAATATCTGAATATTATTATTTAAATAACATTCCCATAAAGAATAATCTTTATAAAAATAATTGAAGTAGAAGTTGGAAAACTTATACTTGAAATGAATAGTAAATAATCAAAGATATACTTATACGAAAGTAATATCTTTATTTGAATATCAAAAGTAAGTTTGATTATCAAACATTATTCTTTAATAAAATAAAGAATATTAATAAATAATAAGCGGAGTCATAATACCTCGAATGAATATTATAAATAATATTCATTAAATAAAATAAAGGAGTCATACATCCTCAAATTAATATCCAAGTAATATTCAATAAATAATATAAAGGAGTCATAAGTCCTCGAATAAATATTCGAAATAATATTCAAATAATAAAATAAAGATAAAGTTATCGAATAAACCTTATTCGATTAATAGTTTTGAAAACTATAACCATATATATAGATATATATATATATATATAAAATCTACTCGGGATCCTCGACTCCCGGTTTTAGAAAATGTTTTCACCTTTGGGTTCCTATACTAAGGGTATATGCAAATTACCGCTATTCACTAGCATAGGTATTATCAACTGAACCAACAGATATATATGGCAAGAATACGAAACAGGCATGCATATGTACCATATCACATGCTACAATATATCGCAAGAATTTGCTAATATAACCATCATGCATCTATTACAAGATAATGCATATACAAGTGTATACATCACAACAACAGTATAACGGATAGAAAACTTGCCTGAGCGACTGGGGGTGATAAAAGGCTCGGGACGAGTCTGGTAACCTATAAACAACAAGTAAGTTGGAATTAAACCAAAGTCACTTGTAAATCTATACTTTAACTAACTTAGACTCTAACGCTTGTTTTGCGCTTACTGATTCTCTTAGGTCACTCGAGTACCCTCGGCTCCACCATTTTTAATAAATTAACCATTATGGGTTTTAAGGCGATTCTTTTGCGGGTGTCTTACCAACTTCCTAACACACTTACCATAATTGTTTCATACATTAATTAACCCTTTTTGGTAGGGCTGAGCATAAATTAGCCAAACCGACCGAAACCGCCCAATCCAAACCGACCAAACCGAATTTTACGGTTTACTAACGATTTGGTTCGGTTACGGATTGACATTTTAAAACCCGAATTTTTTCGGTTTGGTTTCAGATTTTACCTCCAAACCGACCGATATAACCGAACCGAACCGAATATTTAAATTAAAAAATTAATATATATATATTCGTAGAGTGCAATTAATAATAAAACTATAATGTACAACATATGTGTAAACTAAAACATATAAAAGAACTAATCATAATATAGCTTATTCTAAGATATAAATATTTATGTATTTGTTATGTTTTCACTATTTTTATTTTTATTCAATAAAAGAATAAGAATTGGTCGCATCTTTTTCATCTTCTTGCCTTCTTTATTTTTCAAAATTATTATTTTTATATATTATTTTTGAATGTGATTATAATAGAAAATATAATTCTATAATATGATACAAAATTTCGATTCTTATTTATAAATTCAAGTTTAATTTAATTTTTAACTTTGTTTTACAGGAAAAACGGTTTAAACCGAAACCAAACTGAACCGAACCGTTTTAAACGGATTGGTTTGGTTTGGTTTTTTCACATAACGGTTTGGTTTCGGATTGGATTTTAGGGAAACCGCTAATTTCGGTTTGGTTCGGTTTGGACCCTCCAAACCGCCCAAACCGACCGATGCTCACCCCTACTTTTTGGTCTTTAACCTATGTTTCAAAGTAAGGCGAGGGGAAAAGTTTCGTTCGCGAGACGCCGTTACTTAAAACGGTCGTTTCTCCTAAACCGTATATCGGAGTCAAACGAACTACATATCAAAACGAAGCTCAATCCATTCAACATCTAGCAGGGGGTTCTCGGGTCCTAATGTTATGAACAAAAGCAGTCTTAGGTAAATCGGACATTACGACGACTATGTTTACGCGATTTCCCAAATTTAAACCATTCAAAAACCATCACAATTCAACCTCAATCCATTCATACAACCAAAGTCCATCCTTATCACATCATAACAGCCCCAATCAATTCAATATTAACATTTATACTTATGCTTAATCTTGAATTTAACTATACTTAAGTTCTTTTAACCAAAACAACAAGATTCACCGTCCATTTCACTACCACTCCAACCCAAATTCTAAACCAACAAGCATTAAGCTACTATACCACCATAACAACTAGAATCATCCTATTTAATAAAGTAAAGCTAGGGTTTGGAGATGATATACCTTCCTTGAAGTGGTGGGAGTAGCTAGGAGGCCTTAGGAAGCCTTGAGAAGTCTTAGGGATGCTTGGATCTTAAAGGAAAACAAGAAAAATTCAAGTTAAAAACTTTGAAATCATTATTCATTGTCTTCTTCATTGATTTATTGAAGAAGATTGAGAATGAATGGGGTGCTTAAACTCATGATATAGCCATAACTATGCATAAGGATGACTAGGGAATTATCTTACCAATTTAGGAAGCCTTGAACTTGAATTTTGAAAATTTCTTTCTTTAAAAAGTGGAAAAGCCGAGAGCAAGTTCTTGGTTGAATGAGAGAAATGATTTTGTGTTTTGATGAAAATGATTTGTTTGGCTTGGTTGATTTGGTTTTGTTTTTGTTTTAGTTAATTACCTTTTTAACCTTGATTTTGTGTGGTTAATATTCCACCACATTTCCTTCCTTCCCATGTCATGCTTATGTCATGCTATGATGTCATCTTTCCCTCCTTGTCCTCTTCTCATTGGTTGGGTGACATCATCATCTCTAATCCCTTTGATTAACTTCCTAATTGTTTGCCTAATGACCGCTGATATGTTGTACGGTTCGCTTAACTTTCGTTTTCGTTTATCGTTTGAGGGATCATACCCGGGATCTTATTACTTAGGTTCCCTTAACCTTTCTCAATATATTATATTCCTTTTATGATCCTCTCTTATAATCCTTTAATTTAAATCCTTTTTCCTGTTACCTTATACTCAATTCTTTCCGTATCTAGTGGATTTCCGGGAAAAATCAAAGTGTTCCGAATTGGATTCTGACGATCTTTACATACACTTATATACCATATAGAGTACTAATTAAATCTCAGAATATCCATAACAGAACCCCTACATAGTGTGGCATGAAAAGTTTTCTCATTCAGGTAAAACACTATTCATAAGGGTTACAAAAAGTTTAAAATTTTGGGGGTTATTACAGTCTCCCCTCCTTAAAAGGATTCCGTCCCGGAATCAAATAGAAAATGAATAGGGATACTCTCCTAGCATTGCACTTTCTAACTCTCGAGTAAATTTTCCCACATTGTGGTCCTACCACCAAACTCTGCCTAGTTTGATAACCCTTTCTGGTTGCTCCATATAGGTTATGTCGGGTTGCATGTATATGCGCTCATATGCCCCTATTTATCTGGCATCCGAATTACACTTCCTTAACATTGATACGTGAAACACGTTATGACTTGCTACATGTTCTGGGGTAAGGCTAGCTCATATTCTAACTTCCCAATACTTCTTAATATATCCAAGGATCCGACAAATTGTGGACTTAGCTTTCCTTTCTTTCCGATTCTCATCAATCCTTTCCAAGGGTTTCCAAGGGGATACCTTTAACAACACTAGGTCCCCTACTTCCTATTCTTTGTCCTTTCGTGTCAAATCAACATACTTCTTATGTCCATCTTGGGCTACTACCAGCCGTCCTTTGATTAAATCTATTAAATCCTTGGTCCTTTGGACTACTGCGGGTCCAAGCATCTTGCGCTCTACAACTCCATCCTAACATAAGGGAGATCGACATTGTCTTCCCTCAAGGATCTCATAAGGCGATATCTCAATACTGACATATGATCTATTGTCGTAAGAAAATTCGATCCGTGTTAAGTGATCATTCCAATTTCTTTCAAGTCTATTGCACAGACTCTCATTATAGCTTTTAGCATTAGAGCTTTTGCTTCTCAATACCCATCCTTTTTCCAGTTCGTAATCGCTACTACCTTCCGTTCCTAATATTATACTGGTTATACTTTTGCTCGTTAGCGTTCTATAACCTTTTAATAACCACGTCAACCTTAGTATCACGAATGTGTTTGCATTCCGAATACTACCACAACTTTATTACTCCTTTTTCAGCTGTTTCTATTTCCCAAAGTTTGATCAATCATATAGAAGTAAAAGAATTCATTGAGAGATCACTATGATCATGAACACTTGTTACATTGCATAGTTAGTACAGAAGGTGGCCAGCCTTTAGTACTTGACAAGCAATTAAACAATAGCTGGTATCCTACTCGGCTTCTATCACACAGATAGATAGTCATTCGGTAATACCTCCCCTTCTGGAAGGGTTGTTCTTCTCAGTTTATATGAAATGAAGAGAAGAGAAAAAAACGAACTGAAGAGAATTGTATATACGTAAAAAAAAATTTATTGCCATAAAATATCTGGCTTGGAATCTACCTCTGAATTATAGAGGTTTGTCATAGGAGAACAAAACATATGTGTATATATATCAACATCAAGTATTATCGCATCGCATTTTGCATGCTTAAATATTTTTGCTATTCCGTCCATCATTCTATGGACCCATGCTCTTCCTCGAGCTTATACACAATCACCTTTGAAACTCCCTCGATATCGAAAATCGAATCTGGGATCTCATTCTAGATATCATCGTTACTAGAATCCTATGCTTGCACCGCAACCTTCCTCATATAGTAATACGACTCTCTTTTCATAAGAGGGAATAAATATTCAATAGGTAGATACTCTACTTAATTAGTCTATTCAATGATAACTTATGCATCACCACGACCCGATTAGTGGTACTTAACCTCAACATCCATTCCAATACAACTCTCATGGTTGTAATCAGCTCATTACTCGCAGAATCATTGCTGCATTACTATGGTCCACTACCGACCTACTGTCGTCATTCACATTCCATGAAATCTTAATATCTAACCATACGGAGTCCATACCTGTCGTATCAAATTCTTCTAAGGAGTTTAACATACTCACCATTCATGATTCATGAAGAACACTCCTGATCCTGACATACATACATAACATGAAGCAGATAAAATTGCAGAAGAGTTTCAATCAAAGCAACGATAGCAGGTTAATACCATTCTTAATCGTATGCCTTAAATAGAAGACTTAACTCAAGGGTTCGTCTAGTCCTTTTTGAAACATGGTCCTGGCTTATCTCAAGATAGTATCTTCTGAGATAGATAGCCCGCTCATGGCGATTACACGAATTAAACCTTTACCAACTACTATTACGGTTGGGTATTGCACAGTCATCAGAAGGAATGTCAATCTTCCAAACCATAATATAACCTGCATAGCTTTAACCATCATCACTGTATTCCTTTGGCACAAGCGCCTATAATTATCCTCTTACCTTTAAAGTGTCGGCCACCTCTTTGGCCTTTCCTGATAGTAAAATTTCCTTACAGTCAACGTCATTTTAACCACCTCCAAATAAATTTTTTACCTTATTTTAATCACAGCTTATGTGAAGATGTTTTCCTTAAAATCTGATGAGTATAAAAAAAATATCACCATTTTTTTCCATAAGTCATTGCCTCAGTCTTTAGAGGTTAATCACTATCACGACTGACTCTCAATCATAATTAGAACATCTTTTATCTTAAGTCCTAATTTCCCTGAACAATTTCGACCATTACTGGTTTGATCCATACTTTCTCATGGTTTAACACGTGCCCACCTGGTATTATTATAATTACGCCATATTTCCTTTATCAAAATTTCTATTCTCGAGAACTTTGAATATTACCTTTCTCCTTGTAAAACCTCTAAGGTTATCCTTCAATCGTTCCTCCTGTATTCCCTAGATACAGGGCATATCAAAATACCATTTACTAATACTAGAACCATTGTCTATATACTTCTGAAAAATTTCTCCACTGATCCTTAAAGGTTGTTGGTACCTTAACCCTTTCCAAATCATACTGTCAAAACTCATACTGTCCCTATTAAGGGTGAAATGCCAACCTTTATGCATTCCCCTAGGATTCGTTTTAAGTTACCGATGTTTTATCCTTAATTCCACCTTTAAAAAGGTACATGCATCCTTCCATGGATAAATCAAGTCATATATCCCTGATAAGGGTGTCTTATTCAATCATTCCCACCTCGATAGTATATGCCTAATTCCACAATAACATCTGTATTCAAAATGAGGTCAATCAATATGGCCTCCAAAAGATAACAACGGTTATCCACTTTTCTTGCCTAATTTGGTAACGATAACAAGGATGTTCTGGAAGATATTTGTCGTGTTCAACGCGAACTTCTTCTTAATAATTCCTTATTTACTTTTGTTGTTTATCTCAACAGCCATCTCAATGTTGGGATATCTTTCATACCTGGCGTCTCCCTTTCTGGGTATCATGCCACTAGTCTTACACTTCACCTTCTTGAAGGTCACTTCCTTCATCCAATTTTCCAACTTTCTTACTTTCTTGTCTCCTTAGTCTATCCGCGTCTTATTATTTATCCTTCGAACTTTCTCAAGGTTTCCTCGAATCCTCCCAACTCACAGGGGATAAAATATATATATCTCTTATGCTCTCAAGCATCAATTTTAACTCATGGTGAATCATCCTCATCCTGACGAATGCATACTTTTCTATTTCTATTGCTACGAGTCTTTAGGGTTTCCTCATACCCAACTCCCTTATCATTCCTCAAACTCTATTGCCGTTATATTCCTTTCCACTTCAATTTCTTTTTATTTTCCTTTCTCTTATCATTATTTCATAAACCAACACAACATAAGCATTGATTTCAAACATCCCGTCATTCTGGATTCGTGTCCTTAGAACGAATCTTGACAACTTTTACAACTTAGATTCACAATTCATCATACTCGTCTGCCTTTGTTCTGGCTCTAAAGCTTTTACACTATCTCCATAACCTTGGGAATTACTTTCCCGAAAATAATTGACTGAACTTTAATCAGTTTATTCTAACCTCTGGCTCCGTGCCTTTCTTGGTCTTTCACCAGTGGTGGCCCTTCTCTTAGGAGGGTAAGTGACAAAAATAGTCTTTTGTGATTCGTCAATCATTTAGAATCTCAAATGATCCCTCTATTTCCTTTAGCCAGGCTCTTGCCTCGACTGGGTCAACTTGTTCCTTGGAACTCTGAGAGCTTAGCGACTTAAAGGTCCTGAAAGAATTTCTCACTACATTGTTTCCTTAGGGTGGTTGGGGATAATAGTCTAAGTTCTGTCTAGAAAGGTCCATAAATTTTCGTATAGGAGTACCGTCTCGGGTCTCCTTTCCTTACTCAACTTCTGTTTCCTCAGTCTAAATATTTCTTCCTACTCCCCATAATTGGGGTCATCTTACATAATTTAAATCCTCATTTTCCACTTCATCATGTTATGGGTTCCTTCTATCTTGATGGCGACCTCCCTGACTATCACGTTCAGGGTTTGCTCTAACTCTTATTCCTCAAACTAGCTTTCATCTAAGATTTCATCTTTAGGCTCTTGAACATTTGGAACCCAATTTCTATAGGAATGCCTCATTATTCCCTTATCATCTTTCTCGGTATTAATCTTTTATCTAATTGTTGGCTCTCTGCCTTCATTCATCACTTTTTCTGGCACAATATGTTCTCTTCCGATAATTCGGACTGTATTGCAATCTCAAACATCTTTTCGGTACCGGCTCCGGTTACCTTCACTTCTATTTCCATTTTCTCAAAATCTCTTATAACTCTCCACAAGACATTATCATCTTGAGTCTCTCCTTTTTACTAAGGGCATCAGCCACCATATTGGCTTTCCCCGAATGATACAGAATCTCCCAATCATAATTCTTGATTAGCTCTAACCGCCTCCTCTGGCGTATGTTGAGCTCTTTCTACGTAAAAATGTACTAGAGCTCCTATGGTTTGTGAATCTCGCACTTCTCTCCATACAAGTAGTGCCTCCAAAATTTAGGGCAAAACTATTGCCACGAGCCCAAGCTCATGGGTGGGGATATCGAATTTTATATTCCCTTAATTGTCTTGACACGTACGCGATTACCTTGTTGTGCTGTATAAGAAGCACCCTAATTCCTTATGCGAAGCGTCACTATAATTCACAAAATCTCATTTTCCATCCGGCAACGCCAACATAGGGAACGTCACCAACCTTTGCTTCAGTTCTTAAAAGCTGTTCTCGTATTTCTCTGTCCATTCAAACTTCTCAGTCTTACGAGTAATCCGCGTAAAAAGGGGCTACTATCTTTACAAACTTGAACGAACCTCCGGTAGTGACCGACCAATCCTACCTCTGGTAGTCGACCTAACCATGGTCATCAATTCATCCGTGGTCCTTTATTCATTCTTGTCAGGATCTTCCATGGGATCCTTCTCAGCAACAATCCCTTCTAGGACAACATCCTCAACCGCTACATCCTCAATATGAACATCATCCGGTCCTGCGTTAGGACGCTCTATCAGATCCACAATCTGATCTCCAATAAGTAATAAAACATCATCGCGTTGATGTTCCTCAACCTCAGGGTTCGGAGTCCCGCTACCATATACGATAACGAACTACGCTTCTATTGCTATATTTATAAGGGTTCCCATAAGGGTTTTAACTGTCAGTACTACGTTAGGTAGTCCGACTATGAACTTGGCAAGAGTTCTTATTATCTTATGAACTTATTATCTTAACGTCACATCATCTCTGAGGTTTATAACGCTTAGCTCTGATACCACTTCTGTAACACCCCCAAATCCGGGGTCGGGGATCCGGGTTGTCACGATTTCCATTTCCCTTAATAACACTCAATCTTAATAATTAATCAACTACTCTGTACTGTGACCCCACAATAGACACACACACCACACGTTATAGTCTCAGAGATGAACATCCAAAAAAAAAAAATAAAAAAAAAAATAATCACAAGTCATTTTATTCCAAAATTATCTGCCAATACACCTTAAAAGGTTTTCTGAATAAATTTACATTTTCTTTGCCATTATTACAATTCATAAATATACATATATCTGGTACATCAAAAGTTGAAGCCTAGTCTATTGGTAGTTCCCACCTCAGCTACAGCGACTTCAATGCCTATAGGAAGCTGTGGAACGTTTCCTATCCGCTCGCGAATTGGGAGCTTGGTCCTGTTCATCTTGTCTATCTGATGTTGTGTGATGGAAGAAGAAAGCAAGGGTGAGCAACAAGCCCACCAAAATAATATGTAATATGATTAACAATATATGAGCCTTCTCATAGTACTCATGAAAATCTTGGTCAAAAGAAATGAACCAAGTTTGATATCTTAATGCGATGAAGTCACAAAATATTCAGTATATATACATATATACTTTTCAAAATCTTGGAAGTCCTCTTCCATGCATAATATACACATAGTTCCAGTTTATAACTGTATAAAAATATCGTTGCAAGGTGATCTCATATATCTAACCTTGTCTCAACGTTTTTCTGAAAGTCTTTGTCATTCATAAGACTACCATTAACTAGATATAAGTTTAAAAGGTGAAGTTACAAGATACTCCAATATACTTATATCTTTTCCAAATACTACTTGAACTACCACCGTTCAAGTTATAATTAGTTTCAAAAGTTCATCACATAGATGAGACTACAAGACCAGATTTGAATAGATTAAATCTTTAAAATATCATCAAAATAAAATGAAGTTACGAGATACTTCATTTGATGCAAACATCATTTTGAAAACTTGACCCTGCCAACACTCAACAATCGCCCAACCGTAGCCTTTCTATCGAAGTGCTCTGGGTAGTGTTGCAGAAATATCCAATTGGATGATGAACTCATTACGGGAGTTTGCCGCGCCAGGAAGACCACTTACGATGATCAGTCGTAGTAGTACAACCCCACCATTTTCTACATATAGAGGAGAACCTGTCGGATTTACTTGTCAACCGAACACTGAACTCCTAAGGAATGGACCGCCTTAGCGGAACTTCCAGGCCATTTGGGCCAATATAATAAGGCTGGGTCGGCGCTACTCGACCACTTACGCCACTCCTAGTTCAGATGAAATCCATGACTCTGAAACGTAAAGCTCGTCCCCACTTTCCCCAAGTAGAAACTTGTTGATACGGCTCCACCAAGAAGTAGTATCTAATTGGAAAGGAAAACTCACCGATATTTCCCAGGCGATGCCTGTTAATGGATTAACTTGTTCCAAGAATTTTACTTCCCGAATATTGGGTAAGTAATCAAAAACTCTTTTATCAAGACAACAACCTTGTTGCGAATATAAAACACACCACCGAGCCGGATCCCTCTGGTTTTGAGCGAGTATTTAAATCCTCTTTTTAAAAGGAAGATCTTAAATATTAAAATGAGTTTTGGGATCCGCTCTAACTTTTGAAAATCATTTTAAAGACTTGAAAACACTTTAAAGAGTGTTTGGAATAATGCTAATTTAATAAAGTAAATCAGTCTCAATATAAAGAAATATCTGAATATTATTATTTAAATAACATTCCCATAAAGAATAATCTTTATAAAAATAATTGAAGTAGAAGTTGGAAAACTTATACTTGAAATGAATAGTAAATAATCAAAGATATACTTATACGAAAGTAATATCTTTATTTGAATATCAAAAGTAAGTTTGATTATCGAACATTATTCTTTAATAAAATAAAGAATATTAATAAATAATAAGCGGAGTCATAATACCTCGAATGAATATTATAAATAATATTCATTAAATAAAATAAAGGAGTCATACATCCTCAAATGAATATCCTAGTAATATTCAATAAATAATATAAAGGAGTCATAAGTCCTCGAATAAATATTCGAAATAATATTCAAATAATAAAATAAAGATAAAGTTATCGAATAAACCTTATTCGATTAATAGTTTTGAAAACTATAACCATATATATATATATATATATATAAAATCTACTCGGGATCCTCGACTCCCGGTTTTAGAAAATGTTTTCACCTTTGGGTTCCTATACTAAGGGTATATGCAAATTACCGCTATTCACTAGCATAAGTATTATCAACTGAACCAACAGATATATATGGCAAGAATATGAAACAGGCATGCATATGTACCATATCACATGCTACAATATATCGCAAGAATTTGCTAATATAACCATCATGCATCTATTACAAGATAATGCATATACAAGTGTATACATCACAACAACAGTATAACGGATAGAAAACTTGCCTGAGCGACTGGGGGTGATAAAAGGCTCGGGACGAGTCTGGTAACCTATAAACAACAAGTAAGTTGGAATTAAACCAAAGTCACTTGTAAATCTATACTTTAACTAACTTAGACTCTAACGCTTGTTTTGCGCTTACTGATTCTCTTAGGTCACTCGAGTACCCTCGGCTCCACCATTTTTAATAAATTAACCATTATGGGTTTTAAGGCGATTCTTTCGCGGGTGTCTTACCAACTGCCTAACACACTTACCATAATTGTTTCATACATTAATTAACCCATTTTGGTCTTTAACCTATATTTCAAAGTAAGGCAAGGGGAAAAGTTTCGTTCGCGAGACGCCGTTACTTAAAACCGTCGTTTCTCCTAAACCGTATATCGGAATCAAACGAACTACATATCAAAACGAAGCTCGTAACATGAGCTATCTAAACATGGCAATGGTCAACATCTAGCAGGGGGTTCTCGGGTCCTAATATTATGAACAAAAGCAGTCTAAAGTAAATCGGACATTACGACGACTATGTTTACGCGATTTCCCAAATTTAAACCATTCAAAAACCATCACAATTCAACCTCAATCCATTCATAAAACCAAAGTCCATCCTTATCACATCATAACAGCCCCAATCAATTCAATATTAACATTTATACTTATGCTTAATCTTGAATTTAACTATACTTAAATTCTTTTAACCAAAACAACAAGATTCACCGTCCATTTCACTACCACTCCAACCCAAATTCTAAACCAACAAGCCTTAAGCTACTATACCACCATAACAACTAGAATCATCCTATTTAACAAAGTAAAGCTAGGGTTTGGAGATGATATACCTTCCTTGAAGTGGTGGGAGTAGCTAGGTGGCCTTAGGAAGCCTTGAGAAGTCTTAGGGATGCTTGGATCTTAAAGGAAAACAAGAAAAATTCAAGTTAAAAACTTTGAAATCACTATTCATTGTCTTCTTCATTGATTTATTGAAGAAGATTGAGAATGAATGGGGTGCTTAAACTCATGATATAGCCATAACTATGCATAAGGATGACTAGGGAATTATCTTACCAATTTAGGAAGCCTTGAACTTGAATTTTGAAAATTTCTTTCTTTAAAAAGTGGAAAAGCCGAGAGCAAGTTCTTGGTTGAATGAGAGAAATGATTTTGTGTTTTTATGAAAATGATTTGTTTGGCTTGGTTGATTTGGTTTTGTTTTTGTTTTAGTTAATTACCTTTTTAACCTTGATTTTGTGTGGTTAATATTCCACCACATTTCCTTCCTTCCCATGTCATGCTTATGTCATGCTATGATGCCATGTTTCCATCCTTGTCCTCTTCTCATTGGTTGGGTGACATCATCCTCTCTAATCCCTTTTATTAACTTCCTAATTGTTTGCTAATGACCGCTGATCTGTTGTACGGTTCGCTTAACTTTCATTTTTGTTTATCGTTTGAGGGATCATACCCGGGATCTTATTACTTAGGTTCCCTTAACCTTTCTCAATATATTATATTCCTTTTATGATCCGCTCTTATAATCCTTTAATTTAAATCCTTTTTCCTGTTACCTTATACTCAATTCTTTCCGTATCTAGTGGATTTCCGGGAAAAATCAAAGTGTTCCGAATTGGATTCTGACGATCTTTACATACACTTATATACCATATAGAGTACTAATAAAATCTCAGAATATCCATAACAGAACCCCTACATAGTGTGGCATGAAAAGTTTTCTCATTCAGGTAAAACACTATTCATAAGGGTTACAAAAAGTTCAAAATTTTGGGGGTTATTACACAATTGTAAGGAAGTGTCCAAAACAATTTGGTTCACTTACTACAAAGAATAAAATAAATGTAAGTCTGAAAATCACTTCATTCATGTTGGAGAGGTTTAGGACTTACCTTTACCCAATGCTTGACATGAGGTCAAATGTACAATCTAGCACAGCTATGATCCCTGACTCTGTGGAAGTACAAACACAGAATACCGACATGGATCTTCCAAAGCTGAAACCATTCCTTCAAAACCAGTAGAAGCTAGGAAACCAACCACCTCATCTTCTCAAAAGGATGAGGTGAGTAAAAAGAAGAGAAATGAGATCACCCTAACTGTTATAACTGATAGTGGTGAGGATCAACATGAAACTGAGTCACCCTTGGTCAAGAGATCAAAGAAGAGTAAAAAAACTGAGCTGACCACTCAAGCCACCTCTGTATCCTCTCAACAGGATGCAGTTGTAAAAATGGGGACTAAACAGACTCTAGATACATTCTCTCAATAGGGTGTGTCTATTGAAAACAACATTCACCCCAATGCACCATGTAAAGAGTCTGTACAGCCTGTACCTGAAGCAATTCAAGTGTATAGTAGGAGAAATAAGGATGACACACATATTAAGAGCACATCTCTTGAAGCTCCCTCATTCATTCAGGGGGAGATGCCAACACTCACATCTGAGCAAAAAACTCTCATATCTCAAATTTCTTCTCTACCAACAACACTTGAATCTAATTCTCAAGTGCAAGTTAACTCAAGTGACTTGGTTCAAGAATCCTTGCTCACCACCTAGATACCTCAATTAGATGGTGAGAGGCTACTAGCTGGGGTAGACCTTGATGACACCATCAAAACCATAGGGGGTTCATCAGTTTTTACTAAGACCCCATGGAGATATCAAATGCACATTCATGTGCAAATCAGTCTTCACATACTGTAAGGTTTGAGGGTAGTACTCCTGAGGGGGAGCTATCTAAATCCTCTCCAATTCAATTGGAGGTTCCTCATGTAGGAACAACTCCCCTCAAAACCCTAGCAGAAATTGCCTTGACAGTAGATGCTGGGAGTACAATTGCCAATGATCCTGTCATAGGGGAGGCAAGTATAGCAGATTCAGGTGACGGTGTGATGCAAGACACACAAGGGTTTGAGACTGGTGCACATGACAGTTCCCAGTCAGATCCCCTCCAATTCAATTGGAGGTTCCCACAACTAGTGTGGAACAACAACTGGTCATAAACACAGAGCAATCTGTGAGTAAAACTGTGACTTCAGTCACATGTGTTTCTGAACCCTCCACTTCACACCCTCAACAACCACACATCTTATCACAATGGCTGCAAGAATCTGGTTCTCAACCTAGATCTATGGATGATCTTCTAGTTGAACAGATTTCTGGACTGGCATATATCTCTCAGCATCTACTCACTTCTGATATGAGCAATCAAGATTATCAAGCCATCATGCTCACATACAGTGAAGGTGTTGAAAAACAAAAGGAGAAGATTGTAAACGATGAAGAACAGGATGGTAATGTAGATGCATGGCTATCTCAAGATTTTGTGTTGGAAATGGATCAACTCTTGGCCAGATTCAGGGATGAGTATGTCACAATTCTTGGGAGCAATGCCAAAGTTGAAAGGCATATGTCATAGCCTATTTGTTTATTCGAGGATTTAACTCAACTCAAATAAGAATGTAACAAGTAAATAGTGGTTCTATCTTCAAAGAGATCTCTCAAAGTAACATCTGTCAAAGGATTAAGAAACATTGTTCTTCTACAGACTTGAGGAATTAATTCACTGGAAGAAGTTCAAGAAATTGATCAAGCCTCAGTGATATAAATCAAGATTGTGGATTTAATCAAGTGTCAGAGATCTTGTCAGGGTATCAGATAATTACAGGGATTTAATCTGAAAAAAATCAAGTTATCAAAGACAAGACAAGAAGAAACATTGCGGAAGTTAGTCACTCATGAACCAAACAGTACATCGAGTGTCAACATTGAAGTGGTGGAATTGATTCATAATTTTCAGTGATTTTCAGAAGATCTTCAGAAGAGTGGTTGATGTAAAGAGTAGTATTAATTCTCTATTAATTAATTAAGTCATATAGTTTAATTAAGAAAATAAATTATATCTCCAAAGATTAATTTATTTATTAATTGAATTAATTGATTAATTAATTCTGAATTAATACTATGAATTTTTCAGAATTGATTTTGAATTTATATTCAATATTAATTCAGCATGACAATCAATTGAACTGGTATAACAATCAGATTGTCATACCGAAAGTCATGCTAGTTCAAATTGATTGTCATACCGAAAGTTCTACTAGCTATAGGATTGTCTTGCTAGTTCAAGAGATAGTCATACCGATTGTCATGCTAGTTCAGGAGATAGTCATACTGATTGTCATGCTAGTTCAGGAGATTGTCTCACCTAAAGTCATGCCAATTCACAGATTGTCTTGCCAGTTCAATTGATTCTGTTGAAGTGAATTATTAAAGACAAGCAGCAGAAAACATTCATATCATTCAATCACTCAAGAACAGAACACAGCAGCCGCACAATATATTTCATCTCTCAACTGCAACTTCAAGAACATTAATTTCTAGCAATTAAAGTTAAATCCAAACCACTAGAAATCATTCTCTTGTTCTTGTATAACTATCTAGCGGATCATAATCCCTAGAACTTAATCTCAAATTGCTTTTAGCATTTGATCTTTTTATTGCAAAAATAGAAAAAGTTCATGTCGAATTTATTCTAGATTTGTGATAATTTATTTAAGATTAATCCCTTGTAAACGATACCGTTGTTGTAACACCTTTCAAGTTTAATAATAGTTTTATTTAACTTGAATTTTGTTTTACTTTTTTATTCCGCATTAAATTCGATTAAACGGTATAGTTTGTTTTCAACCCCCCCTTCTACAAACATATTGGGACCTAACAATTGGTATCAGAGCCTTCTGATTAACGAACAAATCAAGATCCTAGACTTTTGTGATTTTTTAACTCCTTGAATTTTTATTTATTCAAAAATTCATAATGACTTCACAAAAAGTTGGAACTATTAAAATTCCACTATTTGATAAAGAAAATTGTATTATGTGGAAGAAGAAGATGCTCTTGTTTTTACAAGTTGCAAATCCCAAATATCTGAACTTGTTAAAGAAGGGTCCAAAAATTCCGATGGTTATTGAACCGGAAGTTATGGAAGATAATGTTGTAATTACCAAAGCTAGAACATATGCAAAAGATCCTCAGGATTTTACTCCCACTGAACAGGAAGAAGCCTCCTTGGATGCCAGCCTTCAATTAATTTTAGTTGATTCCCTTGATCCCTTGATGAACAGACATGTGATGAACTGTAAAAACTCAAACACATGTGGGAAACTGTTGAGGTGATTAATGAAGGCACAAAGGAAGTTAGGGAGAACAAGTTAGAGATCCTAACCGATGAGTATGAACATTTTAAATCCAATCCGGGAGAAGGAATTACTGAAGTGTTCGAGAGGTACAATGCATTAATCAACAACCTGAACATAAATGGAAAATATTATTCAATTAGGGAGACCAACAAAAAGTTCCTTTTAACACTGCCAACTCATCTTGAACATAGAATCACTGCCATAAGAGAAGCGAGAGATCTGAGTGAGATTTCTTTCGAAAGGCTCTATGGTGTGTTAAAAACCTATGAGTTGGAGCAGATTCAGCAAAAGGAAGTCTACGGGAAAGATAGAGTGGTCAGCACATCTATTGCTCTAGTAGCTGAAGGTTAACAACAACAACAACAATCTCAACAGTCAGAGAGAATGGTCAGTCTTCCAAGGCTGAGGAAAATGTGTTAATAGCAGAATATGATCCTCCTACTATAAATCAATCCGGTGATGATTTTTACTCCTTGGAAAAGCTGGAGCAATTGGAAGATGAGTCAATGGCCCAGATTGTGAAGAGATTCTCCAATGTTAGATTTAAGAGAAATCCCAAGTTCAAGTACAAGTCCAACTACAACAGATTCCAGAAAGGTGGATCTTCATCCTCTAACACCAGTAGTGGTGGATACAAAATAGGGATGGTTGATCGGAGCACCATTCGATGCTTTAACTGCAATGAGTTGGGATACTTTGCCACAGAATGTAGGAAACCAAAGCAAGTAAGGAAGAACTCTTATGATTCAAATCAGAAGAGTAACTCTGAAAGGGCTTATCTGGCAAAGGGAAGAAGCTGGGATGATACTGATAGTGAAGATGAAGAAGTTATGAATCTTGCTCTTATGGCTATTGATGGAAATACTTCATTGTCAAGAAAAGAGGTAAAATTTACTGATGCCGAATTAGTTTATCATCTAGGAGTTTCCTTAGATTGTGATGGTCGTGATAATGAACTGTTAAGTCAGCAGATCAAAGACCTTGAGAAAGAGGTCAATGAATTAAGACTTGTGCACATTAATCAAGATAAATTAAAAGAACAAGTATCTTTTCTAGATAATAGAGTTAATTGTTATAGACAACTCGAAACTATTCTCAAAGACAAGATCACCGGTCTTGAGACTAAGGTTAAGCTTACTTTAATTCTTGTTCGAAGGCTAAAGAGTTCTACAGTAAGCAAGCTGTTAATCAAACATCTGGAATATGTTTTGATTAAAATGCTGCTATTGGAAAATTAGGCATAAACTCCCCTCCTCATGTATGTGCTAAAGGTAGGGAAGTACCACATGTGCTTAAGGGTGTTGATAAACCCCTCTATAAAGGATCAATTGTTGAACCATTTGATGAGACCTCCTTTATTATTCAAGAAGAAATACGTGCTGAAGATCGTGCTAATGAGAAGGTTGTTTCCAAGCCAAGTGTGTCGAAAGCTCCAGTCAAAGTTGTGAAAGCAACTGAGACTAACTCAGACACACATGAGTTGGATAACAAAAATGCCATGTCTACCATGCATAATTTGCCTGTTGTTACTCCCTCTCATAAAGCATGTGGTGTTCCTAATTGTATGTCTTGTGCTTTTAATTTGATGTATGCTTATTTTAATGGTAAGCATGTTTCTAGTGATAAGACTACTCCTCGTCGGCATGTAAATAATAGGAAGCATGATAGGTCTAAGACTGCTAGTCCTCCTAAGGCTAGAAAGGAGACATTTGTGCCTAAGCCTAAACAGAAATTTGTTAAGGTTGTTTACAAGGTCAAATGTCCAGTCATTGAGAAATTTGAGAACATTAAAGTTAAGAATGTTGTTTTGCCTGACAAAGGTCAATTCTACAAGTATGCCGGGCCCAATCAAGTTTGGGTTCCGAAGAAGGTCTAATCCATTTGTAGTGCAGGGCAGTAAACAGGTGGAACCGGTAGTGTGGATTCTTGACAGCGGATCGTCAAGACATATGACCGGAGATAGAGCCCTGCTATCAAATGTGGTTGAGAAAGCTGGCCCGGTGGTTACCTTTGGAGATAAGAGCAAAGGTTTAACTGAGGGATATGGCTGTTTGCAAGCTGGTAATGTTATCATTGAACTTGTAAATATTTTCTGTATTTTTGCTATAAAAATATAAGTTTTTATTTGTACTTTCTGTAATTGTAAATATTGTTTGAGATATTATAGTTGTTAGGAGTTAACAATTGTATGATATATGAAATTGAATGCTGATATCTCTTTGATAGATATTTGGTATTTAATTCATTGATATGTTTTTTTAATTATATTAAAATAATATGCAATATAATTATTGGTATCTAAAGTACTTGACAAGTATTGGTCAATGATATATTGTTAATATTTTGTTGCAGATAGTTGTGAGATTTTAAGTTCTAGTGAATTTATATAAGTTGTTATATCTGAAAGATTCACTATAATTTGAAATCAGCAGCATAGTCATTCTTATTAATATTATTTTTCAACAAACAATGTTGTTGATTATAATTTTATTAAGATAGATTATGGAGCTTTTGACATGAATGATAATTACTTAGACTTTACCCTAAGTGATCAATGCTTTAACAAAAACTCATTCATATTGAAAGTCAAAATCTTTCTTTCTCTTCTTAATACTGCTAGGTAATCAGTCTGTGTCTTATCAAAATCATTTATCTTTTTAGGCATAAAAACAGACTTGTGCACTCGAACCGTTTTAGGAGAAAATCAAAAATCTTTCTACATTAGTGATTTCTTATTTCATTTTAAAATCTTTTGAAATCACTATTGTACATCATTTCTCTCAAAAGATTAAATGTATGATTTTCATTCATTATAGATCTTAAGTACATTTTATCTCTATTGCCATATGTTTTGTGATACAGGTTCAGCCTCCAATGGCCTTCTTTCATTGACAGTCATGAGGTTGAAAACCCACAACATCTATCCCATACTGTAAAGACAAACATAGAAACAAAACCAACCAACACTCTCTTACCACTAAAATGTAGTATGAATGAGCGTGAGGGAGATAGTTCCTTAGTGCACCACATAAGGAAGGTTCTGAAGTTAACCCAGCAGCTCTGTCTCCTACAAAAATGAGTAGTATTTAAACCGAGACAACTGCTAGGCCCCATACATCTTCTCAAAAAGATGTAATGGCTGAAAAAGGCACACAAATAGTTACTAGATTCATTCTCTCAACAGGGTGCGTCTATTGAAATTTGCCTATCGGCCAAGGCATCCGATGTAGTGTCACCACCTCAAACACAAACAATTCTTGATGCACAAGGAAAGGTTACACACACAAAGGAGGAGTTGACGGAAACAAGAGTTTCGACCATTTTAAGGTCAGATTCGATTGTTCAAGGTTCTTTAATGGACCAATTGCCTTTATAGGTGTTAGGAGAGGATACTGATCCAATAGCCATATGTCAGTGGTCAGTGTCTACCTCCCCAGGCTTAAATCCCTTGGATGCATCTGCGGATAGTAGATCTGACATAGGCGCAGATCGGCAACTTGTTGACAATGATTTAGATAATACCTGATGAGTCACAAGGAAATGTCTTCACAGACATTAGAAGGGAACTTTGATCTTTATGCTAAATTCGTTTGATCATTGTTTACCTTCCCATAATTCACATCTGGAACCCTAAAAGGGAAAATAGAAACTTGTAAATTATGACTCAGATTCATCTGACGAGTTTAACAAGGACGGGGATTTGCGAACTCCCATTGCACCACCCGTGACCTCCTTAAGGACGGCTAAGGTGATTTTGCTTGCAGGTACAGATGAATTTTGGAGCTATGAGAGGAGTGATACACTTGTGAGAATGAGTGTAAACATGAGTGGAGAGAAGAGTGAAACACATGTGAGGTACACTAAACAGAATCACACACTCACAGTGAGGAAGAAAGAGAAACTACTTGTTATTTCTTTTCCAACCAAGTGAAATATGAGAACTCCTTCAGACAACGGCATATATTCCTTCTCTAAGGGGGAGATAAAAGCTTAAGTTATAGTTTGGAGGATTCCTCAACTAAGGGGAGAAATAGCAGGGAGGAAAGAAAAAGAAAAAGTAAAGCATATGTACACTACACCACACCATTGTTGTTTGTAACTACGGATCCTATTATACGGGAGAGGTGGTAAACACAAGGTGATCTCCTTTAAGCAGTTGATTCTCATAGGGGGATGAGCAAGAGAGATATGCGCTTCTCAACAGGAAATGTGGTTGTACAAAAGAAGATGAAACTACTTGAAGATATGTTCAGTCTAGAGGAACATCTATTTGGAATCTGGAAAATGTTAAATATTATCCAGAACTTTTCTTCTATTTACTTTGCATTTCTGTTTATATCATTTTCTTATTTGTTAGTTGAGTTATCCTCTAGGTATTTGTTGTTATTTTCCAACAAACAAATAGGGGGAGATTGAAAGGCATATGTCATAGCCTATTTGTTTATTCAAGGATTTAACTCAACTCAATTAAGAATGTAACAAGTAAATAGTGGTTCTATCGTCAAAGAGATCTCTCAAAGTAACATCTGTCAAAGGATTAAGAAACATTGTTCATCTACAGACTTGAGGAATTAATTCACTGGAAGAAGTTCAAGAAATTGATCAAGCCTCAGTGATATAAATCAAGATTGTGGATTTAATCAAGTGTCAGAGATCTTGTCAGGGTATCAGATAATTACAGGGATTTAATCTGAAGAAAATCAAGTTATCAAAGTCAAGACATGAAGAAACATCACGGAAGTTAGTCACTCATGAACCAGACAGTACATCGAGTGTCAACATTGAAGTGGTGGAATTGATTCATAATTTTCAGTGATTTTCAGAAGATCTTCAGAAGAGTGGTTGCTGTTCAAGAGTAGTATTAATTCTCTATTAATTAATTAAGTCATATAATTTAATTAAGAAAATAAATTATATTTGCAAAGATTAATTTATTTATTAATTGAATTAATTGATTAATTAATTCTGAATTAATACTTTGAATTTTTTAGAATTGATTTTGAATTTATATTCAATATTGATTCAGCATGACAATCAATTGAACTGGTATGACAATCAGATTGTCATACCGAAAGTCATGCTAGTTCAAATTGATTGTCATACCGAAAGTTCTACTAGCTATGAGATTGTCTTGCTAGTTCAGGAGATAGTCATACCGATTGTCATGCTAGTTCAGGAGATAGTCATACCGATTGTCATGCTAGTTTAGGAGATTGTCTCACCTAAAGTCATGCCAATTCACAGATTGTCTTTCCAGTTCAATTGATTCTGTTGAAGTGAATTATTAAAGACAAGCAGCAGAAGACATTCATATCATTCAATAACTCAAGAACAGAACACAGAAGCCGCACAATATATTTCATCTCTCAACTGCAACTTCAAGAACATTAATTTCTAGCAATTAAAGTTAAATCCAAACCACTAGAAATCATTATCTTGTTCTTGTGTAACTATCTAGCGGATCATAATCCCTAGAACTTAATCTCAAATTGCTTTTAGTATTTGATCTTTTTATTGCAAAAATAGAAAAAGTCCATGTCGAATTTATTCTAGATTTGTTATAATTTATTTGAGATTAATCCCTTGTAAACGATACTGTTGTTGTAACACCTTTCAAGTTTAATAATAGTTTTATTTAACTTGAATTTTGTTTCACTTTTTTATTCCGCATTAAATTCGATTAAATGGTATAGTTTGTATTCAACCCCCCCTTTTATAAACATATTGGGACCTAACAAAAGTCCTGACTCCAAAGGAGGTCTATGATGCAGTAACTGAGGTCTACAAAGCTCAACTTAAGGCTTTTCACCTGTTTGGTAAAGCCCTAGAACTCAAGTTGACTGGTCATGAAGACTGGAAAAGGAAGCTGGTGAAGGATAAAATGGATGAGATTATACCATCTCAAGTAAAGATCACCTCGAAGTTCAAGCACTTTGTTGAGCAAATGTCAAGGATGGATCTTACTTCTATTGAAAAAGAAGTGAAAAATCTCAAACAATCATTCATCTCTCTTCATACAGTGCTCCAACAACAAATTACTCACTCAAATGACACAAAGGTCAAGTTGGAGCAACTTTATCAAAGCAGATATGAGCCTTCAGCCTTGCTCATGGATGGTATCAAACAGGCTGTAAAAGCAACCTTTGGTTCCTCAATATCTACTAGCTCTTATCAGCCTGGATCCACTTCCACAAATCTGCAAATCCAATCTCTTCAAACTCAAGTATCAGAATTGCAGACCTCAAATGCTTCTCTCAGTGCACAAGTCTAAGCCTTGACTTCTCTTGTCAAGAGTTAACAAACTGACATCCAGACCCTGGTGGACTCTCATAAGCATCTTCAAATGCAGAATTTTGTTGCTTTGGGGGCCATCATGGGAAAACTCAACATACCACTACCTTCCCTACCTGAACAAGTAAGGCCAGAAATTTCAACTCCCCTCCTCATGCCTGTCACCAAGACTAAGGGGGAGATTGAGGCTAGAATTTAACAATCTAAATCTAAGGCTAAAGAGACTATTCTAATTGGTCAAATCATAAGTGCTCAAATTGATGTTGGAAAGGAAAGACTTCAAAGGGTTGCAGAAGGACCAAATCAAGATCATGAATTCAATAACCTTCTTGCTGCACTAAGAGTGTCCCTTAAAAATAACTATGTGACTTGCAAGAAAGCTTTGGCCAAGAACATCAACTTCTTAAGGGTAATGGTAGTGAAGATTGATAACTTTCTAGAGAAAAGGATTGTCATGAACATCAATAATGGTGGTGTAGACAGGTGCATTCAGGTGACTCTCACAAATCTCCAAATTCTAAGAGCATCTGAACTTGATGTGATGATTGACAGAGTAAATCCAGTCATTCAAGAAGATACTCAACTTCTGCAAGATCTTAAAAATGCACATATAGAAGCTTTTCCAGAAGCCTATCTATATCCAAACCAAGGAGTAGTTTACATCTGCCCAATTACCAAACAAGCCCGAAATCTTCTTGTTCCCAAATATCGTGTCAGATTAAACATAAGGCTTATCATGACATTGCAGTCTGACTTAAAGCACAAAAAGAACAAGAAGCATGAAGATGTGGAGATGATAAATACTTTGGAGAGATATGTTGTGAACCCTGACACTATGCTGCCAAATACACAGTATAATCTAAGAAAAGACAAGGATGATGATGAACAGAAGAAAGATGATCAAAATCCTTCTGACTCAAATCAAAGTCAATCCACTAAGCCATCTGGCAGCAAGGGTGGAGAGAATAAGAAGGAGGATGATAAGAAAGATGAGGAGAAGAAGAGAAGAAGTGAGAGAAGAAGTAAAAAGAATCATGATCGCTCAGAACCACAGCAAACCCTAAAAATCCAAATAGCTCTAGCTCAACCTCTAGCCAAAACTTCTGTATCAACAACCTCAATCAACAAACCACTCTCAACCTCTAAGCCAAAACTTCTGTACGCACAAACAGCTAACTCTTTCCTAAAAATTCCAATCACCACAAGCCAAACAAGTCTCAAGAAAATCACAACCTTGCCTTTAACCAAGCCTTCATTAAAAGTCAATCTCAAATATGTTGGGAGAAAGCCTAAGAAAGCCAAGCTTATAAAGAAAGGAGAAGTCATTGAAAGGGCCATCTGGAACTGTTTCAAGCAATCTGACTTTCTACCTTTGAATTGGTGCATCTCGGATGAAGATCATTTTCAACAACTTGATGAGGAAATAGTCAGAGTCTGGGTTGTATCTCTTAGGGAAGTTAGAATTTTCTATGAAGATGGATCCTTCACCTTCCTTGACAGTGATTTAATGGATTCTCTTTCTTCCACATAAATTAAGAGAATAATAAGTTTTCTAAAGGACAAGGATACTGCTACAAGGGCATGGAGATCGGTTATAGCTGAATGGTTGATTATAAGGGAGGAAACAAGAAAAAGAAATAAGGCTGAATCTGAAGAAAGAGTGAGGAAGTATGATGAGGAAATTGAAATGTTCATAAAAAGATCAGAAGAGCTCAAGGCCAAAGGAATGAGTAGAATCTCTAAGGATGGGAAATTTCTAAACATCAAAGCTGGTGGATTCTCAAGATTTAGGATTGATTTACTAGCCAATGGTTATCCAAAGGTTGCAAGACAAAAACTTGTAGAAGCTCTAAGTGGAACACCTATTATAGAAGAACTGGAAATTCTTGATCACTTGAAGGATGTTCTTAGGGAAGATTCAGATACAAAAACTATCTTTACCTGGTACTTGTAACCATTAAACTTTGTAAATCTCCTAATGTATAAAATTTGTAATTCTATCAAGCTTTATGAATTGATTTCATTTTCCATTTTTTTTAACTTGGGGTTAGTCTTGTTAACATGCATGAATTTGTGTTAAGCAATCTTCTCACAAATTGGGGGAGATTGTTGTGCAAGACATGCCTGTACTTTAACAAGACTAAGTCAAATTAACAACCCTAAGTAAGTTGTATTGTAATCTTAGTTTGCATTTATACTTGTAACATTTAAAGTCTGTGAAAATGTAAAAGAGCAGACTGGAGTCTTTTTGTTTAAACAGTATCAAGCCTAAGGATTCTATCTGGAAGAAGATCATGCCTCAGAAGAATTATGAAGAAGCTTGGAGTTGAATAAATCTGTTTGGATAAAAATATTATAAGTCAAAGATCTCTACAAGTCACATATTTAGTGTTATGGAGAAGTCACTCGAGAACTCCAAATGACTTATCGAGAAGTCAGAAAAGCTTATAGAGAACTCAGAGAGAGATATTAACAAGCCAAATTGAAGACATGAGGTTTGGAGATATCCACAAGTCAATACTTCACTAGAGAACTCAGAGTTATCGACAAGTCAACATTCATTAGAGAACTCTGAGTTATCGATAAGTCAAATTCCACTAGAGAACTCAGAGATATCGATAAGCCAAAATTCACTAGAGAACTCTGAGTTATCGACAAGTCAAATTTGACTAGAGAACTCTGAGTTATCGATAAGTCAAAGTGAAGATATGAAGACTAGAGATCTTGACAAGACAAATTCTCTTATAGAAAACTCAGAGACCTCTACAAGTCAAATTATCTATGGAGTATTACAGATCTCGATAAGACAATATACTTATCGAGATGTCAAGTTCTCTATAGACCAAATGGAGATCTCGAGGTAAAATCTCAAAGTATAATTTAAAGATCAGTTCAATATCGAAGATTCATAATCAACAAAAAATCTAAACAGCTGGATTGGCAAGTCTACAAAAAGCAGCTTGAAGGATGTGCAAGATCAATGGTGAAGATTAACTGACAAAGGAAGATCAAAGTAAACACAGGATGCTAAGATATGCTAAGCTAGAAATAGAAGATACACTTTTCCTAAAATAGAAATGACAAGTGACAGTTTACTAAAGCTAATAGCATATCTTATTGTACACTGTGTAAACCAGCAGTTAACAAAATTATAAAGTTAACATTGGTCCTTAAGTCAGTGGGAACAATTTAGATAGAAAAACTTATAACACTCTCAAGAAGAAGCTAAGCTCTTTATCAACAAAGAGCCTAGAAATTTTGTAGCAGAACATTCTTAATTTTAATATAAAATTAAGTGAGTTTTGAAAAGATATGTGTTCTTTATTATTGCATGTTTAATTTCTGCAGTAACACATTTCGCTAGAAGATTTATTTTACTTTGTTCAACCATAAAAAGCTCAAGAAAAGCATAAATATAGTAAAATACATTCACCCCCCTTCGTGTGTTATTCATTTCCTAACACCTTGTTATTCGAGTATCCAGTATTACTCCCATCTTTGCTTATATACTTAGACTCCTCTCCTAAAACATATTTCTTTAATCATTTAAATATATGCTGACCAATAACAGTAGAAACACGTGAATATTTTTTATCTTGTGCACTATCACCTCAATATTCAGTTTTATCCTACACCATCTCTCTCAATGAATTTTATATTTGGACTTTAATTGTACTAAATTATTTTTTCAGAAAACTAAATCAAGAAAAAAAATTCATGACTTTAACGTTAGTTCTCCATTATATATAGACTACGGCTATTCGAAAGCAATAACTTCTCAAGGAAGAAATATGCACTTGTGATGCTGGATGACTACTCAAGGTACAAATAGAGAGAATTTATGTATTCAAAGGATGAAACTCGACACATCATTATTGAACACATCAAGAAAATTGAGAAGCAGGCTGAAGATCAGAACTGTGTGAAAAGATTGAGGAGTGACGATGGCACAAAATTCATAAATGCAACCATAATGGAATTCTGCAAGGACAAGGGCGTTGTTCAAGAGTTTTCAGCAGCAAGGACACCTCGGCAAAATGGGGTGGTTGAAAGAAAGAACATAACCTTGGTTGAGGCTGCTAGAACAATGTTGTAAGATGCCAATTTGCTAACAAATTTTTGGGAAGAAGCTGTCAATATTGCATGCTACACTCAAAATAGATATCTCATTAACAAAAATCTTGGAAAATCACCCTAATCAATCTTATCAAAAAGGAAGCCTATTGTGAAGCATCTGCATGTGTTTGGAAGCAAGTGCTATATTCTAAAAGACAACTCTGAATATGTGGGAAATTTTGACTTTAAAGTTTTTGAAACAATTTTTATGGGATATTCATTAGAGAGACCTGCCTACAAAGTCTATGTGATTAAATTAAAGAAAATTATGGAAAGCACATATGTGACTTTTGATGATGACAAGTGCCTGGGCTTGGAATGCCTTGATGAAAATCTCAACATTGAAAGTGATTCTGAAGATGAAGCCGAGATCAACACAAGCAACAGATTAAATAAAGAGTCAACTGAGCAAGTGAATCATGAGAATAAAAACTCATCTCAAACACCTGAATTTGATAGTACAAACTCAGGGGGAGAAAGAGAAGAAAGTTCTGCAAGTCATGCCAATGGTGAAGAAAATGCAGAGAATTCAAGTCAACAAAATCTTACCAGAAAGTGGAATAGGAGTCACACTAAAGATGCAATTATTGGTGATCCAAATGCTAGTGAGGACTAGAAGTGCAACTGCTAATGAATGTTTATATGCATGCTTTCTTTCACAAATTGAGCCTAAGAAAACTGAGGAAGCTCTACTTGATCCTAACTGGATATCTGCTAAGCAAGAAGAGTTAAATCAGTTTGAAAGAAACAAAGTTTGGAAGTTGGTTCCTGCACCAATGAATAGAAGTATAATTGGAACAAAGTGGGTGTACATGAACAAGATGGATGAAAATGGAATTGTAACAAGAATCAAAGCAAGGTTGGTTACAAAAGGCTACTCACAGGAGGAAGGAATTAATTATGATGAAACTTTTACTCCAGTTGCAAGACTTAAAGCAAAAACGATCTTTCTTGCATTTGCTGCACACTCAAACTTTAAAGTGTATCAAATGGATGTAAAAAGTGCATTCCTTAATGGTGAGTTGGAAGAAGAAGTTTATGTGCAACAACCACCTGGCTTTGAAGATCCAGAATTTCCATAATTTGTATATAAATTACTCAAGGCTCTCTATGGGTTAAAGCAAGCACCTAGAGCTTGGTATGACACATTGTCAGAATTTTTGCTTAAATATGGATTCACTAGAGGAACAATAGACAAGACTCTCTTCTACAAACAATATGGTGGTAATATGATCCTAGTTCAAATCTATGTGCATGATATCATTTTTGGTTCTCCTAATGAAAAGTTATGTTAAAGATTTTCAAGACTCATGCAGAGTGAATATGAAATGAGCATGATGGAGGAATCAAGTTACTTGCATGGACTTCAAGTCAGTCAAAAAAGTGATGGAATCTTCATCAGCCAAATAAAGTATGTTACAAACTTATTGAAGAAATTTGGAATGGTTGATTGTTCACCTGCATCAACACCTATGTGTACAGCTATAAAGTTGGATGAAGATATGAAAGGAAAAATTGTAGAAATTTCAGGTTATAGACGAATTATTAGATCTTTTTTATATTTGACTGCTAGTAGACTAGACATTATGTTTGTAACATGTCTGTGTGCAAGATTTCAAGACAATCCAAAGGAATCTCATTTGATGGCTGTGAAAAGAATTTTCAGATACTTGAAGGGGACACCAAACTTGGGATTATGGTATCCAAATGTACTGGATTTGAAGCTGTTGGTTACACAGATGCAGATTTTGCTGGATGCAAGGTTGACAGAAAGAGTGCTAGTGGAAGCTATCAATTTCTTGGACAAATACTTGTACCCTGGTATAGCAAGAAACAACAATCTGTGTCAACTTCCACAGCTGAGGCTGAATACATAGCTGCTAGAAGTTGTTGTGCTCAAGTGCTTTGGATTCGAAATTAGTTAATGGACTATGGCATAGTATTACACAAAATTCCAATTATGTGTGACAATACTAGTGTTATTTCTGTTATTGCTAATCCAATTAATCATTCTAGAACGAAGCACATTGATGTAAGGTACCATTTTATTAGGGAACATGTTGCAAATGGTACCATTGAGCTTATATTTGTTCCAACAGAAAAACAATTAGCTGATATTTTTACTAAACCTTTGGATGAAGCAACTTTCACTAGACTTGTTGTTGAAATTGGACGGCTAAATTTTTCATCCTAAAGGCAAGAACTCAGCTAATGTATTGCGGCAGATTAATTTCTAGTGAATCAAAATTAATTTGATTTAATTGGAAATTAACTAGAATATGAGTTATGAATATTTCAAAAATCTGTGTATATTTATTTTTCAATATTCAAAAATTTAGCTTAGAATTCTTTCCAATTCTAAGAAAATTGTCTAACTGTTAATTTACATTTTCAATACGTGAAATTAGCATTAGACAGAATCAAAAAGAACAAAATTATATAGAGAACTGAGTTCTCGATAAGTCAAACTGTCTTCTCGACAAGTCATTTTGAGACTTCTTGATAGAGTTCTCGATAAGTAATTTTTCTGACTTCTCGAAGGACTTCTGGACAAGTCTTATTATGACTTCTCGATAAGTCATTGTAAAAATCTTGATATATGTTAATTCATAGAATTCTCTACAAGTATGATTTTAGACTTCTCGACAACTTAGAACTGAAATAATTTAAATTAATAAATTGTTTGAGTAAAATACTTTTGATATAAAGTCATTCTAATTTTATTTTGATTTATTCAAATAAAAATTGGAAATATTCAGTTCATTCAGGACAAACTGGGTATTTATTTAACATCTCGATAAGTCACTATCTAATTCTCGATAAGAGTCAGGAAAGTGACATATCGATATGTATCTATTCTCACATGTGACTTCTTGATAAAAAAATCCCAAATGTTTATTTCTACTTCTCGACAAGTCACTTACCTTTTTCTATAAATACCCAGACTTCTGGACATAACCCCTCTTTATGTCTTCAAGATCTCAAGTGACCTAATTTCTGCAAATCTTAACCGTTTTCTCTCATTTCAAACTCTTTCTTCTTCAAATCTCTTACCCGCTAAAATTCAAACACTTCAAATGGCATCAAATACTGCTAGAGCTTTTATCCCAAAGGAGGGCACCAACTACCTTGCATTCACATATGCTAACCAAGCTCAAGATAGCTTTAAGAGCTTTGTTAAGTTTCTTTCTGAGATATTCTTTGCAAGTGCTCTAACTGTAAATCCAATTTTGTATCTAGATGTTCTCAATGACTTCTAGAACTCGGATGTGATTAGGATAGTGGTGCATGAGAACCAAGTTGTAAGCATGGTGGTTAACCACTCTATTCAAGGCAAACAGGTGGAATTTACTAAGAATGATGTCAAACTTGGGTTTGGGCATTTCTACTGACAACATAGTGGAGGTCCAACCCAAGAGGAGCTAGCTCAGTTAATGGATTTTATCAACTACAGTGAAAAGATCAATTTGGCCAGCTTGAACAAGAAGCATTTGAGGAGGGAATGGTCATTCTTATTTGACTCAATTGTGAGGGCTTACCTGCAGGAAGACAGGATATGACAATATTTCAAGTGTGGTCGAGAAGCTAGTGTTCTCCATTTGTCACAACAGTCACATAAATGTGGGGCTCTTGATTCTGCAGGAACTTAGCACAAGGCTCATAATGCCTTTGGCTACAAGAGGTAAGGATATCTTCTTTCCTAGGTTTATAATGTCTACTTTAAACCATAATGTTCAAGACATTCATTTACTTAATAGTATAGATTGAACAAAGATAGGCAATTTTAAACAGGTGTCCAAAATTCTATTTGGCTCACTTATTACAAAAAATAAGATACATGTAAGTCTTAGAATCACTCTATTTATGTTGGATAGATTCAGGACTTACCCTTACCCTATGCCTGATATGAGGTCTATAGTCAGATCTAGTATATTAATGGCTCATGTACCTGTGGAAGAACAAATACAGGAACACCACCAGGGGCCTTCCCAAACTGAGACCCTTCCTTTTTTACCATTAGAATCTAGGAAACCAACCATTTTATCCTCTCAAAAGGGTGAAGTGAGTAAAAAGAAGAGAAAGCAGGTACCATTGACAGTTACAAATGAGAGTGGTGAGGACCAAATACAAATAGAGTCTAACCTGGTCAAGAAACCAAAGAAGATAAAGAAATCTGAATTGACCACTCACTTAGCTACCTCTACATCCTCCCAAAAGGATGTAGTTGAAAAAGAGGGATTAAAACAGACTCTAGAGGCATCCTCTTAACAAGGTGTCTATATTGAACAAAGCACTGTCCTTAGTGTATCTTGTAAAGAGTCCGCACCACAACTTGAACATCTCTTGAAACTCCCTCATCTATTTAGGGGAACTTCCAAAACTCAATTCTCAAATCACTACTCTTCTCTCTCAAATTTCTTCTTCATATAATGAAATACTTGTATCCATTTCACAAGTGTTGTCAACATCAAGTGACATAGTTCCTGAAACTGTGCTCACCTCCCAGGAACCATATCTTAGTTGGTGAGAGGCTACACTCTGGGGTAGACCTTGATGACACCAACAAAAACACAGGGGTTTCATCAGTTTTCACTGAAGACCCTGTGGTTGTAACAAATGCAGCTTCATGTGCAAATAAATTGTTAGGAATATGTTGTGAACTTGATGGTAAATTAAACAAAACACCTTAGTAGATTTAACTTAGTAAATTTTGTAGCACTCGATGGATGATCAAATATAGTCCCAAAGGATGATTTAATATAGTCCCGACGGATGACAATTTGACATCCACCGGGTGAGTAACTTATGTAACAAATAAGTATTGTAGCACATTTCTGCAAACAACTTTGTGTAGATTCTGTAGGAGTATATGAGTCATGTTGATTACTAGTGGATATGCAGAATTGGTTGATTAATTGTAAATATGAGATGTCTTGTAATTCTGTATAAGTGAAATGGAGTCAAGTGACAAATAGCTACCCGACGGATGATCAATAAAGCTACCCGAGATGATCAACAAAGCTTCCCGACGGATGACAAACATGTACCCGATGGATGATCAAATTCAAATATTTGTTGATAGTGAAAACACAGTCACATGCGTTGGGTGTTTGCAAAAGGAATGTGGCGGCCTGTTAAGTAGGAATTTGAGAACAAAGAAGCATTACCATTTTCATGTAATTGTGAAGATATTCAAAGATGCTGGAATAGAGTGGTGAAGCAGCATGGAGTTAGACTAGATTTGTTTGTTTTATTATCTTGTCTTATTGTCATGTAAACTTGGTAAATATTTAAACCAAGTGTAGCTAGTAGAACATTCAATTAAGCAAACACATTTTAAAGAGAGATAGAAAAAGCTGTACTTGTCAAGAATTTCTCTGTAGTTTGTTTGTTCTACTTGTAGAGCAGCTGTGAGCCATTCTAAGCTACACAGAGTTCTCAAATTGATATATATATATATATATATATATATATCTGGTGGATACATTCAAATCCACCAGAAAGTTTTAAAAGCTTGTGTTTTTATTACTTTGTATTTTTATTTATATAACTCTTTCATTCCACACTCTACAAGTCAAACACTTATATATATTCAGTTAGAATAGTTTTTAAAATCTTGAAAAAGTAGCCAGAATTACATTCAACCCCCCTTTTGTAATTCTTTTTGTATTGTTAAGGAATAACAATTGGTATCAGAGCAAGCTCTTGAAGTACAAAGAATATAAATATCACAACAAACAACAAGATGAACAAGAAGGATGTTGGAGTCAAAATTCTATTTCTGGACAAAGATAATTATCACCATTAGAAGGTGAAAATGCACCTACATCTTCTTTCCCAAGATAAGGCCTCTGTGGATTGCATAGGGAGAGGTCCTCATGTACCAATGAGAGCTGCAACTGGCAATGAACCATATGTTCCCAAGCCTAGGCATGAATGGTTAGATCCTGATATTGAGCAAGTCAGGAAAGATAAGAAGGCCATGAACATTTTGTTCAATGGAGTTGATGGTGATATGTTTGATAACATCATTAACTGTAAAACAGCTAAAGAGGTTTGGGACACAACCCAGATTATCTGTGATGGTACCGAGCAAGTAAGGGAGAACAAGATGCAGCTACTGATTCAGCAATATGAGCATTTCCACTGTGAAGAAAATGAGTCTCTCACTGATATTTTTAGTAGATTTCAAAAGCTACTAAATGCTCTGAAGTTGCATGGAAGAGTCTATCAAACAAAAGACTCTAACCTCAAGTTCCTTAGATCTCTTCCAAAAGAGTGGAAGCCAATGACAGTTTCATTGAGAAATTCTCAAGATTACAAGAAGTTCACCTTGGAGAGACTGTATGGCATCCTAAAAACTTATAAGCTTGAAATTGAGCAAGATGAGAGGATGGAGAAAGGAAGGAAGAAAAGAGGGTCCATAGCACTGGTTGCTGAGTTAGAGAAAAAGATGAAGGTAGAAGCTATTGAGTCTACATCAAAGATCTGTGAAAGCAAGGGCAAAGGGCTGGTAGCTGAAAATGAAGATCAGTTGAGCCAAGATGACATGGATGATATTGATGAGCATCTAGCATTCCTATCCAGAAGATTTTCCAAGCTCAAGTTTAAAAAGAATTTTGGAGCAGCCAAGCCAAGTAGAAACATGGTGGATAAATCCATATTCAAATGTTTCAAATGTGGTTTGGCAGGGTATTTTTCCAATGAGTGTAGAAAGTCAGATTCTAGCAAGAAGAAGTTTGAGTCTGTTGATTATAAACATAAATATTTTGAGTTGCTCAAGAAAAAGGAATGGGCTTTCATTACATAAGAAAATGACTGGGTAGCTGATGGATTGGATGAAGATGAAGAAACAAGCTATGTCAACCTAGCCCTGATGGTCAAGTCTGATGAAACAGAAATAAGTTCTTCAAGTAATCAGGGAAATAAAAAGAATCTTTGGTATCTGGATAGTGGTTGCTCAAGGCACATGACTGGAGATTCTACCCTGCTCACGGAGTTCAAGGAAAGAGCTGGCCGAAGTATTACTTTTGGAGATGACAACAAGGGTTATACTGTGGGATATGGCTTGATTTCAAAAGACAATGTCATCATTGAAGAGGTTGCCCTAGCGGATGGTCTCAAGCACAATTTGTTGAGTATCAGCCAGCTTTGTGATAAGGGCAATTCAGTAACCTTCAATTCTGAAGCCTGTGTTGTGACAAACAAAAAGAGCAACAAAGTGGTTCTCACTGGAGTGAGAAAAGGGAATGTGTATCTAGCTGACTTTAACTCATCAAATACAGAATCTGTCACTTGTCCTCTCAGTAAAGCAAGTCAAGATGAAAGTTGGCTATGGCACAAGAAGTTGTCCCATCTAAACTTCAAAACCATGAATGAGCTTGTCAAGAAAGAACTAGTTAGATTTTACTAAGGATGGATTTTGTGATGCCTGCTAGAAAGGAAAACAGATCAAAGCATATTTCAGAAAGAAGCTTGATTCAACAATTGAAGAACCTTTACAATTGCTACACATGGATTTGTTTGGACCAGTCAATGTGTTGTCCATCTCAAGGAAAGGATTTTGCCTAGTAATTGTGGATGATTTCTCAAAGTTCTCTTGGACATATTTCCTAAAGTCTAAAGATGAAGATAGTGAAATCATCATCAATCACATAAGGCAAGTCAACAATCATCCTGATTTTAAAGTAAGAAGAATCAGGAGTAACAATGGAACTGAGTTCCAGAATTCTGTGATGAGATCATTTTATGAAGAGAATGGGATTATGTATGAGTTTTTTTGCAGCAAGAACTCCACAACAAAATGGAGTAGTGGAAAGAAAGAACAGATCTCTTATTGAAGCTGCAAGGACAATGCTTGAAGAATCAAAGTTACCAACATATTTTTGGGCTGAAGCTGTGAATACTGCATGCTACACTCAGAATATTTCTTTGGTTAATCAAGCAAAGTGTATGACACCCTACCAATTGTTCAAGAATAGGAAGCCAACTCTAAATTTTCTTCATATCTTTGGCTGCAAATGTTATATCTTAAGGAATCAAACTGATCAACATGAGAAGTTTGATGCTAAAGCAGATGAAGGAATTTTTGTGGGATATGCTGTGGGAAAGGCATATAGAGTCTATAATCTAAGAACCAACATTGTTATGGAATCAATACATGTTGTGTTTGATGACAAAAAGATCGAAGGACTGCAAGATGGAGATTTCCATGAGAGCCTCAAGTTTGATAATGTGGAGATGGTTAGTGATGACAGTGATGATGAAAGTGATCAAGAAACAGTGAATAATGATAATGCAGAAAAATCTACAACTAATGATGCACATAATTCAACATCTGACGAGTTACAAAATGCTTCATCCGTCGGGAGACAATCTGCCTTATCCGTCGGGAGACAATCAGCTTCATCTGTTGGGACACAAAGTGCATCATCCATCGAAACATTTAGAGAAGCTGAAAGTCATAGATCACCTACAAAAAGTTCCCCTTTCTCAAATCAAAGATTCACAAACTCAGGGGGAGTTTCTCATAATCAAAACTCAGTCACACATCAAGAAAAGAATGAGGCCTCTTCATCTAGAGCTAATCTACCTCAACAAAGAAAATGGACTAAAGATCACCATTTTGAGCTCGTCATTGGTTATGCATCTTCTAGAGTTCAAACAAGGAGAACAACTCAAGCAGAATGTCTATATAGCAGCTTCCTATCTAAGGAAGAACCAAAGAAGGTAGAAGAAGCTTTGTTGGATCCTGATTGGATTTTAGCTATGCAGGAGGAGCTAAACCAATTTAAAAGGAACAAGGTATGGAAGATGGTACCCAAACCTAAAGGAAAGAATCCAATTGACACCAAGTGGGTATTCAGAAATAAGATGGATGAAAATGGCATAGTGATCAGGAACAAAGTTAGATTGGTTGTCAATGGCTACTATCAACAAGAAGGAATAGATTTTGATGAAACCTTTGCTCCTGTTGCAAGACTTGAAGCCATCATAATTTTCTTAGCCTATGCAGCCCATGCCAATTTCAAGGTCTATCAAATGGATGTCAAAAGTGCCTTTCTGAATGGTGATTTGGAGGAGGAAGTCTATGTCAGTCAACCTCCTGGTTTTGAAGATCCAAATTTTCCAGGATATGTCTACTATCTTTTGAAAGCACTTTATGGACTGAAGCAAGCACCTAGAGCCTGGTATGACACTTTATCAAAGTTTCTTTTGGAAAATCACTTAACAAGAGGTATTGTTGATAAAACTTTATTTTTTAGAAATGTTAATGGCTCTAGTATACTAGTTCAAATTAATGTAGATGATATTATATTAGGCTCTACAGATGAAAAAGTTTGCAAAAAGTTTGCCAAACTGATGCAAAGTAAGTATAAAATGAGCATGATGGGAGAACTAACTTACTTTCTTGGTTTGCAAGTTAAACAAGTTAGTAATTGAATATTCATTAGTCAAACTAAATATATTCATGATCTTTTGAAGAAGTTTGATCTAATGGATTGCACATCTGTAAAAACTCCCATGGCCACTACAACTAAGCTTGAATTAAACACTACTGAAAAGTCTGTGGATATTTCAAGCTATAAGGGTATGGTTGGCTCACTTCTGTACTTAACAGCTAGTAGGCCAGATTTAATGTTTGCTATTTATCTTTGTGCTAGATTTCAGGCTGATCCGAGAGAATCTCACTTAGTAGCTAATAAGAGAATTTTCAGATATCTCAAGGGAACACAAAAACTTGGCATTTGGTACCCTAGATATTCTGGTTTTGATCTAACTGGTTATTCAGATGCAGATTATGCAGGTTATAAAATTGACAGAAAAAGTATAACAGGAACCTGTCAATTTCTAGGGAACAAGCTTGTGTCCTGGTTCAGTATAAAGCAAAATTCAGTTTCTACCTCTACAGCTGAAGCTGAATATATTGCTGCTGGTAGTTGTTGTGCACAGATTTTGTGGATGAAAAACCAATTGTTGGACTATGGTCTACAAATGGGTAGAATTCCCATTTTCTGTGACAACGCAAGTGCAATTGCCATCACTGAAAATCCAGTACATCATTCAAGAACAAAGCACATAGATATCAAGTATCACTTCATTAGGGAACATGTGATGAATGGTATTGTGGAACCTCACTTTGTTCTAAGTGAAAAGCAGCTTGCAGATATCTTTACCAAACCACTTGATGAATCCACCCTTTCAAGGTTGGTAAGTGAGTTAGGTATGCTTAATTATTCTTGAATTATTTCAGATACTTTTGTAAGTTATAATGCAGCCAGATACTTAATTGATTTTTTTTGTTTTGGATGAAATTTTGGCTAAGTCAAAATTTACATCCCAACAGATGATCATTATCCATCGAGTTTGATCATCCGTCGAAATATCATTTGTTAATAAAAATTAATTACTTTTCTGGATTATTTTATAACCCGACGGATAATTGATTCATCCTCATCCATCGAATTGTCTGAATCTTAGCCGTTAAAACTCTGAACGTTATCCATCGGGTATACTTACAGTTTGTAGGTATAACATGACAGATAAGTGACAAAATTTTTACAGTTTATTTATTTTTAAAACGGCTATTTTGGGCTATTTTGATTGGTTACTTTATTTCACTTTATTATTTTTGACAGTTTATTTTTGAGATAGTATAAAAGCAGAATTCATTTTTATTCTACTCTTTTATCATTCTCAAATCAATTGCTCTAACTTCCTTTCTTCTCCAAAGCAAATATTCTCTCTGCAAATTTCTCATTCTCTAACAATGGCACCAGTAGTCAAAATCATGTCTCAATCTGGATATATCTATGAAAAGAACAACTTTGTAGCTCTTGTGAATAAGGAGATTCCTCAGTCTGGAGACTTTCACAAGATGATGGATTTTGTGAAGAGCTGTAATCTCAGTTATGCTATGCTGGAATCACCCACAATCTACTGTGAAGTTGTGGAGGAGATATGGACAACTGCCGGGTACAACTCATCTGACAAAACCATAACTTTCACACTTAAAGGTAAGCAGTTCTGAATCAATAGTGACATTATCAAAGCATGCTTTAGAATTCCAGATAACTCTACTACTGTTCCACTCACAGATACTGATATAGTTAACATGCTAAATTCTATGGGCTATGCACTCTCTACTTCTAAGTTAAGTGAAATTAGGAGGCTAGGTCTTAGAAAGGAATGGAGCTATCTGTGTGATGTGGTAACTAAAGTGTTTTCTGGTAAAATTAGCAATTTTGATTCTGTTAGCATCTCCATGCTTAACATGCTTTATATGCTAGTTACTGATAAATACTTTAATTTTAGTGACTTGATCATGTTTGAGTTAGGTTATAAGTTAGGAGAACTTAATAAGAGAGGTAAAGGTGTCTATTATGCTAGATTCTTTATGATGCTTGCTAACCATCTTATTGAGAATATTGTTGTTGAGAACTCAACCAACAAGCTAAATTGTTGGGTTCAAGAAAGGAGAGTCATTGCTGATCTCAACAAGGCAAGTCACCACAAAGAGGTTCCCCTCAATTACTTTCCAATCATGGAGGGGCCTCAGGTAAGTGAGGTAAGCACCACTGTTTCCACTCTTCCAACCTCACACATTTCTTTGCCTTCAAGTGTAGCTATGGCATCTGTGTCAATGACCCAACAGATGCCTACCCGAGCTACCAAACCAACAATTTCAAAATCCAAAACTAAAAAAGCCCCATCTGGTTTCTTTTAAAAGAAATCAGTTGCAAAATCTGCTAAACACAAAGAGGGGAGTGTGAAGGAGAGTGAGCAAGGTGAGGGACATGGTGAAAATCAAAGAAACCCTAAGGATAAGGCTGGTGAGATGAGGGTACCTAAGCCTGGCCACACCACAGTTTCCCAACAAACTGTGGTTGTTAATAAGGAAATAAGCTCATTTATAGTTTCATCCTCCCAAAAGGATGTTACTATTGAAACTAGCTCCCAACCAGGAGCACATGTCAAGAGGGTTAGGGACACAAGTTCACCATAGACTTATGCCAAAAAGAAAAGAGCTAAAACCCTTGGGGATGCACAGGGAACACACACAGTGCAAACTGAAGCAATAGACTCAGTCACTGTACTATCTCAAATTCATGTTGATGTGGCTCTAGTAAATGTGGAGTCACAACCAAAATCTTTAGTGATAGAATCACCTGAAACACCAAATTCACCCACACACTCATTGGATGTAGACATGATTAATACATCACTTCCAAATTCTCCATCTTTAACTCTGTTGGAGAAGCGAAAAATCCAAGCAAGTGAGCATCATCTTTTAGATGATTTGTTGGCTCACTTGCCAATTCTTTCTGAGTCTATTGAGATATATGTGCCCAAATTTTCATCAATCTGCACAGAGTCTACAATAGTCTCCACTCTAAACTCATTCATTTCTTCTATCCCGGTGGATATCATTCATCCATCGAGTAGTGATTGTATCCCGGCGGATGTGCCTAACAGCAGTCATCCGTCGGCTAGCCAAACTACTACCCCGATGGATATTCCTCATCCGTCGGGAGTCTCTGCACAACTTTAAATTTCTTCAATTATCACAAGTGCAGAGGACTTGGTAGTAGTAAAATCACTCTTAGGACTGAGGGAAGTGAGTGAACTGAGTGAGAGGCTGGGTTGCTCCCAGGCAAAGGAGAGAAAATGAGTGAACCTATGCAGTCCACTTCTTCAGGACTGGCAAAAGTGAGTGAGGCGAGTCCCACCTTAGATGGTGAAGGTGAGGGTGGGAGGGTGGGAAGCTAAGGGGAGCCCTTGATGCAAAAATAGAGAGAACATGAGAGAAATGCAGGTACTGGAGAGATAAGGATGGACACCATTGCTAGTGAGTCAATGAATTTCAGTGATGTAGAAAGGGGGAATCTCTCTCAGCAAGCACATCAAACTGTCATAGAATCTATCCCCTAGATGCTGAGACATTTACTCATCCTGTTCCAGCATATCAAATTTTAGCTGGACAGGGCAATGAGGAGGCTGAAAGAATGCTCAACTTAGTGCACACCACTCAATCTATGTAAAGAGCAAAGGATGCCATCACAGCCATGCCACCTAGAGCTGATGATGAGGTTGACTATGGTACTGGTGAATCTGTAAATTTCTTTGGAGATGATGGTGATGATAGTGAAGAGCTCATGGACATAGGGGGAGAAGCAGGCACCAGCTCTAGATTTGGTCTGCCATCATGGGCATTCTCCAAGGACTGTGATATTCAACACTTCAAAACCACTCTCATCCATCAAATTCAAGACATATATAATGCTCTTCAAGCCATAACAAATGCTAGCACCAGGAAGCTCTTACAGGCACATCTCAATTCTCTACAATTGCATCAAATCCAAGGCTTTCAACACAATCAGGATGTTACTTCTATCAAGACTGAGATTGATTAAGTGAAGAAGGATATTTCTGAAAGATTGGATGCTAAACTTCCAGAGGCAACAATGCTTGATATTAAGAGACAGCTAAGGAAGAACTCTGATCTTGCCACTAAAGTGGATTCCTTGGATAAAAGGATGACTTCTATGGAAGCTTCTCTAATAGCTATTCATCTACATCAAGCACAACAAACTCAACTGCTGCAAAAACCGGTGGCTGCTCAATCTTCTTCCTCCACTCTACTTGATGATAACAAAAAGAGGGAGAAATCATTATCTCAAGACAGTCAAGCAGAGCCAACTAGTGAGGGGGAGCATGTGGTACATGTATAAATCAGCCAAGTAATTGTTCCAGAAATTACTCTGCCAAAGTCACCAGTATTGGACAACATTGACCTGATCCAAATAGCAGCTGCTAAGCTTGAGTCAAAGTCAATTCCCAAGATGCGAGGGACCAACTCAGGAGACGTCCGAGGAGACTTCAGATAGTGGCTCTGAAAAATCCGAGCCTTCTAAGGCCTAACTTCTTTGCATTATGTATTTTTCTTTTCTTCAAACATTTTAAAACTTTGTAATTGACTTTGGATGTTTTTACTCATTTTGCTTAGTGATTCAATCATAGCCCAACTTTCCGAGTTTTCGAACTTAAGTTTAAAACTTGATTTTGTCCTTCACAGTATAACAATCGAACAAGCTATATTAAACTGAACATTTCTCATTATAACTTGGTATTTTTGAAACCTTACACGAGATGGGTTCAACCCTGATAAAACTAAAACATATCTTCTATCAAATTTATAAAAATCCTAAGCAAGCTAAGCTTCAAGGTGCTTTAAAACCTACTTGTCATCTCGATAAGTGAGAATCGTGCTCAACCATTTTACACATAGTAAACCTTCAGGTTCTACGCGTGCCAGGTTCTTGGGACTCCAAAACCATCCATAGTCTCCAGCTTATAGGTTCCTCTTCCTTGAACACTTTTGACCTTGTATGGTCCTTCCCAATTTGGGGCAAGTTTCCCTTTCAGCCCAACACCGGAAGCTTCCACCTTCCTCAGAACTAAGTCACCTTGCTTGAAGAACCTTTCCTTAACCCTTAGGTTGTAGTAGAATGAAGCCTTTTTATGATATTCCACTATCTTTGCATGTGCCTCATCTCGTACTTCATCAATTAGATCTAGGGCTAATCTCTTCCCCTCCTCATTTTCTTCAGCATTAAAAGCTTGGATTCTGGGAGACGAATGTGATATCTCCACAGAAACAACCACCTCTGCCCCATATGCTAACATGAAGGGAGTTGCTCCAGTTGTGACTCTACAAGTAGTCCTATAGGCCCATAGAATCAGGAGTATTTCATCCACCCAGTTATTCCTTGACTTCTCGATCCTCTTCTTTAGTCCATCCAAGATAATCCGAATTGCCACTTCCGCTCGCCCATTGGCTTGCGGATGAGCCATAGAGGTAAATCGTAACTCAAATTCATTCTCTTCACAATACTTATTGAATTCCTCATTATTGAACTGTGTTCTATTATCAGTGACTAGGATACGGTGAATTCCATATCGGCACATGATATTTTCCCACAGGTGCAACTTGCTTAGTCGTGATCTTGGCCAAAGGCTTGGCTTCAATCCATTTAGTAAAATAATCAATGGCTATAATCAGGAACTTCCTTTATGCCTTGGCCATGGGGAAAGGCCCAAGTATATCCATTCCCCACATGGCAAAAGGGATGAGAAAATTAATGGAAGTTAGCATCTCAAGAGGTTGTCGAACAATTGGTGCATGTTTCTGACAACGTTCACACTTCCTCACATAATCTTTGGCATCGGCCATCATCTCTGGCCAATAAAAGCCTAAACGGGTTTTCTTATGAGCCAGTGCTCTGCCCCTCAGGTGTTGCCCACAGATACCTTCGTGTACTTCTTCAAGAGCCAAACATGCCTCATCAGGTCTAAGACACCTTAAGTAAGGAACCACATAAGATCTTTTGTACAAAATCCCATCGATCAAGGAGTATCTCAGTGCTCGAAGAGCCAACTTTCGTGCTTCATTCACATCATTTGGCAGCCAACCAATTTGAATATGGGTCTTAAGAGGATATATCCATGATGTCCCTAGCCCTATAGGGGCTACAAGCTTAACATCAATGCTCCGTGTTTTTAAAATGTGAAAGTATACGCTTCCGTTACTTTTCTCTATCTTTGATGAACCGAACTTAGACAACGCGTCTGCATTAGCATTTTCCTCCCTTGGAATGTGCTCAACATGGCATTCATTGAATTGAGTCATCAAAACCCTTACTAAGCGGACGTACTTAGACATTATATTATCTCTCGCCTCAAACTCTCCTTTGACCTGGGATATGATCAACTTCAAGTCTCCACGGACTTTTAAGTTCTTAACTCTCAATGTCCCTGCTAGACCGAGGCCAGCTATCAAAGCCTCATATTCTGCTTCATTGTTTGTGGTTGGAAAGTCTAACTTCATAGCATATTCAATCAGGAACCCATCGGGGCTTTGTAAAACTAGCCCTGCTCCACTTGAATTTTTTTTGATGCTCCATCAAAATAGAGGACCCAATTTTCCTTTTCCTTCACTTCCTTCTCTTTGTCCCCTTTATCACCTTCTGTGTTTGGAGGTATAGTATCTTCCTATTCCTTTTCCTTGACTTCCTTCTCTTTGTCCCTTTTATCACCTTCTGTGTTTGGAGGTATAGTATCTTCCTGCACCCCGACTTCTTGGTTGGGTATGGTACATTCCACCATGAAGTCAGCCAATGCTTGGGCTTTTATTGCCATTCCTGGCTTGTACTTGATGTCAAATTCTCCCAACTCTATTGCCCACTTGATCAGCCTCCCACTAGCCTTGGGACTATGAATAATATTTCTCAGGGGCTGATTTGTTAGCACCTCAACTTGGTGATCCTGAAAGTAAGGACGCAACTTTCTTGAAGCCATTACCAAGGCTAAAGCAAACTTCTCAATAGTTGAATAATTCAACTTAGCTCCATGCAGAATTTTGCTAACATAGTATACGGGTTTCTGGACTTTAAGTTCCTCTTTAACCAATACAGCGCTCAAGGAATTTTCTGAAACGGCCAAGTACAAGTATAAAACCTTATTCAGAGCTGGCTTGGCCAACAACGGGGCCTGGGCCATATATTTCTTTAATTCTTCGAATGCCTTCTGGCTTTCCTCACTCCATACGAAATCCTTAACCTTCTTCAAGGACTTGAAGAACGACAAGCACTTGTCCCAAGACTTGGAGATGAATCACCCCAACGCAGCAACCCTTCCAGTGAGCTTTTGAACATCTTTGATAGTTTTTGGTGGCTCCATATCCAAGATTGCCTTTATTTTATCGGGATTGGCCTCGATTCCTCTATTGGAAACCATCAATCCCAAAAACTTTCCAGATCCCACTCCAAAAGCACGCTTTGCAGGATTTAACATCATCTTATGGTATCTCAGGACCTCAAAAGTTTCCCTCAAATGGGTTATATGGTCAGTCTTTACTAGACTCTTGACTAACATGTCATCGACATAAACTTCCATGGTCTTGCCAATAAGATCCTTAAAAATCTTATTTACCAACCTTTGATAAGTGACTCCTGCATTCTTGAGACCAAATTCCATAACAAGATAACAATAAAGACCAAAGTCAGTGATGAATAATACCTTTGGGATGTCGTCCTTGTACATCTTGATTTGATTATATCCACTGAATCCATCCATAAAGCTTAGCATCTCATGTCTGAAAGGAATATGTCCTAAGTCCAATCATGTATTAGGATTTAGGAATAACTTTTTATGTAATCTGTTTTGATTTCATTGATATTAATAAAAGACTTGTTTTGTTTTTATTACGGGCTCTATCTATTTAAGTGTTTAAATAAGATATACCATAGTTTAGAGTAAAGCTTTTTATGGATTATGATGAGATCATAATAGTGAGACCTAAAAGATGATAACTCTAAACTTAAATAGTTCCTGATCATAGGATTACTAACTGGTAATTAATAATCCGCAAAGATCGGTACATACTATGCTTGCTTCATTATGAAGGATGTCTGTTCTCATAGACATTTGTGTGGTGACACTATAGCTAGTATGTAGGTGCTTATTATAGAATAAGTTCACTGAACATGACTCGCACAGCTGAACAACTGATGGAGTTCACTCACGTGTCAGCAGTTGTTCACATACTGATAGTTGTACAAGTATCCTTAGACTTGAGGTCATCATAGTCATCTTATGTACACTGAACTATGCTTTGGTTTAGTTCTTAGTCTCCAGGGACAATTATTAGGGCTCTACTGGGTATAGGAATTTGTATACGAAGATAGTGTATGATCAATAAAGGATCTACCCCTTCCAGTGAAGGAAGAGAATGTTCAAGGCTGATCCACTTATGCTAGTTCAGAAATCTCTGGCCAGAGTGAATGAAATTAGAAAGGAGTTTCTAATTTACATAGAACTGAGCATAGTAAATGGGAAAGCAAATGATTAAATTAGATAGGCTTGACACAAGTTCCATGCCTTGTATTTAATCTAACATTGTAGGGTAGAAGGAGTTTATTGTATGGTAACTATTCACTGAATAGGTTCTTGGTATTCTAAGCAGTGAATTCGTATTATCCGGATAGTCGCGATATGCTGAGAAGTATCCCTCACGATGTAGATTAAATATGATTAATTAATTAATCATATTTAATAAATTAGAGAATTTATATAAATAATGATAAAATAGTTTTATTATTATTTATTTCTACTACCGGCTTAATATTGAACCTACAGGGTCACACCATAAAAAGAGAATGATTTAATGGTGGAGGAATTAATTAATAATGGCTTATAATTATTTATTTATGAAATAAATAATTAATTGGAAAATTTAATAATTGATTAAATGAGATTTAATTGATTATAAATTAATTAAGAAAAGTTCTTAATATTATTAATTAAGAATTTAATTTTTGGAAATTAAATCAAGAGAGAGAATTATTTCTAAAGTGTTTAGAAAAAGGATTAATAATTAAAAGGTGTTTTAAATTATTAATGAGAATAATAAATGGGTTAATAATAATAATATTTTATGGGAAAATTTCAGGTGAAAATTTTGCCTATAAATATACTATTATAAACCCTATTTTTATTCTAACCCTAATCCAAAAGTTTTTAGAAAACCTAATTCTCTCCACCTCCTCCTCCTCCTTAACATCGTTTTCTTGGTGGATACCGGTGGAGTGCTTCACGTTTGAGGAGCAGCTGCTAAGGATCTCCGATCGTTACTTTTGGATCGCTATTAAAGGTTAGTAATCGATTCATATGTTTTAATCACGATTTATATGCTTTTATTTGGATTTTATATGTGTAAAAGTGTTTTACCATGTCTCCGCTGTGATATAAATCCATCAATGGTATCAGAGCTTAGGTTGTATGCATATAGATCCGTGGTAAAAATTTCAGAATTTTATGTGCTTGTATGAATTAATTATGATTTTTACAAGTTATATCATGGATTAATTTTTGAGAAATCGTTTCTTAGAATAATTTTGAATGTTGATCTGGGTTCTACAAGTGTTGTAGATCGTCTGGGTATTTTTTTCATAATTTTATGATGTATAGATTATTTATTATGAATTTTTGAAGTTATTTTAATTAAATTCGTAATTAAATAAAGATATATACACATATATATATATGAATTGTAAGTATGTATATATATATGTACATATGTTGTCTGTTGCATAATCTGTGATGCACGGAGAAAGAAAAGACAGGCACGACGTTCGAGAAAAGTTGTCAGGCGGCGGCGAATCGCAAGAAGGGCGAAGGACCGCGCGTCTGCAGTGCGCGCGTGGGGTACACGCGCCCGTGTACCACGCGCGGCGCGTGGCAGACACGCGCTGGTCAACGTGCTGACGTCATGCTGACATCATCAGATGACGTCATACTGACGTCAGCCTAGGATCGTAGGCGCGTGAAGCGCGTGGCGCGCGTGGCGCGCGTGGGCGGTGTTCTCACACGCGCCTGACAGTGCGTGTGCGCGTGGCCGCGCGTGGGGGACCTTGTTTCGGCGCGTGAGGGTGCGTGCCAGCTCAGAATTGGGTGTTTTTGGTGCCGTTGGATTCGTCTTTTCGAGACGCTTCTAATGATATATTATATGATATTTTATGAAATTGTTTCGAACTGTTTAAAGCTAACAGAAGTGTTTTAAACTGTTTTTAACTGTTTTAACTGCTTTTAAATGCCTCATGTGATACATAGAGATGTATAATGCTTAGACCAATATGCTAGATGATGTAACATGCCTACCTTGATGTTAATTCATGTTGATATATGTGATATATGCTTAGTTTATCATGCGATGATAGATTTAGGTGAACTTAAATGAACATAAGGCGTTTGTTAGACAACCTAGTATAGTGAAATTGTTTCATAACCTTAATAATAATATTATAAATACAATCATGAGATTCTTGTGTTTATGGAACACGTAATTGAATATGAATTTTCGATATGAGAGAAAGGATGATTCTGTCAACAACAAATTTTTATCTGTAAGAAAGGGTTATTAAGTGACGCCTCTTGACAATGCTCCACCCGATCTGGGAATCATCTGATTATCGATTATTGATTTGAAATATTTAATTTAAAAGGAAGAATTTCTTTATAATATGATTATGATTGTAACATAATATAATCCCTCTAAAATTAAATAATATCAAGTAGTAATTGGCCAATGATACAACGGGCTTGTGTCGGTCATAGTCTTCCAACATGATAGAAAAGTAGTTCTTATTTTTGAATCATTGTCGGTTCGTGCTACAGCCGAGGGCTTTGATTTCGAAATAAGAAATACTTGTCTATTACATAGAGATGTGTACATTGAATAAGAATCTAAAGGTCGGTACGTGCCACAGCCGTGGGCCTTTGGGGACTGATTCAATTGTATGGAATGTTGGGTTAGACTTGACTTAGAATATTGAGTTTGTCGTGCCACAGCCGTGACTCAATTATTCAAGAGGCTAAAGTTTGATTAGGGAATAACATAAGATGTAATTGACAAGAGTTGTCTGCCTATTGAACATTACATGGCGGTTCGTGCCACAGCCGGGGTTGTGTAATGGAATGTAGGATCCCTATTCCCACTAGCATTATGAATGCTTAATTTTTCACGTAGGGGGTTGAATAAATTAGATAAACTAGTGGGAGCCACTTATGAATAAAGACCCGATTTATATTATGTTTTAAAAATGAAATCGAATATTTGCTAAGTGTTGTTATGTGTTTATCATTTACAGATTTACAATATACATTATGTCTTCTGCACTATCACTCAGGAGCATACTAGATGCTCACAAGTTGACTGGTCCTAATTATGCTGACTGGCTTCGAAACTTGAGAATTGTTCTCAGGATTGAGAAGCTGGAATACGTGATTGACTCACCTAAGCCTACTGAACCTGCTAGTGATGCACATAATGATGAACATGTTGTGTATCATAAGTGGGTAGATGATGCAAATGTTGCTCAATGCATCATGCTAGCTTCCATGAAGATTGAGCTACAGAAGCAACATGAGCATATGGATGCTCACACTACCCTCATGCGTCTACAAGAGTTGTATGATGTGGCAGGGAGGACAGCTCGATATGAGATATCGAAGGAGCTATTCGATTGTAGGATGTCTGAGGGATCATCTGTGAATGACCATGTACTTAAGATGATCAATTTGATTGAACGTCTTGGATAACTTGGTTTTGCCATGGATGGGGAGCTGAGCCAAGACTTGGTCTTGCAATCGCTTCCGAGTTTGTTCTCGCAGTTTGTTGTGAACTTTCACATGAATAAGTTGGATGTCAGCCTGCCTGAACTCCACAACATGTTGAAGACTGCGGAATCGAATTTTCCCCCTAAGAAGAGTTCTGTTCTTCTAATTGGTGAAGGTTCCAATCCTAAGAAAAGGAAGAGGAACCCTTCCAAGAAGAAGAAAGTAGGTGAGAAAACGCCGGTTCCACCAAAAGCTGAAGACCCCACGAGCAAAGTTGTTTGCTTTCACTGTAACAGGGTGGGGCACTGGAAGAGGAACTGCAAGGTTTACCTTGCAGAATTGAAGAAGAAGAAGGGTAGTGAGACTACCGCTTCTGATTCAGGTATGTTCATGATAGAAGTGAATATGTCATTAAATCAAATTTCTACTTGGGTATTGGATACCGCCTGTGGTTCTCATATCTGCAATTTGTTGCAGGGACTAAGGAGAAGTAGGACTCTTGAGGAAGAGGAGGTGATTCTACTGATGGGAAATGGAACAAGAGTTGTTGCTGAAGATGTAGAATCATTTCATTTACATATGCCTACGGGCAAGACTATTATTTTAAATAATTGTTATTTTGTTCCCTCGATTGTGAGGAATATTATTTCTATTCCCATGTTAGACTTGGCTGGATTTTCATTTATTATTGAGAATAATGAATGTTCTATTCTTAGAGATAATATTCTTTATGGACGTGGTACTTTAAATAATGGTCTGTATGAATGTGACATAATTTACTTCAGATTGAACAAACTAATAAAAGAAAAGGGATGATGAAAATCTCACTTCATTGTGGCACTGCAGTCTCCATTTAGTAGACATGGAGAGAGGGCTGCAAATTTGCTAGGAATGGTACACACAGATGTATGTAGACCAATGTCTACGCAAGCCATGGGTGGATTTTCATACTTCATGACTTTCATGGATAATAGATCTAGATTCGGATATATGTTTGATGAAACACAAGTCTGAAGCCTTTGAAAAGTTCAAAGAGTATAAGTATGAAGTGGAGAAACAAACCAAACATAGTATTATAATTCTTCGATTAGATCGAGGTGGTGAATACTTGAATGGAGAGTTTCTGGATTATCTCAAAGTAAATGGTATAGTCTCCCAGTGGACGCCTCCAGATTGGTATCTGAAAGGAGAAATCGAACTTTGTTAGACATAGTTCGGTCCATGATGAGCTATACAAATTCTTCCAGTATTCCTATGGGGTTATGCATTGGAAACCTCAACATATTTACTGAATAAGGTGCCTTCCAAATCTGTTCCTCAAACTCCGTATGAGATATGGAAAGAAAGGAAACCGAGTCTTAAACACGTTAAGATTTGGGGATGTCCAGCTTATGTCAAGTAAGTTGACCCATATAAGCTGGAATATCGATCCGTAAAATGTAGTTTTGTGGGATATCCTAAAGAGACTTTAGGGTATTACTTTTACACCGATCATCGGGTGTTTATCTCAAGACATGCTACCTTCTTGGAAAAGGAGTTTATCCTTGAAGGAAACAGTGGGAGCAAAATTGAACTTGATGAAGTTCAAGAAACACAAACTACTACGAATCAAGTGGAAACACCTGTTCCGACTGAACAACCTTCTGTGGAACAGCCCATTCGTAGGTCAGGGAGAGTGTCTCGCCAACCTGAGAGGTAATATGGCCTTGTCATTGAGAATGACAATGAGTTGTCGATCATTGATGATGACGACCCTGTGACCTATAATGAGGCTATGTGTAGTGTTGACTCAGAGAAATGGCATAGTGCCATGAAATCCGGAATGAAATCTATGTATACGGGATACAAAAGAATGATTAGAGCAGATGGCCAGGTGGAGACCTTTAAGGCCAGGCTTTTGGCAAAAGGATTCAAACAAAGGCAATGGATTGACTTTGATGAAACCTTTTACCTGTAGCCCCGTTAAAATCAGTTCGGATTTTGCTTGCGATTGCTGCTTACTACGACTATGAGATCTGGAAAATAGCCAGATGGTTTTCTTTCCAAGAGATGAAAACCTAGTGTGTAAGCTGCTGCGAACCATATGTGGTTTAAAGCAAGCTTCTCGTAGATGGAACATCCGTTTTGATGAGACAATCAAAGAGTTTGGTTTTATGAAAAACGTAGATGAACCATTTGTCTACAAAAGGGTTAGTGGGAGCGCGATAACATTTCTTGTGTTGTATTGAAATAGAGTTGACACACATAACAACATAGCAGACCCACTCGCAAAGCTACTTTATGAAAGTCACTTTGATCGTCATAAAGACAAGATGGGTATTAGATACCAGAGTGTTTGGCTTTAGTACAAGTGGGAGATTGAAAGGAATATGTCCTAAGTCCAATCATGTATTAGGATTTAGGAATAACTTTTTATATAATCTGTTTTGATTTCATTGATATTAATAAAAGACTTGTTTTGTTTTTATTACGGGCTCTATCTATTTAAGTGTTTAAATAAGATATACCATAGTTTAGAGTAAAGCTTTTTATGGATTATGATGAGATCATAATAGTGAGACCTAAAAGATGATAACTCTAAACTTAAATAGTTCCTGATCATAGAATTACTAACTGGTAATTAATAATCCGCAAAGATCGGTACATACTATGCTTGCTTCATTATGAAGGATGTCTGTTCTCATAGACATTTGTGTGGTGACACTATAGCTAGTATGTAGGTGCTTATTATAGAATAAGTTCACTGAACATGACTCGCACAGGTGAACAACTGATGGAGTTCACTCACGTGTCAGCAGTTGTTCACATACTGATAGTTGTACAAGTATCCTTAGACTTGAGGTCATCATAGTCATCTTATGTACACTGAACTATGCTTTGGTTTAGTTCTTAGTCTCCAGGGACAATTATTAGGGCTCTACTGGGTATAGGAATTTGTATACGAAGATAGTGTATGATCAATAAAGGATCTACCCCTTCCAGTGAAGGAAGAGAATGTTCAAGGCTGATCCACTTATGCTAGTTCAGAAATCTCTGGCCAGAGTGAATGAAATTAGAAAGGAGTTTCTAATTTACATAGAACTGAGCATAGTAAATGGGAAAGCAAATGATTAAATTAGATAGGCTTGACACAAGTTCCATGCCTTGTATTTAATCTAACATTGTAGGGTAGAAGGAGTTTATTGTATGGTAACTATTCACTGAATAGGTTCTTGGTATTCTAAGCAGTGAATTCGTATTATCCGGATAGTCGCGATATGCTGAGAAGTATCCCTCACGATGTAGATTAAATATGATTAATTAATTAATCATATTTAATAAATTAGAGAATTTATATAAATAATGATAAAATAGTTTTATTATTATTTATTTCTACTACCGGCTTAATATTGAACCTACAGGGTCACACCATAAAAAGAGAATGATTTAATGGTGGAGGAATTAATTAATAATGGCTGATAATTATTTATTTATGAAATAAATAATTAATTGGCAAATTTAATAATTGATTAAATGAGATTTAATTGATTATAAATTAATTAAGAAAAGGTGTTTTAAATTATTAATGAGAATAATAAATGGGTTAATAATAATAATATTTTATGGGAAAATTTCAGCTGAAAATTTTGCCTATAAATATATTATTATAAACCCTATTTTTATTCAAACCTTAACCCAAAAGTTTTTAGAAAACCTAATTCTCTCCACCTCCTCCTCCTCCTTAACGTCGTTTTCTTGGTGGATACCGGTGGAGTGCTTCACGTTTGAGGAGCAGCTGCTAAGGATCTCCGATCGTTGCTTTTGGATCGCTATTAAAGGTTAGTAATCAATTCATATGTTTTAATCAAGATTTATATGCTTTTATTTGGATTTTATATGTGTAAAAGTGTTTTACCATGCCTTCGCTGCTATATAAATCCATCAATGTCCAACAGTAGCATCTATTAATATATCTATCCTTGGCAATGGGAAACAGTCCTTGGGGCATGCGTCATTCAAATCGGTGAAATCCACACACATCCTCCATTTTCCATTAGCTTTCTTTACCAACACAGGGTTTGCTAACCATTTTGGAAATTGTATCTCCTGGATGAAACCAGCCTCCAAGAGCTTCTCTACTTCCTGTTTTATAGCTTTTTGCCTCTCTGGAGCAAAACTTCTTTTCTTTTGCTTCACTATCTTCCGATTCGGATCCACATTCAGCTTGTGAGTAATCAGTTCTGGGTCTATGCCTGTCATATCAGCTGCTGACCATCCAAACACATTACTATTTTCTTGCAAAAATTTCACCAACTTTCCTCTAAGGGGCTCCTCTAGTGTGGCTCCAACGAAAGTCACTTTCTCAGGATCCTCGGGGGCTAAAGGAATCGAAACCAAGTCTTCTGCTGGCTTCCCTCTTTTCTCATCATTCTCTCGGATATCCAGATTTTCAATAGGCAGAACCTACCCCCAACTCCATCTGCCCTAAGAGAGGCCACATAACAACTTCTAGCCATTTAATGATCCCTCTCTTTTCTCCAATCCCATTCCGGGTGGGAAACTTCATAACTGAATGGTAGGAAGAAGGGACTACCCTGAAGGCATGTATCCCTATTCTTCCCATAATCGCGTTGTAAGTTGAACTAGCCTTCACCACCATAAAGTCCAACATCTGTGTTGCTTGCCTTGGTTCATATCCTATGGTTGTTGGCAACTTAATTATCCCTTCAACGGGGCATTCCACTCCTGCTAATCCATATATCGGCATATCGGTTGGGGTTAATTGAGAATCATTATAACCCATCCTTAAAAAGGTATCATGGAGCAAGATATCACTGAAGCACCATTATCAACAAGGACCCTCTTCACCGGGTTGTTCCCTATTATTGGTGTTATGACCAATGGGTCATCATGAGGAAATTTCACACCCCCCAAGTCAGAATCATCAAATGCCATTGTTACTCCTGTCCTGGCCCTCTTCGGGGCTTCCCCAACAATATGCATAACCTCTCTGGTATATGCTTTCCTGGAGTTCCTGGATAATCTAGCAGCAGTTGGTCCTCCAAAAATTGTGTTTATCATAGGCCCTCGGGGTCTCGGTCCTCCAAAGATTGTATTTATAACCGGTCCCCTAGGCTGGGGATTTCACCCCTGATCGTCATGGTCCCTCCTACGATCTTCAAAGTTCTTTCTCCCATTGTTATTCCTATCTCCTCCTTCCCCAGTGTACTTGCTCAATCTTCCTTTTCGAATAAGGAACTCTATTTCATCTTTCAATTGCCTACACTCATCGGTATCATGACCGGCATCCTTGTGAAATCTGCAATATTTGCTCTTATCTAGCTTGGTAGAATCAGCCTTCAAGGGTTTAGGCCAACGAATATCTCGATCTTTCTCGATTTCCATCAAGATCTGGCTTCTAGGAGCATTCAACTTAACATATTTAGTGAACTTTTTCCTAGGTCCTCCCTTCTTCGGGGTTGAATCAGGGTTTTGCTCAGTTCTAGGAAACTTGTCCATAGCAATATATTTCAGATCAGTTTTCCGCTTCTTGCCTCCAGCGGGCTCGTTACTTACTACTGTCTTCCTCATGATCTCCACCACTTTGATGTACTTCCCGACCCTATCTTGGAGCTGCAACATTCTTTCAGGGGGGCGCTTGGCCAAGGACATCATGAAGAACTCGTCCCTAGTTCCCTGTTGCAGTGCTACCATAGCTACATTATCATCAAGGTTCGGGACTTTTAAAGCTTCCTTTGTGAAATGATTCAGATAGTCCATCAAGGACTCTTTTGCTCCCTGCACAATGCTCATGAGGGACACTGAACATTTCTCATGCACTCTCCCACTGATGAATTTCTTAATGAAAGCCTGACTTATTTCTCTGAAAGACCCAATAGAGTTCGGGGGCAAACGACTATACCATCTTTGAGCCATTCCCGACAGGGTTTGGGTTAAGGCCCGACACTAAATAGCTTCATTCACGGGATGCAACAACAGTGCATTAGAGAATGTCCTGACATGATTAGCGGGATCTCCAGTGCCATCATAAGCTTTGATAGTGGGCATCTTGAACTTCCTTGAGATATGGGCACTCATTATCTCTTCAGTGAATGGTGGAGTAGGATCATCAGGATCTCCAAGGGGAAGAAGATTGCTTGGATCAGCTCTTGGGACTACAGTCCTTCTTTCTGACGGGCCATCCAGGTCTATGATTGGAGGAGGATTTCTTCACTAGGCGGTAGTGGGGGTCTGGGGGCCTGGTGCGCCTCCAAGTCGCGCTTCAGCCTTTGGATCTCAGCCTCGTGAGCCCTGATTCTTTCCTGTACTTCTTGGGGATTCGTCCCTTGGGTGCTCCTGGGATGTTGGTTACCATCAGGCATCGGCTATTTACCAGCACGTCTCCTTCTTGGAGCCACTTCATCATCCGAAAATTCGAAATCTCTCTCAGTATAAGGACCAGAAAATTCATGATCCTCCGGGATAGGAGCTAAACCTTGTATATAGGGGGTGTTTGCCCCGTACTTCACTCCATCCAGCATGTCCACTTCCTCCAACCTCGGGGTAAAGGGGCATCCCTTAAGGGGGGTTGGTGGTCATAATAGTTGAATACTCATACCCAACGGGTCGAGAATTCACAGGTGTATGTAGCTGTTGAAGTTGGGGATTCGTCCCTTGAGGAGCCGGGGGAATCGTCCCTTGAGGTTGAGGTTCAGTTGCCCCTACCTGGGCTCCTCCTTGGGTGGTGGTATAGGTTGAATGCGGAGGTAACTCCACTGTTGATGAAATTGTTTGGGTCGTCCCCGCTGGTGTTCATCCTTCAAAGGTGCTGCTTCCTCTCCGTGTTCTCGCCATGGTTGTTGTTTCTTCCCACAGACGGCGCCAAATGTTATGGATTAAAAACTAGGGTCTATTAATTGTTGTATTTATCACTAAGGTTTGGGAGCTCAAGGCCTTTAATTGCTACTCTCGTGTTTCGTAGCTTAACTCTGCCTTTACGAGATGTCTACGTATCTCTGTGAGTTAGAGAATCAAGCCACAAAATGTACTTCTGATTTGTGGGGTGAGGCCCCTTATATAGATGTTGGGATTTCTTGATTTGGACTAGATCTAAGAGACTTGGTGGGCAAGTCTCGGAGTTAAAATGGACTTTGGAGTCCTAGAAAGTAGGAAATTGATTTCTTATCCTATTAGGTCCCTTGGAGGCTGATCTACAAGGATTCATGCCTTCATTGGGACTCATCTAGACAGCTGATTTATCCCTTATTAATTAATTACGAAATTAATTAACATTCAGGTTTTTGGGCCCTTTCTAATTGGGCTTCGTTATTGGACCGTATCTGGTCTAATTAATTTTAACACCAATTATAACCCTAGGCTATTTTTGGGCCCCTATTAAGGGTCTTGGGCCTCTTCTAATGGGCTTAACAACCAGCCCAATTAATGCGATATTAGTTACGCAATCAAGATTTATTTATTTTATTCCCTATCACCACCCCAACCCATTTTCTTCAAGATAAAGAGCCACAAATTTGTTGGGATTTTTTCAAGAAGTACCTTCTTCATATCTTTCAAATTCTATACACACACTTCTTCTCAAAAACCTTCTCTCTTAGATATATACACATATATATAAGGTTTTTGAAATCCAAGCTTAGCTTCACCCAACAAAGCTTTATCCCACCAAGTGAGCTCATCCACTTCCACTTCACGGCCTCCCGAAGGGCTTCCCAAGTTCGACCAAAGTGCCAAAATCTGGCCGAACCTCCGGCGAATTTTTTCGGTGAACTTTTCCGACCGTTTCTCAAAAGTCATAACTTTTAGCTTCTTATTTGACTTCTTTTTATTTGAGCTCTTTTTATTTGAGATTTTGTACTTAACTTCTCTACTTCTTCTTAAGATCTAATATAAGATCTCATATAAATAAAGTTCTCAAGCGAAAAGAGAACTAAGATTCGAACTCGGAATTCGAATAAGTACTTGATCTTCGTAAAAATTATTTCATCAAGAAGATCTATAAAGATAACTTAATCTCCAAGAGTGAAATTTTATTTGACACAAGTTCACGAGTTAGCAAATTATTTTCACGCTCTTTAATTGGATATTGGCTAACAAATATTCGTGCACATAAAATAATTATGAAGCATAGTTTAATCCCTTCTAAAATCTTTAGTGTTCTGGGGGATTATAACTCGATCTATAATCACTTCGTAATTTATCAAATATCAAAACGGATTAAGTTCACGAGTTAGCCAATTACTTTCACGTTATTTAATTGGATATTGGCTAACAAATATCGTGCACATAAAATATTATGAAGCATAGTTTAATCTCTTCTAACATCTTTAGTGTTTCGGGGGATTATAAGTCGATCTATAAACACTTCGTAATCATCTGTTATTTAAAGACGAATCAAATCCATGAGTTAGCCAATTAATTTCACGCTATTTAACTGGATCTTGGCTAACACATATCGTGTATATAAACAATTACGAGACATATCTATAAGCCCCTTCTAACATCTTTAAGGTTCTGTGGGGTTCTTATTCGATATATAAAAACTACTCATAATTATTCGTCTAAACTTTAAAAGTACGATCTTACGCCAATTACTTACACTTCTCTTATTTGAATCTTGGCTAAGACTCATAAATCTTATACAAGTGCTTGAAGTTAAAAGTATGCTTTGACTACATAATTGTCAAAACCTAAGTATAGTAAAATCCTTAAGCTTACGAGCGTAAAGGATAAGTAACAATTCTGAGATTGTAACTAAAGTATTCTTCGATCTATAAATACTTAATTGAAATAAGAAGAATATTAAAGAAGTTATAAGCTATAAATGCTTTATATAAAAGACATCTTATATTACTCCACAAATTCATTTAATCTATAAAGGAGTAATTATAAAAATACTTGGACTGTAACTTATCATCTTAAGTCAAGTATTCTTATTTAGTTTTAATATTCTTATTTGAATATTATACTATCTTGTGGGCTAGTACTGTAACATACTAGTTTAAAACAAATCCTTCTCTACTTGTTTTGTTTCGTGGTTTTGTCTTATTTGTTTTGTAGTGAGGTGAAGTGACGTTAGGTGATTCTCGTTTAAGACCCAAGTCCTAGACGTACTAACGGAGAGTTAGTAGTCTTTGCACCGTGAAGAAGAGGAAAGGCCAAAGACCGGATCACTAAGATCCAAGACCAAAAAAAGCTAAGGAAGCCAAGTCCACACAAAGGTTCTACAACAACTTTGAAGAAATAGCGTGGAGTTATTGTCTAAAATAAGTTGTGTAGGTATTACATTTATTTTGAGGTGGTAACCCTTGTGTTACGCACCAAGACAAATACTTGTAAGGGTGTAAAGGCTTCTCCGCCTACTAAAGGAGCGAGTTTATTAAAAGGGAAAATCCCGAGTCCAAGAGAGGTGCTCGGGGATTGGACGTAGGGGTGAGTGAAACTATTAGAGGTTGCGTCATCGCGAATTAGGATAAAATCACCATGTGGTATTTTCTTTCCTTGCACTTTTTTCCGCACATATAAACTTCATAACCACTCGGTAAAGTTTTAAAAAGGGATGTATTATTTTAAAATGCCATAACAATTTTTAAATTGGTAATTTAGCTATTCAACCCCCCTTCTAGTTTAAAATAGCCCTCTTACGGGACCTTACAATTGGTATCAGAGCAGTGCTTTTTAACGTATTTGTTAAGTGATTTGCAGATTTACAGGCACAACAAAAAGTGATGCAGAATGGTGTATATTAATCCCGTTGGTTGTGGTGAAAGTCTGTCAAGCTCACGGCCTCCTCTATTTGATGGCACCAACTTTTCAACATGGAAAATGAGGTTTCACATTTATGCTAGATTTTAAGAAGTCAAAGTTTGGATGGCTATCGAAGACGGTGTTCGCATTCCTACCAAAACTGTTGATGACATCATCGTCGAAAATAAGGTTAGTGAATAAAACTTAGAGGAAGAAACCACAATGAATATAGCCGCCAAGGCAGAAATGGTTCTCACAAGTGCACTTGCAGAAAAAGAATATAAAAGAGTAAACAATTGCATGTCGGCACAAGAAATGTGGAACAAATTAGTGGTAACCTATGAAGGAACCACTGATATAAAAGATTCTCAGATGGATACATTGATCCAAGAGTACGAGAACTTTAAACTCCAAGAAGGAGAAAATATCATCGATATGGAAATAATTTTACTCGTATTATCGATGAGTTATCTCAACTTGGAAAGAATTATACTCATAATGAAAAGAATATAAGAGTGCTCAAATCTATACCTCCTAGTTGGAAGGTTAAAGTCCCTACTATAAAAGAGATGCACAATTTAAATGAGTATAAGATTGATAACCTATTCGTAAATCTTCGCGCTTACGAAGAAGATAATATTCCGGAAAAGGTTGCTCTAAAAGTGGAGGATTAAAAGAAAAATATGGCTCTAAAGACCAGATTAATTGCTGAAGATGAAAACAACGAGGAGTTAAATGAGGAACTTCAAAATCTCGATGAGAGTGAAATTGCGCTACTCACGAGACAACTTCGTCGTGTGCTTCAAAGCAAAGCTCAAAGATACGAAAAAGGCTTCCTAAAATCAAATAATCAACATAGAGTTTTTAACTCTAACGGAAAGCCAAATTACTCTCAAAATTATTCTTCCAACTATAAGAGTAATTATCCGTCAACGAGCTACAATAAAGGCAAAGGAAATCAAAATATAAATACATATAGTAATGCCAATGCCTCTACAAACCATCATGTTTACACTCCTCCAAAACCTAAAGATCCATCTTCGGAGGAAACACAATATGTGTGTTTCGAGTGTAAACAACCCCGTCATTATAAAAGAGAATGTCCTAAACTCCCAAAGGGACGAAGTCTCATGGACGAAAATGGTTGGGATCTAAGCGAAGATGAAGAAGCTCCGAAAGCTAGTGAAGAAGTGGTCAATCTATGCTTAATGGCTCTCAGAGATAAAACTACCTCAACAGAAATCTCCTCTTCATATCAAGAGGTAACATCTAACTATGTCTCAATTAAATCTTTATTAGATGAATCTAACTTATCCCTTGTAGATATAAATAAGCATGATTTAATTGAACTTATAGTAAGTGATAAAAATAAATATAAAGATGTTGAACAAAGGTTTCACTTGTTATGGACCGAGAAGATGAAAATTGAGGAAATTCATCATACTTAAAATAAAGAATATACTCGGATGATGGACTCAAAAGTCCAAGATGAGAATGAGATTACATCTCTAAAAGATCAAAACCATCTCATCAAGATTGAGGTAAATAAACTTCAAGAAAATATACTTAATCTTGAGACGGAAAATATATCATTAATTCTCAAAGACGAAGAGATGGAACCTGAAAAGATATAATTGAATGATAATATTTGTAAACTTCACTTTGATCTATTGAACTTAAAGATTCTAAATGAATCAAATGTTCAAGATAAAGAAACATCTTATAAAGACAATCTTGATAGAGAAAAGGAGCTATTGAAAACCAGTGAGCTTAAAAGTGAAGCTCTAAGGTCAAAAGAACAAAATCATAAACTCATAGCTCAAGTTAAGGATCAAGAAAGAATCCTTAACAACAAGATTGATGCCTTAAAGAAAGAAAATGAAAATCTTGAAGAAGTCATTCAAAGATTTACAAAAGGTAATAAGATGTTGGATCAAATGGTGCATACAAAAACCTCATGTAATCATGAAGGTTTGGAGTATAATAAGAATTCTCCTCCTAAAGGAAATACTCGGAGATTTGTATCACCAATAAAGACTTCACCCGAATCACCATCCTATAAATGTTCTTATAGCAATAAAATGGACATACCATTCAATATTGCAAATTCAAGAATGGTGAAATTAAGGGGAAGTATATATGGATTCGCAAGGAATCATACAAGAAAGATGATAAGCATATGCCTTACAAAAATATGGAATATAAAAATCCAAGGAAACAGAGGTCTCATCAACCTACTATATTTCAAAATAGAAACACAAAATATCACGTAAATGTTAATGCATTTAGAAGGCAACAACCTCTTAATAGAAATGCTTATGCTACTTACCATGCTAATAATAGATATACTGTTTATCATGCTCCATCAAGTTTTCATGATAGCTCTAGATATTAACAACCTCAAACTAGGCCTTATGCATCTAGAAATATTTATGTGCCTAATGATAATTATACCATGCCTAGATTCTTTCATGAAAAATCAATTGTTATATATGATGTACTAGCCTCAAGACAAAGTGGTACCTATAAATTTAACTGATCATATTTGTAGGTCTGTCTGGCCGTGAAACAAAACACAAGGTACCTTGAAAGTGGATGTTCAAGACATATGACCGGTAACAAGTCACTCTTGAACAGCATTAAAAAGGTTACCGCGGGGAGCGTAATATTTGGTGATAGTAGTTAAGGAAACATCGTCGGCATCGGAGATACCAGAAATGAGAAAGTTAAAATTTCCGACGTTCAATTGGTCATCGGATTAAAGTACAATCTTCTCTCCATTAGTCAATTATGTGACAATGAATATAAGGTAATTTTCTACACTACTCATTGTTCTATATTAGATAAATTTGGAAAGTTGGTTCTCACTTGCCCCAGAAATAAAAATGTCTATACATGTGACATGAGCAAGCAAGTGAAAGTGTGCCTAATCACTATAAATGATGATCCATGGCTATGGCATCGAAGATTAAGACATGCCAACATGAATTTGTTAAAGAATATATCAACCAAAGACCATGTCAGAGGTATACCAAAACTAAACTATCATAAAGATCATACTTGTGAAGCTTGCGAAGTTGGTAAATAAATTCGAGAATCTCACAAAGCAAAGTTTATGGTATCTACCTCGAGACCTCTCGAGCTACTACATATGGATCTTATCGTTCAGTTCCTATACAAAGCCTCGGAGGTTGTTCATACACGTTTTAGTTGAGGATGATTATTCACGATTTACATGGACTAAATTTCTCAAAGCCAAAAGTGATGCCTTTGAATCCTTCTCATCTTTATGTAAAAGGATTCAGAATCAACAAAATAAAACCATAGTCTATATAAAGAATGGTCATGGTAAAGAATTTGAGAATTCTAGTTTCACCAATTTTGTGATGAACATGGCATCACACATAATTTTTCTGCTCCATACACTCCTCAATCCAACAGAGTAGTTGGACGGAAAAATAAAATAGTCCAAGAAATGACTAGCACAATGTTAAATGAATATCGTCGACCTAAATACTTTTGGGCCGAGGCTATGTCAACCGTTTGCCATATTCTTAATGGGTTTTGCTATGACCTATAAAACAAAAGACTCCTTACGAGCTATATTTTGGCAAAACTCCGAAACTAAGCTACTTTCGAGTATTCGGAAGCAAGTGCTTCATATTAAATTCAAAAGACTACCTTACAAAGTTTGATCCTAAATCAGATGAAGGTATATTTCTTGGATACTCGAACAATAGTAAAGCTTACCGAGTGTTTAACCTCAAATCGCTTGTGGTGGAAGAATCTGTTGCCCAGTAAAGATACAATTGTTTAAGGGGGGTTGGATACAATTTTATAAATGTTTCAAACAAGTAATAAAATATAACAGCTTTTTATATATTTGACCTCTCAAGAAATACTGATGTTCTTGAGAGCTGCTAGGTAGAATGATCCTCGAGTGTTGTTCACTAAGTGATGACCTAAACTGTGTTTATATACTACACAGCTACAACAGATTAATCTAAGATATGCATTATCAAAAACTAACTAAAACTGATACATATCTTAAACTAAACATATAAATTCCTATCTCTCAGACGTAACAAATATATGCTCCATATTATAAGGAACATAACAAATCCTCTAATTTTGACTGTCTTCAAATACTAGTGTCATACAAATCCTGACGATATACCAAATCCTGACGGTACATCAGATCCTGATGACATCCGAACAGCCAGATCCTGAGCTTCTTCTGATCATTGAGAATTTAATATGTAACAATCTCCCCCAATTTATGCTTAATGCAATGAAGCATAAATATCATTCTCAATGATGCCAAAACCAATCTACAAAATATACAAGGAGTAAAGCTTAGTTCAGTATCTTCAGATAACTAACAGTTGTTCCAAGAAAGTTTTTTAATCTTTCTTCCTCCTTGTCTCGTAGGACTTTAACAAGCTTTTTTTTCAACTCTCTCTTCTCTTCAGTGTCTTCTCCAAGCTGATAGATAGCTGATCTTAACTTGGAAATTGAACTTTTGCTTATCTCAAGATCACCAATCAACATGAAGCTTAAACTGACATCTTCATGATCAGGACTGAAGGATAACTGAGGACTGTTGAGAAAAACTTGTAGCACTGCTGCTCCCTTTTTCATCTGCATTTCTTGACTAGTATAAGTTCTGTACTTAGGAACATAATCACCATTGTATTTATCATCTTTTGTCATGACTCTTCTTCTGATCATTTCAAGTATCATAGATGTAACGACCGAGAATTTTGCGTCGTAATTAAGAAAGTAAAGTATGTGTTATGTGATGAGATTATGTGATTAAGCGGTGATTATTTGTCTTATCTGAATACTAGAGTTAAGGAGCGTGGATAAAAACGTTCCAATTTAAAGAGTCAGCTTAGAAGTCGAGCTGTGGTGTCGGGCCGTCAGGTAGAATGGAACCCGTCCTAATATGGAATTAAATAATATAAAATGTGAATTATATGTGAAGTGAATGAATAAAGTATTTCTTCTTAAGAGACGTGCTGATTGGCAAAGATAATGAGAAGCGTAATCAAAACGCTGAGCGTCGGGCCGTCAGGATGAACGTGACCCGGTACGCGTAAAAGATGATAAAGAATAAAAAGGGAATACAGATATAAAGAGGAATAAATTTGTGATCAGACCTGAGTCGTTATACGATCGTATATGTGTGATTGCTAGCCTGTGTGCATGACTGTGTGCTCTGTGACATTTTTTATGGATTTAAAGGAATTATTTGATTTAAATAAGGGTTTATTTAACCTTCGTGCATTTTTATAAAATCATCCGAGTAAGATAAAAATATGGGATTTGTTCTGTTATCCTTGTAAAGACCTTAGAGACTTTATAAAAATGATAAGTGAATTTGATTGTTGATCTTTATATTTTTAAATTAATTTTATGTGAAAAATGTATTTATTAAAGCAAGTTTGCGAAATTCATATAAAATTAACCGTTCGCTCAAATTCTTATTATGAGTAATGGATAAAAAGCTAATTTCGAGACCTACGTGTTAAAATTGTCATTTTCAATAATTCTCGACTTCCCGAGAGAGATATATTTTATATTTGAATTTTGTTGCATTTAAGTAAAAAGAGAAAGTATGTGTGAGTCAAAAAGGAATTATTAAATTACCATCTTGCCCTTGCTTTGGTGGAGTATAAATCAACCCCTTCCTCCCCATTTTCTTCTTTCTTTCCCGAGCACTCATTCTCTCTTCTCTCTTTTTCTTTCTTTCTCCCGAACACACTCTCTCTCTCTCTCACTCCCTCTCGGCTCTCTCATCTCTCACCTCTCTCACTCGCATGCAACCATTAAAACACACTCAAACACCGAGATATTGCTTCCATTAGTTGTTATTCTTGGTATATACTTCAATTCCTACTTGCATGTAAGTGATTATAAAGGTTTTGTTGAAGTGATCACTATGGTTGTGTTTAAGAAAAACAATTTCTTTAAGCATAACTATAAGAGTGATTTTAAGAGGTTTTGGAGGTCATAAACTCGAGAAGAGATCCGTCATGGACTCTCTCAAGTTCGACCACCACCGGCCATGATCCAAAGGAGAACCGGTGGGTTTTCCATGATGTGATTGTTGGATTTTAATGTTGCATGTTATGGTTTCTTGAAAGCTTGAAAAATGGTTTTGTTTCTTTTGTTGAAAATTGAGTATGTGATTGGTAAAATGATTTCCTTGATTGTAAAATGAATGTGTGCATGTGATTGTTGCTTAGAAAATCAAAATTGATGATTTGCATGTGAGTTTTTGCTTCGGCTTTATGCTAATAAAAAGGGAAATTGAATTTTGTGACTTGATATTGGTATGAACTAAGCTTAATTAGTAGGAAATAGAGTTGCATGTTGATTTAAAAGAGGAGTTAGTGATGCATGTCAATGTTTGGTTCTTGGATTGTGAATTTCGAATGTTTGCCGAATGGAAAATGGGTTTAAAAGAGATTGATTTGTGATTAAGTGAATGCATGCATTGAATAATTTGATTAAGGTTGAGTCATTAGGTGATGTTTGGCTTTGTGCTTCGGAAATCTTGATGAAAATGAGTTAAATGACTAAGTTAAGGCTTAAAACAAGTTGAAAATGTGATATAGGACTTTGCATGTCAAGATTGATCTTTGTATGTGTGTTTTCTTGATAAACCCGAATGGGTTGAATCTTTAAAGTGGTTTGTTGTGAGTAGACTTGATTAAAGTAATGATGGATGGTGATTAGATTAATAAGGAATGAATTATTGTTGCATGCTAAGTTTAGGTTCGAATTTTTGTGTTAACAAGAAAGGAAATTGAATTTAGTGAGATAATCTTGGTAAACACTAAGTTTGTATGATTTAAAAGCAATTGCATGATCGTTTTAAAGGAGATCAATGAGTGCATGCTAGTAATTAGTCTTTGAGTTGAAAATTATGTTTTAGCCGAATGAAAACAAGATAAAAAGGGGATAACTTGGTGATTAAGTGTATGCATGTTGATTTGATGGATTGATTAAGTTGAAATCACTAAGTAGTGCATGGTTTGGTGACTTAATGAATGGAATGATTTAATAGGGGATTAAAACAAGAAAGAAATGTGGTATATAACCTTGCATGTCAAAATCTATTTTTGCATGTTTGATTCTTGATTGTGATAAGTGTTAAGGCCGAATAGGCCATAAGAAATAAAGGTCAAAACTTGATTTTGGTAATTGAAAGAATGATTGAGTGTTATATGTGAAAATCTTTGATTTTGCTTGATTGGATTGTTGTTTTGGTTCGAATTAAGGAATAAAAGAAAAGGGAATTAAGTCGATTGATATAAGTGATAGTATGCACGTAAATGTTTGGTTGTAAATGGGTCTAGTACTCGTAAAAGAGTCGTGTTAGTGTGATTTGAGAAATAGCCTAGGTCAAGCGAGTACGCTTTGATTGCTAGGAATATAAGGATATAAAAACTACGAGAAAGGATTGTGCTATGTGCTGTGTGCTTATTTGTATAAGCTATATTCGTAAGCTCGAGTCAAAGATATAACCGAGTTATCGTATAGAGAGATCGTTTCGGGAACGAGAGTTGGGAATCTAATTAAGATTTTTGGTTTTTATTGTAGATTCGGAGCGTGAGGGCATTCGGGCTAGGAAAGGGAAAAGTATACTAGGTGGCAGTAGTTCAACCCTCAGGAAAGCAATTTCAGGCAAGTAACTCTGATTACTTGTGTAAATGATTATAAAGGAAATGTTGTTCATACCATGTAGAGTATTGAACTGTTAAAGTATAAAACCCTTGCTTTATGAAACCCTGATATTGATTTGAAGTACCCTTGTTCTTGATAACCTGTTATTGATAATCCTATTAATTTCACCCTTTGATAATCTGCCTTTCTGTTCCAGTTTCCTATAATGTCGTGAATCATATTGAACCTTTAATTATCTTGGATAACTCTGTTAATGATACCCTGTGTCTCTTGATCGCCCTAATGATCCCTAAGTTATTACTGATTCTTCAAATTTAGTACCTTATTATCCTTGATACAGAATTCTTGAGAATTGTTCCTTGCATATCTTTGATTCACTCCCTGAACTTTGTTTCTTTAAAATCTGAATTAAGAATGAGTTTCGACTTGAAAGAGTCCGAATGATTTCAAATGCTTAGTAATGATAAAATGGATTTTAGAAAACCTATTTGTTTTTCCAACTCAAGGTTTTCCGAATGAATTCCTGATGGATTGGATTGAGACGTAAGAGGCTAGTGGGACTAGTCCAGTCATGGTAAGAGGCTAGTGGGACTAGTCCAATTTAAGGCTGAAATTATGCCGAATGGTACCTTAAAGACCGGAATGGAGGTCGATACGGGCTGATCACCCGTATATAATGAAATGGAAAGATAAGTGATCCAATCAAGGGTTCTAAATGATTATTTAAAAAGGGAACTGAAACTTTTATTCAGTAAATTGATTTTTGGAAATGAAAATGGTTTATACTGCTTTGAAAAGAGTTGATTATGTTAATGTGGAGCTTAAAGCTCAGAACCCTGATTACTGAAATTGTTGATCATATGAATGATTCTATATCTTGAAATACTGTTGTTTTCCTCTACCGAAAGATCTATTTTGATCCTATAATGAATTGTGATGAATGTCGGCTTTCGTCCTGTTTCGAGCTTTGTTTCTTGCAAGCCCAACTATTCTTCAGATACCTTTTCCTTATCCCAAAGAAAACAAAAAAAAATATATGGAAATCTACCACCTAGATTAGCTAAAATAGAATGCCCTAGTTTGTTCAAATTATATTGAGAATTGATATTGTAGAACTGCTATATAGTTAATTGCTGAGTTTTCTACTCACTTGTTTTGTCTTAATCTAACCATGGCAGTTAAGCAAGAAGATGGCCAGGCTTAGGCGCACTGCTCGTAAGAGCGTACCTGGTGGTCCCTACCGTGTTGAGGGCTTCCAGTTGCCAGAGCAGGTAGTACAGGTTATGAGTGAGCTCGCGCTTAGAAAGAGGTGTATAAAGATACAATGGGTTATCTGTCGGTTCCCAGCCGGAATCGATATTGATTATTTAGTAATATTTTGGGTTTGTAAGTTATATTTTATGATTGGTAGTTGTAATCTTGTCTCATACTTTATCCTGTTGATCCTGTTAATATTTTGGGGTTTATGCATATTTAATTATTAGAATAGAGGTGTGTGAGTCCTCATTTCCTAACCCCGAGATTGAGGGCATCACAAGTTGGTATCAGAGCTACAGGATCTAGTCCTTGAGACAAGTTAGGTTTTAAAAAGGGGTATTTTGGGAATATATCTATATCGCGAGAGAGTTCGACTCATGTAGAGTTGAGTTAGACTATTAGGTATAGTCTAAGGAAAGTGTTTGATTGGTAAAGCAGAAACTAGAGTTAGGGTGTGAGTTAGCTGGAAGCTTTATTTGACCCTAACATTGTTTCTTGGGTGCTGTTTTATGTTTTCTCTCAGGATCCTAGTAGTGGTAGTGATTCAGACTCAGAGATTAGCTTGACTGGTACCCCTGTGGACCCTATTCCACCCTCTCCAAAGGAGCCTGTATATGTTAGTTCAGACCCAGAGGAGGACCCTTCTGAGAGTAGTGAGATCCCTATGCAGATTTCACCCTTGAGGCCTGATTCAGAGACCCCTGCCCCTGAGCCAGAGTCGAAGATGCCTAAGACTGTTCCTGTCAGTATTGGTGGCAAGTTAGCCCACGACCGAGACTTTGTGTACTCCCGCATTCCTGAGTTGGGAGCTTTGGTAGATAGGTTGATTCGGGACTCTAGGCAGAGGACTTCGGTGGTGATGGAGGAATGGAGAGCTAGGATTCAGTTGGTGGAGCAGGTTGCCAGGAAGAGATTGGATGAGGGGCCATCCACTAATGATGCTGATGCTGAGGCCCGGAGACTGCATAAGATCATTCGCTGGATGTTGGTTGTGTTGAGAGAGATTCTAGATGATTAGACGGGACTGTTGGTTGAGCCCGTAGATTGTTGTTGTTATTTTCAGCGCCGGCAGGCTTTGGGATACTTGGTCAGATGCCAGGATCCCTTTTTCATTTATCTTGTTATGTTTCAGACCAGTGCAGTAGTAGTAGTAGTTAGAAGTTAAGGGTAGATAGGGGGATGTTTTCCAGTTTTTCCTCTGTTTAACCCTGCTATTTATTGTACCTTGTTTCAGGACCTTAAAATCCAGAATATTTCCTATGTAACCCTTGATTTAAATAAATCTATTATCTTGCTTTCCTTTGTGCACCTTGTTTATCTTATAAACTGTTCTCAATGCCATGTTTTAAATAAAGCTATGTTTTCGTACAACCATGTCTAAAGATCGTAAAACCCTATTCCGTGCCATGATAAAACAACACTGATATGAGAATTATGTAGTAATAGGATTGCATGTGCAAATTGGGTAATACTTAAAACCCACAAAAGAGATTTCATAAAAAACAATTGTTGTTATATATATGCCATGCTATCGTATTGCTAAATAATTGCTCAATTAGGTTTGTAAGAAATGGCCAACTCACCAGATCACCAAGAAGAAGAAATTCCCACCCAAGACCCAGAAATAAACCCAGAAACCACTTTGATGAGCAGACTTGCTCAGCTTTTGCAACAACCTGTGGCCCCAAAAGTTGGAAATTTCAAGCACTTTCAATATGTTCATCCTCCAGAGTTCTTAGGTTTGCCAGATCCGATTAAAGCACAGTCGTGGTTGAGAGAGATGGAAAAAGCCTTTGAGCTAGCCGAAGTTAAGGACGATAAGAAAGCTCAGTACGCAAGTTATTATTTGAGGGATGAAGCAAGTTTCTGGTGGGAGTCTTCTAAGGCGTTGTTGGAAGGCAAAGACTTATCTTGGGAGAAGTTCACTGAGATGTTTCTGGAAAAATATTTGCCAAGTTATATGCAAGATCAGTTGGAGATGAAATTTTTTGGATCTTAGACAGGAGGAAATGTCGGTAGCAGAATATGAGGTGAAGTTTTCAGAATTGTCAAGGTTCGTACCAGAGTACGTGAATACTGAAGCAAAGAAGGCTAAGAGGTTCCAGCAGGGACTTAAGCCGTGGATTAGGAGTCAAATAGCGATGTTGGAGATCAAGAACTATGCTGCTTTGGTTCAGAAGGCAATGATAGTGGAAGGTGAGCGGGAAGTTGCTCGAAGAGAAAATGAAGGAAGAAAGAGGAAGTTTGAAAGCTCTGAGCAAGAGCAAGCAAGTTCAAAGTTCAGAGGAAAGTTTGGGAAGAATGGTGGAGGTCAGAACAAAAAGTTCCAGAGGTTTAGACCCGGGAATGGAGCTCAGAAGAACCGTTTCCAGAAAGCTGGACAACCGGGAAAGGAAAGCAGAGCCCAGATGCAAGAATGCAGGAACTGTGGAAAGAGACACCCGGGGAGGTGTAATAAGCTGGATATAACATGTTTTAAGTGCAACCAGAAGGGGCATTATTCTTCGGAATGTTCAAATGAAATAAGGAAGCCTGATTTGGCTTGTTTCAAGTGTGGCAAGGTAGGCCATATGGCTAGAAATTGCAAGGAGCCTGTGCAGAAGGCTAATGTTCTCAGAATTGCTGGACCGCCGTCTCTCCCAGCACCATCAGCTCAACCCAGAGCTAGGACCTTTAACATGTCAATGAAAGATGCGGTGCAAGATGTGGATGTGGTAGCAGGTATGCTTGTTATAAACTCAGTAGAAGTAAAAGTTTTGATGGATTCTGGAGCAACCAGATCTTTTATTTCTGAAAGCATTCTTGATAAGTTAAATTATGTTGCGTACCCTCTAGAGCCTAAGTTGATTATAGAGGTAGCAAATCAAGAGAAAGTTGTTGTTAATAAGATTTGTCCCGATTGTGATGTGTCTATAGAAGGTCGGCACTTTTCTGCTGACTTAATTCCTTTTAAGTTAGGAGAATTTGAGGTTATTCTAGGAATGGATTGGTTGTCAAATCATGAGGCACAAATAGAGTGTAAAAGTAAGAAAGTGAAGTTAAAAACCAAGGATGGTGAGGAAGTGATATTTCTAACGGTTATTAAGGCGAGAAGATTAATGCGTCAAGGATGCGAGGTTTATTTGGCTCATGTCGTGGACGTGGAGAAAGAATCTGTAAGGATCAACGATATTCCGGTAGTAAGAGATTTTCCGAACGTGTTTCCTGATGAATTGCCTGGACTACCTCCAGACAGAGAGATCGAGTTTACGATTGAATTGGCTCCTGGTACGGAACCAGTGTCGAAAGCTCCCTATCGCTTGGCGCCGGTTGAAATGAAGGAATTGGCAGCTCAGTTGCAAGAGTTGTTGGACAAAGGAGTAATCCGACCGAGTGTATCCCCGTGGGGCGCACCGGTGTTGTTTGTAAAGAAGAAGGATGGAAGTATGCGATTGTGTATCGATTACCGTGAACTGAATAAGTTAACAATCAAGAATAAGTACCCTCTACCGCGGATTGAGGACTTGTTTGACCAATTAAAAGGAGCTTCGTGTTTCTCAAAGATTGATTTAAGATCTGGGTATCATCAGTTAAAGATCAAAGCGGAAGATATACCCAAGACAGCGTTCCGAACAAGATACGGACATTATGAGTTTTTGGTGATGGCATTTGGCTTGACGAATTCGCCAACTGCATTTATGGATCTTATGAACAGAGTGTTCAAGCAGTATTTGGACAAGTTCGTGATTGTGTTTATTGACGATATACTTATTTATTCCAAAACGGAGGAATATCATAAGGAGCATTTGTGGATTTCCTTGGAAATTCTGTGAAAAGAGAAGCTGTATGTAAAGTTTTCAAAGTGTGAATTTTGGCTAAAGGAAGTGCAATTTCTTGGTCATGTAGTTAATAAAGAAGGAATTAAAGTGGATCCAGCCAAGATAGAAGCTGTAATGAATTGGGAAAGACCCAAGACTCCGACGGAAGTCAGAAGTTTTCTGGGATTAGCCGGATACTATAGAAGATTTCTGCAAGATTTCTCAAAGATTGTCGTTCCATTGACAAAATTGACGAGAAAGAATGAGAAGTTCGTTTGGACAGAAAAGTGTGAGGAAAGTTTTTAAGAGTTAAGGAAGAGGTTGGTAACCGCCCTAGTGTTGGTATTACCAGATGATAAAGGTGAATTTGTGATATTCAGTGATGCTTCCTATAAATGACTTGGATGCGTGTTAATACAACACGGGGAGGTAATAGCATATGTGTCAAGGCAACTCAAGCCGCATGAGCAAAAGTATCCAACGCACGATTTAGAATTGGCAACAATTGTATTTGCCCTTAAGATTTGGAGGCATTATTTGTACGGGGAAAAGTGCGAGATTTATACGGACCATAAGAGCTTAAAGTATATCTTTACTCAGAAAGAACTAAATATGCGACAAAGAAGGTGGTTGGAATTGATCAAAGATTATGATTGTGCGATAAACTATCATCCTGGAAAGGCAAATGTGGTAGCTGATGCTTTAAGTCGAAAGGAAAAGTTGAATATGTTAACGTCATCAGAAGAATTAATCAAGGACTTTGAAAAGATGGAAATAGTGGTGCAGACTCCAGAATGTGGAGGTGAAGCCATTTATGTAATACGGTTTCAACCTGAAATTTTGGAAAAGATTAGATGCTGTCAAGAGCAAGTGATGAATCGCGAAAGGAATAAGTTGACGGGAGAACAAATTAAGGCTCAAAAGGATGGAAAAGGGATATACCGTGTTAACTCACGTATTTGGATACCGGATGTTGTGGAACTAAAGCACGAGATTTTGCAAGAAGCGCATAACTCGAGATTTTCATTTCATCCTGGGAGTACGAAGATGTACCAGGATTTGAAAGAAAATTTTTGGTGGCCAAACATGAAAAAGGAAATTGCGGAATGGATAAGCAAATGTTACACGTGCCAAAGAGTTAAAGCGGAACATCAAAGGCCAAGTGGATTACTTCAGCCACTGGACATACCTGAATGGAAATGGGAACATATCGCGATGGATTTCATGGTAGGATTACCTAAAACCAAGTCTAATCATGATGCGATTTGGGTGGTAATTGATCGATTGACAAAGTCAACACATTTCTTGCCGATAAATGAAAGGTTTTCACTAGAGAAGCTGGTCAAATTGTATCTGGATGAAATCGTGATGCGTCACGGAGTTCCTGTATCTATCGTGTCTGATAGAGATCCAAGGTTTAATTCGAGATTTTGACAACAATTCCACGATCATTTGGGAACGAAATTGAAAATGAGTACAGCATATCATCCGCAGACAGACGGACAAAGTGAAAGGACAATTCAGACAATTGAGGATATGTTGCGAACCTACGCAATAGATTTCAAAGGAAATTGGGATGATCATTTGCCCTTAATTGAGTTTTCCTACAACAACAGTTATCACGCAAGTATTGGCATGCCGCCTTATGAAGCGTTGTATGGAAGAAAGTGTAGATCCCCTACTTATTGGGACGAAGTTGGTGAGCACAAGTTAATTGGCCCGGAGCTAGTGCAGCAAACGAAGGAAAAAGTTGAAATGATACGAAAAAGATTAATTGCAGCTCAAGACCGACAGGCAAAGTACGCGAATCAAGAGCGGAAAGATGTGCAATTCGAAACTGGAGACAAGGTCTTGTTGAAGATATCTCCTTGGAAAGGTTTAACTCGATTTGGAAAGAAAGGAAAGCTAAGTCCAAGGTACATTGGACCATTTGAAGTATTGCGACAAGTTGGGAAAGTGGCGTATGAATTGGCGCTGCCGCCGCAAATGCAACATCTGCACAATGTATTTCATATATCTCTCCTGAAAAAAGTATAATCCCGACGCGAGCCACATGATCGAGTTGGAACCAGTAGAAATCCAACCAGATTTGTCCTATGAGGAACACCCAGTGCGAATTTTGGATCGAAAAGAAAGGACGCTTAGAAATAAAGTTGTACCTCTAGTTAGAGTGTTGTGGAGAAATCTACTAGTTGAGGAATCAACTTGGGAATTAGAAAGCGAAATGAAAGAAAAGTATCCCCATCTATTTGCTTAGATTAGATTCTGGGGACAAAATCCTTTTAAGGAGGGTAGATTGTAACGACCGAGAATTTTGCGTCATAATTAAGAAAGTAAAGTATGTGTTATGTGATGAGATTATGTGATTAAGCGGTGATTATTTGTCTTATCTGTATACTAGAGTTAAGGAGCGTGGATAAAAACGTTTCAATTTAAAGAGTCAGCTTAGAAGTCGATCTGTGGTGTCGGGCCGTCAGGTAGAACGGAACCCGTCCTAATATGGAATTAAATAATATAAAATGTGAATTATATGTGAAGTGAATGAATAAAGTATTTCGTCTTAAGAGACGTGTTGATTGGCAAAGGTAATGAGAAGCGTAATCGAAACGCTGAGCGTCGGGCCGTCAGACTGAACGTGACCCGGTACGCGTAAAAGATGATAAAGAATAAAAAGGGAATACAGATATAAAGAGGAATAAATTTGTGATCAGACCCGAGTCTTTATATGATCGTATATGTGTGATTGCTAGCCTGTGTGCATGACTGTGTGCTCTGTGACATTTTTTATGGATTTAAAGGAATTATTTGATTTAAATAAGGGTTTATTTAACCTTCGTGCATTTTTATTAAATCATCGGAGTAAGATAAAAATATGGGATTTGTTCTGTTATCCTTGTAAAGACCTTAGAGACTTTATAAAAATGATAAGTGAATTTGATTGTAGATCTTTGCATTTTTAAATTGATTTTATGTGGAAAATATATTTATTAAAGCAACTTTGTGAAATTCATATAAAATTAACCGTTCGCTCAAATTCTTATTATGAGTAATGGATAAAAAAGCTAATTTCGAGACCTACGTGTTAAAATTGTCATTTTCAATAATTCTCGACTTCCCGAGAGAGATATATTTTATATTTGAATTTTATTGCATTTAAGTAAAAAGAGAAAGTATGTGTGAGTCAAAAAGGAATTATTAAATTACCATCTTGCCCTTGCTTTGGTGGAGTATAAATCAACCCCTTCCTCCCCATTTTCTTCTTTCTTTCCCGAGCACTCATTCTATCTTCTCTCTTTTTCTTTCTTTCTCCCGAACACACTCTCTCTCTCTCACTCCCTCTCGGCTCTCTCATCTCTCACCTCTCTCACTCGCATGCAACCATTAAAACACACTCAAACACCGAGATATTGCTTCCATTAGTTGTTATTCTTGGTATATACTTCAATTCCTACTTGCATGTAAGTGATTATAAAGGTTTTGTTGAAGTGATCACTATGGTTGTGTTTAAGAAAAACAATTTCTTGAAGCATAACTATAAGAGTGATTTTAAGAGGTTTTGGAGGTCATAAACTCGAGAAGAGATCCGTCATGGACTCTCTCAAGTTCGACCACCACCGGCCATGATCCAAAGGAGAGCCGATGGGTTTTCCATGATGTGATTGTTGGATTTTAATGTTGCATGTTATGGTTTCTTGAAAGCTTGAAAAAGGGTTTTGTTTCTTTTGTTGAAAATTGAGTATGTGATTGGTAAAATGATTTCCTTGATTGTAAAATGAATGTGTGCATGTGATTGTTGCTTAGAAAATCAAAATTGATGATTTGCATGTGAGTTTTTGCTTCGGCTTTATGCTAATAAAAAGGGAAATTGAATTTTGTGACTTGATCTTGGTATGAACTAAGCTTAATTAGTAGGAAATAGAGTTGCATGTTGATTTAAAAGAGGAGTTAGTGATGCATGTCAATGTTTGGTTCTTGGATTGTGAATTTCGAATGTTTGCCGAATGGAAAATGGGTTTAAAAGAGATTGATTTGTGATTAAGTGAATGCATGCATTGAATAATTTGATTAAGGTTGAGTCATTAGGTGATGTTTGGCTTTGTGCTTCGGAAATCTTGATGAAAATGAGTTAAATGACTAAGTTAAGGCTTAAAACAAGTTGAAAATGTGATATAGGACTTTGCATGTCAAGATTGATCTTTGTATGTGTGTTTTCTTGATAAACCCGAATGGGTTGAATCTTTAAAGTGGTTTGTTGTGAGTAGACTTGATTAAAGTAATGATGGATGGTGATTAGATTAATAAGGAATGAATTATTGTTGCATGCTAAGTTTAGGTTCGAATTTTTGTGTTAACAAGAAAGGAAATTGAATTTGGTGAGATAATCTTGGTAAACACTAAGTTTGTATGATTTAAAAGCAATTGCATGATAGTTTTAAAGGAGATCAATGAGTGCATGCTAGTAATTAGTCTTTGAGTTGAAAATTATGTTCTTGCCGAATGAAAACAAGATAAAAAGGGGATAACTTGGTGATTAAGTGTATGCATGTTGATTTGATGGATTGATTAAGTTGAAATCACTAAGTAGTGCATGGTTTGGTGACTTAATGAATGGAATGATTTAATAGGGGATTAAAACAAGAAAGAAATGTGGTATATAACCTTGCATGTCAAAATCTATTTTTGCATGTTTAATTCTTGATTGTGATAAGTGTTAAGGCCGAATAGGCCATAAGAAATAAAGGTCAAAACTTGATTTTGGTAATTGAAAGAATGATTGAGTGTTATATGTGAAAATCTTTGATTTTGCTTGATTGGATTGTTGTTTTAGTTCGAATTAAGGAATAAAAGAAAAGGGAATTAAGTCGATTGATATAAGTGATAGTATGCACATAAATGTTTGGTTGTAAATGGGTCTAGTACTCGTAAAAGAGTCGTGTTAGTGTGATTTGAGAAATAGCCTAGGTCAAGCGAGTACGCTTTGATTGCTAGGAATATAAGGATATAAAAACTACGAGAAAGGATTGTGCTATGTGCTGTGTGCTTATTTGTATAAGCTATATTCGTATGCTCGAGTCAAAGATATAATCGAGTTATCATATAGAGAGATCGTTCCGGGAACGAGAGTTGGGAATCTAATTAAGATTTTTGGTTTTTATTGTAGATTCGGAGCGTGAGGGCATTCGGGTTAGGAAAGGGAAAAGTATACTAGGTGGCAGTAGTTCAACCCTCAGGAAAGCAATTTCAGGCAAGTAACTCTGATTACTTGTGTAAATGATTATAAAGGAAATGTTGTTCATAGCATGTAGAGTATTGAACTGTTAAAGTATAAAACTCTTGCTTTATGAAACCCTGATATTGATTTGAAGTACCCTTGTTCTTGATAACCTATTATTGATAATCCTATTAATTTCACCCTTTGATAATCTGCCTTTCTGTTCCAGTTTCCTATAATGCCGTGAATCATATTGAACCTTTAATTATCTTGGATAACTCTGTTAATGATACCCTGTTTCTCTTGATCGCCCTAATGATCCCTAATTTATTACTGATCCTTCAAATTTAGTACCTTATAATCCTTGATACAGAATTCTTGAGAATTGTTCCTTGCATATCTTTGATTCACTCCCTGAACTTTGTTTCTTTAAAATCTGAATTAAGAATGAGTTTCGACTTGAAAGAGTCCGAATGATTTGAAATGCTTGGTAATGATAAAATGGATTTTAGAAAACCTATTTGTTTTTCCAACTCAAGGTTTTCCGAATAAATTCCTGATGGATTGGATTGAGACGTAAGAGGCTAGTGGGACTAGTCTAGTCATGGTAAGAGGCTAGTGGGACTAGTCCAATTTAAGGTTGAAATTATGCCGAATGGTACCTTAAAGACCGGAATGGAGGTCGATACGGGCTGATCACCCGTATATAATGAAATGGAAAGATAAGTGATCCACTCAAGGGTTCTAAATGATTATTTAAAAAGGGAACTGAAACTTTTATTCAGTAAATTGATTTTTGGAAATGAAAATGGTTTATACTGCTTTAAAAAGAGTTGATTATGTTAATGTGGAACTTAAAGCTCAGAACCCTAATTCCTGAAATTGTTGATCATATGAATGATTCTACATCTTGAAATACTGTTGCTTACCTCTACCGAAAGATCTATTTTGATCCTATAATGAATTGTGATGAATGTCGGCTTTCGTCCTGTTTCGAGCTTTGTTTCTTGAAAGGCCAACTATTCTTCGGATACCTTTTCCTTATCCCAAAGAAAAAAAAATGTATATAGAAATCTGCCACCTAGATTAGCTAAAATAGAATGCCCTAGTTTGTTCAAAGTATATTGAGAATTGATATTGTAGAACTGCTATATAGTTACTTGCTGAGTTTTCTACTCATTTGTTTTGTCTTAATCTAACCATGGCAGTTAAGCAAGAAGATGGCCAGGCTTAGGCGCACTGCTCGTAAGAGCATACCTGGTGGTCCCTACCGTGTTGAGGGCTTCCAGTTGCCAGAGCAGGTAGTACAGGTTATGAGTGAGCCCGCGCCTAGAAAGAGGTGTATAAAGATACAATGGGTTATCTGTCGGTTCCCATCCGGAATCGATATTGATTATTTAGTAATATTTTGGGTTTGTAAGTTATATTTTATGATTGGTAGTTGTAATCTTGTCTCATACTTTATCCTGCTGATCCTGTTAGTAGTTAATCGGGGTTTATGCATATTTAATTATTAGAATAGAGGTGTGTGAGTCCTCATTTCCTAACCCCGAGATTGAGGGTGTCACAAAAGAAGACCAGTTCTTGGTGACTTTGTTCTCAACTCTAAGAAGATAGTGAATGTATTTCAATTATGTCACAGTCTTCATTAAGAGTTGCTGCAATATAAAGCTTTTTACTTTACCATCTCTGAAAAAGTACAGAATCTCTTTTCTGACATCATTATCATTTATCTTTCTATGAACAATCTTCACAGCTTCAACTTTCTCAAGATGTGAAGGAAAAATTCTTTCACCAAGATTTTCTGTCAGAGTATCTGTATCAATCAGATCAGATTCCAAGATCTCCATGCTGGAATGACCAATGCCTCCCCTGGTTCGAGATTTGATAAGTTTCAGTTTTTCATTGTATACCACCCAAGAAGGCTTCTTGATGGACTTATCAATATCTTCCTATTCTGAGATAGAATCTCTTAAACCAGCTGACACAAATTCAACATGCTCGAACCCTTTAGAATAATTGAATACATGGATTTCTTTCCATCTTCTATTCTTCTTGCCAAGAGGAACATAGCTTGAAGACGAATCATCAGTCTTCCCTTCTACTTTATTCCATAGCTCCCTCTTTGATTTTAAATATCTCTGCAAATATTCTTTGTATGCTTGATCAGCTTACCTTCTATTAATCTTTTCTTTTTCATCAGCCTCTGAAATGTGAGGAGTGATTAACAGAGAAAGAGCTGACTCATTTAATGCTTTGATCACTTTTTCATCAGAGTTAAAATCGGTTATTAGGTTCACAGCATCAGGATCTGCTTTTATCTCAGGATTTGTGTCTGCATCAGGAGTTACATTCTGATTTGTTGTATCAGCTTGATCAATGTCAGTGGATGATCTTTTCTTCCTTGGTATAATAAACTCTTTTAGCTTCTGAACCTCTTTATCTTCTTCATTTCCTTGTACAGGAACATAACCTTCTCTGGATAAAAAATTCAGAAAAGTAGAGTTGAAAGCAGTTACTTGCCTTGATCCAGAAGTTCTTCCACCTCTTCCTCTTCCTCTTCCTCTTGCAAATCTACCACCTCTTCTTCCTCTTTCTTAGAAGTCTTAGCTTCAGCTTCAATTTGAGCCAAAAGCTCCTTCTGTTGTATAACTGCTTCTTCAGGTGTTAGATCAGGAAATTCTTCAGTTATATACCCAAGAGCACTCCTAGCATTCTTTTGCTCAAACTTCTTGTCTTTGTAGTACAAGACAATTTCTTCACATGTCTCCTTATGTCTGTAAGAAAAGAACATCCCTTTAGCTTTTGCTAAATTTGAGATTGTAATATCATCATCCTCAGGAGCACCAACAGTAGTCTTGTGCTTGGCTTTATAAGCACCAGTAGACTTTCTTTGTCGTGAAGAATCATTCTTCTTGGAATGTTAAAGTTGTTGAGCAGTAGAAGCAATTTGAACATCTGTCACCGGATTATTCTTATCACCATCATCATCAATATCTTTATCCTTTGTCTGAATAGAATCTGGTGTACATTTTGTAGCAACTATCTTCTCCCCCTTTTTGGCATCAGTATTTGAAAGGAGAGAAAATAGAGCATCCAGTTTGTCACTTATAGAAGAAACCTTGTCTTCCAAGGAGGAAAGTCTAGAGGCCATGTTGTCTTGAGATTTAACAACATCTTTGACGGTATTTTTCACACTTTTGATTTCAGCTGAATTAGGTGTGTGAAGCAAAAATCCATCAATTTTCTCTTTGACAATTGCATGAGACTTCTTCATTTCATCAAGTTCAGAGTGAATTACTTTAACAGAAATAGTTGTGGCCTTAAGATGCAACTTCAGATCAGGAGTTTGAAATTCATCATAAGCACGATGAATGTGTTGCAGGCCAACAGCAGATGAGATAGAAGTATTTGCAAGTCTCCATTTATAATTCCATTCTGTCTGTCTGAAATACTCAACATCAGGATTGTAATAAGAAGGATTTTCAGTGAAGTGCGAAGAAGAACCAACATTGGACTTCTTACATGCATCAATTACAAACTTAAGCAGAGCAGTATCAGGATCATTATCATCACTATCATTGTCAGAGTCAGACAAGCCATCAGAAGAATGTGCAGAATCAGGCAGAATTGCCTTGCCTTTATCCAGATTCTTTGCAAGAAATTAATGTGGTTGATGTGATCCTGAAACAGAAATATAGTAACAACTAAATCTCTCTGTTCATTTCAAGTGATCTCATCACTTCTCACATAATATATTACTTTTAAGAGTAATATTATTCTCACAGAAGAAACTTTATAAGTTAAGAAAAACTTATAAGATTCTTGTCTCAAAACTACCTCTCCTTTTGCCAATATAGGAGACTGCCACTCAAAATATTTTTCGTTTTTTTTATTTTCACACAGTCTCACAGAAAGGCTCAATCACACATATAGCAAAAAAATAAGAGATTGCTGAGAAGAGTTGTATGTTTGTCATATAAATAGAGGTAACCTCAAATAAGAGACTATTTATAATCATACAAACATGAGAATATATGAGAAGTTAACAATACCTGAAGGTGATTCCTCAAGTAGAAGTGATGAAAGTGGAGGAACAAACAGCACATCAGGATGCTTTTTCAAAATAGCAACTAATAATGGATCATCAATTGTAGCTAGTGCAGTTGAAGGATGATTCTCAGTAGAAACTGTTGTATCATCAAGATTTGATCTGTCAGGAGAAGGTGAAAGACCAGCATCAGTACTTTGAACTGATGGTTTTTGTGGAGTCTGAGACATGTGAGTTGCTTCAGCAATGCTTGGTGAAGGTTCTTGTGTGCTCTTCTCAAAAATAGGATCATCAATGATTGCATCCACTTGTGACAGTATCTCCTGATGAGTTTGCTTTTCCTGAAGTAGTTGAACAGAGTCTGCAAGAAGATCACTCTGAGCAATATTAACAATGATTTATGCAGCCTCAGTGTCTGCATCTTCCCTTTAAGAAGATGGTTCTTGTGTGACTGGATGTGTTACAGTTGTTAAATCCCTTTTAGACCTAGGTTCTTGTCTACTAACATCCTTGTCAAGAGGCCGAGTCTTCTTCTTCTTTCTGATATATCCAACTACTTCTTCACTTCTTCTTTTTAACTGACTCTTTAGAGTTTTCTTGTATTCAGCAGTTTCTTCAATTACTGGAAGCTTGTCAAGCATAGCACTAGCATCAGTATTTGGCTCATTGATTCCAGTAGTGTCAATCAAGTCATCAGGATTTTGATCAATGGACTTCTTGATTTTTGACAGGGACCCTATTGGCATCTGACCATCTGATTCAGAATCTTCATGAATGATCAGTCTTCTTTTCCTGATTGGAAAGCAGTCTTCTTTTTTCTCACTCTCACTCAGTGAGACTTGTTTAGCTATCTGTCCAGTTGTGACAGATTTCTTAAATAGCCTTTTCTTTGTTACAACTGATGTCTTTTGAGAGACAACAGAGGAAACTAGTTTAGAGGCTTGTTGTGTTTGTTGTTTGGAAGAAGAAATGCTTGGGTTAGAAACAAGATGGGTGATTTCTTGAGTCTTAGCATCAGGAATTGTAACAGAGGTTCCAGCATCAGGATTTACAGGCACTTCTGTAGGAGTAGGTCTATTTCTCAACAGAAATTGCCTGACCTCTCTAGGAAGAAAGGGTGGTCCTAAAAATTTATTCTTTTCATCCCTTTTGATATGATCAGTGATTGCTTTTTCAGAAATTTGAAAAACAAGGAGTGATTCATAATCATCAAAAATATCATTAGGGCATAGATAAGTGAAAATCAGTTATAAAAATCTAGTATACCCTATTACTCCTGAAGCATCTGCTATCCTAGCAATTATGAACTGTAATATAGTATTACCATAATCAAAATTACCAGAGTTAAGAAGAGAGTACCCAATTCTCAGGGAAGTGGATGGAAGAGCATCAAAGTTTGTTGTCTTATTCAAGAAACATCTACTGATGCAGTCAAATAAAAAGTTTCACTCTCTTTTCAGTTTGGTTCTGACCAGTTTTCCAATGGTTGTGATTTCTCCTTGATAGCCTAAAGTCCTTAGCATATCAAACAGTTGCCCATTGGTGTGAGTATCAGGAGCACCATCAAGAGCAGGCAATCTCAAGGCTTGAGCAGAATGTCAGCATCAACTTCATATCTTTGGTCCTTATACTCAAAAGAAAAGCCAGTATGTGTTGAATTTACCACTACTGTGTTCCAGACCTACATGACAGCCCTGTATGACACCTTAACAGGATTTGTGAGAGCATATCCAATTGGACATAGAAGAAGAAAATCCTGAATATCATGAAAAGATGATGGAAGCTGCTGATGTGTAAGCAGAGCTAAGTAATTGTTAGTGCCAAATGTGTTTCCATGAATGATTGTGGTTTGACTATAGATTGGTGAAACTTCAGAAGTTGTCATGATGTGAATAACTTGTGCGAGAGAGTAAGTGTGAGATGTGTACAGTGGAACTATGTGTATGATGAATTGTGTCACATAATTTCTTCTGGTTTTATAGCTTCACTTTTTAGAAATATGTTTAACACACTTGTATGAAGAAGGTAACCTAGCGAATTTGACTTCGAACAGGAAACAATATCTGAGTAATTAATTTTAACGTTGGAGGAAATTGCGGAAGTAAATACAAAATACATACAGTTATATCAAGACATAACTGTAGAAATTTGTTTATCTGATAATCCACCAATAATCATTAATTAAGTGGGACACTTAATTGCAACAATAAAGCTTACTCAGAGATTGATTAACACTAATAATCTGAATTAGAACGTGCTGACCTGTCATCAGGAAAGACCTTTCTTCTGTCAGAATTTGACTAACTCAGGATATGTCGATTCAAATTCAACATTTATTTGTCAAATCATCACAAATTATTAGTAACCACAATTTTAATCAAAACATTCATCAAGAAATACAGTTCAAGTAGATGAAGTAAAGATTAACAGGCTTCAATGAGAACATTCACATGCACATAATACGAGATAAACAAAGACTAAATCTTGCAATCAAAAGAAATTTCATTAATATATCAAAAGAGTACATTTTATGAAATTTGTAGATTACATGCAAAAGATTACAAGATAATCCTAGTCTAAGATGGTGAACATCAACGGCCTTGGTCTAAGAAGCCTGACAAAGCTGATGGTGAAGAGATACGGATGGATGATGTTTACTTCTTCTTCCTACTTTCAACAAAGAGAACAGCAAGACGAATGATTTTCTCCTGTTGTTTAAGATTGTGGAGATGAAATTCTCTTTGGAAAAACAAAAGTTCATTTTTGATGTTGTCTGGAAGTTGAATCCAGATGTCGTATGGAATGTTGTTGATGGGATAGGAAGTCTGGATTCCATTTCGAAAAATGGTCACAGTACTTGTGTCATAGCAGTAAATCAGCTGGGGTTTGCCATTGGTTGAGAGAAATGAAAGGATGTGTTTTTACCGAAGGATGAGCAGTCATTTAAATAACCAAGAGAATATCAAGAGACTAAGAGATTGAAGAGTTAACTTAAAGAATTAACTAAAAAAAAATTTTTAAAGGCACGTCTCCCTAGATCGATGTGTAATGATGACAGTGATATATTTATTCGGACATGCACAATTAGCAAATAAGTTCACTTAATTTTTCATGCATATAAAAATAGAATACATCAAATATTTCTGACTTAATATCTAAAAATCACAACATTTAGGACATATCAGGATTTTATCAATATACATCAGGATTTGATCAAATAGATAAAATAAAAATTTACTTGTCCCAATTAACCATACCAAGTTCATTCACAAGCTTTGTAAATGTTGCTTCAGGTAATGGCTTTGTGAAGATATCAGCCAGCTGTTGTTCAGTAGTAATAAAATGAAGCTCTATGGTTCCTTCCATGACATGCTCTCTTATGAAGTGATATCTGATGCTGATGTGCTTTGTAAGAGAGTGTTGCACCGGATTTCCTGTCATAGCAATAGCACTTTGATTATCACAATAAATAGGAATTTTTTAGAATGATAATCCATAGTCCATGAGCTGATTTCTTATCCACAACAACTAAGCACAGCAACTCCCAGCTGCAATGTATTCAGCCTCAGCAGTTGAAGTAGAAATAGATTTCTGCTTCTTGCTGAACCATGAGACTAATTTGCCTCCCAAGAACTGACAGCTTCCTGATGTACTTTTCCTGTCTATTTTGCATCCAGCAAAATCAGCATCTGAATATCCACATAATGCAAAATCAGCTTCTCTTGCATACCAAAGTCCAAAAGACACCGTACCCTTGAGGTATCTGAAAATTCTCTTTACTGCAATAAGATGTGGCTCCCTTGGATTTGCCTGAAATATTGCACACAAACAAGTGGAAAACATAATGTCTGGCCTGCTAGCAGTTAGATATAATATAGATCCAATCATACCTCGGTAGGTTGTCACATCAACTGCTGTACCTTCATTTGGATCAAGTTTTGTAGCAGTTGTCATAGGAGTACTTGCAGTTGCACTTTCTTGCATATTAAACCTCTTCAGTAGATTTCTTGTGTACTTGGACTGATTGATATAGATGCCATTATCAGTCTGTTTAATCTGCAAGCCTAGAAAGTAACTCATCTCTCCCATCATACTCATTTAATATCTTGATTGCATCAACTTTGAAAACTTATTACACAGTGTTTGATTAGTTGATCCAAAAATGATATCATCAACATAAATTTGAACTAAAAGCAAATCTTTACCTTTATTCAGATAAAACAGGGTTTTATCTATTGTACCTCTTTTGAATCCACTTTCAAGTAGAAAGTGAGCAAGGGTTTCATACCATGCTCTAGGTGTTTGCTTCAGTCCATAGAGTGCTTTATCAAGTCTGTAAACATAATCAGGATGTTTAGGATCCATAAATCCTGGTGGTTGTTCAACATAGACTTCTTCTTCAAGTTCTCCATTGAGAAATGCACTTTTGATATCAATCTGGAAGACTTTGAACTTCTTGTGAATAGCATATGCCAAGAAGATTCTGATTGCTTCCAACCTAGCAACAGGAGAAAATGACTCATCATAGTCAATACCTTCCTGTTGAGAATATCCCTTTGCCACCAATCTTGCCTTGTTTCTGATAATTGTTCCATCAGAATCAGTCTTATTTCTAAAGACCCACTTTGTGCCCACAATTGACCTGTTCTTAGGTCTAGGCACCAGCTTCCACACTTCATTTCTTTCGAACTCATTCAATTCTTCTTGCATAGCCATGACCCAATCTGCATCCTTGAGTGCATCTTCTACTTTCTTTGGCTCTTCTTTTGAAAGTAGATTATGATATAAACATTCATTCTGAGTTACACTTCTTTTCTTTACACCATCATCAGGATTTCCAATGATCAGATCAGGATTATGATCCTTAGTCTATTTTCTGGCACTGGGAAGTATCCTTCTGGAACTAGATGCTCCCCCTGAATTATATGCCTCATCAAACCCATTTGAAGCTCCCCCTAAATCTGTTGGGTTATTTTCTGATGAATTATTGGGACTTGATTCATGTTCTTCTGATGTTGAATCAATATTGGATTGAGAAGAACTTTGAGATGATTCTTCAGTGTTAGTATCATCAACTGACCTTTGTTGTTGCTCCCCCTAACTTGTGCAAGCTCATTAGCACAATGATTATCTTCAAAATCTGAAGGAGTGTCAGAATTTGGATCATCAGGATTTGACAGTTCATTAGAGTTTGATACAGATTCCAACAATGCTTTTTCATTTGCAAAGATTAAACTTTCATGAGTGTCTTCTTCAAAACCAGGAATCTTCTTATCATCAAAAGATACATTGATGGAGACTACTACAGTGTGTGTTCTTAGGTTGAACACTCTGTAAGCTTCTGATGGTGAGTATCCAACAAAGATTCCTTCATCAGCCTTTGATTCAAACTTTCCAAGGTGATCGGTATGAGTTCTCAAAACAAAGCACTTACATCCAAATACATTAAGATGTTTGAGACTAGGCTTCTTTTTTTAACATTTGATAAGGAGTAACACCATGTCTATTTATCAGAGTGACGTTCTGAGTATAGCATATTGTGTTTACTACTTCAGCCCAGACGTAAGTGGATAGTTTTGCTTCTTCTAGCAGAGTTCTGCCAGCTTTAATTAAGGTTCTGTTCTTCCTCTCAACAACACCATTTTGCTGAGGTATACCGGGAGCTGATAATTGTTGCTCTATGCCTTTGTACTTGCAGAACTCCTCCATCTTTGAGTTCTTGAATTCAGTGCCATTATCAATTCTCAGGATTTTCACTTTGTGATTAGATCCATTTTCAATTTGCCTTATGTGGTCCAGAAAAATTTATGGGGTTTCATCCTTTCTGTGTAGAAAATAAACCCATGTATATCTAGTGAAATCATCAACAATTACAAGTGTGTACCTTTTCTTGTTGATGGACATTATGTTCAATGGTCCAAAAAGGTCCAGGTGCAACATGTGATATGGCTCAGAGATAGAGAATTCTCTTTTACTTTTGAAAGATGCTCTTCTTTGTTTAGACTTTTGGTAAGCATCACAAAGACCATCACTTGAGTATAGCATGTTTGGCAATCCTCTTACAAGATCCTTCTTGGCAAGTTCAATGATTGAGTTGAAATTGAGATGTGAGAACTTCTTATGCCAGTTCCAGCTCTCATCTACTGATGCCTTAGAGATAAGGCAAGTAGCTTCCTTTTCAAGACTTTCATGTAGCCTTACTTCATAAATGTCACCATATATGTATCCTATCAAGACAATTTTCTTTCACTTGTTATGAACAACTTCGCAGTGTGAGTCATAGAATATAACATCATAACCTCTGTCAGTGATTTAACTGATGCTCAGAAGATTATGCTTCAGTCCTTCCACCAGAGCTACATTCTCTATTACTACCTTTCCAATTATCAAGTTGCCATATCCCAGAGTATGTCCTACATTTCCATCTCCATAAGATACATCTGGGCCAGCCTTCTTCTCAAATTCTGACAACATGGATTTATTTCCAGTCATGTGTCCTAAACATCCACTATCCAAGAAAAGTGTATTTTTCTTGTTACCCTGCAATCAGAAGAATAATTAATTAGAAGGATTTTTAAGGACCCACACTTGTTGGGTCCTCTTTTTGGACAACTTAAGCCTTTGTGTGTCATGAGTACTTTTGACATTCTTTTCTTTTTCAGGATTTGTCTTGTCAGAAGCAAGTTTAGTAAAATCAACAGAACTAATCACACAAGCAACTTTATTAAACTTAGGAAAAGGTTCATAGTAATTGTGATATAACTTGTGATAAGAACTACAAGTATAAATCGAATGCCAACTACTACCATAATGAAAATAAGGATTTTGTGGTTTATAAAATACTGATCTACCCCTAACATCAGACTCAGGAATAGCAGTTTTCCTTTTCTTATTCCTCCTGCAATCAATAGCAAGATGATTAGTATTTCCACGGTTAAAACAAGTTTTCCTAGAAGCATTGGGAACAACCTTGTAATTTGAATCCTTGGAAATACATTGCTTACCATTCCCGTTTCTTTTACGACTTTTTACCTGAGGTTTGTCAGTAACCTCAGATATTTTCTTTTTCAATTGTCTTGCTGACAAAAGTCCTATGTTCTTTTCTTTCTGAACAGAATTAATGGTTTCCTTGCTTTTCTTTTTTTGAGTTTTATCATTTACCAGTTTTTCTTGTGATACTGATGTTGAACCCTTTTCAAAAGTGGATTTGGGTTCATCAGCTTCTGGTGAAATAAACTTAACAGGAGTTTTAAGGGAAATTTTACTTTCAGTGTCAACATCCTTAATTCCATCTTTATAGCCTAGGCATTCTTTCCAGTTTTTCTTTGAGATCATCTCATGAACCTTTTTTCCTTAATCAGTCCAGGCTTTAAGGGTTTTTCTTTCATTTTCTAGATCATTTTCTAGCATATTGTATCTAGCCTCAAAAATCTTAATTGTATGTTTAGCTCTCTCACATTCCTTGTAACGACCGAGAAAATTACGTTTGTATTATATTTTAATAAAGATATTTATATGTATTATTATGTAATTAAATGTGTTAAGTCATAAAACCCTAATTGCTATGTGCTACTTGTTGTATGTTTTGATCTGAATATAATTCGGATATTTATTGAATGTTTAATCGTAAGTTATATGTTTTATATCAAAGCCCGTATAGCTCAAACAATGTTTTAAAAGCCCGTATTTCAAACAAAATTATTGGCCCTATTTTTCCAAGAATGACCTATACCATATCGCTATTCTGAACCCCTAGACGTTTTACAAATTTACCTCGCTCACGAAAAATGACTTTTTTGGACCCCTTCGGGAGTCAAAAACCCCACAAAAATCACATTTTTATTTTTATATGATCATAAAATTATCAAACATCATTTTTCTTTGCATCTTTGTAATATTCACAATTTTTGGGAATTTTTTGCATATATTTTGTATTTATTGGATATTTAAAAAAATTCATTATTGATACCCAAAAATTATAAAAATTGGGGCCCAATATTTTTATTAGATGTGTAATTAGCCCCTTAATTTTATTTAGGGGTATTATTTTCATAAATATAAATAGCGGGATTTTTATTGATTATTCATTAATTAATTATTAAATATCAGAAAATATAAAAATAGGTTTGGGGGTGAAGTTCTTGTTCTTGAGAAAGCTTGAGAATCAAACAGTGATTGTGGAAGATTTACTAAACCTCTGGTTTTGCTCGAGTAACCAAATTAATCCTCTCAAAGAGACGGATCTTTTGATACCAACATCATCAATCGAGGTTGGATATTTATTAAAATCAATTTATATTGTTCTTGAGCTCAAATTCGGCTTTTGATTTTAAGTAATCGTTTGTTTGTTTTGATGTTAGATATAGTTTCTCCTGAGTCTGAGGAATGATTTTGTATGTTTATATGGATCGTATAACCCCTGGATTTTTATGACCTTGTTCTTGGTTTTTCGGTTTTTGATTTCATTTTTTTAGGATGTATAGATGTTTGTGATTGATTCCGATTATTGGAAATGATTGTAGAGGTCTGTAGCTTCGATTTGGTATGTGTTTTGTGAAGTTTTAATTCGATTTGATGGGAGGTCGTTTTTTCAACGAAACCCATCGGAAAAGCTCAGATTTTAGCCGGAGATGGCTATAGGATGGTGGTCGGATGGTTTTGACACGGCGGTGGGGTTGCGGTAGCACTGGGGAATCGAACGGAACTGTTGTGCATATGTTGTGTACTTGATAATTTCATAAATAAAACATCTAAGTAGATTTTACTTAGTGAAATTATGTAGCACTCGACGGATAAGAATTATAGTCCCGACGGATAACTCATTATAGTCCCGACGAATGATTAACTTATTATCCATCGAGTGAGTAGCTTATGTAATAATAAGTTTGTAGCACAGTATGTATGCACCTTTGTATAGAATCTCTAGTAGCATATAAGTCATGTTGACTTTAACTAGATATGCAGAATAGGTTGATTAATTGTACATAAATGATGTCTTGTAATTCTGCATAAGTGAAATAGAGTCAAGTGCCAAAATAGCTATTGACGGATGATTAACAAAGCCATCGACGGATGATCAAATGACTATCAACGGATGTTTAATACAGCAATCGACGGATGATCAATTAAACCATCAACGGATGTTCTGAAAGTCGACGGATGATCATATGAAGAATTCAATCAGCAGTTGAACAGTGAAAGCTGACGCACAGCCGTCGAGATGTATACAAACACACTGTGGAAGCCCATTAACTGGGTAATAGAGGACGAAAAGCAGCAAAGCTTAAGACTGATAGTTTTTATATTTATTCAGTCTTTTTGACTTTGTAATCTTGGTATTATATAAACCAAGAGAGTAGCAAATAGAAAAATAACTGAGATAGCTGAAAAACACAAAAACAGAGAAATCTTTGTAAGCAGAATCATTAGCATTTCCTATATTCCCAGTAGTTCCATTTGTAAGCAGCTGTGAGCATTCTTGCACACAGAGTCCTCTCGATATATTATATATATCTCTGGTGGAATTGTTTAAATCCACCAGAAAGTTTTTAAAGACTCTTGTTTTTAATTACTTATATTTTGATTCAATTAAGTTTCTATTCCGCATTGTGCTAATCAAAACATTATATCAATATTCGAGTTGAACATTTCTATTTCGAGAAAAAGGTTCAAGAATTCCATTCAACCCCCCTTCTGTAATTCTTGCTATATTGTTAAGGGACTAACAATTGGTATCAGAGCAAGCTCTTAATCTACAAAGAGTTTAAAGATAAAAACAATTCAGCAAGATGAACAAGAAAGATGTTGGAGTCAAGATTCCTTTTCTTGATAAAGATAATTACCATCATTGGAAGGTAAAGATGCATCTTCATATGCTTTCTAAAGATGAGGCCTATGTGGACTGCATAGAAAAAGGCCCTCATGTTCCAATGAGAGCTGCAACAGGAAACGAGCCATCTATTCCAAAGCCAAGGCATGAATGGTCTGATCTTGACATTGAACAAGTCAGGAAAGATAAAAAGGCCATGAACATTCTGTTCAATGGAGTTGATGCAGACATGTTTGATAACATTATCAACTGCAAAACTGCCAAGGAAGTTTGGGACACAATACAGATAATTTGTGATGGTACTGAGCAAGTAAGAGAAAATAAAATGCAGCTCCTGATTCAGCAATATGAGCATTTTCACAATGAAGAAAGTGAGTCACTCACTGACATTTTTAGTAGATTCCAAAAACTACTAAATGCTCTTAAGTTGCATGGAAGAGTCTATCAGACTAAGGACTCCAATCTAAAATTTCTCAGATCTCTTCCAAAGGAATGGAAACCAATGACAGTCTCATTAAGAAACTCACAAGATTATAAGGAGTTTACTTTGGAGAGACTGTATGGCATTCTGAAGACCTATGAGCTTGAGATAGAGCAGGATGAAAGAATGGAGAGAGGAAAGAAGAAAGGAGGATCCATTGCACTAGTTGCTGATCTGAAAAAGGAGACGGGAGTGAAGATGGAAGCTGTAAAATCAACTTCAAAGGTCTGTGAGAATAAGGGTAAGGGGCTAGCTGCAGAAAGTGAAGAATCATTGAGCCAAGATGACATGGTGGACATTGATGAGCACCTAGCATTTCTTTCAAGGAGATTTGCCAAGCTCAAGTTCAAGAAGAACTTTGGAGCAGCCAAGCCAAATAGAAACATGGTGGATAAGTCAAAATTCAAATGTTTCAAATGTGGCTTGGCAGGGCATTTTGCAAACGAGTGTAGAAAGTCAGATTCCAGTAAGAAAAGGTTTGAGTATGTGGATTATAAGCAAAAATAATTTGATCTACTCAAACTAAAGGAAAGGGCTTTTATTACACAAGAAAATGACTGGGCAGCAGATGGTTTGAATGAAGATAAAGATGTCAGCTATGTCAATCTAGCCCTAATGGCCAAGTCTGATGAAACATAGACAAGTTCCTCAAGCAATCAGGTAATCACTACAAACCTTGCACATTTATCTAAAGTTGAGTGTAATGATGCCATAAATGACATGTCTACAGAATTGTATCATTTATGTGTTACACTTAAGTCTCTCACTAAAGAAAATGCTAAAATCAAAGAAAATAACTTGTTTTTAAGTGAGAGGAATAATGTGCTTGAGTCTCAGTTTGTTGAGTTTGAGAAACTAAAAATTGAGTGTAAGATTGCCAAGGAGGAATTAACCGAGTCCTTGAAAAAGGAAGAAATTTTGAAGAAGCAGCTCGAGCGTGAACAAGAGGTGATTAAAGCATGGAAAACATCCAGGGATGTTCATGCTCAAATCACCAAAGTTCAAGGAATTGAGTCTTTTTGTGATGAAGCCTGGAAGAAGAATAAAGAGAAACTAGAACCTATTTTGGTAGATGTATTGTTGACAGATGTAGACTCGACGGATGATGAGGACTATCCGTCGGATAACAAAAAGTGTTATCCGTCGAATGATGAAAATCCTCATCCGTCGGCTGTAAGCAAACCCATTAGCAAAGCCAAATTAATCAAGCTAAATGAAAAGTATGGGTCTGTTTCTAAGAACTTTGTTTCAGGAGAGTCAAGTCAATCTAAGAAAGGGAAAAAGGCTAATGCTGGTCACATGACTGTCAAACAGTTAAGTGACATACTTGAGAAAATTGAGGTAAAAACAGAGACTAAAAGGAATCACAATAGGAATGGTAAAGTAGGGATTAACAAACACAATAACTACACACCTGATAAATATGCTCCTAGAAAAATCTGTGTCAAGTGTGGTAGTGTAAATCATTTGTCTGTTAATTGCAAATCTGCCATGCCTACTCCTATGTCTGTTCAGTCTCAATTTCCCAACATAAATGTCATGCCTCTCATGCCTGTTAATGTTATGCCTACACAGAATATGAATGCACAGTTTGCTAATATGCCATTTGCACCTAATCCATATTATGCTGCATACAATATGCCTCAAATGCCATTTAGCATGCCTTACTGGAATAACATGTTTGCACCAAGCATGTCATTTCCTGTTAGCCATAATATGCATGATAATTTTGTTGCATTAAATGGCTTCAAAGGCCCAACCCAAATGACTAAGGAAGAATCTGAAATTCCTAAGTCAAATGAGTTAAGACCTAAGAAACAGAAGAAGAAAGCTAACAAGGCAGGACCCACGGAAACTTGGGTACCAAAATCAACTTGATTTGATTTTGATGTGTGCAGGGAAACAGAAGGAATCTTTGGTACTTGGATAGTGGTTGTTCAAGACACATGACTGGTGATTCTACCCTGCTCACAGAGTTTAAGGAGAGAGCTGGCCCAAGTATTACTTTTGGAGATGACAGCAAGGGTTATACTGTGGGATATAGCTTGATTTCAAAGGATAATGTCATCATTGAAGAGGTTGCCTTAGTGGATGGTCTCAAACACAATCTGTTGAGTATCAACCTGCTTTGTGATAAAGGCAACTCAGTAACCTTCAATAAAGAAGCCTGTGTTGTGACTAATAATCAAAACAACAAAGTGGTTCTCACTGGTGTGAGAAGAGGAAATGTGTACCTAGCTGACTTCAACTCAACTAAAGCAGAATCTGTAACTTGTCTTCTCAGTAAAGCAAGTCAAGATGAAAGTTGGCTATGGCACAAGAAGCTATCCCATTTAAACTTCAAGACCATGAATGAGCTGGTAAAGAAAGAACTAGTAAGAGGCATTCCTCTAGTGGAGTTTACAAAGGATGGATTGTGTGATGCCTGCCAAAAAGGGAAGCAGATCAAAGCATCATTCAGGAAGAAACTTGATTCAGCAATTGAAGAGCCTCTGCAATTGCTTCACATGGATCTGTTTGGACCAGTCAATGTATTGTCAATTTTAAAGAAAAGACTTTTCCTAGTAATTGTAGATGATTTTTAAAAGTTCTCTTGGACATATTTCCTAAAGTCTAAAGATGAGACTAGTGAAATCATCATCAATCACATAAGGCAAGTTAACAATCATCCTTATTTCAAAGTTAGAAGAATCAGGAGTGACAATGGAACTGAGTTCAAGAACTATGTCATGAGAGCATTTTGTGAGGAAAATGGAATCTTACATGAGTTCTCAGCAGCAAGGACTCCACAACCGAATGGAGTAGTGGAAAGAAAGAACAAATCACTTATTGAAGCTGCAAGGACAATGCTTGAAGAATCAAAATTACCAACATATTTATGGGCTGAAGCTGTAAACACTGCATGCTACACTCAGAACATCTCTCTGATTAATCAAGCAAGATGCATGACTCCTTATCAATTGTTCAAGAACAAGAAGCCAACTCTAAACTTCCTTCATGTATTTGGCTGTAAATGCTATATTCTGAGAAATCAAACTGATCAAAATGGGAAGTTTGATGCTAAAGCAGATGAAGGAATTTTTGTTGGATATGCTGTTGGTAAAGCATATAGAGTCTACAATCTAAGAACCAACATTGTTGTGGAATCTATACATGTTGTGTTTGATGATAAAAAGATTGAAGGACTGAAAGATGGAGATTATCATAAGAGCCTCAAATTCGACAATGTTGAGATGGTCAGTGATAAAAGTGATGATGAGAGTGATCAAGAAACAGTGTCTAAGGATAATGCAGACAAATCTACCACCAATGAAGCACAAAACTCAACATCCGTCGAGTTGCATAATGCTTTATCCGTCGGAAGGCAATCTGTATTATCCGTCGGAAGACAACCTGCCTCATCCGTCGGTAGTCAAAATTCACCATCCGTCGGGTTATCAAAAGGAGCAGGAAGTCAAGGTAGATCACCCATTGAAAGTACCCATTTTTCAAATCAAAGATCCACAAACTCAGGGGGAGTTTCTAGCAATCAAAACTCAATCACACATCAAGACAATATTGAGGTCTCTTCATCTAGAGCTAATCTACCTCAACCAAGGAAATGGACAAAAGATCACCCCTTTGAACTAATTATTGGTGATGTTTCTTCTAGAGTTCAAACAAGGAGAGCAACTCAGGAAGAATGTCTATATAGCAACTTTCTGTCAAAGGAAGAACCAAAGAAGGTAGAAGAAGCCGTGTTAGATCCTGATTGGATTTTGGCTATGCAGGAAGAGCTAAACCAATTTGAAAGGAATAAAGTATGGAAGCTGATACCCAAGCCTAAAGGAAAGAATCCAATAGACACCAAATGGGTATTCAGAAACAAGATGGATGAAAATGGCATAGTAGTAAGGAACAAAGCCAGATTGGTTGCTAAAGGCTATTGCCAGCAAGAAGGAATAGATTTTGATGAAACATTTGCTCCTGTTGCAAGAATTAAAGCCATCAGAATCTTCTTAGCCTATGCAGCCCATGCCAATTTCAAGGTCTATCAAATGGATGTCAAAAGTGCCTTTCTGAATGGAGATTTGGAGGAAGAAGTGTATGTTAGTCAACCTCCTGGCTTTGAAGATCCAAATTTTCCAGAGTATGTCTATTATCTACTGAAAGAACTTTATGGACTGAAGCAAGCACCTAGAGCCTGGTATGATACTTTATCAAAGTTCCTTTTGGAAAATCACTTCACAAGAGGTATTGTAGATAAAACATTATTTTTCAGAAATGTTAATGGCTCTAACATACTTGTTCAAATTTGTGTAGATAATATTATTTTTGGCTCTACAGATGAGAAACTTTGTAAAAAGTTTGCCAAACTGATGCAAAGTAAGTATAAAATGAGTATGATGGGAGAACTAACTTACTTTCTTGGTTTACAAGTTAAACAAGTTAGTGATGGAATATTCATGTAATAACTCGAATTTTTGCAGACCCTGTAAAACGTTTAATGAATAGTAACCCTGACAGACGGGAAAAACTGAGCCCACACTATATAGTGCATAAGAAAATGAGTTTCGGAATAGATATTACGACTATGCGTACCAAATAAGTGTATGTAACGCTATTAGTTTTCGAAGAAAACGAACTTTGAAAAATGACCGTAATTATGACTTATCAAGGACTACGGGAATCACAATATAATTACGAGATTAAAATTCTACGAATTTATATTCAATTAGGATAAATAAAAATATAAGGAATAGATACGAAAAGAATTACATTGCAAACCATTTACGAATAAGTATTGCAGAGAACATTTAAGTAACCGAGCGAACGCGTAAATGATTAATTAAACGTAATGCACTAACTAAACCATGGTAAGGAAGTAACCATGGTTACTTCATCAAATAGTGAGCTAACCCTAGGATGACCAAGCTAGCTAGAAAATAGTGTGCTAAGGAGCTAACCTTGTAGTTTAGCTTGTAAGCTAGCAAGCTACAAAGATTTGTCCATGGATTTGGAGACAAGGAATAAACCTAAGCTATCCTAGGAAGAATAAAGATCAACTTGCAAAGATATCAAGTCACCTTCCAAGAAGAAACCTAGAAATCATCCAAGAGAAGCAACCAAGTGCTATAAATACCCCCCCACCCCCATTTAGCTCCATTCGGCTATTTTGAAGAAAAAAGGAAATTGCAATTCAAAACTCCAAGCTCTAGTTCTTGTAAAATCCCACAATTATTTCCCAAGCCTCCTAGCAACTAAACTAAGGTAAGAAAAATCTTTCATCTCTTTTTATCAAGGTTTGATGGGTGGAATAAATTCAAGAAACTCACTAGTGAATAGTGTGAATAGTAACCTCTCTTTGGTTTCTTGATTTTAATGGTGGTTTTAGGTTCCAAAAATCATACCAAGCACTTCCAAGCCTCCACAATCTTCAAGAACACATCTCAAGCTTTCAAGAAAGGTAAAAATATTTGGCCTAACTTTATTTAAGGTTCATGTTTAAGATCCATTTAGTGGGTGTTAGTAAACCTAGCTTACAAAGTGTTGTTGATGAAATCTTGATGATTAAGTTAAGTAGATTTAAGGTTGGTTGTTGTTGCCTCAAGAACATGATGTTATTGAGAGGAGTTTGTGTGTTGATGATAATATGATGATTGTTGGTGGTTGTGTTGATAGTTAAGGCGTAAACAAAACCCCGATCGTAAACGTAACTTCGTTAAAACCAACAAACCGTAACTTTAAGATTCTGCAGAAAGTCTCGAAGTTGTAAACTTTAGATTCTTGATAAACTTTTTTTTAAGATAGACAATGTTATAAGGATCGTGTATGCGCTTGACTCGCTTAATTCCGATGTACGGATCAAAAGTTATGATCGTTTTAGTAAAAGTGTTTTACGCGACAAAAACTGCTACGAATCACGAACTTTGAAAATATAAAGGATAGACTTAAAAGTATTCATAAAACATGAAATTTTTACAGAGAGTAACATGTGGAGTTTCCTAACTGTCATAAAATTTTGAAGTAAAAATAATTATTTCTCAATTTTATAAAAATGTCGGAGCCGAGACCGCGCGAGTAGAAACCGTAAGAATCTTTAAACGGAGCCGACGTCGATATTGAGAATGAACTAAGATACTTAGGAAAAATGAAGTGACCATAAAGTGTTTATGACTTAAAAGAAATGTTAAGGGTAGTATGAGTTGAGAGGGTGCATAATGAGTAGCGCATGAGTGCGAGTTACCGTAAATTAGGACGGAACCTAACGAAATGAAATGTGTTTATGGTTATAGATTTCCGAGTTATAGATTTCCGAGCGGAACCTAGATCATCCTCCACCTCGAGATACCCAGGCAAGTTTACAAACCCAACTCCATTTTACTGTTATGTTATGAAATGATTGTTTTACTATCATCGCTTAAATACCATGTTTGCCATGATACGTAGTTTTTGAATTTTCGCATAATATAGCGATGTTGTACGATAAGTATATATCGTGAAATGTTATTTCGCTTTAAGCGTGATGTGTTATATAAGATCGAGGGTCGGTCGTGAATTAAGATAAAATCCGGGAATCGTTCCGGAGATATTATAGGGCGGTTATAAGTCTATAGTGGTACGTTTTAATGGGACTCATCGTCCACTTACGAAATATTAAAACACCTCGAACTTGTAAAACGATTTCCCAACGAGCATATTCCCTCAACTATATTTTATTGATTCAGATATTAAATATTATATACGTATTCCTTTATTATAGGAGTAGTATACTTCAATGTTTATTTATTTCAAACCCGATTAATCATTATAGATTATTAAAACACAAACTAGTTGAGGAATATTATTTAAATAAATCTTTTAAAGAATAACTCATTCGAGGTATGATTAATATCAATTATCATTTAATTATTTATAGACTGCTATTTAAGTAATGATTATTTATTAAAGGATGGTTATTGATTGAAAGATCATAGATCCTGATATACCTTCTGATTTAGAAGTATCATTCGAATAATTTCAAATCGTCGATGAATATTATCCCGACTTATTATTATATTGAATATAGTTTCGAGAAGAAACTTTTCCCCTTATTAATTATCTGTTGACAACGGTCAACACACATCCCTAGTACTTCCTCCGAAATTCTCGGAAGTACGTATATACATATATATACACTTATATTTTAAAAAGATAAACTATCTCTATCAACAAGCAAAATGCTTGGGGAACTTCGATGTGGTTCAAGTTCCCGAGATTGATAGAATTCTGTTGAAGAACAATGGAGGGGTAGACTCTGGTACTACGTGTGCTGGATGGGCTACCAAAGGTACCGCAGGTGAAGGTACTTTGTGTACTCAGGAACTTGTGAAGTATGTGTATACCCGAAAATGGGACACGTAGCCTGAATGCGGCCAGGGTGATACCCGAGAGATGACGGTATTCGTCCTTTTACTAGTAAAGAAGGTTACTTCCGTAGGATGACTGATCATCGTATGCGGTGGCTCCTGTGAGATGTCCAAACTCTTCCAATTGGAATTGATATGCAATACCGTAACCCAAGCCTAGGTGCTGGGATTACTATTAAGGTATTCGCAGGTTATAAAACCCCCTTAAAAGAATTGTTTTCATAAGAAGGTGTGGGACACCAAGAAACCTACTTTTAAATAAAACATATATATAATATATGATGTTATTATACAGTCATTTTTATACTGTACATTATTATGTTGGGCATCATAGCTCACACTTGTTTTCTTAAATTGACACAACACAGCAGTGAATCAAGATGCCTGCCATGAGAACCACAGCCAGGAAACGGGTAGGAAATGGTAAGTTGTTCCGTAGATTGTTTGGTGCAGTACCTCAGGTAGTCGGAATAAGCTGGATTAGTTTTCAGTTGTTTATAGTTCGGCTTATTTATAAGTATGGTTTATGTAAGATAAGAAATAAGAAACGTATATTCGGCTGGTGGATTAACCTTACTTAAAGGTCACCCCGGTAAGACTAATTATATTTGGGTTGTAATAAAATTTCTCTAGTAATGATGGTTCGTTTCCAAGACAATAACCTGTTGTGTGTGTGTGTTAAGTGTGGGGTCGTCAAGCGTGAGTATTTATATATTGTAGTGTGAGTTGTGTGAGTTTAGATAGCGTGGCTTCCGAGACTCCTGACCTCGGGTTTTGGGGCGCCACAGAAATGGTATCAGAGCCAGGTTATCAAATCTTGGAAACGAAAGGATATAAAATATGTAGACCTAAGAATAATAAAACAATCAATTAGAGCTCAAGTCGAGTTCGTCGTCGGGCTACACGGGTAGTCTTGACTGTTTTACCCTCAAGGGAATTCCAACTCTAAGTTAGTAACACCTTGCCTATTGTGTCAGGTACCAGTGGAGCCTAGGAGGGAGGTTGACCCTGTTGATGATGTCATGATTCCTGAGCATAACCCTATTCCCGAGCCAGAGAGCCCACCCATTGATGATTCAGACGATGACCCTACTGAGGATGTCCTAGAGGAGGAGACTGAGCTTCTTGTCCACATAGCTAATGGCGTAGTATGGAGAGATATAGAGATGTACCCACACCTGGCTATTCGCTCTCCTACACCACCCCCAGGGATCCAGAGCCCTATGTCCTATACTGATGACGATGATGAGGAGGCGATACGCGCACAGTTCCATGAGGTCCACGACATATCCTCTAGCGACCCAGATTCACCTCTACCACCACCGGCGACCATGCATGTAGCCGTACACGACTGGGTAGTGGGTCAGCTTAACGCTGAGATCACAGCGGCGTCTGCCCGCATTGCTGAGTTATGCCAGGCACTGACAGCTGAGAGAGCTACCCGACTAGGATACCCCGGAGATTTCAGAGCTGCTTCCCCAGCCATAGCCCGTAGAGAGATCGATGGGATCGAGCTCCATACCAGGGTTCAGATGAGGATGACATCAGTGGGAGGATACATCCCGGTAGTCGATGCAGAGATGATGATTACAGGAGCGATGAGGAGGGTGCGTGACCTCACTCGCAGTGATAGTGACTGAGAGATTAGTGACTAGATGTATACCTTGAAAAGGGCTGAGTGACTTGTCACCAATTTTGATAGGATTGCTAGTAGTAGATAGCGTTCCTAGCCTTTCAGGGTACACGACTTATGTATTTTCATTTCAGTATTTAGAACTAGTAGTGATAGATTGTAATTAGGCATGTATGAACTCGGCTAGTTGTTTCATCCCTAAGATATAATTGGGAGATCTTATGAATATATATCTAAGCAGTTATTAAAGAATTGATGTCTATATTAATGCACTTTATAAAACCTGTTAAGTAATAAATGACATGCTTATATATGAATAAAATAGCCTAAACTGTTATAATCATATGACCAATTTTCCTTATCAGAATAATGCCACCCCGTAGAAGAGGAACCAGGGCACAGCCCGCAGAGTCTGTTAACAAACAACGAGGTGACCCAGTAGTAAATGAGGAAAGTGAAGATGACGTAGACTATAATGAATATGATGAGGAAGAATATGTAGAAGAAGAGGCTGAGGATACCCATCAGGGAGGGAACCCCGTAAATGAATTTATGGAACTGCTAAGAGCAAATCTGAACCGACAGCCCATTCCACCACAGCCCCATGATGCCCAACAGACTGCAGTTACTGCCTTTAGAGCCTTCAAATCCCTCAAACCCCCAGAGTTTCTAGGATCTGCTGACCCCGTTGAAGCACGGGCCTGGCTCAAAGAGATAGAAAAGTCCTTCGAGATACTAGGAGTTGAGGAACGATATAATACCATTTTCGCTTCTTACATGCTGAAAGGAGAAGCTAACTATTGGTGGGAGTCCAAACGAAATCTAGAAACTGATGCTGTGATCCCATGCGATAGATTTACCCGACTATTCTTAGACAAGTACTTCCCTAGGTTTATGGAAACCCAGATGGAGATTAGGTTTCTGGAGTTGAAACAGGATAAGATGACCGTGGCAGAATATGAGGCCAAATTTACTGAGTTGTCTAGATTTGTGCCTGAGTTTGTGAATACCGAAGAAAAGAAAGCGCGAAGGTTCCAGCTTGGTCTGAAACAATGGATACAGAACCGAGTAGCAGTGTTAGAGCTGACAGACTATGCCACCTTAGTACAGAAAGCCTCGATTGTTGAAGCTGGTAGTGAGCAGACTATGAAAGAAAAGGAGAATAGGAAGAGGAAGATAGGAAACCAAGGAATAGGAACCGGAAACAGGAGCCTTCCAAGTAGGTTTGTCAGGGGAGCGGTGTCCCAACCTGCAAGAGGCCCCGGATTCAGAAAGGCCCAAATGAGAGCGTTGACCAGGGCGGCGGATAATCTAGGGCAACATTTCATAGCCAACCACGTGCCCCAATACCAGAATGTCAAACATGTAAGAAGAGGCACCTTGGATTGTGTAACCAGATAAGAGCCCCTCTGAGATGTTACCTGTGTGACCAAATCGGGCACCTTGCCAACAGTTGCACCCGGCCCAAAGTAACGTGTTTCCAATGTGGGAAGGTAGGATACATGAAGCGGGATTGCCCAACGTTGAAGCCCCCGGCCTCAGGAATGAGTAGAGCTGCATCCAACCGACCTCCAGCCGCTAGGACCTTCAACATGACTGTTCAGGATGCTGTCCGAAACACTAACGTGATAGCAGGTACCCTTTTGTTAAATTCCGAACATGCAAATGTCCTATTTGATTCTGGAGCAACCAAGTCTTTTATATCTCAAGATTTTGCTAGCAAGTTAAAACTTAATGCCACACTCTTGCGTGAGGTATTATGAGTGGAAATAGCAAACAAGGAAATAATCCCTGTAAATCAAATATACCCTAAGTGCAAGCTGAAATTAAAAGAGAAGATCTTCGAGGTCGACTTAATACCATTCGCGTTAGGAGAATTTGATGTGATCTTAGGAATGGATTGGTTATCCAGTAACGGAGCGCAAATAGATTGTGAACAGAAGAAAGTTAAGATAACAGTGCAGAATGATAAAGAAGTAGTGTTTAAAGGTCAATGACAGAATCAGAAATTTTTTACCATGCTTCAAGCAAAAAGATTGTTAAGGAAAGGTAACGAGGCCTATTAGGCTTATGTGATAGATACCCAGAAGAAGGTCCCCAACATACAGGACATACCCATAGTAAACGAATTCGAGGATGTATTTCCAGAAAACTTACCAGGATTACCACCTGACAGAGAAATAGAGTTCGCTATAGAGTTAGCACCAGGGACGACACCAGTATCCAAGGCCCCATATAGGTTAGCCCCAGTTGAGATTAAAGAACTAGCTTCTCAACTGCAAGAATTATTAGATAACGGAATGATAAGGCCCAGTGTGTCACCATGGGGAGCACCAGTACTATTCATAAAGAAAAAGGACGGCAGCATGAGATTATGTATAGACTATCGAGAGCTGAATAAGCTGGCTATAAAGAATAGGTACCCTCTTCCCAGAATTGACGACCTATTCGACCAACTCAAATGAGTTGTACATTTTTCCAAAATAGATTTAAGGACAGGATATCACCAGTTGAAAATCAAACCGGAAGATATACCAAAGACTGCTTTTCACACTAGGTATGGACACTATGAGTTCTTAGTCATGTCGTTTGGATTAACCAATGCACCCGCAGCCTTTATGGATTTGATGAACAGAGTGTTCAAAAAGTACCTGGATATATGTGTGATAGTTTTTATAGATGATATTCTGATCTACTCAAAGACCGAGCAAGAACATGCAGAACATTTGAGGATAGTCTTAGAAATCTTGAGGAATGAGAAATTGTATGCCAAATTTTCGAAGTGCGAATTTTGGTTGAGAGAAGTTCAGTTTTTAGGACATGTGGTGAGTAGCAAAGGAGTTTTAGTTGACCCTGCCAAGATAGAGGCGGTATCCAATTGGGAAAGACCAGCAACCCCAACAGAGGTTAGGAGTTTCGTAGGTTTAGCAGGATATTATCGAAGATTCGTGCAAGACTTCGCTAAGATAGCCGGTCCACTGACTAGACTTACCCGGAAGGCAGAAAAGTTCGTATGGACGGAAAAGTGTGAGGAAAGTTTTCAAGAACTGAAAAAGAGGCTGGTGTCAGCACCAGTGCTCGCTCTTCCCGATGGAAAGGGAGAGTTTGTGATATACAGCGACGCATCACTTAAAGGATTAGGATGTGTACTAATGCAGCACGGCAAGGTTATAACGTATACCTCTCGACAATTGAAGGAATATGAGAGCCGATACCCTACGCATGACCTAGAATTAGCAGCCATAGTATTTGCCCTAAAAATTTGGAGACACTACCTATACGGTGAGAAATGCGAGATCTACACTGACCATAAAAGCCTCAAATATATTTTTACTCAGAAGGAACTGAACATGAGACAGAGGAGATGGTTAGAGTTGATAAAAGACTACGACTGTGAAATTTTGTATCACCCGGGTAAAGCCAATGTGGTGGCTGACGCCCTTAGTAGGAAGGAAAGACTCAAGATGATAATGACATCGGAGGAATTAATTAAGGAATTTGAGAATATGGAAATTGACGTGAGAATGACCGGTAAGGGAACGGAAGGATTATTTGAGATTAAGCTAGTACCAGAACTGACTACAAAGATACGAGTATGTCAGGAAAAGAAGATGAGTGAGGAAAAAGGGACATTGACCGGTGAAGTAGTGAGATGCGAGAAGGATAAGGGAGGGATCATGAGGTATGCGTCCCGGATTTGGATTCCGAATGTGCAAGAATTAAAGGACGAGTTGTTGCATGAAGGGCACAGCTCTAGATATTCAATCCACCCAGGAAGTACGAAAATGTACCGTGACCTTAAGGAATATTATTGGTGGCATAACATGAAGAGAGAAGTAGCGGAGTGGGTTAGCAAGTGCTTGACATGCCAAAGAGTGAAGGCGGAACACCAGCGACCTAGTGGACTGTTACGACCCCTAGAAATTCCGGAATGGAAATGGGAACACATAGCCATGGATTTTGTGACAGGCTTACCTAGGACAAAGACTAATCACGATGCTATATGGGTTATCATTGATAGGCTGACCAAGTCCGCACACTTCCTACCGATCAACGAAAGGTACACCGTAGACAAGTTGGTAGATATTTACTTGAAGGAAATTGTAATAAGACACGGCGTTCCTGTAGCCATGGTATCAGATAGAGACCCGAGGTTTAATTCCCGATTTTGGAGAAGCTTCCAGGAATGTGTAGGCACCAGACTAAACATGAGTACCGCTTACCACCCCCAGACTGATGGACAAAGTGAAAGGACTATACAGACCCTAGAAGATATGTTGCGAGTATGTGCCATCGACTTCAAAGGAAATTGGGATGATCACTTACCCCTGATAGAATTTTCTTACAACAATAGCTATCACTCTAGCATAGGAATGCCCCCGTATGAAGCTCTTTACGGGAGAAGATGTCGCTCTCCCCTGTGTTGGGATGAAGTTGGAGAACACAACCTATTAGGACCAGAGTTAGTCCAGCAGACCAGAGAAATGGTAAAACTCATCAGGAAGAGACTGGTAGCAGCCCAGGACAGACAAAAGAAGTACGCCGATCAGACCAGGAAGGATAGGGAATATGAAGTAGGAGATTCGGTGTTATTGAAGGTATCTCCGTGGAAAGGAGTGATGAGATTTGGAAAGAAAGGGAAGCTGAGTCTCAGATTCATAGGACCCTTTGAAATTTTGAGGAGGATAGGACCTCTAGCTTACGAGCTCGCCTTGCTTCCTAATTTGCAACAAGTACACAACGTGTTTCACGTATCCATGTTGAGAAAGTACCATGCCGATGCCCGACATGTAATAGAGTACGAGCAGGTAGATTTACAACCAGACCTGACCTATATCGAGCAACCAATAAGGATAATGGACCAGAAAGAACAAGTGCTGAGGAACAAAACGGTGAAGCTAGTTAGGATCTTGTGGAGAAATAAAAATGTTGAGGAATCAACTTGGGAACTTGAAGACACCATGAGGAATAGATATCCCCACTTATTTTCTAATTGATTCTGGGACGTAATCCTTGTTAGAGGGGAAGACTGTAATAACTCGAATTTTTGGAGACCCTGTAAAACGTTTAATGAATAGTAACCCTGACAGACGGGAAAAACTTTTGAGCCCACACTATATAGTGCATAAGAAAATGAGTTTCGGAATAGATATTACGACTATACGTACCAAATAAGTGTATGTAAACGCTATTAGTTTTCGAAGAAAATGAACTTTGAAAAATGACCGTAATTACGACTTATCAAGGACTACGGGAATCACAATATAATTACGAGATTAAAATCCTACGGATTTATATTCAATTAGGATAAATAAAAATATAAGGAATAGATACGAAACGAATTACATTGCGAACCATTTACGAATAAGTATTGCGGAGAACGTTTAAGTAACTGAGCGAACGCGTAAACGATTAATTAAACGTAACGCACTAACTAAACCATGGTAAGGAAGTAACCATGGTTACTTCATCAAATAGTGAGCTAACCCTAGGATGACCAAGCTAGCTAGCAAATAGTGTGCTAAGGAGCTAACCTTGTAGTTTAGCTTGTAAGCTAGCAAGCTACAAAGATTTGTCCATGGATTTGGAGAAAAGGAATAAACCTAAGCTATCCTAGGAAGAATAAAGATCAACTTGCAAAGATATTAAGTCACCTTCCAAGAAGCAACCTAGAAATCATCCAAGAGAAGCAACCAAGTGCTATAAATACCCCCCCCCCACCCCCATTTAGCTCCATTCGGCTATTTTGAAGAAAAAGAGGAAATTGTAATTCAAAACTCCAAGCTCTAGTTCTTGTAAAATCCCACAATTATTTCCCAATCCTCCTAGCAACTAAACTAAGGTAAGAAAAATCTTTCATCTCTTTTTATCAAGGTTTGATGGGTGGAATAAATTCAAGAAACTCACTAGTGAATAGTGTGAATAGTAACCTCTCTTTGGTTTCTTGATTTTAATGGTGGTTTTAGGTTCCAAAAATCATACCAAGCACTTCCAAGCCTCCACAATCTTCAAGAACACATCTCAAGCTTTCAAGAAAGGTAAAAATATTTGGCCTAACTTTATTTAAGGTTCATGTCTAAGATCCATTTAGTGGGTGTTAGTAAACCTAGCTTACTAAGTGTTGTTGATGAAATCTTGATGATTAAGTTAAGTAGATTTAAGGTTGGTTGTTGTTGCCTTAAGAACATGATGTTCTTGAGAGGAGTTTGTGTGTTGATGATGATATGATGATTGTTGGTGGTTGTGTTGATAGTTAAGGCGTAAACGAAACCCCGATCGTAAACGTAACTTCGTTAAAACCAACAAACCGTAACTTTAAGTTTCTGCAGAAAGTCTCGAAGTTGTAAACTGTATATTCTTGAGAAATAACCTTTGTTTGAGATAGACAATGTTATAAGGATCATTTATGCGCTTGACTCGCTTAATTCTGATTTACGGATCAAAAGTTATGATCGTTTTAGTAATAGTGTTTTAAGCGACAAAAACTGCTACGAATCACGAACTTTGAAAATATAAAGGATAGACTTAAAAGTATTCATAAAACATGAAATTTTTACAGAGAGTAAAATTTGGAGTTTCCTAACTGTCATAAAAATTTCAAGTGAAAATAATGATTTCTCAATTTTATAAAAATGTCGGAGCCGAGACCGCGCGAGTAGAAACCGTAAGAATCTTTAAACGGAGCCGACGTCGATATTGAGAATGAACTAAGATACTTAGGAAAAATGAAGTGACCATAAAGTGTTTATGACTTAAAAGAAATGTTAAGGGTAGTATGAGTTGAGAGGGTGTATAATGAGTAGCGCATGAGTGCGAGTTACCGTAAATTAGGACGGAACCTAATGAAATGAAATGTGTTATGGTTATAGATTTCTGAGCGGAACCTAGAGCATCCTCCACCTCGAGATACCCAGGCAAGTTTACAAACCCAACTCCATTTTACTGTTGTGTTGTGAAATGATTGTTTTACTATCATCGCTTAAATACCATGTTTGCCATGATACATAGTTTTTGAATTTTCGCATAATATAGCGATGTTGTACGATAAGTATATATCGTGAAATGTTATTTCGCTTTAAGGGTGATGTGTTATATAAGACCGAGGGTCGGTCGTGAATTAAGATAAAACCCGGGAATCGTTCCGGAGATATTATAGGGCGGTTATAAGTCCATAGTGGTACGTTTTAAAGGGACTCATCGTCCACTTACGAAATATTAAAACACCTCGAACTTGTAAAACGATTTCCCAACGAGCATATTCCCTCAACTATATTTTGTTGATTCGGATATTAAATATTATATACATATTCCTTTATTATAAGAGTAGTATACTTCAACGTTTATTTATTTCAAACCCGATTAATCATTATAGATTATTAAAACACAAACTAGTTGAGGAATATTATTTAAATAAATCTTTTAAAGAATAACTCATTCGAGGTATGATTAATATCAATTATCATTTAATTATTTATAGACTACTATTTAAGTAATGATTATTTATTAAAGGATGGTTATTGATTGAAAGAAAATAGATCCTGATATACCTTCTGATTTAGAAGTATCATTCGAATAATTTCAGATCGTCGGTGAATATTATCCCGACTTATTATTATATTGAATATAGTTTCGAGAAGAAACTTTTCCCCTTATTAATTATATGTTGACAACGGTAAACACACATCCCTAGTACTTCCTCCGAAATTCTCGGAAGTACGTATATACATATATATACACTTATATTTTAAAAAGATAAACTATCTCTATCAACAAGCAAAACACTTGGGGAACTTCGATGTGGTTCAAGTTCCCGAGATTGATAGATATATGTTGAAGGACAATGGAGGGGTAGACTCTGGTACTACGTGTGCTGGATGGCCTACCAAAGGTACCGCAGGCGAAGGTACTTTGTGTACTCAGGAACTTGTGAAGTATGTGTATACCCGAAAATGGGACACGTAGCCCGAATGCGGCCAGGGTGATACCCGAGAGATGACGGTATTCGTCCTTTTACTAGTAAAGAAGGTTACTTCCGTAGGACGACTGATCATCGTATGCGGTGGCTCCTGTGAGATGTCCAAACTCTTTCAATTGGAATTGATATGCAATACTGTAACCCAAGCCTAGGTGCTGGGATTACTATTAAGGTATTCGCAGGTCATAAAACCCCCTTAAAAGAATTGTTTTCATAAGAAGGTGTGGGACACCAAGAAACCTACTTTTAAATAAAACATATATATAATATATGATGTTATTATACAGTCATTTTTATACTGTACATTATTATGCTGGGCATCATAGCTCACACTTGTTTTCTTAAATTGACACAACACAACAGTGAATCAAGATGCCTGCCATGAGAACCACAGCCAGGAAACGGGTAGGAAATGGTAAGTTGTTCCGTAGATTGTTTGGTGTAGTACCTCAGGTAGTCGGAATAAGCTAGATTAGTTTTTAGTTGTTTATAGTTCGGCTTATTTATAAGTATGGTTTATGTAAGATAAGAAATAAGAAACGTATATTCGGCCGGCGGATTAACCTTACTTAAAGGTCACCCCCGGTAAGACTAATTATATTTAGGTTGTAATAAAATTTCTCTAGTAATGATGGTTCATTTCCAAGACAATAACATGTAGTGTGTGTATGTTAAGTGTGGGGTCGTGAAGCGTGAGTATTTACATATTGTAGTGTGAGTTGTGTGAGTTTAGATAGTGTGGCTTCCGAGACTCCTGACCCCGGGTTTTGGGGCGCCACAATTCATTAGTCAAACTAAATATATTTTTGATCTTTTAAAGAAGTTTGATCTAATCGATTGCACATCTGCAAAAACTCTCATGGCCACTACAACTAAGCTTGAATTAAACACTACTGAAAAGTCTGTGGATATTTCAAGCTATAGAGGCATGGTTGGCTCACTTCTGTACTTAACAGCTAGTAGGCCAGATATAATGTTTGCTACATGTTTATGTGCTAGATTTCAGGCTGATCCTAGAGAATCTCACTTGATAGCTACTAAGAGAATTTTCAGATATCTCAAGGAAACACCAAAACTTGGCATTTGGTATCCTAGAGATTCTGGTTTTGATCTAACTGGTTATTCAGATACAGATTATGCAGGTTGCAGAATTGACAGAAAGAGCACAACAAGAACTTCTCAATTTCTAGGAAAGAAGCTTGTGTCCTGGTTCAGTAAAAAGCAAAATTCAGTTTCTACTTCTACAGCTGAAGCTGAATATATTACTGCTGGCAGTTGCTGTGCACATATTTTATGGATGAAAAATCAATTGCTAGACTATGGTTTGCAAGTTGAGAGGATTCCTATTTTCTGTGATAACACAAGTGCAATTGCCATCACTGAAAATCCAGTGCAACATTCAAGGACAAAGCACATAGACATCAAGTACCACTTCATAAGGGAACATGTAATGAATGGTATGAAAGGAATATGTCCTAAGTCCAATCATGTATTAGGATTTAGGAATAAATTTTATGTAATTTGTTTTGATTTCATTGATATTAATAAAAGGCTTGTTTTGTTTTTATTACGGGCTCTATCTATTTAAGTGTTTAAATAAGATATACCATAGTTTAGAGTAAAGCTTTTTATGGATTATGATGAGATCATAATAGTGAGACCTAAAAGATGATAACTCTAAACTTAAATTGTTCCTGATCATAGGATTACTAACTGGTAATTAATAATCCGCAAAGATCGGTACATACGATGCTTGCTTCATTATGAAGGATGTCTGTTCTCATAGACATTTGTGTGATGACACTATAGCTAGTATGTAGGTGTTTATTATAGAATAAGTTCACTGAACATGACTCGCACAGCTGAACAACTGATGGAGTTCACTCACGTGTCAGCAGTTGTTCACATAGTGATAGTTGTACAAGTATCCTTAGACTTGAGGTCATCATAGTCATCTTGTGTTCACTGAACTATGCTTTGGTTTAGTTCTTAGTCTCCAGGGACAATTATTAGGGCTCTACTGGGTATAGGAATTTGTACACGAAGATAGTGTATGATCAATAAAGGATCTACCCCTTCCAGTGAAGGAAGCGAATGTTCAAGGCTGATCCACTTATGCTAGTTCAGGAATCTCTGGCCAGAGTGAATGAAATTAGAAAGGAGTTTCTAATTTGCATAGAACTAAGCATAGTAAATGGTAAGCAAGTAATTAAATTAGATAGGCTTGACACAAGATCCATGCCTTGCATTTAATCAGGACATTGTAGGGTAGAAGGAGTTTATTGTACGGTAACTATTCACTGAATAGGTTCTTGGTATTCTAAGCAGTGAATTCGTATTATCCGGATAGTCGCGATATGCTGAGAAGTATCCCTCACGATGTAGAATAAATATGATTAATTAATTAATTATATTTAATAAATTAGAGAATTTATATAAATAATGATAAAATAGTTTTATTATTATTTATTTCTACTACCGGCTTAATATTGAACCTACAGGGTCACACCATAAAAAGAGAATGATTTAATGGTGGAGGAATTAATTAATAATGGCTGATAATTATTTATTTATTAAATAAATAATTAATTGGAAAATTTAATAATTGATTAAATGAGATTTAATTGATTATAAATTAATTAAGAAAAGTTCTTAATATTATTAATTAAGAATTTAATTTTTGGAAATTAAATCAAGAGAGAGAATTATTTGTAAAGTGTTTAGAAAAAGGATTAATAATTAAAAGGTGTTTTAATTATTAATGAGAATAATAAATGGGTTAATAATAATAATATTTTATGGGAAAATTTCAGCTGAAAATTTTGCCTATAAATATACTATTATAAACCCTATTTTTATTCTAACCCGAATTCAAACCCAAAAGTTTTTAGAAAACCTAATTCTCTCCACCTCCTCCTCCTCCTTAACGTCGTTTTCTTGGTGGATACTGTTGGAGTGCTTCACGTTTGAGGAGCAGCTGCTAAGGATCTCCGATCGTTGCTTTTGGATCGCTATTAAAGGTTAGTAATCGATTCATATGTTTTAATCATGATTTATATGCTTTTATTTGGATTTTATATGTGTAGAAGTGTTTTATAATGCCTCCGCTGCGATTAAAATCCAACTATGGTATCAGAGCATAGGTTGTATGCATATAGATCTGTGGTAAAAATTTCAGAATTTTATGTGCTTGTATGTATTAATTATGATTTTTACAAGTTATATCATGGATTAATTTTTTCTGATGAGAAATCATTTCTCAGAATAATTTTGAATGTTGATCTGGATTCTACAAGTGTTGTAGATCGTCTGGGTATTTTTTTCATAATTTTATGATGTATAGATTTTTTATTATGAATTTTTGAAGATCTTGCAATTAAATTCGTAATTAAATAATCATATATATATATATAAATTGTAAGTATGTATATATATATTTGTTTGATGCTGGAAATCATAAGTTCTGCTGACTGATGGATTGGCACGGCGTTCGGAGCATGTCAGGCGGCTGTGTAACAAAAAAAACAAAAACAAAAGAAACTGACAGGCACAGTTGTCGGCTGCTGCAAGAGAAGGGAAAGGGGTGTCACGCATTCCGGGAATGCGTTACACCCTGTGGCGCATTCACGGAATGCGTTACACCTTTTAATGGCTTAAAACGGTTGTAACGCATTACCAGAATGCGTTACAGGGCTTGTAACGCGTACCTGTAATGCGTTACAGCCCGACTGTCCACATTAAATTTGATTTTTTGGGAGTTTCGTAACTCCATTTTGGGCGTGCAATATATCGTTGGATTCGTTTTTCCGAGACGGATCTAATGGAGTGATCAAATTTTAGTTTATATAAAAGTTTTGAACTGTTTATATTTCCGAAAGTGTTTTAAAGCTGTTTTTAACCGTTTGAATTGATTTTAAATGCTTCATGTGATACATAGAGATGTATAATGCTTAGACCTATATGCTAGATGATGTAACATGCCTACCTTGATGTTTATTCATGTTTATATATGTTATATATGCTTAGTTTATCATGCGATGATAGATTTAGGTGAACTTAAATGAACATAAGGCGTTTGTTAGACAACCTAGTATAGTGAAATTGTTTCATAACCTTAATAATAATATTATGAATACAATCATGAGATTCTTGTATTTATGAAACACGTAATTGAATATGAATTTTCGATATGAGAGAAAGGATGATTCTGTCAACAACAGATTTCTATCTGTAAGAAAGGGTTATTAAGTGACGCATCTTGACAATGCTCTACCCGATCTGGGAATCATCTGATTATCGATTATTGATTTGAAATATTTAATTTAAAATGAAGAATTTCTTTATAATATGATTATGATTATAACGTAATATAATCCCTCTAAAATTAAAAAAATATTAAGTAGTAATTGGCCAATGACACAACGGGCTTGTGTCGGTCATAGCCTTCCAACATGATAGAAAAGTAGTTCTTATTTTTAAATCATTGTCGGTTCGTGCTACAGCCGAGGGCTTTGATTTCGAAATAAGAAATACTTGTCTATTACATAGAGATGTGTACATTGAATAAGAATCTAAAGGTCGGTACGTGCCACAGCCATGGGCCTTTGGGGACTGATTCAATTGTATGGAATGTTGGGTTAGACTTGACTTAGAATATTGAGTTTTTCGTGCCACAACCGTGACTCAATTATTCAAGAGGCTAAAGTTTGATTAGGGAATAACATGAGATGTAATTGACAAGAGTTGTATGCCTATTGAACATTACATGGCGGTTCGTGCTACAGCCGGGGTTGTGTAATGGAATGTAGGATCCCTATTCCCACTAGCATTATGAATGCTTAATTTTTCATGTAGGGGGTTGAATAAATTAGGTAAACTAGTGGGAGCCACTTATGAATAAAGACCCGATTCATATAGTGTTTTGAAATGAAATCGAATATTTGCTAAGTGTTGTTATGTGTTTATCATTTACAGATTTACTTTGTACGTTATGTCTTCTGCACTATCACTCAGGAACATACTAGATGCTCACAAGTTGACTGGTCCTAATTATGCTGACTGGCTTCGAAACTTGAGAATTATTCTCAGGATTGAGAAGCTGGAATACGTGATTGACTCACCTAAGCCTACTGAACCTGCTAGCGATGCGCATAATGATGAACATGTTGTGTATCATAAGTGGATAGATGATGCAAATGTTGCTCAATGCATCATGCTAGCTTCCATGAACATTGAGCTACAGAAGCAACATGAGCATATGGATGCTCACACTATCCTCATGCATCTACAAGAGTTGTATGATGTGGCAGGGAGGACAGCTCGATATGAGATATCGAAGGAGTTGTTCGGTTGTAGGATGTCTGAGGGATCATCTGTGAATGACCATGTACTTAAGATGATCAATTTGATTGAACGTCTTGGACAACTTGGTTTTGTCATGGATGGGGAGTTGAGTCAAGACTTGGTCTTGCAATCGCTTCCGAGTTCGTTCTCGCAGTTTGTTGTGAACTTTCACATGAATAAGTTGGATGTCAGCCTTCCTAAACTCCACAACATGTTAAAGACTGCGGAATCGAATTTTCCCCCTAAGAAGAATTCTGTTCTTCTAATTGGTGAAGGTTCCAATCCTAAGAAAAGGAAGAGGAACCCTTCCAAGAAGAAGAAAGTAGGTGAGAAAACGCTGGTTCCACCAAAAGCTGAAGACCCCAAGAGCAAAGTTGTTTGCTTTCACTGTAACAAGGTGGGGTACTGGAAGAGGAACTGTAAGGTTTACCTTATAGAATTAAAGAAGAAGAAGGGTAGTGAGACTGCCGCTTCTGATTCAGGTATGTTCATGATAGAAGTGAATATGTCATTAAGCCAAATTTCTACTTGGGTATTAGATACCGCCTATGGTTCTCACATCTGCAATTCGTTGCAGGGACTAAGGAGAAGTAGGACTCTTGAGGAAGAGGAGGTGATTCTACTGATGGGAAATGGAGCAAGAGTTGCTGCTGAAAATGTAGAATCGTTTCATTTACATATGCCTACGGGCAAGACTATTGTTTTAAATAATTGTTATTTTGTTCCCTCGATTGTGAGGAATATTATTTCTATTCCCATGTTAGACTTGGCTGGATTTTCATTTATTATTGAGAATAATGAATGTTTTATTCTTAGAGATAATATTCTTTATGGACGAGGTATTTTAAATAATGGTCTGTATAAATGTGACATAATTTACTTCAGATTGAACAAACTAATAAAAGAAAAGGGATGATGAAAATCTCACTTCATTGTGGCACTGCAGTCTCCATTTAGTAGACATGGAGAGAGGGCTGCAAATTTGCCAGGAATAGTACACACAGATGTATGTGGACCAATGTCTACGCAAGCCATGGGTGGATTTTTATACTTCATTACTTTCATGGATAATAGATCTAGATTCGGATATGTGTTTGATGAAACACAAGTCTGAAGCCTTTGAAAAGTTCAAAGAGTATAAGTATGAAGTGGAGAAACAAACCAAACATAGTATTATAATTCTTTGATTAGATCGAGGTGGTGAATACTTGAATGGAGAGTTTCTCGATTATCTCAAAGTAAATGGTATATTCTCCCAGTGGACGCCTCTAGATTGGTATCTGAAAGGAGAAATCGAACTTTGTTAGACATAGTTCGGTCCATGATGAGCTATACAAATCTTCCAGTATTCCTATGGGGTTATGCATTGGAAACCTCAGCATATTTACTGAATAAGGTGCCTTCCAAATCTGTTCCTCAAACTCCGTATGAGATATGGAAAGAAAGGAAACCGAGTCTTAAACACGTTAAGATTTGGGGATGTCCAGCTTATGTCAAGTAAGTTGACCCAGATAAGCTGGAATATCGATCCATAAAATGTAGTTTTGTGGGATATCCTAAAGAGACTTTAGGGTTTTACTTTTACACCGATCATCGAGTGTTTGTCTCCAGACTTGCTACCTTCTTGGAAAAGGAGTTTATCCATTCGTAGGTCAGGGAGAGTGTCTCGCCAACTTGAGAGGTAATATGGCCTTGTCATTGAGAATGACAATGAGTTGTCGATCATTGGTGATGACGACCCTGTGACCTATAATGAGGCTATGAGTAGTGTTGACTCAGAGAAATGGCATAGTGCCATGAAAGCCGGAATGAAATCTATGTATACGGGATACAAAAGAATGATTAGAGTAGATGGCCAGGTGGAGACCTTTAAGGCCAGGCTTTTGGGAAAAGGATTTAAACAAAGGCAATGGATTGACTTTGATGAAACCTTTTACCTGTAGCCCTATTAAAATCAGTTCAGATTTTGCTTGTGATTGCTGCTTACTACGACTATGAGATCTGGAAATTAGCCAGATGGTTTTCTTTCCAAGAGAAATAAAAATCTTGTGTGTAAGCTGCTGCGAACCATATGTGGTTTAAAGCAAGCTTCTCGTAGATGAAACATCCGTTTTGATGAGACAATCAAATAATTTGGTTTTATGAAAAAAACGTAGATGAACCATGTGTCTACAAAAGGGTTAGTGGGAGCGCGATAACATTTCTTGTGTTGTATTGAAATAGAGTTGACACACATAACAACATAGCAGACCCACTCACAAAGCTACTTTATGAAAGTCACTTTGATCGTCATAAAGACTAGATGGGTATTAGATACCAGAGTGATTGGCTTTAGTAAAAGTGGGAGATTGAAAGGAATATGTCCTAAGTCCAATCATGTATTAGGATTTAGGAATAACTTTTATGTAATCTGTTTTGATTTCATTGATATTAATAAAAGACTTGTTTTGTTTTTATTACGGGCTCTATCTATTTAAGTGTTTAAATAAGATATACCATAGTTTAGAGTAAAGCTTTTTATGGATTATGATGAGATCATAATAGTAAGACCTAAAAGATGATAACTCTAAACTTAAATAGTTCCTGATCATAGGATTACTAACTGGTAATTAATAATCCGCAAAGATCGGTACATACTATGCTTGCTTCATTATGAAGGATGTCTGTTCTCATAGACATTTGTGTGGTGACACTATAGCTAGTATGTAGGTGCTTATTATAGAATAAGTTCACTGAATATGACTCACACAGCTAAACAACTGATGAAGTTCACTCACGTGTCAGCAGTTGTTCACATAGTGATAGTTGTACAAGTATCCTTAGACTTGAGGTCATCATAGTCATCTTGTGTTCACTGAACTATGCTTTGGTTTAGTTCTTAGTCTCCAGGGACAATTATTAGGGCTCTACTGGGTATAGGAATTTGTACACGAAGATAGTGTATGATCAATAAAGGATCTACCCCTTCCAGTGAAGGAAGCGAATGTTCAAGGCTGATCCACTTATGCTAGTTCAGGAATCTCTGGCCAGAGTGAATGAAATTAGAAAGGAGTTTCTAATTTGCATAGAACTAAGCATAGTAAATGGTAAGCAAGTGATTAAATTAGATAGGCTTGACACAAGATCCATGCCTTGTATTTAATCAGGACATTGTAGGGTAGAAGGAGTTTATTGTACGGTAACTATTCACTGAATAGGTTCTTGGTATTCTAAGCAGTGAATTCGTATTATCCGGATAGTCGCGATATGCTGAGAAGTATCCCTCACGATGTAGAATAAATATGATTAATTAATTAATCATATTTAATAAATTAGAGAATTTATATAAATAATGATAAAATAGTTTTATTATTATTTATTTCTACTACCGGCTTAATATTGAACCTACAGGGTCACACCATAAAAAGAGAATGATTTAATGGTGGAGGAATTAATTAATAATGGCTGATAATTATTTATTTATGAAATAAATAATTAATTGAAAATTTTAATAATTGATTAAATGAGATTTAATTTATTATAAATTAATTAAGAAAAGTTCTTAATATTATTAATTAAGAATTTAATTTTTGGAAATTAAATCAAGAGAGAGAATTATTTCTAAAGTGTTTAGAAAAAGGATTAATAATTAAATGGTGTTTTAATTATTAATGAGAATAATAAATGGGTTAATAATAATAATATTTTATGGGAAAATTTCAGCTGAAAATTTTGCTTATAAATATACTATTATAAACCCTATTTTTATTCTAACCCGAATTCAAACCCAAAAGTTTTTAGATAACCTAATTCTCTCCACCTCCTCCTCCTCCTTAACGTCGTTTTCTTGGTGGATACCGGTGGAGTGTTTCACGTTTGAGGAGCAGCTGCTAAGGATCTCCGATCGTTGCTTTTGGATCGCTATTAAAGGTTAGTAATCGATTCATATGTTTTAATCACGATTTATATGCTTTTATTTGGATTTTATATGTGTAGAAGTGGTTTACCATGCCTTCGCTGCGATTAAAATCCAACATGGTACTGTAGAGTTACATTTTGTTCCAAGTGAGAAGCAACTTGCAGATATCTTTACCAAGCCACTGGATGAATCCGCCTTTTCGAGGTTGGTAAGTGAGTTAGGTATGCTTAATTACTCTTGAATTTATCTGAGTTATTTTGCAAGTTGTAATGTAGCCAGAAATTTAGCTGATTTTTAGTCATGGATGAAATTTTGGCTAAGTCAAAATTTGCATCTCGACGGATGACCATTATCCATCGAGTTGAGTCATCCGTCGATATACTATTTGCAAATAAAAATCAATTACTTTTCTGGAATCTTTTAAAACTCGACGGATAACAGTTTATCCTCATCTGTCGAATTGTCTAAATCTTAATCGTTAATTCCCTGAACATTATCCATCGAGTATACTTACACTTTGTAAGCATTACACGACGAATAATGGGTGGAATTTTTACAGCTTATTTTTAAAACGGCTATTTTAGGCAATTTCTATTGGGTAATTTACTTTTCTTTATTATTTTCATCCTTTGTTTTTGAGACAGTATAAAAGCTTATTTCATTTCAATTATTTTCTTTTATCATTCTCAAATTCAACTGCTTTTATTTCATTCTCTCTCAAGAAAATATTCTTTTTCTCTTCAAGCTTTCATTCTCTAACAATGGCACCTGTAGTAAAGATTATGTCTCAGACTGGGTTCATTTATGAGAAGAACAACTTCACTGCTTTGGTCAATAAGGGTATTCAGCAATCAGAAGACTATCACAAGATGATGGACTTCGTGAAGAACTGCAAGTTAAGTTATGCCATGCTTGAATCACCCACAATTTTATGTGAAGTTGTTGAAGAGATGTGGACCACTGCAATCTACAACTCTACTGACAAAACCATCACTCTAACTATCAAAGATAATGAGTTCTGTATCAATAGTGATGTGATAAAAGCATGTTTCAAAATTCCTGATGATAATGTAACTTCACCACATAATGACACTGATATTATCAATATACTGAATTCCATGCATTATGCACTTCCTATTACTAAGCTAAGTGATATTAGAAGATTAGGTCTTATGAAGGAATGGAGTTTCATGTGTGATGTTGTGACTAAAGTTTTCTCTGGAAAAATCAGTAATTTTGATTATGTGATCATTTCCATGCTTAACATGCTATACATGCTAGTTACAGATAAATTTTACAATTTCAGTGACCTTGTCTTGTATGAGTTAAGTTTTAAACTAGGTGAGTTAGCCAAAAGGGGAAAGAATGTATATTATGCTAGATTTTTCATGCTATTGGCTAATCATCTTTGTCAAGAGATTGTACTTGAGAACCCAAACAACAAATTGGCTTGTTGGGTTCAAGAGAGAAGAATCATTGCAGATTTGAACAGGGCCAACCATCATAGGGATGTGCCAATGTTCTACTTTCCTGTAATGCAGACACCTCAGGTCAGTGAGGTAAGTTCATCCATACCCTCAACTATTCCAATCTCCTCAACTTCTTTAAGTTCAGGAGTAGTTATGGCAACTGTGACAATGACCAAACAGTTGCCTACCAAAGCTGCCAAAACAACTGTAATTTCTAAATCCAAGTCAAAGAAAACCCCCTCTGGTATCTCTCAAAAGGTACCAGTTGAAAAATCCACCAAAGCTAAAGAGGGGAGTGTGAAGGAGGGTCAGTTAGGTGAGGGAAGGGGTGAACATCAAAGAAACCCCAAGGATAAGGTTGGAGAGTTGAGTGAATCCCAGCCTAGCCACACTGCAGTTTCCCAACAAACTGCAGTGCTTAAAAAGGACAAAAGCTCACTTCTAGCTGCATCCTCCCAAAAGGATGTGGCTATTGAATAAAGCTCTCAGTCAAGAGCACAGGCCAAAAGGGTTAGGGACACAAGCTCACCTCAAACTTACACAAGAAAGAAGAAATCCCAAACCATTGGGGATGCACAGGGCTTACACACAGTGCAAACTGGTGCTAAAGACACAGTCCCTGCACTTTCTCAAATTCAGTTTGATGTGGCTCCAATAAGTGTGGAGTGACAACCAAAATCTCTTATAATAGAAGCCTCTGAAACACCATACTCACCAACAAACTCTCTGGAAGTGGATATGATAAACACTTCAATTCCTGATTCCCCTTCTTTAACTCTTTTGGGGAAGCCAAAATCTAGTGCAAGTGAGCATCATCTTTTAGATGATTTGTTGGCTCACTTGCCAATTCTTTCAGATACTATTGTGACATCTGTGCCTCAAATAACTTCAATCAACACAGAGTCAACAATAGTTTCTCTTCCCACCTCATTCATTTCTACTCTCTCGATGGATATTGCTCATCCGTTGAGTAGTGATTGTATCCCGACAAATAAGCTTAACAGCAGTTATCCGTCGGATAGCTTTACCACTCACCCGATGGATATCACTTATCCGTCGAGTGTCTCTGCACAACTTCAAACTTCAATTATTTCTAGTGCAAAAGATTTAGTGGTAATACAGTCACTCTTAGGACTGAGAGAGGAGAGTGCATTGAGTGAGAGGCTGGGTTGCTCCCAGGCAAAAGGAGAGGAAAAGAGTGAATCTCAGCAATCCATTTATTCAGGATTGGCAAAAGTGAGTGAGAGGAGTCCCACCTTAGTAGGTGAAGGTGAGGGTGTGAGGGTGGCGAGCCAGGGTGAGACCCTGATGCAACAAAAGAGAGATTATGAGAGAAAGGCAGGTACAGGAGAAATAAGGGTGGATCCAGCCATTGCTAGTGAGTCAATGGTTGTGGATGATGCTGAAAAGGAAAGACAATTTCAGCAACATTACAAAGCTGAAATTGATAACATTTCCTTGGATGTTGACACTTTTACTCATCATGTGTCAGCCTATCAATTGTTGGCTGCTCAGGGCAATGTGGAGGCAAAACAGACTTTGAATTTAGTACACACCTCAGAATCTCTTCAAAGAGATAAAGCTGCTGTCAATAGGATGCCTTCTCAAGCTGGTGAGCCATCTGAAGAATTTGGAGTAAATTCTAATGATGATGACTCTGTTTCTTTGGATGGAAGCATGAACTTAAGGGGAGATGAAGGCCCAAGTTCTGTTTCAAATTTACATGGATGGGCATGGACAAAGGAATCTACACCAGGACAATTTGGTGTATCTTTGGTCAAGCAAGTGATGGCTATTCAAAAGGCCTTTCAGGAAACTTCAGATGTTGGTACCAAGGCTATTCTTCAAGCTCACCTAGACTCTCTACATCTCATGAAGATCCAGCACTTAAGACATAATCTGAGTGTGGATGAACTAAAAAGAGATATAGCTGACTTAAAAGCTTATAATTCTGAGAAGCTGGATTCAGTAATGCCATATGGTACCATGCAAGATCTATTAAAAAGACTGAGGAGAGAATCAGATTCTGAAAAGAAGCTAGCCAAGCTGGAAGACAGAGTTCAAGTTATTGAGAATTCAGTGGCTATCCTTCTTCAAAATCAACAGATTCAGACAAATCTTCTCATGCAACTGGCAAAAGCACAAGGTCTAACTCCTCAACTTGATGATAACAAAAAGGGGGAGAGAGAATGAAGTAAGGGGGAGAAAGGACCTTTGGAGGGGGAGAAACTTCAAGTACAAATCAGCAAAGTAATTGTACCTTCAATTACTATCTCCAAGCCAACAGTTGCAGATTGTATAGATCTAATTAAAGCAGCAGCAGCAAATTTGAAAGTTGCTGAAAAAGGAAAGTTGAGTTTGATCAACTGGAATAAGATTGATGAGGAGATACAGAAAAAGTTTGAACTAGTCAAGGAGCCAGTTAAGTCAGCCATCCATCACTCTCATGTCAAGCCAATCAGTGTAAATGAGATGAGCATGAACTATCTGGAAAAAGGACAATCTTCCTGCATCAAGTCTCCAAAGGCTGGAACAATTCTTAAACCAAGGGCAAATTATCCAAAATCATCTTGGAAGAACCCTATGGACACTGTGTATGAGACACCCAAGCCTGATGAAAAGAAGCTTCTGTCAAGATCTATTGTCTTCTATAAAGATCCAGCTGATTCAGCTTCAAAAAGGAGAATTGATAAGATATTCAGAAATGGAAAGGAAATTTGTGTAGTAGCTGGACATCCACAATTTGCTCAAGCAAAGAAAGAAGAAAAAGCCAGATTGCAGGAAAAGAGGCAAGCTGCTCTAGATGCAAAGAAGTCTAAACAAAAGAAAGAACAGATTGCTATCTTGGCCAAGCTACAGGCTGTAAACTCTTCTCAACAAATTCCCTCTCAACCATCTGAAGCTGCTGAATCAAAGAAGAAAATTGAAGAACAGAAGAAATCCCCAAGGAAGAAAGAATTGGCTAGAAGAACAAAAAGAAAACTGGATGTTGTTGACAAGGAATTGGAAGATCAATTTCCTAAGGAATCCACACCAGCTATAACTCAACCATCAAAGCCCTATGTGGTATTTGAAGACATAAGGGTGGTGGATCCCTACAGGAACATACATGGTGAACCTATTGTGCCAAAGGATGAGCCAATAGATTGGGATAACATACCAATTCCTGACTTCAGCTTACCAATCCTTAGCAAGCCAAAAAGGACAAAGTCAAGGGCAGTCAAGAAAGTGAAGCTGTCACCTCTCAAATCCAAGTCAGTAGTTAAAGCTCAACCCAAGGTCAACAGGGGAGACTACTTGTACTTGTGTGACATCAAAGAATTTTCAGATCTAAATCTTTATCTGGATGAACTGGATGAAGTAAGGGCAATTGATGCATACAGAAACCTACCTGAAAGGTTAGTGTTCAAGTACAAAGGAGGAAGGGAGATTCAGTGGCCACTTCACAGGATTCTTCAAGAAAGCCAAGCTGTGCTGATTAAAGTCTATTCATCCTTCAAGAAAAACTTTGGGTTCAATGTAACTGCAAGAAGACTAGTATTGAAGAAGATTGAAGAGCTGAGGAGTGTTAGAGCTAAAGATGCACTCCCAAAGACACTAATCATCCCATATACAGGGAGAAGAGTACATCTAAGGCCCTACTGGCTGATGGAATTCATGGATGACAAGGGTGTGAGAAGATTCTTCAGATTAGAAGACCAACTGAGTATCTCTAGCAATGAGACTCTCTTGGAAATGCAAGAAAAGCTAGATCTCTCAGAATCTGATGAACTGGAATTCCACAGGCAGCTCCAGAATCAAATTGAGGAAAATAACAGAAAGCTTGGAAGAAGATCCAGACCTTCAAGGAACTAGAAAAATCTGCTCAGGCTAGAGGAGCATCTTGAATTGACTGTGAGCCAAACCTTGTACATTTTGTTTAATTGAAGCACTTTCAGTTTATCTACTTATCTTTAAAGATGTATGTTCAGGATGTTTTGTTATCATCAAGTATCTCTTAATTTATGGCTACAATTCCAGTAGACATAAATTGGGGGAGATTGTTGTGCATATATTGTGTACTTGATGATTTCATAAACAAAACATCTAAGTAGATTTTACTTAGTGAAATTATGTAGCACTCAACGGATAAGAATTATAGTCCCGACGGATAACTCATTATAGTCCCAACGGATGATTAACTTATTATCCATCGAGTGAGTAGCTAATGTAATAATAAGTTTGTAGCACAGTTATGTATGCACCTTTGTATAGAATCTGTAGTAGCATATAAGTCATGTTGACTTTAACTAGATATGCAGAATAGGTTGATTAATTGTACATAAATGATGTCTTGTAATTCTGCATAAGTGAAATAGAGTCAAGTGCCAAAATAGCTACCGACGGATGATTAACAAAGCCATCGACGGATGATCAAATGACTATCAACGGATGTTTAATATAGCAGTCGACTGATGATCAATTAAACCATCAACGGATGTTCTGAAAGTCAACGGATGATCATATGAAGAATTCAAACAGCAGTTGAACAGTGAAAGCTGACACACAGCCGTCGAGATGTATACAAACACACTGTGGAAGCCCATTAACTGGGTAATAGAGGACGAAAAGCAGCAAAGCATAAGACTGATAGTTTTTATATTTATTCAGTCTTTTTGACTTTGTAATCTTGGTATTATATAAACCAAGAGAGTAGCAAATAGAAAAATAACTGAGATAGCTGAAAAACACAAAAACAGAGAAATCTTTGTAAGCAGAATCATTAGCATTTCCTGTATTCTCAGTAGTTCCATTTGTAAGCAGCTGTGAGCATTCTTGCACACAGAGTCCTCTCGATATATTATATATATCTCTGGTGGAATTGTTTAAATCCACCAGAAAGTTTTTAAAGACTCTTGTTTTTAATTACTTATGTTTTGATTCAATTAAGTTTCTATTCCGTATTGTGCTAGTCAAAACATTATATCTATATTCGAGTTGAACATTTCTATTTCGAGAAAAAGGTTCAAGAATTCCATTCAACCCCCCTTCTGTAATTCTTGCTATATTGTTAAGGGACTAACAGGAACCAAAACCCTGAAGAAACGATGACCTGTAAGCTTAAATCGGGTTCGCCGGAAAACGTGGGTGGTGGCCGAAGCTTTTTCCAGTTTTCGGCGGGTCGACCCAGTTCTTGGCGACCCGAATACGACCCGTTTTTCTGAAAATAAAACCCGGTTTTGATCTTCAAAACCCTAAACTAAAATCCTGAATTATGTTTCTGTAAAAATCAAGTTATTTACTTTTATTTTTGCAAATTAGAAATTAGTTTATAAATCATAAAATCAATTAAAAATCAGATTTAAAAATCTGGAAAATTTTATAAATAATTTCTAAATTTTTATTTAGAAATTTGAAATTTATAAATTGAAAATTATTTATTAAATTATTTATCTAATTATTATTTAATTATTAATAATTTTATAATTAAGTAAATATTTAATAAATAAGATTAAATAATTAGATCGAAAAATTCGATTAGTAATTTGATAATTAACCAATAAATGCGAGTAACTCGTAATTATTAGAATTATGTTTCGATGATTTGAAAATTGGTATTCGAGTGTTTGTTTATTTATTCGAATGAAGCGGTAATAATTATGTGTATCGAATAATTAATTTAAATAGTCGATTTACTCGTATGATTGATGATACTTTGTGAATAAATGTAATAATTTGTAATTGATTCGAATAAGTAAGGATCAATTATTTTAAATACAATAAATATTAAATAATTATATAAAAATATAATTAAGGATTTATTTAATTATAATCGATTATTTATAATTGATTATTAATTAATTAAATCTTATTTAATTCGTAGTAATTAAACCGTTAGTCCGATTTGAGTGAAACGAAGACCCTTAGACTCAGAAAAATGATAGGATTCCATTAAAAATAATTATAAATCAAATTTTCTTTCGAAGCGAGTTGTCTTGTGATAGTTAATTGCTTGAAGTCCTTATTAGGGAACGAATCACGCCTAATTAATTCCAAAAAAAATTATAAATCAAATCAAATAGGGTTAGTTAATACAAGTATGAGTCTAGTATCGATTCTAAAAATAATTATGAGTCTGAAATCAATTATATGCCTTATGTGCTATGTGTTTTACATGATTATATGAACCTTATGTACTATATATATACTTATATATGCGAGTCAGATAAAAACGTATGGGTATACAATTAGGATTACGTGGTATCAATTCGAGATATGCGTATGAACTAAATTATCTAAACGACTATCTTTCTATGATAGATTCAGTATCAACAAGGAAAATCAAGCAGGAGACAGAAGGCGGTGAGTTGAACAAGGTTAATTACGCACCAGGCAAGTTTTTCCCCTATTCTAAGTTCAGAATAGTGAAATATACCCCACTTTCCATATCAATTACATATTGATAATTCTTGTTCATATACACTGATACACAATTATTGATTCTTGTTTCTATTTCATTTCAATTCTTAATTTCTCCCAATTTATTGAATCCTCTATTCATGTTCTAATATTTTCACGCTTGTTACATATATTATGATATATCCTGATGTTGGGATATATCGAAAGCATTCCGATTATTCCGGATGCTCAGCTTTGGACTGTATGGTTACGATACGGACTGGGTTTTACCCAGACCATTAATTAATAGGCCGTAGTTGCCTGAGTACTCCCTATATTGGTTGGGTCTATGCAGTTGGGTATAGATCCGCACTGTATCCTGACTGATCAGCAGGTTATAGTGCATAGTTAGTTCTTGTTTCCAGTCTCATTCAATTGGCACTCGCCAGTAATGGAAATTTATTATTCCATACAGATACAGATGGTTGTTCAAACCATCAGAATTCGATTCATATATTTTCTCTTGATACTACATATATTGTTGCAGGCTTGTTGAGGAATTTTGGCTCACCCCCTTTTATTGTTATTCCTATTGTTTTTCAGTCAAGGTAGAGATCAGAACCCGCATAGTCAAGAAGCGAGTCAAGTAGCGGGACCCTCTTATACCAAGGGTGTTTGTCCCTATCCCAAAAGAGAGCTTTGAATTACCAGATCAGGTGTAACAAGATAAGTAGTACTGTTGGTTTGAATAAAAGTTGTTTGATGAGAAATGTAGATAGAATAAAGTTTTGTAATAAAGAGAGTTCTTGAGACAAATTATTTTTAAACTGGTTTGTAATAAAGTTAGTGTGTCGTTCTTGTTTTCAACTATTAACCTTAAAAGATCCTAAGTAGCAGTAGTTCGGGGTAATTATTATATTTATATTCCGGATTTGGAGGGTGTTATAGTTGGTATCAGAGCTTAGGTTTTGACCCTTGAAAATAAGAACATTAGAGTTAAGATAAGATAGGAAGATCATATAAGATAGGAGTAAGAATGTTAGGGTTGTTTATTTATATGATTAGGAGTTATGAGTTTTAGGATTCTTATTTGATTGTTCTTGTATTATTATTGTTATGTATATTGGATGGCTTCTTCGGCGTCATCTGCGGAGCGGACCGAGTCAGACCCAGTGGAAGCACCAGCACTAGCACCAGTATCGATGCAGGCATTTCCTCCATTACCACCACCTCCACCATTGCCACATGGACCCGCACCAGAGCAGTTGCCGGTACCCCCTGCACCAGAGGTACCAGACTTTGTTGATTATTTCCCTTACTTTGAGACGGAGATACCTAATTTTCCACCATTAGTCTTCCCGATGTTTGATGTCCCTGATATGGTTGACATTTCCCAGTGGGAGGACTTAGAGCCACAGGTTCCCGTGCCACAGCCAGAGATTCCCCAGATTGAGCCAGAGCTAGAGCCACCAGTGTATGTACCTCAGGAGCCACCTATACTATTCACAGCACCATTGGCTATTTATACCCCTGTGGCCGGGGTATATCAGTTTCCGCAGCAGGAGTTTATGGATGAGGTTATGGATTAGCCAGTACCTTTTCCTTCTCAAGGTTCTAGCACAGATCTTCGCGAGCCTCATATGGTGTCCTATCAGCAGTATCAGATTGAGAGGGAGGAGAGAGTGAGATGGCAGGATCAGTGCCGAGAGATCCTTGGATTGTTTGAGACACAGGAGAATGGACCAGTTCGGGTGCTTCGACCAGACTATATACTGAGAGAGAGACTTCGTCAGATCTACAGGGCCGGTTCTCAGGAGGTTATTGACTTAAGGCAGCATGATGTACGTACCGAAGCTGTGTATCGTAGGGCGATGAGATTGACTGAGGCCGTACTAGAGGCGCTACAGCAGGAGTTGGGTCGTGTGCCACCCGGATTCTGATCTCATATGACAGTAGGATGTTGTACCATATGTATTATATATAGATAGATGGAGTATAGTATAGTATGAACTTCTTTCATGATCAGCTTTATAAGCTGATTGTTGAATCCCTTTCAAATCATTCCTTCTTCAAAATATTGTTTTCTAATTGGGACAAGCAGTGATGTGATGTGACGATTTGTTGAAATGACAAAGAGTCTGGTGGGACGCCACCTAATCATGTGTTGTGTGCCATATGGTATGACAGACTGGCCATCTTGAGTACTAATATGGTTGTCTCATTCCTATTTAAATCATTATTTATTCTTTCTTCCTCACTCCTGATTTGTTTATTCATGAATCCTTCCGATTGTTTCCTTGTACTCTTATTCCTTACAAAAAAAATCCAATCAGAATCATATATAAAAATTCCTTCTTGTGTAAGGTTTATCCTTTGAATATTTTAAAAAGGAAGTAAAATGAACCCGTGTAGCTAAAAAAGTTACATAATCAGTATGGTCAATTGCAAGCCAATAGATGGTGGACATTTACGTGCAGAGAAGAATCACTATGCCGATAACGGATAATTGTGAGGACATCAAATCAAAGGCGGGGATCTACATACATGATACGTTGCAAGTGTGAGATTTTGGCGTGAATTAGAGTAATTAGCAAATTGTATGAGGTAAATTAACTAGAGAAACAAGAAAATAAAGCTGCATGTATCGGATTGGGCAAATGATCGATTGGACAACGGAGACGAATGAAGAAATCCTTAATAATAACCAGATAATCGAGTAACACGTTATGAAAATGAAGCATACCTCAATCATGTGGGAGATATTGGTCATGAAGATTCAAGGTCGAAGTAATACTGGTTACGAATAAACTTTGAGTGTGTTCGTCAAGGAATGATTGGGCTTTCACATTCAAGTAAGTGAGTTGTGGTACAATTAATGCTTGTAATTGGGTCGGAAAAGAAGGTTCAATATGGAAAGACATAAGGGGAGATGAAGGTATGGTGGTTTGACTGCAACAATTTTTAAGATGTGAAGCTTTAAAACTAAATGAACTCATTCGCAAGATTATAAGAGGATTTGTTGAGACCAGGTGTTGGTCATCAGAAGTTGAACAAGTTAATTAATAAGAACAAGTGTATATTGCCAAGGATGGTCGAATTGTTAAAAAGAGAGTTTGATTTGAAACATGAACTAGAAAAATTCTAGAATAAATTATAATTATACTCAGTATTGATATTCTGTTATAATCAGAAGATATGAGAAAGATCATGGTATCATCAGAATTGTTCGCTATAATCCTAGGTTGAACTAAAATACAGGTTGTATTGGTTAGTATTATATGCGGTGATAACATAATAAGTTTAAAAGGTGGCAGTGAATTGGTATATTTGAAGGTTGATTGTTGTATGTTTGAATGACGGTTGGTTGCTTGATTGATTGTTGGTGTCGGCTTGAGCCCGACTGGTAGTCAATAATATAAAAGAGATGCTGCCCAAATTTTCAGAAATTACCCTACTTTTGAATATAGAAAGTATATTTCCGTGTGTTATTGATATTCATATTGATACTCCAAACAACTGTGATCTCAGTTCTTCAACGAGATTGTTACTGCCAATCTGACTATATATAATTAGTCTTTGATTTCGTTTAGCTAGTCATCACTTGGTACAATTGATCAATTAAGTTAGTTAATTGGTTAATTTTTTTCCAATTAATGGTTATTTAGATGGAAATCGATTCCAATTAGATTAAGTCAAATTTTGATGTGACTTTCTAATTCGAAATCAAAGCAATGAGGAATTTGAAAAAATAACGTATGAACACCAGTAGAATTTAGAAGTTGCCGCAAGTGCATTAGGCTTTACTTGGATGAATATGCATTTGTAAAAGATAAAAGAAATAAAAAGTTATTTGTATGAACAAGTGAGAAAAATGTTTTCCAAGAACTAAAGATTGAAGATAGAGCAAAGGGAAGGAAGGAGAGGATGAATGGAGGCGGACTAAAGAGGAGATTAATAATCACACCAATATGGATTTTATTAGACAGTCAAAGAGATTTTATCATCTGCAACAAAGTTTTATCAAAGGATGTCTTGTTTCTAAATTTTTTTGATAATCATACAATAAATGATTTGTCAAGTATTTCTGTTTTGGATAAAGTATGAGATACAGTTTTAATTCAGTTTCCGATTGATGTCGATACTTAGGTTGTTGTTAAATATCGAAAGTGGTATTAATATAGATGATTGATGTTTACTTCAGAATGGGATATTGTGAGCATCAAAGTTCGTATTAATATCTAATTTGATATGACAGCAAAATGAGTATAAATGTCAAGAGTTCGGTTTCGAAGGAGCTATGAGAAAGAAGAACGGAAATAAGAAAGGAAGTGGAATCAAAAAGGGTGATGAAGAAACTTTATAAGATGCCAAGATTACCTCCAGATCGAGAAATCAAATTCACTATTGATTTGGCACCGGGGACTGAAACAATTTTAAAAGCCCCATATCGAATGTCGCCTGTTAAAATGAAGGAATTAGCAAAGCAATTGCAGGATCTTCTCGACAAAAGAATTATAAGGCCCAATATATCCCCATGGGGTACACCAGTGTTGTTCGTGAAGAAGAAAGACGGTAACATGCGATTATGTATCGATTATCGTGAGCTGAATAAGTTAACTATCAAGAACAAATATCCGTTATCCCGAATCGATGACTTATTTGATTAACTGAAAGGAGTGACATGGTTTTCGAAAATTGATTTAATATCGGGTTATCATCAATTGAAGATCAAGGCGGAAAATATTCCAAAGACTGCGTTCCGAACGAGATATGGATATTACGAATTTCTTGTGATGGTATTTGGACTAACTAATGCAACTGCAACATTCATGGATTTGATGAATCGAGTATTCAAGAAGTACCTGGATAAGTTTATCATTGTATTTATTGATGACATCTTGAACTATTCGAAGGCGGAAGAAGAACATGCAGAGCATCTAAGAATGACATTGGAGACATTAAGAAAGGAGCAGCTTTATGTGAAGTTTTCAAAACGCGAATTCTGGTTGAAGGAAGTGCAATTCTAGGACGTATCATTAGTATGGAAGGAATTCAGATGGATCCAGCGAAGATTGAAGCTATTTTAAATTGGGAAAGGCCGAAGACTCCGACGGAAGTTAAAAGTTACTTGGGATTAGCAGGTTATTACAGAAGATTTGTCAAAGATTTTGCAAAGATAGCCACACCATTGACAAAGTTGACCCGAAAGGATGAAAAGTTCGAATGGAACGAGACATGCGAAGAAAGTTTCCAAGAATTGAAAAATCAATTGGTAACCGCGCCTGTACTTATTTTACCTGACGATCAAGGAGATTTTGTCATTTACAGTGACGCTTCTTATCGAGGACTTGGATGTGTTTTGATGCAACATGGTAACGTAATCACATACACTTCTAGACAGTTAAAGCCACATGAGCAAGAATATTCGACGCACGATCTCGAACTAGCAGCAATTGTATTTGCATTGAAGCTCTGGAAACACTATCTATACGACGAATGATGTGAGATTTACACGGACCATAAAAGTTTGAAATATATTTTCACGCAGAAAGAACTCAAAATGCGACAGCGACGCTGGCTAGAATTAATCAAGGATTATGACGTTTCAATCAATTATCATCCAGGCAAAGCTAATGTAGTAGCAGATGCGCTGAGTCGAAAGGAACGATTGAACTTGTTAACATTTTCAGAAGACTTGATTAAGGAATTCGATAAATTGGAAATTGAAGTTCGTATTCCAAAAAGTTCTACTGAAATGATTTATGCCATGACTTTTCAGCCAGAATTATTGGAGAAGATAAGAAGGTGTCAAAAAGAAGTAATAAATCAGGAAATCGACAATTTGACAGGAGAAGAGATTACCAGCCAGAAAGATGATTAGGGAATTTTTTGAGTTGCTTCGAGAATCTGGATACCTAACGTACCGGAATTGAAAGAGGAAATTTTACAAGACGCTCATAGTTCAAGATATTCAATTCATCCCGGAAGCACCAAGATGTACAGAGATCTGAAAGAAAACTTTTGGTGGCCAGATATGAAGAAAGAAATAGCGGAATGGGTCAGTAAGTGCTATACGTGCCAAAGGGTTAAAGCTGAACATCAACGTCCGAGTGGATTACTACAACCACTAGATATTCCAGAATGGAAATGGGAGCACTAGGCTATGGATTTCGAAGTAGGACTTCCAAGAACTAAAGCAAATCACGATGCAATTTGGGTTATTATTGACAGATTAACGAAGTCAGCACATTTCCTTCCGATCAACGAAAGGTTTTTACTGGACAAGTTAGTGCACTTATATCTCAAGGAAATCGTGATGTGTCATGGAGTACCTGTATCTATTGTATCGGATCAAGATCCCCGTTTTAATTCGAGATTTTGGAGATAATTCTAGGAATGCCTAGGAACCAAGTTAAACATGAGCACCGCTTAACATCCACAGACGGACGGGTAAAGTGAAAGGACTATTCAGACAATTAAAGAGATGTTACATGTTTGTGCAATAGATTTTGGAAGGCAGTTGGGATAAGTACTTACCACTAGTGGAATTCTCGAACAACAACAGCTATCATGCGAATATCGGGATGCCACCTTAGGAAGCTTTATATGGAAGAAAATGCATATAACCTACATGTTGGGATAAAGTTGGAGAACGCAAATTTCTAGGCCCAAAAATAATTCAGCAGACCAAGGAAAAGGTAGAACTTATTCGCAAGTGATTCGAAGTAGCACAGAATCGACAGCGTAAATGTGCAGATCCAGCCAGAAGGGATGTGGACTATCAAGAAGGAGAGCATGCACTGTTAAAAGTCTCTCCATGGAAGGGATTGACTAGATTTGGCCACAAGGGCAAGCTAAAGCCTCGTTACGTCAGTCCATTTGAAATTCTGAAGAGAGTCGTAAAAGTCGCGTACGAATTAGTTTTACCGCCATATATGCAGCATATTCATAATGTATTCCATGTGTCCATGCTTAAGAAGTATAATCCTGATACAAGACATGTAATATAATATGAGTCAATAGAACTTCAGGCAGATTTGTCGTATGTAGAGTAGCCGATAAGAATTTTAGATGGGCAAGAGAGAGTATTAAGAAATAAGTCTGTACCATTAGTAAAAGTTCTGTGGAGAAATTTCGTGGTTGAAGAATCAACCAGGGAGCTTGAGAGTGATATATTAGAAAGGTATCCTCAGTTATTTTCATAGCGTGATTCTGAGGACAGAATCATATTAAGGGGGGAGAATGTAACGACCGAGAAAATTACGTTTGTATTATATTTTAATAAAGATATTTATGTGTATTATTATGTAATTAAATGTGTTAAGTCTTAAAACCCTAATTGCTTTGTGCTACATGTTGTCTATTTTGATCAGAATATAATTCGGGTATTTACTGAATATTTTATCGTAAGTTATATGTTTTATATCAAAACCCGTATAGCTCAAACAATGTTTTAAAAGCCCGTATTTCAAACAAAAATATTGGCCCTATTTTTCCAAGAACGACCTATACCATATCGCTATTCTGAACCCCTAGACGTTTTACAAATTTACCTCGCTCACGAAAAATGACTTTTCTGGACCCCTTCGGGAGTCAAAAACCCCCACAAAAATCACATTTTTATTTTTATATGATCATGAAATTATCAAACATCATTTTTCTTTGCATCTTTGTAATATTCACAATTTTTAGGAATTTTTGGCATATATTTTGTATTTATTGGATATTTAAAAAAAATCATTATTGATACCCAAAAATTATAAAAATTGGGGCCAAATATTTTTATTAGATGTGTAATTAGCCCCTTAATTTTATTTAGAGGTATTATTTTCATAAATATAAATAGCTGGATTTTTATTGATTATTCATTAATTAATTATTAAAAATCAGAAAATATAAAAATAGGTTTGGGGGTGAAGTTCTTGTTCTTGAGAAAGCTTGAGAATCAAACAGTGATTTTGGAAGACTTACTAAACCTCTCATTTTGCTCGAGTAACCAAATTAATCCTCTCAAAGAGACGGATCTTTTGACACCAACATCATCAATCGAGGTTGGATATTTGTTAAAATCAATTTATACTGTTCTTGAGCTCAAATTCAGCTATTGATTTTAAGTAATCGTTTGTTTGTTTTGATGTTAGATATAGTTTCCCCCGAGTCTGAGGAATGATTTTGTATGTTTATATGGATCGTTTAACCCCTGGATTGTTATGACACCTTGTTCTTGGTTTTTCGATTTTTTATTTCATTTTTTAGGATGTATAGATGTTTGTGATTGATTCTGATTATTGGAAATGATTGTAGAGGTCTGTAGCTTCGATTTGGTATGTGTTTTGTGAAGTTTTGATTTGATTTAATGGAAGGTCATTTTTCCGACAAAACCCATCGGAAAAGCTCAGATTTTAGCCGGAGATGGCTGTACGCCTAAATCGGGTTTGCCGGAAAACGGGGGTCGTGGCTGGAGCTTTTTCCAGTTTCCAGCGGGTGATAAGTGGCATTTTATACCACTTAGAACGTCTTATAATGGCTTCAATTGATGTCTTGAAATCAAGTATTTTGTGTATTTGATCTGTTTTTCTAGTTTTTATGCATTTCTGGGTATTAATTGCATTTCTGGAGAGATTTCATCAAGAATAAGCCTTGGTATGTGTTTGGCATTGCAAGCGGGAAGATAGGAGCAGAATACAGCAAGAAATGGGAGAAAAACAGAGCATTTTCCAGAAGGGGTCTGAGCGCCCGCTCAGCTCTGCTGAGCGACCGCTCAGGGACAAAATTTTAGAATAATTATTTTGGACTCCTGGTTCTGTTTAACTTCCAACTTCTGAGTTAGCTGGGTTTTATTGGACTCCTATATAAGTAGTTTTCAGAGACGTTTCACAAAGGTTGGATCGTAGTATTAATCAAGGAGCGAGGAGATAAGGAAAAAGACCATTTTAGCACACCGCAACGAAGATGAAGCATATTTTCTTGTGATTCTTTAGTTCGTTATAACGTTGGATGCTAGTTTTCTTTAATTTGAACCTATTTACTCTTGTGACGTACTCTGGTTTAATAAAAGTAGTTTTAGTTATTATTCTCGTGTGTTATTATCATGTTTTCATATGAACCCATGATGATGATGAGTGCTATCATGGGCTAATCGTGATCATGGGGTCGTAACGGATTTACTATTGAATTCTTTAGTTAGTTGTTTAATACCTTAGTGTGTGATGATTGTATGATATCTAGTATTGGTTGTGCTTATTCATCTTATGTGTGTCGCGAACATATAAGATAGGGTGTTAATCTCTTGTGAAGCGACGGTGGATCTTGAGATTTAGAACTTGCCATGCTAGCATAGGTTCATGTACGAGTATGCATGATTAGTGGATAACTCTAACCGTTTTATTTGCCCTATGTAATCAAAAGGAATAACTTGTGCTTAAATCGTTATGTTGTCAATTTCTGTAGACATATAGGGACTCAACATAATTGATGCCTATTCAACTTCTATCTTAATTGTGGATGCTTGGTAGAATGGTATTAGTACAATGAAAGCTGGCTTTTATCAGTTTCGTGTTGTTCGATTAATATCATCAATGTTGCATGCTAAGGGTAATAACAATGACTATTGAAGGAAGTAGTAATGAAGTTATGATCTCATGTGTGTTTTAATATTGTTAATTCAAGTGTCAATTAAGTGCTTAATTCTCGTAGTTAATTGTAGTTAATAATTAGTTAATCAAATCTAAGTGTTATTGTTTTAACATTGAGAAGTAATCATACATTGGTGAGTGAGTGTAATTGAACATAATTAGTCTGAGTCTCTGTGGGAATGAACTAGAAAGTATTTTATATTACTTGTAAACGCGTATACTTGCGTGTATTATTAGCGCGTGTTTTCGCCCTAACAAGTTTTTGGCGCCGCTGCCGGGGACTCGGCGTATTTGTTTAGTTTATGTACTTACCATCAGTGGTCATTAGGACTCAGTGATTAAGACGTTTTACTTATTGTTTCCGATTCTGTTTCAGGTACTTTAGCGAGCGTTTATGCAAACACGTTCTCATACTCACAAGAGGACTTTAGATACGGCTAAGGAGACAGACGAAGTTCTTGATATTCCGGAGAAGATAGATTTTGAAGATTCGGATTCAGGAAGTGAGCAGAAAGAGCCAGTAATCATGGGTGATCGTATAGTTCCGGCAGATCCAGCTCTTATGGACTTTTCTCAGCCTAAAATTGATGACATTCAGTCTAGCATCATGCACCCGGCTATTGAGGCCAATAACTTTGAAATCAAGCCGGGCACTATTCAGATGGTGCAGAATTCCGTTTCTTTCGGAGGTACTGCGACTGAAGACCCCAACATGCACATAAGGAATTTTGTCGATATCTGTAGTACTTTCAAATATAATGGTGTGACTGATGAGGCTATCAAGCTGAGACTTTTCCCATTCTCACTGAGGGATAAAGCTAAGGACTGGTTACATTCTGAACCAGCTGGGTCAATCACTACTTGGAAAGATCTTGCGCAAAAGTTTTTGGTGAAGTTTTATCCAATGGCGAAGACTGCGGCTATGAGGAGTGCTCTTACTCAGTTTGCGCAGCAACCTACAGACTCTATGTGCGAAGCTTGGGAGCGCTACAAGGAGATGTTGAGAAAGTGTCCACATCATGGTATGCCTGATTGGATGGTGATCACTGGTTTCTATAATGGTTTGGGGGGCCAATCTCGGCCTATGCTCGATGCAGAAGCTGGAGGTGCCTTGTGGGCCAAAAGCTATACTGAGGCTTATAATCTTATTGAGACTATGGCTGCAAATGAGCATCAAAACCCAACTCAAAGGATGATGCATGGGAAGGTTGCAGGTATTCTGGAAGTTGATCCAGCTACAGCTATTGCAGCACAGCTCCAAGTGCTGTCTATGAAGGTCGATTCTCTAGCCACCTATGGAGTCAATCAGATAGCTATGGTCTGTAAGCTTTGTGCAGGTTCTCATGCTACGGATCAGTGTTCTCTTGTTAATGAATCTGTTCAGTATGTGAACAATTATCAGTGACCGCAGCAGCCTATACCAGCTACTTATCATCCTAACAACAGAAATCATCCAAATTTCAGCTGGAGTAATAATCAGAATGCTATTCAGCAACCGTATCAGCAAGGCGTAAGTAAACAGTTCAATCCACCTGGATTCCAGCAACCACAACATTATACTCAAAGGCAATCATATCCTCAATAAGGAGGTGCAGCTCCACCCTCTAGTGCTGATTTTGAGGAACTTAAGCTGTTGTGCAAAAGTCGGGCGGTTTCTATTAAGACCTTGGAAAATCAAATCGGTCAAATAGCTAATGCAGTGCTCAATTGTCAACCTAGCACACTTCCCAGTGATACTGAAGTGCCAGGCAGGAAGGAAGCTAAAGAGAAAGTCAAGGCTATCACCTTAAGGTCTGGAAAAGTTGCTGATGCTGAAAAAGCAAAAGCAGGAGAAGCTGAAGCTGGTGATGAAGAAGCTAAGCAAAAGGAGAAAGCGGCGGTACCAAGGAAGACTACTGTTGAACACACTCTGCCTGAGGGTAATACAGGGGAGAAACAGCTATATCCTCCACCACTTTTCCCTAAGAGATTGCAACAACAAAAGCTGGATAAGCAGTTCGGTAAGTTTCTGGAGGTGTTCAAGAAACTTCACATCAATATACCTTTCACTGAGGCTCTGGAGCAAATGCCTAGTTATGTGAAATTTATGAAGAGTATTCTTTCAAGGAAGGTGAAACTGGATGAACTTAAGACCGCTGCTCTAACGGAAGAATGCAGTGTTGTGCTACAACAAAAGTTACCTCCAAAGCTTAAAGATCCAGGTAGCTTCACCATTCCTTGCACCATTGGCAAGTTGTCTTTTGACAAGTGCCTGTGTGATTTGGGAGCAAGAATCAATCTGATGCCGTTGTCGATCTTTAAAAAGTTGAACTTGCCTGATCCAAAGCCCACCTACATGTCTCTACAATTTGTTGATCGTTCTATTACATACCCACGAGGCATAGTGGAGGATGTGCTAGTAAAGGTGGATAAGCTCTTCTTTCCTGCAGACTTTGTTATTCTGGATTTCGAGGAAGATAAGAAGATTCCCATAATCTTGGGGAGGCCTTTCTTGGCCACAGGCCGCACCTTGATAGATGTGCAGAAAGTTGAATTTACTATGAGGGTGCAGGATCAGGATGTGACATTCAATGTATTCAAAGCGATGAAATTCCCTACAGAAGACGAGGAGTGCTTAAAGGTGGATTTGATTAATTCTGTGGTTACTTCAGAACTTGATCATATGCTAATGACTGATGCATTAGAGAAGGCCTTAGTGGGGGATTTTGACAGTGAGGATGAGGATGGCAATGAGCAACTACAATATCTAAATGCTTCTCCCTGGAGGAGAAAGCTAGACATGCCATTTGAATCTCTTGGTACTTCTGACCTCAAAAATGCTGAAGGAAAACTCAAACGATCTATTGAGGAAGCACCTACCTTGGAGCTTAAACCATTGCCTGAACACTTGAGGTATGCTTTTTTAGGTGATGCATCTACTTTACCTGTTATTATTGCATCTGACCTTTCAGGTAGTGAGGAGGACAAGCTCTTGAGGATCCTGAGAGAATTCAAATCGGCTATAGGATGGACTATAGCAGACATTAAAGGGATCAGCCATTCGTACTGCATGCATAAAATTCTGCTAGAGGAAGGTAGTAAGCTGACTATTGAGCAACAGCGCAGACTTAATCCTATCATGAAAGAAGTGGTGAAGAAAGAAATTCTGAAATGGCTGGATGCAGGAATCATTTATCCTATTTCTGATAGTTCTTGGGTGAGCCCTATGCAATGTGTACCTAAGAAAGGAGGTATTATTGTGGTAGCAAATGAGAAGAACGAGCTCATCCCCACTCGAACAGTCACCGGATGGAGGGTATGCATGGACTACAGAAAGTTGAACAAGGCCACAAGGAAGGATCATTTCCCTCTTCCATTTATTGATCAGATGCTTGACAGGTTGGTCGGTCATGAGTATTATTGTCTTCTGGATGGTTATTTGGGGTATAATCAGATATGTATTGCACTAGAGGATCAAGAAAAGACTACTTTCACCTGCCCATTTGGCATATTTGCTTTTCGCAGAGTTTTGTTTGGCTTATGTGGCACACCGGCCACTTTTCAGAGATGTATGATGGCTATGTTCTCTGATATGATTGGAAATAATGTCGAGGTGTTCATGGACGACTTCTCCGTCTTTGGACATTCGTATGATGAATGTTTGAATTATCTTCGTGCTATGCTCAAAAGGTGTGTGGAAACTAATTTGATGCTCAATTCAGAAAAATGTCACTTTATGGTGCGTGAAGGCATACTTCTTGGGCATAAGGTTTCTAGCAAGGGTCTTGAGGTGGACAAAGCCAAGGTGGGAGTCATTGAAAATCTTCCACCACATATTTCTGTGAAAGGAATTCGTAGTTTTCTTGGTCATGCGGGTTTTTATCGGCGTTTCATCAAGGACTTTTCGATGATATCTAAGCCGTTGTGCAACTTGCTTGAGAAGGATGTGCCTTTCAAATTTGATGATGAATGCTTGACGGCATTCGAGACTCTCAAGAAGAGTTTGATAACTGCACCACTCATTACAGCACCTGATTGGACTGAGCCTTTTGAGATGATGTGTGATGCGAGTAATTATGTGGTGGGCGCAGTTCTTGGGCAGCGCAAGAATAATCTCTTTCATGTGGTCTACTATGCTAGCAAGACCTTAAATGGAGCTCAAATGAACTACACCACTACTGAGAAGGAGCTCTTGGCTATAGTCTTTGGTTTCGAAAAATTTCGATCTTATTTGCTTGGGACAAAGGTGACAGTGTTCAGTGATCATGCGGCCATTCGCTATTTGGTTTCCAAGAAGGATTTGAAACCTAGACTCATTCATTGGGTGCTCTTGCTACAAGAATTTGAGTTAGAGATCAAGGATCAAAAAGGTACTAAGAATCAAGTAGCTGACCATCTCTCTAGATTGGAGAATCCCGAGTCTACTTCACATGATAAGACATTGAACAACGAATCTTTTCCGGATGAGCAGTTGTTCGCAGTTCAGGAGGAAGAGCCATGGTTCGCAGATATTATGAATTATCTTGTCAGCAATATAATGCCTCATAATTTGAATACAGCTCAAAAGAAGAAGTTTTTGCATGAGGTGAAGTGGTATATGTGGGATGAACCGTATTTGTTTAGACAGGGAGCTGACCAGATCATCAGGAGATCTATCCCATTCTGTGAGACGGAGGGGATATTACGAGACTGCCACTCCACAGTTTATGGTGGACATTATGGTGGTGAGAAGACGGTAGCTCGTATTCTGCAAGCAGGTTTTTTCTGGCCTACTTTGTTTAAGGATGCTCATCAGTTCATTTTAAGGTGTGATCGTTGCCAAAGAGTGGGAAATCTTACGAGAAATGATGAGATGTCGTTAAATGTGAAGCTTAAAGTTGAGGTCTTTGATATTTGGGGAATCGATTTCATGGGGTCATTTGTCTCGTCCTGCAATAATCAGTACATCTTGTTGGCAGTCGATTATGTCTCAAAATGGGTAGAACTCAAAGCTCTGCCGACGAATGATGCAAAGATAATGTTGAATTTTCTTCATAAGCAGATTTTTACAAGGTTTGGAACGCCACGAGTATCATAAGTGATGAGGGGTCGCATTTCTGCAACCATAAGTTCACTTCTATGATGCTGCGCTATAATGTGAATCATCGTGTTGCTACTGCCTATCATCCGTAAATGAATGGTCAAGCGGAAGTGTCTAATAGAGAGATCAAGCGCATTTTAGAGAAGGTTATTTGTCCGTCAAGGAAGGATTGGTCTTTAAAGCTCGATGAAGTTGTTTGGGCTTACAGAACAGCATATAAAACTCCACTTGGGATGTCCCCGTTTTAACTTGTGTATGGTAAGGGATGTCATTTACCTGCGGAGCTTGAGCATAAGGCCTACTGGGCGTTGAAGAAGTTAAACCTGGATCTAGATGCAGCTGGAAAGAAGTGAATGCTTCAGCTAAATGAACTTGATGAATTTCGACTCCAAGCGTACGAGAACAATAAAATGTACAAGGAAAAAGTGAAAAGGTGGCACGACAGGAAGTTATATCCTAAGTCATTTGTGCCGGGGCAACAAGTTCTTTTATTCAACTCTCGTCTCCGACTTTTTCCTGGAAAGTTGAAATCAAGGTGGTCTGGACCTTTTATTGTCAAAACTGTGTTTCCACATGGAGCGGTGGAGATTTTTGAGAATGATCGGGACCAAGCATTCAAGGTTAATGGTCAGCGTTTGAAGCATTACTATGGGGACACGGCAAATCGGGAAGTGGTTAGTGCCGTTTTATTGTCAACTTGATTAAGGTACGCTACGTCAAGCTAATGACGAAAAAGAAGCGCTTCTTGGGAGGCAACCCATCATTTGTTGTTACAGGAACCCTTAGAAGTTAGTAACCTATCCAAAACCACAAAAAAATCTAAAAAAACAGGGCAAGGAAATTTTTTTTCCAGAAGACCCCTGAGCGCCGGCTCAGCTCTGCTGAACGACCGCTCAGGGCCCGACTGGAAGAATTTTTTTTTAAATCTTATAAAAATCCAAAAAATCTGAAAAATCCAAAAAAATAAAACACAGCCCCATTACCCACGAATTATCTTCCCATTACCCACGTTTTTAACCCTCAAAACCCACTCCTAATCAAATTTTACCCTAATCTTTACCCTATATATACATACAACTATTCCATATACTCCCCCATACACTTTCAAACCTTAAACTCTCTCCCATATTCAAAAACACAAATCTTAAACACTTTTTCTCAGTTTCAATGACACCCAAGAGATCCAGGACTATTGATAGCAGCAGCACTGTTCCTACTGCTGATTCTTCGAAGGGTACTGCTGCGAGGCCTCGTTTGTTTGATAGGGCTGCTGAGGAGGAGTATACTAGGCTTCTGGGTAAGCCGATTTTGAAGGAGAGGGGATTCTTACCATCGGGGAGGGATGGTGAGTTGTTGCCAATGATTGCTGAAAAAGGTTGGATTGCTTTATTTGAGTCACCAGAGGCAGTTCCGATGAGCGTTGTTCGCGAGTTCTATGCGAACGCGAAGGCTGAAAAGAATGGGTATTCTGTTGTGCGGGGGATGACGGTGGATTATCACCCTGCGGCGATTCGCCGTGTGATTGGGCAGAGACAGAAGAAGCCCACAGAGGAGAATTGGAACGAGAAGACTGCTGAGGATTTTGACTTGGATTTAATTTATGCTACTCTCTGTAGGCCGGGCATAGTGTGGACTTTCAAGACTGGGACTAACGAGTATCGCCATTTTCCGGTGATTGCGATGAATAGGTATGCCCGTGCATAGAATGCCTTTATTTGCGCTAATATCCTGCCTACTTTACATGCACATGAGGTTACAGTTGAGCGTGCACAGTTGTTATGGGGTATTTTGAATGAGGAGTACTATGTGGACCTTGGCGAGTTCATCTACCAAGGAATTCTGAAGTTTTTGAGGGGTGCTAAGCACATGAACATCCCTTATGTATCCACGGTTATAAAGCTTTGCCGAGCAGTGGGAGTACAGTGGTCGTCTCACGAGCAGTTGCAGCTGTCGGCCGCTCCTATTGACTCTGGGACTCTGAATGCGATGCAGAAGTGGACTGGTGGAGAGCCCGAGGAGCATGGGCTGGGTTATCATCTTCTAGGAGGGCGTCCAGCACGCGGTGCTACCATGGCGAGACCAGGGCGTGATGAGGCTGGTTCTTCTAGAGCTCAGGAGGGTGCTAGGATGGCTGATGCCCAGTATAGAAGGCTGTCGAGGAGGATGGATGCTATGTACGAGACGCAGAGCAGGTTTGCTCAGGAGCTCACCCTTGCGCTTGGGACAGCTTTTAGAGGCCTTGGAGCTGACATCCAGTGGCCTGTTTTTGGTGACGACTCTGCATATCCGCCTCCTGATACTCCACCCTCTGAGGGTGATGATGATGATGATCTCTCCGAGTAGGTATACCCTGTGTTCCTTTCTACTACCTTCACTGGGGAGAGTGAAGATTTTAAGTTTGGGGGTGGTAGTTAAGGAATATTTTGTGTATGTGTCATATAGTTGCATATTCATGATAGTTTAAGTTCATATAATTGCATATTTCTACCATAAATTTTTTTTTTAATTTATAGCTTTATTTATCATGTCATGTAGCTCATGCATATATCATGATCCCTTTTGCGTTGCTTTGCCAATTGATTTGTGATATTGATGCAAGTGTAGTGATAGCGTTAAAGTGATGTTGAGTCTTGTAGGTTGACATGCATGCTAGAAACACTTGTAATTTCACTAAGTCTTAGAGAATGCTTAAGGACTAGATTGTTGTTATGGTTTAATGGTTTTCAAGGTTAATCTATTGATTATGCTTAGAATTTATAATAAGTTCTTAGTGATAAAAGACATGAAAAGAAAAATTGGAGTAAAAAGTGGAATTCATTGCTAATTGCGGCTAGGCGTCAAATGGCTAGTAGCCGGCTCGTATTTTTATGCGAGTAGTTTAGGGTTGAGCAAGATGGAGCGAAACGCACTTGCTTAGAAATTTAAAAAAAAAAGAAAAAAAATATATATAAAAAAAAATAAAAAAGAAAAGAAAAAATAGAGAGTTAATGCATAATTGATCACGAGTGGGCTCTTTGGTATTCGAGTTATTAAGTTCTTAGGGGACTTTGTGCCTAGTGACCTAAGGCTTTTATAGTCTGGGATCCGCTAACCTAACGCTCGCTACATGGATACCATTGCATAAGTCTTTTGTGGACCTCACTCATTGCACGGTCAAATAAGCATTTGTTTGTTATGATAAATAAAAAGCATGATTCCGTAATAAGCTCCAGAAATCTTGAAGTGTTATAAGACATTTTGTGCCTAGAATTTTATTCTTCGTATAATCATGTGATTACTTTGAGGATAGTCGAGTTATGATAATTGATCTAATTTCGAGGCATATCTGTTAAGCATCCGCACACACTACGTTTCCAGATGTATGTTAGTTTGCATGCTTTGATGATCTTTATTCGCCTAATTGCATTTGTTGAGATGTCGTAAGTTGGTTGGTTTGGTCGTAGTAAGGGGGGATCGCTGCATTTCATATAGATTGCATTCATGCATGTTTTTGTTTTTTTTTGAGTCTGTGACGCTTGAGGACAAGCATCGATTTAAGTTTGGGGGTGTGATAAGTGGCATTTTATACCACTTAGAATGTCTTATAATGGCTTGAATTGATGTCTTGAAATCAAGTATTTTGTGTATTTGATGCGTTTTTCTAGTGTTTGTGCATTTCAGGGTATTAATTGCATTTCTGGAGAGATTTCATCAAGAATAAGCCTTGGTATGTGTTTGGCATTGCAAGCGGGAAGATAGGAGCAGAATGCAACAAGAAACGGGAGAAAAACAGAGCATTTTCCAGAAGGGGTCTGAGCGCCCGCTCAGGAATGCTGAGCGGCCGCTCAGGGACGGAATTTTAGAATAATTATTTTGGACTCCTGGTTCTGTTTAACTTCCAACTTCTGAGTTAGCTGGGTTTTATGGGACTCCTATATAAGTAATTTTCAGAGACGTTTCACAAAGGTTGGATCATAGTATTAATCAAGGAGCGAGGAGATAAGGAAGAAGGCCGTTTTAGCACACCGCAACGAAGAGGAAGCATATTTTATTGTGATTCTTTAGTTCATTGTAACGTTGGATGCTAGTTTTCTTTACTTTGAACCTATTTACTCTTGTGACGTACTCTGGTTTAATAAAAGTAGTTTTAGTTATTATTCTCGTGTGTTATTATCATGTTTTCATATGAACCCATGATGACGATGAGTGCTATCATGGGCTAATCGTGATCATGGGGTCGTAACAGATTTACTATGGAATTCTTTAGTTAGTTGTTTAATACCTTAGTGTGTGATGATTGTATGATATCTAGTATTGGTTGTGCTTATTCGTCTTATGTGCGCCGCGAACATATAAGATAGGGTGTTAATCTCTTGTGAAGCGACGGTGGATCTTGAGATTTAGAACTTGCCATGCTAGCATAGGTTCATGTACGAGTATGCATGATTAGTGAGTAACTCTAACCGTTTTATTTGCCCTATGTAATCAAAATGAATTACTTGTGCATAAATCGTTATGTTGTCAATTTCTGTAGACATATAGGGACTCAACATAATTGATGCCTATTCAACTTCTATCTTAATTGTGGATGCTTGGTAGAATGGTATTAGTACAATGAAAGTTGGCTTTTATCAGTTTCGTGTTGTTCGATTAATATCATCAATGTTGCATGGGTAATAACAATGATTATTGAAGGAAGTAGTAATGAAGTTGTGATCTCATGTGTATTTTAATATTGTTAATTCAAGTGTCAATTAAGTGCTTAATTCTCGTAGTTAATTGTATTTAATAATTAGTTAATCAAATCTAAGTGTTATTGTTTTAACATTGAGAAGTAATCATACATTGGTGAGTGAGTGTAATTGAACATAATTAGTCTTAGTCTCAGTGGGAATGAACTAGAAAGTATTATATATTACTCCCTCCGTCCCTCCCAATTGTTATCGTTTCTGGGAGAGTGTCCGACACGTATTTTAAGATGAAGAAAAAGTATAGTTCTATAATTTTTTTTTAAATTTTATTTTTCTGAATAAAAGTTTAAACATTCTATTTTTATTCAGAAAAAGAAAATTTTTAAAAAAAGTTATAGAACTATACTTTTTATTCATCTTAAAATGTGTGCCGGACACTCTCCTAGAAACGATAACAATTGGGAGGGACGGAGGGAGTACTTGTGAACGAGTATACTTGTGTGTATTATTAGCGTGTGTTTTCGCCCTAATAGCGGGTCGACCCAGTTCTTGGCGACCCGAATACGACCCGTTTTTCTGAAAATAAAACCCGGTTTTGATCTTTAAAACCCTAAACTAAAATCCTGAATTATGTTTCTTTAAAAATCAAGTTATTTACTTTTATTTTTGCAAATTAGAAATTAGTTTATAAATCATAAAATCAATTAAAAATCAGATTTAAAAATCTGGAAAATTTTATAAATAATTTCTAAATTTTTTTTTTGGAAATTTGAAATTTATAAATTGGTAATTATTTATTTAATTATTTATTAAATTATTTATCTAATTATTATTTACTTATTTATAATTTAATAATTAAGTAAGTATTTAATAAATAAGATTAAATAATTAGATCGAATAATTTGATTAGTAATTTGATAATTAACCAATAAATGTGAGTAACTCGTAATTATTAGAATTGTGTTTCGATGATTAGAAAATTGGTATTCGGGTGTTTGTTTATTTATGCGAACGAAGCGGTAATAATTATGTGTATCGAATAATTAATTCAAATAGTCGATTTAATCGTATAATTGATGATACTTTGTGAATAATTGTAATAATTTGTAATTGATTCGAATAAGTAAGGATTAATTATTTTAAATACAATAAATATTAAATAATTATCTAAAAATATAATTAAGGATTTATTTAATTATAATCGATTATTTATAATTGATTATTAATTAATTAAATATTGTTTAATTTGCAGTAATTAAACCGTTAGTCTGATTTGAGTGAAACGAAGACCCTTAGACTCAGAAAAATGAGACGATTCCATTAAAAATAATTATTAATCAAAATTTATTTCGAAGCGAGTCATCTTGTGATAGTTAATTGCTTGTAGACCCTATTAGGGATCGAATCGCGCCTAATAAATTCCGAAAAAATTATAAATCAAATCAAATAGGGTTAGTTAATACAGGTATGAGTCTAGTATCGATTCTAAAAATAATTATGAGTCTGAAATCAATTATATTCCTTATGTGCGATATGTTTTACATGATTATATGAACCTTATGTGCTATATATATACGTATATATGCGAGTCAGATAAAAACGTATGGGTATACAATTAGGATTACGTGGTATCAATTCGAGATACGCGTATGAAGTAAATTATCTAAACGACTATCTTTCTATGATAGATTCAGTATCAACAAGGCAAATCAAGCAGGAGACAGAAGGCGGTGAGTTGAACAAGGTTAAGTACGCGCCAGGCAAGGTTTTTCCCCTATTCTAAGTTCAGAATAGTGAAATAGACCCCACTTTCCATATCAATTACACATTGATAATTCTTGTTCATATACACTGATATACAATTATTGATTCTTGTTTCTATTTCATTTCGATTCTTGATTTCTCCCAATTTATTGAATCCTCTATGCATATTCTAATATTTTCACCCTTGTTACATATATTATGATACATCCTGATGTAGGGATAGATCAAAATTATTCCTATTATTCCGGATGCTCAGCTTTAGACTGGATGGTTACGATACGGACTGGGTTTTACCCAGACCATTAATTAATAGGCCGTAGTTGCCTGAGTACTCCCCATGTTGGTTGGGTCTATGCAGTTGGGTATAGATCCGCACTGTTTCCTGACTGATCAGCAGGTTATAGTGCATAGTTAGTTCTTGTTTCCTGTCTCATTCATTTGGCACTCGCCAGTAATGGCAATTTATTGTTCCATACAGATACAAATGGTTGTTCAAACCATCAGAATTCGATTTATTTATTTTCTCTTGATACTACATATATTGTTGCAGGCCTATTGAGCAATTTTGGCTCACCCCCTTTTATTGTTATTCCTATTATTTTTCAGTCAAGGTAGAGAATAAAACCCATCAGAACCCGCATAGTCAAGAAGCGAGTCAAGCAGCGGGACCCTCTTATACCAAGGGTGTTTGTCCCTATCTCAGAATAGAGCTTTGAATTACCAGATCAGGTGTAACAAGATAAGTAGTAGTGTTGGTTTGAATAAAAGTTGTTTGATGAGAAATGTAGATAGAATAAAGTTTTGTAATAAAGAGAGTTCTTGAGACAAATTATTTTTAGACTGGTTTGTAATAAATTTAGTGTGTCGTTCTTGTTTTCAACTCTTAACCTTAAAAGATCCTGAGTAGCAGTAGTTCGGGGAAATTATTATATTTATATTCTGCTTGTGCAGGTTTAGTGAGTAGTTAAGATTAATAATGCCCCAAATCTATACCCCGGATTTGGAGGGTGTTATATTCCTTCTTCAACTCTATCTGATGAATTAAGTCAGACTCTAACTGATCATTCCTAAATTTCAAGGTCTTAATTTCAGTTATAAGTCTATCATTTTCTAAAGTCTTATTCTTAAAACTACCATGCAAAGATTTAAGAATAGATTTCAATTCAGATATATTTTCAGTATCAAAAGAGAAGAAAATAGTTTGTACCTTAGGCTCAGAAGCAGCAGAATCATCAAGACTGGCCATCAGTGCATAACATGTATTTTCACCTTCAGAGTCAGAGGAGTCAATCCAATTTTTGCTTGAAGTGATCAGGGCTTTGCTCTTCCCTTTATCATGCTTTATTTTCTTGCACTCTGAAGCAAAGTGACCAGGTTCATCACAGTTGTAGCACTTGATCTTTGTCCTGTCTAGCTTCCCAGCCTTAGAGTCCTTTCCATCTTTTCTCCCAGTTGACTTCTTTTCACCTCCAGTGAACTTCGTCCTGAAGCTTCTGTTGTTCCTAGACTTCCTGAATTGCATTCTCCTGAAGCCCATAATCAGCAATGCGGCCATTTATGACATCAGAATCTGTCATGTTCTCATCATTTTCAGAATCAGTATCATCATCAGGATTTGATGATGAATCATCAGTTTCTGATTCTAGAAAATTATTCTTCTTTCGTACAGCTCCAACAGACTTTTCTTTTGAAGCTTTATCATTAACTTTCAAATCAACAGATTTCCCTTTGCTGCTTTTCCTCTCTCTCCTTTACTGAACCTCCAAATCATGAGTTCTCAGCATGCCATAGACTTCATCCAGAGTAATTACGTCCAGATCATACTGATGTCATATGATTGAAGTCTGAGTCTCCCATTCTTCACTCAAAGGTCTTAAAAACTTGGTGTTTCAATCCTCTCGATCATACACCTTTCCCACCAAAGACAGATTGTTTAGAAGAGTCAGAAATCTGTCATAGATGTCAGTGAGATTTTCATCAGGCTTGGCCTCAAAGTGTTCATATTCTTGAATCAGAACAGCCCTTCTGTTCTTCTTGATGGCCATGGTTCCTTGACATTGAGTTTCAAGAGCATCCCAGATTTCTTTAGCAGTCTTGTAGGCTATGACCCTGTTTGACATCACAGAATCAAGACTGTTATGCAAAATGTTTCTTACCTTTGCATCTTTCAGCACAACTACTTTCTCTTCTGGTGTCCATTCTGTCTTTTCCTTCAGTTGATAGTGTTCAGCAACAATAGGAGTTGCAGGCACCAGTTTTGTTGGCATAAAGGGTCCATCACTGATTACGTCTAGATAATCTGGATCTGTAGCTTCCAGGTACATGAGAATCTTCACCTTCCATGTTGGATATTCAGTCTTTTTCAGAATGGGAATTTTAATGCTTTCATACTTGTTCAGAGACATGTTTAGATCGTTTTTTTATTGTAATGTTTATCAGTGTGCTCTGATACCAATTGTTACCCAGTAAAGATATAATTATTTAAGGGGGGTTGGATACAATTGTATAAATGTTTTGAACAAGTAATAAAATATAACAACTTTTTATATATCTGATAAAAACTGTTACAAAATCCTCTCAAGAAATATTGATGTTCTTGAGAGCTGCTAGGTCGAATGATCCTCAAGTGTTGTTCACTAAGTGATGACCTAAACTGTGTTTATATACTACATAGCTACAACAGATTAATCTAAGATATGCATTATCAAAAACTAACTGAAACTGATACATATCTTAAACTAAACAGATAAAGTCCTATCTCTCAGACGTAACAGATATCTGCTCCACATTATAAGGTACAGAACAAATCCTCTAATGTTGACTGTCTTCAAATACTGATGTCATACAAATCCTGATGACATACCAAATCCTGACGGTACATCAGATCCTGATGACATCCGAACAGCCAGATGCTGAGCTTCTTCTTATCATTGAGAATTTAATATGTAACAGAATCTATGAATCTCGCTTTTGATGAAAGTAAACCACCGGCGAAATATAAAGATCTTGTTGACCAAGAAAATATTGAACAAGATGATATTGAAAAGGTTATTCGACAATTCGAAAATATGGATCTCGGGACTCCCGTACATAAAAATCCATTAGAATTGGACGAAAAGGAAGATGAACTTCCTAAAGCAATTCCCGCTATAAAAAGTCATCCACTAGATAATGTGCTTAGAGACTTAAGGAAGGGAGTTCAAACGCGTTCACAAGTTCAAAACCTTGTGAATCATCTTAGTTTTCTATCTCAAATAGAACCTAAGACCGCGAAAGAGGCTTTATTAGACGAGGATTGGATCTCTGCTATGCAAGATGAATTACTCTAATTTACTCGTAGTAAAGTGTGGGAACTTGTCCCAAAGCCTCATGATACTTCCATAATTGGTACAAAATGGGTATTTCGAAATAAATTAGACGAAAATGGAATGGTAGTTTGAAATAAAGCAAGATTAGTTGCACAAGGATATACCCAAATGGAATGTATAGACTTTGATAAAAAAAAATATGCACCGGTAGAAAGAATTAAATCAATTTGAATGCTATTGGCTTATGTTTGTCATAAAAACTTCAAAGTCTATTAGATGGATGTGAAATCTGCATTCTTAAACGGATTTTGGAAGAGAAAATATATGTGAAACAACCTCCTGGGTTTGAAAATGCAACACATCCCGACTATGTCTATAAATTATATAAAGCTCTATATGGCTTAAAACAAACTCCAAGAGCATGGTATAAAAGGTTGAGCAAGTTCCTACTAGACAACAAATTTAAGATGGGAACAACCGATAAAATCTTATTTATGAGATAAGATAAAGATGATATATTACTCGTACAAATATACGTAGATGACATCATATTTGGTTCAACAAATGATGCACTATGTAAAGAATTCTCTGAAAATATGAGTAAGGAATTCGAGATGAGTATGATTGGAGAATTAAACTTCTTTTTAGGATTGCAAATAAGGCAATCTGATGAAGGCATCCATATCTCTCAATCCAAGTATTGTAAAGAGATGTTGAAAAAATTCGAAATGGATAATGCCAAACCCATCTCTACTCCTATGTCTATATCCGATAAATTAACGGAAGATCCAAAAGGAATTCCCGTAGACACAAAGAAATATCGGGGAATGATCGGTAGCTTGCTCTATATAACTACAAGTCGTCCTGATATTCAATATAGTGTTTGTAAGTGTGCTAGGTTTCAAGTAGCACCAAAAGAATCTCATTTATCCGCGGTAAAAAAGATATTGAGATATCTTAAAGGAACCACTGATGTTGGTCTTTGGTATCCAAAAGGAATACCTTTTGACTTAGTATGTTTTTCTGATTTGGACTATGCCGGGCATTTAGTCGATAGAAAAAGTACTAGCGGTACGTGTCAGTTTCTAGGTGGATATTTAGTTTCTTGGTTTTCAAAGAAACAAAATTCCGTATCCATCTCAACAATCGAGGCTGAATATACAGCATCTGCAAAGTATTGTGCTCAAATACTATGGATGAAACAAACACTAACTGACTATAATATAAAATTTAATGTGATCTCAATTTTATATGATCATACGAGTGCTATTGATCTTAGAAAAAAATCCTGTATTACATTCAAGATCTAAACATAGAGATGTGAGACATCATTTTTTACATGATCATGTTAATAAAGGCAATATAAAAATGATTCATATTGATACTGAGATCAATCTCGCTGACATATTCATAAAACCATTAAATTCTAAAAGATTCACTAAACTCCGCTTGGATTTAGGAATGTTGGAATTTATAAAATAATGCTTCATATAAATATTCATAAATAGAGTGAGAATAATTGAGAATTATAAAATGATCTCATTGATAAGGATATTTTCCCGATCAAGTTATTAAGTTTGTCTAAAACTCATATTTATCAATAAAGAAATTTATTGATCAGGTTAAGATAACTTAAAGGGTTAAGATAACTTAAATAGCCCAGATTAACCGAGAAATTAAACTTAATCGAGTGAATATTTATAATTTCATAAGATTTATAAATATTTAGAAGTTATTCTCATAATATATATATATATATATATATATATATTACTAGATAAATACTTAAATATATATTTATATATATATTTATTATTTGATCTTAATATATATATTTTTAATAAACTATAGAGATATGTATTTACTATCTAAATAAATATTTAATAATATGAGTTATTTAGATATATATATATATATATATATTATAAAATACTCTTATCAATATTTATTTATGGACCAGCCCAACAAGGAAATTTTTTAGGCCCATATATTTATAAAGTCCAAGAACAATTTCAGCAAAATTATATAAGGATAAATATATAATAGTCCAACTATTTTGACCCAAACTGATTTTTTTTTTTAAAAAGGCCCAGCCCAATAATAAATTAAACCCAGTTAAAAATCCCCAAATCTGAACCGTTGATCTTAGAAATAGATGAATCCCAGCCGTTCATTTCATAAAATATATATACACTATCTACAGTGTATCGTCACTTAAACCTATTCATTTCTTTCCTTCTCCTTCTTCACCTCTTTGTCGCCTCTCTCGACTGAAAACCCTAGATGAATCTCCGAGCAAAATCGGTTATTTTTCCGATAAAACTTCGGTTAAAAATCTATGATACTATACTTATATATATATATATATATATATTCAACCTATATCTAATAGATTTGATGAAAAACAAGGTTTGGTTGGTTAAAACAAATCGAGGTTTTATGAAATCAATCAACAATTTCTACATAAATTGTTGAGAAAACATCAACTCAAACATAGTTTGATTCATATACACAATCACACACTCTATATTCAATTATGTTATTTCAATTTTGAATAACCCTAACCTTATTTTGTAAGATTATGAACAGGTGAAGACAAAGAAGGATTAAAATTGTATAAAAAGCCCTGTAAAATTGGTTGCATGCGATGTGGGAAGCAGGGATGTTGAATCAATATGTGACTGAGTCAACCAGGTGAGTCCTGACGACTCGGCATAGTCTCAGGAAATGGTAAGAATCAAATCAAACCCTCGAATGCCTGGTAAATTGAATAAAGAGTCGAGGTCTCAAATTATTTGTGAATTAGAGTCCTTGATCGAATGTGATGATTAATTCGTACGACTGTGATTTGTTGTTATGTGGTGCATATGAGAGTTTAATCGAGGAGAATTGTTAAAAGTTAATTTGAATTTTTACGATTAATTGATAAGTGAATGTGATAATTCGATTGTGTTGGCTACTTGATTTTTAATTCAGGATGATTACTCTCAGAAAATTGAAGCTCTATTTTATATAGTTGATTGATACGAAAGTATGATCATTAGTTGGTTGGTGTTTGTAAAGATATGTCTTATATAAAGGGTGATTTCATTCTTAAGTAATTGACTCCTATCTGTGCTTATTTGACAACTGGTGTTACACAAACCATAATACTTGACCGATTCCTTGATTATGTATGTATCATAACAATGAGATTCAACTTATGCAATATACTTAGTAACTTAAGGTATTTAAGGAGAAAAATATCAGTATTAACATGCTAGTATGTCTGTTAAAATTGCTTGAACACCTAAAAACAGAACAAAAGGTAAAACTGACTAATTAACTTAATGGCTTGTGTTAACATGTTTACTTATTTGTTAAATTTAAGATCAGTAAATTTTACAATTTGCTATAATAAGGTAATTTATGAAAAGAATGGTTGACTGATTGAAACATGTATGATTGTTTATTTGATATAATACATTGGCTATTGTGGATTTAAGTACTTCAATTGTTAAAGATCCCACTTCCTTATCTATTTATTCAAATGATTTGACTCTGTGACTTGGGAATTGATCTGATAATGCAAGAAAGGTTGTTAAAATATTCATCTAAGTGATTTCAGTAAGTGTTCAATTTAACTCAGTCACTTCATTGTGAATCTAAAAATGTTGAGTGAATGCATGTTGACAATGTGAGTGGTTTGGTTGAATTAAAATTTTATATGTGTTATCTGTATAATCTAAAGTGAACATTTAGTATATTTAAATAACCTATAAAATCAACTGATTTTTCATAGTTCTTGATTTGTATAAAATGTTAAATCCCAAACAGAAATCAACTGTGAACTTATGTACTTTAATGTATACTCTGCAACTTGCAATAAACCTAAATTCTGAACAATTGTAAGTCACTGTATTATAATATCATCCTTGTCTGTATTCAATGTGTTAAAAGACCTTAACAAATAATAAAAAGTGAAAGTAATGCTATTATACTATGTCAGAGTATTATGTACTAATTATATATGTGATCATATGTCTTTATCATCTGAGTTGGATCTTTAAATTATATAATCCTGAAACAACTGATCCTCATCTAATGACACTGTTAAGGATAACTCTTAACTAATGATTCAGAATATGCTTGGACTGTTAGCCATTGTTTAAACTGTATATCTGATGATTTACAATACATAAACTAGTCTGTAATAATCTAATATAGTTGTTAAATCAATGTATCTTTCATCACTTACTATTATGTGTATATGTGTTCTTGTTTTGTGTTGTATTATGCTAATTTCAATGATGATAGTTGTTGTGTAATCTATCTACTTAAAAGTATTATCAGCTTAATCAGTTATGTGCAAGCTTAAACATAGTTTAATGATTAATAAACAATTGCATAAACACACACTTCCCTCACAGTAAGACCTGGCAAGGAGGCCATGAGCAACCTTGTATCTGGATCACTGATGTGATCAATGGCCACCTAGAAATCTAGGTATTAATAGCAAAAATCTGTGTTTGACCCTTAAAATTATTAATTGATATCTGATATAAATATGATATGAATTAAATGTTACTGATTATTAAATGTTGAATGATTGAGTGATAAGTGTTTGAATGCTAAATTTTGAGTGATTAAATGCATCTTACATTCCTTATGTTGCATTATGTGATACATTGCTTTGAAGTGCACTTACCTTGAAAAATAAATGTAACAGATTTTATATATTTGCATTAAAAACACATCTTTTCTTTCAAACTCACTTCAAGCACAACTATATCCTTAAATGCACTTGTACTGATAGTATAGGCTCTATGTGGTAGAGTAAGCTGTGATATCAACTTTATGTCTCACAGTTTTCAAAAATATGTACTTATGTACTGTACTGTTTTCTAAAGTAGAAACAAAGACAAAGAATTAATACATTCTTTATTCTCTGCTGTACTGGTATATGATCTATGTGTATTAGCTGCATTACATCACTCACTCATATGCATCATCCCAGTATAAATTTGTAAAATAGACTTGGATTTTTGTATAACACAGCCATGCATGCATTAAATGAGTTTCACTATTCATGAACAGTAAATTCTTTTTTTAAAAAAATCTTTTTTATTTTTCAAAATCCCTTTACATCTGTGTTAAAGCGTTATATATATGCATACATATTTTATATGATGCATTCACACACACACTAGGCATTTGCATAACTCCACTTCACTTGCAACATGAACCCAAATGCCAATCCCTATTACCCCAAGCCCAGATCACTGATTGAAAACCCATATCTTCTTGAAGATATGGAGAAAAATCAGTTTCACCATCACAAAACCTCTGCAAAACTGTTCAATCCTCACATCCTAAACACTATCACAAAACACACTTTCCACTTAGACAACTCAGAAGGGGATACAATAATCACACCATTCCTTTTTACCAAAGAAAAAAAATTCAAAATCCTCATTCCCCTAACCCTGGACCAACTAAACCTTTCCAAGCAAAGGTTTACACCAGAATAGCCAATTTCAGACAAGAACCAAACCCAAGCCCAAATATGAACAAACCAAAACCTCCACCACTAAAATTGTCAAATCCATCAAACTCCAAAAAGTTTCTTGAACTCTTAAAAAATGTCCAACCTGGAACTTGTGTGGATGTTAAAGGTGAAGTGGAGTTTATCATTAGAAGGGCTAAGTGGGATGGTTTAATGTGCAATCTAGGAAAGCAGTATTTCATTCATCTCATGGGGGAATTTTATTGCAACATGAACATAATAAAAGGGGTAGAGGGCATCTTGCATTTCACTACTACAGTGAATAGGAAGGTTATCTGTGTAGATAAAAAGAGCATCAATAGAGCACAACATTTACCTCTTCATCTGTGTAAGTTGCCATGTGAGGACATATTCTCTCTGTTTGTGTTTAATAAGTCTGAATTTGAACTTATGGTAGGTATGTTTTGTAAGTATGATGTGCCTGATGGTCTCTGTGATGTCAACTGTGGTATCCATTTCAAACACTTTACTAGCACTTTCCAACACCTTGCTCTAATCATTAGGTCTAATGTTATGCCTAAACCTAATTAGAGCAAGTATTTTGACTTCTTTGATATGAAAATCATGCATATGCTTTACAATTAAAAAAAATCAATTTCAGTATCTCCTATGTTATTCTCTTGAACATGATAAATGCTCATCCTGTTGATCATATGCCATACGGTATGTTAATTTCTTATTTTTTTGCAATCTGCAACATTCCAATGCCTAAAATCTTTGCAAATCTGGTTGATTCTCAAATCACCAATAACCATTTTAGGCCACAAGTGCCCCTAATGCACTGTGAACCTCAAGAGGTCACTCCTGTTGTCATTCCTCAGTTTATTAAAGAGGAAGATGCATTTCTCTCTAAATTTGAGTCTGTCAAGACCATGTTTAATGAACTAAAAATGGAAATTAAGAGAGTAAAAACTGAAAATGATGAGGTTAAGGAGAAGGTAGGAGAACTAGAAGGTGTCACTGCATCTTGCAAACATAAGATTGCATATTCAGAAAACCTAGTTGCATCTACACTAGGGACCAATTGCATGACTGACCAAGAAATTGTCAATTCCTATCAAGTCCCTTTGAGTGAGAACACTGCAATGTATCATGAGTTAGAAGAAGTATGTGTGGGAGCTAGAGGTCAATTGATTGATAATCTGCCTGATTTAATCCATGTTTGTGATGCTGATGGAAATGTGATTGGTTAAGTTTGCATGATTCTGCTGTTTGATGAGGTCTGCTCTGTAATGTTGTGCTGGTACTTGCTGTTATGTACCTCTTTTGCTATTTTCTGATGTATTTGTAGCTTAACAGACTCTATGTTGTCTGAAGACTTATTTATAATGATATATTACTAATCTGAACTTGTATTTATGTACTTGATTTTAAGAAGTGTATGCACTTCTCTGGCTTGTAATGACTTTAAACAGGTTCAAATTCTTGTTCTATATAATTAGTGAACCACACTGATTATTGAGAACACTTTTGGTAATATATCATGGCATGTTTTGTTACAACTGTGTAAATTTGTCATTATATATCTTATGTAGGAAAAATGGCTACATTATCTTGATTATTTATTATGTTGTGATAAAACTGCTAGTATAGTAGTACTTAGTAAATTGATGCACTATACCATGCAAAGTATCATGCATTATTCAAAAAAAACTTTATTTGAAAATATGAGTAATTCTGATTTATATAAAAGTGATATTTGCAAAAATCAGCAATCAAAATATATGTTTTCTCTAACCACTATGCAGAATCTTCAAAGTTTATTAACTTAAAATGATGTAGAATCCACTGTATTTACTATGTCCTGACATTTTATCAATGCATATGTAATCTATTCTTTAAATCATGAATAAACAACAATATCTGTCTTTACAACCTTTATGTGTTATTAAGTCTGCAGGATTACCTAAGGATGGTTCTTGTATGGTATCTAACTAACTTGCAGGAAAAACACACTCATGCCAAAAGCTCAAGTCTGTTCAAAACATCTTCTCCAAGCAATGTGTCAGAATCAGCAAGGCTTTCTCAGTTAAAGGTAAAGTAGGTATAAATTATCCACTTCTGATAATTCTACTTCACACACACACACACCAGATTGTTGTATTCCAGTGTCAAACCAATCCCACATCACCTTTTGTGTTAGTTGAATGTATTAGAAGATATTGACTGTCAATGTTACTGATTTAGGTAATTGTATTAAGAGTAGTCTCTGTTTAGTAAATCAGTAATATTAGAATGTATTAGTTGTTCGGTTTTGTAAAATTGTGCATGGCTTCTGTTATTAACTTGTATCTATTTGAGACAGAACTCTAGATTGTAGTAGACTGGTGCAATGTATTAGAATGTGTTAGATTCACAAACCTATAAGAATCCAGTTGTACAACATATTTGAACTCATGATGTAAATTGAACTCACTGCGATGCTTGATCTATATAAAACTTAATATGTGTAATACTCATTTCTTTTTAATAACCAAGATACATGTACTTATGAAATTTGACCTAACAAATGTTTGAACCATATGCTATGACTTAAAAGATTAAATGTAATCTTTGTTTAGCACTATATATATTCTTTTTGCCATGTCACAAACAAAAGGGGAAGAGAAATTAGACCCCTCTTTTACAAAAATTAAAAATTTTGCTACTTTTGCTAGATTACGATCTATCTGTGCTTCTATTTTTTATGATAAATCTAACAAATCATTTTGCAGGATTTCAAGAAAAGAGCTTAAACCTCTAAGAGTTTAAATGTTTATGTGCAAAATAGTTTTTTTTAAAAACTCATGCATACACCAAGGGGAAGCACACACTGTTAATTTTATGTTTGTTTGGAAAATACTAAAAAGGGGAAGATTGAAAGGATATCTTCTATATATTATTTATTTTGGTATTTGTACGATTAAACATAAAATTAAGTACACATAGATCCTCTCCATTAGGACATGAATTTAATTGATCCAAATCAGAGTTAAAAAGTCAAACTAGCAAAATCATTTCTTTCAAAATATATTTATATCACATATATATAAGAGATATTCCAGGTTTTCAAAATATCAAAATTATATCTATTATGGAATATATCTCTAAGGCAATATGATCAAAGAAGAAATATCAAGATATGACATTTCTTAGATCTGTGTTGCAACAGGAATATGGCAACAAGCTCGAATAAGGTATATATCAGAAATATTCTTTAGAGGTCTCGTGCTATATCAAAAATATTTTACTATTCACTCCAAAATATATATACATATATAAAAAGAGTTTTTATTCAAAGAGTATTAATATTCATGGTTGGAATATTAATATCCAGGTGTATAGCTCATTTCATGTACACCTACAATAATTTTCTCTCATTTCGTAAAATCAGCATTTCTCGGAGAAAATTATTTAAAAATACTCATAAATATTTCCTAACATCCAAATATATTTTATATATTAGGAAATATATTTTAAGTATATATTCAAGTCAAAATTTTGGTCAAAATATCCATCTCCTTCATTTTCAAGACCAATGATATTTTTACTCGGAAGAAAAGGCTGACAGAACAGTTTTATTTTAGATAAAATACTTACACATGCTAAAAAGACTTGAAATTTGGTATGTATCTTTTAAATGGTATTTTTTAAGTATGGTAAAAATTTCGTAACATTTAGAGAATTTTTGTCCATGCACAAAAATTGAGGCAGTTGGTCCCACAGTTGACCACGTTTGACCGAGCTACCATTGACCAAAGTTGACCAAAATTTGCAGGACTTCATTTTATATTATTTAAGCAACTATCATATTTTTTATGGTATTTATTTAGGAGTTTTTAAGGTGGTCATAATTAATGGTACTTAATCTTTAATTTAGTGATTAAACAATGATTAAAATAAAAGGAAAATAGATTATAAATAAAATAAATCACCTGAGTTTTTGGTCCCACAAAGTTGTTTGTCTTATATGGCTATGTCAAAGAAACACAACCTACTTTCCATGTCATCAATCCATGTGACATACAACATCCACCATCCATTTTCCTCAAATCTCCACCATTCACTCCACCCAACTTCTCCTATAAATAAACCCCCACCCCAACCCATTTTCTTCAAGCTAAAAAACCACAAAGTTGCTGGGATTTTTTCAAGAAGTACCTTTTTTCATCTCTTTCAAATTCTATACACACACTTCTTTTCAAAAACCTTCTCTCTCTTAGATATATACACATATACACAAGGTTTTTGAAATCCAAGCTTAGCTTCACCCAACCAAGCTTTATCCCACTAAGTGAGCTCATCCAATACCACTTCACGGCCTCTCAAAGGGCTGCCCAAGTTTGACCAAAGAGCCAAAATCCGGCCGAACCTCCGGCGAATTGTTCCAGCGAACTTTTCCGACCGTTTCTCAAAAGTGGTAACTTTTAGCTTCTTATTTGAGTTCTTTTTATTTGAGCTTTTATACTTAACTTCTCTACTTCATCTTAAGCTCTAATACAAGATCTCATATAAAGAAAGTTCTCAAGCGAAAAGAGAACTAAGATTCAAACTCGGAATTCGAATAAGTACTTGATCTTCGTAAAAATTATTGCATCAAGAAGATTTATAAAGATAAGTACTTAATATCCAAGAGTGAGATTTTATTTGACACAAGTTCACGAGTTAGCCAATTATTTTCACGCTCTTTAATTAGATCTTGGCTAATAAATATTCGTGCATATAAAATAATTACGAAGCATATTTTAATCCCTTCTAACATCTTTAGTGTTCCGGGGGATTATAACGATCTATAAACACTTCGTAATTTGTCAAATATCAAAACGGATTCAGTTCATGAGTTAGCCAATTACTTTCACGTTATTTAATGGGATCTTAAATAACAAATATCATGCACATAAATTATTACGAAGCATAGTTTAATCCCTTCTAACATATTTAGTGTTCCAGGAGATTATAACTTGATCTATAAACACTTTGTATTCATCCGTTATTTAAAGACGAATCAAATCCACGAGTTAACCAATTAATTTCACGCTCTTTAACTGGATCTTGGCTAACACATATCGTGTATATAAACAATTACGAGACACATCGTATAAGCCCCTTCTAACATCTTCAGTGTTCCGTGGGGTTCTTATTCGATATATATATAAACTACTCGTAATTATTCGTCCAAACTTCAAAAGCACGATCTTACGCCAATTACTTGCACTTCTCGTATTTGGATCGTGGCTAAGACTCATAAATCGTATACAAGTGTTTGAATTTAAAAATATACTTTGACTACATAATTGTCAAAACCTAAGTATACTAAAATCCTTAATCTTACGAGCGTAAAGGATAAGTTACAATTCCGAGATTGTAACTAAAGTATTCTTCGATCTATAAATACTTAATCGAAATGAGAGGAATACTAAAGAAGTCATAAGCTATAGTGTTTTATATAAAATACTTCTTATATTACTCCACAAATTCATTTAATCTATGAAGGAGTAATTATAAAAATACTTGGACTACCACTTATCATCTTAAGTCAGGTATTCTTATTTAGTTTTAATATTCTTATTTGAATATTATATTATCTTGTGGGCTAGTACCGTAACATACTACTTTAAAACAAATCTTTCTCTACTTATTTTGTTTCGTGTTTTTGTCTTATTAGTTTTGTAGTGAGGTGATTCTCGTTCTAAGACCCAAGTCCAAGATGTACTAACGGGGAGTTAGTAGTCTTTGCACCGTGAAGAAGAGGAAAGACCTAAGACCGGATCACTAAGATCCAAGACCGACAAAAGCTAAGGAAGCCAAGTCCACACAAAGGTTCTACAACAACTTTGAAGAAATAGTGGGGAGTTATTGTCTAAGATAAGTTGTGTAGGTATTACATTTATATTGAGGTGGTAACCCTTATGTTATGCACCAAGATAAATACTTGTAAGGGTGTAAAGGCTTCTCCGCCTACTAAAGGATTGAGTTTATTATAAGGGAAAATCCCAAGTCTGGGAGAGGAGCTCGGGGACTGGACGTAGGGGTGAGCGAATATATTAGAGGTTGCGCCATTGTGAACCTGGATAAAATCACCGTTTGTTATTTTCTTTCCTTGCACTTTTTTCCGCACATATAAACTGCATAACCACTCGGTAAAGTTTTAAAAAGGGATAAATTATTTTAAAATGCCATAACAATTTTTAAATTGGTAATTAAGCTATTCAACCCCCCTTCTAGCTTAAAATAGCCCTCTTACGGGATCTTAAACATAAAGTTGTCCAGAATCACATCACAAGTAACAATGACACAAGGATCAAACTGGATCAACTACATCAAGCTAGGTATGAACCTTCAGCTCTTTTGATAGGGGGAATCAAGGAGTCTCTTCAAGCCACATTTGGTGCTTCTGTCTCCACAAGCTCACAGCAACCAATCTCCATATCTACCAATCTTCAGATCCAATCTCTTCAACAGCAGTCTCCAATCTGCAAGCCTCCAAGGACTCACTCACAGCTTAAGTCATAACTCTCACTACTCTAGTGCAGAGTCAACAAAATGACATAAGGGCCCTAGTAGACTCCCACAGGCATCTCTAAATCCAAAATTCTATCTCTGTGGGAGCTATTATGGGTGCCTTAAATGTTTATTTACCTGCTCTACCTGAAGTTGTGAGACCAGAAATTCCAACTCCACTACTCCTGACTGCTACCAAGACTAAAGGGAGATAGAAGCTAAAATTTAACAATCCAAGGAAGCTGGAAAATCTACAAAATCAAGGAAGGATGGCAAATCTACATCCCACTCTGGGCAAAGTTCTTATGGCACCCCAAAGTCCGGGGTCAAGGATCTAGGAGGCCACGTCATCTTGAATCTTGTATAACACTTATCTCGTATAACAATATATATACTCACACCTTTATGACTCCACACTTAACAAAACACACACACTTACATGTTATTTTCTTGGAAATGAACAATTTATTACTAGAGTGTATCAATCCACAAAGTGATAATTATTACAGTCCCAAAAGTGATTAAGTCTTACCACGAGTGTAACCTTTATTTAAGGTTAGACCGGCGGCCAAATATACGTTTCTTCATTAGTATCTTACATAAGTTATGCTTGTAAATAAGTCGGACTAAAAACAACTGAAAACCAATCCAGCTTATACGGTCTACCTGAGGTACTGCACCGAACATCCTACGGAAAAGTTAGCCGTTTCCTACCCATTTCCTGGCTGTGAGTTTCATGATAGGCAACTTGATTCACTGTTGTGTTGTGTCAATTTAAGAAAACAAGTGTTAACTATAATACCCAACATAATAATGTATAGTATGAAAAGACTGTATGAGAAATTCATGTCTGATTCCATATACAATAAATATGTTTGTTTAAAATAGTTCTTCGCGGTGATACACACCTTCTTTCAAAATAATTCCTTTATTGACTTATTAGTCTGTAAATACCTTAATGGTAAACCCAACTCCTAGGCTTGGGTTACGATATTGCATCTCAATTCCCATTGGAAGAATATAGGACATTCACCGGAGTCACCGCATACGATGATCAGTCATAGTACGGAAATCTGTAACCTTTTCTACTAGTAAAAGGACGACTCCCATACATCAGTTGTCACCTTTGCCGCATTCGGGAATATTATGTGTGGCCCATACATCCAGACTTTTCACATACTTCACATTTACAGGTGGCACACCAGTAGTCGCTCCAGTACACAAAGTACTAGAGCCTACCCCTCCTTGTAATATCCCATATTTTCAAATCTTATTATTATAATTATCTAGAATTGTTTATGTGATTTTATGTGAATTTTGGTGAATTATCTGATAATTGGAATTGATGTTTGGGTGTTTATATGTGACATTATTTGAATATTTGAATTTTTATATGTTCAGAATAAAATATAGATAATTGTGATATTTTTCTAGTAATTTTTGGACTGTTATATGATTTTATAGTGATTTATGAATTATTAATTATTTTCTGAGTAATTACCAAAATTATTTTATAAAGCCGGGAATCATTCAACTTCAACCGTTTTTACGTTTTTACGTTTTTACAACCCGAAACTCTTCCGAAAACTCCTTCCTAACCTAATCTGGTAATTCCGGACATTTTCCGTGTTTTGACTTTTTCAATCCGGATTACGGTTTGACCCGTGTGCGGCCGACGCAAAATTTTCGATACGATAGTTATTTCGGTAATCAATAAAACCCGTATTCTCGAGAGACGGGATATTTTTACATTATTTCGTATAAGGTATTTTATAAGAAGCCCAGTTTTGAGAATTATCCAAATCTGATATTAAATTGTATCGTATTAATAATTACTTAGTGGCTAAGTAACCTATTTTTGAATCCTATATGATCCAATAGGATACGTGTTACGTGTTTAAAATGTATTTATATGAATCGATCCGCAAATTATACGTGTGGTTACTTACGTTACTCATTTTATGTGAGTCTGGTTGTATTTTATGGGTATTCGGGGTTTTCTGTTAATTTAGGAATCGTCTCTGTGTTTTAAAAATTAATGAACCAGGACCCCACCGGGACGTCAAACCCTACAAAATTTGTGTTTTTATTTTTATAAAATCAATTGTATTTCAAATACCCAGTATTTCTACAATTTTGAAATATTCGCAATTTTTGGGAATTTTTGATACGAATTTTACATCTTACTGTTTTTAAAATTATTCCCCGTAATTATAATTTTGGGACTTAATTATTTTAATTAGGGAATAAAAACACCCTAAATTGATTTTGGGGTATTTATTTTTCAGAAAATATAAATAGCCCATTTATTCTTTTATTTCATTTTTATTTTTATTAAAAACAAAAATCAAGAACTTGTTCTTGGAGGTTTCAATCCATTCTTGATCTTAATCTTGCGATATCTGGAGATCCGTTGCTCCGTTTTTGACGATCTAGTAGTCGAATCGAAGCTCTCTTCGAGCCCGTTATTTTGATACCAGAATCATCAACTCAGGTGGAGTAATGCTCAAAAAACGTAGTTCATCATTTTAGTACGAATTGGGTTCTTGATTTTCAGGAGTTTTTGGTTGTTTTTGATTTTCAATATTTTGGGTTATACGTTAATTGGTTGTTGATTGTGATGATATGATTAGATTGTACGTGTTTCTAGCATCGTTTTGATATATAGTACGTCGATTATGGTTGAGAAACGAAGTAAATCGATTTTTGGACGGAAAGTTTGTTATTCTTGATGGTTTTGATCAATTTTTGTGTGGGTTTGATTGTTTGATGTTGTAGTTGCTTCCATTCAATTTTTGGAATGATTTTGGTCGAGTTTGGTGTGAAAAACAGAAGTTTTCGTGATGTTTTGGTGGGATTCAGGGGTTCGTCGGAGGTGTTGAAGCTTGCCGGATTCCGGAAAATTCCGGCGAGTTCTTCAAGCTTCCCGGCTGTGTTCTTGTGCTTTGCTGATGTTTGATCCATCTAAGAAGATGACCCCTTTCCAAAACATGTTTCTGGGAATTATTTTCAGAAAATAATTCAAAATTCATTTGAAATTCCAAAAATTGTTTTTAAATTCAAAAATTAATTTAGTTAATTATTTTAAATAGTTAACTGAATTATTTTAATTCCAAAAATTATTTTCTTTTATTATTTTCAAAAAAAAAATCAAATTTGATTTAATTATTTATAATTTATTTTAGTTAATTATTTATGGATTTGATTGATTGATTAATTCATTTAATCAATTAATTTTATTTATAAATGGTTAAATAAAATATAATTATTTATAATTAAGCCAAATAATTCCTAATAATTATTTTGGGCTTTTAAAAATATCTATAGAGTATTAAATATTCAATTAATACTATTATTAATTGAATTATTCGTATTTTATTCGTAGAAAATCAACCGTTCGTCCGTTTAATACGAAACGAACGCGTATAGACTCAGAAAAATATTCTGCTTTCAATAAAAATACTTTCAAGACCCAAATCCTTTTGTTTCGAAAGGTCACTTGCTTTACGAATGATTCTGAGTCGTTAATTCATCGATAAATCATATTTTTGACCTGATTTCAGTTTTAAACGTACCGAGTCGACCCTTCTGTTGAACTGAGTCCTGTGTTATATGAATTATGTGATACATGAGTTATGTGCTTATGTGCTATGTGAATTACGTGCGTACGTGGGTTAAGAGTCTTATGTTTGACTGTTTTCCTTGTGTGTGGGCTATCGTATGGGTAAACGATAGGCTTTTGACGCGTAGTTCGTCGAGTGGTTATCGATTAGACAATTAAAGTTCTATATTTTAATTATAGATACGGATCATTCGAGTTGATCAAGACAAGATGTTGGATAAAGAGTGAGATGGAATGGAAGTGGATATGTGGCTTCTAGCAATCGCAGGAGCAGCATATCAGTAAGGTGTTGAAAAGCAGGACGGAGATGTCTTGAGACAGAATGTCTGAATAGATGTGTCTTTGCGAGTGTGACTAACTACTAAAACCCAAAGGCAAGTACCCTAACCTCACTTATCATTCAAGTGACGTTTAATTCGATTCATATTATGCAAGTATCCCTATCATCACTTACTGTTCAAGTGATATTTATTTAAAATCTTATCATGCAAGTATTGCTTTTCCTATTCTCAGTTTAGAATCGATAAATGTTTTACATATCGCTGAATTATCATGCAAATATTCTTCTACTATTCTATGTTCAGAATAGCTAAGTGATTTTACTTATCAACTTATTGGATTTACAAATGTTTTGGATTTTGAGAAAGATGACGTTGTTTTGGTTTTTCTGCCCAAGTAAATGGGGGAATAAAAGTTTTTAAGGGTGTCGAGTATTATGACCCCTCTCAATAAAATGTTTTTAAGATTGGATGGTTGCGTAAGAGGCCGTGGCGGCGGTCCAGTGTGAGTTATGTGTTATACAGGATATAACACCTTGCTAGGCCGATATGTGCCTTGGGTGCCCCTTTGTTTAGTTGGATATGCTTCGGCATACCGGTGTTGCTCCGCGGCTCATCACCGGCGGCAACACACCGTCGTTCGAGGATTCCAATCTAAATTATGATATTGTTTTGATATTCATAGAATAAATGATTTATCAACTGTTTCTGTTTTGGATTAACGGTGAAATGCAGTTTTGATTCAGATTCTGATTTATGCTGATACTTATGTTGTTGTTAAATATCAAATTTGGTATTAGTACAGATGATTGGGGTTGACTTCAGTATGGAATGTTGTTAGAATCAAAGTTCGTATTGATATCTAATTTGATATGACAACAAAATAAGTATTAATCTCAAGAGTTCGGTTTTGAGTAAAGTTTATGATTCAATCCATAATCATTGTTTCATGTTATTGTGGTTTACGATATTTCCGTAAACACTGTTTTATGAGTTTTATTCTCATTATGATTCAAAGTATTGCTGAAGCACGTCGCTGGAAAATATAAAAAGGGTTTTTGAATACAATTAAGGAATCAATTCTGGGGTTCCACTACTATAATTTTATGATTCAGCAATTATGATTTTTAAATGTTCTGCGCTGATGCAGATATCGGTTTTATATCAAAACGACCCTATATATGTTATAATTAACTTGCTGAGCATTTCTTTCGCTCATACTTGCCTGTTTTCAAATTTAACCTCCAGTGAGGATTAGCTTGCGCTGTTTAGCTGCGTAATTCGAGGAAGCAAAGAAGAAGCTTTTGGAAGGTGGTTGGTCCAGGGTTTACGGACTAGTGTAAGTTTTATTGTATAAAGTTGTTTATATTATATTATATATAGTTGTGTATTTTATTTGGGCCTAGTATACTTTATTTCGAAGTTATACTAGTGGGTTTAGTTTTGAGTTGGAATTTATTGAAAAGAGTTTTAAAAGAAAGTGAAAAATTTATTTGTGGAATTTGGATATCTTGTTTCTAGAACTGTAACCTTAAAAGATCTTGGATTAGTTTGGGGTCATTTGAAATATCTTCCACTGGCATTTAATTATTGATTAAACAGGTTAATTTGGATTGAGGTTTTATAGTGACGACCAAATCCTCTGACCCCGGATTTGGGGGCGTTACAGGTTGGTATCAGAGCTGAGGTTATAGTAAACTAGAAACGAGAGTGTGTAGGAGTGTGTATAGCTATGTGAGGACGCTTGAGCTCAAATCGAGTTCCTGTAGGACTATTGGATATAGTACCAACGAGTAAGTTAAGATAAGGCGTATTCGTTTGAGATGGTTGTGCTGAGCTGGATGGAACTCCTGGCAGTTGCAAAACTTCTATTGTGGAATCTTTCGAGACTACGATTTGACGACGATGAAGATTATCGATATCCTTAAAACATGAAGAAGTGTCTAGAATCGGATGACGAGTCAACAGGATAGTTCAGATAGAAGATAAGTATTAAGACTTTGGAAATACCTTTTCTTTCTATAATTCCTTTTGACATCTCTCAAAAAGAAGTAATTGTTAGAGGATATATTCCCTAACACTCATTTTCAATCATATATGTGTTTTAAATGTGCCAGAGGCTGTCGTGAAGCCTATTTTTCAGGTTTTGATAGCTCTGTCAAGTTGTGATAATAAATTCCATTTTTCTTATTTGGTGGATAGTTTCTTGGTGATGTGACACCAGTTGCTCATTTGGTGTCAGAATTTTGTTCTCTGGATTTCATTTCCTTCAGAATTATCATCTTTGAAATCTTTTCAGTTTTATTCATTTGATTTTGGATTCTTTTGATATTCTTTCATTCTGACTGAGATGAACAACCCTATCTATAGGGGACACAAGGTATACCTGTCTGTGTGATAGGAGTTGGATGGGACGCCATCACTTGTGTGTGTTGTGAATACATGAAGGTTAACAACCTTTAGTACTGTCTTAATTTGGACACGCAATACCAAGTTCGTTTGATCATATTGATCTCTCAGTTATTCTTTTATTTCAACAATACTTTTTCTCAAATTCAGATTTTGGTTCCGTCATGGTGTCAAAGTCTCTTCTTTTTGAAATTCTATGATTTTATCATTCCAAATATTCGAAGGTATGCCAATCAAGTTAAGTTGAGTATCCTGTTCAAGTCAAAGTAAGGCGATGTGATGAAATTACGAAGGACGACAGTGGACTGCAATGCGATTAAAATATTAGTGGCATATACCGAAGTCAATCTGTTTCTTTATTTCTCTCTTTATCTATCTTTATTTTCTTCTCTCTATCTTTCTTTCTATTCTTCTTTCTCGCGATCAGTAAAAAGTGATTCTATTGAAGAATTGGTCAAAAAAAAGGTGAATGGAACAGTGGTGCACGGTGAAGCTCCTATAAAAGTTTTATTATACAAGGAATACAAGATTTATTTGAGATTATGGAAAATTGAGGTTATTTGGAATTGAAAAGTTGGCTAGAAGATCCCTAGTGCTCTCTTCTGCTGATTCCGAGGACGGAATCCTTATAAGGGGGGTAGATTGTAATATCCCATATTTTCAAATCTTATTATTATAATTATCTAGAATTGTTTATGTGATTTTATGTGAATTTTGGTGAATTATCTGATAATTGTAATTGATGTTTGGGTGTTTATATGTGACATTATTTGAATATTTGAATTTTTATATGTTCAGAATAAAATATAGATAATTGTGATATTTTTCTGGTAATTTTTGGACTGTTATATAATTTTATAGTGATTTATGAATTATTAATTATTTTCTGAGTAATTACCAAAATTATTTTATAAAGCCGGGAATCATTCAACTTCAACCGTTTTTACGTTTTTACAACCCGAAACTCTTCCGAAAACTCCTTCCTAACCTAATCTGGTAATTCCGGACATTTTACGTGTTTTGACTTTTTCAATCCGGATTACGGTTTGACCCGTGTGCGGCCGACGCAAAATTTTCGATACGATAGTTATTTCGGTAATCAATAAAACCCGTATTCTCGAGAGACGGGATATTTTTACATTATTTCGTATAAGGTATTTTATAAGAAGCCCAGTTTTGAGAATTATCCAAATCTGATATTAAATTGTATCGTGTTAATAATTACTTAGTGGCTAAGTAACCTATTTTTGAATCCTATATGATCCAATAGGATACGTGTTACGTGTTTAAAATGTATTTATATGAATCGATCCGCAAATTATACGCGTGGTTACTTACGTTACTCGTTTTATGTGAGTCTGGTTGTATTTTATGGGTATTCGGGGTTTTCTGTTAATTTAGGAATCGTCTCTGTGTTTTAAAAATTAATGAACCAGGACCCCACCGGGACGTCAAACCCTACAAAATTTGTGTTTTTATTTTTATAAAATCAATCGTATTTCAAATACCCAGTATTTCTACAATTTTGAAATATTCGCAATTTTTGGGAAATTTTGATACGAATTTTACATCTTACTGTTTTTAAAATTATTCCCCGTAATTAAAATTTTGGGACTTAATTATTTTAATTAGGGAATAAAAACACCCTAAATTGATTTTGGGGTATTTATTTTTCAGAAAATATAAATAGCCCATTTATTCTTTTATTTCATTTTTATTTTTATTAAAAACAAAAATCAAGAACTTGTTCTTGGAGGTTTCAATCCATTCTTAATCTTAATCTTGCGATATCTGGAGATCCGTTGCTCCGTTTTTGACGATCTAGTAGTCGAATCGAAGCTCTCTTCGAGCCCGTTATTTTGATACCAGAATCATCAACTCAGGTGGAGTAATGCTCAAAAAACGTAGTTCATCATTTTAGTACGAATTGGGTTCTTGATTTTCAGGAGTTTTTGGTTGTTTTTGATGTTAGGATTAGCTTTAACATTTTATTTAGAGTCGATTCATACCATTTTTGTGTTCGTTCTATTGCCGGAGGGCTATAGTCGAGTTTTTGGTTTTGTTAGTTTGTATTTTTCAATATTTTGGGTTATACGTTAATTGGTTGTTGATTGTGATGATATGATTAGATTGTACGTGTTTCTAGCATCGTTTTGATATATAGTACGTCGATTATGGTTGAGAAACGAAGTAAATCGATTTTTGGACGGAAAGTTTGTTGTTCTTGATGGTTTTGATCAATTTTTGTGTGGGTTTGATTGTTTGATGTTGTAGTTGCTTCCATTCAATTTCTGGAATGATTTTGGTCGAGTTTGGTGTGAAAAACAGAAGTTTTCGTGATGTTTTGGTGGGATTCGGGGGTTCGTCGGAGGTGTTGAAGCTTGCCGGATTCCGGAAAATTCCGGTGAGTTCTTCAAGCTTCCCGGCTGTGTTCTTGTGCTTTGCTGATGTTTGATCCATCTAAGAAGATGACCCATTTCCAAAACATGTTTCTGGGAATTATTTTCAGAAAATAATTCAAAATTCATTTGAAATTCCAAAAATTGTTTTTAAATTCAAAAATTAATTTAGTTAATTATTTAGTTAACTGAATTATTTTAATTCCAAAAATTATTTTCTTTTATTATTTTCAAAAAAAAAATTCAAATTTGATTTAATTATTTATAATTTATTTTAGTTAATTATTTATGGATTTGATTGATTGATTAATTCATTTAATCAATTAATTTTATTTATAAATGGTTAAATAAAATATAATTATTTATAATTAAGCCAAATAATTCCTAATAATTATTTTGGGCTTTTAAAAATATCTATAGAGTATTAAATATTCAATTAATACTATTATTAATTGAATTATTCGTATTTTATTCGTAGAAAATCAACCGTTCGTCCGTTTAATACGAAACGAACGCGTATAGACTCAGAAAAATATTCTGCTTTCAATAAAAATACTTTCAAGATCCAAATCCTTTTGTTTCGAAAGGTCACTTGCTTTACGAATATTCTGAGTCGTTAATTCATCGATAAATCATATTTTTGACCTGATTTCAGTTTTAAACGTACCGAGTCCCGAGTCGACCCTTCTGATGAACTGAGTCCTGTGTTATATGAATTATGTGATACATGAGTTATGTGCTTATGTGCTATGTGAATTACGTGTGTACGTGGGTTAAGAGTCTTATGTTTGACTGTTTTCCTTGTGTGTGGGCTATCGTATGGGTAAACGATAGGCTTTTGACGCGTAGTTCGTCGAGTGGTTATCGATTAGACAATTAAAGTTCTATATTTTAATTATAGATACGGATCATTCGAGTTGATCAAGACAAGATGTTGGATAAAGAGTGAGATGGAATGGAAGTGGATATCTGGCTTCTAGCAATCGCAGGAGCAGCATATCAGTAAGGTGTTGAAAAGCAGGACGGAGATGTCTTGAGACAGAATGTCCGAATAGATGTGTCTTTGCGAGTGTGACTAACTATTAAAACCCAAAGGCAAGTACCCTAACCTCACTTATCATTCAAGTGACGTTTAATTCGATTCATATTATGCAAGTATCCCTATCATCACTTACTGTTCAAGTGATATTTATTTAAAATCTTATCATGCAAGTATTGCTTTTCCTATTCTCAGTTTAAAATCGATAAATGTTTTACATATCGCTGAATTATCATGCAAATATTCTTCTACAATTCTATGTTCAGAATAGCTAAGTGATTTTACTTATCAACTTATTGGATTTACAAATGTTTTGGATTTTGAGAAAGATGACGTTGTTTTGGTTTTTCTGCCCAAGTAAATGGGGGAATAAAAGTTTTTAAGGGTGTCGAGTATTATGACCCCTCTCAATAAAATGTTTTTAAGATTGGATGGTTGCGTAAGAGGCCGTGGCGGCGGTCCAGTGTGGGCTATGTGTTATACATGATATAACACCTTGCTAGGCCGATATGTGCCTTGGGTGCCCCTTTGTTTAGTTGGATATGCTTCGGCATACCGGTGTTGCTCCGCGGCTCATCACCGGCGGCAACACACCGTCGTTCGAGGATTCCAATCTAAATTATGATATTGTTTTGATATTCATAGAATAAATGATTTATCAACTGTTTCTGTTTTGGATTAACGGTGAAATGCAGTTTTGATTCAGATTCTGATTTATGCTGATACTTATGTTGTTGTTAAATATCAAATGTGGTATTAGTACAGATGATTGGGGTTGACTTCAGTATGGAATGTTGTTAGCATCAAAGTTCGTATTGATATCTAATTTGATATGACAACAAAATAAGTATTAATCTCAAGAGTTCGGTTTTGAGTAAAGTTTATGATTCAATCCATAATCATTGTTTCATGTTATTGTGGTTTACGATATTTCCGTAAACACTGTTTTATGAGTTTTATTCTCATTATGATTCAAAGTATTGTTGAAGCACATCGCTGGAAAATATAAAAAGGGTTTTTCAATACAATTAAGGAATCAATTCCGGGGTTCCACTACTATAATTTTATGATTCAGCAATTATGATTTTTAAATGTTCTGCGCTGATGCAGATGTCGGTTTTATATCAAAACGACCCTATATATGTTATAATTAACTTGCTGAGCATTTCTTTCGCTCATACTTGCCTGTTTTCAAATTTAACCTCCAGTGAGGATTAGCTTGCGCTGTTTAGCTGCGTAATTCGAGGAAGCAAAGAAGAAGCTTTTGGAAGGTGGTTGGTCCAGGGTTTACGGACTAGTATAAGTTTTATTGTATAAAGTTGTTTATATTATATTATATATAGTTGTGTATTTTATTTGGGCCTAGTATACTTCATTTCGAAGTTATACTAGTGGGTTTAGTTTTGAGTTGGAATTTATTGAAAAGAGTTTTAAAAGAAAGTGAAAAATTTATTTGTGGAATTTGGATATCTTGTTTCTAGAACTGTAACCTTAAAAGATCTTGGATTAGTTTGGGGTCATTTGTACTAAATATCTTCCACTGGCATTTAATTATTGATTAAACAGGTTAATTTGGATTGAGGTTTTATAGTGACGACCAAATCCTCTGACCCCGGATTTGGGGGCGTTACACTCCTTTTCCTTTTAAAAACTCTTATTATAAAACTGGAACTTGAATTATGTCGAAGTTTCTCAAGCATTTTTCTTGTGGATAGAAACAACTCATCTCATATGTGTGTGTATATATATATATGTACTTCCGAAAATTTTGGGGGAAATACTAAGATAATGTGAGTTGACAATTGTCAACATATAAATAAATAAATAGGGGGTTTCCTTTTGTAACTATAATCAAAATATTTAAAATACGTCGAGATAATATTTCCGATGATTCAAAATAATTAGAATGATTTTCAGAATCTTCAGAAAATATTAAAAATCAAGTCTTACTATTTTTAAATCATATTAAATCATTTAATATATATTTAATAATTAAATAACAATTACTAAATAATTAAACCTTGAATAAATGTATTTTTAAAAGAATATTTGAAATAATATTCCTCAACTAATTTATGTTAAAATAATTAAATTAATATTTAATAAATATAGATAATTGAGTTTGAAATAAATAATTATTGGAGAATATTCCTCCTGTTTAAATGAATATTTAAAATAAGATTCAACGTTCGATTAATAAAATATAGTTGAGGAAATACGATCTTTGGAAACCGTTTTAAATAAATTCGAGGTATGTAATACTTCGACGATATATACATTGTAAACTCAATCATTATTGATGCGTAAAAACTCGAAATGTTATTATCATGGTAAATATGGCATTTCTACGAAAGACAGTAAAATAACTTTTCACAACACAACAGTATATGGAGTCGGGTTCGTAAACTTTCCTGGGTACTTTAAAGTGGAGGGTGCTCTAGGTTCCGCCCGAAAATCTATAATTATAAACAATTATCGTTTCGTTAGATTCCGTTCATTTTTATCGTTACTTGTACACAAGCTATACTTACTAATCATTCGCACAACTCGCTTTACTCTTATTATTCCAATAAGTACAAGTACTTGTCATATTCGCTTTATTTTCAAAATCCATGTGCGTTAATGTATTTTACATTTCGTCCCTCGGCTCCCCTCTCAATTCTTAAGGGTTTCTATTCGCGCGGTTTCGGCTCTGACATTTTTATAAAATTGAAAATTTCATATTTTTCCTTGAATTTTTTATGGAAGTTAATAAACTTTATTTATTACTTTCTGTAAAAAAATTATGATTTTTGAATATTCTTAAGTCGATCATTTCTATTACCAAAGTTCATAATTCATAGCAGTTTTTATCATGTAAATCGTTTTTACTAAAATGATCATAACTTTTTATCCGTAAATCGAAATTAAGCGATTCAAGCGCTGTTATACCCAAACAATCTAAACAAGAATTACAGAAAGGGGTTTGAATGTAATTCTGGCTTCTTTTCAATTTTAAGAACAAGTCTTCTATAAATATATAACTGTGTTTGATTTAGCAATGGTGCGGAATGAAAGTAGTATTGAAATCAAAGTACAAAATAATCAAATACAAGTATTTAAAAACTTTCTGGTGAATTGATCTTTTCCTCCAGATATATATATTAATATGAGAACTTTTTGGTGCAATGTTTGCACACAGCTGCTTACAAGTTGAGCTTACAAAGATCAGAGAAATTCTTTACAGATGTAGCCTTTTCTATTTTCCTGGTAGTTGCTTACTAACTTGGATACAATTCAACTTACTACACTTGGTTTATATATCACCAAGATACATGATAAAAAGACAAATAAATAAGACAAAATGTCTCTAGTCTAATTTCATGCTACTTCATTTCTTCGTCCAACATCTTTGAATAACTTTAGTTTAGCATGGAAATGGACATACTTCTTTGTTCTCTAAAACCTGTAAATAGGCTGCCACATTCCATTTGCATACAATCAACGCATGTGACTGTCAAGTCACTATTAACTACTCTTTTGATTTTTTTCATCTGTTGAACATCCGTTGAGGATCTGGTTGAACATCCGTTGAGACTTTGCTTGATCATCCGTTGAGACTTTAGTTGATCATCCGTTGAAGCCTTGTAGAATATCCGTTGAGACTATCTTCATAGCAGTTAACTCCATTTCACTTATACAAGATTACAAGGCATCTAATATTTACAATTAGCCGACCTATCTTCAATATCAATCTAGTAGTCAACATGACGTAAAATATTCTACAACATCTAGTTCTTTAAGGCATTACGATATGCAGAAATGTGCTACTAATTTTATTGTAACATAAGCTACCCTTTCAACAGATGTTAAAGTGATCATCCGTTGAAGGCTACAAATTTACTGAATTAAATCTACTAAGTGTTTTGTTTAACATATCATCAAGTGCACAACATATTTCTAACAATCTCCCCCAATTTATGTCTACTGGAATTGTAGCCATAAATTAAGAGAGACTTGATGATAACAAAACACCCTATGAATACAAACAGATTTATGGTAGATAAATTAACAAGTGTTGCAAATTTATTGACAAACTCATAGAGGAAGGTTTGTAGAAAACCTCACAGATCATTTTCAAGGTGCTCCTCTAGACTGAGCAAATTTAGCTTATTTCCTTGATTGTCTGAACTTCTTTCCCAATTTCACATTGTTTTCTTCAATCTGGTGTTGGAGTTTCCTGTAGAATTTAAATTCATCCTCATTTGACTGATCTAGCTTTTCTTGCATCTCCTTGAGAGTTTCATTGCTAGAGATTTTTAGCTGATCTTCTAGTCTGAAGAATCTTCGGATGCATTTTTCATCCTTGAACTCCATTATCCAATATGGCCTCAAATGTACCCTATCTCCAGGAAAATGAATGGTTAATACTCTAGGTAGTGCATTTGGATTTCTCTTGTTGTTCATTATCTCCTAAATTTTGTTCAGTACGAATCTCTTGGCAACAATGTTGAATCCAAAATTCTTCTTTATTGAGGAGAAAATCTTCACCAAAACAGAATAGTCTTCATTGAGAATTCTGTGAAGTGGCCAAGTCATCTATCTTCCAACCTTGTACCTGAAGACTAATCTTTATGGAAGATGTTTGTAAGCATCAATAGCTCTAACTTCTTTTAGCTCATCCAGATAAAGATTTATGTCTGAGAATTCTTTAATATCACAAATAAAGAGTTGATCTCCCTTGTTGACAATGGGTTTGGGTTTGGTCACTGACTTGGATTGAAGTTTGACAGGCTTGACCATTTTAACTGCTCTTTTCTTTGTCTTTCTTGGTTTGGCACAGATTGGAATGTTTAGATCAGGAAGAGGCAGACTGTCCCAACCTATGAATTCATCCTTGGGAATTACAGGTTCACCATGGAAGGTTATGTTGGAATCAACCTTGGATTCAGCCTCCTTTACTGTAGGTATGCTTGATTGACTTGAAGTTGTAGATTGGACAGGCATGTAGTCTTTCTTATCATTATTGAAATCCAGCTTCCTCTTTTTTGGGGTCTGTGTATAAATCTCCTTGTATGTTTTGGGTTTTCTTGCCTTCCTTGAATCAGATTCTCAAATGTTTCAGTTGGCAATTCAGTTTCTGTGATTGCAGGCTTCTTAGCTTGGTTCTTAGCTTCTAAAGCAGCTTGCTTTTATTGTAGTTTGAGCCTCACCTTTTCTTCCTTCTTAGCCTCTACAAACTGTGGATGTCCACCCACTACACAGATTAATTTACCATTTTTGTAGATCTTAGTAATCCTTTTCTTTAGCACTGAGTCTCTGGGATCCTTGAAGAAAGCAATGGACCTTCCAAGCAGCTTCTTTCATCTGGCTTAGGAGTTTCATGCATTAGGTCCGATAGATTTTTATCTGATTTCTTTGGATAATTTCTCTTGGGTTTAAAAATCACATTGGCCTTTGGAGATTTGATGGATGAGCATTGACCTCTTTCCATATTCCCTAAGCTCATATCATTTGCTTAAATTAGTCTTAATTGATAAGAATGAGAGAAAACTTTTTCTTGCTTCTCAATTGGACCAAATTTCTTCTTGATGTCTTCATCAAGGTTCTTCCAGTTTTCATCTATTTCCAACTCAGTTGCTGCTATATCAAGCTTCTTCCATTTGTCATTTGACTCCAACTTAGATGCTACTATTTTGATCAGATCAATGTTATCAAAGGCTGGTGGCTTAGTGAAAGCAATTGCTGGAACAATCACCTTGCTGACCTATATGTCGAGGACTTTCTCCCCCTCAATTGTTGACTCCCCTTGACTAACTGGAACAATAGAGTCATTATCCCCCCTTTTTAAGCATCAAGTTGAGTGGAGGTTGAGGTTTGTGCAGCCACCAGGTTCTGAAGTAGCATAGTTTGTTGAGCTTGATGGAGATGAATTTGAGTAATTGATGTTTCCAGGGTTTTGAGCCTTGTGTCTAAGGAGTCCACTTTGTTGGCTAGATCAGAGTTTTTCCTAAGCTGTCTGTTGATATCTAGCATTGTTGTGTTAGGAAAGGTAGCCTCCAATCAAAATTTTGCTTGAGAGATTGAATTTCGTGTAGATGCAGAGATTTGAGATGTGCTTGAAGAAGTCTTTTGGTGTTGGCATTTGTAGTAGCTTGAAGTGCTGTCTGAGTTTGTTGAATGATGCGAAAGAGAGTGGATTTGAAATGGTAATCATCATATTCTTTGGAAAACACCCAAGATGGAGTGTTTAATCTTGAGCTAGGGCATGCTTCCCCCCTATATCCATGAAATCTCCTTCATCATCATCTTCATCCCCAAACATGTCCTCAGAACCATCAGTTGGATAATTAACATCATCACCAGCTGTGGGTGGCATGGAAGTGATTGCATCCTTGGCCCTTTGCATAGAAGCAGTCGTGTACATCAAGTTGAGAATTCTCTCGGCAACCATATTGTCATGTTCAGCTAAAACGTGATAAGCTGGAACTGGATGAGTAAATGCCTCAGCTTCATAAGAAACATATTCTAAGACAGCTTGATAATCTTGTTGAAATAGCTGATTCTTTTCAGCCTCATTGACATCCCTTAACTCACTTACAATGGGCTCTTCCCATTCTTCTGTACCTGCTTTTCTCTCATAATCTCTCTTTTCTTGCATCAAGGGCTCCTTTTGGCTTCCCACCCTCACACCCTCACCTTCACCTACTACGGTGGGACTCCACTCACTCACTTTTTCCAAGCTAGAAGAAATAGCTTGCATAGATTCACTTTTTTCCTCTCCTTTTTCCTGAGAGCAACTCAGCCTCTCACTCTGTTCACTCCCTTCCCTCAATCCTAGGAGTGATTTAACAACTACTAAATCATCTGCACTTGTAACAATAGTTGAGATTTCAAGTGATGCAGAGACAGTCAACGGATGAGAGACATCCGTCGAAGTAGAAGTTGAAGGGTTCAACGGATAATTGCTGTTAAGCACATCCGTCGAGAAACAATCACTGGTCAACGGATGAACAATATCCGTCTAGATAGTAGAAATGACAGAGTTTGGAGTTGAAACTATTCTAGAATATGTGGTGATTGATTTGAGATTTTGCACAGATTTCTCAGTAGAATCAGAAGAAATGGCAAGTAAGCCAACAAATCACCTAAAAGATGATGCTCACTTGCTTGAGATTTTGGCTTCTCCAGCAGAGTTAAAGATGGAGAATCAGGAATCGATGTGTGAATCATGTCCACATCCAAAGAGATAGTGGGTGAGTTTTGTGTAGGGGTGCTTCTTTAGATTTTGGCTATGACTCCACATCAACCTGACTTTGAGAAGGTGCATGAAATGAGTCTTTGACTGCCATAGGAACAATGTGTGCATCCTATGTATCCCCAAGTGTTTTCAATTTATTCTTTCTTATGTAAATTTGGGATGAGTCTGTGTCCCTAACCCTCTTGGCATGTGCTCTTGGTTGAGAGCTTGTTTCAATAGTAACATACTTTTGAGAAGATGAAACTAGTAATGAGCTTAAATCCTTATTAAGCACTATATCTTGTTGGGTACTATAGTGTGGCTAGGTTGGTTTACGCACACCTCTCCCTCCTTATCCTTAGGATTTCTTTTATGTTCACTCTGTCCCTCACCAGACTTACTTCCCTCCACACTCCCTTCTTGGTTTTTAGTGGTGTTACAACTAGCTTCTTTTGAGAGAAACTAGAGGGGGCTTTCTTTGACTTGGATTTTAAAATTCTAGATTTTGTGGCTTGGGTAGACACCTGTTTGGTCATTGTCACAGATGCCATAGCCATAGTTTTCTGCAAAAAACTGATAGTTGAGAATTAGTAGGGATAGAAGTATTTACCTCACTTACCTGAGACTGCTTCATAATTGGCATGTACACAAGTGGAACATCCTTGTGGTGATTTTCCATGTTCAAGTCAACAATAATTCTTCTCTCTTGGACCTAACAATCTAACTTGTTTGTTGGGTTCACAATGGAGAGATCCTCAGTAAAAAAAATTAGCTAACATCATAAGAATCTAGTATAATAGATGTTCTTAGACCTCTTATTTATATCTCCTAATTTACCCCTAATTTAAACATTACAGAGGTGCTGAAATTGAAATACTTATCACTTAAAAGCATATAAAAGCATGTTCACAAGTGAGTAAGTTACAGCATCAAAATTGTTAATTGTTCCAGACAACACCTTAATAAATGAATCACATAAAAAGCTCCATTCTTTCCTAAGACCCATTCTCTTAACATCACCCCACTTAGTGGGCATCAAGAGCATAGCCCATAGAAACTAGCATGTTACTCACATCAGTATCTGTATGTGGAGTAAGTGTGTTATTTTCAGGAAATTTGAAGCATTTTTCAATTTTATCACAGTTAACACAGTGTTCATTACCTTTGAGATTGAAGGTAATAGTTTTGTCCTTTGAGTTGAACACTGCTGTAGTCCAAATTTCCTCGACAACCTCACAGTAGATGGTTGGAGACTCAAGCATGGCATAACTCAGTTTGCAGTTCAGCATGAATTCCATCATTTTATGATAGTCTTCTGAAGCTGGAATTTGCTTGTTCACCAGAGCCACAAAGTTGTTCTTTTCATAAATAAACCCGGTTTGAGACATGATTTTGACTACTGGTGCCATTGATGTGATTGAGAATAATTGTAGAAATGGGGTTTTTTCTTTGGAGATGAGAGAGTTAGAACTTTCTTGAGAAAGATAAAAGTAAAAATGAAAATGAATTTGGCTTTTATACTTTCTCAGAAATAAACTGTCAAAAGTTAAAAAGGTAAAATAAAGTAACCAATCAAATTATCCCAAAATAGCCATTGAAGAATAAAATAAACTGTTAAAATTTTAATGATTATCCATCGAAATATACTTATTTGCTGTAAGTAAATTCGACGGATAATACCTTGAATTAACGTCTAGGATTGAGAGCAATTCGACGGATAACGATTAGACAGTTATTCACCTCGATAAAAGTACCCAAAATAAAATTTAATATTTCAACTGATGATAAGAATCAACGGATATTTACTTCCAATGGATAATGAACATCCGTCAAGATGTAAATTATGACTTGACCAAAATTTACATCTTTGACAAGAAATATCAGATATTATTCTGGCTGCAATCCAAACTGCTTAGACATCAAAACATATTAAGAGTAATTAAGCATACCTAACTCACTTACCAACCTGGTAAAGGTGGATTCATCAAGTGGCTTGGTAAAAATGTCTGCAAGTTGCTTCTCACTTGGAACAAAATGAAGTTCCACAGTACCATTCATGACATGTTCTCTAATAAAGTGGTACTTGATGTCAATGTGCTTGGTCCTTGAATGTTGTACTGGATTTTCAGTAATTGCAATGGCACTTGTGTTATCACAAAAAATAGGAATTCTATTCACCTATAGACCATAGTCCAACAATTAACTTTTCATCCACAAAATCTGTGCACAACAACTACCAGCAGCAATATATTCAGCCTCAGCTGCAGAAGTAGAGACTGAATTTTGCTACTTACTAAACCAGGATACTAGATTGTTTCCTAGAAATTGACAGGTTCCTATAGTACTTTTTCTATCAATTTTACAACCTGCATAATCTGCATATGAATAACCAGTTATATCAAAACCAGAATCTCTAGGATACTAAATGCCAAGTTTTGGAGTTCCTTTGAGATATCTGAAAATTCTCTTTATATCTACTAAATAAGATTCTCTAGGATCAGCTTGAAATCTAGCACAAAGACAAGTAGCAAACGTTATATCTGGCCTACTGGCTGTTAAATATAAAAGTGATCCCACCATGCCTCTATAACTTGAAATATCCATAGACTTTTCAGTAGTATTTAGTTCAAGTTTAGTTGCAGTGGCCATGGGAGTTTTTATAGATGTGCAATCCATTAAGTCAAACTTCTTCAAAAGATCATAAATATATTTGGTTTGACTTATGAATATTCCATCATTAACTCGCTTAACTTGTAAACCAAGAAAGTAAGTTAATTATCCCATCATGCTCATTTCATATTTACTTTGCATCAATTTGGCAAACTTTTTGCAAAGCTTTTCATCTGTAGAGCCAAATATAATATCATTTACATAAATTTGAACAAGTATACTAGAGCCATAACATTTCTAAAGAATAAGGTTTTGTCAATAGTACCTCTAGTGAAGTGATTTTATAAGAGAAACTTTGATAAGGTATCATACCAGGATCTAGGTGCTTGCTTCAATCCATAAAGTGCTTTCAAAAGATAGTAGACATATTCTGGAAAATTTGGGTCTTCAAAATCAGGAGGTTGACTGACATAGACTTCCTCCTCCAAATCTCCATTCAGAAAGGCACTTTTGACATCCATTTGATAGACCTTGAAATTGGCATGGGCTGCATAGGGTAAGAAAATTCTGATGGCTTCAAGTCTTGCAACAGGAGCAAAAGTTTCATCAAAATCTATTCCTTCTTATTGACAGTAGCCTTTAGCAACTAATCTAGCTTTGTTCCTGATTACTATGCCATTTTCATCCATCTTGTTTCTGAATACCCACTTGGTGTCAATAGGAATCTTTCTTTAGGCTTGGGTACCAGCTTCCAAACATTATTCCTTTCAAATTGCTTTAGCTCCTCCTGCATAGCTAAAACCCAATCAGGATCCAACAAAGCTTCTTCTACCCTTTTAGGTTCTTCCTGAGATTGAAAGCTGATGTATAGACATTTCTCTTGAGTTGCTTTTCTTGTTTGTACTCTTAAAGATGCATCACCAATGATTAGTTCAAATGGGTGATCTCTAGTCCATTTCCTCTGTTGTGGTAAATTTGCTCTAGATGAAGAGGCCTCATAATTGTCTTGATGTGTGACTGAGTTTTGATTAGAAGAAACCCCCCAGAGTTTGTGGATCTTTGATTTGAAGTTGGGGTTCTTTCTGATTTTGATCTAGCTTGGATTTCAACTCCTATTAATGGATCAACTGATATTGTTCTTTTCCCGTCAACGGATGATGCAGATTGTCTTTCAATGGATGATGCACCTGGTCTTTCGATGGATGTTAAATTATGTGCTTCATTAGTTGTAGACTTTTCTGCATTGTCCCTAGATATTGGTTCTTGATCACTTTCATCATCACTATCTTCACATATCATCTCAGTATTGTCAAATTTGAGTCTTTCATGGAAATCTTTATATTGCAGTCTTTCAATCCTTTTATCATCAAACACAACATGTACAGATTCCATAAAAATGTTGGTTCTGAGATTGTAGACTCCATATACTTTTCCAACTGCCTACCCAACAAAAATGTATTCATCTGCTTTGGCATCAAACTTTCCATGCTGATTAATTTGATTCCTTAAGATATAGCATCTACATCCAAAGACGTGAAGAAAGTTTAATGTTGGCTTATGGTTCTTGAACAATTGGTAGGGTGTAACACCCCCAGATCCGGGGTCAGGGATCCGGGTCGTCACGGTCTTTCTTTCCACAATATCACTTCACTTAATTAATAATAAATAACCTTATACTGTGACCCCACACTAACACACACCACAACCCGTTATAGTCTCAGAGATGAAATTGAAATAAGTACAAGTCCTTGAATCCACAATTAAAAGTTATTACAACCCAAAATGATTACTTGATAAATTTACAGTTAATTGCCATTATCTGCCACAAGTTATAATTATACATAATTGATTCTCAAAAGTAGATGGTCTGATCTACAATAGATCTACCTCTGCAGCTATAGCAGCTACAACATCAACGGGAAGACGCGGGACGCTTCCCACGCGCTTGCGCTGGGTCTGCTTGAGTCTGGCCATCCTTCCTAACTGTTGTTGTGTGATGAAGAAATAAAGCAAGAGTGAGCATTACAGCTCGCAAGATAATATATAGTGTAATCAATAATGCAAGTATCTAATAGATAACTTACTGAAAACCTTTATCAAAAGTAAGATAATTACTTACTGGATATAAGCTTAAAGGAAGATGAAGTTACCAAATACTTCACTATACTTATATCATTTATAAGGCTACTTGAACTACCACTGTTCAAAGTATTATAGGTTTTTTTAAAAAAAAAGGTCATCCCATAGATGAGACCACAAGTTAAGACTTGAATAGATTCAATCTTTGAAATATTATTGAATGAAATAAAGTTACGAGATACTTTATTTAGTCCCGATATATATCCACATATATATCTCTTAAACATTTCCTCAAACCTCTGTTATGTAAAGTATGAACAGAGTTTGTAACATCCAATGAATTTTGGAAAGGAAAGAATTTTGGCATAAACCCGATATCTTGCTGATCAGGCAAAGATACCAATAAGTAACATTTTCTACTAGTAGATGGATGAATCCCCCACCGGTCATCACCCTGGCCACATAAGGACCTTGTGCTGGACCGCCACCCGGCCTCTTACGCGTTGATGGACTGCCACACAGCCACTTACACTTTGATAGACCGTACCCCGGCATGTCGCTTATGCCAACTCAATTAGATGGGCTTACTTCCCGAACGTTGGGTAAGTAATCAATTCATTTGTTTTCTCAAAACAGCAACCACGTTGCGAATGTAAAATGCACCAAAGAGCTGGATCCCCCAGGTTTTGAGCGAGTATTTAAATCCCCTTTGAAAGGAAGATCTTAAATATAAAAAATGAGTTTCGGGGTCCACTCTAACTTTAAAAATCATTTTGAAGACTCGAAAACATTTTTAAGAATGTTTGGAGTACTGCTGATTTATTAAAATAAATCAGTCCCGATATATTAGAAAATATCTGAATATTATTATTTGAATAATATTCCCATAAAGAATAATCTTTATAAAAATAATCGAAGTAGAAGTTTTAAAACTTATACTTGAAATGGATATTAAATAACCAAAGATATACTTATATGAAAGTACTATCTTTATTTGAATAATCGAAAATAAGTTTGATTATCGAAACATTATTATTTAATAAAATAAAGAATATTATTAAATAATAAGCGGAGTCATAATACCTCGAATGAATATTATAAATAATATTCATTAAATAAAATAAAGGAGTCAATACATCCTCAAATGACTATCCAATTAACAATCATTAAATAATATAAACTGAGTCATAAGCCCTCGAATGAATATTCGAAATAATATTCAATAATAAAATAAAGGAGTCATAAGTCCTCGGATGAATATTCGAAATAATATTCAATAATAAAATAAAGGAGTCATACATCCTCAAATGAATATCCAAGTAATATTCAATAAATAATATAAATGAGTCATAAGTCCTCGAATGAATATTCAAGATAATATTCATTAATAAAATAAAGGAGTCATACATCCTCAAATGAATATCCAAGTAATATTCAATAAATAATTTAAAGGAGTCATAAGTCCTCGAATGAATATTCAAGATAATATTCATTAATAAAATAAAGTTATCGAATAAACCTTATTTGATTAATAGTTTTGAAAACTATAACCATATATATATATATATAAATATATATATATATATATATAATCTACTCGGGATCCTCGACTCCCGGTTTTAGAAAATGTTTTCACCTTTTGATCCCCTATACTAAGGGTAAACTCAATACCGCTTATTTCTAGCATAGGTATTATGCAACTGTAAGCATTTTAACCAACAGATATATATAATCCAAGAATATGAAACAGGCATGCATATATACTATATCACATGCTACAATATATCGCAAGAACTTGCTAATAACAAATATGCATTTATCACAAGATCATGCATATACACATATACATCACAACAACAGTATAACGGGTAGAAAACTTGCCTGAGCGACTGGGGGTGATAAGAGGCTCGGGACGAGTCTGGTAACCTATAAACAACAAGTAAGTTGGAATTAAACCAAAGTCACTTGCAAATCTATACTTTAACCAACTTAGACTCTAACGCTCGTTTTGCGCTCACTGATTCTCTTAAGTCACTCGAGTACCCTCGGCTCTACCATTTTTAATAATTTAACCATTACGAGTTTTAAGGCGATTCTTTCGCGGGTGTCTTACCAACTGCCTAACACACTTACCATAATTTGTTTCATACATTAATTAACCCTTTTTGGTCTTTAACCTATGTTTCAAAGTAAGGCGAGGGAAAAAGTTTCGTTCGCGAAACGCCGTTACTTGAAACGGTCGTTTCTCCTAAACCGTGCATCGGAATCGAACGAACTACATATCAAAACGAAGCTCGTAACATGAGCTATCTAAAAATGGCAATGGTCATAATCTAGCAGGGAGTTCTCGGGTCCAATTGTTATGAACAAAAGCAGTCAAAAGTAAATTGGACATTACGACGGCTATGTTTACGCGATTTCCCAAATTTAAACCATTCAAAAACCATCACAATTCAACCTCAACCCATTCATACAACCAAAGTCCATCCTTATCACATCATAACAGCCCCAATCAATTCAATATTAACATTTATACTTATGCCTAAGCTTGAATTTAACTATACTTAAGTTCTTTTAACCAAAACAACAAGATTCACCATTCCATTTCACTACCACTCCAACCCAAACTCTAAACCACAAGCATTAAGCTACTATATCACCATAATAATCAAAATCATCTTATTATACATAGGAATCTAGGGTTTGGAGATGATATACCTTCCTTGAAGTGGTGGGAGTAGCTAGGAAGCCTTAAGAAGCTTTGAGAAGTCTTAGGGATGCTTGGATCTTAAAGGAAAACAAGAAAAATTCAAGTTAAAAACTTTGAAATCACTATTTATTGTCTTCTTCATTGATTTATTGAAGAAGATTGAGAAAGAATTGAAGGCTTAAACTCATGATATAGCCATAACTATGCATAAGGATGATTAGGCAATTATCTTACCAATTTAGGAAGCCTTGATCTTGAGTTTTGAATTTTGTTTCTCTTGGAAATGGCAAAAGCCGAGAGCAAGCCTTGGTTGAATGAGAGAAATGATTTTGTGTTTTGATGAAAATGATTTGCTTGGATTGGTTGATTTGGTTTTGTTTTTGTTTTAGTTAATTACCTTTTTAGCCTTGAACTTTGTGTGGTTCTAATTCAACCACATCTCCTTCCTTCCCATGTCATGCTTATGTCATGCTATGATGTCATCTTCCCCTCCTTGTCCTCTTCTCATTGGTTGGGTGGCATCATCCTCTCTAATCCCTTTGATTAAGTTCCTAATTGTTTGCCTAATGACCACTGATCTGTTATACGGTTCGCTTAACTTTCGTTTTCATTTATCGTTTGAGGGATGATACCCGGGATCTTATTACTTAGGTTCCCTTAACCTTTCTCAATATATTATATTCCTTTTATGATCCTCTCTTATAATCCTTTAATTTAAATCCTTTTTATCCTGTTACCTTATACTCAATTCTTTCCGTATCTAATGGATTTCCGGGAAAAAAATCAAAGTGTTCGGAATTGGATTCTGGTGATCTTTACATACACTTATATACCATGTAGGGTACTAATAAAATCTCAGAATATCCATAACAGAACCCCTACATAGTGTGGCATGAAAAGTTTTCTCATTCAGCTAAAACACTATTCACAAGGGTTACAAAAAGTTCAAAATTTTGGGGGTTATTACAGTCTCCCCTCCTTAAAAGGATTCCGTCCCGGAATCAATTAGAAAATAAATGGGGGTACTTTTCTAGCATTGCGCTCTCTAGTTCCCAAGTTGATTCTTCCACATTATGATTCTGCCATAGTACTCTGACTAGCTTGATCACTTTATTCCGAAGCATCTGCTCCTTATCTATAATCCTTACTGGATTCTCCACGTAAGTCAGATCTGGTTGCATATCCACCTGCTCGTACTCCACTATGTGTCTGGCATCCCGATGATACTTCCTTAGCATTGACACATGGAACACATTATGAACTTGTTGCAAGTTAGGGGGTAAGGCTAGCTCGTAAGCTAACTTTCCAATCCGTCTTAATATCTCAAAAGGTCCAATGTATCTTGGGCTTAGTTTTCCTTTCTTTCCAAACCTCATTAATCCCTTCCAAGGGGATACCTTTAGCAGTACTAAGTCCCCGACTTCATATTCCTTGTCCTTTCGGGCTAAGTCTGCATATTTCTTCTGTCTGTCTTGGGCTGCTACAAGCCGTCCTCTAATAAGATCCACTATGTCTTTGGTCCTTTGGACCACTTCGGGTCCGAGCATCTTCCGCTCTCCTACTTCATCCCAGTATAAGGGAGATCGACACCTTCTTCCGTACAGGGCCTCATAAGGCGGCATTCCGATGCTAGCATGGAAGCTATTGTTATAAGAAAACTCGATCAACGGCAAGTGATCATCCCAACTTCCTTTAAGGTCTATTGCACAGACTCTCAACATATCCTCTAGTGTCTGGATGGTCCTTTCACTCTGCCCATCCGTCTGGGGATGGTACGCGGTACTCATATTTAACTTGGTCCCCGCACATTCCTGAAAGCTCCTCCAAAATCTGGAGTTGAACCTGGGGTCTCGGTCTGAGACAATGGACGCTGGGACTCCATGTCGCGTCACTATTTCCTTAAGGTAAATGTCCACCAGTCTATCGACTGTGTATCTCTCATTGATAGGAATGAAATGAGCTGACTTTGTCAGTCGGTCTATAATTACCCACATGGCGTCATGATTGGCTTTCGTCCTTGGCAAGCCTACAACAAAATCCATCGCTATCTGTTCCCATTTCCACTCGGGAATCTCCAGGGGTCGTAAAAGTCCACTGGGTCTCTGGTGCTCTGCCTTTACTCTTTGGCAAGTCAAACATTTGTTTACCCATTCTGCTACATCCCTCTTCATGTTGGGCCACCAGTAATATTCCTTCAAATCCCTATACATCTTGGTACTTCCCGGGTGAATGGAATACCTTGAACTATGGCTTTCATCCAAAATCTCATCTTTAAGTTCTTGAACATTCGGAACCCAAATCCGGTAGGAGTACCTCATTATCCCTTTATCATCTTTCTCAGTATGGATCTCCTCTCCAGTCATTGACTTTCTGCCTTCATTCATTATTTTCTCTTGGCACAATCTGATCTTTTCCAATAACTCTGGCTGCATTGAGATCTCAAAAAGCTTTTCAGTTCCGGTTCCGGTTACCTTTACTTCTATTTCCATTCTCTCAAAATCTCATATCAATTCTTCTGAAGTCGTTATCATTCTGAGTCTTTCCTTTCTACTAAGGGCGTCAGCCACCACATTGGCTTTCCCCGGATGATAGAGAATCTCACAATCATAGTCCTTGATTAGTTCTAACCATCTCCTCTGGCGCATGTTGAGCTCTTTCTGCGTAAATATATACTTGAGGCTCTTATGGTCGGTGAAAATCTCGCACTTCTCTCCATACAAGTAGTGCCTCCAAATTTTTAAGGCAAATACTATTGCCGCGAGCTCAAGGTCATGAGTAGGATATCTAATCTCGTATTCCTTCAGTTGTCTCGATGCATACGCAATCACTCTACCGTGCTGCATAAGCACACACCCTAATCCTTTGTGCGATGCGTCACTATATATCACAAAATCTCATTTTCCGTCCGGCAATGCCAACACCGGGGCCGTTACCAACCTTTTCTTTAATTCTTGAAAACTGTTCTCACATTTCTCCGTCCATTCAAACTTCTCTGTCTTACGAGTAAGTCGTGTCAAAGGGGCCGCGATCTTCGCAAAGTCCTGTACAAACCTACGATAGTAGCCGGCCAATCCTATGAAACTTCTTACCTCTGTGGGTGTGGTTGGCCATTCCCAATTTGAGACCGCCTCTATCTTGGAGGGGTCGACCAATACTTCTTCTTTATTGATCACATGTCCTAAAAACTGTACTTCATTCCGCCAGAATTCACACTTCGAGAATTTGGCATACAACTGCTCCTCTCTGAGTATTCCTAGAGCTATCCTCAAATGCTCTGCATGTTCTGCCTCAGTCCTTGAGTAGATCAAAATGTCATCGATAAAAACTATCACACACTTGTCCAAGTACTTCTTAAATACTCTATTCATTAAATCCATAAAAGCCGTTGGGGCGTTGGTTAATCCAAAGGACATTACCAAGAACTCATAATGCCCATACCTGGTACGGAACGTTGTCTTGGAAATATCTTCGGGTTTAATCTTTAGTTGGTGATATCCAGTTCTCAGGTCAATCTTGGAAAAATAAACAGCATCCTTTAGTTGGTCGAACAGATCGTCTATTCTAGGTAATGGGTACCTGTTCTTTATGGTTAGCTTGTTCAACTCTCGATAGTCTATGCACAGCCTCATGCTCCCATCTTTCTTCTTAACAAATAAAACTGGTGCTCCCCACGGAGACACACTGGGTCTTATCATACCCTTATCCAAGAGTTCCTGCAATTGGATAGCTAATTCCTTCATTTCTAATGGGGCTAATCGGTAAGGTGCTTTTGAAACTGGCGCCGTCCCTGGGGCCAACTCAATAGCAAATTCAATCACTCTATCGGGTGGTAATCCCGGAAGGTCTTGTGGGAATACGTCTACAAATTCGTTTACTACCGGAATATCTTGTAAGTTGGGCACCTCCTTCTGCGTGTCCACCACATAGGCTAGGTAGGCCTCATTTCCTTTTCGTAGCATCCTTCTGGCCTGGGCCATAGTCAAAAATTTCTGTGTCTGCCTCTTTCCTCTAAATATAACTTCTTTCTTTCCTGGGATATTTAACTTAACTTTCTTCCCTTTACAGTCTATCTGAGCATCATTGCTAGATAGCCAGTCCATTCCCAAAATTACATCAAACTCCCCTAATTTAAAAGGAATCAGATCAACACTAAAAGATTGCTCCCCTATGCCTACCTCACAGGCGGGGTGAATCTGGTTAACAGGAATAATTTCATGATTGGCTATTTCTACTTGCAAGGGTTCTATCAAGGGTTCAGCTTTAAGTGTTAATTTACGCGCAAAGTCCCTTGTTATAAAAGATTTAGTTGCTCCCGAATCAAATAAAACGTTTGCACTAACTGAATTTAGAGAAAGGATACCTGCTATCACATCTGAATCTTTCATAGCATCCTGGACTGTCATGTTGAAAGTCCTTGTAGTAGGTGGCTTATTGGAAGCAGCCCTGCTTGCTCCCGAAGCTGCTGGTTTGTTCATTGGGCATTCCCTCTTCCAATGACCCGGGCGTCCACACTGATGACAAGTGGTGGTTGGGCGGGTAATGGGGGTTGGCGAAGTGCACTTGTCCGAATAGTGACCCTCTCGACCACACTTGAAGCAGATTACCGGCTTTCCTTTACACTCCCCAGAATGCATCATTCCACAAGTGTTACAGGCTGGCAATGGGGGTCGAGACTGGTTGGAATAGGACATTCTTGACTTCTGGCCACTTTGGCTCACATTCACGCTCATGGGCCGCTTAAACCCAGTGTTCCTTCCCGGTAGGGACACTGCTCCTCGATTAAATCTAGTTGGGAAGCTCCTTCCTGCGGAACCTCCACCCATGCTCATACTTTTCCTCTTTATTCCCTTCTTCTCCCTTTCCTTCTGCATCTGTTCACTTCCGGCTTCTACAATCGTTGCCTTTTGCACCAGAGTGGCATAATCCGTAAGCTCAAGGATTGCCACCCTATTCTGAATCCACGGTTTCAGTCCCTGCTGAAACCTCCTAGCTTTCTTTTCCTCGGTGCTCACAAACTCCGACACAAACCTTGATAACTCAGTAAATTTTTCTTCATACTCTGCTACAGACAAGTTATTCTGCTTTAGCTCCAAGAACTTGAGCTCCATCTGGTTTTCCATAAACCTCGGGAAATACTTTCCCAGAAACAACTGACTGAATCTCTCCCAGGTTATAATAGCATCTGTCTCCATGTTTTTCTTGGCCTCCCACCAGTAGTTAGCCTCTCCTTTCAGAAGGTAGGTAGCAAATACAGTCTTCTTTGCCTCATCGGTACTCAGAATCTCAAAGGATTTCTCCATTTCCTTTAGCCATGCCCTTGCCTCAACTGGGTCGGCTGATCCGTGGAACTCAGGGGGCTTAAGGGACTTAAAAGCCCTGAAAGAGTTTGCCACAGCATTGTTATTTCCTTGAGGGGGTGGGTTGGGTTGACGTTCCAAGTTCTGCCTTAGGAGTTGCATGAACTGGCCCATGGGATCCATGCCTGGGTTTGGTACTGGTTGCCCAACCTCAGTTTCTCCTTCTTCAGCCTCTATCTCAAATCCCTCAACATCATATGTTTCCTCTTCCTCTTCATACAGGGAGTCATCCTGTTCCACATAATCCTCGTCTTCCTCTTCACTGTGATCCTGGTTCCTATCGTCCTGGTTATGGCTTCCCTGGTCCTCAGATCCAGGGTTCGCCCTAGTTCCAATCTTTCTTGGCGGCATGATACTGATAACAAAAAAAATATAATTGGGAAAATTCAACGTTAGGTCACAATCATACACAACATTGTGTCTTGCACAGCTCCTATAATGGAGAGAATGTATCTCGCAATTTTTATTATTTTATGACAGTTCTAAAACGAAGTGCAGTAATAATAATGATAAAAACAGTGATCTCGTCACTAAGGAACTGAACCGAAAGGAAATAAATATATACATAATGCGAGAAATACATAGTTTGATCTGGTCAAAAGTACAACAGTGCTACAGCCATCTGTCCCAAAAGTGATACACAAGAGTCTATCTGTCTAGTCAGAAAAAGGGATGCTATATACAAGTCAACTATCCCGGAAAATTGGCTCTTACTAAGGCCTCGGCTAACTAGACAACTAAACTATCCCATCGTCAGCCCTGAATCACACACCGGAGCGGGTCAGCTCCCATACCCTTTCCATCGCACGACGGAAGATATAGTCGGCCTGCTGCCTGGAGATCCTACCATGCATGTCCCCTTGAGAGATCTGAGTCTCGCTCGGGACGTGAGCTCTATCCCTGTAAGCTCCCTCCTCAAGGATCGGGGTATAGCAGCCCTAGTCTCATAAGCTCGGGTACGCCTACCCGTCCTCTCCGCATCCAACTCCCTCCTGGCCTCATCCAGTCGGGCCTCAGCAACAGCCAATCGGGTCCTCAGTACATCCTGAACATAGCCGTGGGCTAACGAAGACTGCATGTGGGCAGGGTCAAGATGTGGTGAATCCGGAGCCGCTGGGGGTGCCTCCTCAGTCTGCCTAGGCTCGGAAGTATGGGTCTCTGAGCTGTCATCATAGGGGATCCAAGATAGTGGTGGAGGGGTAGGAGCTCTGACCACCGGAAGTGTGGGTAAAGGGGTACCAGCATACACTACCATAGGCCCGACACGCTCCTCAGCTACTGGGACCTCATCCGGGTCCTCCTCCTCTAGAATAGCAATGACCTCTGTCTCTGACTCCTCTGAGGGGTCCTCCTCATCTGAAATAGCAATGACCTCTGTCTCTGACTCCTCTGAGGGGTCCTCCTCATCCTCCTCCATCTCATGCTCCTCCTGATCCTCAACATCTAGCAGTGCCTTATCATGCTCACGCTCGACCATCTCAGGGTCCTCTATCTCAGGCGCCTACACATTAAACGAGCTAAGTTACTATCATGATACTTATAAGGGTTCCCGTAAGGGTTTTAACTGTCAGCACTACTTTAAGTAGTCTGACCATGAACTTGGCAAGAGTTCTTATTATCTTTGTGAGTTTGTTATTATATCGTCGCATCATCTCTGAGGTTTATAACGCTTAGCTCTGATATCATTTCTGTAACACCCCCAGATCCGGGGTCAGGGATCCGGGTCGTCACGGTCTTTCTTTCCACAATATCACTTCACTTAATTAATAATAAATAACCTTATGCTGTGACCCCACACTAACACACACCACAACCCGTTATAGTCTCAGAGATGAAATTGAAATAAGTACAAGTCCTTGAATCCACAATTAAAAGTTATTACAACCCAAAATGATTACTTGATAAATTTACAGTTAATTGCCATTATCTGCCACAAGTTATAATTATACATAATTGATTCTCAAAAGTAGATGGTCTGATCTACAATAGATCTACCTCTGCAGCTATAGCAGCTACAACATCAACGGGAAGACGCGGGACGCTTCCCACGCGCTTGCGCTGGGTCTGCTTGAGTCTGGCCATCCTTCCTAACTGTTGTTGTGTGATGAAGAAATAAAGCAAGAGTGAGCATTACAGCTCGCAAGATAATATATAGTGTAATCAATAATGCAAGTATCTAATAGATAACTTACTGAAAACCTTTATCAAAAGTAAGATAATTACTTACTGGATATAAGCTTAAAGGAAGATGAAGTTACCAAATACTTCACTATACTTATATCATTTATAAGGCTACTTGAACTACCACTGTTCAAAGTATTATAGGTTTTTTTAAAAAAAAAGGTCATCCCATAGATGAGACCACAAGTTAAGACTTGAATAGATTCAATCTTTGAAATATTATTGAATGAAATAAAGTTACGAGATACTTTATTTAGTCCCGATATATATCCACATATATATCTCTTAAACATTTCCTCAAACCTCTGTTATGTAAAGTATGAACAGAGTTTGTAACATCCAATGAATTTTGGAAAGGAAAGAATTTTGGCATAAACCCGATATCTTGCTGATCAGGCAAAGATACCAATAAGTAACATTTTCTACTAGTAGATGGATGAATCCCCCACCGGTCATCACCCTGGCCACATAAGGACCTTGTGCTGGACCGCCACCCGGCCTCTTACGCGTTGATGGACTGCCACCCAGCCACTTACACTTTGATAGACCGTACCCCGGCATGTCGCTTATGCCAACTCAATTAGATGGGCTTACTTCCCGAACGTTGGGTAAGTAATCAATTCATTTGTTTTCTCAAAACAGCAACCACGTTGTGAATGTAAAATGCACCACAGAGCTGGATCCCCCAGGTTTTGAGCGAGTATTTAAATCCCCTTTGAAAGGAAGATCTTAAATATAAAAAATGAGTTTTGGGGTCCACTCTAACTTTAAAAATTATTTTGAAGACTCGAAAACATTTTTAAGAATGTTTGGAGTACTGCTGATTTATTAAAATAAATCAGTCCCGATATATTAGAAAATATCTGAATATTATTATTTGAATAATATTCCCATAAAGAATAATCTTTATAAAAATAATCGAAGTAGAAGTTTTAAAACTTATACTTGAAATGGATATTAAATAACCAAAGATATACTTATATGAAAGTACTATCTTTATTTGAATAATTGAAAATAAGTTTGATTATCGAAACATTATTCTTTAATAAAATAAAGAATATTATTAAATAATAAGCGGAGTCATAATACCTCGAATAAATATTATAAATAATATTCATTAAATAAAATAAAGGAGTCAATACATCCTCAAATGACTATCCAATTAACAATCATTAAATAATATAAACTGAGTCATAAGCCCTCGAATGAATATTCGAAATAATATTCAATAATAAAATAAAGGAGTCATAAGTTCTCGGATGAATATTCGAAATAATATTCAATAATAAAATAAAGGAGTCATACATCCTCAAATGAATATCCAAGTAATATTCAATAAATAATATAAAGGAGTCATAAGTCTTCGAATGAATATTCAAGATAATATTCATTAATAAAATAAAGGAGTCATACATCCTCAAATGAATATCCAAGTAATATTCAATAAATAATATAAAGGAGTCATAAGTCCTCGAATTAATATTCAAGATAATATTCATTAATAAAATAAAGTTATCGAATAAACCTTATTCGATTAATAGTTTTGAAAACTATAACCATATATATATAAATATATATATATATATATATATATATATAAAATCTACTCGGGATCCTCGACTCCCGGTTTTAGAAAATGTTTTCGCCTTTTGATCCCCTATACTAAGGGTAAACTCAATACCGCTTATTTCTAGCATAGGTATTATGCAACTGTAAGCATTTTAACCAACAGATATATATAATCCAAGAATATGAAACAGGCATGCATATATACCATATCACATGCTACAATATATCGCAAGAACTTGCTAATAACAAATATGCATTTATCGCAAGATCATGCATATACACATATACATCACAACAACAGTATAACGGGTAGAAAACTTGCCTGAGCGACTGGGGGTGATAAGAGGTTCGGGACGAGTCTGGTAACCTATAAACAACAAGTAAGTTGGAATTAAACCAAAGTCACTTGCAAATCTATACTTTAACCAACTTAGACTCTAACGCTCGTTTTGCGCTCACTGATTCTCTTAAGTCACTCGAGTACCCTCGGCTCCACCATTTTTAATAATTTAACCATTACGAGTTTTAAGGCGATTCTTTCGCGGGTGTCTTACCAACTGCCTAACACACTTATTACCATAATTGTTTCATACATTAATTAACCCTTTTTGGTCTTTAACCTATGTTTCAAAGTAAGGTGAGGGAAAAAGTTTCGTTCGCGAAACGCCGTTACTTGAAACGGTCGTTTCTCCTAAACCGTGCATCGGAATCGAACGAACTACATATCAAAACGAAGCTCGTAACATGAGCTATCTAAACATGGCAATGGTCATAATCTAGCAGGGAGTACTCGGGTCCAATTGTTATGAACAAAAGCAGTCTAAAGTAAATCGGACATTACGACGGCTATGTTTACGCGATTTCCCAAATTTAAACCATTCAAAAACCATCACAATTCAACCTCAACCCATTCATACAACCAAAATCCATCCTTATCACATCATAACAGCCCCAATCAATTCAATATTAACATTTATACTTATGCCTAAGCTTGAATTTAACTATACTTAAGTTCTTTTAACCAAAACAACAAGATTCACCATTCCATTTCACTACCACTCCAACCCAAACTTTAAACCACAAGCATTAAGCTACTATATCACCATAATGATCAAAATCATCTTATTATACATAGGAATCTAGGGTTTGGAGATGATATACCTTCCTTGAAGTGGTGGGAGTAGCTAGGAAGCCTTAAGAAGCTTTGAGAAGTCTTAGGGATGCTTGGATCTTAAAGGAAAACAAGAAAAATTCAAGTTAAAAACTTTGAAATCACTATTCATTGTCTTCTTCATTGATTTATTGAAGAAGATTGAGAAAGAATTGAAGGCTTAAACTCATGATATAGCCATAACTATGCATAAGGATGATTAGGGAATTATCTTACCAATTTAGGAAGCCTTGATCTTGAGTTTTGAATTTTGTTTCTCTTGGAAATGGCAAAAGCCGAGAGCAAGCCTTGGTTGAATGAGAGAAATGATTTTGTGTTTTGATGAAAATGATTTGCTTGGCTTGGTTGATTTGGTTTTGTTTTTGTTTTAGTTAATTACCTTTTTAGCCTTGAACTTTGTGTGGTTCTAATTCAACCACATCTCCTTCCTTCCCATGTCATGCTTATGTCATGCTATGATGTCATCTTCACCTCCTTGTCCTCTTCTCATTGGTTGGGTGACGTCATCCTCTCTAATCCCTTTGATTAAGTTCCTAATTGTTTGCCTAATGACCGCTGATCTGTTATACGGTTCGCTTAACTTTCGTTTTCGATTATCGTTTGAGGGATCATACCCGGGATCTTATTACTTAGGTTCGCTTAACATTTCTCAATATATTATATTCCTTTTATGATCCTCTCTTATAATCCTTTAATTTAAATCCTTTTTATCCTGTTACCTTATACTCAATTCTTTCCGTATCTAATGGATTTCTGGGAAAAAATCAAAGTGTTCGGAATTGGATTCTGGTGATCTTTACATACACTTATATACCATGTAGAGTACTAATAAAATCTCAGAATATCCATAACAGAACCCCTACATAGTGTGGCATGAAAAGTTTTCTCATTCAGCTAAAACACTATTCACAAGGGTTACAAAAAGTTCAAAATTTTGGGGGTTATTACATAGGGTGTCATGCATTTTTCTTGATTAACCAAAGAAATATTCTGAGTGTAGCATGCAGTATTTACAGCTTCTGCCCAAAAATATATTGGTAATTTGATTCTTCTAGCATTGTTCTTGCAGCTTCAATAAGAGATATGTTTTTCCTTTCCACCACTCCATTTTGTTGTGGGGTTGTTGTTGCTGAAAACTCATGCATAATCCCATTCTCTTCACAAAATAATCTCATCACAGAATTCTTGAACTCAATTCCATTGTCACTCCTGATTCTTCTTACTTTGAGATCAGGATGATTGTTGACTTGCCTAATGTGATTGATGATGACTTTACTAGCTTCATCTTTGGACTTTAGAAAATATGTCCAAGAGAATTTTGAGAAATCATCCACAATTACTAAACAGTATATTTTCTTTAGATTGACAATATATTGACTTGTCCAAATAAGTCCATGTGTAGTAGTTGCAGAGGTTCTTCAATTGTTGAATTAAGCTTCTTTATGAATGATGCCTTGATCTGTTTTCCTTTTCAATAGGCATCACACAATCCATCTTTAGAGAATTCCACATGTGGAATACCTCTTACCAAATATGTCCTGACTAACTCATTCATAGTCTTGAAGTTAAGGTGGGACAGCTTCTTGTGCCACAATCAACTTTTATCTTGACTTGCTTTTCTAAATAGACAAGTGACAGATTCTGCATTAGATGAGTTGAAGTTAGCTAGATACACATTTCTTTTTCTCACTCCAGTGAGGACCAATTTGTTGCTTTTCTTGTTGGTCACAACACAGGCTTCAGAATTAAATGATACTGAGTTGCCCTTATCATAAAGTTGGCTGATACTCAACAAATTGTGCTTGAGTCCATCCACTAGGGCAACTTCCTCAATGATGATATTATCCTTTGAAATCAAGCCATATCCCACAGTATAACCTTTGTTGTCATCTCCAAAAGTAATACTTGGGCCAACTCTCTCCTTGAACTCAGTGAGCATGGTAGAATCTCCAGTCATGTGCCTTGAGCACCCACTATCCAAATACCAATGATTCTTTCTATTTCCCTGCACACAACAAAATCAAATCAAGTAGATTTTAGTACCCAAGTTTCCTTGGGTCCTATTTTATTAGCCTTTTTCTTAGGTTTCTTAGGCTTGTCCTCATTTGACTTAGGCATTTGAAGATTATCATTAGTCAATTGAGTAGAACCCTTAAAACCATTCATCATTGCAGAATTATCATGCACAGGCTGGTTAACATGGAAAGGCATATTTTGTGTAAACATGTTATTCCATAATGGCATGCTAAATGGCATTTGTGGCATACTAAATGCAGCATAGTAAGGATTTTATGCAAATGGCATATTAGCAAACTGTGCATTCAAATTATGTGCAGGCATAACATTCACATGCATTGTAGGCATGTTGGGAAATGAAGGAGGTGTAGACTTGGAAGCAGGCATAGCAAGTTTGCAATTAACAGACAAATGATTAACACTACCGCACTTAACACAAAATTTTCTTGGTGCATATTTATCAGGTGTGTAGTTGTTATGTTTGTTAATTCCTAATTTCCCATTTTTATTGCTTTTCCTTTTAGACTCTACTTTCACTTCAATTTTCTCCAATCTTTCATTTAATTGCTTAATAGACAGATGCCCTACATTGACTCTCTTGTTCTTTTTCAAATGAAGATGTGAAGATTGGAGATATCGACAAGTCATTTATGCATGTAGAGAACTCAGAGATATCGACAAGTCAAATGAAGATGTGAAGATTGGAGATATCGAAAACTCAATTTCTTATTAGAGATCTCAGAGATATTGACAAGTCAAAATGCATATAAAGATCTCAGAGATATCGAAAAGTCATTTCTACATGTAGAAATCTAGAGACCTCGGCAAGTCAAATACACTTATAGAGAACTCAGAGAACTCGACAAGTCAATTACACTTATAGAGAACTCAGAGATCTCGATAAGTCATTATACTTATCGAGATGTCACTTCTCGATAGCAATTGTAACACTAATTCATAGGTGTTACAATAGGACAAAAATTTCTTAACTAATGTAACGCTCCTCGTAACACTTTCAGTACAGTAGCCCACTTATGGCATAGTGAATGTAGTTGGTAGAAGGATGCTGGTTTAGGCCTTTATGTCTGTGTATGTTCAAGTAGTAGTTGGTTTAAGTCAGTTGCAAATAATGATGTCTAATGAAAGTATTTGTTCTGTTTACTTTGTTTATGGTTGTTTGAGATAAAAATTGTATGTGCTCTTTAAATGTGACATCAAACCTAAAATACATTTATTTTCTAGGGGCATGGTTTGAGACAGATATATTGCACTTTCTTACTAAAATTCCTACACAGTGTTATTGGCCTTCTCTTAATGATGGCATTCTTTTTAATCTCCTGCTCATCATCGGTTGAGTTAGAAACCATTCTCTCTTCATCTGAATCAGCATAAACTGTGGAATTTGAGCAAAAGGAACCATCCATGTCTTCATTAACCATCTCATCAACATGAGTCTCAAAGATCATATCATCAGCATTACTATTCTTGTTGCTTCCATCTGAATGCCAACTCTCATCACTACTCTGTTCATCTACAAACTCAAAGTCCTCATCGTCAGGATAAGAAAAATCTTTGTTTAGACCTTCTAAATCCAATAAGTCTTGATCTGCTTGCTTTTCCTCTTAGGTGCTATATGAGAACTGAGTTTCATTAAACTCATATTCAAACTCATTTTGAACTGGCTGCCTAGGTGGAGGAGATGGATGTCTAGGTGGAGGTGTTGGTTGTCTATGTGGAGGTGTAGGTTATCTAGGTGGAGGTAATAGTAGTATAGGTGGAAAGAAGGTTCTTTAAGGTTCTTTAGGTGGGGGTGAAGGTTCTTTAGGCGGGGGGTGGAGGCCAGTGGTGGCTTCAACACATTCATAACCAGGATCTTGTGAGCTAGATATAGGTGGTACATTGTACAAAAATAGATCAATATATCTATCACAAGACATAAGTGAACACAACAGCATAACTTCTTCATCACTATCTAGTTCAAATAAACTCCTATCCATTGTAGTATTAGGTAGATTATACCATAGTTGTGCATAACCACCATAAATATCAAGTTCTTTCAACATGTTAAAAATATCTAGTAAACTAATCTCATCAGAACTACAATAATCAAAGTAATTAATCTACAACTCCACCAACATAAGACCTGGCCTTGTCTGTGATGCCCTCAAACTCGGGGTTAGGAATGAGGATCCACAACACCAATAAACTAATATAATAACAGCAGAAATATAATAAACCCCAAAGTTAACAGGATCTAAACATGATAAAGTGTGAGACAAGATTACAACTACCAACCAGAATAATATTATTATAACCCTTTATATAATTAAAACCAAATTATTCGATTCCGACTTGGAATCGACAGATAACCCAAAAGTATTTGATTCAGCTATTACACTTCCCACCAACTTATTGTCTCTTGCTCACACAGCATATACCTGATCTGGCATCTGAAATCCCATGACATGATAGGGACCGCCAGGAACGCTCATGCGAGCGGTGCGCCTAAGTATGGTCATCTTCTTGCTTAACTGTCATTGTTAGATCACACAAATAAATGAGAAAAGGAGCTCAGCAAGTAACTATATAAACAGTTCTAAATATCAATATAATCAACAGTATTTGAGGCATTTTATTTCAATAAACTAGGTGGCAGCATTCTATCAATTTCTAGGAAAGGGTTCCAAATGAAGGTTTCAAAAGCTTTTAAGACTGAAGTTTTGTATAACCAAAGTTTCTCAAGATCAATCGAGAGGGTTCTCAGAGAATTTCACATTTGAGAGATATATCGCTCTAAGCTATAAGCATCAATATAAAAGTAAAGTGACAGGGTTCTCAAACAAGATTCTCAAAATTTTAAGGAAGTTTTCATTCAAACTATTCAACTTTAAATCAAAAGAAAAGCATATCCCTTGTTGCAACATTTATAAAACTTTTACTTTCATTACTTAACAAAAGAACCCTTGATTGGAATATCCATCTTTTAAGTATATTACGGGTGATCAGCCCGTACTAACCTCCATCAAGTCATAGAGGTACCTATGGCATTATTTCAGCCTTATATAGCCCCGCTAGTCTCTTACGTGACTGGACTAGTCCCACTAGCCTCTTACGTCTCTATCAATCCTTTACGAATTCATTTGGGAAAACCTTTATGTTGGAATACAAGGAAGTTTGGCTAAATTCATTTTAACTTTACCGATATGTGAAATCGTTTGGACTCATTCAAGTCGAATGTAATAACCCCAAAATTTTGAACTTTTTGTAACCCTTATGAATAGTATTTTTGCTGATATTTCTGAACAAGAAAACTTTTCATGCCACACTATGTAGGGTTTCTTTTATGGATATTCTTAGATTTTATTGGTACTCTATATGATATATAAGTGTATGTAAAGATCGTCGGAATCCAAATTTGAACCTTTTGATTTTTCCCGAAAATCCACCAGATATCGAAAGAATTGAGTATAAGGTAACAGGATAAAAAGGATTTAAATTCAAGGATTTTAATAGAGAATCATAAAAAGGAATATAATGTATTGAGAAAGGTTAAGGGAACCTAATTAATAAGATCCCGGGTATGATCCCTCAAACGATAAGCGAAAACGAAAGTTAAGCGAACCGTATAACAGATCAGCGGTCATTAGCCAAGTAATTAGAAGCTAATCAAAGAGATTAGAGGGGATGATGTCATCCAACCAATGAGAAGAGGACAAAGGAGGGAGGGTGACATCACATGATGACATAAGCATGACATAAGGGAAGGAATTGTTGGATGATTGTGAACCACACAATAATTACCATGGTAAAAAGGTAAGAAATCAAAACAAAACAAATCAAAAAAATCAATCAACCAAAACAAATCAAAGCAACACACAAAATCATTTCTTTCTTCAACCAAGGAGCTCTCGGCTTTTTCTTCATTTCAAGAAGAAGAATTTCAAAAATCAAGTTCCAAGCTTCCTTAATTGGTAAGATAATTATCTAGTACTCCTTATGCATAGATATAGCTATCCTATAAATTTAAGCCTCCAAATTATTCACAATCTTCTCCAAGAAATCAATGAAGAAGATAATGAATAGTGATTTCAAGATTTTTAACTTGATTTTTCTTGTTTTTCCTTTAAGATCCAAGCATCCCTAAGACATCTCAAGGCTTCTTAAGGCTTCCTAGCTACTCCAATCACTTCAAGGAAGGTATAACATCTCCAAACCCTAGCTTTACTTTGTATATTAGGATGATTTTGATTGTTATGGTAAAAGAGTAGCTTGATGCTTGCATGTTTAGAGTTTGGGTTGGAGTTATAGTAAATTGGATGTTGAATCTTGTTGATTAGTAAAGGACTTAAGTATAGTTTTAAATTCAAGTTTAAGAATAAGTAAAAATTGTTAATGTTGAGTTGTTGGGGCTGTTATGATGTATTATGGATGGAGTTTTGATTGGGTTGTGAATTGGGGTTGATTGGTGGTTGATTTGGAATGGTATAAATTTGGGAAATCGCGTAAACATAGCCGTCGTAATGTCCGATTTACTTTAGACTGCTTTTGTTCATAATATTAGGACCCGAGAACTCCCTGATTGGTTTTGACCATTGTCATTTTTAGATAGTTCATGTTACGAGCTTCGTTTTGATATGTGGTTCATTTGATTCCGATGTACGGTTTAGGAGAAACGGCCGTTTTAAGTAACGACGTTTCGCGAACGAACCATTACCCCTCGCCTTACTTTGAAACATAGGTTAAAGACCTTAAAGGACTAATTGGAGTATGAAACATTTATGTAAAGTGTAATAGGCAGTTGGTAAGACACTCGCGAAAGAATCGCCTTAAAACTCGTAATGGTTAATTTATTAAAAATGGTGGAGCCGAGGGTACTCGTGCGACTTAAGAGAATCAGTAAGCGCGAAGCGAGCGTTAGAGTCTAATTTGGTTAAAATATAGATTTACAAGTGAATTTGGTTTAATTCCAACTTACATGTTGTTTATAGGTTACCAGACTCGTCCCGAGCCATTTGTAACCCCCAGTCGCTCAGGCAAGTTTTCTACCCGTATAACTGTTGTTGTGATGTATATGTGTATATGCATGATCTTGTGATAAATGCATATTTGATTATTAGCAAATTCTTGCGATATATTGTAGCATGTGATATGGTATATATGCATGCCTGTTTCATATTCTTGATTTATATATCTGTTGGTTCAAATTCTTATTAGTCGCATAATACCTATGCTAGAGATAAGCGGTATTTGAGTTTACCCTTAGTATAGGGGATCAAAAGGTGAACTTTTTCTAAAACCGGGAGGCGAGGCTCCCGAGTATTATATATATATATATATATATATATATATATATATATATATATATATATGAATAGTTTTTAAAAATATTAATTGAATAAGGTTTATTCGATAACTTTATATTATTTAATGAATATTACTTGAATATTCATTCGAGGACTTATGACTCACTTTATATTATTTAATGAATATTACTTGAATATTAATTCGAGGACAGATGACTCCGCTTATATTATTTAATTGAATATTATTTGAATATTCATATGAGGACCTATGACTCCGATTATTTTCTGAAATGTATTCTTTATTTTACTAAGAGAATAAGGTGTCGATAATCAGACTTATTTTTTATTATTCAAATAAAGATAGTACTTTCGTATAAGTATATCTTTGGTTATTTAATACTCATTTCAAGTATAAGTTTTATAACTTCTACTTCAATTATTTGTATAAATATTATTCTTTATGGGAATATTATTTAAATAATAATATTCAAATATTTTCTAATATAATGGGACTGATTTACTTTATTAAATCAGCATTACTCCAAACACTCTTTAAAGTGTTTTCGAGTCTTTAAAATGATTTTTAAAAGTTAGAGCGGATCCCAAAACTCATTTTTATATATTTAAGATCTTCCTTTTTAAAGGGGATTTAAATACTCGCTCAAAACCAGAGGGATCCGGCTCTGTGGTGTATTTTATATTCGCAACAAGGTTGCGGTTTTGGTAAATGAATTGATTATTTACCCAACGTTCGGGAAGTAAGTCCATCTATCGAGTCGGCATAAGCAACATGGGCTCAGTGGGCGTCCATGATAGTGTAAGTGGCTCAATGGGAGTCCATCAAATGCGTAAGTGGCTGAGTGGAAGTCCAGCATAAGGTCCTATTGCGACCAGGGTGATGACCAGTGGGGAATTCGTCCATCTACTAGTAGAAAAGGTTACTTATTGGTATCTTTGCCTGATCAGCAAGATATCGGGTTTATGCCACAATTCTTTTTCCTTCCAAAAATTTATTGGATGTTACAAACTCTGTTCATACCTTACATGACAGAGGTTTCCAGGAACTGTATAAAGAAGGTATATATGTGGATATACATATCGGAACTTAATGAAGTATATCATAGCTTCATTTTCTTCAATAATACTGCAAAGATTTAATCTATTCAAATCTTGTCTCGTAGTCTCATCTATGTGATGAACTGTTGAAAGCTCATTATACTTTGAACAGTGGTAGTTCAAGTAGCTTTATAAATGATATAAGTATAGTGAAGTATTTGGTAACTTCATCCCTTGTTTTTGCTTATATCCAGTAAGTAATTATCTTACACTTGATAAAGGATTCTAGTAAGTTATCCATTTAGATACTTGCATTATTGTTTACACTATATATTATCTTGCGAGCTGTAATGCTCACTCTTGCTTTATTTCTTCATCACACAACAACAGTTAGGAAAGATGGCCAGACTCAAGCAGACCCAGCGCAAGAGCGTGGGAAGCGCCCCGCGCCTTCCCGTTGAGATCATAGCTGCTATAGCTGCAGAGGTAGATCTATCTGTAGATCAGACCTTCTACTTTTGGGAATCAATTATGTATAATTATAACTTGTGGCAGATAATGGCAATTAATTGTAAACTTATCAAGTAATCATATTGGGTTGTAATAACTTTTAAATGGTGGATTCAAAGACTTGTACTTATTTCAATTTCATCTCTGAGACTATAACGGGTTGTGGTGTGTGTTAGTGTGGGGTCACAGCATAAGGTTAATTATTATTAATTAAGTGAAGTGATATTGTGGAAAGAAAGACCGTGACGACCCGGATCCCTGACCCCGGATCTGGGGGTGTTACATCGAAAGTCATTCTTAAGTTCAATTCAAAAATTCAAGGAAAGTGAACAAAACGGAAATAAACAGGGATCGTATGTTAAGGAAATGATCAAACGTTAAACAGGGTATAACAAGACCGTGATCAGGATAGTTCCAAAGATCGACGCATAAACAAGGCATGAGTGATTTTCAAAGGAATCTAGGTTAACAAGGTATGACATATGAAAGGTTCATTGTGACTCTATTAGGTTCAAAGGATTATAAGTTAACAAAATACGAAAATAGGATATAAGTACTTGGACAAGGGGTAACTATTAGGGTTTATCACAAGGATCAAGAACAGGTTTATCACAAGGATTAAGAACAGGTTTATCACAAGGATCAATAAAAGTATCACAATAATTCTTTATTCTATCAATGCATAGCATCAATAATTTCTGTATAATCATTTCATAATAGAAGGCAGAGTTACTTGCCTCAAAAAACTTTCCTGTTTTACGGAACATGGGCTACTGCCACCTAAGACATTTTCCCCGTTTCTAGAATGAATGCCTCCGCTTTCCAAATCAACAATATAAAACAAAACCCTAATTAGAAACTTGGTCGATTTCCGACGTTTCTCAGAACGTCTAACTTCTACCCCAATCACAATACCCGCTTATTTTATATAGTTATATAACACGTAACACATAATAGGGTACACTTTGATACACTTTATATTACCGAATGACTCGATACTTTGCACATAGCAAGTAAGCACATATTCACATAATCCGACTTCACATCTCATCAATTTATATCGACTATATTCCTTATACAAATCTATACACTTTCTTTTCTAAAAACAATCGGGCATAACGTGTTTGTAACTACGCTTACCCTTATCAAGTCAATCAACCACAACAATCAAAATCGAGTATACATAATTACTTTTTAACACTTATCATGTAACATGCAACTCCATTTTATACAATTCAAACTAACGACTTCACATATCATATCAAATCTATAACATGGAACTCATTTTCATGGATTTACTTCTTATGTTCTTATTACCGAATATAAATCCTAATAATCTAATTCGAATCCATATCTCATACATGCAAAATTCCATAAATTGATACCAAAATCAATCGAACCTAGCTTACTAATAAAAATCAACCTAACCTTTAACAAAATTCGAACTAATCGAGAAGATAAATTCACAAAATTTCCAAAATCATTTAAAATCGACATGAAATAACAATTACTCCCTTAACAAAACATAAAATCACATTTAAACGAATATCTCGATGAATGATTCAAGAAAAATCAAGATTATAAATTTGAATTTTTCGAACACGACATGCAATTCGAATTTTTGCTAAAACGAAATATTTTTCATCGATTTTGGAATCAATAATCATCATCGTCCACTCCACCGGCTCACCGGAGTTCATCGCCATCGGTGTAGTCGAATGGAGGTGCCCTTACGGGTTTCCAATCACATTCAACCCCAATTAAAGCTTAAACAACACCACTTAATCAAACACCATCAATAACAACTATCAAATCATCAAAACTGAATTGAAATTCGGATTTCAACCCAAGAATCCGAAAATGGGTTTTCAGAATCATCACACAAACATGCATGCAGCTAGAGACAAGCACAGAGAGAGTGAAACCGAGCTCATAGCCGGTTTTGGATCAATAATTGAGCAAGAAAAAAGAGAGAACGAGGGAGAGAGAGATTACCGAGAGTTAGAGAGAGGGGGGAGAGTTCGAGAGAAAAGAGAAGGAGAGAGAGGACGGGAGGGGAAAAAAGAAAGAAGAGGGGGTATATACTTGGTGCAGGGGCACCAAGGTAATTTAACCCAAAAACTGATTTTATTTCCCTTTCTTTTTCTTATTTATGCAAAGTAAATTAAAAGAAATACAACTCAGATATCATAAATTGTGCAAATGGCTCCGCTTTTAATTTTTATAATATAAAACATAAAATTAGCTATTCACCCATATTTTCAAAATAATTTTTGAACAACCGGTTTAATTTCCACAGATTTTACAATTAAACTACCAATAATAGCAATAAGCTTTTAAAAATCTTTTAAAAATATCAAAATACCAAAATAAATCAAACTATTATTTTTAGAAAGTCTCCGAGATTATTCCAAGGATAATAAAATTAATTCCATACCTTGATCATATTTTAACAATTTTATAAAAATATAGAAGGATCAATTAACCCTTATTTTAATCAAATAAATCCGTTGAAAAATATTTTTAAAAACTTGTGAATCACAGATTCATTTTCGTAACTTTAAAATAACATATTTTCACACAATAACATCAAACACATTTCATATTGGTACACTTAAACGCGTTATTTCTTTTTAATACCTGATTATGCGAGTAACAATTACTCGATAATTTAAATAACGACATAAATTTTTTCAATTACGAATCTAAATCACAGAAACATACAAAGGACTCCACATTCATCATAACTTATTATAATACTCAATTTTATTATTCTTAATCCTTCTCATTTAATCCATCCTTTGGATAACGGGTCCCGTTCTACCTGACGGCCCGACAATCATAACTTAATCATTTTTGCTGACTCATCAAACTGGAACGAGACTTTGCTTTTTCCTTATTACTAGTTCACAGAAATTCACATAAACCACAAAATTATATAACTTAATATTTTATACTAATAAATCCACATAATCCACAGTTATAGCGTACAACTGTATTTTATTCATATAAATACTTCGCGAAAATCTCAGTCGTTACATTGTCTATCATTTCCCCCCCCCCCATAATAACATTTAATCTTAAAGTTCTAAATCTCTGCACATTAAACACATGGATAAAATCAGGAAAGTACACATTAATATATAATAATCATAAAGGGTAATATTTGATACTATTAAAAAGCATTTAGTGGTCCATGTTTATATCACAATATATATTTTGATTGTACTAATTTCCCCAAATCTCGAAATCGGCTAAAGTCCTAATTTTATAATCATATGTCACAAGGAGTACCAATAAACAAGCATTCAACAACTAGAACACGCTACATGTAATACCCAATATTTAACTCATTTTACTCATATTGACAACTATTAGGTCCCGAAGTATCGGAAGGGGGGTTGAATACGAAACTCTTTAAATTAAAAAATTCTTTCGAAACTTCTGCGGATAAATAATTTAGTGTTCGGTTAGTGGTTCCGTGTTCTTGAGGTGAATAATATTTAGGACAATAAAATAACGATTACAAGATATTTGTGAAAGTATATATTAATATAAAAATCCTCGAGGGGTGTTGCTACACTCCGGTGAGTTAATTAACCGGCTATAGTCCAAGAACAACAATGTTCTTGTTTCTACAAAGATATAGAAATTAAATCATATACAATGATCTAGATTTTATTTGTCTAAGGATCTAATTACCGAATAATGATTATAATGCCCCTTATGAATATACAAGAGTTAAATCGGGCATTCTAACGTTTCTACGGTGAGAAGTTTAATGGATATTCAATAAGGTTGAGCTTCTCTGTATCGCTTTGTTTCTTATTTTATCAGTTCTCGTTTGAGAAGAAGATAAACAGAATTGTCCAAATTAATTGATCTGGTGTTCTACTTCTTTTGTGTAGGCTTCAAATTAATTTGGACATGTGGCTTCATGTCAGCCAAGAATTCTTGAATTTGCTTCATTTCTATAAATCGACAGAACAAACAATCTTCAAATCAATAATATAATTGTATAAATAGACAAGCTTTAAAGTCTACGAATCGACATCTGATTTATAGAAATCAACAAGTTAATTTCTGAAAATCGACAAGTCAATTTCTGAAAATTGACAAGTCATTTCTTAGAAATCGACAAGTCAATTTCTCAAAATCGACAAGTGATTTCCTAGAAATCGACAAGTTAATTTCTGAAAATCGACAAGTCAATTTCTGAAAATTGACAAGTCATTTCATAGAAATCGACAAGTGAATTTCTGAAAATCGACAAGTCGACAAGTCATTTTCTAGAAATCGACAAGTCATTTTCTAGAAATCGACAATGTGATTTCTTAGAAATCAACCTAGTATTGTCAATTACTAAACTTGAGACTTTTAAAAGCTTAATCTAGAAATCGACATGTTGGGCTTCTTTTGGGCTTGACACGTTTGATTCTAGGATTTAATAGGCTTGTCTTTAATTTATCCAAGAGAGAATTTTTCTTTGGAATATTTTTCTGATTTAACTCAATTCTCCTCTTCATACAAATGATGTTGTCTTCAACTAATTTCTTTTGGCTTAAGCCAAAAGTTTCCTTTCTTGGTATGTCGATGTTTAGTGTACCGGTCTGGTTCATAAACGACTAGCTGACTCGACTCGTTTCGTAATCGAGTTCGAGTCCGAACAAAAAATTGCTCGTTAAGCTTATCGAATATAGCATATCTTAGATTAATCAATATACTTATATAAAAAAGAAGACGAGGGCTTTATGGGATACATCTTAGATTGTCTCATTCTATTTTTTGAATTTTCTCAATTTTTGTTGAATTAAAAATTGTTAAAAATAACAATTATCTTATATTCTTCTAAAGTTTCTTCTAAAGATTAACTTATCATCTTAATATTATCTCAGACGTACCTTTCAAATATTTACTAATAGTAGGAAAGTAAAATTCTATTTTATTTTATTTTTAAAACTTTCTCTTCAAGTAAAAAATAAAGTTAATCTTGCACAACAAGTCAAAAAATAATTATAAAATCATGTTTGTTATAAACGGTGGGTTTATTATTAGAGAATAATTTATACATATCGACAGCAACTGCAACAATGATGAGTCGCCTCCTTCCATCTTTTTATATACTAGTTTATAACTCGTGCGATGCACGGTTTTTTTAAAATTTACTTTTATTATTTTTTAAAATCCATTTTTATAATTTTTAATGTTCATATATATGTAATATTTTGCAATATTTTTTTATTTTTGATAGTTTATTTTAACATTGTTACAACAAATATATGTAAATACTGAGAAATATATGGATGTGAAATGGAATTACAACTATATCTAATAGAATATCTAATCATAATATAAAAATCTAATCATATTTTATCTACTGATATATCATTGTATTATATTTTATTGTTTGAATAGTAGTAGAACAATGTAATTATTTTTTATTTATGATTGTATTATAAATATACTTATTCTACTAAAATATAATCTTTATCATGTATTTTTAATTATATCATATTAATGGTTGAGATTATTTTAACGTTACATGATCAAAATTTTGAATAAAAAGTCCCTTACACTTATTATATATAAGGTTATAATTTGTATTTTTAAGTATATAGGTGTAAGTTCTGTTTCTGAATTAAACTCTTCATTTTATGATTATTTTTTAATTGTTGTGAATGTAGTAATATTTGTATTTTGTGATTTATCTTTTATGTTTGAAGTCCCGCAATCTAGTCTTAGGTTCAATTTTAAGATATTTTTGTTCGGTAATTAAGCATTTTTATAAAACTGCTACCAACCGCTTTTTAGTAAACTAGTTTTGTTATAAAAAGTAGGAACGGTGTAAACTGTAACGAAACTACATGATAAAATTAACCTGGCCCATTGGAGCTGTACTAGAGCGGTCGGGAAATACGTACACGTGTTGGAGGATAAAGTAAAAGGTGGGCCTATGACACTGAGAAAGCCCTCCGTAATAAATCACTGCCGTCCAAAACTGTTAAACTGTCCAAAGAAAAATGGGCTGGCGTTGAGAAATATCCAACATCAAATATGCATTCGTGTAAAGTTGAATGATACTTGAACCCATCGTTCATGTGCTATATGACATTTTACATTAAATTTCTTTGTTTTAGTCTTTGTGACGTGACATGCTGCCAACAATTTAATAAAAATGACTCCTATTCTTTTCAGCATTAAATTTGTATTTTCTAAGTTTTTCTATTTTCGAACTTCATCCCCGTTATAGTCAACTTCTCTCATCCTTATCATGTCCCCTCAGTACTGCAGCGACCATATCAAATTATAATATTAAAATATGTGTGACACTTGTTTGTCTTGTTGAATAAATAAAAGTTAATTATTAAAATATTGATGCAGTAATTGAATTATTGTATTGTATTTGTTTGAGAGTTCAGGATTTTAACTTTTAATGTATGCGCGCATGATTAATTATCATAAAAGAGGAACAATATTTGTAATTTCAAGATGAATATAAAATATATTTTCATTATTTATTTTAAATTTTTCTTTTTTTTTATATTAAATTTTAAACAACAAATTTTTATTTAAGAGAAAAAATTAAAAAAATTACAAAACAATATTTTAAAAAAATTTAAAATAGGTGTCGATCCCCTTCCCGAATATATTGTACAGGAGGGATAGAGGGAGTACTCTTTATAATACTTGGTCAAACTCTGCGGGGATTAATTTATTATGCAACAATAGAAGCGATGTTACAATATATGAGAACAGCATCTTTGGTAGATAAACAGCGTTTACAGACGATGATGAAACCACAACGGACACCAACCAAGCCGGAACTAAGCAGCCCGACCTCAGGTGCTCAACGCCGCATAGCCATAGCAGTGGACCTGAGCGACGAGAGTGCCTTCGCTGTTAAATGGGCTATCAAAAACTACCTGCGTCCCGGTGACACAGTTATCCTCCTCCACGTCCGTCCCACCTCTATCCTTTACGGTGCTGACTGGGGGGCCACGGCCCACGAGCCAGCCACCTTGGAACACAAGCAACAACTTGAAGACAGTTTTGATAACCTAACTAGCATGAAAGCAGCTGAGTTAGCTCAGCCTTTAGTGGAAGCTAACGTGCCTTATAAGGTTCATATTGTGAAGGATCATGATATGAAGGAGAGGTTGTGTTTGGAAGTGGAAAGGCTTGGGTTGAGTGCGGTGATTATGGGGAGTCGAGGGTTTGGTGGTGCCAAGAAGAGTGTGAAAGGAAGGCTCGGGAGTGTTAGTGATTATTGTGTGCAACATTGTGTGTGTCCTGTGATTGTTGTTAGGTATTGTGATGGTGTTGATGGTGATGGTAATGGCGCGGCTTTTAGTGGTGGGAAAGCGGCTAAGGTTATGGCGGAGGAGGTGCAGTTGCATCCTGTGCCTGAGGAGGATCTCGACGATGATGAACAAGGTGATGAATATTTCTTCTTGTGGATTTTTCTATATTTCTATTGCTCTGTTGGCTTAATTTCTTATACCAATTGTTATTTTTATAGTTGCGTGTGGAATTTTCTTTTTGGGTGATTTACATAGATTTTCAGTGTAAGGAAGAAAAGATATGAATTCATGACCATTGAACAGAGTCAGACCCGAAAAATGGCAATTTGCCACTAGGTTAATTCTGAATCTTCTGAAAAGTTGTTTTTTGAGATTGAAACTCTTAGTGGCGTTTCATGAGGTCTAGTGAATGTTTTCCAATCTCATCTACGCTTTTAATTACAAGATTGGGGGAAGAGGTGCCTATTTGATGGTTAAACACTAGGGATCCATATGACTATCTATGAAGCCAAGGGGGGCAGGAACCTCTTATCATTGTTTTTTAGTATCACTTTGTTCACAAGTCATTGGCTCTTTGTCTAACTTCTGCACTGGTTAACTATTTGTTGTCAATTTTATCGCTGTTCTGATTCCTAATCGCATGTTAGTCACCCCTTTCAGTTCTTCACCATAGAACTATTGTCTATTATTATGAACATTCATATCACTTGCCTAAAAGAATTCGACAAAAGCTACAATAGTAATAGTCTTTCATTGTCTAGTGCATGCGAGAAGCACGTATGTTACTTCAAAATGTAGTTTTCCAATTCATGCATCCTCTTCTCTTCTTCTATTTTCCTAAATGGGTCCCGGTACATGAGTTTCAAGTTTGTTGAACTTATGTATCAGCTACAATAGATAGACATTGATTACTGTAAGAGTTGTAAAATGTCCTAATACAAGTGTTTTGTGATGAATGCCTGAAGTTAAATTGAACTCTAATGGTAAAAGACCATAAATTAAGAGGTGTTTTGTCCCCGTATACAGTCATCATAGCATGATTTACTGCACCATTATCCAGGCATGATGGTAGTACAGTGATGCAAATTGACCAGTTTAAGTTGTGTGATTGGATCTTAGGTTAAAGTTGTCTATGGTATAAACTGTTTATAGTTAAAACTTATAAGTATCAAGCACATCACATTTGATGTGCAACAAATATAACTCCTAAAATAAATTAAACTTACAATCTTGATACCTTACTGCAGAAAATCATGACGATGACCACAAACGTGGTACGGGGGAATGAGACAATGGAGACAGATGGAGTAGTGGTCTCATCCGTTCCCCCAAAGATAAGAAGGTTTGCTGAAACAGAGAAACCCTGTTCTATTCGTTCTTCAGTTATGCCGTTATTTAGCCAGCTGTTAGGGTAAAAGATTGTGGCATGTAAACTTAACAAAATTTGAAAAGTTCAATGAAGTGTTAAAACCAGTACCATTTACGGTCATCTATCCAATGTTTCTTTTGCGTGCAAATATTACAAGTGTGACGTCCCTGTTCTATATCTGAATGCTCTAGAGTTGTTCCTGTTTCCAGCGTAATGCGACTGATATTTTTGTTTATGCTTGGTCAGTGAATTATCAGTAGAGTACTACGTTTGCTCGCTGCTTGGTCTGTAAATTATCGGTAGAGTCTACATTTGATCATGTGACTGATATTTTTGTTTTTGCCTGGTCAGTAAATTATCGCTCAACACAATGCATCTGGTACACACTATAACTTCCTCATGTTGCTGAATACATGACCTTCCTAAAAAGTTTTATTGCTAACAACTTCCAAAATAAACAACTATAATTTTATTAAAAAAATTAAATTAAATATCTCATATAACTACAAACTCTATGAATTCTTATCCAACTTAATATCTAATTAAACTCAACTTCTTTCTTACTCTTTTTGTAAACTAAACACTTTCAAACTTAATTTTAGTCATTCAAATTATGATATAACAATATAATTAATAAATCAAGAAAAAAAATATTTTAAAAATAATAATATCAATCTATATATTTATAATATACTATTATAATCAAAAAATGAGTTTGTTTGGTAGATTAACACTTTCCAAAAAACAGCTTAACGCTTATCATTTTTCATTAAAAAATAAAAATAAAATTCTAGAGAGTAAGCTGACTAAATGTATGCATCTTCCTCCCAGCAAAAACACTTTTCTTCCTCCTGGTGAGGACTAAAAAATTATATAATTAATTTTAAAAATGCCAGATGAACAATCTATACGTCCATTAGTCCCGCTAAAGTTTCCACACTCTGCACACTTGCCCATTGTTGTGGGCTACTAAAAATCTACTCCATTTGTCATTTATATCGAAAATATATTTGCATTGCAAAATTAATAAATAATTTGAAAAGAATGATTAAATAATTTATATTAAAACTAATATCATAAATTTCAAAAACTTATTTATTTTATTTCATATTTTATCTTTTATAATAATAATAATAATAATATGATAATAAATATTAAAATTAAAACATGCATCGCCCAAGTTATATGCTATTTTAAGTGTAATAAGCTATTTTAAGCGTAATAGGTTATGATTCGTTATTTCGTTAATATCTTCCTACAAAATGGTTAACACGAATTTCAAAAACATTATTAATATTAAAAAGAAGAAAAAAATATACATCTTTGACTCTTCTCAAATTAATTCAAATTATAATTCTCTCCGAGTCGCAGATCAAATAATCTTATAATCAATTAATTCTTAATAATCAATACACATTAGAAAAACACAAATACTATATTTAAAAATTTAAAAATTAAATTAAAATTATCTGAAATTGAAAAAAACACAAAACTTTCATTCTGCTACGGTCTTATATAGGCCAACATGAAATACGATTCCTTATGTTGAAATACGATTCCTTATATTTAAGAAACAACGATAACTTAAAAATGGATGTTTTCGAAGTAAAAAGAATTATTTTTTTGCCTAGTAAAAAGAAAATTTGAATATAGGGGTTTGTCCACTAAAATTTTAGTTATAAAATAAAGAATTTATGATGTAAGTATTAAAGTATGAATAACCATGTCATATTTTTAATATCTTTTGATTTTAATAATATAGTATTGATATGTAATGATATTATTAAATTTTAAAAATAAATATATAAGAATCGATATACAAAATATGAACAATATTTTAAATATCCATTTTTGAATCCGTCAAAAATATAATATAAAAAATATAAATATCATTAATTTCAATAATACATAATTATTATATTTTATTTAATTATCTTTTATAATCTTTTTATTTTTTACAAAAATTATTATATAAATAATAACATTAAGTTATAATTAGCCCCTTCATGGACGGGTAGATAATAATGCAAGAACAGAACTGGAATCTTAGGCCAGAAAATCAGAGAAAATATGCCTCCCAGTATCTTCTAGTTTTTTCTTAAATAGCTTACAAGACATGGGAAAGCATGAGATAATAGTAACTTCAGTACACAAATCAATACATTAAACTAATGTATTGTGCGTGGCAGAATATTGCCTTATTGTAAAACAAACAGAAAACAATCCAAATTCCAAAAGCATTATATGTTTTGCACAGTAATTGGAAGATGAAAGTAAAAAATGTAAAACAAACTGCGATCATTATCTCAAGTTCTCAACTACCCTCAAGGGTTCCCTCACTGCAACTCCTTTGCATAGCAGGCAATTAAACGATGAACGTAAAATTATGTAAAACAAGCTGTGATAGTCATCTCAAGTACCCCCAAGGGTTCCCTCACTGCGACTCCTTTGCATAGCAAGATCTGGCCTGAGGCTCAGCAGTTTGCTTCCAATAAAACTGGGTCGAACATCTGTCTTGTTTCTGGTTGAAGTCGAACTCACCTGCTGCTTGTCCCTGGATGGTTTTTGCGAAGCAACTGCATGTTGGCTGTGTGAGCTTCTACGACTATGGATTGACGACGATTGCCTCTTATGTGCAGCAACTCCATGATTTCCCTTCCGCGTAGTCTTAACCTCAGATCTAAGACTACGGTCACTCTGATGGGCAGAAATGCCTAATCTTGCAGAACGATCTGCTGAATCCTTCAGAGTACCAGTTTTAATAGACTGCCTATTAAAATATGCTAGATGGGGAAGTAGACCTTGCAGATATTTCTTTAGTTGCTCATCTCCCACATTCTTTTGTGCTGGATTTCCTTCCAGGCTGATCGCTTGCAACGAATTATAGTTCGATGCAAGTTGCCCAAGACATTTAGTTGTAGAAATTTTGTTAAATCGAAGATCAAGAACATTCAGCTTTAGGAGGCGATGAAGACCCTCAACCTCACTAATCTTGTTTCCAGCTAGAAATAACTCTTTGATTGAGGAACATGATGCTAGGCCTAACAAGACGAAAAAACAAGAATATTAAGATTCAGAAGTGAGACTCGACCAAGAAGCTTGTTTTCCCTACACACACACACACACACACACACACATATATATATATATGAATGTTTAAATACACATGTAATTACATCTATATGCTTGCTCAGGTAGTTAACAACTTTATTTGGAAGTGTAGTATATTTCTAAGAAGTACAAATTAAGCATAATACAATTCCCATTTCCGCTAGAAGAAAAAAGAAAAAACTAGGACAATAAAAGAAATAAGAAGACAAAACAGGGGCAATTTATGCCAAACATTGATATAATTATCATGTGCATGATCTCATTCCTATATTTCATGTACAGTACTAGTATAACTGAAGAATACTTTAATAGTCTGCCACTAATTTTCGCCAACACGCACAATGATATTAACAACAGCCAACGGGAAGGAGGTTAGATTTAGTTAAACTTTATCCAAACCCCTCAACAAGGTATGCTAAGGCTTGTTTCTACATGATTGACATATCAAACAGAAACAGGTGACATATCCATTCAGTCCATTTTGTTAAATAAAATATTTGCACAGATAAATCCCCAAGCTAATCGTGATCACTATTTACTTCCCAAGTAAAAAGTTTCATGCTTTAGAGAGTAAAGACATACCATGTCCAATCCGGATTATCCGATTGTAGCTAAGGTCAAGTACACGAAGTCGTGTGAGTTCACGCAATCCTTCAATGGTCGATATATTGTTTTTTGACAGATTCAGAATATGGAGTCCTCGAGGAAGAGCACCGGCATTTATCCTCACTGAAAACATCAAGGGAAAAGAAAGATTAATCAACAACAGCATGGAGAGAATAAAGAGAAACATGCATATAAGATAATGATGGCAGACCAATTTTCCAGGCCAACATAAACAAAAACCGAGGAATATAAAAAATACAAACCTATAGCATTTCCAGATAAATTAAGTGCTTTCAAGCTCACAAAAGCAGAGAGGAATGGGATCATAACCAGTCCATGGTTGACCAGCTGTGCAGCGGTGGTTGTAGCACTCAAAGAAGAGACATATCTTTTTGCAGCTTCCATGCCAGGAGTGATCTTGCTATCATGTTTGGAAGTACTTGCACCATCCAAGACAGCCGCCACGTCATCTTCCTGATAATCACTGGATGCAAACAATGCATTTTTCCCTTTAGAAGGGCTAGAGTCCTGAAGAGCAGAAACCCAAACATCAATACGTTTCATCTTAAAATCCTTATCTGGCAAGTCCTCCCAGTGATGAATCACAGTGTCTGCTTGAGAGTTATTCACAGCAATACTTTCATCAGTAACTGGTATTATCCAGTCTTCCGCTGACCCAACATAGTTATAGCCATCAGAACCATCATCAACTGGGTTTTCCTTACCAGTTTTCTCGTTATCTTTTATATCATCATCTCCCTCAGTATCTCGAATAATCTGAGGGACAAACACCTCTTCTACTTTTACGTTTAAAACATCCAAATTCTCACAAGAGCCAGCACGTCGCATTCTGTTAGTAGTGGTTGACTGTCCACCAGAAGCAACTAAGTTGGGCAAAGAACAAGATTTTATGATAACCCGTGGGGTATGCAGATTGTGGTTACTATATTCACCAGCATACTCACCAAAATAACTAGTATTCTTGTTCTCATGACCATCTTCTTGGTCAAATTGTTGTGGGTCTTCAACCGAGAAAACTGATTCGTCATTTGCCATTCCAGAACTCACATGAAGAGAAGCGGAACATGTAGCTTCAGGATCCTTGTCACAACCTGAAATTCCGGAACTAATTCCACCATGGGATCTCTCGCTAGAAAATCCTTGAACTGTCTCGTTGTCAGATTCACTACCACCGGATAATCTTCGCTTCTGATCCAGTCCACTTCCTAAAGACCGGCTTTTGCGCATACAAGTTTTGTTAACCCCAACAGCACTTTCATTTTGAAATGGTAACTTGACTTCCTCCGATTTCCAGTTGCGTTCAATCAATGGGGAACCTGTAACCTGATTAGGATTGATAAGTATTTCATCTTCCTGGGCCATCAAGCGTGATCGAGTTGATCCTAAACTCTGTTTGTCAGAGTGCTGTTCCAACGCCTTATGCATCACTTCAGCAGATACTTGTACTGATTTCTGGTTTCAGTGAGACACAGAGTCAGCATTATCCATAACGATCCCCTAGTTCTAGTTGCTAAACAAAAAAAAAATCCAAAAAGAGGTTACACACTCACCTTTGGTTTGGTGGAATGGATGTGAGCATTAAAGCATGAAAACCTAACCATCTCTGTTGAACTAAACAAATATTGATATTACATGAGGACTATTTGCTATTACATGAAAATCTACTAATTAACACATGTATTGTACACTGCATCCAGAAGCCTAACACAAAGATCTACTTTTTCGAGAGACCTAGCTAATGTTAATCTTAGCCATAATCAAGCGACAAGCCCTGTGAGATACGGCACAATCTCCAGATGTATGAAGATCTAGATCTCCTCAAAGCACAAAGTAGTAAAACCCTCTCACTATCACCCCACACCCACTTGGAGGTGTGAGAACTTAACTTTGTTGCAGCTGCCAGGCTTAAATAAGTCCTTCAGATCCTATATAATTCCACCCCTTAACATAAGTAAGAGACAACAGCCTGATGCACCAAAGAAAATAACAAAGGATATAATATCAGATTAATAAACAACAAGGGAAGCAAACTTACGTAATGATATCGATTAACATTTCATTTTCCCTTCTGCAGACTAATAAATATTGGTAGATATGCTTACTAGAGTGATTACTTTTCTGTTGTTAACATCATTTTCGAGCATAACCGTGTCATAGATTTGGGGGGGGGGGGTGAGCCTTTCCTCATCACTGACTCTTCAACAATAAGTTTACTAGCTAATTAAAAAGAGTAATTCTAATCTCATGTAAGCTACCAATTATGCCAACTACAAATAATGATGGGACTGTATTTATACACAATTATGCAGCTGAAACCGATCGTCGTAAACATTTTGCAAGAGTTTCTCGGGAAGAACTTATCTAAAAAATCACCAAATAGAATGATTACTTTATCTCGGCTACTAATTAAATACTTCCATTAGAATTCACTTTCGCAGCTTATACAAATAGGAATTGCCATAAACACAGCTGAACAATGTTCTGCTTCACAAGAGAGCCGAACAGAGACAGGACAAAATAAAGTTAAATCCAAGCCTATCTTCCGACAATCAATCGATATATTCAAGAACATAAATGAGTAAATACCTATCCAATACGATAACAGGTGCAAGAGATTGAGTTAAAATTGATACAGAACATCATTTACGAAAAGCCAAAAGGAACTCATCAAATTAAAATCCCTAAATTTTACAATTCACGAGGAAAAAAACCTAAGAAACGAATTAAATTCGGTCAAATCATCATCTAATTCACAAGCATCGCAACAATAGACATCAAATATAACAATACACAAATCAATAAACACACACAGAATCATACATAAAAATAAGAGAAAACAGAAATAAATAAAAATAAAAGTACCTGTTGTAAGCCAGATTGTAAAAGAGGGGGGAGGCTGCAAATAATAAAGAGGAGAGCAGAGAATGTTTAATTAGGGTATTGATAGATTATTTTATTAGTAAAAAAACAACAAATAGGCTTTGAAAATCAAGGCCCAGACATAAACAACTGCTATAAACTAGTAGAGGCGGTCCGTGTAAAATTTATACACGGTTTCAACGGCTTATAATTATTTGAAGAGAATCTTTACGGAGGAGTATTTAATAATATCAGGAGAGATATGGTAAATATTGAAATTTTGATTGCAGAAGATGCTGAATACTTCCTGGATTGATATCCTTTTTTTTTCTTCAGACTGTTAGGTGGACCGTGATTTTTAGCATCTGTCCTTTTTCTAATTTTGATGGCCCAAATCAATTCACCCTAAAATGGGTCAGTGTACTATCTTATCTTTTTGTGCAGATATAAAACCAGGAGCATCCTGTGAGAATTCCTATTTACAAAACTTCCATTATATGGATTTCGGAATAACTTCGTTCGTTCTTTTTCGGTTGTCATATTTGATTTTTAATTATTTAAATTGATAAAAAATTTGATCAAAGTTTATTATTATTTTATAATTGAATAAAATTAAAAAATTATATCGTTAAAAATTATATTTAATCTACTTCAATATATAATTTCAATTTTTAAAAATAATATAAGAGTAATTTTTAATTTTCAATCAAAAATTAGTCAATTTGACAAATAAAAAGGAAATGTGACCATTAAAAATATACTGAGAGAGTATTAAATATACGGGAATATTTAGGTTCGGATATTGTTAGTGATAATGACACGTTTGTGGCCAAATATTTAAGTTAATTTTATGGTAAGGGTCTAACCATTCTAAAGTTAACTTTAAAAATTTATGTAAAGTTGAGTGAATTTTCAATATTGTTATGGATAAAAAATCAGGGTATATTAATTGTTGTATATATTACTAAGATTCAGGAGCTCAAAACCTTTAATGGCTGCTCTCGTGTTTCGTAACTTAACTCTGCCTTTACGAGATGCCTACGTATCTCTGTAATCTAGAGAATCAAGCCAAAAAAACGTAGTTCTGATTGATGGGATGATACCCTTTATATTGGATTGGAACACCTTGAATTAGAATAGGTCTAAGAGACTTGGTGGGCAAGTATCAGAATTAGAATGGATTTTGAAGTTCTAGGAGGCAGGAAGTTGATTCCTTATCCAATTATGTCCCTTGGAAGCTTATCTATAAGGACTTATATCCTCATTAGAACTTATCTTAATAGTTGATTTTTCCCATATTTATCAACTAAGAAAATAATAAATAATCAGGGCTTTGGGCCTCATTAATTGGGCTTCATTATTGGATCGTATTAGGTCTAATTAACTCGACATTAATTATATTTCTAGCCCATATCACTGCCCCCAACTTTTGCGAAACCTTGAGAAGGTTTTGCAGAAGTTGAAGTTTTTACCTTTCTTGGTTATCATTTTTACCGTAAAGTATGGAGTGACCTACACATTTACAACGATTTTCCCTTTGGGATTCATCCCCACGGGCTTCCTTAACTTTCTGGAATTTTCTGTGTACCTTCTAGTATTTTTAATGATTTTTCCTTAATTTTTAGGAATATTCTGATAGTCACATGTATTTTTCCCCAATTTTTTCAAGAATATTTTATCAAAAATAATTTTTGAAAATTATTTTCTAAATTTTCTGATTTTTTGGGAATTTTCTGGTATTTTCAGGAATTTTCCCCAATTTTCAGAAATTTTTCAGAAATTTTCAGCCCTTTTTCGACCAGGATCCTAGTCGAAATTTTGACCTGGATCCTAGTCAAAATTTTGGCCAGCTCCTAGGGCCTGGTCGAAAAATTTCGACTAGGATTTAGACCTGGATCCTAGTCGAGTTAATGACCTGGATCTTGGTCGAAATTTTGGCCACCTTTTGACTCATGTTCGTGAAATTTCGACTAGGATTCACGATCAGGATTTCGACCTAGATCCTAGTCGTTTTAACGACCTGGGTCTTGGTCGAAATTTTGGCCGCTTTTTGATTCATGTTCGTGAAATTTCGACTAGCATTCACGACCTTATGCACGACCACAATCCTGGTCTATCTGATGGGCATTTTTCTGGCCCCTGTTCGAAGGATTTCGAACTGGATTCACGACCTCATGCACGACCTCAATCCTGGTCTATCTACTGGGCATTTTTCTGGCTCCTGTTCGAAGTATTTCGAACTGGATGCACGACCTCATGCACGACCTCAATCCTGGTCTTTTTGGACTAGTTATTCGTATTGGGTTAGGCTTTCTCTTGAACTGGGTTTTTCCTAATCCAACTTGGATTTGGGCCTAGGCTTGGGCCTAAATCCTGATTTGAACCTTCGAGAATATACCGGTTTCTTCCGTAAACTTCCAATATTCCTTTTAGAAGGTTCTAGAAGTTGGGCTTTTCGCTTTTGGGCCTTGATTTGATGGGTTTTTTGTCCCTTCATCTTCCCCTTCTTCCCTATATAAAGGAGTGAGTGAATTTGTTCACTTCTCATTTCTAAATTGCATTCCCCTCTTCCTAAATTCTTCTCTCAAAAATCTTGGAGGCGTAAGGAGAACTGTAGGTCGGAGTTTTAGTTTCTCGAAGCTTTCGTTTTTAGCGACCCAGCATTATTTTCAGGTAAATTCCCATTTATTTCATTTCATTTTTATGCACACTTTATATATAAAGTTTGTGTCTAACAACTGTCTTCTATTATGCTCTCTTCAGATGGCAGATAAGAAACTGACCCGTTTGGCCAAGATGAACATGGCCAAAAAGTCGAACGAATTCCCCATCTGGTCAAGGTACACCTCTTTGATTGATATGATAAATACACGAGGGGACGAGTACCCGTCCGACGCACACCTGGATGCGTTTGATCACGTCAATACTTTTCGGGATCCAAAGGAGCTAGACAAGATGAGATCTTTCTTCAAGATCAAGGAGCCGTACAAACTGGTTCCCGCAGGTCCGGCCGACAGTGCTTGCCACTGGAAGAAGGACGCCTTATGTGTCTTTAGGGACACCTTGAGGGCAGGTATTAGACTTCCTTTCCATCCTTTCATTCCAGTTTTACTCGCAGATGTGGGCATCAGCCCTTGCTAACTTCCTCCAAACTCTTGGAGGTTGATACTTTGCTATTTGTCGCAATGCGTCAAGCACGACGTTCCTCCTTCAGTCGTCGTGTTTAGAAAGATATTTTAGTTCAAGAATAGCCCCGACAAGAATCCGGGGTGGGTTTCTTTGAATTAGCGCCCCACTATTCCCCACATAGTGAACGGGAAGTCCATCCCTGACAACAACTTGGGGTGGAAGAAAGAGTTTCTATATGTCCTTTGGGAAGGTGGTGACTTGGGGACTCTCTTTCGTTCATCCTTTGGGCAAGCTGTTGACGGGAGTCCTAACGATCTCGTCTTGACTGAGGAGAAGACCAGGGCCTTCAACCTCCTTACCCAGGATAATGGGGCATCACATTCCTGGGATCTCATTAGAGAAATGGTTCTTGTTTGAACGCGGTCTTTCTCTTGTTTCTAAGCAAGGTATATTTCCTTCCTTTCAGTTGTTTTATGTTTTCCTTGCCTTTTTACTATCTTTCCAACTCCTTTTCCTTTAATTTGTGTAGTGGTTGAGAGGATTGAAGAGGCTACCAAGCCTAAGGACCTGGAGACGACCCGGATGAAGCGCGCGGGGAAGGTCTTCAAGGACCCGCGCCTTGGAAATCGCTTCCCAGAGTTCCTTCTCCAGGCAAAGGAAGGAGACGAAGAAGGCCCCATCCAACCCTTGCGTACAAAACAGAAACCAGGGGCCTTCTTCCAACCTGCCTGGGGAATCCGGGGAAAGGACTCGATAGTTGGAAATACAAAACACGCCAAGGATGGTCCATTCAGTCTATTTCCCCTATAGACTATCATGATCCTGTCATCCAACAGGACTTGGAGGCTAATGAGCTTTTCGGTGCTCAGGCCTTAGCGACGGTACATCTCTTTCCTTTTGTTATTCATATCTTTTTGTCATGATTCTCCTTTTCTCACTTTTTCTTATCTCTTCAAGGCTAACATCCATTTCCAAGGGGCACTTCACCAAGCTAAGGCTTGGAAGGTTGGTTTGGAAGATACAATAAAGAAGCTGAAGGAGGCTAACCAGGAAATAGAGAGCCTCAAGGCCCAACTTGCCTCCTCAATTTATGATTTGGAAACGGCCCGGGCTGAGATAGTGATCCTTAAGAATCAAAAGGACAAAGCCTTTGACGCCTGGAAGGATACACAGGAGTTTAAAGACTTGATGGTGGAGCACGACACCCTCCTTCACCCATTTAGTTATAAGGAAAGATGGGATGCTGCTGTAGAGGCTATCCAGGACGAGTTTCTTGAGAATCTTAAGAAAGCTCCCTTCCCCTGTCCTCTAAAGGTCCCAACACTTGGAGGATTGCTGACAAGCTAGCGGGTCTTATTAAGGAGGGTACTTCTGCGTCCCCAGCCAGAGCGCCATCAGGGAGTCAGGGCCAAGGTCAGAAGAGAAAGAAGATAGAGTCTAGCTCGGAGGAATATGAATCCACTTCTAAAGAAGAAGAACTTGTCCCTACTGCAAAGAAAGCCAGGGTGGAGGAGCCTCCAAAGAAATCTCCCCAGCCGAATGCGACTTCAGAGACTTCTGAGGGGACTTCTTCAGGAACTTCTGAGGAAGCTTTTGATGGGCCAACCAAGGAAACTTTTGAGAAGAGCTCCAAGAATAGTTCGGGGAGTATCTTTGGAGAGGATTCCGAGCCTTCCAAGGCCTAACTCCCTTGCTTTATGTATTTTACTTTTCTTCGGACGTTTTTAGGCTTTGTAACAGACTTTGCATGTTTTCTTGTCTTGTCTAGTAATCAAATCTCAAGTATTATCATAGTTTAACCTTTCAAGTTCCTGAACTCAAGTTTTATAACTTGGTTTGCATTTCAAAATCTAACAATTCAACAATACTTTGGTTAAACTGAACGTTTTCCATTATAACTTGTTATTTTTAACGTCTTACATGAAATGGGTTCAACCCTGATAAAACTAAAACACAAAAATCCTAAGCGAGCAAAGCTTCCAGGTGCTTTTCAACCTACTTGTCATTTTGACAAGTGAGAATCGTGATCAACCATTTTACACATAGTAAATCTTTAGGTTCTGTGCGTTCCAGGTTCTTGGGACTTCAAAACCATCCATAGTCTTCAGCTTGTAAGTTCCTCTTCCCCGAACACTCTTGACCTTGTATGGCCCTTCCTAATTTGGGGCAAGTTTTCGCTTCTGCCCAAAACCGGAAGCTTCCACCTTCCTTAGAACCAAGTCACCTTGCTTGAAGAACCTTTCTTTAACCCTTAGGTTGTAATAGAATGAAGCTTTTTTATGATATTCCACTATCTTCGCATGTGCCTCATCTCGTACTTCATCAATTAGATCCAAGGCTAATCTTTGCCCCTCCTCATTTTCCTCAGCATTAGAAGCTTGGATCCTGGGAGAAGAATGTGATATATGAAGGGTTTTTAGCACATAAACGCAGCGAAAATGTAAATTTAAATCTTAAAAAAACCGAAACCCTCCGCAGGATCCATGCGAAAAATAATATTTAATTCGTAGTTTAGTATGTTTACCTTAAGAAACTTTACGTTAATGGAAAGATGGAGGTCTTTAATGGCGATCCAAAAACGATGAACGGAGATCCTTAGCAGCTGTTCCTCAAGTGTGAAGCACTCCACCGGTATCCACCAAGAAAACGATGGAATGAAGGAGGAGGAGATGGAGAGAATTAGGGTTTTGTAAATCTTTTTGGTTTAGGTAAAAATAGGGTCTATAATAGTATATTTATAGGCAAAATTTTCAGCTGAAAATTTTCCCATAAAATATTATTATCATTAACCCTTTATTATTCTCATTAATAATTAAAACACCTTTTAATTATTAATCCTTTTTCTAAACACTTTAGAAATAATTCTCTCGCTTGATTTAATTTCCAAAAATTAAATTCTTAATTAATAATATTAAGAACCTTTTCTTAATTAATTTATAATCAATTAAATCTCATTTAATCAATTATTAAATTTGCCAATTAATTATTTTTTCATAAATAAATAATTATCGGCCATTATTAATTAATTCCTCCCCCATTAAATCATTCTCTTTTATGGTGTGACCCTGTAGGTTCAATATTAAGCCGGTAGTAGAAATAAATAATAATAAAACTATTTTATCATTATTTATATAAATTCTCTAATTCATTAAATATGATTAATTAATTAATCATATTTATTATACATCGTGAGGGATACTTCTCAGCATATCACGACTATCCGGATAATACAAATTCACTGCTTAGAATACCAAGAACCTATTCAGTGAGTAGTTACCGTACAATTAATTTCTTATATCCTGCAATGTCACGATTAAATATAAGGCATGGAACTTGTGTCAAGCCTATCTTATTTAATCACTTGTTTTCCCATTCACTATGCTTAGTTCTATTTAATGTAAATTAGAAACTCCTTTCTAATTTCATTCACTCTGGCCAGAGATTCCTGAACTAACATAAGTGGATCAGCATTGAACATTCTCTTCCTACACTGGAAGGGGTAGATCATTTATTGATCATACACTATCTTCGTGTACAAATTCCTACACCCAGTAGACCCTTATAATTGTCCCTTGAGACTAAGAACTAAACCAAAGCATAGTTCAGTGTACACAAGATGACTATGATGACCTCAAGTCTAAGGATACTTGTACAACTATCACTATGTGAACAATTGCTGACACGTGAGTGAACTCCATCAGTTGTTCAGCTGTGTGAGTCATGTTCAGTGAACTTATTCTATAATAAGCACCTACATACTAGCTATAGTGTCACCACACAAATGTCTATGAGAACAAACATCCTTCATAATGAAGCAAGCATAGTATGTACCGATCTTTGCGGATTATTAATTACCAGTTAGTAATCCTACGACCAGGAACTATTTAAGTTTAGAGTTATCATCTTTTAGGTCTCATTATTATGATCTCATCACAATCCATAAAAAGTTTTACTCTAAACTGTGGTATATCTTATTTAAACATTTAAATAGATAGAGCCCGCAATATAAACAAAACAAGTCTTTTATTAATATCAATGAAATCAAAACAGATTACATAAAAGTTATTCCTAAATCCTCATACATGATTGGACTTAGGACATATCTCTTTCAATCTCCCACTTATACTAAAGCCAATCACTCTGGTATCTAAAACCCATCTTGTCTTTATGACGATCAAAGTGACTCTGAGAAAGTGGCTTTGTGAGTGGGTCTGCTACGTTGTTATGTGTGTCAACTCTCTCGACGTTGACATCTCCTCTATTTTCAACTCAAATTCACCACCAAAAACAAGAAAAATGTCCTGAGTCCTTCGCAAGTACTTAAGGATGTTTTTCACTGCTTTCTAGTGGTCTTCACCTGGATTGGACTGATATCTGCTCGTCACACTAATTGAATAAGCAACATCAGGCCTTGTACACAACATCGCGTACATGATAGATCCTATTGTTGAAGCATAAGGAATCTTACTCATACGCTCTCTTTCCTCAGGTGTCTTAGGAGACATTTTTTCGGAAAGGGACACTCCATGGATCATCGGTATGAGACCTCTTTTGGAGTTTTCCATGCTAAACCTTTTAAGCACTTTCTGGATGTATGTACCCTGGGTAAGACTTATCATTCTTCTAGATCTATCTCTATAGATCTTCATACCGAGAATGTAGGATGCTTCTCCCAAGTCCTACATGGTAAAGTTCTTTGATAGTCATACTTTGACTGATTGTAGCATCGGTGTATCATTTCCTATAAGAAGTATGTCATCCACATACAATACAAGAAATGTTACCGCGCTCCCACTAACCTTCTTGTAGACACATGGTTCATCTATGTTTTTGATAAAACCAAACTCTTTGATTGTCTCATCAAAACGGATGTTCCATCTACGAGAAACTTGCCTTAAACCATATATGGTTCGCAGCAGCTTACACAGTAGGTGTTCATTTCCCTTGAAAAGAAAACCCTTTGGCTGTGTCATATATACTTCCTCCTCAAGTTCCCCATTGAGGAAGGCCGTTTTCACGTCCATTTACCAGATCTCATAGTCGTAGTATGCAGCAATCGCAAGCAAAATCCGAATTGATTTTAACAGGGCTACAGGCGAAAAAGTTTCATCAAAGTCAATCCCTTGCCTTTGTTTGAATCCTTTTGCCACGAGCCTGGCCTTATAGGTCTCCACCTGGCCATCTGCTCCAATCTTTCTCTTGTATACCCCACTTGCACCCAATAGGCTTAACACCTTCAAACGCCTCAACCAGAGTCCATACTTGGTTGGTATACATAGATTCCATTTCGGATTTCATGGCACTATGCCATTTTCTCTGAGTCAACACTACTCATAGCCTCATTATAGGTCACAGGGTCGTCATCATCAATGATTGACAACTCATTTCCATTCTCAATGACAAGGCCATAATACCTCTCAGGTTGGTGATACATTCTCCCTGTCCTACGAATGGGTTGTTCCACAGAAGGTTGTTCAGTCTGAATAGGTGTTTCCACTTGATTCGTAGTAGTTTGTGCTTCTTGAACTTCATCAAGTTCAATTTTGCTCCCACAGTTTCCTTCAAGGATAAACTCCTTTTCCAAGAAGGTAGCATGTCTGGAGACAAACACCCGATGATCGATGTAAAAGTAATACCCCAAAGTCTCTTTAGGATATCCCACAAAATTACATTTTACGGATCGAGATTCCAGCTTATCTGGGTCAACTTTCTTGACATAAGCTGGACATCCCCAAATCTTAACGTGTTTAAGACTCGGTTTCCTTTCTTTCCATATCTCATATGGTGTTTGAGGAACAAATTTGGAAGGCACCTTATTCAGTAAATATGATGAGGTTTCCGATGCATAACCCCATAGGAATACTGGAAGATTCACATAGCTCATCATGGACCGAACCATGTCTAACAAAGTTCGATTTCTCCTTTCAGATACCCCATTTAACTGTGGAGTATATGGAGGAGTCCACTGGGAGACTATACCATTTTCTTTGAGATAATCTAGAAACTCTCCATTCAAGTATTCACCAACTCGATCTGATCGAAGAGTTATAATACTGTGTTTGGTTTGTTTCTCCACTTCATGTTTATATTCTTTGAACTTTTCAAAGGCTTCAGACTTATGTTTCATCAAATACACATATCCGAATCTAGATCTATCATCTATGAAAGTAATGAAGTACAAAAATCCACCCATGGCTTGCATAGACATTGGTCCACATACATCTGTGTGTACCAATCCTAGCAAATCTGCAGCCCTCTCTCCATGTCCACTAAATGGAGATTTGGTCATTTTACCCAATAGACAACACTCGCATGTAGGATATGATTCAAAATCAAAGGGGTTAAGTAACCCTTCCTTATGCAATGTCCGCAATCTATTTTCACCAATATGACCTAGCCTACAGTGCCATAAATAGGTCAGATTTTCATCATCTCATTTTCTTTTATTAGTTTGTTCAATCTGAAGTAAATCATGCTCTATGTCACATACATACAGACCATTATTTAAAATACCACGTCCATAAAGAACATTATCTCTAAGGATTGAACATTCATTATTCTTAATAATAAATGAAAAACCATCCAAATCCAACATAGGGATAGAAACAATATTCCTCATAATAGAGGGAACGTAATAACAATTATTTAGAATAATAGTCTTGCCTATAGGCATATGTAAACTAAATGATCCTACAGATATGGCCGCAACCCTTGCTCAATTGCCCATACGTAGAATCACCTCATCTTTTTCAAGAGTCCTATTTCCCTTTAGTCCTTGCAACGAATTGCAAATATGAGAACCACATACGGTATCTAATACCCAAGTAGAAATTTGACCTAGTGACATATTAACTTCAATCATGAACATGCTTGAATCAGAAGCGGTAGTCTTACTACCCTTCTTCTTCTTCAATTCTGCAAGGTAAACCTTGCAGTTCCTCTTCCAGTGCCCCAACTTGTTATAGTGAAAACAAACAGCTAAATTAGGACCAGTCAACTTGTGAGCATCTAGTATGCTCCGGAGTGATAGTGCAGAAGACATGACGAATATGGTAAATCTGTAAATAATAGACACATAACAACACTTTGCAAATATTCAATTTCATTTCAAAACACTATATGAATCGGGTCTTTATTCATAAGTGTCTCCCACTAGTTTATCTAATTTATTCAACCCCTAAGTGAAATTAAGCATTCATAATGCTAGTGGGAATAAGGATCCTACATTCCATCACACAACCTCGGCTGTGGCATGAAACGTCATGTGATGTTCAATAGGCAGACAACTCTTATCAATTACATCTTATATTATTCCCTAATATAACTTTAGCCTCTTGAATAATTGAGTCACGGCTGTGGCACGACAAACTCAATATTCTAAGTCAAGTCTAACCCAAAATTTCGTACAATTGAATCAGTCTCCAACGGCCCACGGCTGTGGCACGTAACGACCTTTAGATTTTAATTCAATGTACACATCTCTATGTAATAGACAAGTATTTCTTATTTCGAAATCAAAGCCCTCGGCTGTAGCACGAAACGACAATGATTCAAAAATAAGAACTACTTTCTACCATGTTGGAAGGCTTTGACCGACACAAGCCCGTTGTGTCATTGGCCAATTACTACTTGATATTATTTAATTTTAGAGGGATTATATTACGTTATAATCATAATCATATTATAAAGAGATTCTTCCTTTTAAATCAAATATTTCAAATCAATAATCGATAATCAGATGATTCCCAGATCGGGTGGAGCATTGTCAAGAGGCGTCACTTAATAACCATTTCTTACAGATAGAAATCTGTTGTTGACAGAATCATCCTTTCTCTCAATATTGAAAATTCATATTCAATTACGTGTTTCATAAACACAAGAATCTGATGATCGTATTCATAATATTTATATTAAGGTCATGAAACAATTTCACTATACTAGATTGTCTAACAAACGCCTTATGTCAATTAAGGTCACCTAAATCTATCATCGCATGGTAAATATAGCCATATATCTCATATATAAAATTAAATAAACAAGTAAATTTAAAGTGAAATAAAGTAAATGTGTTTGGTTATGGCCCCATCCTATGTGATCTTTATCAAGCTCATGATAAAGATCAAGGTCAATCTAATATGGTGATGGAAATAAATACAACTACTTATTACATAAGTCTTCTTCTTTGTTTAGACTTCTTGTATGCCTCGTCTTCTTCTTTGTATCACCTCCATTGGATAGCCTTCTTGAGTCTTCAATTACATTACATGATTGAAAGTAAAACTAATCTAATGAACTTAAAAGAATAACTCGAGTTACATTCGAGATTTATGATTACAAAGATTGACGACATGCAAGTCGTATTTAAAACCAAAATCAAAACCATTACACTAAGGTCGAAAGGCCATAACCATTCACCATGCTCATACAACACATAAAAGCATGTTAAAACACATAATCTGATCTTAACATATCATATTATCCATGATTTAATCATAAAAAAGTTATGACAAAAATCAGAATCATTATCAGAAAAACAAGAATCACTGTTTACGGGTAGTAAACGACGTCAAACGCCTTACAGACGAGTCGTTGATAGCTTTATCTATCGATTTTGTTCAGAAGCTCGTTTACCTATGGAATAGGGTATTCATTTGCGTAAATCGGACACCAGACCCATATTTCAGCAAATCTGCAGCAGACAATTCAGAATCCGTATCTATTATGATTCTCATAATTAGAACAAACATAAATCATGTATATATCAATATATATACAGATTACATAATCATCTTATGATTATACAACTCACATTAATATCATATATTCAAAACCATACATATATAAGCATATTATATCAACATCAAATCATGGCGAATCACGTACATGCTCATATATCGAAAATAGTTAAACACATAAACGAATTAAAAACTTTTCGCAAGTAGCTCTGATGCCATTGAAGGGTTTTTAGCACATAAATGCAGCGAAAATGTAAATTTAAATCTTAAAAAAAACCGAAACCCTCCGCAGGATCCATGCGAAAAATAATATTTAATTCGTAGTTCAGTATGTTTACCTTAAGAAGCTTTACGTTAATGGAAAGATGGAGGTCTTTAATGGCGATCCAAAAACGATGAACGGAGATCCTTAGCAGCTGCTCCTCAAGTGTGAAGCACTCCATCGGTATCCACCAAGAAAATGATGTAATGAAGGAGGCGGAGATGGAGAGAATTAGGGTTTTGTAAATCTTTTTGGTTTAGGCAAAAATAGGGTCTATAATAGTATATATATATACAAAATTTTCAGCTGAAAATTTTCCCATAAAATATTATTATTATTAACCCTTTATTATTCTCATTAATAATTAAAACACCTTTTAATTATTAATCCTTTTTCTAAACACTTTAGAAATAATTCTCTCTCTTGATTTAATTTCCAAAAATTAAATTCTTAATTAATAATATTAAGAACCTTTTCTTAATTAATTTATAATCAATTAAATCTCATTTAATCAATTATTAAATTTGCCAATTAATTATTTATTTCATAAATAAATAATTATCAGCCATTATTAATTAATTCCTCCACCATTAAATCATTCTCTTTTATGGTGTGACCCTATAGGTTCAATATTAAGCCGGTAGTATAAATAAATAATAATAAAACTATTTTATCATTATTTATATAAATTCTCTAATTCATTAAATATTATTAATTAATTAATCATATTTATTCTACATCGTGAGGGATACTTCTCAGCATATCCCGACTATCCGGATAATACGAATTCACTGCTTAGAATACCAAGAACCTATCCAGTGAGTAGTTACCGTACAATTAATTCCTTCTACCCTGCAATGTCAGGATTAAATTCAAGGCATGGAACTTGTGTCAAGCCTATCTTATTTAATCACTTGCTTTCCCATTCACTATGCTTAGTTCTATTTAATGTAAATTAGAAACTCCTTTCTAATTTCATTCACTCTGGCCAGAGATTCCTGAACTAACATAAGTGGATCAACATTGAACATTCTCTTCCTACACTGGAAGAGGTAGATCCTTTATTCATCATACACTATCTTTGTGTACAAATTCCTACACCCGGTAGACCCTTATAATTGTCCCTTGAGACTAAGAACTAAACCAAAGCATAGTTCAGGGTACAAAAGATGACTATGATGACTTCAAGTTTAAGGATACTTGTACAACTATCACTATGTGAACAATTGCTGACACGTGAGTGAACTCCATCAGTTGTTCAGCTGTGTGAGTCATGTTCAGTGAACTTATTCTATAATAAGCACCTACATACTAGCTATAGTGTCACCACACAAATGTCTATGAGAACAGACATCCTTCATAATGAAGCAAGCATAGTATGTACCGATCTTTGCGGATTATTAATTACCAGTTAGTAATCCTACGACCAGGAACTATTTAAGTTTAGAGTTATTATCTTTTAGGTCTCATTATTATGATCTCATCATAATCCATAAAAAGCTTTACTCTAAACTGTGGTATATCTTATTTAAACATTTAAATAGATAGAGCCCGCAATAAAAACAAAACAAGTCTTTTATTAATATCAATGAAATCAAAACAGATTACATAAAAGTTATTCCTAAATCCTCATACATGATTGGACTTAGGATATATCTATTTCAATATCTCCACAGGAACAACTGCTTCTGCCCCATATGCTAACATGAAGGGAGTTGCTCCAGTAGTAACTCTACAAGTTGTTCTATAGGCCCACAGTATTGGGAGTATTTCATTCACATAATTATTTCTTGATTTCTCGATCCTCTTCCTTAGTCCATCCAGGATTATTCGATGCGCCACTTCTACTTGCCCATTGGCTTGCGGGTGAGCTACGGAGGTAAACCGCAACTCAATCTCATTCTCCTCGCAATACTTCTTGAATTCTTTATTGTTGAATTGTGTTCCATTGTCAGTAACAAGGATACTGGGAATTCCATATCGACACACGATAATTTCCCACAGGAATTGTACAACCTGCGTAGTTGTGACCTTGGCTAAAGGTTTAGCTTCAATCCACTTAGTAAAATAATCAATAACTACAATCAGGAACTTCCTTTGTGCCGCGACCATGGGAAAAGGCCCAAGTATATCCATTCCCCACATGGCAAAGGGGATGGAAGAGTTGATGGAGGTCAACATCTCGAGGAGTTATCGAACAACAAGTGCATATTTCTGACAGCGATCACACTTCTTCACATACTATTTGGCATCGTCCATCATCTCTGACCAATAGAAGCCTAAACGGGTTATCTTATGAGCCAGTGCTCTGCCCCCAGGTGTTGCCCATAAATACCTTCGTGTACTTCTTCGAGAGCCAAGCTCCCCTCATCGGGCCTGAGACATCTCAAGTAGGAAACCACATAAGATCTTTTGTACAAAATCTCATTGATTAAAGAATATCTCAGCGCTCGAACAGCCAAGTTACGTGCTTCATTCACATCGTTTGGAAGCCAACCAGTTTGGATATGGGCCTTAATTAGATCTATCCACGATGCCCCCAACCCTATGGGAGCTATAAGTTTAACATCAATGCTCCGTGTCTTTAAAACACGGAAGTACACACTTCCTGAACTTTCCTCTATCTCTGATGAAACAAACTTTGACAATGCATCCGCCTTAGCATTTTCCTCCCTTGGGATGTGCTCAACATGGCATTCATCGAATTGAGTCATCACAGCCCTTACTAGGCGGACATACTTAGCCATCGTATCATCCTTTGCCTCAAACTCTCCCTTGACCTAGGATATGACCAACTTCCAGTCTCCACAGACTTTTAAGTTCTTAACTTTCAATGTCCATGCCAGGTCGGGGCCAGCTATCAGAGCTTCATATTCTGCTGTATTATTTGTAGTTGGGAAGTCTAGCTTCATAGCATACTCAATCAAGAACCCATCGGGGCTTTGTAAAACTAGCCCTGCTCCGCTTGGATTTGTTTTTGATGCTCCATCAAAATAGAGAACCCAATATTCCTTTTCCTTAACGTCCTTTTCTTTGTCTCCTTTATCGCCTTCTGTATTTTGAGGCATAATATCTTCCTGCCCCCCCCCCCCCCCGACTTCTTGGTTAGGTATGGTACATTCCACCACGAAGTCAGCCAATGCCTGGGCTTTTATTGTCATTCGTGGCTTGTACTTGATGTCAAATTCTCCCAATTCTATTACCCACTTAATCAGCCTCCCACTAGCTTTGGGACTATGAATAATATTTCTCAAGAACTGATTTGTTAGCACTTCAATTTTATGAGCCTGGAAATAAGGGTACAACTTCCTTGAGGCCATTACCAAGGCTAAAGCAAACTTCTCAATAGTCGAATAATTCAACTCAGCTTCATGCAGAATCTTGCTAACATAGTATACGGGTTTCTGGACTTTAAGTTTCTCCTTAACCAATACAGTGCTCAAGGCATTTTCTAAAACGATCAGGTACAAGTATAAAGTTTCATTCAGAGCTGGCTTGGCCAACAACGGGGCCTGAGCCATATATTTCTTTAATTCTTTGAATGCCTTCTGGCTTTCCTCAGTCCATACAAAATCCTTAACCTTCTTCAAGGATTTGAAGAATGACAAGCACTTGTCCCCAGATTTGGAGATAAACCGTCCCAACGCAGCAACCCTTCCAGTGAGCTTTTGAACATCTTTGATAGTCTTTTAGCACACTTTGCAGGATTTAGCATCATTTTGTGATATCTCAGGACCTCAAAGGCTTCCCTCAAATGGGTTATGTGGTCAGTCTTCACTAGACTCTTGACTAACATGTCATCAACATAAAATTTCATAGTTTTGCCTATAAGGCCCTTGAAAATCTTATTCACCAATCTTTGATAGGTGGCTCCTACATTCTTGAGACCAAACGTCATAACAAGATAACAAAAAACACCAAAGTCAGTAATAAATGATACCTTTGGGTTGTCATCCTTGTGCATCTTGATCTGATTGTATCCACTGAATCCATCCATGAAGCTCAGCATCTCATGACCATCAGTAGCATCTATCAATGTGTCTATCCTTGGAAATGGGAAACAGTCCGTAGGGCATGCGTCATTCAGATCGGTGAAATCCACACACATCCTCCATTTTCCATTAGCCTTCTTTACCGTCACAGGGTTTGCTAACCATTCTGGAAACTGTATCTCCTCAATGAAACCAGCCTCTAAGAGCTTCTCTACTTCTTATTTAATGGCTTTTTGCCTCTCTGGAGCAAAGCTTCTTTTCTTTTGCTTCACGGTCTTTCGATTTGGATTCACATTCAGCTTGTGAGTGATCAGTTCCGGGTCTACGCCTGGCATATCAGCTGCCGACCATGCAAATACATCACTATTTTCTTGTAAAAATTTCACCAACTTCCCTTTAAGGGGCCCCTCTAGCATTTCTCCGATGAAAGTCACTTTCTCAGGATCCTCGGGAGCCAAAGGAATCGGAACTAAGTCTTCTGCTGGCTTCCTTCTTTTCTCATCATTCTCACGAATATCCAGGTCTTCAATAGGTAGAACCTACCCCCACCCCCAACTCTATCGGCTCTAAGAGAGGCTGCATAACAACTCCTTGTCATCCTTTGATCTCATTTCTCTTCTCCAATCCCATTCCGGGTGGGAAACTTCATCACTGAATGGTAGGAAGAAAGGACTGCCTTGAAGGCATGTATTCCTGTTCTTCCCATGATTGCGTTGTAAGTTGAACTAGCCTTCACCGCCACAAATTCCAACATCTGTGTTGCTTGTCTTGGTTCCTGACCTATGGCCGTTGGCAACTTAATTATCCCTTCCACGGGACATTCTGAATCCATATATTGGCATATCGGTCGGGGTTAATTGAGAATCATTGTAACCCATCCTTAAAAAGGTATCATGAAGCAAGATGTTCACCGAGGCACCATTATCTACGAGGACCCTCTTCACCGGGCTGTTCCTAATTATCGGTGTTATGATCAGCAGATCGTCATGAGGAAATTTTACACCCTCCAAGTCAGAATCATCAAATGCCATTGTCACGCATGTCCTGGCCCTCTTCGGGGCTTCCTCAACAATATGCATAACTTCTCTAGTATATGCTTTCCTTGAGTTTTTGGATGTACCAGCAACAATTGGCCCTCCAAAGATAGTATTTATCACAGGACCTCGGGGTCGTGGTCCTCCAAAGATTGCATTTATCACCGGTCCCCTAGGCTGGGGATTTCAGCCCTGATCGTCTCGGTCCCTCCTACGATCATCAAAATTCTTCCTCTCATTGTTAGTCCTATCTCCCCCATCTCCAGTGTACTTGCTCCGCCTTCCTTTTCGAACGAGGAACTCTATTTCATCTTTCAATGGCCTACACTCATCGGTGTCATGACCAGCATCCTTGTAAAATCTGCAATATTTGCTCTTATCTAGCTTGGTAGGATCAGCCTTCAGGAGTTTAGGCCAACAAACATCTCTATCTTTCTCAATTTCCATCAAGATCTGGCTTCTAGGAGCATTCAACTTAGCATATTCAGTGAACTTTTTCCCAGGTCCTCCCCTCTTTGGGGTTGAATCAGTGTTTTGCTCAGTTTTAGAATACTTGTCCTTAGAAATATATTCCAGATCAGTCTTTTGCTTCTTTCTACCAGCGGGCTCGTTATTCACTACTGTCTTCCTCATGCTCTCCTCCACTTTGATGTATTTCCACGCCCTATCTTGGAGCTGTAACATACTTTCAGGGGGCGTTTGGCCAGGGACATCTTGAAGAACTCTTCCCAAGTCCCCAGTTGCAGTGCTATCATAGCTACCTTGTCATCAAGGTTTGGGACTTTTAAAGCTTCCTTGGTGAAACGATTCAGATAGTCTCTCAAAGACTCCTTCGCTCCCTGCATAATGCTCATGAAGGATGTTGAACTTTTCTCATGCACTCTCCCACTGATGAATTGCTTAATAAAATCTTGACTTAGTTCTATGAAGGACCCAATAGAATTCGGGGGTAAACGACTATACCATCTTTGAGCCATTCCCGGCAGGGTTTGTGGAAAGGCCTGACACTTAATAGCGTCGTTCACGGGCTGCAACAACAGTGCATTAGAGAATGTCCTGACATGATTAGCTGGGTCTCCAATGCCATCATAAGCTTTGATGGTGGGCATCTTGAACTTCCTTGATATATGGACATTCATTATCTCTTCAGTGAATGGTGGAGTGGGATCATCAGGATCTCTCAGGGGCAGAAGATCACTTGGATCAGCCCTTGGGACAACATCCCTTCTTGGTATTGGACCATCCAGGTCTATGACTGGAGGATTTCTCCTCCTCGGGGGTAGTGGGGGTCTTAGGTGCGTCTCCAGATCGCGCTGAAGCCTTTGGATTTCAGCTTCATGAGCCCTGATCCTCTCATGTACTTCCTGGGTATTCGTCCATTGTGTGGTTCTGGGGCGTCGATTAGCTTCAACCATAGATTCTTTACCAGAACGCCTCCTCCTTGGAGCCACATCGTCATCCGAAGATTCGGAGTCTCTTTCAGTGTAAGGTCCAGAGAATTCTTGGTCCTCCAGAATGGGAGCCAAACCTCGTATGTAGGGGGTGTTTGCACCCGTGCTTCACTCCATCCATTATGTCCACTTCCTCCAACCTCGGGGTACAGGGGCATCCCGTAGGGGGGATTAGTGGTAACAATAGTTGAATATTCATACCTTGCGGGTTGAGAGTTCACAAGTGCATGTATCTGCTGAAGTTGGGGATTCATCTCTTGAGGAGCCGGGGGATTCTTCCCTTGTGGCTGAGGCTCAGTTGCCGCTATCAGGGTTATTCCTTGGGTGGAGGCGTAGGAGGAGTGTGGGGGTATCTCCACCATCGACGAAATTGTTTGAGTTGTCCCAGCTGGTGTTCCTTCAGGGGCGCTGTGTCCACTCCGTGTTCTTGCCATGGTTGTTATGTTTCCCACAGACGGTGTCAAATGTTATGGATAAAAAATTAGGGTATATTAATTGTTATATTTATTACTAAGATTCGGGAGCTCAAGGCCTTTAATGGCTGCTCTCGTATTTCGCAGCTTAACTCTGCATTTACGAGATGCCTACGTATCTCTGTAATCTAGAGAATCAATCCAAAAAACGTATTTCTGATTGATAGGGTGATACCCTTTATATAGGAGTGGAACACCTTGAATTAGAATAGGTCTAGGAGACTTGGTGGGCAAGTCTCAGAATTAGAATGGACTTTGAAGTCCTAGGAGGTAGGAAGTTGATTCCTTATCCAATTAGGTCCCTTGGAAGCTTATCTACAAGGACTTATATCCTCATCAGAACTTATCTTAATAGCTGATTTTTCCCATATTTATCAACTACGAAAATAATAAATAATCAAGGCTTTGGGCCTCATTAATTGGGCTTCATTATTGAATCGTATCAGGTCTAATTAACTCGACATTAATTATATTTCTAGCCCATATCAAATACAAAATTAATACTATTTTTATAAATGTAAAGGGTAATTCTAGTATTACAAAAATGTGATTCAACATTCATACACAAAATTCTAATAATTTTAAAAAGATTTTTTAAAGTTAATTTTAGAAACCTTTATTTGTGGAAATTGTCTACAATGTAGATTAATTTATACATGTTATGATTTAAATTGTGATATCACAAGAAAATATAAAAAACATGAATCACGCACAATTTGATATCCAAAAGTTTTGAGAAAAAAAATGAAAATATATTATTTTCCTTTCGGTTTGTATATTTAGTTCAACTATGGTGGCATTTATGGATCATCTTTTTAATTTTAAAGGCGCTTCATATTGTTTTTTAATTTAGATCTTTTGGATCGGTTTCTCGAAAAGATAAGAGTTTTCGATACCAGTGATCCAAAAGTGTTAGAGCTTATGATTAGTATTGGTCAACCAAGATTAGCATTAGTCAATAGTATCTAGTTATTGGTCAACTAGAATTAGTTATTTATTTAGATCTTCTATATAAGTAGCTCTAGTTTTCTTTCTTACCTCTTAAAATTTGGAACATATTACTTTCTTTTTAATCAGTGTAACTGAACAACAACTTGTAATTTCTTCTTCTTATTTAATAAAATAAGTTAGGTTTTCACATGGTATCAGATCAAGATTGCTTCGTTTCAATGATATAATTGATTTGCAAAGGACTGTATCTTTTCGTGGCAAAAGGTGTTATCGGTTCTTGCCTTTATTTGATCTTTCTTCGTTTCTTGTCCTAGTTAATAATTTCTCTCATTTTTTGTTCAATATCTCTCGATCTCTCTCGTTTATCGTTCTTGATCTCTATCTGTTTCAATTCATCAATCTCTTTTTAACTACGTTCTCATTTGACTAGTTTCTTCATTTTCACGAGTTAAACACGGTTAATTTGCTTGTTATGTGTTCTACGATCTATTTGTTATATATTTTTCGATCTATTTTATCGAGTACAATGATTAGTTTTTTGATTGATATTTTTATCACTTCTTGAGTAATCGTTTGAGTACGCTATGGATCCATCAAATACTCGTAATAATGAACTATCAAATCATGAGAATACTGTTGATTCTCAATAATTATATCAAGATAAATCAAATCATATTTAATCTTCTGATTTTTCTTGTTTAAAATTGGTCAGTGAACCATTTGATGGAACATGATTTGGTAATTGGAAACACTCAATGACTATTATTTTGTCTGCTAGAAACATGTTAGCTTTTGTTGGTGGGTCTGTTCCTAAACATATATGTTCCTGTGTCCATATATAAAACCAAGTATATATAACATATTCAGTATAATCCATTATGAGTCATATTGTTTGCATTCACATCATGTTCGCATAAATGTCAACCTGTTTTCTATTTTTTTCTTAAATAGGTTATAGGACATTGGAAATAATTAGATAATAGTTACTTCAATAGAAAAAAACGATACTAATGTATTGTGCACGGTAAAATATTACCTTATTTTAAACAAACAGAAAATAATCCAAATTCCAAAAGCATATGTTTTACACAGTAATTGGACGATTAAAGTAAAAAATGTAAAACAAACTGCGATCATCTGATTTTAAGTTCACTAAAGCTTCCAACACTGGTAAAAGGATGACCGCTCTAGTTGATGTTTTAAAAGCACCAATTCCTTCTAATTTTGTGAATTATGGTGCAACTTTTTACATTCAACATCCACTGCAACTGATTATGATATAATAATATGTGTTACTTTCGAAAGTATAATTGGAAATATCTTCATTTTTCTTTAACTACATGAATCAATATAGTTGTGAATTTTTTTCTGAAATAATTTATTTTCTATTCTCTGAATATGAGATGTAATTGTTAAAATCAACTTTTTTAGCATAACGCCATATTATTAATTTGACTAGTACATTATGTATGCTGAAAAACTGTAATTCCCAAACAATCTAACAACTAGAATTACAGAAGGGGGGTTAAATATAATTCTTGTTTTTTTTTGAATTTTGAGAACTTCTCACATATATAAATATATCAGTGTTTAAATATGCAAAAGTGCGGAATGAAAATATAGATGTATTCAAATATAACGTAATTAAACACAAGGATTAAAAACTTTCTGGTGGATTGAACTTACCCACCAGATATATATATATATATATATTGATGAGAACTCTATGATGCAAAAATTCACACAACTTCTTACAAGTATGATACACGTAAAATAAAGAAATTCTTAACATATACAACTTTTTCTATTTCTCAGTTCTTGCTTTCTTAGTTTTCAACTTGCTACTCTTGGTTTATATATCACCGAGTTACATGATAAAAAGAAAAACTAATAAGACAAAAGTGTCTTAGTCTAATTACATGCTGCTCCATTTGTCCATCCAACATCTTTGAATATCTTCAAGTTAGCATGGAAGTGGAAATACTTCTTTGTTCCCTAAAACCTGTTAATAGGATGCCACATTCCATTTGCATACAATCAACCCATGTGACTGTAAAGTCACTATCAACTGCTTTTTGAATTTGATATCCGTTGAAACTTTGTTGGATCATCCGTTGAGACTTTATTGGATCATTCGTTGAGAGTCTGGTTGATCATCCGTTGAAACCTTGTGAAACATCCGTTGAGAGCATCTTCATAGCAGTTAACTCTATTTCACTTATACAAGATTACAAGACATCTAATATTTATAATTAGCCAACCTATCTTGCATATTAATCTAGTAGTCAACATGACTTAAAATATCCTACAACTTCTAGTTCTTTAAGGTATTACAATATGCAGGAATGTTCTACCAAAACTTATTTAAACATAAGCTACTCTTTCAACGGATGATAGAGTACATTATCCGTTGAAAGCTACAATTGCACTTAATCAAATCTACTAAGGCATTTTTGTAGCATATCATCAAGTCTATAACATATTCCTAACAATCTCCCCCAATTTATGTCTACTGGAATTGTAGGCATAAATTTAGAGGGACTTGATGTTGACAAAACACCTTTTTACATAGAGATTATTTAACCGTAGATAAAACTGATAAGTGTTGCGATTTATTGAAAATTATACAAAAGAAAGTTCATAGAAATCTCACAAACCATTTTTCAAGGTGCTCCTCTAGTCTGAGCAAATTAATCTTTTCTCCTTGAATGTCTAGCCTTCTTACCCAGCCTTTCATTATTCTCTTCAATCTGGAGTTGGAGTTGTCTGTAAAACTCAGATTCATCTTCATTTGATTGATCTAGCATCTCCTACATTTTCTTGAGAGTTTCATTGCTTGATATCTTTAGATAATCATCTAATCTGAAGAATCTTCTTATATTCTTTTCATCCTTGAATTCCATTAGCTAATATGGCCTCAAATGCACTCTATCCCCAGTATAAGAAATACTTAAGTCTCTTGGGAGTGCATTTGGGTCTCTCCAACTTTGTCTTATTCTTTCAATCTGATTGATCTGTAGTAGTAGACTGGGTAGGCTCAGGTTCATCCTCTTTCTCTTCTTCTTCCTCAAAATCGAACTTCCTTTTGGCTCTTTCCTCTCTCATTCTTTTTTCAGTCTTCTGCTTTGGTTCTTCACTCTTCTCAGTTTCAGTCATTGAGCCAGGCTTTTGAATTTTTGATTTGGTAGCAACCTTTTCAACTTAATTCTTAGCTTCTAAGGCAGCCTGCCTTTTCTGATGCTTGAGTCTCAGTTTCTCTTCTTTCTTGACTTCTGCAAATTATGGATGTACAACCATCACATAATTTTTTTTCCATGTTTGTATACTTTTACTATTCTTTTCTTTAAAACTGAGTCTTTAGGTTCCTTGATGTTTGCAATAGAGTGACCAAACAATTTCTTTTCATCAGGATGAGGAGTAGCATAGACTAGGTCCAAAGGATTCTTGGTAGAATGTTTTGATGAATGTTTCTTGGGCTTCAAGATCACATTGGCCTTTGATTGTCTTCTAGCGGAGGTTTGACCTCTCTCCATAATCCTCAAGCTCATTTCACTGATAGGAATTTTTCTCAATTGTGTGATGTGTTTCACAGATTTATCTTGCTTTGCAATTGGACCAAAAACATTTTCATCAATCTGCTTCATTTGTTCATTCAGCCTGAGCTCAGCTGCTACAATATTGATCAATTTAATGTTATCCATAACTGGTGGCTTAGAGAAAGCAATTGCTGGAACAATCACTTTGCTGACGTGAATGTGCACATCATTCTCCCCCTCACTAGCTTGGACAATAACATCTTTCCCCCCCTTTTTGTTATCATCAAGTAAGGCAGGGGTTGAAGTTTGAGCAACCACCAATTTCTGAAGAAGGAGTGTCTGATGGACTTGGTTGATCTGGATCTTGGTGATTGAATTTTCCAGTGCTGTCAGCCTAGTGTCCAAAGAATCAATTTTGCTACTTAAGTCATAATCCTTCCTGATTTTCTGGTGAATGTCTCTCATTGTAGCTTCAGGAAGTTTAGACTCCATTCTTTCATTGATATCCTTTTTGACTTGTGCAATGTTTGTCTTGATGTCATCCATATATTGACTCTTTTTGAGAGATTGAATCTTGTGCAGTTGTAGAGATTCAAGATGGGCTTTGAGAATACTTTCGGTGTTAGCATCTGTAGTGGCTTGAAGAGTTGTTTGAGTTTGATGGATAAGTTGGAAGAGAGTGGATTTAAAATGATGGTCACTGCGGTCCTTGCTAAACATCCAGGCTGGAGTGCTTGTGCTTGAGCTAGGACCTGCATCTCCCCCTATGGTCATGCCATCATCTTCCTCATTTGAAGCATCTCCAAATATACCACTAGAATCTAACTCAAAATGGGTGAAAGTGAGTTGATTGCATCATTGGCTCTTAGCATAGAAGTTGTAGTGTGCACCAAGTTTAAGGCTCTCTCAGCAACCTCATTGCCCTGTTCAGCTAGAATTTAATAAGCTGAAACAGGATGAGTAAATGCCCCAGCTTCAACAGAAACGAAGTCTAAAACAACTTGATATTCTTGCTGAAATAGCTGTTTCTTTTCTGCTTCATTGACATCCATTAACTCACTAACAATGGGCTCTTCCCATTCTTCATCTGTACCTGTTTTTCTCTCATTATCTCTATTTTCTTGCATCAAGGGCTCCCCTTGGCTTCCCACCCTCACACCCTCATCTTCACCATCTAAGATGGGACTCCTTTCACTCACTTTTGCTATGCTGGAAAAAATAGCATGCATTCGGTCACTCTTTTCCTCTCCTTTTGCCTGAGTGCAACTCAGCCTCTCACTCCGTTCACTCCCTTCCCTTAATCCTAATAGTGATTGAACAACTAATAAGTCATATGCACTTGTAACATTTGTTGAAATTTCAAGTGGTGCAGAGACTTTCAACAGATGAGAAACATCCGTTGAAATAGTAGTTGAGAAATTCAACGAATAATTGCTGTTAAGCACATCCGTTGAGATACAATCACTAGTCAACGGATGAACAATATCCGTTGAGAGATTAGAAATTAAAGAGTTTGAAGTAGAAACTACTGTAGAATATGTGGTGATTGATTTGAGATTATCCACAGATTTCTCATATTTTCAGAAAGAAATGGCAAGTGAGCCAACAAATCATCTAAAAGATGATGCTCACTTGCTTGAGATTTTGGCTCCTCTATGAGAGTTAAAGATGGAGAATCAGGAATTGATGTGTTTATCATGTCCACATCCAGTTAATTTATGGGAGAATTTTGTGTGTGAGGTGTTTCAGTTATGAGAGATTTTGGCTGTGACTCCACATTTATTGGAGCCACATCAATATGATTTTGTGTCTGCACCCTATGATTTTCCTATAGGTTTTTATTTCTTCTTTCTTATATAAGTTTGATATTGGTCTGTGTCCCTTCCCCTTTTGGCCCGTGCTCTTGGTTGAGAGCTTGTTTCAATAATCACATCCTTTTGGGAGGATGCAACTAGTAATGAGCTAGAATCCTTATTAAGCACTACAATTTATTGGGAAACTGCAGTGTGGCTAGGCTAGGTTACACATACCTCACTCTCCTTATTCTTAGGGTTTCTTTGATATTCACCCTGTCCCTCACCAACCTAACTCCCCTTCACACTCCCCTCTTTAGATGTAGTAGTTTTTGAAACTAGTCCCTTTTGAGAGGAACTAGAGTGGGGTTTATTATACTTGGATTGTGAAACTTTTGATTTTGAGGCTTGGGTAGGCATCTGTTTGGTCATTGTCACAGATGCCATTGCTACCGAAATTTGCAAAGAAACTGGTGGTTGGGAAGTAGTAGAGACATAAGTGTTTAACTCATTTACATGAGGTGCCTCCATGATTGGCAAATAGATGAGGGGAACCTCACTATGGTGATTTACACTGTTTAAATCAGCAATAACTCTTTTCTCTTGGACCCAACAATCAAGCTTATTTGTTGGGTTCTCAATAGAGAGATCCTTAGAAACATGATTAGCTTTCATCATAAAGAATCTAGCATAATAGATGTTCTTATTTCTCTTCTTAATGTCTCCTAATTTGAAACCTAACTCATACATGACATACTCACTAAAAATTTATTCCTTAGTTTGAAACTGTTCATAGAAAAATCCCTCTGTCTAATCTAATCTCCTGCTCTTCATTTAAAAATTTATTAGCAGAAGTCAATTTAGTTAACACCTTATTACCTTTATTAGCCCCCTTAACTATAGCTTTATGTTCCTTGAACAATATCCCTTACTATTTTAAATGAATTTACGCAGTTTCTCTCCCTAGTGCATCAATCTTGGGATTTGATTTATCAGGCCCCTGTTCCTCCTCCACTTCCGTTTTACCAACCAAGACTGAGTTTCTTTATCCGAGCCATTTTGAAACCATGGTGTAATTCTTCCAATGTGGTTCTGCTTTCATCCATAACCCGTTTGGTTTCTCTATCATTTTTAGTGGTGTTTCAAAAATCCTGTAACAATATTTCTCACTATGACCGATCAAATCGTAAATGAAACAGATGATCAACACGCCCTCATATTTTAAGTTTGCCCAACACCACTGTTCTCCGCTTTGTTTAAATTTTATTCTTCTTTTTAATGGTTTCTCCAACGAAAATTATCAACCTCACCCACAAGTATTCCCTCCAAACGCTCGCAAAATTATTTGGGTCTGATTTCACAAAGTTGCCGTTATAATTGTATATTTCTTGTACCACCCTTTAATATATGAATCCCGGATACATCCCGTGAAGTTGTACCCATAACCGAACATTATTTATACTTATTATTCTCGGATTATTCATCGTCTTCATTCGTTCAAAACCAACTGGAATCGCCCAAACTTCCACGTGCTTCTATCAATCACATTTTTTAATGTCTACATCATATCCCTCGTACGTCAACCCTCCCCCTTCTTCATCCTCAATCTCAATCATAGCGATGCTATCCTCAATCTTCTGAGCTGGTATTTTTTTTCTGCCATTAAAATTTTGAATAAAAATGCAATATTAAAGTAAAACTAACTCACCATTCCAATGGGAAGAACATATGATTATATTTAGGTCGTAATCAAATTGGGTCAAGTATTTTTCTTGAGTTTGTTCATATTTTGGAGATGTTGGTACACGTGTAAAAAAGAAAATTGTTAGATATACGACATTACACAAAATTTGTACATGATTATATTGTTTTTAGCAAATAATTTAAATAATCTCATTTCATTATCATATTTATTAAACCATTATTATTCCTCATCGGCAAAAATCATTATTATGGCCCTATTTGGCAATTAGTTGTTAGTTGTAAGCGGTTTGAAATAGTTGTTTTGACTAATTGATTGAATGAGTTGTTTTGACTAGCTGATTGAATTTAGTTGTTTCGAATAAAACTATTTGGTAAATAGCTGTTTCAATTAGCTTATAATATTATATACTTGAAAAAACTCCCCCAATGAGTTTTTTCAAAATTAGCTTTTTGGAAAAAAAGCTACTTTAAAAAAATAACTACCAAACACTAATATTAGAGGTTTCATTTTGGTCCAACCTCTAACTTGATTCAAAAAACTAATTTTGTGTCAAAAAGCTAACTTACAAACAAGGCCAATATAGCTATAACCGATTTTTTCTTCACGGGACAAAGTTTATACATGTAAGGAATCAGAAAAATTGGTCTCCCAAGAGACTCAATCAGTTAAAACTTAGGGGTCGTTTGGTTCAGCTCATTCTGCTATCAGGTATGTGTTTCATTCATTTCAAACCCAAACTTGACATTTGGTTGACTGTTTTAAAATCCGATACACATTCCTTAAACCCATATGGAATCAGATTTGATAGCCTAGGGGGAGTTGGGGTTGAAAGTGGTACGGGGTATCAAATTAAATATCGTTATTTTATTTTTATTTATAATGTTAAATACAATCTTAAAACATATATATTAAATATCAATTTGTTTAATCTTAAATAAGTGGTGCTTATTTTTATTTAATACCAAATAGTAATATTTTAATTGTTTTAAAAATTATAAATTAATGTTGAATTTTTTTAATTTTTAACTTTTTAATCACTTATATTTAAATTTTTTTGTTTGCAAGTTGTATAACAACTTAAATTCGACATATGCAATATATAAAAGTTTGATTCAATAAATGAATAAAAAATATTAAAATTAAGCAGATTTCATTTCACTATCTAATCAAACACATAATATCAGATATGATTCATCAACCTCATATTAGCTTAACCCGTTTCCTTATTTCCAACTCTGGAGTGTTGTGGACCAAACGAACCATTAAAAACCCATTTTCTTATTTACAACTCTGGAGTGTTGTGGACCAAACGAACCCTTAAAAGGTTGCATGCCGAAGTATGGGCTAAAGAAAGCCCAGTTCAATTACGGGCTTAAGGTAAAAAATAAAATAACGCAGATATCTTTAATTTACATATTTCCTCAAAATCAACACCAAAAATGGGTCGTTTAAACGCAGTGAGAAGGCTCCTACAAGCAAGAACTCTAATATCACCACTTTCTTCTCGTTTATCATCACCAATATCACGATCACTCCTACTCTCGCCTCCCCAATTTCTTCTAGAACCTTCTAATTGTTATTCCACATCAGCCCCCTACGTTTCTAGAAGCTTCTGCTCTTCTGGGCCGTCGGGTCACCACGACAATGCTTCTCTAGGTCCCATAGCTGTTGATTACAGGCATGTTATGTTACATATTAATTTTTATAATGGAATTTAAATTGTTTATTTCTCTTTTGATTATTAGTGTAAGTTTGATAAAGTGAAACTATGCACACAGTGGTCTGCTACAGGAGGATGAATTTCACAAGCTGGCTGATTCCACAATTCATTATCTCCTTGAGAAGATAGAGGTATTTTACATTTTTGAATTATTTATATGTAAATTTAGGCTCGCGCTCTGGTGAATACAGTTATTCGTGATTCGATATTTTCTATAAAAATTTGCGGAACAATATTTGCTTAAACGCTGAATTTTGAACTAGTGTACTCATAAATTGATGTTCCTTCTACGTGTTTCATTTACATATTAATGCTTCACTCAGTCTTTGAAGTTTAATAATTATCCTCAACAATCTGTAAAGCAATCTTACGTTACGACTTCCCTTTATCTGAAAACTGGTTTTGGAATGAAATGGATGATATATTGATATTAAATGTTTCGGAAACACTGTAGTTTCATTTATGTAGTTATCTGCAGGGTTTCGTTTTTTAATAAAAACATAAAATGACAATTATAAATTTTTATCTGCTGAAAAAGTGTAGAATCGTTGCTCATTTTTTTTCTTGAAAAGAATGGGAGGCAAATTGTGAAGATTTGTCAAAGTTCTCGGGTGAGTTGCAGTATAAGAGGACTTATGATGGTGTAGTTCAGTTCTCAACTGCAGTCTTCTTCTTTTATCTCCACTCTTCTTTTAGACCTCTTAACTCTTAAGTCTTAACTGAGTTGTCCTGTCAAGATATTCTGGATCTGTAGCTTCCAAAAACATAGACATCATCACCTTCCATATGGGATATTCAGATGGTTTCAGTATGGGAACTCTAATAGTCTCATATCGACTATGGATTTGAGTCTTTGGAGGTTCTTCAGTTTTGGTGGACTTGGTTGGAGTTTCTGCTTCAGACATGATAGATTTTGGATCTTAAACTATTTGTGTGTTAACAGAAGGCTCTGATACCACTTGTTAGGTCACACACACTGTAGAAGGGGGTTGAATACAGTGTTTAGCACAATCAAATCGAATTAAAGAATACAAGTAACAGATGACATACTTTATTCAATATAATAAACTCTGTTACAATATGAAACTGTCCTCTCTTAGTGATGAACAAATATCACGAGAGCTGCTAGGTTACAATGAATATTATTCTCGATAATGATAACACGTTTAGTGTAAACCCTATGTCTGTGTTTATATACTACACAGTTACAAGATAATCTCTAATTGATATGGAATATAATTCTCTTTCCTAAAATATATCAATCAGTTATCTTTTCTTCCAAGTATTCTATTCTTCATAGAATTCCTTCTTCATGCATATCTTTTCTTGCGTTTGTCTTGATCTTCTTTCCTTTCAATCAACCGCCTTCCTTATCTGAAAGTCCCCTTAAGTCCTGATATTATCTCCTGATAAATATCTCCTGATAACTTAAGTTCTGACAACTTAAGTTCTGACTTCAGTATAAGTGCTGATTTCCAGTTAAGTACTGATTTGTCCTGTTTAAGTAAGATCTGAAAACTAAACACAAATCATATTAGACATGACATTATCAAATATATCTAACACTCCTCTAATGAGTTTTTTCAAAATTAACTTTTTAGGACAAAAAGCTATTTCAAAAGACTAACTACCAAATACTAATATTAGAGGTTTCATTTTGGTCAAACCTCTAACTTGATTCAAAAAACTAATTCTGTACCAAAAAGCTAACTTCCAAACCAGGCCAATATAGCTATAGCCGATTTTTTTTACAGGAAAAAAGTTTATACACGTAATGAATCAGCAAAATTGGTCTCGAAAGGGACTCAATCAGTTAAAACTTAAGGGTCGTTTGGTTCAGCTCATTCTAGTATCAGGTATGAGTTTTGTTCATTTCAAACTCATACCCCATGTTTGGTTGGCTGTTTTTAAAATCCAATATTCATTCCTTAAACCCATCTGGAATCAGATTTGATACCCTATGGGGGACTTGAGTTTGAAAGATGGGTATGAGGTATCAAATTAAATATCCTTATTTCATTTTTATTTATAATGTTAGATACAATCTTAAAACATATATGTTAAATATCATGTTGTTTAATTTTAATAAAATTATGCTTATTTTTATTTAATGCTAATTAGTAATATTTTAATTATTTTAAAAATTATAAATTAATGTTGAAATATTTTAATTTTTAACTTTTTAATCGCTTATATTTAAAAAAAATTGTTTGTAAGTTGTATAACAACTTAAATTCCACATATGCAATATATAAAAAATTGATTCAATAAATGAATCACAAATATTTAAATTAAACATATTTCATTTCAGTATCGAACCAAACACATAATATCAGGAATGATTCCTGAACTCCATATCAAATTAACCCGATTACTTATTCCAAACTCATACGGTCTTGTGGACCAAACGAACCATTAAAAGGTTGCATGCCAAAGTATGGGCCAAAGAAAGCCCAGTTCAGTTACAAGTTTGAAACAAGTACAACAACTTCATTATATGAGCTTTTGAGTTTAATTATAAAGATTTTGATACAAAACGACACTCTAACAGTTCTTAGTACTTCCTTAAATTACTAAGACATTACCTTCATTTTTTTTATCTTTAAAGCAAGTCCAACAGCTCCCATATATGAGATTTTAAGTTCAATTATAACAATTTTGACAAAAATGGCACTACAACAGTGTCCGAGTGCTTACTGAAATCACTAAGACATGAGATTCATTCTTTATCTTTAAGGAATTTCTAGTGCTCCATATTACACTTTTAACAATAAAAAATTCATTTCTCTCCCTTCTTTTTATTTTCCCTCTCTTTATTCCACTTTTTGTCCATATCTTTTTAAATTTATTAATATAATAATAATAAGGAAGGAGTATAAAAATCATTGTTGGAGTTAAAATATAAAATATATTATTATTATATAAAAGACGAAACATTAAAATTTTTGATATAGTACCTATTTTTTGGTACACGCTGAATTTATCGGATTATCCTTACTTATTAATCTTTTAAAAACAAAAATATATAATTAAATTTATGTGAATAATCTAAAACTATACCAACTACCAACGATATCTACATCAAATCTCCATAAATTCGTTGTTATACAGTTATAGGCTACAACAGTTTTCCTATAGCCAACAACTTCAAATCAATTAGGTCCGACTACACAATCAATTGAATAAATCGCTCCAACTGCATGATTAAATTTATATAAATTACTAATCCATTCGTGGGTAATGTCACGAACATATTATAATAATTGGAATAAGATATAAAATAGTTCAATGATTATTCTCTAATTTCGGCTATTAAAATAAATAAATAAATAAATAGTATTATATATCTGCTAAATTATTAAATTATTAAACTATTAGGCATAGTCTATTTATCCTATTAAACTACGATCATAACTTATCCTATTATTAAAAAAATAAATAAATAGTGATATATATTCGTTAAACTACTAAATTGTTAAACTACTAGATATAATTTACTTATTCTACTAAAATACGATCACATATTATTCAATTATTTTTATTATAAATTTATACTTATTATATTTTTATATAAATATTTTAAAATTATAATATGATGAGATAAATAATTTTTTTTAAATATTAACGGGAACTCGTGCATCGTACGAGATTTAAGCTAGTTATATCTAAAATTATCGAGAGCTAATATTTTATATTATTCATAAAGAAGCTACTAGTATAATGTTGGAATTGCTGTCTTAGGTAAAAAAAAAAACGTAGATATCTGTAATTTACATATTTCCTCGAAATCTCCACCTAAAATGGGCCGTTTAAACGCAGTGAGAAGGCTCCTCCAAGCAAAAACTCTAATATCACCACTTTCTTCTCGTTTATCATCACCAATATCACGATCCCTACTACTCTCGCCTCCCCAATTTCTTCTAGAACCTTCTAATTGTTATTCCACATCAGCCCCCTATGTTTCTAGAATCTTCTGCTCTTCTGGGCCGTCGGGTCAAGACGACAATGCTTCTCTCGGTCCAGTAGCTGTTGATTACAGGCATGTTAAGTTACATATTAATTTTTATAATGGAATTTAAATTGTTTATTTCTCTTTTGATTATTAGTGTAAGTTTGATAAAGTGAAAATATGCACACAGTGGTCTGCTACAGGAGGATGAATTTCACAAGCTGGCTGATTCCACAATTCATCATCTCCTTGAGAAGATAGAGGTATTTTACATTTTTGAATTATATATATGTAAATTTAGGCTCGCGCTCTGGTGAAAACAGTTATTCGTGATTCGATATTTTCTATAAGAATTTGCGGAACAATATTTGCTTAAACGCTGAATTTTGAACTAGTGTACTCATAAATTGATGTTCCTTCTACGTGTTTCATTTACATATTAATGCTTCACTCAGTCTTTGAAGTTTAATAATTCCCCTCAACAATCTGTAAAGCAATCTTACGTTACGACTTCCCTTTATCTGGAAGATAACTGGTTTTGGAATGAAATGGATGATATATTGATATTAAATGTTTCGGAAACACTGTAGTTTCATTTATGTAGTTATCTGCAGGGCTTCGTTTTTTAATAAAAACATAAATTGACAATTATAAATTTTTATCTGCTGAAAAAGTGTAGAATCGTTGCTCATTTTTTTTCTTGAAAAGAATGGGAGGCAAATTGTGAAGATTTGTCAAAGTTCTCGGGTGAGTTGCAGTATAAGAGGACTTATGATGGTGTAGTTCAGTTCTCAACTGCAGTCTTCTTCTTTTATCTCCACTCTTCTTTTGGACCTCTTAAGTCTTAACTGAGTTGCCTCGTTGATGTAGCAGAAATTTAAATAAAAGTCAGAATAATCACTACTCCGTTGATTTCCCAAAATACCACAATATTAATCTTCTACAACATGTTCACTGAAAGAATACCGAATAAAAGGAAATCTAAAGATTCAATGTCACATTTTAATAATAGCTCTCCTGAAACAAAAAAAGTCCAGTTAGATATAGTTCCTAAAAAATAGAAGGGCCACAAAATAACCAAACACGCATCTCAGTAAATAAAAACCAGTTTAGCTTGACCTAAAAGCCTTGGGCCAGGTACCCCTCGCGCCACGGGATTAGAGGGCAGAAGATTCTGGTTTAATATGCTGGAGCAAGGGACAAAATTCTTCAAGAAAGTAATTAATCGAACTTATCCAAATAACCCGACGCAATCTGCTCCGTGTCACTAATTGATCTAGAGAAATTAACACTATGTTGTCCTTTGTAAGAAAAGGTTCTTATGTGGTGTATAGCTTATGATTTTCAGAAATTCCGTTTGGTTTGAGTTTAAGACTGTATTTTCTTATTAATATTGAATTTTACAACCTTTCCGCTTTTGATAACCGAGTACTTCTGTTCTCAGGAATTTGGGGATTCTATGGATATAGATGGTTTTGATATTGATTACAGGGTGAGAACTATTGTTGCATTCACATGGCTATCTATCCAAAATATACTGTCTCTGTTATTTTACTCGTTCCATATGCTTGTTTTTTTGTAGAACCAAGTTCTAACTGTCAAATTTGGGAATTTGGGAACGTATGTGTTGAACAAGCAAACGCCAAATAGACAAATTTGGATGTCGTCGCCTGTGAGGTAGTAACTCTTTACTTAGGTAGTCGTTGAATGTTTTTACACACATATTTTATGCATGTGCTGCGTTATTTAGAGAAATAATTATGTTTTTTTACACAGTTACATATTATTTCCAACCATCACATTGCAATTCCATGCTGCTTGAAATTGTTTTCTATGTAAGAGGGGGTGTGTATTGTGGATTATGATCCAAATACAGTTGGCCTTTCCATGCACACTCTTATTTAAGTTGAAAAGGACAAGTAATTATGAGTTGAGAATCATAAACTCTTCAATGTTGAGAAGTGTAACTTGATTATTGAAGAGCTGTAGTTTTTTTAGGGGGGAGGGGCATTGTGAAAGTATGCAATTTGTAATCACAATCATAAAGACCGTCACCCTTAATTCTCTTGTATTAAGTTAGAAGTGCTCTCACAATAGGAACATTAGTCAGAAGACCTCATTTGAAAATAAGTCCAGTGTGGAGGACTATTCAAAAGTCCCCGTTATAAACTCTTGGTTCAAAAAACTCTTCAATTGTCAAATAAATTTTGCTGAAAGAAATAGTCCATAAAATCTTTGTGGAGATTATTATGTTTGCTATTTGTATTTTACTTTATTGAGTTAAGACCAAATGTATAAATCAACATAAATTTTGGAGATTGTCACTAATCAATACAGGAATTTAGCTTTCAAGTTGATGATGTTATGAAACTTCTCCCCGGGGCTGGTAACTGTGGAGGCATATGCTTAATACAACTTTAGCTTGCTGGAATTAAGGCAGGTCAAGCGAAGTCAGTCATTTGTTCTGGGCCATCATCAGGCAGGGCAGGAATTTTAGAACACTAGTAAACATATTATTAAAAACACATGGCCAGTGTCAAGTTTAATAAGTTATGTTATTAGGAGATGGTTTAGCAACTATGTCACGCAATGTTGAGACTATGTCTTCTTCAATATTCCGTGACTGTCAAACTTAAAATCCACTCAGAAATTCAAATATAAGTCGGGTTGTTTTTTGCTACTGTCATGCCTGGCTAATGTACTCAACCTGATTATCAATCAAATCTTTACTTTGTGTCAAGCCCATCTGCATCTTGAGCCAAAATTTGAATTCTTCGTCAATTACTTAAAGTAACTTTTAGAAATAATATATAAATATGCTAGGGGCTTATCATTTATGTAGTGTATGCGTGGATGGGAATGTTGCAATGTCAATGTCTTGCATCTCAATGTATTGTTAGATAAATTAGGATTTGGTTCGACATAAATCTGCTTGGATATTCTGGCAGTTCAGTTGATGACCATTTGTTCTGGAGTTGTATAATTATGCTTTGCAAATTGTTGGAGAAAAACCACCTATTGGCCCCTATATGATATGTTTATGATTTGCTTGCAGTGGTCCATCAAGATTCGATTGGGATCGAAATGCTGAAGCTTGGGTTTACAGGCGTACCAAAAACTATCTGTTTGAAATTTTGGAAAGCGAGTTGGAGCAGTTATGTGGTAACACAATTAGTCTCTCGTAAACTTGATTTAGATGCTTTGGCAAAAGCTTTGATGACGTTTTACTTTTAGGCTTAAGAACTCATATCTTTTCTATACGCGATCAAGTTATAAAGTTTATAAATTTCATAGCAAGTCTTGTTTAAGCGAAGCTTTTTGTTCATGTTATTTATTTCTCTCTTAGGAATAGTCAGGACTTGGGGAGAAATTGAAGTTTTGTATACTCCGGAGATTGTAGTAGTATTATGAAATGTATTTGTGGGTATTTGTGGTGTGGACGAACGCCTGTCATGAATGATTATGATATCTGGTTTGTATCTGGCCACCAAGTGAAAATCTTCAAATCTACGTTACCCCGACTCTTGAATTTTTCCCTCATACATGTGTCTACCAGGCATGACATGGATGTGTGGGATCCTTCATTTAGAAACCGGACACTTTAACCTTAAAAAATCTAGTTCGAAATGATTTATAAGGTCTCACACAATATCTTAATTCTAGAGAGTGATGTCCATAAGTTACTACTTTCATGTTATCCTCTTGATTTATGCTATTGATATGACATAAATAATTATGTACATGTTTACTTTATTTGGTAGAAGACACTAATTAACAAAATTATAAAAAGTAGAAATAATTTCACTTATGTAAAAGTTAGATGCCGAATCCCCGCACTCATGTCCAATTTCGGATCCATATCCACGGGCTCTAATTTATTTATTTTTAAATAAAGATTGTGACACTTGGATATGCCTCCGTATCAAACACTCATACTTGTGTCCGGGTAACATAGCTTCAAATAAAGAAAATATTTTCTTTATTATATTCCTATAATCTAAAATATTCTTAATAATCTATTTATTTAATATAACTAATACATAATAAATTACAATCAAAATTCAAAGCTATTATTCATTAATAACCTAAAATAAATACAAATTAATATTAGAATTTTGTTCTGCATCAAAAGAATTAAAATTCCTATTAGTTTAAACTTTAATAAAATAAGTAATTTTAAGTTACAAGCTGTTGCAAAGTTCCGCAGTAAGTAAGATCACCACCCAACAAGACACAGCTGTTTCATGCAGGTGAAGAAAGAAGTCCAAGATGAAGGAGGATATAATGGTCATTGTTCATGCAGGTGTTCAAGTCCTAATAGCTTCAGACCTAAAGGTGGTGTTGTTGAGTTAATTTCTTACGCATGCAAGTTCTATATATATGTCTCTGTAGTTAAAATTTGGATAATTTTACAGTAAATTGATCTATTTTCTGAAACAATAGTAGTTTGTCTTGGTTGATTTGTTGTTAATTTGGGGGAGGTGCAGGTTGTTACTGGTAGGTATATATAGTGTAGCTCTTAGCTGCCAGTATTCGCTTAACTTTTTCTTTAATCAAGTTGTTGCTGGTGTTGGTGTGGTGTGTGGTCTGTTTGTTATGGAGTCCCATCCTTCTTTTGCTTGTATGGTTAAAGTCTTTCATCTGCCTACGTAAAGTGGTGTAATCTCATTGCTTTTATAACATCACTTCTTTGCCAATCAATATAGAACTGAAGATGATTTTGGAAGAGAGTTTTGTGGTTCCCCTCAAGACAACTGACAATACTGTGAGGCGTAGACTGACAAAGTTTCACCTACATGTTTCACTCTACTTTACCAAGATGTGTGGTGTGGACCAAAACCATCTGATTCCTGTATATTTACAACTCGCAACCATGCCCATCATCATCCTAGAATTCAATGTACATACTAGTAGTGCCAAAAATATAGAGACTAGAACTTTCACAGCTGACGCATTGTTAATGCATATGGGGATCCATATCTTTACATGCCTCCTCATTTATAAAATTTTAGGTAAAGTGATGCGTATTGTTGCGTGTCCATGCAAAAACCGCTTGATACATAATGTGGCGTGTCAATGTTAAAAGCGCACTTGAACTATTATTGTTAGATTATCACCCTTCGGTTGTGTTAAACATGACGATTTCGGTGGAGGGAGACTTGATTAAACGAAATTATTTTCAAAATTTATGTCTTGATTATATGAAATCGGTTTGGAACTTGTAAGGAGTCCTGGTCAATGGTACAGGAAGTATAGTAATTTTTGAAATAATCACACTTGCTGCCCCATGTATGTGACGAATGTGTAACTTGCGTTAAACTCTAGACTAGCCAGTGGCTGTAATTTGATCTTGAGAAGTATATAGAGACAGGGAGAGTCTAGGTACAAGTGTATTAAGCCTTCAGGCGGCATGTATGTAGGATGTATGGTTGGAAAGGGAACACAAGCAAAGAAGACAAGAATAAGAAAACTTGCATTGATATCACATTGTTATTTAAAATTCTTTAGGTCATGGAATAGTCAGAATCCACAGGAAAGAATTAAACGCTACTCTACAAAAAAGATGCTATACTCTAAAACTTAGATCAAGTCTAAGCCATCCATTTTATACAAATATCTTTCATAGTTGTTGAGAGGACTCAACAATAACCACGAAATCAAAAAAAATATCTCTCAATTCTCAACCACAAAGATAAAACAATGTGGACCCGTAACTTCTTTTCTTAAACAATACTCCAACCTTCTTTAATAAGTAGTACTACTGTATTATTCACTCAACCATCTCTTCTTTATGATTAAATATTGTTTTTTATATTACTAATAAATTACTTTCTTCGTCCCATTGAATTATAGACGTTGGATTGAGTACAAAAAAAAGTATCAATTATTGAGTAAAAGTAAGAAAATTGGATAAAATGATAAAATTAAATAGTATTTAATGTTTTGGTGTAGTTGAATAAAATATTAAATATAATTAATTTTTATATTATAAAATTAAGCTAGAAGAAAAAAGGAAATGTGTTTGAAAATGAATGGGGACATACGAGTGGTATATTACATTTGATTGTGATGAAAATTGAAAATTCCTAGCCACAATTGGAAATAGTAAAATAATACATGTTGTTTGTACTAATCTTGTTTAAGATGAGATTAATGTATGTGTTAAGTCATGTTTATGGGGAAGGGTATGACAAAATGACAATATCCTGTTTATTCACACCCACACCACATGGCATGATGCATGGCCACGACAGACTTAAAATATACTGGCTATATAGCCCACAATATATACATCAACTTCATTAAGTACAGATATTATGTGATAAACATTAAAATAGTGGTTTTTGAAGTCAACTTTATGCTTGACTAATACCATCCAAAAAACTAGTACTCTCTTTTCCTGAAAACTAAAACTGGGTGCTTGTATCAAAACGAGCCCCCCTGATTCAACATGGTCCATTTATTCAGTTCTTTTGTTAACACATTTGTTCAAGTTTATTTCCTTAATAATTTGTGGATATATATTATTTATTGAGTGTGAGGCTGGCTGGTTGGCTGGCTATCAGTGTTTAATAGTACATTAGTACCAGTTTAACGATGCATTGCATAATTTTATGACAGCCTTCGAAACTATCAATAGAAGTAATGAAATATTGGATTTTATTGTTTTTAATAGTTACAATTAAGACCTGATTAAATATGAACTGATAATTAAATAAGTAATTCAGATGATTAACAAAAAATGTAGGAAATATTTATGTAGGTAGTAATGAGTTTGAAATACAACCGTAACACTCAAGTAAAATGTTTTAGTATGATTGAAAATGGAGCCTACTGCTACACATACCATATTTAAAATTCATTGCTTTCCGATATGTGGTAGTCATGATGGTAGCGTAGCTCGCCTCACAAGAAACTATGCTGCACTGTACTCTATTTATTTTACTACATTTTCTTTTTTTGATAATATATTTTACTACATTTTAAAACTCTCTATATCAATAAAGTATGTTTTCTGGTACAGTTCAAATTACAACGGCTCTCGTATTCCATCTCTTTAACGTGTGGTAGTTTATTATCCATATAATTCTCGCGTTATGTTTTCGGTGTTAAATGTGTCATGCTATAGTTTTACATATTTGAATAAATAATAATATAGTTTGGATAATATTCAATAAAAAAATTGTTTTACCAAAATATTGAAGTTATTGTCTATACAATTTTATATGATAACTTAGAATGGAATTCAAAATCTAAACCAGGACTGCAAACTAGGTTTGTTCAGTTCTGTCCGAGCACACTAAAAATTTGTTATTAGTGTTCATCCCCGTTTAAATTCATGTTCTTCATGTACAAACTTATCTGAGATATCTTACTGCATTGTTTTGCAACAAATAAAACATGTAAAACCTAAACTCGATATAACATCTCCAAGCATCAGATGGTACTTGGCATATATAACTTGCAATTGGAAACCAAGAACAAATAAATGCAGCCATTAAACGGCAATTACATTATATATCCGGATGTTTAACAAAAAAATCAAAATGATCAAACTAGTGCATATACATATCGATTCCATATAAATCTCTTGAATCCAAAAGCTAATATCGAAAATGAAGGAGCTTTCAAGTGACATGGGGGGATTAGTTCCGCTAATCTAACATGTTGTCAGTGACACAAACGTGCAGCCCATTTGTAAATCCAAAACAAGAGGCTTAGACATCCTATCTGATTAATTTGAAGGACACTCGTTCAGATCCAAATCAAAGCACTCATGCGCTCCACCTCCACCTCCACCTCCCAGAATTTTCCTGTCTTTGCGATGGTTGAATGTTCGTAATGCCTCCCCGATCCTTGAACAACTTGAGCTGTTCTGTGCAACGCCGACTCGGTTAGCTTCTAGTTTCCTCAATTTAAAAGGCCTTATTGATGAAGAGTCATGAATGTATGAGTCTTCATCACCTACAGTGCAACTACCAGCCACAGTATCCATCCGGCGAGGAGATGAACTTTTCAAATCATCCTGTAATACAGAAAAGACAATTAGTCCAATGGAAATTTTTCCTAATTAAAATCTGTAATAATCGTAAATAAGGTCTCCGTACATTTTATCAGCACGCATACACTAAAAAAAACTCATGTAAACATACAGATGTGTGAATATTTAATTTTTTATGAAACCGTTTGTTTAGTATAAAATAATAAAAATATACCTTGGACATTAGATCTGCTGCTACATAATCATCTGATCCCTCCGGAGAGATATTGATATCGATGTCAGGTCGATATCGGTGGCTCTCCGAAGAGCAAGAAGACAAAGGCACCACCTGATTATCCTCACCATCTTCTCGATTCTCTTCCACCAATTCATCTTGCTCATTAACATCTTCATCGGTATCATAATCAATTCCAGATTCAGATTCCTCGTCATTAGCTCCACGGCTTTCAGTATTATTCGAAACACGAGGCTTAACACAAGGCTCGCAAATGGAAATAGTACGACCAAGCTTGTGTCCGGAGCCACTCCAGGGCGTGGGAGAGTGGCAGGAGTGGCAGAGAAGAGACCTGACGTGCCTAGCCACCAGGAAGTTCGCTGAGTGCACCTTTGCATCACAGCTCCAACACAGACGAGCCTGGTCTGATTCACAGAATACTCTGGCTGCACCCTTACATAGCTCACAATTTTTCTTCATTTTACAAACAACTTCAAAGAAAAACAATCTGAAGAATTTGAGTTTGAGGTGGAGGATGTGTAAAATAAAGTATTTGTTGAGGGGGAATGTGGAAATAAACAAAGATTGTTTGTGGTATTAACAGAGACAAGGGTAGAAGGGTCTATTGATATTGTGTAATAGGAATGGGCAAATTAGTGGTGAGAAAGGATGACACGTGTAGGGTGTGAAAGGAAGAAGAGGTTGTGTGGCGTAGAAGGCCAAGTAGTATTAATTTGTTGGAAGCAGGATGAAGATATTTTTTGGGTGACATGGATTGTTGCTCTTCCAGATTCTGATTCGCTTCTACCCATGATTTAGTCCACGTCGGCACCTGTTCCTCACGCGTTACAATACAAGTGGCTGTATAACTTATCAGCTTCTTTTTTCTTTACTTAGAAAAAAACAAGATTTTTATTTTTTAATATTATCTTATAATCTATCTATCTATTAATTCTACTATTAGTATAATAGTCCATGCGAGACACGAGCCATTTTTAGCAATATTTCGTAATGATCAGCGTATAATTTTTAAATTTCAATTTGCACGGGGTTTATTAAAAAATAATATGTATAATCCTTCATAATTTATTTGATGTGTACGAAAAATATTACTCGAAACAGTTTATACTCAATGATTATTTCGACCATTGAGTGATAAAAGTGTTTATAGTTTTTCATTTCATGTTTTGACGATTCTGGTTATGATGGATATTTTGGATATATGTGATATTTAAATTAAAAATATGTCCATACTAATTGTAATTTCCGTGGGTCTGATATTTATGGGTCTAAGCCATAAGGTAATTGAAAAAAGAAAGAAGATGATGTTAAAGTATTTAAAAAAATACAAAATTAATCTATGGTGAGATATTAATATAGGGTATAAAAATGAATACTCTCTGTATTCCCTTCAATTCCATACAATTTTCTTTTTGGAAGGTCACTCTTGGAACGTCACTCTGTATACGTTCCAAAAGTAATAAACATTTGTAATATAAAAATAACAACCCACTCACGTCTACGATTTTTTTCCACTACACTCATTTTATACTTTAAATATTAATAGATTCTACCACTTTATTCATTTTGTTATTTTTATCCCCTAAGCTACACTTTTTCTTAATATCGATGTCACACTTCTAGATATACTAATCAATAGGTGGGAGCAAATAGTTAAGATTGGATCTCACAATAATAAGAGTTCTTTTTCTTTTTTTTTGAAATATATAATAAGAGTTCTTAGTTGTGGTCGACCCTAAATTTTAAAATGGACGAGGGAAAAATTTGAAAATAAGCCCAAACATATAAAGGCCATGCAACAATTGAAAGGTTCTTGCGAGAACCTATATTTGGGCCAAATAGTCATATGACTCTGACCTAACATATATTTGGGCCGAAAAGTGATGACTAGTGACGGATATAGATAGAAACGAACATAAGGCCCGTTTATTCTATCATCGAATAACAATCCACATCCTGATTATAGAGAAGTATACTATTCAAATATTTAGAATAGACGGTCTTTCTTGTTTGCTTTTTATCTCACTCTCGTTGTCTCAGTACGTCCGTATGTTTTGGGCCTACAATAACGATCCCAAAATTTTTGTCCAAAGTTTTTATTATTCACTATGCATTCATAGGCCTCAATCTATTTTTTTAATATATATTAAAAAATCCGAAACCACACGAAACTCATAATTATTTTATTGTTAACATTTAATATTCTCATGTTTTTCGCCTATCTATGTTATATTTTATTAGATATATTTTAAATATGTATAACATAATGTCTTGGTTCAGTATTTATAATTTTTGTATAATTTTTAAATATATAAATATTTATTTTATTTTTTTAATAAACTTAAATTCATTGAGTGTAAAATTAAGACGCGGGAATAAGCCAACTTCCAAATTCCTTAAATATTATTATTTTTAAAAAAGTTCGGTTTCACTAAATATTATAAGGTCCAAAATATATTTACAAGATGTATTCTATTTCATTTCATATTTAGAAGATAACACATTTCAACTGATTTTACGTAGTTCAAAGGTTGCTAAATAAATAATAGAATGTAGATTTGAGACTGACTTTCTTTTTTAACAAAACATGCACACACGAAAATGTTAGATTTGCAAATTTGTGATGACTCTAATTCAAGATGTACGTGGAGAATATTACGGGTCTTAGTTGTTGTAAGTGATAGAGTTTAGTGTAATTCTATTTGACTGGGTAAATAAGTTTATCTCCAAAACAAACTCTATCTTGATAAACCTATTTGAACTATTCTAATCTTATCCTTTCTAAGGTTTATCTTTTACAACCAACTAACGGGTTGTTTTACAAAGACTTATTCAAATATTTTCAAACAAATAGATTATCCAATCTTATCTCTTCTTTGTTTTGAAAGTCAAACCCGTTAGATTTGTGTATATAAATACACATCTTGTTTTTCAGATTCAACAAGAGTGCTTATTCCACGTTCTATCTTTATTCTCAGAAAAACTCTTCTTATTTCATTCTCTTGAATATTCTATTTAAGAAGACACATCTCATGTTTTCAGATTACACCTAATGATTCCATGTTCTATCTGAAACACCATTCTTGTTTTATATCTCTTGAATATCCAGTCAAACAAGAAGCCTAGTTTGAGTTGTAATCAATTTGTTTATTCTTGTACTCGTGTATTCATATCAACTTTGTGCCGGGTTGTGGCAAGCTTATCCAGTCAAACAAGAAGCCTAGTTTGAGTTGTAATCAATTTGTTTATTCTTGTACTCGTGTATTCATATCAACTTTGTGCCGGGTTGTGGTAAGCTTGATTTCAAAGTATAGCAAGGTAGCTAGAAGGCTAAGGAATAGCAGTGGGCTAGGTAGCAAGGTAGCTTGGGAAAGGGTTTCTTTCAGGTGCTATATTTGTAATCAAGGAAAAGACTGTAAGTTCTTTTATTAAAGTTGATATAATACATTCTCTATGCTAGTTGGCATAGGGACTTGGATGTAGGCTATAGACTAGGTGTAGGGGCCGAACCAAGTGAAAACTTCTGGTGTTTTTACTTTTCAGTTTTCAGCATTCTGCATTTTATTTCTGTTATTTATTTTCTGCAGTGTAATTGAGACTGTCTCATTGCATGTCTCATTCGTAAAGGGTCTGTCTCATTTACATAAGAGACTGTCCCACTTGCCATATCAGTTAGAATATTATATTATCTATCGAGCCATCGAATTTCATTTGGTATTAGAGCAGGTGCATTTAATTCTCTTTTTAGTGTTTATTTTGCTAGTGATCCATGGCTTAACCAGATAGGTATTCAAACAACTATCCACCATTGTTTCATGGTGCTGAAAACTACAATGACTGGAAGTTTCAGATGAAAATCTTTCTTCAGCGTGATGCTTTCGAATAGATGCTGTAGAAAATGGTTTTACAATTCCTATGAAAGAAGGGAAGCCGAAATCTCTCAAAGATCTTTCTCCTGAAGAAGTGAATGCAATGAACTCCAATGCTAAAGCTATGAACTCACTTCTCAATGGCATGGTAGCTACAGAATTAAGAAAAGTATCAGCATGTACTACTACCAAACAGATCTGGGATACGATCAAAGTCAGCCACGAAGGCACATCTAAGGTACGTGAAGTAAAATTAAGTATGCTAATGAGTGACTATGAAGGTTTCAAGTTGGAAAGAGATGAAAGCGTGCGAGATGCTCAAGGGATGTTTCTGACATTGATGAACTCTATCTCACTTCTGGAAAGGATCATTCCTCAATCTGAGATTAATAGAAAAATCCTCAGAGCAATGCCAAAGAAGTTTGCTCCAAAGGTTACCATTCTGCAGGATTCAATACTGCTTTCGACTATGGATACTCTAACACTGTTCAGTGAATTGGAAGAATTCGAAAATCAGCTACGCAGATATGATGAAGAAGATGAAGCTCCTCGTAAGAAAACTCTTGCACTTAATGCAGATGCAGACGAGTCTCCTGATGATTCTGATGAAGAGACTGCTCTTCTAACAAAGAAGTTTCATAAATTTCTTGCCAAACGGAACGCTTCCAAACGACCTATGAAGTCACAGTTTCCAAAGAAGGACTTCAAATCTAATCCGAGCAAAGAGAGTAAAACAAATCAAAACAAGGATACCTGTTTTGAGTGTGGAAAGAAAGGGCACTTCAAAAAGGACTGCTACAAGCTGAAGAACAAAAAGTAGGCATTAATTACCTGGAGTGATGATGAATCTAACGTGGAGATAGATTCAAATGATAAAATTGCTCAACTTTGCTTTGCTGGACTAGAGGACAACTCAAGTGATAATGATGAGGTACAGAATATTAAGTATAATTCAAGTATATCTTCATCCATGTTGAATTTGCAGGTCCAGGTTAAGAAATTAAAAGAAAAGAATGCTTATTTAAAACAAGCATTAAGTGAAGTTCTTCGTGAAATGGATGACTCCATGAAGGAAGAAGCCTTGGTTGCTGAAAACAAATCCTTACTTGAAAGGGTTTCAAAACTCACTGAAGAAAATCAATATCTCAAAAATGAGATTGAGATGAAGGATGTATGCCTTGAAGCCTTGAAGAAAGAGTCAATATCTGTTGATCCAGAAACTGTTAAAGATGACAGTGCTCCTGATCCCCTTGTTCCTGAATTAAAGCAGAAAGTCGAACAGCTTGAAAAGGATCTAGCTAAATGTTTCCATGGAGAAGGAACTTTGAATGCTCTTCTTGGATAACAAAAATCTTCTCTTGATAAAGGAGGTTTAGGATGTGAATCAATCAAGAAACATGCATTTCAAGGAGGGTATAAGCGAGCTCCTATGAAATATAAGATGCCTTATGAGAAATGTCGAGATTGTAGCAAAGCTGGCCACCCTACATCTGAATCTAGATTATGTGGTATCAAGGGCCACCCTTCTAACTCATCTTATAAGTCATCTACTAGATATAAATCTGCTAATATTGTTCAGATGTGGATTAAGAAATCAGATAGACATTTATATAAGATTTGTGATACTAATTAACCAGGACCCAAGTTTAAGTGGGTACCTAAGAGATAAAGCAATTCTTGCAGGTTTGCTTGAAGGTCCATGTTCCGCGAAATAAATGGATCATCGACAGTGGTTGTTCACGTCACATGACAGGTGATAAATCCAAGTTTCTATCTCTAGTTTCCAAGGAAGGTGGCTTAGTTACTCTTGGAGATTCAAACACCGTCAGAATTATTGGAAAAGGCACCATTGGTAATGACAGGTTTGCTATTTCTAATGTTCGTTTAGTTGATGGTTTGAAATATAATCTCATTAGTGTAAGTCAACTTACTGATGCTGGTCATAAGGTTAAGTTCGATAAAGATGTATGTTATATTGGTACTAAGACTAACGAGTTTGATTTAGTTGCCAAAAGAAAAGGAAATATTTTCGTGTTAGATTTTGATGAACAACAGGAGGAAATTTGTCTTGCTACTGTTCAAGATCAGCAGAATCTTTGGCATCGACATCGAGGCCATGTTCACATGGATCTTCTTCAGAAGATATCTTCTCATGATCTGGTTCGAGGTCTACCAAAGCAGAAGTACAAGAAAATAGAACCTTGTTCAGCTTGCCAACTTGGAAAACAGGTGAAAACTTCCTTTATTGCTAAGAATAAAGTATCAACTTCTGTCCCTTTGCAGCTTCTTCATCTAGATCTTTTTGGTCCAGAAAGGTATGTAAGCTTGGGAGGTAAGAATTATGCTTTTGTTATAGTTGATGACTATTCTCGTTTTACTTGGGTATTATTTTTACGAACTAAGGATGAAGCTTTTGTTGAGTTTAAGGATCTTATTACTAACCTTGAGACTAAGTATTCTTTTAAGCTCAATACTATTCGTAGTGATCATGGAGGTGAATTCGAGAAGGATTTCATAACCTTCTGCAAATCAAGAGGAATCACTCATGAATTCTCAGCTCCTCGAACTCCTCAGCAGAACGGAGTAGTAGAACGCAAGAACAGGACTTCACAGGAAACTGCCAGAACTCTACTGCATGAGAGTAAGCTTCCAAGAAAAGTTTGGGCTGAAGCGGTACACACTTCCTGTTATGTTTTAAATAGAGTACTTATTCGTCCTATTTTGCTTAAAACTCCGTATGAATTGCTTAAGAAAAGGTGATGAGGATCAATGAATGAATATGTTAATTTGGATTTGGTTATGTGTGCTCGTGGTGATGTTCAATTGGAGAGGACGCAAACATGAGTTATGCAGCTTACTTGGACAACAAGGAATAAAGGAGCGATGCATGAAGTTGGACAAGTAGCTGATTATTATATAATTATTAATTCGAATTTTGCTTGCAAATTTTTACCTTTCACTTGAAAGGGTTTTTCTTGTTTTAAGTACTTAGGATTTTATTTTCCTATTTATATTTGATTTTTGTCTTTTTTCTATTCGGATTTGGTTTTTAAATTTGTTTCCTGGAAGGATTCAGATATTGGCTAATTTAAGTTGATATTGAATTTCTCTTGGAATTCTATTGGGTTGGGGTTATTGTCTAAGCCTATAAATAACCTTTTCATGTAATCTTTTAAGGGAGACAATGGATGATATAAAACTTTTATTTTGAGATAAACTATGAGTAGTTTTTCTTCCCTCTAAACTTCAATTACTGGATTGTTTTGAAGGTTAGATTCGAATTACTTAGTTTCTGGATTGATCTAAGCAATTTGAGATTCAAAGTTCACGTTTCTGGATTGATCGTGTTCTTTTGAAATATCCTCTTCTTCTCTTATCCCTTTTCTTCTTCTTCTTTTCTTTCTTTGTGGAGAGATCCACATCAATTTGGTATCAGAGCTAAGGTTTTTTCTCCAATTTCTTAATTGTTGGGAAAGCTAGGTTTAAAAAAATTACTATTCACGAGTACTGTTCACGGGGGTACTGTTCACGAATACTGTTCAAAGGCACTGTTCACGAGTACTGTTCACGGGAACGGTTCATTGGCACTGTTCACGGGTACTATTCATCAAAAAAAAATTCAGATTTTTCTTATGGATACAGATGAATTGCTCTGAAAATTACTTGGAAAATTGGATGAGATTGATAAACGTACTCAAAAGCTTGCTAATTCAACGGAATCGAGGTTTGATGAATTGGATAAAATTTTAGTTAAGGTGAAAGATAGTGATGAAGTCTATGATCCTGGTATAGATCTTGGTTATTTTACAGGTTTGGGTAGCATAGATGATTTTGTTGAATGGGTTACACAAGTCGACAAGATTTCTGCTTCTACAGGTTGGACTAAGATGAGAATATTCAAGATTGCAGCGCTTAAACTTACAAAGAAAGCAGGCTTGTGGTTTGATAATCTAATCACAAAAAGAGTTAGATCTGGAAAAGAAAAGATTATGACTTGGACATCTCTGAAGAAGAAACTTCATGCAAAATATATTCCTTTACATTATAAATTCGAATGTATAATAAAGATGACATCCCTCTCTCAAGGTACTATGAGTGTTTCCGAGTATACTTCTGAATTTTATAGATTGCGCCTTATTTGTGACTTGGAGGAGACGGAAACAATTAAAATTGGAAGATTTATTCGTGGATTGAATTTGCCTATTTATCGAAAGGTTAAATCAAGTCCATATATCTCGTTTAATGATGTATGCAATCTTGCTTTGGAATTTGAATCTTTTCAACAAGACGAGAAATTGAAGTCTTCCCTTCACGAGTTTACTCTTTCAAAAGAAACTAAAGAAGAAGACTTTGTCAGTGTGGAGAATGTCGCGAATCTTGTTATTGATTACACCCTTCTCATGTAATCTTTTAAGGGAGAAAATGGATGATATAAAACTTTTGTTTTGAGATAAACTATGAGTAGTTTTTCTTCCCTCTAAACTTCAATTATTGGATTGTTTTGAAGGTTAGATTCGAATTACTTAGTTTCTGGATTGATCTAAAGCAATTTGAGATTCAAAGTTCACGTTTCTGGATTGATCGTGTTCTTTTGAAATATCCTCTTCTTCTCTTATCCCTTTTCTTCTTCTTCTTTTCTTTCTTTGTGGAGAGATCCACATCAAAAGGACTCCTAACATTAGTTATTTTTGAGTATTTGGTTCCAAGTGTTTTATTTTAGATACTCAAAATAATCGAGGCAAGTTCGATGCGAAATCTACAGAAGGAATCTTCTTGGGATATTCTACAACAAGCAAAGCTTATCGTGTTTACAATTCTGTCAAGAACAAAGTAGAAGAATCCATCAATATTGCGTTCAATGAATCCTCAAGGAATATATCTCAAATTGATGAAGACACTGCGGATCTATCGTCTCATTCCCAAATGAGACAGTCTCATTCTGAAAAGAGACAGTCTCATTCTGACAAGTCGAACAGTCAGGACTTTCCAGGTCCTTCGCGGTCTTCTGACAATTCTTCAGGATCTACTCAAGCTTCAGATAAATCTTCTGGCTCTCCAAAGACTCCCGATAGTGTTTCAAATGTGAATTCTGTTATTCTTCCGGATAAATCTTCACAAGCGGAAATGAGGCAGTCTCTTTTGAATGAGACAACTCATATTCATTTCCAGGCAGACAATTCTAATGAGGAAGAGATGAGTAATATTCAACTTCCTAAGTCTTCTAGGACTGTGAAGAATCATCCACCAGATAATCTTCTCACTGATTTAGATCAAGGGATTTCTACTCGAAGCAGACTTCATAATCTATGTGCATTCTGTGTTTTTGTTGCTGAGTTCGAACCAAAGAACGCTCAAGAAGCAGTTGCAGACGAACACTGGTCTGTTGTAATGCAGGAGGAATTGAACCAGTTCGAGCGTTGTGAAGTTTGGGAACTCGTTCCACCTCCTCAGGATGCCAAGATCATTGGTACTCGTTGGGTTTTCAAGAATAAGAAAGATGAAGATGGAAATATCATTCGAAATAAAGCTCGTTTGGTTACACAGGGATACAACCAGCAGGAAGAAATCGATTATGACGAGACATATGCTCCAGTAGCTCGTTTAGAAGCTATTCGAATCTTAATGGCTTTTGCAGCTCACAAGAAGTTCAAGCTCTATCAGATGGACATCAAAAGCGCATTTCTAAATGGCTATCTCAAGGAAGAAGTCTACGTGAAGCAGCCTCCGGGTTTTATTCATGAGAAGTACCCTAACTTTGTTTACAAGCTCAAGAACTCTGTCTATGGATTGAGACAGTCCCCTCGCTGTTGGTACGAGCGTCTCAGTCAGTTTCTTGTGAACAATGGTTTTATTCGTGGTACACTCGATCCAACTCTCTTTATTTTTCATAAACGTGATAACTTTCTTTTAGTTCAAGTTTATATTGATAATATAGTATTTGGATCTTCTAACGAATCTCTGTGTAAGTGATTTTCTGATTGTATGCATAAGGAATTTGATATGAGTTTGATGGGTGAATTACAGTACTTTCTAGGTTTGCAAATTAATCAGTCTAATGCAGGAATATTTATTCACCAAGGCAAGTACATAAAAGATTTACTCAAAAGATTTGCACTTGATCATGTCTCACCAAGGCAAGTACATGAGTACTTCAGTTAAGCTTACAAAGGATGAACAAGGTACACCTGTAGATGTCACTAAATTTCGAGGTATGATTGGTTCATTGTTATATTTAACTGCCTCACGACCTGACATTATGTATAGTGTATGCTTGTGTGCTCGTTTTCAATCTCAACATAAAGAATCTCATTTGAATGCCGTTAAACGTATTTTTAAATATTTGAAAGGTACGAGTGACTTGGGATTATTTTATCCAAGCTCCTCTTCCTTTGACTTAATCAGTTTTTCAGATGTTGACTATGCAGGGTCACAGGTTGATAGAAAAAGCACAAGTGGTGCTTGTGAATTTTTAGGAGATTGTTTAGTTGCATGACATAGTAAAAAACAAACTTCAGTAGCTCTTTCTACCGCTGAAGGAGAGTACATTGCAGCCGGAAGTTGCTGTGCTCAAATTTTGTGGATGCAACAAACATTGCAGGATTTTGGTATTTCTTACTCAAATATTCCTATTTATTGTGATAATACTTCTGCAATTAATATTTCTAAAAATCCTGTCATGCATTCTCGTACTAAGCATATTGATGTTCGTCACCATTTTCTATGAGATAATGTTTCTAAAGGTAATATTGAGCTTATTTATATTTCTACTGAGAAACAGCGTGCAGATATCTTCACTAAGCCTTTAGCTGAAGATAGATTTTGGTTGATGCGTCGAGAACTTGGTATGTGTTCTTTGTCTGATTAGTTCTTTTGTCCCTTTTATGATGTTGAGGGGGTGAAAGAGTTATTTTTAGATTTTGATTATGTACTAATTTCATTTGATTCTATACTTATTGTTATATTTGTTGCATAAAGATATAATCTGCATATGCTATTTTCTTGTTACTAACATCTTGAACAGAGCTTAAAGTGTTTTTGATAGGGGGAGCAATTGTTCTCTTTGTCATCATCATAAAAGGGGGAGAATGTTGATTTGCAGATTTCTGATGATGACCTAATTCAAGATGTACGTGGAGAATGCAGATTATGGGTCTTAGTTGTTGTAAGTGATGGGGTTTGGTGTAATTCTATTTGACTGGGTAAACAAGTTTATCTCCAAAACAAACTTTATCTTGATAAACCTATTTGAACTATTCTAATCTTATCCTTTCTAAGGTTTATCTTTTACAACCAACTAACGGGTTGTTTTACAAAGACTTATTCAAATATTTTCAAACAAATAGATTGTCCAATCTTATCTCTTCTTTGTTTTGAAAATCAAACCCGTTAGATTTGTGTATATAAATACACATCTTGTTTTTCAGATTCAACAAGAGTGCTTATTCCACGTTCTATCTTTATTCTCTGAAAAACTCTTCTTATTTCATTCTCTTGAATATTCTATTTAAGAAGACACATCTCATGTTTTTAGATTACACATAATGATTCCATGTTCTATCTTTATAATCTGAAACACCATTCTTGTTTTATATCTCTTGAATATCCAGTCAAACAAGAAGCCTAGTTTGAGTTGTAATCAATTTGTTTATTCTTGTACTCGTGTATTCATATCAACTTTGTGCCGGGTTGTGGCAAGCTTGATTTCAAAGTATAGTAAGGTAGCTAGAAGGCTAAGGAATAGCAGTGGGTTAGGTAGCAAGGTAGCTTGGGAAAAGGTTTCTTTCAGGTGCTATATTTGTAATCAAGGAAAAGAATGTAAGTTCTTTTATTAAAGTTGATGCTAGTTGGCATAGGGACTTGGATGTAGGCCATAGACTAGGTGTAGGGGCCGAACCAAGTGAAAACTTCTGGTGTTTTTACTTTTCAGTTTTCAGCATTCTGCATTTTATTTCTGTTATTTATTTTCTGCAGTGTAATTGAGACTGTCTCATTGCCTGTCTCATTCGTAAAAGGTCTGTCCCATTTACATAAGAGACTGTCCCATTTGCCATATCAGTTAGAATATTATATTATCTATCGAGCAATCGAATTTCAGAATATTATTCGTTATTCATTCGTTATTCATATATGCTAACTATATATTGTATCAATAATTATAATACAATATCATGCATACTTTAATCATTTAAAAGATCTTTACTAAAAATCAATCACTAAAATAATAATCAAATTCAAGTTTGACTCTATAATTAAAAATAATGTAAAGATCATTAACATTTTTATTAAAGATTTTAATAATACAGATATATAAATAATATAACATACATTAAACTTAGAAATTTAATATGAATTAATCAGATAAACTATGATCTTTCGAAGTATATATATTTTTTTTAAAAGTAAACACTATACACCAATTTATTTAAATAAATAAAGGGAAAAAGTATATTATACTCTAATTTAGATGGAGAGATTTCATTTTCAAGGATGATAGTTAATTTCTTTCAAAAAATAGAAAAATGTGAGATAGGTAAAGCAGATATTTTTTTTCTCAAAAAAAGGTATATTAAAAATTTAATCTGACATATAATGGATTTGAACTATTTATATTAATTAAAAAAAAATTGATTTATACCAGGAAGGTGAGGCCCAAAGGAGACACCTCAGTTAACCTACTGGCTACTGTTCGCTTAGCTATTAGACTGAAAACATGAGATAATGAATTCAGGATCACTTGATACATTTTCCTCGTACGGGATTTTCTCGTTTCCTGTTAGTTGTCAAAGTATTTATATTTAGTACGATGTTAAAAACCTACAAAGGGTGCTTCTCTTATACATAATCAGTAATCAGTAAAGTAGCAGAAAATGTGAATAACTTGTACAAGCAAGCATGTCTAGAGTTGAATTTGAATGATTATGTTACAAGTGTAGGTTCATTACACTATAAGTTGTTAAGAACTTAGCAGTCAATCTAATGAGAGTTGAATCTGTTGGAATAATCTTAAATTTAGTTATTAATTATTTGTTTATTTAATTATTAGATATTTAGCAATAGATTAATTATTAGAGAAAAATATTAATTTAGAATTGTTTAGTAGTGGGGTAGTGGAGTAGTGGAGTTATGGAGTAAATTATGGACATGTAATTTACCCATTAATTAGTAGTGGTTAGTTTTAGTAATAGTTAGTTTTAATATGTTTGTAAAGCCTATATAATGGCTAGTTTACCTTGAGTTTTAGAAGAAGAAAAAAGTAAGTAAAAATAGCAGTACAAGTTCTCTGCAAAATGTAGGTGTCTTTTTCTTCTCTAAGTTTTTCCAACATTGGCATCAGAGCCGTATGATCCGGGGCTTATAAAACTCTTATAAAAATACACATATACATATATATATTATCCTTAATATTTTCCATGGCATCAAACAATTTCTCCGTCTCTATTCCATTATTCAAAGGAGATCATTATAATTCATGGGCTATCAAAATGAAATCATATTTGAAAGCTATGAGTTTGTGGGAAGCAATCGAGAGTGATGTTGAGCCAACCCTTCTTCCACAAAATCCAACAGTAGCCCAAATCAAAAAACGTGATGAAGAAGTGGCTAGAGAAGCAAAGGCACTTTCATGTCTACATTCGGCTGTGTCGGAAGAGATCTTTACAACTATTATGAGTTGTGATACTCCTAAAGAAGCATGGACAAAAATTAAGGAAGAATTTGAAGGCAATCAACAAACCAAACTGATGCAAATTCTGAACCTCAAGAGAGAGTTTGAGATGATGAGAATGAAAAATAATGAAGGCGTCAAGGAATATGGGAGTAGGTTGATGTCCATTGTTAACCAAATCAAACTACTTGGTGGAGATTTCTCAAGTCAAAGAGTAGTGGACAAACTTTTAGTGACTCTTCCTGAGAGGTATGAAACTAAAATTTCCTCACTTGAAGATACTAAAGATCTTTCGAAATTAACTGTTTCAGAATTGATCAATTCACTTCACGCCGTGGACCAAAGGAGATCAATGAGGGAGGAAGAAATTGGAGGAAAAAATGAGGGACTGCTATTAGCTAAAGCTTCATCCTCAAAAGGCACAGGTAACAAAGTTCAATGCAACCATTGTCATAAGATGGGACATGAAGAAAAAGACTGCTGGTACAAAGGAAAGCCACAATGCTACAAATGCAAAAAATATGGGCATCTGGCAAAGAATTGTAGATTTCAGAATGATGAAGAAAGGATGACACAATTGATCGAGGGAGAACCACTCCTTTAGAGTTGTGGAGAGAAAGTGCTCCAAAGTGTTTTTGGAGAGAAAGTGCTCCAAAGTGTTTTTGATGAGATAGTGCATCAAAATTGATGGTGGTGAGAAGTGCATCACAGGCGAAGAGAAAGTGCTTCGTAAATTTAAGATTATGGGGTGAATGTTGGAATAATCTTAAATTTAGTTATTAATTATTTGTTTATTTAATTATTAGATATTTAGCAATAGATTAATTATTAGAGAAAAATATTAATTTAGAATTGTTTAGTAGTGGGGTAGTGGAGTAGTGGAGTTATGGAGTAAATTATGGACATGTAATTTACCCATTAATTAGTAGTGGTTAGTTTTAGTAATAGTTAGTTTTAATATGTTTGTAAAGCCTATATAATGGCTAGTTTACCTTGAGTTTTAGAAGAAGAAAAAAGTAAGTAAAAATAGCAGTACAAGTTCTCTGCAAAATGTAGGTGTCTTTTTCTTCTCTAAGTTTTTCCAACAGAATCGGAGTCTAAATAGTCACAGCACACACACATATCTCACTAATGAAGTCCGCAGATTCTTTTAATTTCATTTTTATTCTCAATATGTGAATGATGTCATGATCATGATCAATAGTGACAACACAGACATGTCGAAGAAAAGTATTTTTCGATTTTGAGCCACATGAGTTTAGACATGTTCTGGAAAATCGTGTTTTGGAAAAGTTAGCATAAATAGACAAACTGAATAGCTGAGGATGAAAATTGAGTGATAGTGGAGTCCCGGAGAAATTTCAAGGTTGACTGTGTTTTGCTAACTAATAATTGATGATTCTTTTAATATTTCACTTTCTTTTCTTACAGAGCCTAGGAAACTAAATGGCACATACTAGTAAATCTATCTGCTTCTGGTGCACTATTCTGTTATGTGTTTGTCATCTGCAATATTTTAGTTTGGGAAGAGATAACATAACTGCAGGCTATTGGATCTATGATGGTGATGATGAGATTGTGTCAGCCAGCAACATTTTTCGGCTGGGTTTTTTTACACCCCGTGGGAACATTAGTAAGGATCGTAGATACGTTGGAATATGGTATCACGACAGTCCACGAGTGATTGTATGGGTGGCCAACCGAGAAATGCCAATACCAAGTGATGTCTCTGGAAGTTTTGGCATAGATAATAACCGCCGTGGCAACCTGGTGGTTTCTGACAGTGATAACACAGGCACATATTTCTCCACATATGTTCGCCCTAAGCAATCGCCTTATTTAAGGACAGCTAAGCTGTATGATAATGGTAACTTGGTGCTGACTGATGATCGTACAGGTGAAAGATTGTGGGAAAGCTTCAAAAACCCTACTGACACATTTCTTCCGGGAATGAAAATGGACGAGACATTGAATTTAACGTCATGGAAAAGTGAAGAAGATCCTGCAGCTGGGAACTTTTCGTTTCGATTAGATGAAGAGGTTAATGGAGGATACTCCATAGATAAATATGGGTTTATACCTTACTGGAAGAGTGGGGGAAAGCGTATAAATAGCTTCATATCGAAACAAATGAGTATTCCAGCTTCCTCATTGTTATCGAATACCACCAATAGCTCAAGGTCAAGATTATTTATGAAGTCTGATGGGGAGATAGAGTATTTGAGTTGGGATAATGTTAATATGACATGGTCAGTTTCATGGTCGGAACCAAAAGGGCCATGTAGTGTTTTTAAAGCTTGTGGGTCTTCTGCCAAATGTAATCCTCATCCTCATAATCATACTATGGCGTTGTGCACCTGTTTGCCTGGGTATGAACCTACTAATGAGGAAAATTGGAAGCCAGGTGACAATTCTCAGGGTTGCAAAAAGATTTCCAGTGAATGTACACCTAGTAATACATCATTCGTCCAACTAAATGTGACAATGGTGCGGTCAAACACGCAATCTTTTCAAGCAGTTGAAGAGGGTGTTAAATGCATCTCATTATGCCAAAATGAATGTGCATGCCAAGCTTATTCTAATAGTTATAACAGGAAAAATGGGTGCTGGTTTTGGTCTGACGACCTCAACGATATTCAGGAGGGATCTGACGGTGATCATCATGTCATCTTCATCCGTGTCGACCGCCCTTCAGTTAATGGTACTTTCTTATGTGTCTGATTGTCTCTGTTTTCATCTTTATTACTTTCATGTTTCGTTTTTTAACTTTTTTGGTCAAGAGCCATGTGGTGATCAATAAACTCATAAACTAAGTGATTTGGGTCCTGCATAACAGGCTAACAGCAACTCTTTGATACCAAAAAAAACAACAGTAAGCTGATCCTTTTCAATGTCACATTTATAACTGTACTTGTCTATGACATAGTTTGAACAAAAAACTGATCAGTTAGCGAAGAGGCTTATCAGGTTTGTAGCTCAATAGATAGATATTGTTTAAAAATTAAGAGTTCTGTTCATGCCAGAGGATTATGACAGAATCGGTCCTTATCTTCCATGATATCATCAACATATATAATGTCATTTCTATTGTTTCAGTTGGGGATCAACAAAGAAACAGTAGTTTCCCGCCAGCAGTAGGAGATCAATCAGGGAACATGTAACCTTCAACCTTAAGAGGAGTTATCATTTCAACCACAGTAATTTTTGCAGTTGCACTACTTTGCAGCATTACCTGCATTTCTTATAGAAGGGTTGTGGCCAAAAGAAAAGGTGACACTAATATCAGATGTTTTAAGCTTAATAAATCTCGCATACTATCAAGATATTGATTGATTGAATCTAATATTTATAAGGTGTAAATATCATTGTTTTGAGTTCCAGATCAAAATATTAAAGAAAATCAAGCTCTTCAGTTATTTGATAATGAAGACTTGACGGAAGATAATCGATTCGGAGAAGATGACAAGAAAGACATCGATGTACCTTTCTATGAATTTCAGAGCATAGTGGATGCAACAGACAACTTTGCAGACGCGTATAAGCTTGGACAAGGGGGATTTGGCCCTGTTTACAAGGTGCCTCATCATTATCTACAATACCGAATTAGCATCTAGAAGTAATATGGTACGTTTAATAATCCATCCAAATTTTAACATGTGTTTGACAACATGTCAGGGTAAGTTTCCAGGTGGAGAAGAGATTGCGGTTAAGCGGCTGTCAAGCAACTCGGGGCAAGGTTTAAAGGAGTTTAAGAACGAGGTGGTGTTAATTGCTAAACTTCAACATCGAAATCTTGTTAGACTTTTGGGATACTGTATCAAGGGGAAAGAAAAGATTTTACTCTACGAGTACATGCCAAACAAAAGTTTAGATGCCTTCATATTTGGTTAGCCATCTAATCCTGAAGTTGATATACATTATAATTCTTTTTGTGGCGTGATATTAACATATTGAAATTTGGAATTGTGAAAACCTTGCTAGATGAAAAGCTGAGTATTCTGTTGAACTGGGCAAGACGATTTGACATCATCACAGGAGTTGCTCGAGGGCTTCTCTATCTTCATCAAGATTCTAGACTGAGAATCATTCATAGAGATATGAAAGCAAGTAACATTTTACTAGACGATGAGATGAATCCTAAGATTTCTGACTTCGGTTTGGCAAGAATTGTTGGGCGACGAGACACCGAATCTAACACCACCAGAGTTATGGGAACCTAGTAAGTACATGAATCATCTAACATAATGTAAGCTGAAATACTATGGTTTGGTGGCCCAAATTCTTTAATTATTTTGCATAGTGCAGCGGTTATATGGCTCCAGAATATGCAGTAGAAGGCCAGTTTTCAGTTAAGTCTGATGCCTTTAGCTTTGGAGTAGTTGTGCTTGAGATGATCAGTGGGAAAAAGAACACCGGATTCTTTAAATCCGAACTTGCCCTGAGTCTTCTTGGTTATGTAAGTAAAGTACTAGTTTGCCTTCAAACTTATTCAATTGCTCTGGCCACTCCTTTGCACGTTTGTTGATCGTGAAGTTATGCCTTAGGCGTGGAACTTGTGGAAAGAAGAGAAGCCGTTGACTTTACTGGATGAGACACTAGTGGGATCATGCAATGAAAGTGAAGTATTAAAGTGCATCATCGTAGGTCTTCTGTGTGTTCAGGAAGACCCCAATGATCGTCCCGACATGTCTAAGGTAGTATTTATGTTGAGCAGTGAAACTGAGACTCTTCCAAATCCAAAGCAACCAGCTTTTGTTACAAGAAAACGTTTCTATGGCACAACTTCTTCCTCCTCCACTAAACCAGAAACACTGTCCAACAATGAAATAACATTTTCTGAAGAGGATGGCCGGTAAGAGAGCAAGTGACTTTTATCAAGCCAAACGAAGCCTTGAAGAGATACTTCTCTAGTGCAGGATGGGAATAGCTTAATCCCAAATGTGCTTATGCATCATGTAACTCAGTCTATTTTGGGTCGCCTTTTACTGAAAATAATAAGCATGAATTTATTTTGGGTCTATTTTGCATGTAATTTTAAAGCCGTCAGACATGCCATAGACCATAAATTAATAACCTTTATTAATAAGTAAACCCTTTTAAATGACATATAATATTTTTTTTGCTAAACTTTGTATATTAGAGAAAAAACAGGAAATAAAAAAAGGAAAATTCCCTAACTTTATGACAAGTCATAGATGGGACCATCTATGATCAATCTAAGAAAGATTGAAAGTAGAAAGCAAAATGAGGCGTCACCCTCAAACAAGCCAACTAGCTATAGTAGCTAAACAATCATGTTTAACAAGCCAACTAGAATTAGTAATGCGAGTTTTAATATCTACAACAATAGCTGAGATAATCTTAGAAGGGCCAAAAATTCCTTTGTTATGAGTTCTCACATTCCGTTCTCGTCAAATGTGGTAAGCAAAGATTTGAGCTGTCAGCAAGGATAAGTCTGGATGATGACAGATAAAACTCGAAGAACATAGTTACTGTACGGGCATCGGAGAAAGAGATGATCCAAATGCTCGACCCCTCCAACACACAAGAAGCAAGCAGTAGTGTTGGATAAACCAAACGCAGTAAGGCGGGTAAGAGTAGGAAGCCTGTTAAGGCAGACCCACCATTCATGGCGAGCATACCTGGTGACATGAAGCTTATGTCAGATTCACTTAAACTAGGTAATTCTTGTAAGTCTGAACCTGATGGAATCCCAGATGTGACTGGTCTTCAACTTGGTAATCATGAAGTCATTCCAGTAAATGGTGTCTGAGGTGTTTAAGGCTGAGGTGTTTAAGTAAAAAACGGGGGGATCGAAATTGTTTAACCAATAAGCAAAGGTAACACTAAGGTGATGAGTTCTCGTACTTGGTTGAGGTAGGAGCCAGGTACCATTAAGGATGATGGCAGAGACTTTCGCTGAAGAAGGGATACCTGATTGCGTGATGATGGGATATGTGTTGGTTGATGCAAGAGTTGTGCCACCAAGGGTCAAACCACAGGGAGAATGCAGTATCATTTCCAACTTTAAATTTGAGAAACTGCCAAGCTAGGGGTCTGAGTTCCAGAATTCGTCTCCATATCCACTAACATTCAGTAGGGATGTCCATAGTCCAGAAGTGACATCTTTTAAGAGCTGTAGTGTTATCCAGTTGCACCACATAGAGGAATGACCTGAGATTATATGACATAAATATAGGAGAAGTTGAGATTTATTCTAGTCTCTAGGATTTTTCATGGCCAGGCCACCCTCGTTACGAGGTAGACACAGGTTAGAGCAACTCCAATGATGGGTGCCAAAAGGGGTGCCAACGCCATGTGGCTTGACACTCTTCTTAGCACTCCATTGGAGTGTTGGGATGCCATTGGGATGCCAAGTGAGTTGGTATGGGGTGCCAACTTGGGGTGCCAAAAGTTGGCATCCTATAAAGTATGGTGCCAATTTCTTTTATGGTCCCCTTTGTGGTCCCAATAATGATAAATAATTATATTCCTGCTATATTTATATTTTACATTTATTTTGTTAAGTTTGTGAAGTTAGCATCCATGGGTGACAAAGTGTTTTGTGAAGTTAACTATTGGAGTGTTTTGTGAAAAAAGAATGTCAAAATTGACGTGGAAGAGAGAGAACATTAAAAATGATATTTTTGAATACGTGACAAAGTTGGCACCCCTTAAGGGTGCCAACCATTGGAGATGCTCTTAGTCCAAGCCACTCTAGCACCCCCTTTCTTGTACCAAATTTTGATTTCACCATTTTTTGATACCAATTTTTTTTTATCTTATATTTTTAGCTGTCTTATTATTTTTGAGTTTAGATTTATTTTTATTTGCTTTAACTTCATACTAGTTGGTAACCTATGCAAAATACGGGCCCGAAACTAAAAATAATAGTATCATATTATTATTTGTATAAAACTGAAACTCATAATCCATGCAAAATACAGATATAAATATAATAAATAAAATGCTGTTAAAATATGTAGTTAAAAAAGTCTAAGTTAAGTTTAACTCCAAAATTTTAACATAAAGTTCTAATTATGCATGCACCTAATTATTTACTTATATAAATCGACATGTTAACTTACTAATACAATTATTTTAAGTCATATTGACAACCCTAAGATTAGTTGTATTGTAACCTTAATCTGTAATTTATACTTGTAACACTTAATGTCTGTAAAATATAAATGGAGCAGACTGGAGCATTTTTCCCTAAACAGTGTCAAGCCTAAGAATTCTATCTGGAAGAAGATCAAGAAGGTCATGCCTCAGAAGAATTATGAAGAAGCTTGAAGTTGAATAATTCTGTTTGGTGAAAAATATTTTAAGTCAAGATCTCTACAAGTCACAGAATTAATGTTATAGAGAAGTCATTCGAGGACTCAGAAAGACCTATCGAGAACTCAGGAATTGTCTATCGAGAACTCAGGAAATGCTATTGGAGATATCGATAAGTCAGATACCCATTCAAGAACTCAGAGATATCGACAAGTATACATTCATTAGAGAACTCTGAGTTATCGATAAGCCAAAGTCCATTAGAGTACTCTGAGTTATCGATAAACCAAAATTCACTAGAGAACTCAGAGTTGTCGATAAGTCAAGTCAACAATGAAGTTTCAGAGATATCGACCAGCCAACATGCCTATCGAGATATCGAGTTCTCTACAGCTTAATTGGAGATCTCGAAGTGAAGAAATTTCTCTAAGTACATAATTGCAGAACAGTTCAATATCCAAGGTTGCAAATCAACAAACAATTCACACAGCTGGATTGACAAGTCTACAAAAAGCAGCTTGAGAGATGTGCAAGATTAATGGTGAAGATTAACTGACAAAGGAGGATCAACCAATACACAGTGGATGAAGATATGCTAATATAGATATGGAAATCTCACTTTTCCTTTAAATAGAAGTGATTAGTGACATGTTAGAAAAGTGATTAGCACTTCTTATTGTTCACTGTGTAAATGAAAGTTAACTATCATATAAAGTTAACTGAGGTCCTTTTTTTAAAAATAAGGACTGAATAGATTAGAAAAAGTATTCTCTCTCAAGAAAGAAGCTAAGTTCTAAATCAAGAACTTAGAGATTTTGTAGCAAAACACTGCTTGATTTTTAATATAAAATTAAGTGAGTTTTGAAGATCTTTGTTTTATATATTTGCATTGTTATTTATGTTTAACATCTATTCTATAAAATCATTGATAACAACGAACTGCTAAACCCAAAGTCGATCAAAAAGTAAACATTTAAGCCAAAACACATTCACCCTCCTATGTGTTGTATTCATATCTAACAGAATGCTTGAAACCCAGAAAAACTTGAAGGTGGTGGAGCTACGGTAGCTGAGACCGCCGAAAATCGCCCTTCTAGAGAGGAAATTTGAGAGAGTTTTGAGACTAGTTTGAGTGAAAAGTGAAATGAGAATTCTCACTTCTCATCTCTCTTTTATAGCCGAAAAACTCGGAATACGAGGCGTTTAAAGCCCATAAAGCAAGGCCCAACTTGAGGAAATCCCACCAACATGGGAAGTTTCGGGGATATTCTAGAAGCAAGAATGGAAACTGAAAGGTCAAAAATTGACCAGAATTTTGAATAGATAATTCGATCAGAGTCCTGATCGACAAAGGGAAGAATCCTGATCGAAATTTCATTCGATTAAAAGTGTAAAAACCACTTAGTTCGATCAGAGTCCTGATCGACAAAGGGAAGAATCCTGATCGAAATTTCATTCGATTAAAAGGGTAAAAAGCCACTTAGTTCGATCAGAGTCCTGATCGACAGAGGGAAGAATCTGATCGAAATTTCATTCGATTAAAAGGGTAAAAAGTCATTTAGTTCGATCAAAGTCCTGATCGAAAAAGGATAAGATCCTGATCGAATTTTCATTCGAACAAAAAGGTAGAAGTATGCTTTAATCGATCAGAATCCTGACCAATTCGATCAGGAATTCTCGCCTATTCACCTCAGACCTCACGGACAAAAATACATACAATTCGATCAGGACCCTGATCGAAATCGATCAAAATTCCTGGTCGAAATTCCATCGATTAGAGTGGCGTATTATGAGCTAGTTCGATCAGGATCCTGATTGAAATCGATCAGGATCCTGATTGAAATCGATCAGGATTCCTGGTCGAAATTCCATCAATTAGAGTGGCGCATTTTGAACTAGTTCGATCAGGATCCTGATCGATTTCGATCCGGATTCTTGGTCGATTTGCATTGATCCTAGTCGAAATTCCATCGACCAGAGTGACAGATTGACAGTTAATTCGATCAGGATCCTGGTCGATTTCGATCAGGAATCCTTATCGATTTGACACGTCTCCTGATCAATTTTGAGCCAGAAATTGAGAATAAATCCAGAAAAAAGGATAAATTCTGAAAATAGAGGTAGAATTCCTGAATATTAAGGAAAATTTACTGTAAATCCCAGGAATTAAGGGAAAAATCCCGAAAAATACCAGAAAATTCCTAAAAAAGAGGGAAGAAGGTACGAAAATAATAGGGAAGTTCTAAAATAACCCTGGAGCCATGAGCAAGGCAAATCGTTGTGATTGTGTAGGTTTCTCCACACTTTACGCAAAAACGATACCCTGTAAGGGAACAAACAAACTTAACTTCTGCGAAATCTTTTGCGGTTTCCCAGAAGTTGGGGTGCAAATGATATGGGTCTAAATATAGCCTAGATAAATAATTAATGATTAAATTAAGCCTGATATGGTCCAGTAACGAAGCCCAGCTAACAAGGCCCAAAACCCTGAATATTAATTAATTTCGTAATTAATTAATAAGGGAGAAAAACAGCTATTAAGATGAGTCCTGGTGGGGATATAAATCCTTGTAGATTGGCCTCCAAGGAACCTCATGGGATAATGAATCAGCTTCCTACTTCCTAGGACTCCAAAGTCCATTTCGAATTCAGAGACCTGCCCACCAAGTCTCCTAACCCAAGTCCAATTTAAGGACTCCCAACATCTATATAAGTGGTCTCACCCCCACCAATTAGAACTACGTTTTTTGACTTGATCCTTGGCACACAGCAAAGTACGTAGGCATCTTGTAAGGCAGATCGAGTCACGAAACATAAGAGCAGTTAAATTGAGCCTTGAAGCTAGAGATGCACAAAAAGCCCGGGCCCGAAAATCTGGCCCGGCCCGATCCGGTCAAAGCCCGGTCAAGTCCGACCCGGTACCGGCCCGGGCTTCGGGCCTCGACGTGCCCTAAATTTTTAGGCAAAGCCCGGCCCGACCCGATTAAAAGCCCGGGCTTCGGCCCGGCCCGGTCCGATTAAAAGCCCGAAAAAGCCCCATTATAATATGATTATTCTAATATATTTTCTTATATATTTATAAATTCACATTTACTATAAATATAAATAATACTTTAAACACATATATATTTACATATTTGTGAATAATAATATTATTTATATACTTCGTTGCATAAATAATCAAAGAAGATATAATAAGTACACTATATATATTTGGATATCATTGTTATGACAATGATAAAACATATTAAGTTGAAGTCTTTAGTGATAAATACAGCAATTATTATACTTTAATTTTTGATCCATTGCGCGAAGCAGCAGAAAATGGAAGGCGGTCTTTTGATATGGGGTGCATAAGGTTATTACTGCGAATTCTGCTGCTAGATGGTGCTTAAAGGTTACTACTGCGAATGCTGCTGCTATTCGGTACTTAAAGGTATATATGCTGGTGGAGTATGGGAATAACCTGTGCAAGGAGGTCTTGTCTAGAATTGAATGTTATAATAACTCACTCTTAAATACAGATTATGTTTCAAATGTAATTACGTACGTTGTTAGTTGTTAGGAATTTATAAATCAAGCTAATGGGAATTGATTGAATCTTAGCAACTACATTTATCTCACTATATGTCGCCAATTCTTTTGATTTCACTTCTATTCTCTATACGTAAATGATTATGTTATGACCATGACCACGGTCCACGACTCTCCAATGACAACACAGAAACAAAGAAAAGTATTTCTCGATTTTGAGCCACATAAGTTTTATACATGGTGTGGAAAATTTTGTAGCCCTCCCTAGTAGAATAGTGTATCTGATTGTTTTTGTATTCTAGTAGTAGTATAGAGACAAATAGCTGAGGATAAAATTTGAGTGATATAGCTGAGAGTAGTTTCATGATTGACTGTGTTTGATTAACTAATAAATGAATAATTCTTCTGATACTTAAAGTCTAATCACTATCCCTCTTCCCAGAGCAAAAAGTTCATTAAAATGGCTCGTACTAGTAAATTAATCTGCTTCTTGTGCACATGTTTGTTATGTGGTTGTCATCTGCAATTCTTTTGTTCAGGAAGAGATAACATAAGTTCCGGCAATTGGATGTATGACAAAGGGGATGAAATTGTGTCAGCAGGCTACATTTTTCGGCTGGGATTTTTTACACCCAAGGGAAACTGAATGAAGGACCGCAGATACGTTGGAATATGGTATTACAACAGTTCAGAAATAATTGTATGGGTGGCTAACCGAGACGTACCAATACCAAGTAATGTTTCTGGAACTTTTGGCATAGATATAAAACGCGGTAACCTGGAGGTGTCAGACAGCAGTAATACAGGCACATATTTCTCCACATATGTTGAAAATCGCCCCCAGTCGCAGAACTATTCAAGGACAGTTAAACTGCACGATAATGGTAACTTAGTGCTGACTAATGATATAACAGGTGAAACATTGTGGGAAAGCTTCAAGCACCCCACTGATACGTTTCTTCCAGGCATGAAAATGGATGAGAGTCTGATTTTGACGTCGTGGAGAAGTACCCAAGATCCTGCAACTGGTAACTTTTGGTTTCAATTAGACAAAGACATGGAAGGAGGATACGTGATTAAGAAATATGGGATTTTCCCATACTGGAAGAGTGGGGGTGAGTCTAATGATAGCTTCATACCTAGACAAATGAGTGTTTCGGTTTCCTCATTGTTAGCAAATAGCACTGACAATATAATTAAGACAAGGTTGTTTATGCAGTTTGACGGAGAAATAAAATATTTGAGCTGGGAATTTGTCCAAATGAGATGGTCAGTTATATGGTCAGAACCAAATGGGCCATGTAGTGTTTTCAGAACTTGCAAGTCTAGTAAATGTAATCCTGACCCTCATAATCCTGATATGCGGTTGTGCAGCTGTTTGCCTGGTTTCGAACCTACAGACAAGAAGGAGTGGAAGTCAGGTAATTTTGCTAACGGTTGCAAAAAGAAATCCAATGAATGTACAACAGCTAATGCATCATTTGTCGAACTAAAGGTGAAAATGGTGTCAAACACACTGGATTTTAAAAAAGTTGGAAAGGATGAATGCAGATCAATATGCCAAGAAGAATGTACTTGCCAAGCCTACTCTTATAGTAGTAATAAGATGCAGTACGGGAATAGTGGGTGCTGGCTTTGGTTGGATAATCTTGATGATATTCAGGAGGGATCTGATAGTGACCGTGTCCTCTTCATCCGTGATGGTACTTTTTTTTTTCTCCTATTCTCTGCACTACCAAATTTATCTATGTTTTTTTGTTCTCTGTATCAAGCAGGGCTGGTGCTAGTTATTAAGAGGCCTAAGGCGAGACTAAATTATGAGGCCGTGTTTAAAACTTTTGTTAACCGACGTGAAGAATAAAAGCAATTATACATTTTTTAACTTGTTTACTCTAAATTTTACATATATATAAATGTTAACTTGTTATTTGTTATTAAAATGTGAAAAATAATAAAATTAGCAATAAATAATCAATGTGACTATAAAGAGGTCAAGTGACCTGAAATGTGACTGGGGAGTAGTTCATATTATAATTTTTTTTAAACCAAGTTGAAGTATGACAATTGACAAGCTTCAATATGTTTCTTCAGTTGCAGGGAATCGAAAAAGGAAAATGATATCTTCAACTTCAAGGGGTGTTATTATAGCAACCTCGGTCATATTTGCAGTTGCACTACTTTGCAGCATAACCTGCATTTCTTATAGAAGGGCGGTGGCCAAAGGAAAAGGTAATGTTTATATCAAATGTGTTTACTTTCTTCAGATCTTGTATAATATCGAGATGTCAATTTATAAGGTGCATTTCTGTGTTTTGGGTGCCAGGTCGAAATATCAAAGATAATCAAGCCACTAGCTCACATGGTAGTGAATATTTGATGGATCAAGATGATCAGTTTGGAGAAGATGACAAGAAAGACATCGACGTACCTTTCTATGATCTGGAAAGCATACTAGCTGCAACAGACAACTTCTCACAGGCACATAAACTTGGGCAAGGGGGATTTGGCCCTGTTTACAAGGTTGCTTAAATTAGCAGTAATCTGGTACATTTTGTAATTCATCAGTAATAATCACGTGTTAAGATTATGTCTTCAGGGTAAATTTCTAGATGGAACGGAGATTGCTGTAAAGCGGCTGTCAAGCAACTCAGGGCAAGGCTTGGAGGAGTTTAAGAATGAGGTGGTGTTAATTGCTAAACTTCAACACCGAAATCTTGTCAGACTTTTGGGGTACTGCATCAAGGGGAATGAAAAAATTTTACTCTATGAATGCATGCCTAATAAGAGTTTAGATGCTTTCTTATTTGGTTAGACTTCAATATCCTAAAGTTGGTATTCATAAGAATGTTTGTCAGTGAAAATAATACTCAGTGTTTGGATTTGTGAAAACTTTGCTAGACGAAAAGCTAAGGATGCTATTGACCTGGGCGACACGATTTGACATCATTGTAGGAGTAGCTCGAGGTCTCCTCTATCTTCATCAAGATTCTAGGTTGAGGATCATTCACAGAGATATGAAAGCAAGCAACATTTTACTAGACGATGAGATGAACCCTAAAATTTCTGACTTTGGCTTGGCAAGAATCGTTGGGCGAAGAGACACAGAATCCAACACCACCAGAGTTATGGGAACCTAGTAAGTATACATCAACCATATTAACATTGTGTAAGCTGAAGTCCTATGTTTGGTGGCACAATTTTTTTTGATTGTTTGGCATATATAATGCAGCGGTTATATGGCTCCCGAGTATGCATTAGAAGGCCAGTTCTCAGTTAAGTCTGATGCCTTTAGCTTTGGAGTAGTTGTACTCGAGATAATCACTGGGAAAAAGATCACTGCATTCTTCGACTCCCAACTTGCATTGAGTCTTCTAGGTTATGTAAGTAAAATTTAAAAATTTATTAGATTAGTTTAGCCACTGGATTTATGCTTGCTGATCCGAAAGTATGCCTCAGGCGTGGAACTTGTGGAAAGAAGAGAAGCCAATGACTCTACTGGATGAGATGCTAGTGGGATCATGCAATAATAGTGAAGTACTAAAGTGCATTACCGTAGGGCTTCTGTGTGTACAGGACGACCCCAATGATCGTCCCGACATGTCCAAGGTAGTTTTTATGCTGAGCGGTGAAACTGAGACCCTTCCAAATCCAAAGGAACCAGCTTTTGTTACAAGAAAACGTTTCTATGGCACAGCTTCTTCCTCCTCCACTAAACCAGAAACACTGTCCAAGAATGAAATAACATTTTCTGAAGAGGACGGCAGGTAAGAGCATCTCCAAAGCGAGAGAGCTTTTACGTATAATTGCTGATGTGGTAGTTTTTTACCTAATCTTTAAAATTTTAGCCTCTCCAAACGCTGCTTTCTTGGTAGCTAAATTTATACCCATTCTCTGCTCTTCTTCTATATCAATTGGTTATCTATCAATTCTTTATATGCATCCACCTCATCTCCCGCTTAGTTTTCCCTCTCCCGCATCTTTTTCTTTTTCTCCCGCCACTCTATTTTCTCCTGCAGAGGTATGTCTCAAATCTAATTTGTTAATTTTACTTCAATTAGAGTTACTAATTTCTAATCTATTTCATTTGATTTTATTATTATATGTTAATTTTCAAATCTTTGTCACTGATGGAACACACACACAAATATATATATATATAAAATTAGGGTTCTAGTTTTGAGAAATTTGGGGATTTTTGAGCGGTTTTTCAAATTTTCAGCATCTTGTGTTTTGTTGATAGAATATGGAAGGTTCATTCACATATGGTTCATTTGAAAAATTAATATTTTCTCGACCACCCCCACAAACCCAAAGCCAAAACCAACAAGAAGCTACAAAATGAAAAAAAGGAAGAAGATCGAAGAATTTCTTGATTGAAGAAGATATATTGTTAATTTATGCTTGGTTAAATATTAGTATGATCCGATTCAAGGAAATAATCAAACTTATTCGTGTTATTGGGATAAGATTTGGAACTACTATAATGAAAATAAAGCAGGTCTTTCAAGTAATCGAACGACAAATTCGTTGTGTAACCGCTGATATACAATCAATGAAAAAGTGGCCAAATTTATTGGTTCTTATAATCAGATTTTTTCAAAAAATCAAAGTGGCTTATCTGAGCAAAATAAGATAATGTGTTTAATTTTATTTATGCTTTACTTTAATGAATTATGTGATGAATCATGTATGTGCTTCTGAAATGAATCGGTGGAATTATTTGGGTTGATCGTGGTCGAGGGAAAGATAAAACAAATTAACGAAAGAGAGGAGAATGTAGTGAATTTCGGTTGTGGTACAGGAGATAAGAACCAGGGTATAGGCTTGTCAAAGTTGATAAGTGTAAGTGTAGCAGATCATGCTATGTTTAGAGTACTTTCAATGCTGAGCTAGAATAATTGTTATTGTAACACTTTTAAGTTTAATGTAACACGACAAAGGCTTGTAATTGTTAGGGGCATTGAAAATGAATATATGAAATCTGGCTTATTGAATATTATAAGGTATAGAGCTTGGAACTCCAAGGATTGTAAAGTCTGGTCCGGTCTGATTAGTAAACAAACAGAAGAAGCCCTGATAAGAGTTTGGTCCAGTATGATTTTGTAATATGCAAACCCAATAATTTAGTTGATTATTTGACTTATAAATATATTCGAAAGCACTTTAGAATTTTTAATTATAATCAGTAATTTATTTCCTTAACTGTGAGTAAGATTTTACAAACTTATGCTTGGGAAGTTGGGCTTGTTTATTACAATTCTGATGGGCACATACACATTTTCTGTCATTTGCTCAAAGCCATGCCATGCCAGCTGTAATTTGTGTTGATTATCTATGGTTTAATTTGTTAGTTTTATACATATGCCTCTTTTATATTGGTGTTGCCAGATTTGATAACACAAATATAAACTCAAAGATAGATCACTGTACTTTCCTTTTTGTAAAATGATATAATGCTACAATGTTAATATTCAGGCATTCTTATAGATATGTGAATGCAATGATTCTGAAAGGAATTAAGGAACTTCACAGAAGAAGAAACGAGTGCACTCCCAGTGGAGGAGGCACTTCAAGTAGAGGATGCAATTTGAGCTTTGGCTTCTGGTAGTTTAGCCAATTAATCGGTTTTGGCCCTTTCGATTCTAAAAATGCTAAATGTTATCAATAGACATGAGTACATCACACTTTATCAATTTTTTAGGGTTTACATCATATTTATTTCTTATGTTAGGTCACTCACACCGTAGAATGAGGTTGAATACAGTGTATACTACAATCAAATCGAATTAAGAACACAAGTAACAGAACACAGATTTATTCAATATAAAAAACTCTGTTACAAAGAAACTATTATCTCTCAGTGATGAACAAATATCACGAGAGCTGCTAGGGTTACAAAGAATAATATTCTCGATAATGATAACACATATAGTGTACACCCTATGCCGTGTTTATATAGACACACATTTATAAGATAAGTTCTAATTGATATGGAATATAATTCTGTATCCTAAAATATATCAATCAGTTATCTTTTCTTCCAAGTATTCTATTCTTCATAGTATTCTTCTCCATGCATATTTCTTCTTATTTTAGTCTCGATCTTCTTTCCCTTTAATCAGTCGTCTTCCTTATCTGAAAGTCTTCTTAAGTCCTGATATTATCTTCTGATGAATTTCTTCTGATAAATTAAGTTCTGATAACTTAAGTTCTGATATCTTAAGTTCTGACTTCAGTATAAGTACTGATTTCCAGTTAAGTATTGATTTGTCCTGTTAATTAAGATCTGAAAAACTTAACACAAATCATTAGACATGACATCACAAATATATCTAACAATCTCCCCCAACTTGTAAATTAGCATAATTTACAAGTTCAATAGATATTTGATGATGTCAAAAACATTAAGTACAAATGCATGAGAATTTGACTAGATAACTACAACTTACAGTCCTTGCAGCTTTTACCATCCTTAAAGTCTGATATCAGCTTTAGTCTGTATATCCTTCAGAATTTAGCAATTGTAGTTTCTTGACTTGGCTTCAATGTATGATCTCTTTGATGTCAGGAGTTGTTCTGGGATAGTTCTTCAAAAGAGTTCTCTCAGCATATTCAAGCTCATTGATCATCCTCCTTTTAGCATTTTTGAGTTCAACTGTATCTTCTTCAGTTTGAAAGATAGCAGCTCTGAGATCATTTATTTTTTCTTTTCTTATCTCCTGATCCAGTCTGATGACATAGGCTTTATCAGACTCTAGATTGAATTCAAGACCCTTAATACCAAGAAATGTAGTGATTTTTGCGGTATTAGGCTTCATCTCAACTATTTCACCATTGTGAGATCTGTACTTTGGAAAGTATGGGTTGTCAGACTTTACAGAGTAAATTCTCTTCTGTCTTTGAATATTAGATCTTAAATAACTGGCAGCACCATTTGTTGATCTGTTCTTCACTTGAAGTAGAAATAGAACATGTTCCAGTTCTTTAAAATACTTCAAACGAATAGCATTCTTTCTCATCTGAAATATCCTCCCATCTGTCATAAAGTATAACATGATATCTTCTTTCAATACAGAGTGGTAGACCATTTGTACAGATTCAAGTTGATTCAATCTTTCAGGAGTTGCTCCTACTCCTGGTTCACTTAAGGAAGTTGGATCATTGGAGTGTTGTGTATTCTTCTTTCATCAGAACTATCCAATCCTGATTTGTCTCTTGCTTCCTTTCCTTGAATAACTCTTGCTTCAAAACCACTTGATGTAGTCTTCAAAGGTTGAATCTTCTGTTGAGCTTTTGTGAATCTTGGTAGTAGACTAGTACTGGGTTTAACATGAGCACTGTTAGAGGTTAATGTACCCTTCTTTTTATCTTTTGATATCAAGCCAACTTGAGCTATGTCAGAGCTTGCTTGCTTCCTTGTCATATCAGAACTTACTACATCTTGACTCTGAACAACCTGAGCCATGTCAGAGGTTGGTTGAGAAATCTTCTTTTTCTTCAGAGTAAGACTAGTATTTTCTTCATCAATTATTTCTTTATCCATGATTGGCAGATAGATTTTTACAGAATCATCAACTTTAGCTTTTCCCTTGAACCTTGGATCTACCTCCACTTGTGATTTGGCTTTGATTGCCTCAGAATTTGTCTTCTCTTTAATCACAATGCCCTTAGGCTTTGGAAGTTTCTTTTCAGTACTAGAAGCTTTAGACTTGGATTTGATATTTTCTGCTTTAAGTCTGGCTTCTTCTTCCTTCAGACTTTCAAGGTCCTTTCCTGGATTGTCTTTAAGAAATAATCTTTTTGAAATTTCTTCATCCAGCTTCTGTAACTTGGGGTCTTGATAGTAGACTGTTGTTTCCTTCCCCTTGAGCTTCAGTGTCTGTATAAACTTCTGTGATTCTTGACTGTCACCCTGTATCAGAACATCAGGCTTAGTCAAAACTTGTTTATCAGAATTTATTCTTCTATCAACATCATAGCTTGATCTCTGTGTAGAAGTTCCTGCTTTCCTAGATGAAGAACCTTTGCCTTGACCATGACCTCTACCCTTTTCAGAGTTTCCCTGGTCATCATTTTCATTATCCTTACCCTTCAGTGGTTGAATAGATTTGCATTTAGACTTAATTACTTTCTCCCCCTTTTTGGCATCAACAGGTAGAAGAAGAGAGACAAGCAATTCCACTGAGGATTGGATCTCATTGAGCTGAGTTTGCTGAGAAGCTTGATTCATTAAAATTTCAGAAATATGAGCTCGTTGCTTCTCCTGAGCTTTCTCAATATACCCAATTCTGTCAAAGGTTGGCTTGAAAAACCTTTTCTTGTCCAACTTGACATTCATGTCTTGCTTGATTCTTGAATTTTGTCCACCTTGGCTTAAGTTAATGAGTGTTGATCTTGAAGGTGCCTTGTACTCAATGCAGTAACTCTGAGCTGTGCTTTGAAATCATCATTTATCATTATTTCATCAGCTTTAGCCAGGTGCTCAGCAAGAACATTTATAGTAGGAACAAAATCAACTTTGTTCCACTCCTTGGTCCACTCCTTTCCTCTTTGAGTTTCACTCCAAGGTACTGGTGCATCCTCTCTAACAAACTTCTTGATTAGATCAGCTTTGCATAGAACTTGTTGAGGTGCATGTCCAGATGGACCAGCTGCATCAGTATTAACATTAGTAGCAGCTTCACTAGTATGGTCAGCATTTGCAGCATCAGAACTTACAGAGCCTGTAGAATCAGCATCCTCTGATAGAAGAACAATATGTGTGGCTATAGAGGTTTCAAAATCATCCTCTAAGTGTTGATCTGCAACTAAGTTCTGATCAACATCCAAATTCTGATGCCCACCTAATATCTGATCTTCAGCATCTAGATTCAGAAGAGGTGTTGTTGGAATATCTATATTGAAATCAGCATCTAAAATTGGTGTTGTTGGTGGAGTAAGTTGAGTGGGTGGAGCTTCTAAGTACAGAACCTCAGGCACAACCAAGTTGTGAATATCTATCTCATCACTTGTACCTGAGTCTTCAGCATGTACTGGATCAATGATAGGAGACACAGGAGGTGTAGGCACTTGCTCTGGAATATTCTCTGGCTCTTGAATAGGAGATTTGTGAGCTTCATTAAGGTCTGGTTCAGGACTGGGAAGTAATTCAATCACAATAGGTTCTGTTGGGATCAGAGATTCCTGACCCCCTTCCTCAGCTGCTGCTTCCAGGCCTTCTTCAGAGTTTGATGATTCACTTACAGCCTTCCTGGATCTTTGCTTTTTAAGTCTCTTAGCTGAAGTAGAGACTCTGGGAGCTTCATCATCTCAGTTTAACTTTCTTTGCTTTTTGAGGGGCCTAGAACTCCCAGTTTCATTTGCTTTCTGAGAAGAGACCTTCTCAGCTACTACAACAACAGGTTCTGATGGTGGAACCTGTTCCTCATTATCTGACTTATCTCTCAGAATGATTCTCCTTCTCTTCTGCTGAGGCTGAGGCACAGTCTGTGTTCTCTTGGTTTTTGAAGATGAAGGCTTCACTGGATGTGTTGATGGTAGTGTTTGAGTTTGAGGTGATTGTTGGTGAGAGATGGTATTTTCTGATGGCTGAGATGTTGGCTGTGATGTGTTGGTGGGTTAGACATCAGGATAGACAGTTGTATAGGTTGATGGATCAGCATTTACCAAGACTTGTTTTACTGATTGAGGAATTTGTAAAGGTCTCAGCACCTTTTTCTTGTTATCAGCATTTAACAGGTCATTAAAGGCCCTTTTTGCAAGCTTAAAGGGTGAAATTAAGTCACTGGCTAGTTGGGGTTCATCAGCACAACAAAAAGTATATTAAGCTGACAGAATCTAGCAAAATAGACTACATTCCTATCTTCTGTCATCCTATCCCCTATGAAACCTAGCACAACACTTGCATAATCAAAATGAGTTTGATTGATAAGGGCATACCCGATTTGCTGACTCAGTATGGGAATAGCATCAAAGTTGGAGCATTTATTGGTGAATGCCTTGGTGATACAGTCAAAGAAATAGCTCCATTCCTTTCTGATATAAGGTCGTTTCAGTTGACCTAGCTTTCCCAAGCTTTGCTCATAGCCCAAACTTGCCATAAGCTGCTGTAAAACCGGCTCTTCCACTGTAGAGAATGTACAGTCTTCAGGTAAATGGAGAGCTTTGCGAACAGTTGATTTAGTAACCACATACTCAACATCTCCTGATGTAAAAATGATGCTTGGTGAACCAGCAACACCACCATCATCATATAGCCCAGTTCGTCAGAACGTGAGCACTTGTTTGCCAGAAATAGATTGAGGTTGAGTTAGAGCATACCCAATCTCACTATTAGCTAAGATATCTTATACAAAGTGCAGATCTGATGGAGCTTCAGCCTTGTTAAGGATTGCAGAGTAGTTATTTGGTACGAACTTTGCTCCATCAACAATTAAATCCTTGGGCACCATAAAAAATAAGTGAAAAGTGAGAGTGCCTGAAAGGTGTTTGATGAAATGTTTGTATAGAAAACCGTCAGAAAATGTGAGAGAATAAGAAAAAGAGAGAGAGTGAATGGAATAGAAATGTAAATAAAAGATTTGAAAATCTTTTATCTCTTTTACTTAGACACCCCATATGACAACAGTTATTGAGAAGTGGAACAGACTTTACACCTGTCATCCATGCAGCAGTTAAGACAAAAGTTAATGGGCACGGTAAATAAGTAATGATACTTTGCACGTTCAGTTTTTCAAAAAAAACTATTCCCACTAAACAAATGATTATTACTACTTTATCTCACATAATCCAATATTCTGAAAAATATAACCGTTCAAGTAGTGACCAAAAATAAATCAAGTAAATAAATACTGCCACGTAAGCATCAGAACTTGATTATTATCAGAATTTAAAGGTCATCAGAATATGGCTTCTTAACTCAAAAAGTGAATGTTTATTTCTGTAATTCTTCACACAAATACTGATATGGTTTCCTCAGAACTTAATCATCAGAACTTTCATCAGAACCTGTCCTCAGAATTTATGCAAATGACACTTAAACTGTTCATCTAAAACAACATTTATCACCACAGTAATTTTTATCATTCATATGGAGTGTAAGTGTGTGCTTTAAGCTAAATATCAGACAAAGAGTAAAGTCTGATTCACTTCAGTACATCTTAGAAATAAGGCATAACTAAGAACTGTGCTCAAAATCTGTTATTATTTTGAAGTCCACTATATAATGAGTTTATGCATGAGTCTCCCTCAACTGTTTTGTGCTCATTTTATGCATCTTTTGAAATTCCTTTTTACAGTGGCTTCTCAGTGTAAGTGAGTCACAACTGCTTATCAGAATTTATGTTGTTGTCAAATTATTTCTCCAGTAATCATAGAATGTTAAAAGTCACCAAGAAATTTTTTTACTTTTCTAATGCATATTACTTAATACCAGAAATGCACTTGAGTCTTCCCTTCCACATTTTTACTCTAGATCTCAAAGGAGTACCTGTCATTTATTTCTTTTTCTACTTTTTCTTTTGATAAGTGAGGCTTATCAGCACTTAGTACATCTATAAGATTTACCAACATCAGAACTTAACAGATAAGAAGCACTATTCTAGTTTTTGACTTAGTAATAAGATACACAAAGTAAACCTAACCAAGCTCAATATTAGAATTTGCTTGTGTTGACAGATTTCCACATAAACAATTACTTCAAACATGGGATCTTTAGTATATTAGAGATTACTAGGTTAGCATCTAGCACAGTTATCCTCATTGGATTGAATAATCATAGAAACATTCATATCACTATCAGAGTTTAGAAATTCACATCAGACAACAATCAGCACTTAGGAAAATTTCAATTTAAGCATAAAATACACAAAGATAGTAATATCTGTAAATACTGATCATAAAGTCTGATGTATCAGAACATAAACTAAGCAGATTTAAAGAAAGAACCTGAAACCATTCTAAGTTCATTTACCAGTCTTGTAAAAGTAGCTTCACACAGTGGTTTTGTGAAGATATCTGCTAGTTGTTGATCTGTTGGAACAAAATACAATTCCACTGTACCTTCCATCACATGTTACCTTATGAAGTGGTACCTAATGTTGATGTGCTTTGTCATTGAGTGCTGAACTGGATTACCTGTCATAGCAATAGCACTTTGATTATCACAGTAAATAGGGATTTTAGAATATGTTAACCCATAATCCAGTAACTGATTCTTCATCCAAAAAATCTATGCACAACAGCTTCCTGCAACAATGTATTCTGCTTTTGCAGTTGATGTGAAAATTGACTTCTGTTTCTTGCTAAACCAAGAAACCAATCTGCCTCCAAAAAATTGGCAGCTTCCACTTGTGCTTTTCCTGTCAATTTTTGTACCCTGCTAAATCTGCATCTGAGTAACCTATTAGCTTAAAGTCTAATTCCCTAGAATACCACAATCCTAGATCAGTTGTACCCTTAAGTTACTTGAAAATTCTTTTCAAAGCTGTTAAGTGAGGTTCTCTTGGATCTGCTTGAAATCTTGCACAAAGACAGGTAGCATATATGATATCAGGTCTACTTGCAGTTAGAGTAATGAGCCAATCATACCTCTGTAATCAGTAATATTTACTGATATACCAGTATCCTTGTCCAATTTTGTTGCAGTGGCCATGGGAGTGGATGCTCTTAAACAGTCTTGCATTCCAAATTTCTTCAACAAATTTCTGGTGTACTTGGATTGACAAATAAAAGTTCCTTCTTCATTCTGCTTGACTTGAAGGCCCAGAAAATAGTTGAGTTCTTCCATCATACTCATTTGATATCTTGACTGCATTAGCTTGGCAAACTTCTTACAAAGTCTGTCATTTGTAGAATCAAAAATGATATCATCAACATATATCTGCACCAAAAGTAAGTCCTTTCCATGATTGAGATAAAACAATGTTTTGTCAATAGTCCCTCTGTTAAATCCACTTTCCAGAAGAAACTGAGCTAAAGTCTCATACCATGCTCTTGGAGCTTGCTTAAGGCCATAAAGTGCTTTATCAAGTCTGTAGACATGATTAGGAAATTTTGAATCTACAAAGCCTGTAGGTTGTTCAACATATACTTCATCTTTTAATTCTCCATTAAGAAAAGCACTTTTTACATCCATTTGAAAGACTGTAAACTGTTTGTGAGCAACATAAGCCAAAAATATCCTTATGGCTTCCAATCTAGCAACTGGTGCAAATGTTTCATTATAATCAATTCCCTCCGGTTGAGAATATCATTTTGCAATCAGCCTTGCTTTATTCCTTGTAATTATGCCCTCACTATCAGTTTTGTTTCTGAATACCCATTTTGTATCAACAACTGATCTGTTCTTTGGTCTTGGCACTAGGGTCTAGACTTTATTTCTTTCAAATTCATTTAACTCTTCCTGCATTGCTTGCACCCAATCAGCATCTTGAAGAGCTTCTTTCACATTCTTTGGTTCAGTCTGAGATAGAAAAGAATGATAGAGACATTCATTTGTTGTAGCTGTTCTAGTTCTGATACCTGCTTCAGGATTTCCAATAATCAAGTCAGGTGTATGTGCTTTAGTCCACTTCCTTGCAGATGGAAGGTGATCTCTAGAACTGGATACTCCTCCATGATCCATGCTATCTTCATCATCATTATTGAATGCTCCCCCTGAAATTAAGCTCTCTGAGTTGGATCCTTCAGAATTTGAGTTTCCAGAATTATCAGAACTTGGCCCATCAGCACTTGATGAATCTGAATTTGAAGAGTCTGTCCTAGGTTCTGATGCTTCTTGAGATGTGGTTGGATCTTCAATATGCTCCCCCTGCACTGGTGCATTTTCCTTTGTCGTAGTCACCACAGTTTCAATAATATCAGAGTTTAATCCATCAGAGTTTAACTTATCAGAGTTTAACTTATCAGAGTTTGCAGTATCAGGATTTAAACCATTAGAATTTAAAGAATCAGAATTTAAAATTTCATTCTCAAATCTCAGCTGTTCATGATCATTGAAATCTTCAAGTCCAGTAATCTTCTTATCATCAAAAGAGATATTGATAGATTCCATGACAACCTTTGTTCTTAAATTGTAGACTCTGAAGGCTTTTGTGGAAATATTATATCCAACAAAAATTTCTTCATCAGCTTTTAGATCAGATTTGGATAGTTGTTCAGGATGAGTCTTAAGAACAAAACACTGGCATCCAAATACATGAAATTACTTCAGATTTGGCTTCTTTTTATTCACCATCTCATATGGTGTCTTTTCATGCTTGTTGATAAGTGTTGCATTCTGAGTAAAACAAGCAGTCTGCACAGCTTCAGCCCAAAAGTAGGTTGGTAACTTTGCTTTATCAAGCATAGTTCGTGCAGTTTCAATAAGAGTTCTATTCTTTCTTTCAACAACTACATTTTGCTGTGGATTTCCAGGAGCAGAGAATTCCTGCTTTATTCCTTGGTGTTTGCAGAACTCTTCCATGATCAAATTCTTGAACTCAGTGTCATTATCACTTCTTATGATCTTCACAGAGTCTTTGACCAATTTATCCAGTTGTTTGATGTTAGATATATTTGATAATGTCATGTCTAATATGGTTTATGTTTAGTTTTCAGATCTTACTTAAACAGGATAAATCAGTACTTACTGGAAATCAGGACTTAAGGATATCAGTACTTACATTATCAGGAGATAATCATCAGAAGATGGATAACAGAACTTACGTATTGTAGGACGTTCAGATAAGGAAAGCAGCTGATTTACAGGAAGAGAAGATCGAGACAAACATAAGAAGTGATATGCATGAAGAAGGAATTCTATGAAGAATAGAATACTTGAAAGAAAAGATATTTGATTGATATATTTTAGGAAGCAGAATTATATTCCATATCAATTAGCGATTATCTTGTAACTGTGTAGTATATAAACACAGACATAGGGTTTACACTATAAGTGTTATCACAATCGAGAAGATTATATAATATAACCCTAGCAGCTCTCGTGATATTTTTGTTCATCACTGAGAGATAACAGTTCCATACTGTAACAGAGTTTATTGATTCAATAAAGTATGTTTTCTGTTACTTGAGTTATTAAAGTTCGATTTGATTGTACTATACACTATATTCACCCCCTCTATAATGTGTGTGTGACCTAACAAGTGGTATCAGAGCTAATCTGTTAATGCACAAACAGTTTAAGATCCAAACACAATCATGTCTGAAACAGAAACTCCAACTAAGCCCACCAAAACTGAAGAACCTCCAAAAACACAAATTCAATGCCGATATGAGACTATCAGAGTTCCCATATTGAGACCATCTGAATATCCCATATGGAAGGTGAGGATGACCATGTTTCTGGAAGCGACAGATCCAGAATATCTGGATAGAATCAAGGAAGGGCCTCACAAACCAACCAAGCTCGTTGTTGCAGTTGCAGGTGAAGCAGCAAAGACTGTACCAAAGGAGAAGAGTGATTACACTGCTGAAGATATCGCATCAATTGCTAAGGATGCTAAGATAGTGCCATTGATAATGTAATGTCAAACAGGGTAATAAACTGCAAGACTGCAAAGGAGATATGGGATGCCTTGGAAACAAGATGTCAGGGAACTGATACGATTAAGAAGAACAGGAAGACAATTCTCACTCAAGAGTATGAACACTTTGACTCAAAGGCTAATGAGTCATTGACTGATTTATATGATATATTTGTCAAACTCTTGAATGATTTGTCACTGGTTGATAAGGAGTATGAACTTGAAGACTCAAACCTTAAATTCCTGTTAGCTCTTCCTGAATGCTGGGATTTGAAGGCAATAACAATAAGAGACAACTATAATCTTGATGAAACAACTCTTGATGAAATTTATGGAATGCTCAAGACTCATGAACTTGAGATGGAACAAAGAAGCAAGAGGAAAGGAGGAAAGTCAAGGACAGTTGCTCTTAAGTCTGAAGAAGAATCCCCCAAGGCAGCTACCTCAAGGAAAGACAAGGGTAAAGCTCTTTTCACAAAGTCTGATACTGAGTCATCAAATTCTGAAAGTGATGATGACTCAGAATCTGAAAGCTTGCCTGAGACAGATGCTGATGAAGAGATGATGAAGCTGTGTGCTCTTATGGTGAAAGGGATCACAAAGATTGCATACAGGAAGTTCAGGAAGGGAAAGAAGTTTTCCAGGAAAGGCACAAGTTCTGATAAGAAGAATTTCAGAAAATCTGAGAGCAGAGGAGGAAAGTCTGACAGAGGAGATTATACAAATGTCAAATGCTACAACTATGGTGAGAAAGGCCACATATCTCCTGATTGCAAGAAAGTGAAGAGTGACAAAGGCAAGGCGCTTGTCATAAAGAAGAAAAGCTGGACAGACACCTCAGATTCTGAAAGTGAGGAGAATTATGCATTGATGGCAAATGCTGATAAAGCAAGTGCTGAAAGCAGTTCTGAAGCTGCTGAATCAAAGGTACCTCAAACTACTTATGCTTTTCATACTGATGATATTAATGAGTTGAGAAAATATCTTAAGACCATGTTTATTAGTTATAGAGATCAAACTTTAACATGTGAAAGATTAACTTCTAAAAACCTGGCTTTTAAGAAAAGAAATGATTTCTTAGAAAATGAGTTAGTTATGTTCCATCAAACTCAGAAAGATAGAGATGATGCTTTTTATGTTAGGGATGAAGTGCCAAAAATGAATGAATCTCTCAAAGCTGAGTTAGAAAAGGAAAAAAGAGGTTATCAGGACTTGGACTAACTCTGGCAGAACAACTCAGAATCTGTTAAGTAGTGAAAACTGGAAAGAGGGCTTAGGTTATGGAGAGGATAAGAATGATAAAGGAACTGTAGATGTTAAGCCTATAGTTGTTAAACAAAAATCTAAGTTAAAACCTGTTAAGTTTGTAGCTGTAAAGTCTGATAATGAGAAATCAGAAGTTAAAAAGGAATTAACTTCTGACAAACTAAAACAGGAAAAGACAACTGAAGTAAACGTAGGCTTAATGACTAAGAAGTAGCTTAATCATAAGCTGAAAGATGTTAAGAATGCAAACAAGGTAAAGTCACCTAGGAAAAATAGGAATGGAAAGAAAGGTGTGAATAAAAGCAATGATTATAAGCCTGTTCCTGATGCTCCTAGGAAAACGTGTCATAACTGTGGAAGTTCTAACCATCTGGCTTCTTTTTGCAGGAAAAATAAAAACATAAACTCCTTACCTTCAAAATTAGGAGTTAAGAGTCAGTTTGTTAGATATAAGCCACAAAATCCTTGTTTTCATTGTGGTGGTTTATGGCATTGCATTTATACTTGTAAGGAATATCATAGTTTGTACTATGATTATTATCAAATAAAACCTTCTTTAAAGAAAGTTTCCATTGTTCCTTCTAGTGTAAGTTCTGATTCAAAGTCTGATAGTGTAAATTCTGATAAGAAAAATGTTAACATAAACTCTGATGCTAAATCCGCTGTAAATGTTAACAAACTTAATAAGGCCAAATGATCCAAGCAAGTCTGGGTCCTTAAAACTATTCATTAGTGGTCTTTGTGATTGCAGGGCAACAGGAAAAACATCCTAGTTCTAGACAGTGGATGTTCAGGACATATGACTGGAAATAAAGCGCTGCTATCAGACTTTGTGGAGAAGGCTGGCCCAAGTGTTTCTTATGGAGATGGCAATATTGGAAAAACCTTGGGATATGGCAATATCAATCTTGGGAATGTCATCATTAAAGAAGTAGCTCTGGTCTCAGGACTTAAACACAATCTGCTGAGTGTCAGTCAAATCTGTGACGGAGGTTATCATGTGGATTTCTTTGAAGAACACTGTGAAGTTGTAAGTAAATCTACATGCAAAGTTGTTCTGAAAGGATACAGGCGTGGTAACATTTATGAAGCCAAGCTTTCAACAAGTACTGATGGTTCTGCAATCTGTCTGATGAGTAGAGCATCAATTGAAGAAAGCTGGAATTGGCACAAGAAACTCTCTCATTTAAATTTCAACAATATAAATGAGTTGGTCAAGAAAGATCTTGTGAGAGAACTGCCAAAGTCAGTATTTGCTCTTGATGGTCTTTGTGATTCTTGTCAGAAGCCCAAACAAAGAAAATCCTCATTCAAGAGCAAAACTGAATCATCAATTCTTGAGCCTTATCACCTATTACACGTTGATCTATTTGGTCCAGTGAATGTCATATCCATTGCAAAGAAGAAATATGCTATGGTCATAGTGGATGAGTTCACCAGATACACATGGGTGTATTTCTTGCATACCAAAACTGAAACTGCATCTATCTTGATTGATCATGTCAGGCAACTGGATAAATTGGTCAAAGATTCTGTGAAAATAATAAGGAGTGATAATGGTAATGAGTTTAAGAATTTGATAATGGAAGAGTTCTGCAAAAAACCATGGAATCAAGCAGGAATTTTCTGCTCCTGGAACTCCACAGCAAAATGGAGTTGTTGAAAGGAAGAATAGAACTCTCATTGAAGCTGCACGTACAATGTTTGCTGAAGCAAAGCTTCCAACCTATTTCTGGGCTGAAGCTGTGCAGACTGCTTGTTTTACTCAGAATGCAACACTCATCAACAAGCAGGGAAAAACACCATATGAGATGGTGAAGAAAAAGAAGCCAAATATGAAGTATTTTCATGTATTTGGATGCAAGTGTTTTGTTCTTAAGACTCATCCTGAACAGCTATCCAAGTTTGATCTAAAAGCTGATGAAGGGATCTTTGTTGGATATCCACTTTCCATAAAATCCTTCAGAGTCTATAACTTGAGAACAAGAGTGGTCATGGAATCTATCAATGTCTCTTTTGATGATAAGAAAATTACTGGACTTGAAGATTTTATTGATCATGATCAGCTGAGATTTGAAAATGAAGATTCAAATTCTGATACTGAAAATTCTGACAATCTAAATCCTGATACTGCAAACTCTGATGAATTAAACTCTGATGTTATTGAAACTGTGGTAACTACGCCAAAAGAAGATGCACCTATGCAAGGGTTACATACTCAAGATATTACCACATCTCAAGAAGCATCAGAACATACATCTGGCTCTTCAAGTTCTGATTCGTCAAGTTCTGATAAGCCAAGTTCTGAAAATTCTGAAAATCTAAATTCTGAAGAATCCAACTCAGAGAGCATAGTTTCAGGGGGAGCATCAGAAAATGAGAATGAAGACAACATGGATCATGGGGGAGCATCCAGTTCTAAAGAAAACCTTCCATCTGCAAGGAAGTGGACTAAATCACATACACCTGATTTGATAATTGGAAATCCTGATGCAGGCGTCAGAACTAGAAAAGCTACTTCAAGTGAATGTCTTTACAATTCTTTTCTTTCTCAGACTGAGCCAAAGAAAGTGGAAGAAGCTCTTCAAGATGCTGATTGGGTGCAAGCAATGCAAGAAGAGTTAAATGAATTTGAAAGAAACAAAGTCTGGACCCTAGTGCCAAAACCAAAGAACAGATCTGTTATTGGTACAAAGTGGGTATTCAGAAACAAAACTGATAGTAATGGCATAATTACAAGGAATAAGGCAAGGCTGGTTGCAAAAGGATATTCTCAACAGGAGGGAATTGATTATGATGAAACATTTGCACCAGTTGCTAGATTGGAAGCCATAAGGATATTTTTGGCTTATGCTGCTCATAAAAAGTTTATTGTCTTTCAAATGGATGTGAAAAGTGCTTTTCTCAATGGAGAATTGGAGGAAGAAGTATATGTTGAACAACCTCCAGGCTTTTTAGATTCCAAATATCCAGATTATGTCTACAGGCTTGATAAAGCACTCTATGGACTTAAGCAAGCTCCAAGAGCATGGTATGAGACTCTAGCTCAGTTTCTTCTGGAAAGTGGATTTAACAGAGGAACTATAGACAAAACACTATTCTACCTCAACCATGGAAAGGACTTACTTCTGGTCCAGATATATGTTGATGATATCATCTTTGGTTCTACAAATGACAGACTTTGCAAGAAGTTTTCCAAATTGATGCAGTCAAGATATCAAATGAGTATGATGGGGGAGCTTAGCTATTTTCTGGGCCTTCAAGTCAAGCAGAATGAAGAGGGCATTTTTATTTGTCAATCTAAGTACACCAAAAATTTGCTGAAGAAATTTGGAATGCAAGATTGTTCAAGTGCATCCACTCTCATGGCCACTGCAATAAAATTGGACAAGGATACTGGTAAATCAGTAGATGTTACTGATTACAGAGGTATGATTGGCTCACTACTCTATCTAACTGCTAGTAGACCTGATATCATGTATGCTACCTGTCTTTGTGCAAGATTTCAAGCAGATCCAAGAGAACCTCAATTAACAGCTGTGAAAAGAATTTTTAAGTATCTTAAGGGAACAGCTGATCTGGGATTGTGGTATCCCAGAGAATCAGATTTTACACTAATAGGTTACTCAGATGCAGATTTTGCAGGTTGCAAAATTGACAGGAAAAACACAAGTGGAAGCTGCCAATTTCTTGGAGGCATATTGGTTTCTTGGTTTAGCAAGAAACAAAAGTCAATTTCCACATCAACTGCAGAAGCAGAGTACATTGCTGCAGGAAGCTACTGTGCACAGATTCTTTGGATGAAGAATCAGTTACTGGATTATGGGTTAACATATTTTAAAATCCCTATTTACTGTGATAATCAAAGTGCTATTACTATGACAGGTAATCCAGTTCAACACTCAATGACAAAGCACATCAGCATCAGGTACCACTTCATAAGGGAACATGTGGATGAAGGTACAGTGGAATTGCACTTTGTTCCAACTGATCAATAACTAGCAGATATCTTCACAAAACCACTGTGTGAAGCTACTTTTACAAGATTAGTAAATGAACTTGGAATGGTTTCAGGTTCTTTCTTTAAATCTGCTTAGTTTTGTTCTGAGGCATCAGACTTTATGATCAGTATTTACAGAAATTACTCTCTTTGTGTATTCTGTGCTTAATTGAAAATTCCATAAGTACTGACTGGTGTCTGATGTGACTTTCTAAACTCTGATAGTGATATGTCTGTTTATGTAACTATTCTATCCTATGAGGATACCTGTGCTAGATGCTGACCTAGTAATCTTCAATATACTAGAGATCCCATGTTAGAAGTAATTATTTATGTGGAAATCCATTGACACAAGCAAATTCTGATATTGAGCTTAGTTGAGTTTACTTTGTCTATCTTATTACTAAGACAAAAACTAGAAGAATGTTTCTCATCTGTTAAGTTCTGATGTTAGTAAATCTGTTGAATGTACTAAGTGCTGATAAACCTCACTTATCAAAAGAAAAAGGAAAAGAAAAAGAAATAAAAATCAGGTACTCCTTTGAGGTCTAGAGTAAAAATATGGAAGGGACGACCCAAGTGCATTGCTGATATTAAGTAACATGCATCAGAAAAGCAAAATATTTTCTTGGTGACTTTTCACACTCTATGATTACTGGAGAAATACTCTGATAATAGCATAAATTCTGATAAGCAGTCGTGACTCACTTACACTGAGAAGCCACTGTAAAATGTAATTTAAAAAGATGCACAAAATTAGCACAAAACAGTTGAGGTGGACTCAAGCCTGAACTCATTCAATAGTAGGCTTCAGAATAATGACAGGTTTTAAGTAAAGTTTTAGTTATGCCTTATTTCTAAGATGTACTGAAGTGAATCAGACTTTACTCTTTGTCTGATATTTAGCTTAATGCACACACTAAACACTCCATATGAATGATGAAAATTACTGTGGTAATCTATGTTATTTTAGATGAACAGTTTATGTGTCTCATTGCATAAATTCTGAGGACAAGTTCTGATGAACGTTCTGATGATTAAGTTCTGAAGAATCTAAATCAGAATTTGTGTGAAGAATTACAAAGATAGGCGTTCATTTTTTGAGTTAAGAAATCATGTTCTGATAACTGTTAAGTTCTGATATAATTCTAAGTTTTGATATTAAATTCTGATCCTTTACTTGACTTATCTGTGGGTAATATCTAAAAATAGTCTCATTTTAAATCAGAATATGTTCAGGCGGAATATTAACAGTCACTATAATTAGGGATAGTGGTCCACGTACATGCACAGTAATTCTTACTTGTTACTTGTGCGCATTAAACCCTGTCTTACACTTCCAATGACTGTTTTTCGTCTTCCAAGTTTAGGGAGACGAGGTAGAATTATTTCTACCTGTCAGCATTAAATTCCTTGCGTCTCCTGGAATTCTCTTGCCTATATAAACAACCACTTCACATCATCCTATACATCAATTCTTCTCTCACAAAACTCACCTTCATTTTCTTCATACACAACATCATGGTTAACTACAATATATTTTTAAACTATGAAACATTCAACATGGAGCTGAGCTGTGAAGCCTGGCAGCAGGAATGGCACATCACTGCCATTTCTGATGAGATTTGGGACTCTGTTCCCCAGGAGGTTCTCACCCACCTCCTGTTCTTTTACATGGACTACCATCTCCATCTGGAGCGATTGGAGGAGGAAAGGCTGGAAGCTCTCCGCCAGCAAGAGCGAATCATCAGACTCGCTATTCTTTTTGTAGAGAGTAGGAAGAAGAAATAATTTATTTTCTTCTTCCTATTTTTCTTCATCGTCAGCTTTGCCCTGCTTCTTGAGCTAGGACAAAGGCTGTTGATGTTAGGTTATAGAAGCTTAGGACAATCTTGTAAAGCTCTGATGTAATTTAAATTTCATGAATGTATTCTCTTAATATATTAATGGAATTTCTATTTTCTTGCAAGCTATTGTCTCTGAGATGTTTTTAACTTAAATACAATGATAAATCCTGATATATCCATGTTCTGATGACCATTTCTATTTTAATTTAAATTAAGTTCTGATCTTCAGTACTTATTTACTTGATTTATTTTGGTCATTCTCATACTTGAATTTATTTTGAACAGTTTCAATTTTGAATTAAAACTGATTTACCTCGATTAATGGAATTACTGGGTAAGTGTAACAGTTTTTTTCCTTGAAAAACTGCAAGTGGGTAAGTAATGATTACTGTTTTCCCGTGCCCATTAACTAGTCCTTCAGGACTAATGATTCCTTAGTCCACTCCTGTCCTGCACTGGTACTTACACAAGTGGGTAAGTAATGATAGTGTTCTTAAATCTGAACTAGTTAAGAAGTTTGTTACCAGAGAAGCACCAAATATAAAACTGATAAGACACTGAAGGGGAAGGATGATGAAAAAGATGACCAAGAAAACTCTAGAATGGGTGGAGGTCATAGTCAAGGTAGAGGTTTCTCATCAAGAAAAGCTGAAATCACAAGTCACAGGACAAGTTCTGATGTTGGAAAAATAATTACTTCTGCTACTGGTAAAAGGATAAGTTCTGATGAACTTTTAGATCTTGATGAAGAAATGTCAAGACAATTATTTCTTCAGGAAAATCCAGGAATGGACTTGGAGAGTCTAATGGAAGAAGAAGCCAGACTTAAATCATAAAAAGTCAAATCTAAATCTGAAGCTTCTGGTAAAAAGAAACTTCCAAAAATCAAAGGCATTGTGATAAAAGAAAGGACAAATCCTGAAGCAACCATGGCTAAATCACAACTGCAGATAGATCCAAGGTCCAAGGGCAAAGAGAAAGTTGGTGAACCTATCAAGGTTTAGGTGCCTCCTGTGAATGAAGAAATTACAAATGAAGATGATGATCTTGCTCTGACTTCAAGAAAAGTTTCTAAGACAATCTCTGACATGGCTCAAGTTGTTCAGAGTCAAGAGATAGTTAATTCTGATATTTCGAAGAAGCAAGTAACCTCTGACATAGCTCAAGTTAACTTGATATCAGAAGATAAATCAAAGGAAACCTCGGACATTGCTCATGTTAAACCTTCAAAGAAACTCCTACCAGGATTCACTAAAGCCAAACAGACTCAACCTTTGAAGACTGCTGTAAGTGGTTTTGAAGCAAGAATGGTTACTTGAAAGGAAGCAAGAGATAAAATTGGATTGGGAAGTGCTGATGAAAGAAGAATACAGAACACTACCAGTGATCCAACTTCCTTAAGTGAACCAGGTATTGGAGCAACTCCTGAGAGATTGAATCAACTAGAATCTGTGCAAATGGTTTACCATACCTACTTGAAAGAACACATCTTATTGTACTTCATGACAGATGGTAGGGTTTATCATATAAGGGAAAATGCCATTCCACTGAAGTATTTTGAAGAACTGGAGCATGTATTGTTTTTACTTCAAGTGAATGACTCAATAACAGAAAGTGCTGCAAACTATTTGAAGAATCAGATTCAGAGACAGAAAAGGCTTTATTCTGTTAAGTCTGACAGCACATATCTTCCAAAGTACAGAGATCACAAGGGTGATATAGTTGAGATGAAGCCCAACACTGCCAAGATTATAACTACCTTTCTGGGTTACAGGGCTGTGGAATTCAATCTTGAGTCTGATAAGGCATATTTAATCAGACTGGATCAGGATATAAGAAAAGCTAGAATTAATGATCTCAGGGCTGCAATCTTTCAAATTAGTGAAGATACCGCAGAACTTAAAGATGCTAAAAGGAGGATGATTGATGAACTCAAATATGCTGAGAGATGCTTGTTGAAGAACTATCTCAGAACAACTCCTAACATCAGAGAGATCAGAAGATAAAGCCAAGTCAAGATCTACAACTACTTAAATTCTGATATGAATACAGACTGAAGTTGTTATCAGAAGTTAAAGATTGGTAAAGCTTTAAGGACTGTAAGTTGTAGTTATCTAGTCAAAATCTCATGCATTTGTACTTAATGTTTTTGACATCATCAAATATCTATTAAACTTGTATATTATGCTAATTTACAAGTTGGGGGAGATTGTTAGATATATTTGATAATGTCATGTCTAATATGGTTTATGTTTAGTTTTCAGATCTTACTTAAACAGGATAAATCAGTACTTACTGGAAATCAGGACTTAAGGATATCAGTACTTATATTATCAGGAGATAATCATCAGAAGATGGATATCAGAACTTAAGTACTGAAGGATGTTCAGATAAGGAAAGTAGCTGATTTACAGGAAGAGAAGATCGAGACAAACATAAGAAGAGATATGCATGAAGAAGGAATTCTATGAAGAATAGAATACTTGGAAGAAAAGATATCTGATTGATATATTTTAGGAAGCAGAATTATATTTCATATCAATTAGCGATTATCTTATAACCGTGTAGTATATAAACACAGACATAGGGTTTACACTATAAGTGTTATCACAATCGAGAAGATTATATAATATAACCCTAGCAGCTCTCGTGATATTTTTGTTCATCACTGAGAGGTAACAGTTCCATACTGTAACAGAGTTTATTGATTCAATAAAGTTTGTTTTATATTACTTGAGTTATTAAAGTTCGATTTGATTGTACTATACACTGTATTCACTCCCTCTACAGTGTGTGTGTGACCTAACATTTGACATGATCAATCAAGATAGATGCAGTTTCACTTTTTGTGTGCAAAAAATACACCCATGTGTATCTGGTGAACTCATCCACTATGACCAATGCATATTTCTTCTTTGTAATAGACATGACATTCACTGGATCAAATAGATCAACATGTAGTAGATGATAAGGCTCAAGAATTGATGATTCAGTCTTGCTCTTGAATGAAGATTTTCTTTGTTTGGCCTTCTGACAAGAATCACAAAGGCCATCAGGAGCAAATACTGACTTTGGCAGTCCTCTCACAAGATCTTTCTTGACCAGCTCATTTATATTGTTGAAATTTAAATGAGAGAGTTTCTTGTGCCAATTCCAGCTTTCTTCAATTGATGGTCTGCTTAATAGACAGATTGCAGAACCATCAGAACTTGTTGAAAGCTTGGCTTCATAAATGTTACCATGTCTGTATCCCTTCAGAACAACTTTGCCTGTAGATTTTCTTACAACTTCACAGTGTTCTTCAAAGAAATTCACATGATAACCTCTGTCACATATTTGACTAACACTCAGCAGATTGTGTTTAAGTCCTGAGACCAGAGCTACTTTTTCAATGATGACATTCCCAAGATTGATATTGCCATATCCCAGATTTTTTCCAATGTTGCCATCTCCATAAGAAACACCTGGGCCAGCTTTCTCCACAAAGTCTGATAGCAGGGCTTTATTTCCAGTCATATATCCTGAACATCCACTATCTAGAACTAGGATGTTTTTCCTGTTGCCCTGCAATCACAAAGACCACTAATGATTAGTTTTAAGGACCCAGACTTGCTTGGATCTTTTGGCCTTATTAAGTTTGTTAACATTTGCAGCGGATTTAACATCAGAGTTTATGTTAACATTTTTCTTATCAGAATTTACAATATCAGACTTTGCATCAGAACTTACACTAGAAGGAATAATGCTAACTTTCTTTAAAAAAGGTTTTATTTGATAATAATCATAGTACAAACTATGATATTCCTTACAAGTATGAATGGAATACCATAAACTACCACAATGAAAACAAGGATTTTGTGGCTTAAATCTAACAGACTGACTCTTAACTCCTGATTTTGAAGGTAAGGAGTTTATATTCTTATTCTTCCTGCAAAAAGAAGCCAGATGGTTAGAATTTCCACAGTTATAACATTTATTTCTAGGAGCATTAGGAATAGGCTTATAATTGTTGCTTTTATTCACACCTTCCTTTCCATTCCTATTTTTCCTAGCTGGCTCTACCTTGTTTACATTCTTAATTTCTTTCAGCTTATGCTTAAGCTGCTTCTTAGTCATTAAGCATATGTTAACTTCAGTTGGCTTATCCTGTTTTGGTTTGTCAAAAGTTAATTTCTCTTTAACTTCTGATTTCTCAATATCAGACTTTGCAGCTACAAACTTAACAGGATTTACCTTAGGCATTTGTTTAACAACTATAGGCTCAGTTTCTACAGTTCCCTTATTATTCTTATCATCTCCATAACCCAAGCCCTCTTTCCAGTTTCCACTACTTAATATATCCCGAGTTGCTCTGCTAGAGTTAGTCCAAGTCCTAATAATTTCTCTTTTCTTTTCTAACTCGGATTTTAGAGATTCATTCATTTTTAGCACTTCATCCCTAACATAAAAGGCATCCTCTCTATCTTTCTGAGCTTGTTGGAACTTGACTAACTCTTTTTTTAAATAATCATTCCTCTTTTTAAAAGCAAGATTTTCAGAAGTTAATCTTTCACATGTTAAAGTTTGATCTCTGTAAGTAATAAACATGGTTTTAAGATATAATCTCAACTCAGTACTATCATCAGTATGAAAGGCATAAGTTGTTTAAGGTACCTTTAACTCAGCAGTATCAGGACTGCTATCAGCATTTGCCATCAACGCATCATTTTCCTCATCTTCAGTCTGACCAGCTTTTCTTCTTTGTGACAAGAGCCTTGCCTTTGTCACTCTTCCCTTTCTTGCAATCAGGAGATATGTGGCCTTTATCACCACAGTTGTAGCATTTGACATTTGAGTAATCTCCTCTGTCAGACTTTCCTCCTTTGCCTTCAGATCTTCTGAAACCTTTCTTATCAAAACTTGCACCTTTCCTGGAAAACTTCTTTCCCCTCCTGAATTTCCTGTATACAATCTTTGTGATACCTTTCACCATAAGAGCACACAGCTTCATCATCTCTTCATCAGGGTCCATCTCAGGTAAACTTTCAGTTTCTGAGTCATCATTACTATCAGAACTTGATGACTCAGTATTAGACTTTGTGATGAGAGCTTTTCCCTTGCCTTTCCTTGATGCAGCCACTTTGGGGATTTCCTCCTCAGCCTTAAGAGCAACTGTCTTTGACTTTTTTTCATGCCTCTTGCTTCTTTGTTCCATCTCAAGTTCATGAGTCTTGAGCATCCCATAAATTTCATCAAGAGTTGTTTCATCAAGAGCATAGTTGTCTCTTATAGTTGTGGCCTTCAAATCCCAACTTTAGGGAAGAGCTAACAGGAATTTAAGATTTGAATCTTCAAGATCATATTCCTTGTCCACTAGTGACAAATCATTCAAGAGTTTGACAAATCTGTCATACAAACCAGTTAATGACTCATCAGGCTTTGAGTCAAAGTGCCCATACTCTTGAGTGAGTATAGTCCTCCTGTTCTTCTTGATTGCATCAGTTCCCTGACACCTTGTTTCCAAAGCTTCTCATATCTCCTTTGCAGTCTTGCATTGTATTACCCTGTTTGACATGACATTATCAATGGCACTATGCAACAAGTGTATTACCTTTGCATCCTTGGCAATCGATGAGATATCTTCAGCTATGTAATCACTTTTCTCCTTTGGTACATACTTTGCTGGCTGACCTGCAACTTCCACAGAGAGTTTGGTTGGCATATATGGTCCTTCATTAATCCTGTCAAGATATTCTGGATCTGTAGCTTCCAGAAACATAACCATCTTCACTTTCCATATGGGATACTCAGAAGGTCTCAGCATGGGAACCCTAATAGTCTCATATCGATTATGGGTTATGGTTTTTGGAGTTTCTTCAGTTTTGGTGGGCTTGGTTGGAGTTTGTTCTTCTTCAGACATGATTGTTTTTGGATCTTTACTGTATGTATGTTAACATATAGCTCTGATACCACTTGTTAGGTCACACACACACTGTAGAAGGGGGTTGAATACAGTGTTTACTACAATCAAATCGAATTCAGAACACAAGTTACATAACACAGATTTATTCAATATAAAAAACTCTGTTACAAAGAAACTGTTCTCTCTCAGTGATGAACAAATATCACGAGAGCTGCTAGGGTTACAAAGAATAATATTCTCGATAATGATAATACATATAGTGTAAACCCTATGTTGTTTTTATATAGACACATTGTTACAAGATAAGTTCTAATTGATATGGAATATAATTCTGTATCCTAAAATATATCAATCAGTTATCTTTTCTTCCAAGTATTATATTCTTCATAGAATTCTTCTCCATGCATATTTCTTCTTGTTTTAGTCTCGATCTTCTTTCCCTTTAATCAACCGCCTTCCTTATCTGAAAGTCTTCTTAAGTCCTGATATTATCTTCTGATGAATATCTTCTGATAACTTAAGTTCTGATAACTTAAGTTCTGATATCTTAAGTTCTGACTTCAGTATAAGTGCTGATTTCCAGTTAAGTACTGATTTGTCCTGTTAATTAAGATCTGAAAAACTAAACATAAATCATTAGACATGACATCACAAATATATCTAACATCTTAAATATATCAACTAGAGTACAGGAAATGACTTTCATGTTCTTTAAAGATTCTGGGCATGAATGTGCCTTGGTTGTTTTTCTGTTTTCACATAGTTCATTTTGTCTGGTTGTGGAATGTCGGTTAAACTCTGGCCAGACAAGGCAATATACTGAATTACAAAATATGTAGAATAGTGAGTGACTATTGCCACCTGATTTTCTTCACTTCTGATTTTGTTTGACCCTGTTTCTTCACTTCTAGTTCAATTATATTACTCGCATTTTTTGTAATGGTATAATGTTATGGTTCCGAAAGGTTATGTTCTATAATGCAGATAGACCAAGCATTGGAGCATTACGAGAGTATAATAAATGAAAAATTTATGTTCGTGCGTCACTGGAATACACTGCGATTTGCTCCAAAATTTCAATCTTGTTTCAAAAAGCATAACAAATCAGCGAAGGACAGAGATGCTTCTTCACAATTTGTTGACAGTCAAATTCCCAATCTAGAATCCGATGAAATGATGGAACGTCCAATAGGAAGGAAAGCTGCAAAAAAATTAAAAAGAGCAGCAAATGAAGCAACGGACGAGTCTGAAAATAATGCAAAAAGATGCACTGGCCATTGCTTCTTCATGGAGTTAATCAGTTAATAGGAGCTTGCAGTTGCAACAGGAGATGATGCAGTTACAAAAGGAGGAGCAAGAAAGGCAAAAGGAAATTATGCAGTTACAGAAAGAAAAGTTACATCTCTGCTTAGCGAAGGAGGAGAGGGAAAGACAGAAAGAGGAACGAGAAAGACAGGTTTACGAAGCATCTATCAAGGCAGTAGACACTAGTAAGATGCTACCAGATCAAGTAAAATATTATGATGCGCTCAAAACTAGAATCATGAGAAACATATTGTAATATTTATATGTAGTTGACTCTATTTTGCAACTATTATGTACTAAACTTTAATTTGTATTATATGTGAAGTTTATGTGTTAGACTTACTTTTGACTCTATTTTTCAAATGGGAGAGATACATAAAAATTTAAAATAATTTATATAAAACATTTAAAAAGAACTTACATAAAACATTTAAATATAAAACAAATTACATAACAAATAAATAGTTAGTTCATGTCACCGCCATGCATCTGGCAAAGATGTTCCATGAGGTCATTCTGTAACTGAAAATGGACCTGTTTGTCTCGAATTTTTTTATGCACTTGTATGAATTCCCTAGGGGTACTTGCACGACTACGATTTGGAGTAATAATTGGTATTGCAACATCTGTATCAAAGTGTTCTTCCTCCATATGTAATTCCCTTTCATCTTCAATGATCATGTTGTGCAATATGATGCAAGCTGCCATAATATATTTCATTGTGTGCACATCCAAATATCTTGATGGTCCACGTACCATTGAAAATCGAGATTGCAAAACTTCAAATGCTCTCTCAACATCTTTTCTTACAGATTCTTGCGCGGTTGCTAAATATTTTTTTTTGTTACCTAGAGGTTTTGAAATAGTTTTGACAAATATTGCCCAAAAAGGATATATACCATCAGCAAGATAATATCCCATATTATATTCATGACCATTGATGGTATACCTCACTTCTGGTCCATGACCTTCTGCCAAATCTTCAAATAGATGAGATCTATCTAACACATTAATATCATTTAACGATCCCGGTAATCCAAAAAAAAAGAATGCCAAATCCACAAATCTTTTGAAGCTATTGCTTCTAATATAATAGTTGGTTCATGAACATGACTTGTATACATACCTTTCCAAATAGTTGGACAATTTTTCCACTTCTAGTGCATACAATCAGTACTACCAAGCATCCCAGGAAAGCCTCGTCGTTCATTTTCAATTAATAATCGAGACACATATTCAGCATTTGGTCTCCTCAAATATTCAGCTCCAAACACTTCAAGATTGATTTAACTAATCTTTTTAGACTCTCTATTGTTGTACTCTCACCAATTCGAACGTAATCATCGATAACATCAGCTGTCATTCCGTATACAAGCATCCTAAGTGCAGCTGTAACTTTCTGAAGTGATGATAATCCACGAACTCCCACAACATCAGTTTGTTGTATAAAATAGTTATTGTGAGCAACTGCTTCTTCAATTCATATAAATAGTGATATACGCATCCGAAATCATCGACGAAACTGTGTTTTTATGTATGTAGGTGTAGTAGAAAAATAATCACGATATAGTCTATCATGACCTTCTTCTCTATTGCGATCAAGTACATGATGATTCATAGTGGAACCACCATGTTGCGAGACAGAACTCGATCTTTTTCATTGATGATGAAGGTAAGTAGCACTCATTCTCATTCTTGCTTCATGTTCTTCTTCTTCGGCTTGCATAATATCAAGAAACATTCGTGTAGTGTTGTCCATTACAAATGAATAGTTTAGAAGTGAGATTGAATTTGATTTTTGTCTGAAATTTGTGTTTTTCTTAGTTTCAGTTTTGTTATCTATTTATAACATCTAAAATATGACCGTTATAAAATATAGTTGTTGAAATATAGTGGTTGGAATGAGATGAAATATAGCCGTTGGAATATAGCCGTTGAAAATATAGTCGTTGCAAATATAGTCGTTAAAATTTGAAATAATACTAAAATATTATATTTGAATTATAGCTAACCATTATAGCTAACGTCATTGAAGCATAACCCCTTACAGTTTCAGCAAATTTTACCTAATAATTAATATATATTATTTTAGCTAACCATTTTAGCTACTACCCTTGGAGATGCTCTTAGAGGTTTAAATGACTTTTACAAGCCAAATGAGCCGTGAAGCTAGGTTTCCTGTCCAGGATGGGAATAGCTAATGCCCAAAATGTGGCATGTTCATATGCATTGTGTAACTGAGTCTATATTGAGGTCAGCTTTTACTAAATAATAAGCATCTTACTCCGGCAGCAATTTAAAGTTCCTGAAAAAATAAAACATACTCCCATCTAGTTCAATGTACATAAAAACTATCATATCTGTACAAGGTATCATTTTATGCGGAGTGACTAGAATCAATATGTTATATTTGAGTACTTGTATGTGAAGTGAGAAATGATTAAATCTTTAATTTTACATTTTTCTCCATATATAAGCTTGCAATTCCTTTTATTTCACTATTATTCTCTATATTAAAATCATGTCATGTCCCTGGTCATGAATTAAAGTTTCCAGGTGGAGAAGAGATTGCTGTGAAGTGGCTTCCAAGAAACTCCGGACAAGGCTGAATGGAATTCAAGAAAGAGGTGTTGGGTTGTGTAAACTTCTAACACCGGAATCTTGTCAGACTTCTGGGATATCGCATGAAGGGAAATGAAAAGATTTACTTTACAAATACATGCCAAACAAAAGCTTAAATGCTTTCATTTTTTGTTAGCCTTTACTTTGGGTTGGCAAGAATTGTAGGAGGAAGGGTGATATAAAAGGATATTCGGTGCATAACGAGGGTGTAATACGACGCGAGAAGAGCGAATGCATGATCAAGCTCAGTATTGCATGATTACGATGTTGAGGATATATGATGACATGCTCACGCTGTTGAATTGCATGGCCATGTCAAAAGAGAAAAAAAAATGGTAGCTTTTTGGTAGCTAAATGTAAGACATTGCACGCTCATGTTCAAAACTGCATGATCACGCTACTTTTAATTAATATTTTATTTTAATTATGATTTGTTTTTATTTTATTTTAGAATTTTCTATTGCTATATAAATAATCTTATGATATAATCTATAAGAATCTTTTATTGAAATTAAACGTTTTTCTCTTTATCTTTCCTATGTATTTAAGGTTTTAAAGGACTTCTCGTGTAGAAGTCTTTACGAGGATTAGCGCTTGCTTATCCTACGGTTTCGTGCTGCGTCAGTTATATCCTGTCTTTGCGTTACCTGATTCATCATGGAAAAACCAATTACCAAAGAAGATTTTCGAGAGGTTACGACGGCTTTAACCGCGGCTCTAAATATTTTCACAGATCAAGTAGACACGTTGACATTCAAAGTGAATAACAATATCCAACAAAGTAGTGGAAAAAAAGATCGGTGGAAAATATCATGTTGGTGAGAATTATGTCTTCACGTTGAATATAGGTAATCGGATGAATGATATTGTAAAGGATGATATACCATTATTTTATGGGTCTTTTGGAGTTGATGAGTTTCTGAATTAGTATATTGATGTTGATAAATACTTTGATGTATGGGTGTTTCTGAGGGTAAGCAGGTGAAGATGGTGTTATCAGGTTAAAGAGCGTTACTTCTATATGGTGGGATAAACTTGTTATACAAAGAGAGAAACAAATGAAGAAACCTATTATAACATGAAGGATGATGAAAAATTTGATGATGGAGAGGATTTTACCAAAGGGATGTAAGTTTGAGATTTATATTGATCACAAATAAGAGAATAATTCGGCTCAATGTCATGAACCTGATCATGTTGACTATGTGTTTGATAAAAGTCCTCAATCAAAGCCGGGAAGCTTGTTGAATGTTGGAGATAAAGAACTAAGTGATTTTGATAATGCAAAAAAATTGAAAGATGTGGAGATAGTTGGAGAAGTGTGTGAGACACTGGTTCCTGAAAGTTTTATGCAAACTTATTTTAATGAAATTGATGTGATTAAAGAATATGAAAAGGATGAAGATGTAGAAGAAAATAACAAAGAGAGTTTTGATATGTATGGAGATGAAGATGATGATTACCTACATGTTGAAGACGTGCATAATTTATCCTTGGACACTTATAAATTGATGTATGATCTGCGACATTAAACTTTATTCAGTCATTATACAAAGTGAGTCCCTAAAATTTTGAGATTGTGGTAGATTTTCAATATCACGATAAATTATATTTGACGGATATGGTCAATGAAATCAAGTTGCCTTCACAAATTATGTCGCACCATATAATGTTGTTTGGAGTAATCTATTGGTTGTCACTACCCTGAGTGGAAATTATGTGGCTGACATTGCTGGTTTGAAGTACAAAAAATGTCGTAATTTTTGATAATTTTCATGTGGATTTATATGAGTTAGGAATGGGTAGGCATATCAGTTTGATTTGAATTGGTGTCACAAAATTTGGGGTATGAAAATTGACTTAAAAATGTTAACATGGAGTATGTCTTGTATCCATTGGAGGATAAGCATGACTTGAATCTAGATTTCAAATATGTGGTATTTTGTACTACAATATATAGGTTTAAAGAAATTGAAATTGGTTCAAGCTCTAAATCAGCAACGGTTAACAAAGATTTGGTTGGATAGTTCAAGTCTTATTTTCACAATATATTAATCTGGGATAGGATTTTAGGTACAAAGTTCCAATCAGATCGTTGCCTTTAAATTAAGTATCACCATGGCGAGATAAACAGCAAGTCGACGTATTCTTATTATATATGAGAACTCGAGTTCGAGTTCTTTTGAAGTGGAGGAGTCTGCTGTAGAAGGATTTTCGGTCCATAACGAGGGTGTAATACGAGGTGAGAAGAGCGAAGACATAATCAAACTCAGTATTGCATGATCACGCTATTGAGGATATATGATGGCATGCTCACGCTGCTGGATTGCATGACCAAGCCAAAAGAGGAAAAAATAACAGTAGTTTTTTGGTGGCGAGATGGAAGACATTGCATGTTCATACTCAAAACGGTATAATCACGCAACTTTTAATTATTATTTCATTTTAATTATGATTTGTTTTTATTTTATTTTAGGATTTTCTATTGCTATATAAATAATCTTACGATGTACCCTATAAAAATCTTTTATTTTATTGAAATTAAACACTAAGATTTTCTATCTTTATCTTCCTTGTGGATCAAGAAAACTCTTGTACATAGAGATTTGCTTTATGCATTCAAGGTTTTAAAGGAATTCTCATGTAAGAGTTTTTACGAGGATTAGCGTTTACTTATCCTACGCTTCCATGTTGCGTCAAAGGAAACTGATCTAACACCAACAGTCATAGGAACCTAAGAACATCATCACCTCTTTACTGTTGCCAATACACAGTATTCATGCTTTGAATTGGCTCTGGGAATGCAACACAATGTGTATTTTCAATTATATAACCGAAACCCATCTACAACTTTGATCGAGTTTCTTCATTTTGCAATAATATTAAGAGCGGCAGCAGCCAGCCATCAGTATATCGATGTTATACACCTTCCATACTCTTTAATATTATTAGAATCATGCCTAAATATAATTGAATACCATTAAAACCAAACTATAGTAGCAGCGGATGAAATTAGACACATGGTTTGATGGCAAAGAAGGTTCATATAGTGCTAATGCTGCTGCAAAATACTCAATAATTCAGGATATAATACTTCAAAGATACGAACACATTGTTTCTGCACTGGGTTGTGTAAATTTTATATTTTTTGCTGGTGTACAGAGATAACATGTACAAGCTTGTATGGAGTCGAACATCATAATTACTCTCTAACTGATACAGAATCTGTTAGTTTTAGATAGTTGGCAATCAACTTAAGCAATGGAACATCATACATAGTACGATATAACAAAACAAACACGTAATTTAGCAAAGAAGAGAGAAGAGGAACAAACACATGTGAAGCTCAATGATAAGATGTCAATGATGTCACGAACATTGTCGCACAGCCTGATTCTTGGCCACACGAGGTCAAGGACAAGGTAAGGAAAAGTAAGCAGGCCCCTTGAGTATTAAATTGGTCTTTTCTTATTTATTTTAGGAAAACACAAGCAAGCCTAGGATAATAATTGAGTGATAGTTGAGCCCCGGAGAAATTTGAGAGTTGACCCATCTTTCGTGTGTTTACTAAGACTGGTGATTCTAAAACTTTAATAATTAACTTCACTTCTTCCGTGCATTCACTACAAGTTGATGATGATTCTTTTCGTATCTTAACTCTAATCACTTCACTTGTTGGCAGAGACAAAACTAAATCCAAAATGCCAAATGTCATCTGCTTCTTGTGCACATTTTTGTTATCTGTTTTTCATTTCCAATATTTTTGTGTAGGAATAAGAGATACCTTGAAACTTGGTGATTGGATTCACGACGGGGGCGATGAAAAAATCGTGTCTGCTGGCAGCATATTCCAGCTTGGTTTTTTTACACCTTCTGGAAACACTGACGGTGGTAGATACTTTGGAATATGGTACTTCAACAGTCCAGAAGTCGTTGTATGGGTTGCCAACCGAACAAACCCAATACCGTTTAGGGTTTTTGGAACTTTTGGCATAAATATGACAAGTGGTAACCTGGAGGTGTCCAACAGCGGTTCTACTTTCACATATTTCTCTACAAATCTTACACATTCTCCTAAGTCACGGCCTTACTTAAGTACAGCAAAACTGTATGATTCAGGTAACTTAGTACTGACTGATGATCGAACAAGTGCAACATTGTGGGAAAGCTTCGACCATCCCACCGATACCTTTCTGCTGGGAATGAAAATGGATAAGAATCTAAATTTGACGTCATGGAAAAGTGACAAAGATCCTGCACCCGGGGACTTCTCGTTTCGATCAGATGGAGTATATAGGAAAAATAAGTTACCCTACTGGAAAATTGAGGGAGAGTCTGCCAACAGTTTCATTCCGAATGAGGGTAATAAAATATCAGCTGCAGTGTTGTCCTTAATATCGTGTACCAACAACACAAGTCCCAAAGCTGAAAGTAAAGGATGGCTGTATGGCAATGATACATCTTGTTCCAAAGTTTTCGATTCAAACTCAAGGTTGAGGATGGGATATAATGGGGAGATAAAATTTTTAAAATGGGATATAAATTATACGAGATGGCGAGTTTTGTGGGTAGAACCACAAGGATGTAGTGTTTACAATGCATGCGGGTCTTTTAGTGAATGTAAACCTGGGTCTGGTAACTACACGTGCAATTGTTTGCCTGGGTATGAACCTGCTAATGACAACGATGGGAAGTCGGGTGACTTTTCTGGGGGTTGCAAAGAGATAGTATCCAGTAAGTGTACGCGTGATAATACAACATCATTTGATGTAATTCTGGTGACAAAGGTGCGGTCAAACACACCACATTTTGAAAAGGGTAGTAGCGACGATGATTGCAAAAGGGTATGCCAAGAAAATTGTAGTTGCCAAGCCTACTCTTATAGGAGTCAAAATACGGATTATTACGGCAAGACCCATTCAAGTGGGTGCTGGTACTGGTATGGTGATCTCATCGATATTCAGGAGGGATCAACCGATGGCGCCCATAACATCCAGTTCCGTCACGATCCCCCTTCTAAAATTGGTACTTTTATTCACCCTTTTTTTTTCTCAAGAGTAGTACCTACCACCTCCCCAAATCCGTTTTCAAAATATTTTTTTAGTACAGTTTTTAATTTGTTTATTCATATATATATACTAGTTGCATGGTTTATTTTTAATATTACATAATTTTTTTAAATTTAATTTGAAATAAAAATTTTAAATTATGAAATTTATTTATTTGAAATTTTAATAATATGATTTGATAATATTTATTAATATTAATATACAAATATGTGCATAAGTCAGTGTACTACGATTCTAAAAAATAATGTAATAATTAAAATTTATATTTTTATTGATATCTATAGGTGTGTTAACGAAAAATTATTATATTTAATTAAAAGGTAAATTTTAGCTGAGATTAATAGTATACGAATTGTCACTAGTCTGTTAACCGACCAAATTCAACTAAGTATATTCAAATTTATGTTAGTTTAATATGTTTAATCCCGAATCTATGGTAAAATTTTATGTGTCAATGGCAAAAAATTATGTTAGCTCGAGCACTGTTGTATCAACCAAATCCAACTAATTATACTTTCTATTTTGTTTAATTTTATTTTAGCACAGGGTGATTTTTATTTTATATTAGATCTAATGGATAGTATGTATTATTTTGTTTTAGATTGATGACAATATATCGACTACACAAATTTGCTTTTAAATTTTTATTTTGTTATAGTCCAGTCCAATAATATAATATTTTTAGCGGGATCAATAATATTTTTAGTGGGGTCAATAATATTTATTATTTTATTTTAGCCCGATTCTTCAAATCCAACTAATTATATGTAATTTTTTTTAATTTTTTATTTAAAATTGGATCAATAATATAATTTTATTTAGTTCGACCTGGTGAATTTTATATATTATTTTGTTTTAACGAAAATCATTAAACATATTATAATTATGTTATGAATATTTATATGAGAGTATTTTATTTTAAATATTAATATAATTACGATGACCAGAACAAATACCAACCAAATTTTTATTGTTTAGTTTTTAAAATAACTAGCTTGAAACTCGTGCGATTCACGGATCGCACAATTTTTTTTTAATATTTATATTTTTTTAAAAAATAGTTTGAATTTATTTCTTAATTTTACTCATTTAAAACTTTAAATGATATGATTTCATGATAATTATATTAGTAAATGTATATGTTCAAAAGATTATAGAACATTTAAACTTATTTAAAGTGATAGCATTGGTAGGGAGAATATTATTATAAAGAAATTATTATTTTATTGAGAGTAAAAATATAATATCTCCACATTGTTGAGATCTTTAAAAATATTATTTTAGCATGGTGATTACTTAATCGATTAACTATAACTCTATAATAAATATTTGAAAAAGATAATATTACAGATTGAACAATATAGTTTTATTGATAATTTGATGTGTATATTTTTAAAAAATAATATTTACGTTTTAATTAAAATTTGATTTTCTAGTTCACATCAATACGATACGAATTTTACCTAGTCTAATATAAATTTGATTTATCTCGAATCAGTGATTTACATTATTTTATTTTAGCCCGATGCCCAATACACCGATCAAATCAAATTAATTATTTTTAGTTTAATTTTAATTTTTTTTAAGTCTGGATCAATAAGATAATTTTGTTTTAGACTGAATAATTAGTATATATGATTTTATTTTTGTTGGTCGAATTGTATTTTTATTTTAGTTTTGTATAAGTGTAAATCAATTGTATGATGTATTTTTTTATCCTAGATAAATAAAATATAATATTTTATTTATCCAAGTTCATTAGTCTGAATCAATATGTTTGTACATTTCTTATTAGTATAATTTTACTTATTAGTATAATAGATTTGTTATTTTATCTTAACACGAGTTATAATAAGAAATGTACAAACATATTGAAACAAATCTATACTGTTCACTTATTATTCATAGGATCCCTTTGATATAATGAGCCAGCTTGGTAACATGGTTCAAGCATGAAAAAATCAATGACCTTTAAATTTTTGGTAAATAAATACCAATTTTTTCGAGACTTGGTAACCACCTTCTCTAAAATAATTTTGATTTAACGATTTGAAGCTCTACTTGGTTATTTGTCTTTGGATGATATGTTATGCTAACCTCGTGAGTAACATCATATTTTTTTAGAAGAGTTTCAATTTGTCGATGGTGAAAATGAGAATCACCATCACTTGGAACTCCAAAGCGCAGGAAGATAATTTTTTTAGAGAGGTTCATCACAATTTTAGAATCATTGGTTGTTCATCCAATAGCTTCAACCCACTTTGGCACGTAATCAACCGCAACCAAAATATATTTCATTTCACAAGAAGTTGGGAAAAATCTTATAAAATCAATACCTCATACATCAAAAATTTCAACTTCTAGAATACCAGTTTGTGGCATCTCATGACGTTTAGAAATATTGCTCGTTCTTTGGCATGCATCACAAGTAAAACAGAAAACACGAGCATCCTTGAAGAGAGAGGGACAAAAGAAACCATATTGGTGTACCTTTGCAACAATTTTAGAAGACCATGGCCACAAGCAAGAGGGTGACAATGTCTGAGAATGTCATTTTCTGGGATACATCTACGTGATCCCATCAACATACTTCCGATACAAGAATGGATCATCCCAAAAATATTGTTTAGCATCATGATATAACTTCTTGCGTTGTTGATAAATCAAATCTGGAGGGTGAAATCCACTAACACAAAAATTTACAAAGTCTGCGTACCAAGGATTTTGAGTAGCAACTGCAAATAAGTGATCATCTAGAAAAGAATCATCAATGGGAGTGTCTGATGCAATATCCAATTTGAAATCCAACCATGAGAGATAATCTGCAACCACAAATACCTGAAATTATCTTTGGGGGAAATACTTGATCGCCCATTAAAACATCCATCCCCTCATCATTCGGTTGATTACTAAAGTTACACCACAAATATTCCGTCTTGGACCGACTAACACGCAATCCATTAGACTCCAATATATCACTCCATCGCTCTAATGTTACATTAACTAAAACCATTGTCTCCTTAATTATGACTATATAATCCGTGAATAATAGACACCAACGTACATTATCTTGAATTCCCCTAGTGAGAACATCCATTATAACTGTGAAAAGAAAAGGAGGAAGTGTCAGAAAATCAATTTGGCTTTATGCCGGGCAGGTCGACCATGGAAGCAATTCACCTTCTTAGACAGTTGATGGAGAAATATCGTGAACATAGTAAAGACCTACACTTGATATTCATAGATGTGGAGAAATCATATGATAGTGTTCCGCGTGAGGTGATTTGAAAAAGTTTGGTGGCTAAAGAGGTGCTATGGATATATTTGAGGGCGATACAAGAGATGTATTTTTAGGTAAGGACGTGTGTTCGAACACCGGTTGGGGTTACTCATTATTTTCCTGTAGGAATAGGACTTCATCAAGGATCCTCGCTAAGTCCACTATACTAAAATATAGTACAGCTGATGTCATCTTGCTGATGTGTCAAACTTTCATTAAGTGACATCATTTAATCTTATGTGTCAAACTCGTATTAATTTGATGATGTCATCTTCCATTCACACTTTCTCCTAATTAATTATAATTTCAATCTCTCTCTTTCATTTATAATAACCTCCATTCATTCTCTCTCTTCCTCATTTTCCATTGCTCCCTCTTCATTTTTAAAGTCTCCACTAATTCTCTCTTCTACTAATTTAAATATTCATCAATTTTTTAACTTTTATAATTAATAAAAAATATTATAATTTATGTCATACTCTTTTTAAGTATTTATACTTATAATTTTATTCTATTTCTCAGCATCATAAACATGTTATAAATATAATACATACTGAAATTAAATTAATTCAAAAAATATTTTAATAAAAGAATTTTAATATAACTCGATATCCGTCTGGGAACTTATCTAGTAATAAATAACTAACATAATAGTCTTGCGAGTAAGGGGCTGTTTTCTAACAATATCAAATTTTGTCTATAAAGTTTTAAAATTTTGTGAGGATGGTGAGCATTCTGAAATTTTTTAATATTGAAAAATTTAAAATTTTGGAAGAATGAGAAGTTGAAGTTTGAATAATTTCGACCACATTTGAAGCAAAAATTATCGTGTTCCCACGAATTGAATTCTTGTAATTCAGATAGATAGTGATTGTCATGTTTTTTATGTGACTTTTTCGTTTTTTTAGAAAAATAGTCAAATTTTGATTTTTTTTTAAATCGTTGTAGATTATAATATTTCGTTCGAAATAAATCTAAATATGTTGGTCTAAATCAAAATTTGAATAAATTTATGAATTATGTGTACATGTAACACTATTCCATTTATCCCATAATTATTGGCTTATTTCATTTTTTCCTATCAATTTGGTCAAATAACTAAAATATAGCATTTTATTTTGTTAAAATTATATTATGTATACGTTCTAACAATATAATTTTTATTGAACAAGTTTGTTTATTTTTCGTATTAGCGTAAACTTGATTATTTGACATTGTTAATTAATTTTTATATATAATATCGTAGATTTTAACAAGATGATTACTTGTGAACATATTACATTATTTACTAAATACATGTTATGTCTTAATTTATTTATATTTTTTGTATAATGATTATTATATGTTAGATATTGATCAAAATTATTATCTAAATTGTAATTTTAATTATTTAGAAATATATAACTAATATATGAACAGAATACACATGACTAAAACAATTATTCATGAATTGCAATAGAAATCTCAAATTTTATTCTTTGCTCGATTAAAAACATAAAAAAACATAATGACCTATGTTGACGGAGGAATCTGGTAACAACAAAGTTTGAGGTTTCTCGCCGGAATCAAGATCTATGACGGTGGTTCTTCGCCGGAAAATCAAGCGGTGTGTGGTGGTTTGTGGTTGTTTTAGGCTGAGATTGATCAGAGTAAGTGGTGGCTCCCTTATCAGCTCTCAACTTCTTACCCCCCACCCCTTAATGTGCCTACGTACCCTTTATATAAGGATCAAGCTTGACTTAGTTCTTGGGAAACAAGAAATCTAATGAGCTTAGACTTCTTATTCCTAGGCCCGGTAGAAGCCCATCCAGAATCCATCTTCCGCTAGCTTTAGGAATGTCTAACTATGAGGCCCAACCGCGAAGGCCCAAGGCTCATCCGTAATCGTAGGACTTCACGGATAATGCATCTCCCTGCGCAAGGATAACACTCCGCTACAGTTATATCCCTTGATTTATAGACGCAGGTATAGCAACGGTTCACCCCAAATTCCGGACGCGTCCCTGTCTCCCGAATGAGGATAACCCACCAGATAACAGGACAGGTGATCCCAAGCTCTTGGGTGCAAAGTGCAGGATGACTCCAAAGTTCTCCAACGAGGACACCCGTTGAATACTAGAACAGAGTTTCCAAAGCACACACCAAAGTTAACCCCGCATCCCCAACGAGGACATCCGTTGAATACAGGAGGAGGCCTTCAGTCATCAGGCATACCCTCGGAGGCCTTCAAGCTTTTCACGGACATCCCCCTCATTGACCGTCTTAAGGAGGGAATTCTTTAAAGAGTACCTGCAACTAATATGTTGGTGGAAATAACCCTCCATTACTCCTTTCCATGCATGCCTTGTCCTAAGCTCACCCTTGAGAATGCATTTCCCACAAAAAGGACGCGTCCTATGCACTAGGCGCATCCTGACCTTAATGAAGTATGTATATTTCCCAACAATCACCTCCCATTACGTCCTACGGAGACAGGATGCGTCCTGTATTCCTGGGCGCATACTCTAATCTTCTTTGGCAAGGAACCACTTTTCAATACATTCCCACCATGGTGGACGCGTCCTAACGACATGGGCGCGTCATGTTCTCTCCCTTTACAACGCAACGCCGAGTTTGACTCCAATTAATACGCGTTTGACCCGCATTGATCCAATGTCAAATTTTGGATATAACAACTACCCCCCAAATTCCATTTGCAGTTGAAAACAAAACTGGAATTTTTTACTTAAAAACCACAAGGAAAATTTGGATTGCCCCTTCATTAAACATCAGGACGTGTCCTCAACCCTGGACGCGTCAAAGCCTTATATCCCAAAAATCGACCTTTGCGTGACAGTTGGTGTATACGTCAGCCCATCCTTTTCTCTATAAATATCCCAAAACAAGACTCACATCATCATTTTATTCTCTCTCAACAACCTTCGTCGCCGCCATTGAAGCAGGATTTTCAAGTTCAAAAATCCGGCGATTCAACTGGCCATTCTCTGAGTTTTTACAGTCGATCAAACCCCCAAGTTCCAAGGTACACGAATCTTCTTTCATTTCTCCATTTCGTCGAGTAAATCGATCATAATAAGTAAAAGACTGTTCGTATGCTCCTTTTTCTCCATGAACTGTTCTTCACTTCCTTTATATATATATCTGTGTATGTATATAACAACCTCCATATTTTGCTCTTTTGATTCGGTAATTGCATGTTTTTAGGGTTTTAGCTAAATTTCCCAAAATTAGCCATTATCGATTTAGATTCTACTACATTTCCCATATGATGGACGCGTCTATAAAGGAGGGCACGTCATGTTATTGATTGCATGATTTACCCATCGCAGTTTAACTTGCTCCAACAAGAATAGAGCAGACGCACTATCAAACTATGACGCATCATAATGTTTCCTAACCTTTGACTCACTTTTTTGCGATAGATTTATTAGGATGCATCCTCGCACAACATCTCACCTTTTTACTTGCTTTCTCACATATATTTTTCCTTTAACATATTTTCAGTATCTTTTCATTTAGACATGGACGCGTCCTCAAAATTTTCTTCCTTCTTATTTCAGCCGGAGGACGCCTCTTCTTCTTATCCTTTCAATTCATTCAAATCTCTCAACAAGCGTATTGGAATCTATTCTCCTCCTCCAATTTCTTTCAGTCCCGAATTTCCTGAACATCATAGGACGGAATCCTTCCTTGAAGCGGAATCCCGTGCTTTTGAACCCTTGAAGTCAAAAACCTCAATTATGGCAAATTCAAGCTCCGAATCAATGGATAACGTCCCCCTTAGTGCAAGACTTGGAAAGAAATGTAAAAGGACTTCCCGAACCGCCTGTAGTCAAGCAATCGGAGATTGGACTGATGACGAGGTCATCCCTTCATCTAACAAGTCTAAAAAACATAAAGTCATCTCAGACGAGGGCGCGTCCACACCTGCTCAGGAGGCATCTCCAGCTCAAGACGCGTCTCCTATTCAGGACGCGCCCTCTCCCCATAATGTGGGTGAATTTGGGGAAAGAGCCCCTGAGCCTGAAAAATACCCCATTTATCCTCAATAGTTCGTTTCTCCACTGGAGCATTGGGAGCCAAGCAACGTAGAGCTTGATTTTGACTGGAAAGAACTCGAAGATCTTCCTGAGGCAGAAAAGAACGTCTGGAGGAAGAAAGAACATAAATTAGCCTGTGTTGGGATGAAATCCACTGCAACAGACCTAGATATTGGGTGGACCATGAAGTATTACGACATTGAGGGAATCTGGGCGCATCCTCTCAGGATGATGAGGCCCCATATCTTTAACGTGGAAGATCTGAGGATCCCCAGAATGGTCCTAACTCCACAACTTATTTCTCTGGGTGTGGGCGCGCCCTTGCATCCATACATCAAGAAGATCTTAAAATGGTATGACGTTGCTCCGGTTCAATTATCTCCAAACTCATACAAGCTAGCATGGGCTTTGTATATCATGTACCACAACCTTGGATTGGGCGCGCCCTCCATAAAGGAGTTTAGCTTCTTCTTCAGCATCAGGAAGTCCATCCCTAGCTACCACTTTTTTGTCGTCAACAAGTGGTTAAACAACAGAGGCTTTAATAAAGGCAAGGTGAGCCATGAGAGGGATTGGAAAGAACCTTTCTTCTACATCTGTGATGCCAAGAGAGCCCGGGTTCGCTTTAACTTAAAACCAAGTAAGTGATTTTCCCTATAGCGCGTCATATTAACTAAGACGCGTCCTCCCCTTCACCAAAACTTTTTTTACCTTTTTCTTCCCTTGATAAATCCTCATATTTCTTCCTTAGATAAAAGAACTCAAAAAGAATTAACAGGATAAAGAAAGAAGAGAGCAGAGAAGGTGCTCAAGTATGTTGAGGAACATTTCAACCTCAAAGACATGATCATAGAGGCCAACCTTAAGAAGATTGGGGCCCTATCTGCAAGGGTTGGTTCCATATGCAAATACCGTGACTTTTACAATGGAAAGCCCGTCCTCACATCTTCTGAGAAGGCTAAATGTCTCAATGCCACAGAGTTGGTCCAAGTCGACATTAGCAAATAAGTGGATTTAGAAGAAGGCTAAACGTCCCTACTCCAGAAATGGTTTGAACGTTGAGTTGTTGGGGTTGCTCCACAACTTGTTGTTGTTCCCCTAGGTTACCCCCGGGGTGTACCGGTGGATCTCGCCGCCCCTCGCCCTGCGGCTGCGGCTGTGGTATGTTGTCATCTTGATTTTGAACATTCCCTTGCGCACGAGGTTCCTCCTGACCGCGTCTCGAAATCTCATCATTATTTTGTAACCTTTCTTGAATTCGCACACTGTCCCGGTCATGAGGACGCGTCCTGGATCCATTTCCTGTAGCACTGTGGGAAGCTACAGGAACAATGACGGGGGCTTCTTCAGTGGAGGGCGCGCCATCTCTTCTTCCATTGTATGGCGCCCTTCCATGCTGGTATCCCATCCTTCCTTGTCCATTCTTTTAATAGCCTCAGCCATAATTTCTGAACCTTCCACGTGGAGGGGCACGCTCGTGTTCGCGGTGTCACACCCTCTCATCTCTTGGATATGTAGGGGGCATACGCGTTGTATCACGGGGCCTCACTTCTCCACCATTTCCCTCCTTTTTCCATTCTAGCAACATCCTCAAATCATCATCTTCCAACCTTATGCCAAGTCTCCTCTTTAGGGTTGAAAAATCTCTTCTTTCCTCATCTTGACTCTGAATATTTTCCGCACGACGACGCTCATCCATCGTACGCCCAAGCCTATGCGGATGCGGGATAACCTGATTGTTGGTGCGAGGCCTCTTTCTTCCGTCAGTGTCCTCATCAATAAGTTCCACAATAGGCTTTACATCATCAGAATATGCCAAGCGTCGCGGGGTGATTCGCGGGTTCCCTCCGCTGGCTTGAACACGAGCATATGGGGCATCTCCCTCAACCACGGGTGTTTTCCCCACCGCGTGGCCACGACGGGGTAAACGACGACCCCTCCTCATTCTGCGACGCTCCACCGTACTCAGACTTGAGTGAAAGTTGTTCAGAGTATCCCCCATGCAATACAATTGCTCCAAGATATCAACGTTGTTGATGAGAACTGGGGGCGTTCCTCCCACATCTGGAGCTCTCGGAGGATCTGCCATGTTTCTGGGCACGTAGGGTAAATGGAGAGTGTAGCCTCCCTCGCCCTCTCTTTCAGATCTGCTATCGCTTCCATCATAAGAACTTCCATCATGATTGTAAGACATCTTTTCCTCCCAAGATTATGATCCTAATCAGCCCCCTCCTTCTAGCGCCAATTTGTTGACGGAGGAATCTGGTAACAACAAAGTTTTAGGTTTCTCGCCGGAATCAAGATCTATGACGGTGGTTCTTCGCCGGAAAATCAAGCGGTGTGTGGTGGTTTGTGGTAGTTTTAGGCTGAGATTGATCAGAGTAAGTGGTGGCTCCCTTATCAGCTCTCAACTTCTTACCCCCCCCTCTCAATGTGCCTACATACCCTTTATGTAGGGATCAAGCCTGACGTAGTTCTTGGGGAACAAGAAATCTAATGGGCTTAGACTTCTTATTCCTAGGCCCGGTAGAAGCCCATCCGGAATCCATCTTCCGCTAGCTTTAGAAATGTCCAACTATGAGGCCCAACCGCGAAGGCCCAAGACTTGTCTGCAATCGTAGGACTTCACGGATAATGCATCTCCCTGCGCAAGGATAATACTCCGCTACAACTATATCCCTTGATTTACAGACGCAGGTATAGCCACGGTTCACCCCAAATGCCGGACGCGTCCCTGTCCCCCGAGTGAGGATAACCCACCAGATAACAGGACGGGTGATCCCAAGCTCTTGGGTGCAAAGTGCAAGATGACTCAAAAGTTCTCCAACGAGGACACCCGTTGAATACAAGAATAGAGCTTCCAAAGCACACACCAAAGTTAACCCCGCATCCCCAACGAGGACACCCGTTGAATACAGGAGGAGGCCTTCAGTCATCAGGCATACCCCTGGAGGCCTTCAAGCTTTTCACGGACATCCCCCTCCTTGACCGTCTCAAGAAGGGAATTTTTCAAAGAGTACCTGCAACAAATATGTTAGTGGAAATAACCCTCCATTGCTCATTTCCATGCATGTCTTGTCCTAAGCTCACCCTTGAGAATGCATTTCCCACAAAGAGGACGCGTCCTAGGCACTAGGCGCGTCCTGACCTTCATAAAGTTTGTATCTTTCCCCGCAATCACCTCCCATTACGTCCTACGGTGACAGGACGTGTCCTGTATACCTGGGCACATACTTTAATTTTCTTTGCCAAGGAACCACTTTTCAATACATTCCCACCATGGTGGACGCGTCCTAACGACATGGGCGCGTCTTGTTCTCTCCTTTTACAACGCAACGCCGAGTTTGACTCCAATTAATCCGCGTTTGACCCGCATTAATCCAATGCCAAATTTTGGATATAAGAACCTAAGGGTATTGTTGTATTAAAATGACGTACGGGTATTGTTGTATTAAAATGACGTACGGGTATTGTTGTATTAAAACTAATGTATAATCCCTCCAACAATATTTTTTTAAGAGTCTCACAAATTTAATAATCATATTGAACTATTATATATAGAACAGATATTTGTTCCTGCCTAGGGAGAGACTCGGTTCAACTTCAAGCCAACTTCCGGCGCAAACTCAATTTACAAAAAACAGTATTTTGAAAGTATATATGAACTCTATCTTGAGTACCGAACTATGTTCAATAAATTTTGCACTGTCCAAGTTTGGAACAAACAAACAGCTTGCTATCTTATATCCTTACAAGCTTTGAGTTTTCTTACAATGTCATCATCAAAACTCGGAGGTTTTCTGTTAAGTACTTTTACTAGAGTTGAATGTGTGAAAATGGGGTAGAGAAATGATTTAACAAATGACTGAACTTCAAGTTTAGTACTAGATTCTACCTATCGGACTATTACAGGAGAACTATGACAAGCTCCAATGTACCTTATATATTACTATAATTCAGTGATCATATAAAATGTTGTTTCCTCTGTTTCAGGCCAAGATTTGAAACACAATCCGAATCCGAATCCGAATCCGACAGGGAATCAAAAAAGAAAAATGAAATCTTCAACTTTAAGGACTGTTATTATAGCAACCTCCGTCATATTTGCAGTTGCACTACTTTGCAGCATAACCTGCATTTCTTATAGAAGGGTGGTTGCCAAAGGAAAAGGTATTTGATAATATCAAATCTGTTAAATTTATTTCGATCTTGTATAGTATCAAGATTCCAATTTATAAGCTGTATAGATGTGTTTTGCGTTCCAGATCAAAAGATCATAAAAAATCAAGCCCCTCGGTTATATGATACGGAATATTTGATGGCTCAAGATGATCAGTTTAGAGAAGATGACAAGAAAGACATTGATGTACCTTTCTTTGAATTGGAGAGCATTGTAGCTGCAACGGACAACTTTTCACAGGCACATAAACTTGGGCAGGGGGGATTCGGCCCTGTTTACAAGGTTGCTTATTATCAACAAAATCCAATTACCAGTAATGTGGAACATTAAGTAATTCACCATAATTTATCACTTGTTAAGATTATGCTTTCAGGGTAAGTTTCCAGATGGAGCCGAGATTGCTGTAAAGCGGCTGTCAAGCAACTCGGGGCAAGGCCTAATGGAGTTTAAGAATGAGGTGGTGTTAATTGCTAAACTTCAACACTGGAATCTTGTCAGACTTTTGGGGTACTGCATCAAGGGGAATGAAAAAATTTTACTCTATGAATGCATGCCTAATAAGAGTTTAGATGCTTTCTTATTTGGTTAGACTTCAATATCCTAAACTTGGCATTCATAAGAAGTTTGTTTGTCACTGAAATTAATACTTGGTGTTTGGATTTGTGAAAACTTTGCTAGACGAAAAGCTAAGGATGCTATTGAACTGGGCGACACGATTTGACATCATTGTAGGAGTAGCTCGAGGGCTTCTCTATCTTCATCAAGATTCTAGGTTGAGGATCATTCACAGAGATATGAAAGCAAGCAACATTTTACTGGACGAAGAGATGAATCCTAAAATTTCTGACTTTGGCTTGGCAAGAATTGTTGGGCGAAGAGAAACCGAGTCTAATACTACCAGAGTTATTGGAACATAGTAAGAACATCAATAATACTATATAGTGTTAGTTGAAGTACTATGATTTGGCGGAACAATTTTTTTTGATTGTTTAGCACAATGCAGCGGTTATATGGCTCCAGAATATGCATTAGAAGGCCAGTTCTCAGTTAAGTCTGATGCCTTCAGCTTTGGAATAGTTGTGCTGGAGATAATCAGTGGGAAAAAGATTAGCGGATTCTTTGACTCCCAACTTGGCCTGGGTCTTCTAGGTTATGTAAGTAAAATTATAGATTTAATTCAAATATATTCTATAAGTTTATCCACTCCATTTCATGTTTGCTGATCCGGAAGTATGCCTCAGGCGTGGAACTTGTGGAAAGAAGAGAAGCCAATGACTTTACTGGATGAGACACTAGTGGGATCATGCAACAATAGTGAAGTACTAAAGTGCATCACCATAGGGCTTCTCTGCGTACAGGAAGACCCCAATGATCGTCCTGACATGTCCAAGGTAGTTTTTATGCTGAGCGGTGAAACTGAGACCCTTCCAAATCCAAAGCAACCAGCTTTTGTTACAAGAAAACATTTTTCTGGCACAACTTCTTCCTCGTCCACTAAACCAGAAATGCTGACCGAGAATGAAATAACATTTACTGAAGCGGATGGCAGGTAAGAGGTTCAAATGAATATTTACAAGCCACAGGAGCCGTGAAGTCTGGTTCCAAGTCGGATGGGAATAGCTAATGCCCAAAATGTAAATGTGCATGTGCTTGCGCATTGTGTAACTGAGTCTATATTTAGGTTGCCTTTTACTAGTAAAAAGCATCTCACTAGGACAGCAATTTATAGTTGCTGAAAAAAAATAAAACATGCTCCCATTTAGTTCAAGTTTGTACATGCTTACAATGTTAAAATCTTCCCACAAGAAAGATAAGATGATTGCTACTATTTGAAACACTAATCACATAATGACTTGTGTTATATGTGATGTACTTGTGCCTTTGTTAGATCGTTAAATGTATGTGTTTTAGACCTCAACCAGAATGCACAAAAAGATGGTTGAGAACAATGACACTGGCTACAGGAGCACCATAACGATGAGAACTAACACACTAGATAAATTTGAACCATATCCTTTTATTTGTATTTTTAAAATTTACAACAAAATTATGTAATTTTACGAAATTTTGTTTTGTTGACAGGTTCCGAACCAAACCTGGTTTAAAGCTCAAAGTTTGCATATTATTAGTACATACTGTATAGATTTCTGGAGATCAAGAACCGGAAGTACACATGGTAAATGAAAACATAAGACCTTGCGTTCGTTATCAATACACTTTATGAATAAGGAAAAACTGTTATGCTCGGATTCGATTCTCTACACTACATAATTATAGAATATTTATTTAGTTAGTTTTACTTCTTTGGTTTCACCTGGTTTGATTCTCCACTCACTTTTATGCTGAGTAATTTAAGAAAAAGAATGTTATCGGCTAGTATTAAAGGATATCAAAGGAAGACTCTGCTTGGCAGGTCAAGAAAGCCTCGATACAATCTCCAGATCAATTTTCCGGACTCCGCAAATGTGAGGGAATTGACAATCAGAGGCCCATCTGTCGTCCAGTTGCACTAAAATTTGAATGAAATTGTCTGATCGTCGGTGTGAAAGATAAACTGTTTGTGTGGTGATAATGGACTGAGTCTGAGTTGATTTTTCAGATTAATTAATGTCCTTGAAAATCTTGATACACCACGATATGAATGAAAAACGAATTTATTGTATGGAAATTATTGCTTAATTCGGCAAGACCTCGAGGAAGAAGGCAAAAACAATAATGATAAATAGGCAAAACATGTTATCTATCCATTATGCCCAACGACTTCATTTCCTTCAAGAGCCAAAAGGAAATCAAGATGGTGTATACCAATACTAGTGTATGCTTCTTGTGCACATTTTTGTTATGTGTTTGTCGTCTTCATCATTTTTGTTCAGGAAGAGATACCATAAGTACAGGCGATAAGATTCATGATGGAGGCAACGAAAATATTGTATCAGCCAGTGACATTTTTCGGCTGGATTTTTTTACGCCTCATGGAAGCACTAGGAAGGATCATAGATACGTTGGAATATGGTACTATAGCAATCCAGAAGTAATTGTATGGGTGGCCAACCGAGGAATGCCAGTACTTATAAATGGATCCGGAACATTTGGCATAGATATTAATAGCGGTAATCTGAAGGTGTCTGACCACAGCAATACCAGCACATATTTCTCCACGAATCTTGACAATTCCCTCAAGTCACAGCAAGGTAGAAGGACAGCTAAACTGCATGATACTGGTAACTTGGTGCTGACTGATGATGAAACAGGTGAAATTTTGTGGGAAAGCTTCAACCATCCCACTGATACATTTCTTCCGGGCATGAAAATGGATGACAATCTGAATTTGACATCATGGATAAATGACGAAGATCCTGCACCAGGGAACTTCTCATTTCGATTAGATGAAGAGGTTGGTGGAGGATATGTCATTATAAAATTGGGGGCGAAACCTTACTGGAAGAGTGGAAGAGAGTCAGTTGATAGCTTCATCCAAAACCAAATAAGTATTCCAGCTGCACGGTTGTTGTCTGGTGATACCAAAAATATAAATGAGCCGGTTAATAACACAAGATTATTGTTGCAGTCTAATGGGGAGATACAGTACTTGGGCTGGAATTCTGTCCAGGCGAGATGGTTAATCCTCTGGTCAGAACCAAAAGGACCGTGTAGTGTATATGATGCTTGCGGCTCTTTTGGTTCTTGTAAACCCGACACTCATAATTTGTGCACATGTTTGCCGGGTTTCAAACCTAGTAATGAGGATGATTGGAAGTCAGGTGATTTTTCTGGGGGTTGCAAAAAGATACCTAGTGAATGTACACGGGATAATAAAACATCGTTCGTCAAACTAAACGTGACAATGGTGCTGTCAAACACGCCACAATTTGTAGAAGGTAGAGAAAATGAATGCCTCTCCCAATGCCAAAACAATTGTACATGCCAAGCCTACTCTTATAATAGTAATGAGACAGATTACAGGAATCTGAGTTCTCGTGGCTGCTGGTTTTGGTTTGGTAATCTAGATAATATTCAAGAGGGATCTACTGCTGGTGACCATGTCCTCTTCTACCGTGTTGACTTCCCTTCTCGTCTTGGTACTTATCATCTTTAACTTTCAATGCCCTTTTTACATTCCCCGGGGCTACACTCTTTTCTTTTTCTCTGTGTTGCCATCTATTCATCTTGCCTAAGGAATAAGGATTATACTGTCATTTATTTATATGTTTGTTTATATTATTACACTTAATCATCATGAATAAGTAGACGCCAGCAAAGTATCCACATTATTTTTAGATATATTTAAACAAAAATCTGTTGGATCATCTAAGATGTATTTATGGTTGAGCCTAATTTGTGACTGGTTTAGCAATAGGAAAGTTATACATTTGATTGAACTTTCACCAGCATGTAATATAGGAGTATCAAATTATCAACTTCATTAAACGGTGTCATTATCATATAGCAGTATCAAATTATATCAGTAATTTGATACGGTGTCATTTGATTGAACTTCCTTTGTTTCAGTAGGGAGTCCACAAAGAAACAGGAAATCTTCACCTTTAAAAGGAGTTATTATATCAGCTTCTGTGATTATTGCAGTTGCACTGCTTTGTATAATTTCCTGTATTTCTTTTCGAAGGTTTGTGGCCAAAAGAAAAGGTAATGGTAATATTAGATTGTTAACTTTCTTCAGAATCTCCAGTAGTATTAAGATTCCAACTATATTGTGTTTTGGGTTTCCAGATGGAAATATCGAAGAAAATCCTGTCCTTCAATTTTCTGGTAACGAATTTTTGATGGATCAAAATAATCAATTTAGAGAAGATGACAAGAAAGACCTTGATGTACCTTTCTTTGAACTGGAGAGCATTGTAGCTGCAACAGACAACTTTTCACAGGCATATAAACTAGGGCAAGGGGGGTTTGGCCCTGTTTACAAGGTGGCTTCTCATCTAAATACAAAATTAGAATTAGTCTGGAATTTTTACCATAATATAACAAGCATTTGGATATGTTATCAGGGTATGTTTCCAGGTGGAGAAGAGATTGCTGTAAAGCGCCTGTCAAGCAACTCAGGGCAAGGCTTAACGGAGTTCAAGAATGAGGTGCTGCTGATTGCTAAACTTCAACACCGTAATCTTGTCAGACTTTTGGGATATTGCATGAAGGGAAATGAAAAGATTTTACTTTACGAATACATGCCAAACAAAAGCTTAGATGCTTTCATTTTTGGTTAGCCTCAGTTAAATCCCAAACTTGATTTCAGTAAGAAATTTCTTTTTTGATTGAACTTAACATACAAAGATTCGGATTGGTGAAAAACTTTCTAGATAAAAAACTGAGCATGCTATTGAATTGGACGACAAGATTTGACATCATCGTAGGAGTAGCTCGAGGGCTTCTCTATCTTCATCAAGATTCTAGATTGAGGATCATTCATAGAGATATGAAAGCAAGCAACATTTTGTTAGACAAGGAGATGAACCCTAAGATTTCTGACTTTGGGTTGGCAAGAATTGTCGGAGGAAGGGAAACAGAGTCCAACACCAACAGAGTCATAGGAACCTAGTAAGAACATCAAGAATGTTATTACAGTATAAGCTGAAGTACAGTGGATAATTGGTACAATCACTCTACATAATTAATTTTGTTTGTTTGGAATTGTAGTGGTTATATGGCTCCAGAATATGCGTTAGAAGGACAGTTCTCAGTTAAGTCTGATGCGTTTAGCTTTGGAGTTGTTATCCTGGAGATTATCAGTGGGAAAAAGAACTCTGCATTTTTTGACGACCAACTTGCCCTGAGTGTTCTAGGTTATGTAAGTAAAATTCTGAAGTTAATTAGACATTTAGTTAATGTAATCACTTCAATTGCATGTTTCCTGATTTGAAAGTTGTAAATGCATCAGGCTTGGAGCTTGTGGAAAGAAGAGAAGGCAATGACACTATTGGATGAGACATTAGTGGGATCATGCGATGAAAGTGAAGTATTGAAGTGCATCATCATAGGGCTTCTGTGTGTACAGGAAGATCCAAATGATCGTCCCAACATGTCGAAGGTAGTATTTATGTTGAGCAGTGAAACCCAAACCCTTCCAAATCCAAACCGACCAGCTTTCGTCACAAGAAATCGTTTTTCTGGTACAACTTCCTCCTCCTCCACTAAACCAGAATCACGGTCCGAGAATGAAATAACATTATCTGAAGTGGACTGCCGATAAGCCATTTAGTTGATTTGCTCGACTCAAATCAAACCGTAAACTACGGTTCTCAACTTGTGAGTGAGTGAGCTAAAGCCCCAAGTGCATCAGTGCTATGTGCATGCGCATTCTATAATTAGTTCTCCTTAAAGTAAATTTTGAGTAGAATTTGTGTTGCTAAGAGCCTAAGATGGCTTCTGAGTTCTGATACTAGTTGTATGGTCCGTTGAACTGGGTTTCTAGTTAATTTATAAATTTATACGATTCTATTCACGAAAGTATTTCACCTTAAGACTAGAAAGGCTTGTAATAATATTCACTCCACGTTACTATATTATATGAATTATGAATTTAGTGAACGAAATCTATATACTTTATTAATAAGTGAAATCATGTATAATTTGGTGCTAAAGGTATCAAATTACCAAATTTTGTTATTAACCTCGTAAACTTTGTTTTTAACACAAATCGACTTCCATTCTATGTAATTTTTTTTTTTTTCAAACTACCAAGTAAATTACTAATAAGAATTGACTTATATTTTCTGTAAACTTTATTTATTTATAAATTATATTAAAAATTTATTAAGTTACGTTAAATTAAGTAAAATAACATATATTTACTTTTATTTTGAAAAACTACTAACTCTAAAGTAAACTATTAACACGAATTGATTTCTATTATCTGTAAACTTTATTTTCAATTAGTTAGTGTCAATCTTAGTGTCAGTTTACTTTTAAATTGGATAATATTATTTTAAAAATAATTAAGTAATAGCAAATGACTTTAGTAACATTTATAAGCTTTTAAACCGAAAATTATTGATTATTGACTTTAGTAACATTTATAGCAAACGTATTTGTTACTCCATCACAACGTTTATTTACTTAAAATTAAAAATATATTTTAACAATAACAAATTTATGGGCTGTATTTAGATTATATTAAGTAATATTAAATTAAGTTTAATAAAATCTATTTACTTTTAATTTTTAAATTATTTTTTATCAATGATTAGGTAATATTAAATAAACTATATTAAAAAGGCTAATTATAAGATAATGATCAAATAATATTAATTAATATTAAATTATCTAAAGAACAGATATTTGGTTCGTAAGATAAAGATACAATTCGTTTCACAAAAATAAAACTAATATGTTAGATTTCTATATCAAGTAAAACAATGCAAAACTAGAATTTATAGTGAAAAATTTCATAACTGATTCGATTGTTTTTAACCACATAACTATTTTTTGCAAGTACCAATTTAATATTTGATATTAATATATTAATTTTAATTCGTATTTCGCACGGATTATAAATAATTATCTACAAATATTAATTCGATATTTTTAGTTTCGGGCTCGTGTTTGGCACGGATTATCAACTAGTGTCAACTATCTGTACTAATAAGCGAAACCATGTTTAGGTCCCAAATTTTTGTACTCAATAAAAATTTATACAACTATTTTTAAAATTTTATGTAATAAAATCTCAACTGACAAAAATTAAATTTTACTCTCTGTAAATTTTATTTTACTTCAATTTTTATTTGTCGCTGAACATCCAAGCGTCAATTTACTTTAAAATAATTGTACAAGTAAGTTAACATGTGATTTGTATGAGTAAATAATTAGATGCATGTATAACTAAAACTATACGGTGAAATTTTAGAGTTACACTTAACTTTATAACATATTTATCTATTATATTTATATTTGTATTTTGCACGAATTATGAATTTTAATTTTATGTAAATAATATATATTATTATTTTTAATTTTGGGTCCGTGCTGCATTGCTTCATTCAATAGTTAGGAATTCTCTTAATATTCAGAAGTGCAAGTTTGACCATGCATATTAGAATATTCGGAGATTTACTGTTTGTTTATAAGTCTTCGGCTACCTTTTAATCTTGTGTGTCTTTTGACCTTACTTAAATGTAGTTAAAAGTCAAGTGCTTTAACTAAAACTTCTACTTCGTCAAATTCTTTGGAAGGAAGAACTGCAGAAACTTCTGATCTATAAATTTAATTATACTAGTTGACAACTTAGCGAAGCATGTGACGAAACTAAAAATAATATTAAATTATTATTTATTCAAAATTGAATTTTACAATAATTTGTACAAAATATAGATTAAAATAAATAAATATTATTAAATTATGTAGTTAAAAAAAATTAAAGTGACATGTAATTATAAAATTTCACCTTATCATACTTTTTTTACTAATATTGCTTATAAATTTAGTTATAATTCTATTTATGCACCTAATTAATTTACTTGTTATATTAATATAACATGTTAGTTTTTTCTTATATGATTATTTAAAAGTAAGTTGACGCTTCAATGAACACTAACAAATAGAAATTAATGTGAAAATCAAGAGAGTATAAGTCAATTCGTGTTAGTTGATATTTAATTATATAAAATTTCAAAAATAGTTATATGATTTTTCTAGTAATTACTAGGATTTGGTACTTTTGTGTTCTAATAGAATATAGTTTTGCTTATTAGTATCGATGCGAAGCAGATTACAAGATCGAAATAGTATTTGTAGTGCGAAACATGGATCGAAATTAACTTATTAATATGAAATATTAAATTAGTACTTACAAAGAATAATTATCTAGTTAAAAGGAATTGAATCAGATATTGAATTTTACATAATAATTCTAGTTTTGTTGTTTTAATTCTTATAAAAATCTAACATATTAGTTTTGTTTTTTAAAACGAATTGTAAAATTATCTTTGAATGAAATATTTGTTATTTTAGATAATTTAATATAATTAATATTATTTAATAATTATCTTATAATTAACTTTTTTAATATAGTTTATTTAATATTACCAAATTATTCATTAAAAAATATTTTTCAAATTAAAAGTAGACGCTTGGACGAACACTAACTGTTGTGGAAAAAAACCAGGGTGCGTTAGTAATTAATGCTAGGATTTGTGAGTTTCGAACTTTAATGGTTGCTATCACAGTAGAGACTGTCTGCCCTCGCAAGATGCCTACATATCTTTGTGTTGTAGAAAATCAAGCCAAAAACTTAGTTCTAGATTGAGGAGTAGAGCCCTTTATATAGAGATGAGTCTAGAGTTAGACTTGTGTTGGAAGACTTGGTGGACAAGTCTCCAACTCAAATGGTAATTAGGACTCCTATAAGGGAAGGAATCCAGATCATTCCTTGTAGGAATTTGTGTTTATTTCGGACACAAGTTTATGCTCTTTTAGCCGTATTGGACCTAGTCCGTGAACAGCTCGTGTTCGTGGACCTTGACGATCTATGTCAGTGGGCTTGACCGTTTGGGCCGTCTTTAGTCTGTTACGAGCCTAGACCAGCCTGGTCTATATTGGGTTTTGGACAAGAATTTCAAGTGTAATTAATGCGACATTTAATGTGTCTTTAGGATGTATTTTCTATCCATATCATTTGCCCCTCAACTTCCAGGAAGACTACTCGAGTTTTCATGGAAGTTATAATGGTCTATTCGTGACTCGAGGTACTTTCGGCCCTTCTTGGGTATCGGCCCTTCATGGGTATCGGCCCTTCTTGGGTATCGTGTTTTTATTGTAGAGGCCAAATGAATGGTGTTCGACATTAAACGGTCCTAATTGGGACCAGAAAACGAGCGTTTATCACCCCTTAACCTTCGCCAAGATTAATTATAGGGTGCAAGCTGTTAATAAGGCTTAAAATAGGCTAACTTTACGCTAATCAGCCTTAATTGAGGCTAATATGTCCTAATTGGGGCTAATTCGTCTTAAATATGACTAATTAGTATGTGCAAGACACTAGTTATCCTTAATTCACGCTAATTATGTGCATAAAGAAGTTAAAGGGCCCTAATCGGGGCTAATTTTACCACACGGACCACTAATTATCCTTGATTTAGGTTAATTACGTGTAATATACAATAATCAGCCCTAATCGGGGTTTAATCGGCCCTAATCGGGGCTAAGTTTAAAGTCCTCAATTTTTTTTTAAAAAAAAATCGAATTTTTTTCAAATTTTGCAAAAAAATTCAAAAAAATTCGCATGAGGGTCAACGGAAAACCTACAGGACCCCTGGACCATCCTCTGAGGAGAGCCTGGTCGGCCTCACCTCCCCATGTAACCTAATCGGCTCCTCCTGGTCGGCTGGAGCTGAGCCTCCTGCTGGCCGGAGGTGAACGTGCTGATTTTTTTTAGAACCTTCTACTCGGCCTCAAGCCCTGCATGTGGCATGCTAGGCTTTTTCTGCTCTTGGTCGGCCATGGAACCACCTCCATGGTGGTCCTAGAGCCCCTTGTGGTTCTTCTATTCTGGTTTTAGTGAACATTCAGTACTTGTTCTAGTGAACGTTCTGTACTCGCTCTTAGTGAACGTTCTGTTCTCGTACTAGTGAACGTTCTATTCTTCACAAAACTTGTTTCCATGGACGTTATAATCCTTTACGGCTCTTGTTCTCATGGACGTTCTAGTCTACACGAAACTTGTTCTTGTTGGGCACTCAATTTTTTAGGAATTTTCTAGAAATTTCCTAGGAGGGCCACCGAAAAACCTTCAGGAGGGCCTGAACCATCCATACAGGAGGTCCTGGTCGGCCCTAAGGCCTTCTTGTGGCCTACTCGGCAAAACTTGCTCTTGGTCAGCCATGGAGCCACCTCCATGATTGTCGTGGTCGGTTGGGAGGCGAACGTTCTTCGAACTTGATGTGGCAAACGCCCTACTTTTCACGAAAGTTATTTTCGTGGATGTTTTTGAAGCGATTCGAAGACACAACGCAACGGAAAAAGCTCCAAATAGCAAAAAATATAATTGAATCCCTGCCGCAGGATTTATGTATAATTAGAGAATGATTATCGAGAACGAAATATGTACCTTAACGAAGCTTTACAAGTGACTACAATGGAGGTTCATGATGAATGAATCACAACAGCCCTTTCACAAAAAGATCTGTCCAAAGATGTCCACATGAACGCCTGGTCATCCAACGATCACCGGAGCCGGTACTAGCCGAAATATTTTCCTCTCTCTATCTCTCTTTTCTAGCCTCTCCTTATGTAGAGCAGCTAGGCTTTTCTGAAAGCTATTTTCAACCTCTTAATCCTAAAATTATACATCATCATGTATATATAGGGGACAGAGATATTTGGGCTTAACCCTAATTCGTTTTGGGCTTCATGTAAAACCAAAACTGATTGGGTTATTAGATCAAAATTCAAATTATGATTTAATTAATTAAGTTCAACTCAATTAATTATATAACCAATATTTAATTTATAATTATATAATTTAAATTTAAAATTTAAATTAAAACTCCTTTTAAACATTCTTAGTGCGTGACCTTTTAGGTTTTTATTGGCAATAATTTTAATATCCAATAATAAATTATAAAAAATGAGCGGCATCTAGTAATACATCATTGTTACCCAAGTATTAATAATAATTGATGATCCAATTAAACCTTTCGTGAATAAAGTACAATGTAATATAATCCCTTTAACTTTATATTATAGATCAAACTAGAGGCATGCATTGTGTCATCCTCTGTAACGTTTAATCCGGGGTTCCTTGATCAATGAGTAAACTATTAAACAAATCAGTATTTGAGCACGACTATGCATTTTATAGTCTCACTCAATCAAGAGGCCAAAAAAATATCACTCCTTAATATATGAGGGCTAAATCTCATCTAAATCATTCATATTTCTCATACGATTTATAATATACCCAATGTCTACTTTTATTATTACCTGGTCAAGGATAACTTTTAATAGAATCAAAGTGTATTAATTCTCGTATAGAAATATAATGACTTCAGGTCTAAGGACCAACATATCATTATCACTATGAGATTAACTTATGACACTATAAACATGTAGTCTCTCACAACGAGCCAATCCAGCACCATGTATCTAATACATGTGCCTGTGTTTTGACTTTAGTATCATCATAGCTATGATCAATGAGATGTGATCATCAGTCAAAAAACACACTAGTCTCAATGTATTATTATCGTCCCTTAATAATAATAATAATACTTGACTAGGGAACTTAGAAATATCAATACTATTCTCATAATCTCATTTCTAAGTCACATACTTAAAGATATAGATTTACATATCATATTTCAAGGACATTTATTAATCTAACATTTTATCGTAGAATATAAAGATATAACAAATTTCTAAAGAATAATCCATAGAATCATAATTAATTATCCAAATATCTCATAACATAAATATAATAGTGTTGTCTCTAAGGCACAAACACTAACAGTTTTAGTCTACACGGACCGTGTTCTCGTGGATGGTCTGGTCTTCATGGACCTTGTTCTCATTGACATTCTAGTCTTCACGAAAATTGTTTCCATTGAGAGCCAAATCTTTCCGAAATGTTCAAGAAATTTCGTAGGAGGGCCACTGGAATACCTTCATAAGGGCCTAGACCATCCTTAGAGGAGGTCCTGGTCAGCCCTAAGGACTTCTTGTGGCCTACTCGGTCAATCTTGCTCTTGGTCGGCCAAGGAGCCACCTCCATGGTGGTCCTGGCCTGGTGGTCCTGGCCGGCCAGGAGGCGAACGTTCCCTGAACCTTTTGTTCTTGTTCCCATGAACGTTATGAACTTGTTGTGGTGAACATTCTACTCTTTTCTGGTGATCATTCTACTCTTTTTCTAGTGAACGTTTTGCTCCTGTTCTCGTGGATACTCTACTATCCACGAAACCTGTTTCTCGGAACATCCCCGTAATCAAGCCGTGGCTATAAATGGCCATTCATGTTAGATTAAGAACTTGATCTTACTCTAATCTTCAAGGTTTTCACTAACCTTGGCGATTAGTATAATTAATCACCGAGTTAAGACTAACAACTTGTACTTAGCCTCTGTCAGGCTTTTCTTGGAGGACTGATACGATAAGCGACGCTTTGCATCGCTTTATTCATTTATTTTGTCATTTCCTCTGATTACTTGATCATTTTTCCTACCATTCTTCGGTATATTTTCGAGGGATACCTGCTAACGCGAAGTAGACAGAGTTACAGGTATCCTTTCTCCTATAAAAGAAGATGAGAAGTGCTCATTTTCATTCACACTTTCATTTCTCAACTTCTCAAATTCGAGAGGACCTGTAATCTGAGCACCAATTAGTTGTATATGCATAAAGCATCCCTGAAATCCGGGCTAAGGTTTCCATTACATCCTTTCATCCCGAGATTTCTTGTCGAGTTGAAGGTTCACCCATCCCAGCTCTATCCCAACGGGTGGGCTTTCATTATCATTTTCATAGTGAGGTGTAACGATATGGGTATTCCATTGAGCGTCCCAATGTTTTGGAGTATTTTCATGTTGAAGACATCTCCTTTGAATAGGCCTGGTTGGGTTCTTCTACAACACATGCCTCGAGTTCCTCATATCATGAACACACATTCTCTTCATGACTCTATCCACGATTGGAACAAGAAGTTTGTAGTCTTGGAATGGAATGAGGGCAACTGGGGGGTATACTTCAGGCGCGATTTCATCTGCCCTATGGATAGTGCCCACTACATCCTTTATCTTACAAATGTTGAGCTTTACAACAATGATCGCCTCATCAAGCTCGTCGAGGCTGGCATTAGCAACCTCTATAGAGATGGCATTCATTTTTATTCTATCTCAACTTTGTTCAAGTTTGTTCTTATATCCACCTTTCTTTCATTTTGTTTCAGCTGCTGAGGCCCTGGACGCGATGACTGACAAGAGCGACAAGATCACGGGAAGGATGACTAGAGAAGTAGCTAAGCAGACTAACCGCATTCCCAAGGTTCCGGCTTTCCTTGAGGCCACTGGCTCCGGCAGGAAGAGGCTCAAAGATTTTGAAGGAAGTGTGAAAATCCCCTTCGAACCCTCATTGGGCATCTCCACCAATGACTCGATGTTTGGGAGTTTGGCCCTAGCTTTTGAGTGGTCGAAGAACTTCATTACTCATCCAGACCTCATTCACGTCTCCTCGGGTGAGAAGTTGCTCGAATCCGAGATGTTGGGGGCTCATGCCTTGTACCAGGTACATTTTGACTTGCATATATTTTCATTCAAGTATACTTCTTTCAGAATTTTCAAGAAATTTTCACTAGAAGGTCAAAGAAAATCCTTCAGGAGGGCCTGTACTAACCTTTCAGGAGGTCCTGGTCAGCCTTTAGCCCTCCATGTGGCCTATACGACCCTTCTTAGTCTTGGTCGGCCAGGATCATTCTTTCGAGAAGGTCCTGGTCGGTCAAGACTCTATGTGTTGGGGACTCGGCCCTTTTGAGTCTTAGTATCTTAATCCTTATCTTTCGTAGAGTTAGCCTTTTATGACTTCTCTCTTTTTAATTTCTTTTTAGGACAATGCCTACTTCGCAGCCTCCTCTACACAGGGTATCAAGATGAGGAGTGACTACACGGTATTACAGACCTCCATGAACAAGGTGCAGGTATCCTCAAATGAATGAGAGTCCAAGGCACACTAGGAAGAGGGCAAGGTGCTGCCTTAGAGAAAAAAAATGTAAGGTGATGAATAGGAGAAAGATAGAGTGAAGGAAGCTTATGGATATGTATCACATATCCCACGAGTTTACCCATATGATGGATGATCATGACGACCAAATGCGCCCCATGAACATGGCCATAGGATGGCAAAGGGGCGCCAAAGATGTTCAAGCTTGAATGCAGACGTGGTCGATCCAAGCCTTTTCACTTGCCCTTGGGAGGTTCTTGTTATGGACCCATTCGGGCAGGCCTCCGGGTCTGTGCCCGAGACTTCCCGCCAGCGGTCTCAATCTAGTTTAGCCGCGAAGGTTACGGTTTTAAGGGTAAGGCTCTTTCAGGAAGCCCCAACTCTAAAGCGACCCTCTATGAGAAGATCAGGGAGCCGGTTCAGGCGAAGATGGCGAGGAAGAGGAAGATGAGGCCACTCGAGGGGAGGGGAATGACGAAGAGGAGGATTCTTCTTAGGAGTGATCATGATATCCTTGCATGGATTTAGATGCCACATGTGGCTTTATTTTCAAAACTTGTTTATTTGAACTATATTGGTTTGTAACCTATTGGTCCTTCGGGACTTAACTTGTGATCCTTCGAAATCTTTATTTATGCATATCATTTGATTTGATTTCATACTTGTCTTTTATTTTTGGCATTTGGTCTTTCGGTACTTGCATTATTTAGATGCTCGTACTTAAATAAATTGGTAGACAAGATAAAGAAAACAAACTTGCATAAATAGATAATATCTCTGAAAAATAGGTCCAACCCTTACATAAGATGGTTTCCTCGACCTTATTCATATATCTACTACTAAGTGCTAGAAACACGTTACAAATATCCTAAACATAATAAACCTTCATGTTTGAAGCGTGCCAAGTGAGAGGTACTTCATCACCATTCAAGGTCTCCAATTGTACGATCCTCGTCCTAATATCTTCCTGACCTTATAAGGCCCTTCCTAGTTTGGGGCTAGCTTTCCTCTCTCCCTGACTTTTAATGCCTCAATCTTTCTTAAGACTAAAACTCCTTGCTGAAAGAACCTTTCATTTTCCCTTCTGTTATAATAGAGGGAGGTTCTTCATTGATGCTCTACATTCCGGGGGTTGGCCTCATCTCTAACCTCATCAATGAGATTGAGAGCTAGCCTCATGCCTTATTCATTAGTTCCTGGTTCATAAGCTTCGACCCTAGGCGATCCATGGGTGATCTCTAGGAGCACCACAACCTCGGCTCCGTAAGCCAGCATGAATGGGGTAGCATCAGTCGTCACTTTGCTAGTGGTACGATATGCCCATAGCATAGGCGACAACTCATCCACCCTAGGATGCGTAAGATACCAAACAGGCATATCACATTTTCCCAGAAGAATTGGGTAATGTGCTTGGTGGTTATCTTGGCTAGTGCCTTAGCCTCAATCGACTTTGTGAAGTAGTCTATGGGTACCACAATGAACTTCCTTTGTCCCGATGCCACAGGAAATGGACCAAGTATATTCATTCCCTACATTGTAAAAGGGATGGGTGTGATGATGGATGTAAGCCTCTCTGGGGGCTGTCGAACTATCGGAGCGTGCCTCTGGCATCTGTCGTATTTCTTTACATAAGCCTTTGCATCAGCTAACATCGTTGGCCAGTAAAACCCCAATCGAGTTATCTTGTAAGCGAGGGCCCTACACCCAGGTGCTGCCCACAAATCTTCTCATGGGCTTCCTTAACTGCCTCCTCTGCTTGATGAGGTCTCAAGAACTTCAAGTACGGAATAATAAAGGACCTTTTGTACAGAAGGCCTTCAATCAACGAATATCTTAGTGCTCTCACCGATAACTTGCGTGCTTCCTGGGCATCATCGGGGAGCCATCCAGTCTCAAGGTGAGTTTTGATTGGATCTATCCAACAACTTGCCACACAAATCGGTACTATCAAATTTATGACATGTATAGTAAGATGTTAGTCCCAAAGTATCGTAGAAGGGGGGTTAAATATGATACCTACAATCTTTTTCGATTCGTTTCAAGTTCTTCGTTATATATACAGAATCAAAATAGACACGAAACAATTCGAGGAATATATTATTTTATTAATATAAACCTTGAGGTTGTTATAATCTAATCAAACAAATGATTAGCTACAATAAATTCGACAACACAACTTTGTGTTTACAAGCTTAATAAATGAAGTCTTTAATGGAGCTTTCGTAAAAATACTTCTGTTGCTAAAGTAGATAACCAAATGAAAATAATTTCATTTGCTACTTTTGTAGTCTTCAATTCCTTTTGGATAGGTGGCATATTTGTATCCACATAAATCCTTTGAATTGTTGCATCTTTAATCAACAAAAATAACCAAGTAGTTTACTGGAGACCAAAAGGAAAATATATAAGTAAGTATTCCTTACTTGCGACCACAAGGTGACAGTATTGCCTTGGAAATATTTTCCATCTTGTTACTGGCGACCACTAATAGAAGGAAATGACTTAGAACATTTTCATTCCTTTAATTAATTACTTACGACCAGAAGCTTCAGGGTTACTTGTGACCTCTTAGCTCTAGGGTTACTTGGGACCTGTTATACTCTAGGGAGAAGATTTCCTTAGACAAATCATGGCACAACTTCTTACTGGAGACTGCATTAGATATGGGGAGGTTATTGCCTTAGTTTATTTGCTAAGTTATGACCCCCTTGTCCCCTTATGAAGTTCCTTGCGATCCAGGAGGCCTAGTAAGGTATCTTGCCTTAGATTATTTTCTAAGCTGCGACCCCCTTGTCCCCTTATGAAGTTACTTGCGAGCTAGGAGGCCTATTAAGGAATCTTGCCTTAGAAAAATTCTTGTCTCCAATAAGTGTATCAACAATGTTTCTTTTGTATAACTGAATTAAACCCTTTCTGATATGATGATGCTTGCTGCACTGATATGGTTCACAAACAACTAATATGAACTAATTTAATTCAATTTCCTTGACAACTCTGAACTGATACATCATGGTTGATTATTCGTTGCTTCAATCACTGAACCCCTGATCTTTAATACTTTAAATCAAATCATTTCACTGACACTGGAAGTCCTTTGACATCTTATTCTTCATGGAGGCTTGGACATATTAATGAACTTCTTCCCATGACTTGGTTATGGACTTAGAGAATTAATTTCATCTTTTGATTTTGTATTTATCCAGTCTTGATCTTCAGGGTTCCTGTGCTTCACAGTTTAATATTATTTATATGTTTGTGTTTAATGTTGAGTTATAATTCCTCGATTACATATTATGTTTTACAATCTCCCCTTATTTGATTGTTAGAGTTCGACAAGCAAATCCCTATGGATAAATCAACCGGCAATAAGAAAAAGTACAACCTCAACACATATAATGATATTAAATGCATTTTGGATTACATATATAATTACAGATTTCTTAAATTACAAATTACAAAGAAGTGTTCCTCTACCTGAACGTATAATCTATGTCTTCTTTGTTTTTGTCTTCTTCGACTTCTTTCCTTGACTACCTTCTCCTTCTTAAGTGGATTGAGTCTGAACAGACTTTCTCTTGGTAGCTTTCTTTCTGGGATCTGTTCATTTTGTTGAATCTGGAAGAGATGACCTTTTGCTTCTATTCAGAAGGTCATTCAGTCTAGCTTGGACCAAATCACGAGCTTCTATTTCAAGTGCATTAATGGGAGATGGATTATTCAGTTCATTAAGCATCAACTGGAGATATCTGATTTTGGAGCACTTAAGAATAAGTTCAAACAACAGAGTAGAATTATTCTGCCATTACAAAAACTGTTATCCTTTTAGGATGTCCTCGTATTCTCTTAGTATCGTTGATCAATTCTTCTTCCACTCCCTCATGAAGTATCGTTATGATAGGAATCAAAGCAACCTTGTCTGCTTTATATGTGGAAAGTTTGACATCTATCAAGGCTTGTTGTATTGCTTCTGATTCGCCTGCTCTAAAATCATTGATCTTAATCTTTGTCTTATTAATCTAAAAAATTAGATCCCCTTCATTATCAGTGCTGATGATAGGTTCACTATCATTTAGAAGATTAATTTATGCCTCTCCATTTATAAAAATCATCTCATGATAAGCTCTGTTAACCTTCTTTATGTCCCTCTGAGTTCCTGATCATCATGTCATTGAGCCTGTAAGCATATAGAACTTCAGCAGCTTTAAAGTTTGCTTCTGATCTCTTGATTCCTGGTGCCTCCAGTTTTGCTCTTTTGCTCCTGATTGACTTTCCAGGAAAGTGAGTTGTAGAAAACAAATGGATCTTATATGTTAATCAAACATGGTGATGTTCTACATCCTGCCATCTGTAAATACCTTGATCACGAATAGAAAAATGAATGCTTGAGGAGACACATCCATCATCACCTTCTGAAGCTTGTCTCTGAAGTATTCATTCTTATTCGATTTCAACCATGGAATCTTTAATGCAGGGACAAACAGTTCACCAATATTTAGCTTCTTTAGGACACTAGTGGAGATTTTCATTTGTAGTCCATCAATGTGATTACCAGTGATTTTCCACCCATTCTTTAGAATATTCACAGTGGTACTAGTGATTATTCTATTGAACTGATCATAGAAATCATGAATATTGGAATAATCTTCTATGTACTTCTCTACAGTGTTTAGAATATTCCTGTTTCCAGGGTCTAACTTATGATATATTTTAGATTTGTCCATTTTCCTTTTTATCTCATCCCATTCACTTCCTCTCCTGTTTCCCCGAAGATATGATTCTCTTGATTCTCTGGCTTCCCTTCTCTGGATAGCTCTTTGAGCTCTTGCTCTTGATCTTTCTATCTCTCCTTGAATTTCTTTATAAGATTGGTTGAATTTCTCCGACAATCCATAGAACAGACAGTCATCCGAGAAGGCATCTCCATCTTCATATTCCTCATCCTCAGAGATAATTTTTCTCTCCTTCGTCACCACTTCTTCAAATATGGGTTCACACCCCTTAGGAACATCGCTCTCATCTATCTCTCCTTCCTCCAGCTCATACTCTGAGAATAGGGGCTTTGGAGCATATATCTCTGATAGAAGATTCCTCTGAGCTTTAATGACTTGGCTGAGATGATCTTGTTTCGATGTTGATTGCTCCCAGAGTTGTAGAACTCTTCTCAGCAGTTCTTGCTCTAAGTAATACCCTTTCATCAATCCTCTCCACTTCTTCTTCTTTTTCTTCTTGTAGCTCATCTCCAAACCATCATATCCAGAGCCAACTACTTTAAAAGCATCTTGAATTAAATCCACAGTAGCATCTACTTTTTCTTGCTCCACCCATTTCTCCCACTCAGTTGTGTTATCATTCAAAACCGGGGTTGATTGAGCAGGCAAGATCAAGGCAGGGATCTCTAGAATAGATGGTTCTGAAATAGACACTTACTTATTGACTGAGGTCTTTTGCTCAGTACTAGCAAGAGCTATTTCAGAGGAGATATGGATTGAAAATTGCGTGCTAACTAAGATATTTGGCTCAATATTGGCAATTGCCTTTCCCTTCCCTGACTGTGAGAGAGATTGCTCCACGAATTCTCGTAAGCTGGCAAATGATGCTTGTTGAAGTTCAAGTTGTTCGGAAAGACGTGCAATCTGGTGATCCCTGATAGACAGTTCATTCTTGAGATATTGATCCTTTAGAGCCAGTTGTTCTTTGAGATAGCTATCTTTGAATGCTAACTGCTCTTCAAGATAAGATTTTGTTACACACTGTGACATGTCTATAGGTGAGTTTAGGAGGTAGGTGTCTCACGGGCTTCTCGCAGCACTTTGTCACTCGGTTTAGGGATTGGTATTTCACTTATCCTCACGGATACACTCCTCTCATAGCTCCGAGATCCAGAAGATGTACCTGCAAGAAACACCGGAACCATCCTTAAGGAGGTCAGTAGTAGTGTAATGGGAGTTCGCGATTCTGGATCCTTGTTCAAGATAAGTTGCATGTCATCATGAGACGACTGGTCCAGAGTTGGAATCTCTGGGAGGATCACTGAGGTCACACTACACCATAAAATGGCTATGGCAACCACAAAAATTTATTGCCTTATGAGCTATTTATGTTGCAGTAGAATTTATAGCAACAAATATGAAAAATTTTGGTATTGCATCCGGTGGTGATGCAATAGAGGTCCTATTGCAACATTTTAAGGCATGTACAGCAACAACAAAATATTATTACAATAAACCAAATATAGAAACAAAATATATTGTACAGCAACGCAGTTAAATTATTGCAATAGCTATTTTTATCATCTAAATAACCACTTAACGCAACAATAATTGATCCAATTGCAATGAAATTTAAGGTCAAATTTGACAAATATTGCAACAATTTTGAATATTTTTGGATTCAATGCAACAGTATTTTAAAAAAAATTGTAGGATCATATTAAAAATAGAGCAATCCATGAATTTTGTATGCCACAAAACCAATTATCAATGTCATTTATAACCATTAATGACTATTCAAACGCTCCTGTCATTCCAACATTATTATACAAACAATTCAAAATATAAGTCAATACAAAATGGCAAATAGCCACACCAAATTAACTAATGAACGAAACTAATAGTAATCTTCTTTTAGCTTCTTCGCTGCAAAATATCATTCTTCTGCCGAACTATTCTATTAACATGCCAAATTCATCCGGAGATATCATGTGCAGAAAGGTATGCAAGTTGCTCTGTCTCCTAGTTAAACTTAGCAGCATCAATTTTATGGCGGGGAACATATCCTACAAATACAAACACACAAAATATCTCATGTCTTAACTGAATAATTTAGTAACAATCTAACAAATATTATACATTACTAAAAGCCTGATACTGTACATTACCAAAAGCCTGAGATAAACTATTGAGTCGATACTACTAGATATAGCAGAGTATGACAATACTTATTGCAATACAAGCAGAAACAAAGACCTAATAATTCAGACTAGTTTAACAACTTATCCGGCTATGAGCAAACCTGAATTTCAATAATTCCATGTAAATTTACGTTTAACGCAGACCCTTTCATGTGTAACGTAGTGGTTAGAAAGTTTTGTTCTTGCCAAGAATGAAGGACAATTGGGAATCGTCTTCATCATCGTCATGTAACAACAACAAACTACACACCACAACAGCAAGTTTTGACATTTATGTATTTACCATCATTCAAAATAAATAAAAAAGAGGGTACCTCAACCTTTTTTTTCTTTTCCGCTTCCTCAAAATCTGCTTCTCATCCTACAAAATCAGCGTACAAAACAAATCATTAAGAACCTATATCACACAGTACATCAGCATAAGATTAGCAGAAACTATCATACATCTTGGTACTTCCCTCATGTTTCTTCAGCCACACTCTTAGCGTAATCTGGAACGTCAAAGATAAAGACATTCGGTTCCAGTTTTACTTGTTAAAGACATTATCAAAGTTAGGGGTGTCCACTCACCATCTTTCTCATAAAAAACACCAACATAAAAAAAAAACCTTATTAGTGACAAGTCAAGAGTTAAAAAAAGCTTTTAGTTTGGCTCAAAGGATTATAATCGAAAGCATCACCAGCCTTCACAAAACGTCCTTTCACACACTTTCTTACACCAGCTCTTGCTTTTCGTGTTGTATACCTTACTCTCTTTTCAAATCTACAATTATAATGTTAAAAAAACTAATAAGAAGAGTTTGTTGAAGTTAAGAAATACAGAAATAGAAGAATTAGATTACGGAGTAACAATTATACAAGTAAAAGAACTTGATGCTTGATCTGATCACTAAAAAGTCTCTTTGATACTCATACCTACTGTTACGTCAGCATCTCATAGGACTGCATGTTAAAAATAGTGCCATACATGAAATTCGTTTTATCTTGCAGAAGTCAGTTAAAACAATGGTTTAGCTCTTCATATTGGAAAAATTACAGTATCTTACTTGCGCGTCTTCTTTTTATCCTTGTAACGCTGGACAGCACTGCTCCTTCTATTTGAAGCCAAGGAACTTTCAGGAGTACACCAAGGTGGTGGCTCTCCCATAACGAGCATTGGAGAGGCTCCACAATCTTGATATTCACCAGTGTTGTTGTCTCCTGTGAGACCTGAAAATGAGAGATTGGAGGTTTGCCTTGCAAAGCAAGCATTTGGTTATGTCTTACAGCTCATCATGGAATCAGTAGACTCAACATTGTTGCCTGTAGGCTTTAGTATATTTTCCAGTCCAATCAATGACCCCTAGAGGAGAAAATGATTAAGAAAATATACGCATATCTTTATTGAAGTGAAACAGAAGTCTAAATACATCTATGACTGACAACGAATGTGCCGGAAGCTTTTAAATCTTTCTTGACTTGAACAGCTAAATACCATTTACTACACCACTTTATACAAAAACCGGAAAATACAGCTTCAAGATTTTGAAAACCTATTACCCAATCTAAATAGGTAAAGCTGGATATGGATCACAAAACAAGAAATTTGACATATGATATAACGACTCGTGTATTTTTGAGTTATTTTAATATGTAATTATTATGGGAATTTTTAAATAAAATATATGTGTTGGTTTTGACCGCTATGTGTTGTTTGATTATTATCCATATGTGATTTATAGTGTACCGGGTTGTCCGCGTGATTAATTATGGGATCGTATTGAATTGTTTTCACTTTCAAAAGTGGATTATTGCAAATTTATTTGCATAAATACTGGAACTATCTTTAAAATTATTTTATGTTTTTATAATGACAATATTTATTTTTGGGATTTTATAAAATTGAAAAATCAATATTTCATCAATTATTTAACCCTGTATGATTTTCTGATTGTATTTATTTGTAAAATCTATATTTAATTGAGGAAATATTTAAAAAAATTATGAAACTTATATTTATTTAAGTTTAGAATACTCCGAGAATTTTAAAATTATTTTGGAAATTTTCGGGATTAATTTTACCCGCGCGTTATTTCGTTTATTTGTTAAAAACAGGTATAAAGTGCATTTTAAAATTATTTTAAAATTTCGAAATTTACGTTTTTATTGACTTGGGGATATTTGTAATATTTTAAAACTATTTTTGTAATTTTTGGAGATTATTTTATTCCCACCTCGGTCAGTTAATTTCGACTTTCGGGGCAAATCGGGCCCTTAAATCATCGTATATATCCCAAATGTAACGTGTCTGGTTTTCAGTTAATATGCTGCCAGGTGTTACAATTTCAGAGAAGAGAGAAAATAAAAAAAAAAATAACAGGGGGCTTCCCCCTTTCTCTTTGATTCACTCGGCTTCTGTTGTCTCTCTCGACAACATCTCTCGTCTCTCTCTCAGTTATCTCTCTTTCTTCCATTTTGTTGTTCCTTTCTTCCTCGGCTTCGCTGCAGTCACCGTCCTTTCTTCCTTCCTGCTTTTCCGGCCACCGTTGTTATCTCCGGTTGGTTCGATTCCTGTTCTTCAGTTTCGTTTTTGTCTATTGCATACATATATCTGGGTATATATGTTAGTGTGTGGAGTGTGTAATATGGTGGGTGTGGTTGTGCTGTATGCGGTTTCTTGTTTCTCCGGGTTGTTTCCCGGCTGTTCCTGCGTTTCCGATTTGTTGTTGTGATGTTTTGCGCGTCACGCGCGTGTTTCCCTGTCCATTTTGGAATTTTAATTATTTTATCTAATTTTCTGCAGGAATTTTTAATGATTGATTTCGTGAAATAAATAATAATTTCGTGCGGGGAAGTATTAAAAATAATCGGTGAAATTCGTTATTGGAAACCCTATTCGGGTACCTCCGAATTTTACCGCCGTCGACGATGAGCCTCGGCGAGTCGACGGTGGACAGTGATGATCCAATTCTGAGTCCTAATATGAATAAAAATAAAAAATGCGAATAAGAGTAATAGTTAAATAATATCGGTGATTGGGATTCGTGCATTTGGATTGTGATTTGGGTTGTCATTGTAATTGTTGTGAATTGATTTGACGTCGATATTGTGTTCGACGGGTAGTCCAATAAACAAAAGAGACGCTGCCCGATTTCCGGAAAATTCACCTACGAAAATACGGAAGCGTATCTGACCATTATCGGGACGTCGAATGGTTATACAGATATATATGTGTTTTATATGGAACTCGATTGCACGATGTGATGAAATAATTTGCTAAAATACATAACCCTGATTTTGTAAAATTACAAGTATACGTAATTTCGTAAAGCGAACACCAAACCGATTTCTCGAGAATATGAACCCTGACTGTTGGGTGTGTTGTTATATTATAATAATCCATATAATTACGAGTCGGGTTTGAATATCGTTGAATAAAAATTAGTATTGAGGATATGTCAAGCATACCTAGACGTCTAACGTAGGGTATTTCGACCCTGTAGGTTATAGTCGGGAACCTGAAATGGATGATGAACTAAAGATAACATAGTGGTCAGTCGACGAGCTCAGTAGAGTTTCAACAGGAAGACCTGGGTGTCGAGGTCGAATCCAGAATGACATAGTGGTTAGACGTAAAAGCCTAAGCGGCAGAGTTGGTCCAGAATTGATCAGTAATAGTTGTAAAGCCTTATAAGGCAAGTATTTCTGAACTTTGCCTTAAGATATATATTACCAATGTTTTCGAACTGTTTCATAACATGTCGCTATTATTCAAAATAACTCCTGTTTTATATTGCAAGTGCTTTAAACTATTAAACCTTGAACCCTGATTTTTCTTGGTCTTGAGCCATAAGCCTTATTCCTTGTAAACCATCCTTTGTTGATCATCAGATATCAAATCACACCAATATGATACTACTCCCCAAAGGTATAACTACCAAACACCAAACATTGAAACAAAATTGTTTGAAAACACAGAAACTTTTATACTACAACCATTCTTTATAACCTCAGAGAACCATATCCTGAAAAATCATTACTGATCAAATACCTGATCATTTTACAAACCGGAAAAATCATTTCTTATACATAACCTGATATACCCTTGTGATATCCATGAGTTCCTTACGTTTTTATACAAATGTTTAATCATTATTGATTATGATCTTATTTTATTGAATCATATTGTTATCATATTGAACTACTTTAGGATTGGATAGTTTTGATATATGTGGACCAGATTCGTGGTCAGATCATACCAATGGTCAAGTTAGGCCAATGTGTGCCTTGGATCCAGTAATTAGAGTAGTGCTGTGTGCTTGCTCGGGGTTAGTGCGTGACTGATCAGCAGCCTAACCTTGGTTTTTAAAACTTAAAACGAATATCCAATTCTAATGATTAGTAAAAAAAAAAAACTTGATTCCTTTGAATCCTTTCATTTGATCATTGTTTAACTTCAGTTATCGTTATCGTGACTTGCTGAGCTAGTTAGCTCACCCTTGCGATTCTTTTATATATTTTACAGTTGAAAAGAATATGGATGATAGTGAAGTCCCTCAGTCCAAAGTGCGGGCTAAGGTTCCAGTTGAGTTGGATCGAGCTAGCAGAAGTTTCATGCGATAAAGAGATAGTCAGATTGTAAGAATCATTTTATTATCAAATATAAATTAAATTAGTTGGGATTTGGTACGATGTAATAACTAAGGTTGTGGCTTGTTTTCAAACTTTAACCTGTTGCGATCCGTGGTTTTGTGAAGCAGGGTCATTATAAATAATATTTCTTATACAAGTTGATATATTGTGTTTGTGTTGTGGACCCCAAACTTCTGACCCGGGTTTGGAGGGCTCCACAGGTTGGTATCAGAGCTACAAGTTATAAGTCACTGAAACAAGCCTAGATTGTCGGGATTGGGTAGAGGGTTAGGATTAAGAATAGGAAGTAGAAAGATAAGACGTTGTGAGATTGAGTGCGATGGTATAGTAGGTCTCCGGCATGGTTCGTGTTATGATTCGGGATTCTCAGCTTGCGACGTGATTTCCAGACAACGGCAATGGCAGATCCTGATTTCCCAATGTCATTCGATCGTTTGGAGCTTTCCGTTCGAGGATCGTCATTTTCTCTCAGATTTGATTTGCACCTTGTTCCTCCACTAGTATTAATGGCATTACCTTCTGTTATAATGGTTGCACTTCTTCAAGCTATTCTATGCTACTTTTCCACCTCTTGATATGAGATTACCTATTCAAGAACCTCCATCTGATTATTCTTGTTTCCCTGGACATTCGACTGTGAGTGTATCTCTTTAGTTTACCCTACATCCTGTTCTATACCCCCAGTTTAAAACTTGTCCTATGAAGCGATTGTACCTACGAGGATGGATTCAAGAGCTACAGTAAATGGTGAGCGTTTGAGTTATAAATAGAGGTGAGACGAAGTTCAGAGAGGAGATTTAAGTGTTTCAGAGGATAGGTGTTGTTAGGTTAAAAGAAGCCCTTAGTGACTAAGCCACCCGTGAATAAGTATGGGATGAACCAGGTGAATTTTGAAAAGAGTTAGAGAGAAAGGTATAAATCTAAAATCCTTGGTGGAATTAAATGATGGTGCTATGATAAATGCGATATGTAAAGTAGTGATGTGATGTGATATGGACAAACTTTGTTCTATGAAATAGACTTGTTGACTATTGGATAGCCTGTTCTACTTAACTATTGTAACAATAATGTACGGGAGCCTTGATGTGAAGCTACGAATAAGATAATCTACGACAACAATTGAAGTTTCGTCGATTAAGGAAGGTAAGTGGACTCGATAAAGGAGAAAAGTTAGATCGAAGTGAACGGACCTTTATGTGATTGCTTCTTTAAATTGGTACCTTGTTATAGGTCGGAAGGACAACAACCAACTCATATAGTAAGGGCAACCAGATTTGTGATTTTCAAAATTTTTAACAAGTTTTCGAAAAAGATTTTTCCTTACAAAATTTCTAAAAGTCTTTTTGAATAAAATAAGTTTTAAACCTTGGTTGTCAAGTTACTAATTGAGTTTCTTGTTTGTTAAAAGACCCGGATTACCTAGAAGGATGTTGTTTCAGACTCAGTATTATTAATTCGGAGAACGAGATAATCTGCGATTATGAAGAAGTTAATTATTTCTAACAGCAAGGTGCAAGTATTATCTGATAAGATTAACAACAGAACCAGCGTACGGAGTAACTATTCATCCAATTACTGGGATTATCAGAGTTTGAAGAATTCATTGATTTAACGGAAGCCTGAGCATGACCGAAGAAGATTTGGAAGATTTCCAGACTTTTCTAAAAGAAGAATATTACTAATAAAAAGATCGCTATGTTGAATGATTCATGGTTATTCCAAATTAAAAAGAGGAAACTCAAGGTTATCTGATGAGAACGCCATTATGATCGAATTGTTAAAGTATTATACGTGTAAGTGCGACGTTACAAACGCAAGACTTAACAAGTAAGAATCTACCATAATGCTTAGTTGCGAAGGCATTTTAGTATACTTCTAAAATTGTTATACGACACAGTTGGGATATGATCGATCAAACTCGAAAGATGAATACAAGTGAAATATGGATGGTGACCAACGGTATTATTCTCGTCCTCAATATTACAGCGTATATTCCTTTTTAATTCCTAAAAATGTATGAACTTCTTTTCTTAATTCTTTATGATGATATCAAAAAGAAAGATATTCCATTCCTTTCAAATTTATTGGCTTCCCTCAAATTTTGCTTTCTGATTGGGACAAATAGTGTTATGGTGAGACACTTTGTCAGAATGACAAAGAGTCGGGTGGGACGCCACCTAATCATGTGCTATATGCCATATGGTATGAAAGACTGACCATCTTAAGTACCAATGTGGTTGTCTCATTTATATTCAAATCCTTATTTCTTCTTTCTTTTCAACTCTAATTTTGTTGGGCTTTGAATTCTTCTAGTCATTTCGTTGTACTGTCGTTCTATGCAAGAGGTTTTCAAACAGAAATCAATGAATTATGGACCAAGCGGGCAAAGTTCCATCTACTTCTCACGCATGGAAAGCAAACAAAGGTATATGACGAAAATTGCAAATCACTAGCCCAGTCAGAGATGCACTAAGAGTCAAGGGAATCTACTCCAATAAGGAATATGTTTTCAAGAACTAGAATACGCGATTTTCCGGTGAAATATGTTGTACAGAATACAGACGTGGTGATATGGATAATCAAGGTGAATACTTTATGCGTTAAAGCATTAAAAGATGTGAGAGAAACTTAATTGTTTATCTCTCAAGGTTTTGTTGATAAGATTAGGATCAAAGGATTAACAAGTTAAGAATATGAAAGTGTTGAATCGGGGAGTACCAATGGTGAAATTGAGATTCCTGGCAATAAGTTGTGAAGAATTGATATCATGGAAGATAAGAGGATTTGATATTATTCTAAGGAATGGATTAACTATTAAAGTCTGATGTCCAGACAGACCGTCGCGATGAAAATATAATTCCGAGGACGCCAAATGAGAAGGTGATGAGGTTCAGAAGATGAAAGAAGGAAAAGAATTTGTTAATAATGATTACGGTGATCAAGATATGAGCATTATGGTGATTATGGAATACATAAAAGTCGGAAGCAAACAAAGTATGAATATTTTATAGTAATTAAGGAGTTTTAAGATATGTTTTGGATGAATAATCAATATTTCCTTCGGATATAAAAATTTGGGTTTGTGACTGACTTAGCACCTGAAATGAAGCCAGTGTCCAAGGCCCCGCACAGAATGGCGCCAGTTAAAATAAAGGACTTAGCAAAGTAAATGCAAGAAATGCTAGAAGAAGAAGCGATTAGACCTAGTGTACCCCATAAGGTGCACCGATATTAAATGTTAATAAAAAAATGGAAGTATGTGATTATGCGTCGACTAGCGAGAGCTCAACAAGTCTACTATCAAAAGAAAGTACCTGTTACCTCGACCCAATGATTTGTTTGATCAAACGAAAGAAGCAAAGTACTTTTATGAGATTGATTTAAGACTTGGTATGTCACCAACTGAAGATTAAACCTATGGACATATCAAAGATAATTTTCAGAACTAAGTACTATTCTCGTATCGTCAATTGGATTAACCAATATACCAGTAATATTTGAACTGGAAGGACAGAACCTTTAAGGAATATTCGGGTAAGCTATAGTTGTGATACTTAAAGTCAACGGAGTATCATGCAAAGCACTTAATGATGACTGGGAAGTTGGAGAAGGAAGAAGTTGTATGAAATATAGTTCTTTGCATAAATAGTCAATTTAGAGAAGATCAAAAGAGATTTAACAGAAGTTAAAATTACTATGAATGAAAAGAGATCAGAAACACCAACAAAAGTAAGAAGTTCTATCATGGGCCGGTTACTATCGGAAATTTGTGCAAGATTTCTTGAAAGTTGCAATATCTTGAACGAAGCTAACCAGGAAAAGCAAGAAGTTTTGTGAAATGGAGAAGGATGAAGGGAAAGTTTTGCGGAGTTAAATGAAAGAATGCTTTTAGCACCTGTTTTATTAATTTAAAAGTATCAAGGAGGTTTGGTAGTTTATAGTGATGTTTCTCATAAGGGAATAGGATGTGTGTTGATGCAGCACAATAACGTTATTGTATATGCACCCAGACAACCGAAACCTTATGAGCAGAAGTATCCTACTCACTATCAGGACTAGCAGTAATCATATTTGCTTTGAATGATTGAGAAACATGATATGTAAGGAGAAAGGTGTAAGATTTATACGGACCATAAGAGTTTAAAGTAAGTATTCCCGCAAAAAAAAACAAATGTAGTGGCAAGTGATAAACAAAAAGGATAAAACGAACATAGAGACTACATCAGAAGGATTAACTATAGAATTCTCGAAATTGGAATTGGAAGCTAAAATTCATAATCCAAAAGGAAGAGAGTTGGATAGTATGACCTTTCAGTTGAAGTTGTGAAGGGAAAGATAAAATGTCAAGAGAAGATAATGGATCACGATGTTAGAGAAAGGAAATTTATGCGCCCAGGAGGACGAACACGATATCTCTAGATTTTCTTCCAGCACTTGGATGCTACAAATAGAAGAATTAAGAAATAAGATTCCACATGGAATTCACAATATTAAGTATTTAATTATTGAAAAGACGACAAGATATATGGAAATTTAAAAAAAATAGTGATAACCAAGTATAAGAAGGAAATTTCAAGATAGATCAGGAGGTGTTGGACATGCCAAAGAATTAAAGCGAAGTATTGGAGGCCTAATGGATAAGGCAGACCCAGGGAATGGTTTTACAAGAAGTGAATCGTGAAAGGTACCGGTGATGTTCATGGAGAAAAAGAATGAAATTATAAGAGTATGTACTGGTTATCGGGAGTTTAATAAAATAATGAATATGGAGAAGTGAGACTTTATAAAGAATTGATTACCTATAAGTGTGTTATATCTCGGGGATTAATTTAAGATCCGACCTGAAAACATATCGGAGATTACGATTGAAGTAAGTTAAGAGCATATCAAGCTTTGATGATATTATGTGAAATGACAAGTGTATCAAGTGGCTATAAGAAATTAAGGAATGTGGTATATAAGGAGTATTTGGGTAAGTAAACTGTATTTATTGATAACATCCTCGGCTACTCAAGGAATAAGAGAGTCTGAATTAATCCATTAACAACTACTTAAGCAAAGCCGTATGATAACAGATACAGAAAGAAGGGATTGGGTGTAGTTAAGACTACCAAGGAATTAATAAACGAATTGGAAAGAGTGAAATCTGAAGTTCAAATACCTGAAGGTGATAATATGTGAATATATGAAATTACTTTTCAGCCTTAACTGATGAAAAAGAGTAAAAGATGTTTAAATGCTTGGAAACCAAGTTGAAAACGAGCACCGCCTATTATCCTTAAGCGGAGAATCCAAGTACGAAAATAATTCAGGAAATGTAAGATATGTTGAGAGGTTGAGTTTTAAGGAGACACTGGAATGATCATTTATCAGCGATGTCAGCTTTAGAATGCTATTTTATTAAGCTTCATGTGAACGCAAGTGTAGGTCCCCATTCTTATTGAGACAAAGTAGGAGGAAGAAAGTTGTCAAATTTTAAGTTAGATCAGCACACCAAGAGCGTAATGATATTGATTGAAGCAGCTCGGGGTAGACAAAGAAAGAAGGCAAAATTATATTGAGGAAGAATATGAATATAGAAATAAGACCAGTAGTGTTAGTAAAAGTGTCGTCTTATAAGAAATTGGATGAGTCTAAGTAGAAGGGACAGGATAGTCCTAAAATTAGTAAACCATTCGAGGTATTGATAAATATAGATAAAGTTGTTCATAAATGATATGACCGTCACACCCGTGAGTACATATAATGTATTGCCTTTCAATGTTAAAGTGATAAGTATTGAGTTTAAATTAAGTAATTGATCAAGAGCCAATGAAGCTCTTATCTAAACTTCTGCATATAGTGATCAATCTAAATTCTTGATCGTCAAAGGAAAGTCCTTGGAAATGAGTGCATACCTATTGTGAGTACTTTTGAACCCTCGAATAGAAGGGTCTACTTAGAAATTTGAGTCAGATATGCTTGACAAATATCCTCACTTAATTAGTTAGACCAGATTCTGAGGACATAATACTTTTAAGGGGGAAAGGATATAACGACTCGTGTATTTTTGAGTTATTTAAATATGAGATTATTATGGGAATTTTTAAATAAAATATGTGTGTTGGTTTTGACCGCTATGTGTTGTTTGATTATTATCCATATGTGATTTATAGTGTACCGGGTTGTCCGCGTGATTAATTATGGGATCGTATTGAATTGTTTTTACTTTCAAAAGTGGATTATTGTAAATTTATTTGCATAAATACTGGAACTATCTTTAAAATTATTTTTATGTTTTTATAATGACAATATTTATTTTTGGGATTTTATAAAATTAAAAAATCAATATTTCATCAATTATTTAACCCTGTATGATTTTCTGATTGTATTTATTTATAAAATCTATATTTAATTCAGAAAATCTTTAAAAAAATTATGAAACTTATATTTATTTAAGTTTAGAATACTCCGAGAATTTTAAAATTATTTTGAAAATTTTCGGGATTAATTTTACCCGCACGTTATTTCGTTTATTTGTTAAAAAAGGGTATAAAGGGCATTTTAAAAATTATTTTAAAATTTCGAAATTTACGTTTTTATTGATTTGGGGATATTTGTAATATTTTAAAACTATTTTTGTAATTTTTGGAGATTATTTTATTCCCACCTCGGTCAGTTAATTTCGACTTTCAGGGCAAATCGGGCCTTTGAATCTTCGTATAGATCCCAAATGCAACCTGTCTGGTTTTCAGTTAATATGCTGCCAGGTGTTACAATTTCAGAGAAGAGAGAAAATAAAAAAATATATATAAATAACAGGGGGCTTCCCCCTTTCTCTTTGATTCACTCGGCTTCTGTTGTCTCTCTCGAAAACATCTCTCGTCTCTCTCTCAGTTATCTCTCTTTCTTCCCTTTTGTTGTTCCTTTCTTCCTCGGCTTCGCTGCAGTCACCGTCCTTTCTTCCTTCCTGCTTTTCCGGCCACCGTTGTTATCTCCGGTTGGTTAGATTCCTGTTCTTCAGTTTCGTTTTTGTCTATTGCATACATATATCTGCGTATATATGTTAGTGTGTGTGAGTGTGTAATATAGTGGGTGTGGTTGTGCTGTATGCGGTTTCTTGTTTCTCCGGGTTGTTTCCCGGCTGTTCCTGCGTTTCCGATTTGTTGTTGTGATGTTGTGCGCTTCACGCGCGTGTTTCCCTGTCCATTTTGGAATTTTAATTATTTTATTTAATTTTCTGTAGGAATTTTTAATGATTGATTTCGTGAAATAAATAATAATTTCGTGCGGGAAAGTATTAAAAATAATCGGTGAAATTCGTGATTGGAAACCCGATTCGGGTACCTCCGAATTTTACCGCCGACGACGATGAGCATCGGCGAGTCGACGGTGGACAGTGATGATCCAATTCTGAGTCCTAATATGAATACAAATATAAAATGCGAATAAGAGTAATAGTTAAATAATATCGGTGATTGGGATTCGTGCATTTGGATTGTGATTTGGGTTGTCATTGTAATTGTTGTGAATTTATTTGACATCGATATTGTGTTCGACGGGTAGTCCGATAAACAAAAGAGACGCTGCCCGATTTCCGGAAAATTCACCTACGAAAATACGGAAGCGTATCTGACGATTATCGGGACGTCGAATGGTTATATAGATATATATGTGTTTTATATGGAACTCGATTGCACGATGTGATGAAATAATTTGCTAAAATACATAACCCTGATTTTGTAAAATTACAAGTTTACGTAATTTCGGAAAGCGAACACCAAACCGATTTCTCGAGAATATAAACCCTGACTGTTGAGTGTGTTGTTATATTATAATAATCCATATAATTACGAGTCGGGTTTGAATATCGTTGAATAAAAATTAGTATTGAGGATATGTCAAGCATACCTAGACGTCTAACGTAGGGTATTTCGACCCTGTAGGTTATAGTCGGGAACCTGAAATGGACGATGGACTAAAGATAACATAGTGGTCAGTCGACGAGCTCAGTAGAGTTTCAACAGGAAGACCTGGGTGTCGAGGTCGAATCCAGAATGACATAGTGGTTGGACGTAAAAGCCTAAGCGGCAGAGTTGGTCCAGAATTGATCAGTAATAGTTGTAAAGCCTTATAAGGCAAGTATTTCTGAACTTTGCCTTAAGATATATATATATATATTACCAATGTTTTCGAACTGTTTCATAACATGTTGCTATTATTCAAAATAACTCCTGTTTTATATTGCAAGTGCTTTAAACTATTAAACCTTGAACCCTGATTTTTCTTGGTCTTGAGCCATAAGCCTTATTCCTTGTAAACCATCCTTTGTTGATCATCAGATATCAAATCACACCAATATGATACTACTCCCCAAAGGTATAACTACCAAACACCAAACATTGAAACAAAATTGTTTGAAAACACAGAAAATTTTATACTGCAACCATTCTTTATAACCTCAGAGAACCATATCCTGAAAAATCATTACTGATCAAATACCTGATCATTTTACAAACCGGAAAAATCGTTTCTTATACATAACCTGATATACCCTTGTGATATACATGAGTTCCTTACGTTTTTATGCAAATGTTTAATCATTATTGATTATGATCTTATTTTATTGAATCATATTGTTATCATATTGAACTGCTTTAGGATTGGATAGTTTTGATATATGTGGACCAGATTCGTGGTCAGACCATACCAATGGTCAAGTTAGGCCAATGTGTGCCTTGGATCCAGTAATTAGAGTAGTGTTGTGTGCTTGCTCGGGGTTAGTGCGTGACTGATCAGCAGCCTAACCTTGGTTTTTAAAACTTAAAACGAATATCCAATTCTAATGATTAGTAAAAAAAAAGAAACTTGATTCCTTTGAATCCTCTCATTTGATCATTGTTTAACTTCAGTTATCGTTATCGTGACTTGCTGAGCTAGTTAGCTCACCCTTGCGATTCTTTTATATATTTTACAGTTGAAAAGAATATGGATGATAGTAAAGTCCCTCAGTCCAAAGTGCGGGCTAAGGTTCCAGTTGAGTTGGATCGAGCTAGCAGAAGTTTCATGCGGTAAAGAGATAGCCAGATTGTAAGAATGATTTTATTATCAAATGTAAGTTAAATTAGTTGGGATTTGGTACGATGTAATAACTAAGGTTGTGGCTTGTTTTCAAACTTTAACCTGTTGCGATCCGTGGTTTTGTGAAGCAGGGTCATTATAAATAATATTTCTTATACAGGTTGATATATTGTGTTTGTGTTGTGGACCCCAAACTTCTGACCCGGGTTTGGAGGGCTCCACATATGACCCTTGCATTCTTTAGCACAAAGACAAAAAAAATTAACAGGAAGGTATTAGAAGAGGAGTTAAAAACAGAACCTCGGCTAAAATCTATAAAGTTGCAAAGCCTAAAATCTCAAGAAGACCATTATAAATGTAATTATTTTATTAACTAAGTTTCGATTAAATAATAAGTTATCTCATAAAATCCTGAATTATATAGAACCCCCAAATTTAAGAAACTCAGTACAAAGAAAACATAAAGGCATACGAAGCTCATATTATCCCCAATTATATATAATAATGAATAATTCAAACATAAGAACAAAGCACTGCTCAAACTCACACTATATTAAACATAAATAATTAAAATCAAAAATAAAAAAACAATATTTATAAACTGTAAAATAGTAATTTAAGAACAAGAAAGAAGATTTTAACATATACAAGTGAACTAATTAAGATTTATCAATTGTTATTTGAACAAAGAAGAGCATGTATACTCGATTAAAGAACATGAACAATCGATTTGGGGGAAAAGGGAAAAAAGGATTAAGGGTCGATGTTTTACCTTTTTGCTGCTCAAATCTTGTTCTTGAATCTTCCAATTATTAGACTCTCTCTTTCTCCTGCATCTGTCGTGTCCTGGGTATGAGTGTGGTAGTATATGGGGGTGTGGTAGTCGTGTGTTTTATTTCTTGTTTTTTCTTTTTTATTTTTTATTAGCCCGGAAAAATTGTTCAGTCAAATTATTTGAAAGCCCACCAACATTTTGGGCCCAAAATTTGGTCATACTGCAACGCCTTAAAAAATTTATTGCAATAGAGTACTAGTTTTTAACATTTTCCATTTTTTACACTGCATTTGCAACGCTTTTAAAAGTCCTTGCAATATATGTAATTTATTCTCTCATTTGCAACATTTTTTGATAAGTTATTAAAAATGCGGTTGCCATAGCCAATCTATGGTGTAGTGTCATCATATCTGGAATTTGTTCCCCGACTTTCTCTAGTGTCGATGAAGACACTTTCCCCTTAGGCTCACCAGTTGAATCTGGTTCATCGCCACTGGGTTGCCGATCCGCACCTATGTCAGATCCCCTATCCGGAGATGCATCCAGGTTTATTATTCATGGGGAGGTAAGTCTGTGCTAGATGTGGCAACAACTACAACACTCTCTCCTAACACCTATGAAGGTAGTTGATCCATTGAAGGACCTTGAACATGATATTCTAACCATAATATGGTTGAATGCCATGTTACCGTCAATTCATCCTCACAAAATAATGCTCTTCTAATCAACTCATTTAAAGCTTCAAGAGCTTGAATATTGGAAAGTGTGTTTGACTCAATACAGGATGTTGTGGCCGATGGGCGAATTTTAATAGACCCACCTTGTTGAGAAGATGAATCCAGTAACGTTTATGTACCTTTTCAGCCATTGTATCCTTTTGGGAAGATACATAAGAGGTTACAGTTGTTTCAGTGGGGATACTGTTTTGTTTCGTTGGAGACATAACTGTGGGTAAACTCAAAGTACCTTCCTTATTTGCTGCATCGAGTGCAGTTTCTCCCTCTATACTTATAGGATCCTTATACTCCAGGAATGGGGCTAAGAGAGTTTGGTTGTGTTTATTGGCTCTTGAGGGTGGTTATGAATTTCCGGGAAAACAAACTCACCGCCTCTTGTAACTATTTGCTCTTGGGCAAGTTGTGTGTGAAAGCCACCAAGATGAAATGAATCAATATCAACTAAACCATCATAAGTAGTACTCATAGAATATTCATTCATACATGTGAAGTCTGGCCTATAAACATTTATATCTGATTGTGTGGGCTCAGCTTCTTCTTGTTGTTCAGCAGCTTCAGGTTGAAGAACCTCTTCTGGCTATTCAGCAATAACAGAGTATTTGGTCAACATCCATAGGTTGAGCCTCAGGGTTAGGCTGTGGATCAATTTCATTTTCAGCTTCAGCTTCTACAAAATTTTCATTTCCAGCATCAGGATCTTGATCTTCTTCAGTCTCAGAGACAGGTTCTAGAGTAATGGAAGCAAAGTACTCTTGCATGAAGTCCGTCAAATGAATGGGGTTGTTGCTGGCACAAGGAGTTTGTCTTAACAGCTTACCCACCATTTTTGAGGACAAGAATTGTGAATCTTCCAAATTGTCACTTTGAACCAGGGCTTTCTGATCTTCTGTGAGCTTACCATTAAGAATAATCTGGAGAAACCTGACATACAAGATGTGATCATGTTTATGAGCTTGGTTTTCCAAGATCTCTGCCATGAACAGACGTTCAAAGTTGATTCGAAGATTATTAGGGATAGCTACTCCAACTTCCTGATTGAACTGTGTTAGCCCATGAAATCTACCCGTTTTGGGAGCCAAAAAATATGACAAAATGTTAAAGAACAAGTGCTAAAGTTTGGGAAGATGTCTTTTGTTGAAGTGCTTTGGAAATGTGTCATTGGGCTTGGTGCTCTTGATGGCTTTGGAGAATCTATATGGTTCCCATTTATGTGGTAATTTATCAAAATTATCCCGAGGAAGATGAAGATATTCATTGAAATTATCCTCAGTGATTTGAATTATTTCATCACCAATGAAGAAAGAAAAAACTAGCTTCCAATCATCTAATGTATCTTCAGATGTACTACGTATGTATCTGAGGAGCTCAACATTCAATTGGACATTAGTAACTAAAGCATAGTGCACAATCGAGTGCTCGTTTAAAAAACGAATCCATTTTTCAAAATAACCTATTTTAACTGGATTACATTTTATAACCGAGACATAATTTATTTTTAGTATCTTAATATTATCCGCCATTTTAATTAAAAAATGATAATAAAATTTTGATCGTAAAATAAATTAATCGTGCACTTAAATTACAACTCAATACTAAATGCGACACACACAAATTTATGCGGAACAAATTTGTAATAAAGACCCTAGAAATAAAATAAGCAAAATAATCAATTAAAACTTTACCAAACAGTGCCTTAAATTCAAGAAAACCACATATTTGGATCTCCCAAAATAACCGGTAAAATTACAGGATTTTACAGTCTAATGAAAGTACAGGTCTTGGGTTTTACTATTCTATAAGTTTTATTAAATTTGGAAGAGTTTTGGTAGGGATTTAATCGATTAAAAAATTGAGTCACTCTTTTCTTTCTACGATGCTGTGTATTGTGTGTATATATACGAATGAAAGTAAGTGGCGACTGGTATATATACACACAAAATCACAGAAAAATTGCCCAAGTCCTTTTACTTGCGACCACAAGGTGTAACGGGTAGCAAGTAAGCTAAGTACTCTTACTTGGATAAAATGTTAAGATATTACTTCCAACCACAGGGATGGCTAGGTCGCAAGTAACAAAGATCGAAAATAAATCCAAGTTGTAACTTGCGACTACAAGGTTTTGTAGGTCACAAGTAAATATGATAGAAGAAATTTTTTAAGTTGTAACTTGCGACTACAGGATAAGCTGGGTCGCAAGTAACCAGTTTAAAAAACTTACCATGTACTAACTTGCGACTTAGTACTTCCCCTATTGAACAAAAACAAAGAAAATCTAAGTACTTGAAGTGCCCTCTAGTCGCAAGTCAGATTTTTGAATATAAAATCTTACTTGCGACCTTAAGGTCAAATTCTTGTACTTATAAAAATTTTGAATTGTTCCACAATAATTATTTTGTTTAAATAATTTATTAATCCTTTTTCAGAAAAGAAATAGATTAATAAATCCAAAATAAATAATGTTCTGCTAAAATATGAATTGGATGAATTCTTTAAATATTGATTTATTTAAAATCCATTAAATTTATAATTCACAATTTTATTCACAATTATTTAATAATTATCAATAATTTGATAATATCATATTTTTCATGAAACAAAATTATGTTGCAATCTAAAAATTATTTTGATGAACCCTTTAAATATTAAATAATATAAAGTCCACTAAAATTAATAGATCACAACTTTGATTGTTAAAATTGAAACTTTATCATTGAATTGATAAAATCTCAATCTATTAAATCAAAATTATGCTGCTTTATTTTACTCATAACTTAACCAATTATGATTAAATTATTTTCAAACAATTTATCAATATAAGTGTGCTAAAATATTTATCAACTAGATGCAAGCACACAAATATTTGAAATATGGGAAATAAATAATGGCAAATAAATTCACATGTCCTTAAAATAATGAAATTAAATAATAAGTGAATTTATCCAAGGCAAATTGCAGTTCCCTACTTCTAAGTTATTAATTAGAAAGATTTAACATCCCAAGTTCACTAACCAACTTAGAGAAAGTGTTTTCATTAAGTGGTTTTGTGAAGATGTCTGCAATTTGATCCTTTGTGGGTACAAAGTGTAATTCCATAGTGCCATTGGTGACATGCTCTCTGATAAAGTGATACCTGATATCAATATGCTTTGTTCTTGAGTGCTGAACTGGGTTGTTGGAGATTTCTATGGCCCTAGTATTATCGCAGAATATTGGAATCTTTGACATCAATAGACCATAATGTCGGAGTTGGTTCCTTATCCACAGGATTTGAGCACAACAGCTTCCCGCAGCTATGTATTCAGCCTCAGCAGTTGATGTGATACTGAGCGCTGCTTCTTGCTATGCCAGGATACCAACCTTCTTTCAAGAAACTGACAGCTTCCTGAAGTACTTTTCTGATCAATCTTACAACCTGTAAAATCTGAATCTATATAGCCAACTAGGTTAAAATCTGTACCTTTAGGGTACCAAATACCAAGATTTGGAGTCCCCTTAAGATACCTAAAAATCCATTTTAACAGCTATAAGATGAGACTCTTTAGGATCAGCTTGAAATCTAGCACATAAGCATGTTACGAACATAATATATGGCCTACTTGTTGTAAGATATAGTAATGAGCCTATCATACCTCTATAGCTTGTGATGTCAACTTTCTTACCAGTTTTGTCCTGATCAAGCTTAAATGATGTTGGTATTGGAGTCTTTGCCGGAGTTGAGTCTTCCAGATTGTACTTCTTGAGAAGTTCTGTGATGTACTTGGATTGGCAGATGAATATACCATCTTTCCTTGACTCACTTGTAATCCAAGAAAATAGTTCAACTCTTCCATCATGCTCATTTCATACTTACTCTGCATTAGCTTAGAAAATCTTTTGTAAAGATCATCATTAGTAGAGCCAAATATAATGTCATCAACATATAATTGAACTAATATCATATCAGATTTATACATTTTATGAAACATAGTTTTATATATAACACCACTAGTAAAACCATTTTCAAGTAGAAATTCTGAGAGTGTGTCATACCATGTCCTTGGAGCTTGCTTGAGTCCATAGAGGGCTTTGAATAGAAAGTATAGAAAGTCTACCAGATTTGGATTTTCAAAACCTGGAGGTTGTTCCATATACACTTCTTCTTCTAGCACCTCATTCAGGAATTCACTCTTCACATCCATTCAATAAACTTTAAATTATGAATACGTTGCGAATGCCGGAAACATCCTGATTGCCTCAAGCCTAGCTACTGGTGCATAGCTTTTATCATAATCTATACCCTCTTCTTGAGAGTAACCTTTAGTTACCAATCTGGCCTTATTTCTCGTTACAATGCCATCTTCATCTAACTTATTTCTGAATACCCACTTTGTGCCAATTACTGACTTGTCTTTTGGCCGAGGTACCATCTTCCATACCTTCTGCCTCTCAAACTGATTGAGTTCTTCTTGTATAGCAATAACCAAATCTGGATCTTCAAGTGCCTCATCAATTTTTTAGGTTCCATTTCGGAGAGAAACCCTGAAAAGTGACATTCAATCTGTGTGGCATGTCTAGTTTTCACTCCTGTGTTAGGATCACCAATGATCAGTTCAAATGGATGGTCTCTGTTATAAACTCTTTGTCGAGGCATATAATTCTTTATGCTTCCCCTTGTTCAGCTTGTTATTGAGCATGAACTGTAGATCCTCTTCCTTCTCCCCCTGAGTTGCTGCCATCATGACTTGATGATTATGATCTTTGAGTAATAGTTCTTGAAGGGGTTCCTGTATGATTATCATAATCACCATTTCTACCATTACCACCACTTGATTCAGGATCGGCATTGCCATGTACTGTAGGTATAGCACGAGCAATTTCAGGTTCTTCTTCATCTAAAGGATCATCTAAAAGATTTTCAAATTCCATAGATTGAGAATACTTTTCTCTTTGCAGGCTTGCTAACTTGGTGTCGTCGAACGTTACATTAAGGCTTTCAATCACCTTCAGATCAGTAATCATGTAATATCCGGGAAAATTATGTGAATATTATTTGTTAAATAAATAAATATTATATGTTTTTATAAGTTAAAATGTTCATTTCTATGATATTACGTGTTATAATTGATATATGTGGCCCCACAAGAACCAGAAAATTTTTCGATTAATTAATATGTGTTTAAACTGGATTTACATGAATTGATCTGTAATTTGGACTCGTATTTATTTGCGTTTTTATCGAGGTACTCGTTTTATCTCGTTTTAAGTGCGTTTGAAAGTATTTTATGTGTTTTATCGTTTCGGTTTTTCAAAAATCAACGGGCCGGGACCCCACCGAAACGTCAAAGCCCACAAATTTCATGTTTGTATTTTCTAGAATTATTCGTATTTCAAATACCCGGTATTTTTGCATTTTTGAATTATTTGAAATTTTTGGGAAATTTTGATATAAAAATTGTAATTATATATATTATTTTAAAAACATTTCCCTATAAAGTATTATTTTGGGCGTATAATTTCAGATTACGAGATAAAAAGGTACCGAGTTACGATTTATCGGGAATATTATTATGTATATAAAAAGCCTACATGTTTATCTGTACAGTTTTATAAAAATCAAAATTCGACAATAAAGCTTGTGAGTTTCTTCTTATCATGTAAAAGAGTTCGAAGACTTGTTTTAAAGATTCAAACTGAGCAATCGATCTAGCCATCTATTTTCACTGATTTTGATCTCAAAATAAAGCTTGCAATCTCCCCATCATTTTAAATCAAAATCGTGTTCTAAGGTGTTCTGTTCTGTTCGAACTTTGTTTGTCGGAATCGACGAATTTGTGAATTCAAGTTTCCTATGATTTTTTAATTGTTTTGATGATAGCATGAGTTTATCCATGTTATATCCAGTCGATTCATTTGAAAAATCCAATCAAATAGTAGTCGGGGTTGTTAAGTCGGGTTTTTGGATTTTGAATTAGTTATTTTTCATTTTTTGGGATTAATTATGAATTGTTTATAGATTTTGTTGATTGTATTAGATAGTAGGTGATAGGGATAAATAAATCCTGATTACATATGATAGGGATGAATAAATCCTGATTGCATAATTAGTTATTACAGTTTGGGCTCCAAGGCCCAATAAGAAGATGTATGACATTCAGACCAGAAAAGTTAACATGTTGATCAGGCCTGATGAACAGGATCAGGCCTGATGAGACAAAGAAGGCCCAAAAACCCTGATTATTTATTAAATTCATAATTAATAAATAAGGGAGAAAAACAGCTATTAAGATAAGTCCTAGTGGGGATATAAATCCTTGTAGATTGGCCTCAAGGGGACCTAAAAGGATAAGGAATCAGTTTCCTACTATCTAGGACTCCAAAGTCCATTCTAATTATGAGACTTACCCACCAAGTCTCCTATACCAAGTCCAATTCAAGGACTTCCAACATCTATATAAGGGGTCTCACCCCACAAACAAGAACTACATTTTTTGACTTGATCCATGGCAATCAGCAAGGTACGTAGGCATCTTGTTAAGGCAGATTGAGTCACGAAACACAAGAGCAGTCAAAATCGAGCCTTGAAGCTCACGTTCCTTATTATTAGATACAGCAATTATAGATATTAGTTTTAATCCATAACATTTGGCACCGTCTGTAGGAAAGCACAACAACAACCATGGCGAGAACACGGAGAACGACTAGTGCTCTGGAGGAAGGAACACCATCGGGAACAACCCAGATGATTTCGTCCACCGTGGAGATACCTCCCCATTCGACTTACGCATCTACTCAGGTGGAAACCCAGATAGGGGCAACTCAACCTCAGCCACAAGGGACGACTCCCCCGACTATTCAAGGTACGAATCCTCAAGTTCAACAAGTACATATACCTATGAATTCTGGACCCGTCGGATATGAATATTCAACTGTTGTTACTACTAACCCCCCTTATGGGATGCCCCTTCCCCCCGAGGTTGGAGGAAGTGGATATGCTGGGCGAAGTGAAGCACGGGGGCAATCGCCCCCCCTATATACGAGGTTTGGCTCCTATCCCCGAGGATCGGGAATTTTCTGGTCCTTACACTGAGAGAGACTCCGAATCTTCGGATGATGAAGTGGCCCCGAGAAGGAGGCGTCCTGGCAAAGAGCCAATGGCCGATGGAAGGCAACGCCCTCAAAGCACCCAAGGGGTGAATCCCCAAGAAGTGCAGGAAAGGATCAGGGCTCATGAGGCTGAGATCCAAAGGCTGAGGCGTGATTTGGAGGCTCACCAGGCGACCAAACCCCAGATACCTCCTAGGGGGAGAAATCCTCCTCCTGTCATAGACCTGGATGGTCCGGTACGAAGAAGGGCTGTCGTCCCAAGAACTGATCCAAGCAATCTCCTTCCCCTTGGAGATCCTGATGATCCAACTCCACCCTTCACAGAAGAGATAATGAATGCCCATATCTCAAGGAAATTCAAGATGCCCACTATCAAAGCCTATGATGGCACGGGAGACCCCGCTAATCATGTTAGGACATTCTCTAATGCACTGCTGCTGCAACCCGTGAATAATGCTATAAAGTGTCGGGCCTTCCCTCAAACCCTGTCGGGTATGGCTCAAAGATGGTACAGTCGCTTGCCCCCAAACTCTATTGGATCATTCAGAGAATTAAGTCAGGCTTTTATTAAGTAGTTCATCAGTGGAAGAGTCCATGAGAAAAGTTCAGCATCTCTTATGAGTATTGTGCAGGGAGCTAAGGAGTCTTTGAGAGATTACCTGAATCGTTTTACAAAGGAGGCTTTAAAAGTCCCAGACCTTGATGATAAGGTAGCCATGATAGCACTGCAACAAGGAACTAGGGATGAGTTTTTCAAGATGTCCTTGGCCAAATGTCCCCCTGAAAGCATGTTGCAGCTCCAAGAGAGGGCAGGGAAGTATATCAAGGTTGAAGAAAGCATGAAGAAGACCGTAGTAAGTAATGAGTCAACTGGAGGCAAGAAGCGAAAAACTGATCTGGAGTATATCGCCAAGGACAAGTATCCTAGAACCGAACAAAACCCTGATTCAACCCCCAAGAAGGGAGGACCTGGGCAAAAGTTCACCGAATACGCTAAGCTGAATGCTCCTAGAAGCCAGATCTTAATGGAAATCGAGAAAGATCGAGATATTCGTTGGCCTAAGACCTTGAAGGCTGATCCCGCCAAGCTAGATAAGAGCAAGTATTGCAGATTCCACAAAGATGTTGGCCATGACACCGATGAGTGTAGGCAATTGAAAGACAAAATTGAGTTTTTGATTCGAAAAGGAAGATTGAACAAGTATACTGGAGAAGGAGGGGACATGAATAATAATGGAAGGAAGAACTTTGAAGATCGTAGGAGGGACCAAGACGATCAGGGGCGGAATCCCCAATCAAGAGGGCCGATTATAAATGCAATTTTTGGAGGGCCGCGACCTCGAGGGCCTGTGATAAACACAATCTTTGGAGGACCAACTGCTGCTGGATTGTCCAAGAATTCCAGAAAGGCATATACTAGAGAGGTTATGCATATTGTTGGAGAAGCCCCGAAGAGGGCCAAGACAGAAGTAACATTGGCTTTTGATGATTCTGACCTAGAGGGTGTAAAGTTTCCTCCTGACGACCCACTGGTCATAACACCAATAATAGGAAATAGCCCGGTTAAGAGGGTTCTTGTGGATAATGGTGCTTCTGTGGATATATTGCTCCACGACGCCTTTCTAAGGATGGGGTATAACGACTCCCAGTTGACACCAACCGACATGCCGATATATGGATTTGCTGGAGTAGAATGTCCTGTAGAAGAAATAATCAAATTGCCAACCACCATAGGTACGGAACCAAGGCAAGCAACGCAGATGTTGGATTTCATGGTAGTAAAGGCTAGTTCAACTTATAATGCTATCATGGGGAGAACAGGGATACATGCCTTTAAGGCAGTCCCCTCTTCCTACCATTCAGTTATGAAGTTTCCCACCCGAAACGGGATTGGAGAAGAGAGAGGAGATCAAAAAATGGCTAGAAGCTGTTATGTGGCCTCTTTGAGGGCAGATGGAGTCGGGGGGCAGGTTCTTCCTATTGAGGATATGGATGTCCGAGAAAATGACGAGAAGAGAGGAAAGTCAGTAGAAGACTTGATTTCGGTTCCTTTAGACCCCGAGAATCCTGAGAGGATGACTTTTATTGGAGCCACATTAGAGGAGCCCCTTAGAGGGAAGTTGATGAAATTTTTGCAAGAAAATAGTGATGTATTTGCATGGTCAGCAGCTGATATGCCAGGCGTAGATCCGGAGCTGATTACTCACAAGCTAAACGTGGATCCAAGCCGGAAGACAGTGAAATAAAAGAAAAGAAATTTTGCCCCGGAAAGACAAGAGACTATAAAACAGGAAGTTGAAAAACTCTTAGAGGCTGGTTTCATTGAGGAGATTCAATTTATGGAGTGGTTAGCAAACCCTGTAATGGTGAAGAAGGCTAATGGAAAGTGGAGGATGTGTATAGACTTCACTAATCTGAATGATGCATGCCCTAAAGACTGTTTTCCATTGTCAAGGATTGATACTTTGATTGATGCCACTGCTGGGCATGAGATGCTGAGTTTCATGGATGGATTTAGCGGATATAATTAGATTAAGATGCACAAGGATGACATTCCAAAGGTATCATTTATCACTGACTTTGGTGTTTATTGTTATCTTGTTATGGCATTTGGTCTTAAGAATGCAGGAGCCACCTATCAAAGGTTGGTAAATAAAATTTTTAAGGACCTTATTGGAAAGACTATGGAAGTCTATGTTGATGACATGTTAGTCAAGAGTCTAGTAAAGACTGATCATATAACCCATTTGAGGGAAGTTTTTGAGGTCCTGAGGTACCACAAGATGATGTTGAATCCTATGAAGTGTGCTTTCGGAGTAGGATCTGGAAAATTCTTGGGATTGATGGTCTCAAAGAGAGGAATTGAGGCTAACCCCGATAAAATAAAGGCAATCCTGGACATGGAACCACCAAAAACTATCAAGGATGTTCAGAAGCTCACAGGAAGGGTCGCTGCGCTAGGACGATTCATCTCCAAGTCAGGAGACAAGTGCTTGTCATTCTTCAAGTCACTAAAGAACATCAAAGACTTTGTATGGAATGAGGAAAACCAGAAGGCATTCGAAGAGTTAAAGAGGTATATGGCTCAGGCCCCGTTGTTGGCCAAACCATCTTTGAATGAAGTTTTATTCTTATACTTGGCTGTTTCAGAGAGCGCCTTGAGCGCGGTGTTGGTTAAGGAGGAACTGAAAGCCCAGAAACCCGTATACTATGTCAGCAAAATTTTGCATGGTGCTGAGTTGAATTATTCAACGATTGAGAAATTCGCTTTAGCCTTGGTAATGGCTTCGAGAAAGCTGCGTCCTTATTTTCAGGCTCACCAGATTGAGGTGCTAACAAATCAGCCCCTGAGAAATATCATTCACAGTCCCAAGGCAAGTGGGAGATTGATTAAGTGGGCAATAGTGCTAGGAGAGTTCGATCTCAAGTATAAGCCACGTACGGCAATAAAAGCCCAGGCACTAGCTGACTTCGTGGTGGAATGTACCATACCCAACCAAGAAGTCGGGGGGCAGGAAGATGCCATACCTCAAGACAAGAGAGTCGATAATGGGGGCAGAGAGAAGGATGATAAAGAATATTGGGTTCTCTATTTTGATGGAGCATCAAAAACAAACTCCAGTGGAGCAGGATTGGTTTTGCAAAGCCCTGATGGGTTCTTAATTGAGTATGCTATGAAGCTAGAATTCTCAACCACAAACAATGAGGCAGAATATGAAGCCCTGATAGCTGGCCTTGGTCTAGCTGGGACACTTAGAGTCAAAAACTTAAAGGTCCGTGGAGACTCGAAGCTGATCATATCCCAGGTAAAGGGAGAATTTGAGGCAAGGGATGATACGATGGCTAAGTATGTCCGCCTAGTAAGGGTTGTGATGACCCAATTTAATGAATGCCATGTTGAACAAATTCCAAGGGAAGAAAATGCTAAGGTAGATGCGCTATCAAAGTTTGCTTCATCTGAGATAGAAGAAAGTTCGGGAAGTGTGTACTTCCGTGTTTTGAAGACACGAAGCATAGATGTTAAGCTTGTGGCTCCCATAGGCCTGGGGACGTCATGGATTGATCCTATCAAGGCTCACATTCAAACCGGTTGGTTGCCAAGTCATGCAACTGAAGCACGGAAATTAACTGTTCGAGCACTAAGGTACTCTTTGATAGATGGGATTCTTTACAAAAGATCTTTCGTGGTTCCCTACTTGAGGTGTCTCAGGCCCGATAAGGCACGATTGGCTCTTGAAGAAGTGCATGAAGGTATTTGTGGACAACACTTGGGGGGCAGGGCCTTGGCTCATAAGATAACTCGTCTAGGCTTTTATTGGCCAGAAATGATGGCTGATGCCAAAGAATATGTGAAGAAGTGTGATCGCTGTCAGAAGCATGCACCTGTTGTTAGACAACCTCCCGAGATGCTGACATCTATTAACTCGCCCATTCCCTTTGCTATGTGGGGGATGGATATTCTGGGGCCTTTCCCTATGGCCACGGCACAAAGGAGGTTTCTGATTGTAGGCATTGATTATTTCACCAAGTGGATTGAAGCCAAACCCTTGGCCAAAATCACAACTAAGCAGGTTGCACAATTCCTGTGGGAAAACATTATATGCCGATATGGAATTCCCCGTATCCTCGTCACTGACAATGGAACACAATTCAACAACGAGGAATTCAAGAAGTATTATGAGGAAAATGAAATTGAGTTACGGTTCACCTATGTGGCTCACCCACAAGCCAATGGGCAAGCGGAAGTAGCAAATCGAATAATCCTGGATGGACTAAAGAAGAGGATCGAGAAGTCAAGAAATAATTGGGTGGATGAGATACTTCCCATATTATGGGCCTATAGGACTACTTGTAGAGTCACGACAGGAGCAACTCCCTTTATGTTGGCATATGGGGCAAAAGCAGTAGTTCCAGTGGAGATATCACATTCCTCTCCAAGGATTCAGGCTTTCAATGTAGAAGAAAATGAAGAAGGGCAGAGGTTAGCCCTGGATCTAATTGATGAAGTGCGAGATAAGGCACATGCAAAGATAGTAGAATATCAGAAGAAGGCCTCATTCTACTACAACCTAAGGGTTAAAGAAAGATTTTTCAAACAAGGTGACCTGGTCTTGAGGAAGACAGAAGCTTCTGGTGTAGGACAGAAAGGGAAGCTTGCCCCGAATTGGGAAGGGCCGTACAGAGTCAAGAGTGTTCAAGGTAGAGGAACCTACAAGCTAGAGACTATGGATGGTTTTGAAGTCCCGAGAACTTGGCATGCACAAAACCTGAAGGTTTACTATGTGTAGGGCAGCTGGATACGATTCTCACTCGTCAGGATGGCGAGTAGGTTGAAAAGCACCTTGAAGCTTTGCTTGCTTAGGATTTATATGTTTTTGTTTTATTACGAAGTTTATTAAGACTTGTGTAAGGGACGAATCCCAGACAGTTTTATAAAATTCATTAGTTCTTCAAAGAATGTTTATGGTCTAACAAGTAAAAACCAAGTGCATGGATGCAAGCATAAAAGGTGATAAATAAAATAGATCTGATAAATATTACAAGAAGTTTGATAAATAAAGTCTCAAAAATAAGACAAGCCACGCAGGGCTGAAAAAGCTCTAAGGAGCTGAGGTGCCCTCGGCATCCATATCATCGTCCTCTCCGCTCTCGCTGGATGTCTCTGTCGTCTCGGAGGAGGAGGAAGAGCTATCGTCCTCAGCAGGTCTGTAAGAAGACTCGGGAGGAGGAAGGAGTGGATCTTGAGGAACATGATCCGAGACAACTACTCGGGAACGAAACCTCTATAGCAAAGCCTCGTCATCAGGGCAGACATAGTCCGCCGGGTTAATATCAGGACAAGCCTCGTTCACGGTCCCAAGGGCCGTGTCCCAACCAGTCTTAAAAAACCCGGGAAAGACTGAATCATCCCTAATCCTTATGGATTGGGCAAACTCCTCCGAGTCTAGATAGTTGTCTATAGCTTTATCCTTTTCTGCCCGAAGTACCACTAGCTCGGCGTTGGACTCTCCGAGTTCTTCCTCCTTGCGCTTGAGCTTCTTCTCCAGGGTAGCATACTTCTTCTGTTGCCTCCTAAGGGCATTATCGGCCTTATCAGAAGCCCGCTTCCATGACTCGGCTTGCCTCACAGCGCCTTGGAAATAGGCGTTAGACTGAAACAAAGCAATCAACAAAGTATAAGGCAAGAAAATGCTACAAGAACGAAAGATAAGTTCAAAAGAGAGAAGGCATACTGAAGCCAGAGACTGAGCTCCCATGAGCTTAATCCTCTCAAGGTCAGGGGTGGCCACCACATCAGTAAAGTCCTTGGAAGTCACGCTATGGTAGGACCAATCCCAAGCATGCTTCATGGATCCAACCACGGTATCCCCTCGGCGAAATCCCCAGAGAGGCTGGAAGGTGCCTGTAGCAGCAACAGCAGGAACAGCAGCAGTGATGGGAGTGTTGTGGCCCTCAGCTACTTCAGTTGAAGCCTCCCCCATAGGCTCCTTGTGTTTTCTCAAGAAGCTAGGCTCCGTGGCCTTCCCTCGGGTGTCCAGGCCTGCAAGGCGAGCTTTTTTCATCCTAGCAGTCTCTTTCACGAGAGGTACATTATCCTCGTTGATCTCCTTAGCAGCTGCAAAACAAAGCAAAAAACAAAATAAGTGGTGTTAATAATGCATGAAATGAAATAAAGTTGAGAAGGGAAGAAATATACCCTGTTGAGAAACAGAGGATAGTCCCACGTGAATAAGGGAGAACTCCTCTAAGAGAGTCCAGCTGGTAGTAGTGCCATCGTCCTGAGTAAGCCCATTATAAATAATAGTTTCCTCGGGAGTTAAGTGAATGGATTTGAGGCTACCATCGCTAACCTTCCCGAAGGAAGATCGGAAGAGTGTGCCCCAGTCGCCATTCTCCCAACGAAACTATTCCTCCAATTTTGATTGTTATCAGGAATGGAGGCATTGTTAAAGATATGTTTACTTTTGGGCCTTTGCTTAACATAGACCCAGCCACAAATGCTGGAAGAGCTATTATAGCACTGAAAGACCTTCCTAAAAACAGCTACAGAAAGAGGAAAGCCCTCCCTAAGGCAGCAGACCATAAAACATAAAATGTTCCTCCAAGCGTTTGGAGGAAGCTGACACGGGTTGATTTGTAAATCAGCTAAAAGATGAGGAATAAAAGGGTGGAAAGGAAACCTAAGCCCAGCATTAAGGGCATCAGTGTAAATAAAGAGAGTGTCGGGTCTCCAGTGGCAAGTACGGTCACCACCAGAGACTGGAACTAATCTAAGAGGAGGAAGGACGTTATAACATGCATTTAGTTTATCGAAATGCATGTAGTGCCAAGTATTACAATGATTAAAAGAATCGAGATGTGCAGTGGAGGGATATTCATCCCCCTAGTGTTAATCATATCGATTAAAGACATATACGAAGAACGGATCTCGATATCCTTACCTCGTTTTGAAGCCGAGGCTATTTTGGTCGCCTTCTCGGAGTTCTTATCAGCCATTAGCAAGCTGAAAAAGCCTGAAGGAGAGGTTGGAAAGCTAAAGGAGGGGATTTGAGAGAGGAGAAGGTTAGAAAGTTTGAGGAAGGAGTAGAGAGGTGAAATGAGAGGTGTGAGGAAATCACACTCTCATCCCACCTTTATATAGCCAAGGAAGGGGGTAATGGGCCTTAAAAAGCCCATTTGGGCCCAAAAATAAGAAGGTTCTGGAATTATCCAGAGAATTCTAGTAAAAATCAAAAGAAAAAACTTGATTTTTTCAAGATTCTGGAAGAATCCAGAAAGATATTAGAAGAGTTTTGAATTTGGGCTCAGAAATGAGGCCCAATTCTAGAAAAACCTTGAAAAAATAAGCCCAGTTAAGGGCCCAAGTGTTTAAAAAGCCCAGTTAAAAACAAAAGTTAGCCCAATAAGGGAGGGGCCCAATTAGCTAAAAACCCATTGAAGGGTTGGTCCCAGAAAATTCAGCCCAAATTAAGGGCCCAGGTCAAAATAAATATTTTGAACTCTTGACCCCATTCGATCAGGACTTGCACCAAGATCCTAGCCGAATGTATTGAGGTCGAATTTCCTTCGACCAAGGCTGAAAAAAGGGGCTAATTCGGTCAAGAAAAGAATTCTGACCAAAATTCTTGGTCGAAAATACCGGAATAGTTTTTAACCCTGCTTCTTGACCCAGCTCGACCAGAAATCATAAGAGTTCCTGATCGAAATGCTTGAGGTCGAATAGAATTCGATCAAGGCACAAAACCAGACTTAATTCGATCAGGATTTAGATCCATTCGACCAAGAAACACGAAGGAATCCTGGTCGAACCAATCCTGCTCGAAATAGCTTCGACCAAGGCAAGAAAGATGGTTAATTCGGTCAGAAACACAAGAATCCTGACCGAAAGGGACGAAAATTCCTAGTCGACAAAAAAAAAAGAAAAAAAAAAGGTGAAATTCCTGGCCGAAATTCGACCAGGAATTGAGGTCGAAAGCATCCTGCTCGAAACCCTGTCGACCAGGGCAATCTGAAGGTTAATTCGACCAGGATCCTGGTCGAATGGATTCCTGGTCGAAATCTGTATATAAAAAAAAAAGAGAGAAGAAACAAAGGAAAAAGAAAGAAGAAAAAGAAGGAAAAATTCCTGGAAAATTACAGAAAAATTACAGAAAAATAAGGAAATTCCTTAAAATATTTTCTGAAAAATACTAATATTCTCAGAAATAAGGAATAAATCCAGGAAATTAAGGATAAATCCCAGAAATTAAGGGAAAAATCCAGAAAATTAAGGATAAATCCCAGAAATTAAGAGAAAAATCCAGAAAAATAAGGATAAATCCCAGAAATTAAGGGAAAATCCAGAAAAATAAGGATAAATCCCAGAAATTAAGGGAAAATCCAAAAAACTAAGGATAAATCCTAGAAATTAAGGGAAAATCCAGAAAATTAAGGATAAATCCCAGAAATTAAGGGAAAAATCCAGAAAAATAAGGATAAATCCCAGAAATTAAGGGAAAAATCCAGAAAAATAAGGATAAATCCTAGAAATTAAGGGAAAAATCCAGAAAGTTAGAGAAAAATCCCGGAATTAAGGGAAAAGTTCCTGGAAATTAAGATAATTCCTGAACAAAAGGAACAATCGTTGTAAACGTGTAGGTCGCTCCACACTTTACGCAAAAACGAATCCCTGTAAGGGAATGAATAGACTTAACTTCTGCGAAACCTAATCAATATTTCCCAAAAGTTGGGGGGCAAATGATAGGGATAAATAAATCATGATTACATATGATAGGGATGAATAAATCCTGATTGCATAATTAGTTATTACAGTTTGGGCTCCAAGGCCCAATAAGAAGATGTATGACATTCAAACCAGAAAGGTTAACATGTTGATCAGGCCTGATGGACCGGATCAGGCCTGATGAGACAAAGAAGGCCCAAAAACCCTGATTATTTATTAAATTCGTAATTAATAAATAAGGGAGAAAGACAGCTATTAAGATAAGTCCTAGTGGGGATATAAATCCTTGTAGATTGGCCTCAAGGGGACCTAAAAGGATAAGGAATCAGTTTCCTACTATCTAGGACTCCAAAGTCCATTCTAATTATGAGACTTGCCCACCAAGTCTCCTATACCAAGTCCAATTCAAGGACTTCCAACATCTATATAAGGGGTCTCACCCCACAAACAAGAACTACGTTTTTTGACTTGATCCTTGGCAATCAGCAAGGTACGTAGGCATCTTGTTAAGGCAGATTGAGTCACGAAACACAAGAGCAGTCAAAATCGAGCCTTGAAGCTCACGTTCCTTATTATTAGATACAACAATTATAGATATTAGTTTTAATCCATAACAGTAGGGATCATAAGGATCGTTTTAACATAAGATTTGTGTATGTTTGGTAATGATTTTAAGTTCGCTGAATTCGGCTTTGTTCTTCAAATCGACGTGGTGTTTTTTGTGTTGATTGTTAGATGTTAATGTTAAGTTGGTTGAATTTTAAAATTCTGTAGCTTCAATTTCGTATATAAATGATTAAATATAGTGGAGAATTGAGGGAATTAGTAATTCACCGGAGTGGGTGTTCTTGCTTGCCGGAATTGCTTGAATAGTCGTCGGAGAAGGCGACAGGGCGGGGGTTTGGGGCTGCTAAGGGGGTAGAGTTGGGGCTGGAGGTGAAGGGAGTGCAGAACGGGATGGAACAAAGCATTCGGGACTATTTTTGGGCTTGGCCGGAACTCCGTGGTGGTCGAACAACCTCGTCGGTTTTTGGATTTTCCAAAAATCTGGGGGGTTGTTCTTGGCGACCCGGATTTCTTGGCGACCCATCCCTTGACCCGTTTAGTTTAATTAAAAACCCAGCTTTAATCAGTTTCCGTAGAATTTTGATTAAAATTTAAATCAAAATTATACTTTAATTCTAAAATCTTATTTATTTAAATTTTAAAATTCATTTTAAATTCCAATTTGAATTTGGTTAATTATTTTTATTATTAACTGAATTCTTTTAAATTCCCAAAAATTATTTTTTTTATTATTTCTAAAAATCCATATTTGTTTCAGTTATTTATGATTTATCTTAGTTAATTATTAAGGATTTAATTAATTGATTAATTCATTTAATCAATTAATTTTACTTTTAAATAATTAAATAAAGTATAATAATTCATAATTAAGCCAAATAAGTCCAAAAAATTATTTTAAACTTTAAAAAAAAGATATTTGGGTATTTAAAAATCAATTAATAATTATTATTAATTGATTTAATCTTATTTTATTCGTAATAAATAAACTGTTCGTCCGTTTAATACGAAACGAACGCGTACCGACTCAGGAAAACATTACGCTTCCAATAAAAATACTTTTGAGACCTAATTTCTTTTGTATAACAATATCATTTGATTTGTGAGTCATTCTGAGTCGGTATTTGATCGATAAACATCATTATTGACCGAATTTCAATTCTGAACGTACTGAGGCCTGACTTTTGACAATCTGACTTATGGGTTACATGGAATATGTGATTGCGTGTTATATGAATAACATGATTACGTGTTATGTGATATGCATGCTATCTATATACAGTTTTAAAATGCCATGATTAGTTTTAGACGATCGGGTAGACGTCAAGACGTATAATTACGTCGATTGAGTTTGGTTCTGTCAATTAAGATAGCCCTTTTGTTTATAGTTACGAGTAGCAAGGAGTGCGGTCCAGTCTTAGACGGATATAGTAGCCAGCAGCTATAAGCCAGAGATATAGTAAGAAGTTATTAAGAATACCAGGCAAGTATCTCTACCTTCACTTATTGTTCAAGTGATGTTTGTTATGAATCATGTTATGCAAGTATTCCTCAACTTTCTTGTAGTAGTATTCCTCACTTGTTTATATCTTCACTTATCATTCAAGCGATATTGACTCTGAACTCTATGATATCAGTTTATATGTTATTCTAAGTTCAGAATAGTTAAACGTTTTATATTTCGCTACAAATTACTCTATACAATGGAACGTTGAATTGAGATTAGCGAATAACTAATTATTCTAGTTATTTCGCCATCAGTTATTGAGATGACTCCGGACCATGAGAAATGGGGAGTTATATTGTTAAGGATGTCGATTGATTTGACTCCTTTGATCAAAATGTTTTATGGATTGGATGAATTCGTCCCAAAATGTTTTATCATTTTAAGCATACACTTTATACTGCTTGCTGAGCATTTCTTTCACTCATATCTTTCAGCTAAGTCAGAGCAGGCTTGAGTCCCAGGTTTGATCAAAAGTCGAGTGCTAGTAAATAGTTTGGTGTGTTTTCCAGGTAGACAGTTTGGGATGCTTGCATGGTCTAGAGGTTTATAAGAAAATTTGAATAAGTTGTAAAACTAAATAAAATTGTGTGTTGTAATAACATTTGGTTTATTTTAGTACCTGTTTCATACTATAACCTGTGATCGATCCAGTTGCGAGCAAGGGGTCATATTTACCATTTTATTCCGTTGTGCCTATTTTAGTTTTATTTATCGGTTAGTGACCCCCAAACGTAGACCCCGGGTTTGGAGGGCGTCACAGGTTGGTATCAGAGCTACAGGTTATGGTCACTGAAACAGGCTTAGGATTGTCTTAAGTGAGTCATAAGAAGATCGCATATGATAGGTGCGTGTAGTTTAACTCTTATGGAGTTAAATTTGGGTTTTGGGCTGGTTTATAGCTAAGTTATTCAGGTTCCCTGTTTTGCATTTAGCTTTAGGCTTTTGTGGTATTGCTTTGATATTTTGTTGGTTTTTTAGGATAGTAAGAAGGGATGAATGAGGTTGGAAGGTTGTGTTACAACGCTATCCACCATTTGTTGGTTTATTCGAGATTTTGAGCAAGAGTTGGAAAGGTTTGGGTTATTCTTCGTTAATTTTCTTTGTGTTATTATTCTTGAGATAATAAGAAGGATTATGTGATAATCATGTCGCATGTGTTAATGTGGTAGCAAGTTTATGATATTTTGAAAAGAGATAATGCTTGAGAATTTTGATATGGTAAAGGATTGCTACATGTTTGACACAATGCTTGACAGATTATTATATATGTTGCTTGTTTCTTACCAGAATAATGGCACCAAAAAGGAGGAGTAATTCAGGAGAGGATCGTACCAAGAACCGTACAGATCCAGCGATTGTCCAGATGTTGGGACTGATGCAGCAACAGATGTTGCATCTTACGCAGTAGCAGTAACAATAGCAACAGCAGCAACAAGCAGCAGCACCACCTGCAATGACTTTTAAGCAGTTTCAAGCTGTGAAACCAACTGAGTTCAAGAGAAGTGTTGATCCTGTGGAAGTCAATGCTTGGCTTAAAGAGATTGAGAAGGATTTTGACTTAGTTGGAGCAGGAGCTGAATAGAAAACCAAGTTTGCAAGCTACTTTTTGAAGGGTGAGACAAACTACTGGTGGGAATCCACGCGAGCATTGGAAGGAGCTGAGTTTGTAACTTGGGAAATGTTTACAGAGTTGTTTCTGGAGAAGTATTTAGGGTGATCTTACTGTTGTGGAATATGAAGCCAAGTTTACTGAATTGGCGAGGTTTGTGCCAGATCAGGTTGATACAGATGAAAAGAAAGCAAGAAGGTTTGAACATGGATTAAAGTTTTGGATACAGAACAGAGTGGCCATGTTTGAGTTGACTTCATATGTGGCATTAGTTCAGAAAGCAATGGTAATTGAGAGTAGAAGTGACATGTCTCAGAGAGAAAAGGATGGAAAGAAAAGGAAAATAGAAACCTCAGGATGAGGACACCAGCAAGGAAATTTTGAAGGCCATTTCAACAAAAGGCCAGAGTTTCAAGGTAACAAGAATGTGGGATTCAGAAGACCACCATTAGGAAATGGAGGACAAGGCAACCATTTTCAGAATTCAAATCAGCAGAGGTCCAATCGTCCACCAATACCGGATTGCCAGTTTTGTGGTAAAAAGCACTTTGGGAATTGTAATGCCAATGTGACATGTTTCAAGTATGGTAGGAAGGGACACTTTGCTAATGTGTGTCAGAATCCGAGCCAATGTCAGAATTTGGGGGCTATTTGTTATAAGTATGGAAAGCCAGGGCATATCTCCAGAAATTGCCCAACACAAGGTACGACGAGTAACACCCCAAGGATTGCAGGTGCTCCATCTCAGAGTGTTCCAAGGATCGAAGGACCACCAGCTCAACCCAAAGCCATAATATTCAACATGACCATGAAAGATGTTGTTCAGAGTTCAGACTTGGTGGCAGGTACGCTTCCAGTCAACTCCGTAGATGCTAAAGTTTTAATTGATTCTGGAGTTACAAGATCCTTTATTTCTCAATATTTTGTCGATAACCTGCATTGTGAAGTTGAATTGTTATAATAAGCGTTAATGATAGAATTAGCTAATAAGAACCAAGTTCCCGTCGACCGAGTGTGCCCGAAGTGTGACATTGGGATATCGGGACATCATTTCTATGCCAACTTAATACCTTTTAAGTTGGGAGAATTTGATGTTATCTTAGGAATGGATTGGTTGTCAGAGAATAACGCTCAGATTGATTGTAAGAATAGAAAAGTAAGACTTCAGACATTGGATAGTAAGAAGAAGATAATATTTCGAGGATGTAAGCAGGAAAAGAAGTTCTTAACGATAGCTCAAGCGAAGAAGTTATTGCATCAGAGTTGTGGGGCGTATTTGGCCCATGTGATAGACACCGGCAAGGAAGTTCCAACACTAGAAGCAATTCCAGTTGTCAATGAGTTTCCAGATGTCTTTCCAGACGATCTTCCAGAATTACCTCCCGACAGAGAGATTGAGTTTGCGATTGATCTAGCACCCGGAACAGAACCAGTTTCTAAGGCTCCGTATAGAATGGGGTCCAATCGTCCACCAATACCGGATTTCCAGTTTTGTGGTAAATACCACTTTGGGAATTTTAATGCCAATGTGATATGTTTCAAGTGTGGTAGGAAGGGACACTTTATTAATGTGTGTCAGAATCCGAGCCAAGGTCAGAATTTGGGGGCTGTTTGTTATAAGTGTGGAAAGCCAGGGCATATCTCCAGAAATTGCCTAACACAAGGTACGACGAGTAACACCCCCAATATTGCAGGTGCTCCATCTCAGAGTGTGCCAAGGATCGAAGGCCCACCAGCTCAACCCAAAGCCAGAACATTCAACATGACTATGAAGGATGCTGTTCAGAGTTCATACGTGGTGGCAGGTACGCTTCCAGTCCACTCCGTAGATGCTAAAGTTTTAATTGATTCTGGAGCTACAAGATCCTTTATTTCTCAATATTTTGTCGATAACCTGCATTGTGAAATTGAATTGTTATAACAAGCGTTAATGATAGAATTAGCTAATAAGAACCAAGTTCCCGTCGACCGAGTGTGCCCAAAGTATGACATTGAGATATCGGGACATCATTTCTATGCCAACTTAATACCTTTTAAGTTGGGAGAATTTGATGTTATCTTAGGAATGGATTGGTTGTCAGAGAATAACGCTCAGATTGATTGTAAGAATAGAAAAGTAAGACTTCAGACATTGGATAGTAAGAAGAAGATAATATTTCGAGGAAGTAAGCAGGAAAAGAAGTTCTTAACGATAGCTCAAGCGAAGAAGTTATTGCGTCAGAATTGTGAGGCGTATTTGGCCCATGTGATAGACACTAGCAAGGAAGTTCCAACAATAGAAGCAATTCCAGTTGTCAATGAGTTTCCAGATGTCTTTCCAGATGATCTTCCAGGATTACCTCCCGACAGAGAGATTGAGTTTGCGATTGATCAAGCACCCGGAACAGAACCAGTTTCTAAGGCTCCGTATCAAATGAGGTCCAATCGTCCACCAATACCAGATTACCAGTTTTGTGGTAAGAAGCACTTTGGGAATTGTAATGCCAATATGACATGTTTCAAGTGTGGTATGAAGGGACACTTTACTAATGTGTGTCAGAATCCGAGCCAAGGTCAGAATTTGGGGGCTGTTTGTTATAAGTGTGGAAAGCCAGGGCATATCTCCAGAAATTTCCCAACACAAGGTACGATGAGTAACACCCCAAGGATTGCAGGTGCTCCATCTCAGAGTGTGCCAAGGATCGAAGGACCACCATCTCAACCCAAAGCCAGAACATTCAACATGACTATGAAGGATGTTGTTCAGAGTTCAGACGTGGTGGCATGTACGCTTCCAGTCAACTCCGTAGATACTAAAGTTTTAATTGATTATGGAGCTACAAGATCCTTTATTTCTCAATACTTTGTCGATAACCTGCATTGTGAAGTTGAATTGTTATAATAAGCGTTAATGATAGAATTAGCTAATAAGAACCAAGTTCCCGTCGACCGAGTGTGCCCGAAGTGTGACATTGAGATATCGGGACATCATTTCTATGACAACTTAATACCTTTTAAGTTGAGAGAATTTGATGTTATCTTAGGAATGGATTGGTTGTCAGAGAATAACGCTCAGATTGATTGTAAGAATAGAAAAGTAAGACTTCAGACATTGGATAGTAAGAAGAAGATAATATTTCGAGGAAGTAAGCAAGAAAAGAAGTTCTTAACGATAGCTCAAGTGCAGAAGTTATTGCATCAGAATTGTGAGGCATATTAGGCCCATATGATAGACACCAGCACGGAAGTTCCAACACTAGAAGCAATTACAGTTGTCAATGAGTTTCCAGATGTCTTTCCAGACGATCTTCCTGAATTACCTCCCGACAGAGAGATTGAGTTTGCGATTGATCTAGCACCCGGAACAGAACCAGTTTCTAAGGCTCCGTATCGAATGACACCAGTGGAGAAAAAAAATTGGCAACTCAGCTGCTAGATCTTTTGGAGAAAGGAGTTATATGACCCAGTGTATCCGTGTGGGCGCACCAGTGTTGTTTGTCAAGAAGAAAAACAGAAGTATGCGGCTATGTATTGATTATCAAGAATTGAATAAGATGACCATTAAAAACAAGTATCCGTTGCCAAGAATTGATGATTTGTTCGACCAATTGAAAGGCGCTGAATGGTTTTCTAAGATAGATTTAAGATCAGGATACCATCAACTGAAGATCAAGCCAGAAGACATTCCAAAGACAGCGTTCCGAACCAGATATGGGCATTATGAGTTTTTGGTGATGGGATTTGGATTATCCAATGCACCAGCAGCTTTCATGGATCTGATGAATCGAGTGTTCAAGAAGTATTTGGATAAATCGTGATTGTGTTCATAGACGACATTTTGATCTATTCCAAGACGGAAGAAGTGCATGCAGAGCATTTGAGAATAGTTCTGGAGATACTGCGACAGGAGAAATTATACGCAAAGTTTTCCAAGTGTGAGTTTTGGTTAAAAGAAGTACAATTTCTTGGTCACGTAATTAGCAATAAAGGAGTGGAAGTGGATCCGACAAAGATTGAAGCTATAATTAACTGGGTGAGACCAAAAACACCAACGGAAGTAAGAAGTTTTATGGGACTGGCAGGCTACTACCGAAGATTCGTGCAAGATTTTGCGAAGATAGCTACACCATTGACAAAGCTCACCAGGAAGAACCAGAAATTTGAGTGGGATGAGAAGTGCGAAGAAAGTTTTAAAGAGTTAAAGAACAGATTAGTATCTTCTCCAGTGCTAGTCTTACCAGATGATCAAGCAAATTTTGTGATCTACAGTGACACGTCGTATAAAGGATTGGGATGTGTTTTGATGCAGCATGACAAAGTGATAGCCTATGCTTCAAGATAGCTGAAACCACATAAAGAGAAATATCCAACTCATGATCTTGAATTGGCAGCTATAGTGTTTGCATTGAAGATATGGAGGCATTATCTTTATGGGGGAAAAGTGCGAGATCTACACGGACCACAAGAGTTTGAAGTATATTTTCACCCAGAAGGAATTGAACATGAGACAGAGAAGATGGCTCGAATTGATCAAGGACTATGACTATACCATCAACTACCATCTGGGAAAAGCAAATGTGGTGGCAGACATTTTGAGTAGGAAAGAAAGGTTAAATATGGTCATTTCATCTAAGGAATTAATCAAGGAATTTGAGAAGCTTGAAATAGAGGTCAATATTTCAAGTATGTTTACAGATATGTTGTGTGCAATGTCTTTTCAACCAGAACTATTGGAGAAAATAAGAAGATGTCAAAAACAAGTAATGAGCCATGAAAAAGAAGAGTTGACAGGAGAAGAGAAAGGGAGACAAAAGGATGATAAAGAAATCTTAAGATTTTCTTCCAGAATATGGATACCCAACGTGGCCGAGCTAAAAGATGAAATTCTTCTAGACGCCCACAACTCCAGATATTCAATTCATCCCGGAAGTACGAAGATGTATAGAGACTTGAGAGTAAACTTTTGGTGGCCAAGTATGAAGAAAGAGATTACAGAGTGGGTAAGTAAGTGTTACACTTGCCAAAGAGTTAAAGCGGAACATCAAAGACCCAATGGTTTGATACAGCCATTGGACATTCCAGAATGGAAATGGGAACATCTTGCAATTGACTTTGTGGTTGGATCACCAAGGACCAAGGCAAATAACGATGTTATTTGGGTCATTATTGACAGATTGATGAAGTCAGCGCATTTTCTTCCTATGAACGAGAGATTCTCATTGGACAAATTGGTTCAGTTATACCTAAAGGAGATTGTAGTTCGGCATGGAGTTCCGGTATCCATAGTTTCAGATAGAGATCCTCGATTTAATTCAAGATTTTGGAGAAGTTTTCAAGATTGTCTCGGGACGAAGTTGAATATGAGTACCGTGTATCATCCGCAGACAGATGGTCAAAGTGAAAGGATGATTCAGACTATTGAAGACATGCTAAGAGTATGTGCACTAGATTTTGAAGGAAGTTAGGACAAACATTTGCCATTAGTTGAATTCTCCTACAACAACAATTATCATGCCAGTATTGGAATGTCGCCTTACGAAGCTTTGTATGGGAGAAGATGCAGATCTCCAATCTGTTGGGACGAAGTTGGTGAAAGAATGATTTTTGGTCTAGAATTAATTCAGCAGACAAAAGAAAAAGTGGATCTCATTAGAAAAAGGTTAGTGGCAGCTCAAGATCGACAACGTAAATATGCTGATCCTGCCAGAAAAGATATGGAATTTAAAGTTGGAGAGGCAGTACTATTAAATATTTCACCTTAGAAAGGCTTATCCAAATTTGGAAAGAAAGGAAAGTTCAGTCCTTGTTATATTGGACCTTTTGAAATTTTAAGAAGCGTGGGGAAAGTGGCATATGAATTAGCTTTACCCCACACATTCAGCATATCCACAATGTGTTCCATGTGTCAATGTTGAAGTATTATTTTCCTGATTCGAATCATGTGATAGAATATGAGCCAATCGAGATTCAGCCAGACTTGTCTTTTGTAGAGCAACCGATGCAGATTTTAAATAAGAAAGAAAGAGTGCTTCGGAATAAGTCTGTGTCATTAGTGCGAGTCTTGTGGAGGAATCCCAAGGTTAAGGAGTCGACCTGGGAGTTGGAAAGCGAAATGCGAACCAAATATCCTGACTTATTTTCCTAGGCTGATTCTGAGGACAGAATCCTATTAAGGGGGAAGGATGTAATATCCGAGAAAATTATGTGAATCTTATTTATTAAATAAATAAATATTATGTGTTTGTATAAGTTAAAATATTCATTTCCATGATATTACGTGTTATAATTGATATATGTGGCCCCGCAACAATCAGAAAATTTTTCGATTAATTAATATGTGTTTAAACTGCATTTATATGAATTGATTTGTAATTTAGACTCGTATTTATTTGCATTTTTATCGAGGTACTCATTTTATCTCGTTTTATCTTATTTTAAGTGCGTTTAAATGTATTTTATGTGTTTTCGAGGTTTTCTGGGAATTTAGGAATCATTTCGGTTTTTCAAAAATCAACGGGCCGGGACCCCACCGGAACGTCAAAGCCCACAAATTTCACGTTTGTATTTTATAGAATTATTCGTATTTTAAATACCTGGTATTTTTGCATTTTTGAATTATTCACAATTTTTGGGAAATTTTGATATAAAAATTGTAATTATATATATATATATTATATTCGAAAAACATTTCCCTGTAAAGTATTATTTTGGGTGTATAATTTTAGATTACGAGATAAAAACGTAACGGGTTACGATTTGTCGGGAATATTATTACCTATAAAAAAAGCCTACATGTTTATCCGTACAGTTTTATAAAAATCAAAATTAGACAGATAAAGCTTGTGAGTTTCTTCTTATCCTGTAAAAGAGTTCGAAGGCTTGTTTCAAAGATTCAAACCGAGCAATCGATCCAGCCATCTATTTTCACTAATTTTGATCTCAAAATAAAGCTTGCAATCTCCCCATCATTTTAACACCAGAATCGTGTTCTAAGGTGATGTGTTATGTTCGAGCTTTGTTCGTCGGAATCGACGAATTTGTGAATTCAAGTTTCCTGTGATTCTTTAATTATTTTGATGATAGCATGAGTTTATCCATGTTATATTCAGTCGATTCATGTGAAAAATCGAATCAAATAGTAGTCGGGGTTGTTAAGTCGAGTTTTTGGATTTTGAATTAGATTTTCTGAGATTAATTATCAATTGTTTATAGATTTTGTTGATTGTATTAGATAGTAGGGATCATAAGGATCGTTTTAACATAAGATTTGTGTATGTTTGGTAATGATTTTAAGTTCACCGAATTCGGCCTTGTTCTTCAAATCGACGTGGTAGTTTTTGTGTTGATTGTTAGATGTTAATGTTAAATTGGTTGAATTTTAAAATTGTGTAGCTTCAATTTCGTATATAAATAATTAAATCTAGTTGAGAATTAAGGGAATTAGTAATTCACCGGAGTGGGTGTTCTTGCTTGCCGGAATTGCTTGAATAGTCGTTGGAGAAGGCGACACGGCGGGGGTTTGGGGCTGCTAATGGGGTAGAGTTGGGGCTGGAGGTGAAGGGAGTGCAGAATGGGATGAAACAAAGCAGTCGGGACTATTTTTGGGCTTGGCCGGAACTCCGTGGTGGCCGGACAACCTCGCCGGTTTCTGGGTTTTCCAGAAATCCGGCGGGTCATGGGTTTTCCAGAAATCCGGCGGGTCGTTCTTGGCGACCCGGATTTCTTGGAGACCCGTCCCTTGACCCGTTTAGTTTAATTAAAAACCCAGCTTTAATCTTCTTTCCCCAATTTAGTAAAACACAAATTTGTTTCTGCAAAATTTTGATTAAAATTTAAATCATAATTATACTTGAATTCTAAAATCTTATTTATTTAAGCTCTAAAAATCATTTTAAATTCCAATTTTAATTTGGTTAATTATTTTAATAATTAACTGAATTCTTTTAAATTCCCAAAAATTATTTATTTTATTATTTTCAAAAATCCAGATTTGTTTTAATTATTTATAATTTATTTTAATTAATTATTTAGGATTTAATTAATTGATTAATTCATTTAATCAAATAATTTTACTTTTAAATAAATAAATAAAGTATAATTATTCATAATTAAGCCAAATAAGTCCTAAAAATTATTTTAAACTTTTAAAAAAAAGATATTTGGGTATTTAAAAATCAATTAATAATTATTATTAATTGATTTAATCTTATTTTGTTCGTAATAAATAAACCGTTCGTCCGTTTAATACGAAATGAACGCGTACATACTCAGGAAAATATTACTCTTCCAATAAAAATACTTTTGAGACCTAATTTCTTTCGTATAGAAATTTCATTTGATTTGTGAGTCATTCTGAGTCGGTATTTGATCGATAAACACCGTTATTGACCCAATTTCAATTCTGAGCGTACTGAGACCTGACTTTTGACAATCTGACTTATGGGTTACATGAAATATGTGATTATGTATTATATGAATAACATGATTACGTGCTATATGATATGCATGCTATCTGTTTACAGTTTTAAAATACCATGATTAGTTTTAGACGATCGGATAGACGTCAAGACGTATAATTACGTCGATTGAGTTTGGTTCTGTCAATTAAGATAGCCCTTTTGTTTATAGAATCGAGTAGCAAGGACTGCGGTCCAGTGTTAGACGGAGATAGTAGCCAGCAGTTATAATCTAGAGATATAGTAAGAAGTTATTAAGCATACCAGGCAAGTATCCCTACCTTCACTTATTGTTCAAGTGATGTTTATTATGAATCCTGTTATGCAAGTATTCCTCAACTTTCTTGTAGTAGAATTACAAGTATTTATATCTTCACTTATCATTCAAGTGATATTGACTCTGAACTCCATGATATCAGTTTCTATTCTATTTTAAGTTCAGAATAGTTAATCATTTTATATTTTACTACAAATTACTCTATACAGTGGAACGTTGAATTGAGATTAGCGAATAACTAACTATTCTAGTTATTTTACCATCAGTTGTTGAGATGACTTCAGACCATGAGAAATGGGGAGTTATATTGTTAAGGATGTCGTTTGATTCGGCTCATTTGATCAAAATGTTTTATGGATTGGATGAATGCGTAAGTGACCGGGGCGGACGGTCCAACGGAGGGCTATGCATCATATAAAATATTATGATATAACTTGTGCCACAGGTAGATATATTGCCTTTTTATTTGAGTACTCGTGTTTTGGGACATGTTTCTACGAACCATGATCATGTGTTATCACATGGGCTGATCAGCATGTGATAGTACGTCCGTCGGTGATAGATTGCAATCTAAAAAAATTATCATTTATTATTGATAGTTTGTTAAGCTTTTATTATTGATCAAATATCACTGGTTTATCCTGTTATTCAGTTAATATCAAAATATGGTTTATCATTTTAAGCATACACTTTATACTGCTTGCTGAGCATTTCTTTCGCTCATATCTTTCAGCTAAGTCAGAGCAGGCTTGAGTCCCAGGTTTGATCAAAAGTCGAGTGCTTGTAAATAGTTTGGTGTATTTTCCAGGTAGACAGTTTGGGACGCTTGCATAGTCTAGAGGTTTGTAATAAAATTTGAATAAGTTGTAAAACTAAATAGACATGTAAGTTGTAATAACATTTGGTTTGTTTTAGTGCCTGTTTCATACTATAACTTGTGATCGATCCAGTTGCGAGCAAGGGGTCATATTTATTATTTTATTCCACTTTGCCTATTTTAGTTTTGTTTATCGGTTAGTGACCCCCAAACCTAGACCCCGAGTTTGGAGGGCGTCATAAATCACATAAACCCTGTAAGTTTTAGATTCCATAGAGTAGCCAAGAAATATGCCTTGATCTGCCTTAGCATCAAACTTTCCCAGATGCTCATTTCCTTCTTTTATCACAAAGCATTTAGCCCTGAACACATGAAAGTATTTCAGTGTTGGTTTCTTGTCAGCCATAATCTCATAAGGAGTCTTGTCATGATCTTTATTAATCAGGGTACGATTTTGAGTGTAACACGCTGTGTTGACAGCTTCATCCCAGAAGTAGGTAGGAAGTCTTGATTCACTTAGCATAGTCCTTGATGCTTCAACCAAGGTTCGATTCTTCCTTTCTACTACTCTATTTTGTTGTGGAGTTCTTAGGATTGGGTACTACCTCGAAATACCTTTCTCAGTACATAATTCATTTAGAAATGCATTTTTGAATTATGCTCCATTGTATGATCTGATCATTCTGGTAGGTAGTTTCACTTCCATCTCAATCTTCTTTATATGATCAAATATCATTTGTGGTGCTTCATCCTTTGATTATAAGAACAACACCCATTTGTACTTGGAGTAATCATCGACTATCACTAAAGCATATCTTTTCCTCGATAGTGACAACACATTCACTAGACCAAATAAATCCATGTGAAATAACTAAGAGGTTCAGTTATGCTTGTCATTTCCTTGTTTCTGTGTGATGGTCTATTTGACTTCCCCTTTTCACATGCTTCACATAATCCTTCTTGACAGAATTTCATCTGTGGTAGTCCTCTCACCGATTCCCTCTTAACCAAAGAGTTCATTATCTTGATGAAGTTCAAGTACAAGAGCTTCTTGTGCCATAGCCAACTTTGTTCTGATGAAGCTTTGCTGTATAAACACCTCATTACTCCATCACAGGTAGACTTCAAGTCAGCTACGAACAAATTACCTTTTCTTACTCCTTGTAAAGCAAGCTTTTCATCTTTCATGTGAGTGATCAAACACCTTTCTGGTCTGAAGTCAAATTATATCATTTGTCACAAAACTGATTAACGCTCAGAAGATTATGCTTTAATCCTTCCACAAGAGGGATGTTTTCAATGATGACATTCCTAATTTCCAAATTGATGTCATCTCCAAAGGTAACTATAGGGCCAGCTTTCTCAACCACACCTTTGAGCATAGACTTTTCTCATGTCATGTGCCTAGAACAACCACTGTCCAGAATTCACATGATCTTTTCCTTTCGAACCTTACCCTGTAAACACATATTGATTAAGAAGACTTTGGTACCCTAGTTTTCTTGGGTCCTAAAGATTTAGGGGTAGAAGCAGAATCAAAAAATAAAACCTTAACAGGCTTAGATTTCACTTTGACTTACTCCTTCTCACTGCTAGTCTCAACAGAGTTGTCAGATTTAGAGACATGAGGTACAACAGTCTTTTCCTGTTTGTGCTCATTACTCATGCTTGTCTTAATATCAGTAGAAGTGTTAGCAGTTGCATGAAAAGCTCTAAAGTACTCAGACATGGTAATAAATGCATATGGCATAAAACCAATTACACCACAAGGCTCATGAAAACTAGGCATGTTAGGCATGAAAGGCACACTAGAAGTTGTAACAGATTCTACTTAAGCTTTTGTACATGCATGTGTAAGGTGTACAGCAGAATTGCAATTATTACATAACTTTCTAGATGCAGATGAGGAAGATGCAATATCATATTTCTTATTTACACCTACCTTGCCATTCATGTTCTTCTTAGCCTTAACCTTAACACTCTCACCAGTCTTAGGGTCATCTATGGAGTCTCGTTTCCTAAGTGTGGCAGGTCCTTTCTTGTCCACCTTATTACCTAGGATAACTTTGGGTTTAGCCTTACTAGCTGGAGCCTTAGGAGTCTTAGGGGATTCCTCTACCTTCTCTCCCTCTCTCTCTCTCTCTCTCTCTCTCCTCAACAATTAATTCCTCATTGATTAGCAAACTTACTTCATCCAAAGGATCTGAAATAGATTCAGTGAACAACGGAGATACAATATGTTAGATATATTTGATAATGTCATGTCTAATATGATTTATGTTTAGTTTTCAGATCTTACTTTAACAGGACAAATCAGTACTTAACTAAAATCAGCACTTATACTGAAGTCAGAACTTAAGTCATCAGTACTTAAGGTTTAGGAGATATTTATCAGAAGATAATATCAGGACTTAAAGGAAACGTTCAGATAAGGAAGGCGGATGATTGAAAGGAAAAGAAGATCAAGATAAACGTAAGAAGAGATATGCATGAAGAAGGAATTTTATGAAGAATAGAATACTTGGAAGAAAAGATATCTGATTGATATATTTTAGGAAGAAGAATTATATTCCATATCAATTAGCGATTATCTTGTAATTGTGTAGTATATAAACACAGACATAGGGTTTACACTATAAGTGTTATCATTATCGAGAAGATTATTCATTGTAACCCTAGCAGCTCTCGTGATATTTGTTCATCACTGATAGAGGACAGTTCCATACTGTAACAAAATTTATTGTTTTGAATAAAGTCTATTTTCTGTTACTTGTGTTATTAGAATTCGATTTGATTGTGCTATACACTGTATTCACCCCCCTCTACAGTGTGTGTGACCTAACAAGTGGTATCAGAGCCTACCTGTTAACATACAAACAGTTTAAGATCCAAAAATAATCATGTCTAAAGTAGAAACTCCAACTAAGCCCACCAAAACTGAAGAACCTCCAAAGATACAAATCCATAGCCGATATGAGGCTATTAGAGTTCCCATATTGAGACCATCTGAATATCCCATATGGAAGGTAAGGATGACAATGTTTCTGGAAGCTACAGATCCATAATATCTTGATAGAATCAAGGAAGGGCCTCACAAACCAACCAAGCTCGCTGTTGCAGTTGCAGGTGAAGCAGCAAAGTCAGTACCAAAGGAAAAGAGTGACTACACTGCTGAAGATATCGCATCAATTGCTAAGGATGCTAAGGTACGACACTTACTGCATAGAGCCATTGATAATGTAATATCAAACAGGGTAATAAACTGCAAGAGTGCAAAGGAGATATGGGATGCCTTGGAAATAAGATGTCAGGGAACTGATACGATTAAGAAGAACAGGAAGACAATACTCACTCAAGAGTATGAACACTTTGACTCAAAGGCTAATGAGTCATTGACTGATTTATATGATAGATTTGTCAAACTCTTGAATGATTTGTCACTGGTTGATAAGGAGTATGATCTTGAAGATTCAAACCTTAAATTCCTGTTGGCTCTTCCTGAAAGCTGGGATTTGAAGGCAACAACAATAAGAGACAACTATAATCTTAATGAAACGACTCTTGATGGAATTTATGGGATGCTCAAGACTCATGAACTTGAGATGGAACAAAGAAGCAAGAGGAAAGGAGGAAAGTCAAGGACAATTGCTCTTAAGGCTGAAGAATAATCCCCCAAGGCAGCTACCTCAAGGAAAGGCAAGGGTAAAGCTTTCTTCACAAAGTCTGATACTGAGTCATCAAGTTTTGATAGTGATGATGACTCAGAATTTGAAAGCTTGCCTGAGACGGATGCTGATGAAGAGATGATGAAGCTGTGTGCCCTTATGGTGAAATGAATCACAAAGATTGCATACACGAAGTTCAGGAAGGGAAAGAAGTTTTCCAGGAAAGGTGCAAGTTCTGATAAGAAGAATTTCAGAAAATTTAAGGGAAAAAGAGGAAAGTCTGACAGAGGAGATTATACAAATGTCAAATGCTACAACTGTGGTGAGAAAGGCCATATATCTCCTGATTGCAAGAAAGTGAAGAGTGACAAAGGCAAGGCTCTTGTCACAAAGAACAAAAGCTGGATAGACACCTCAGATTCTGAAAGTGAGGAGAATTATGCCTTGATGGCAAATGCTGATATGGCAAGTGCTGAAAGCAGTTCTGAAGCTGCTGAGTTAAAGGGCAACAGGAAAAACATCCTAGTTCTGGACAGTGGATGTTCAGGACATATGACTGGAAATAAAGCCCTGCTGTCAGACTTTGTGGAGAAGGCTGGCCCAAGTGTTCCTTATAGAGATGGCAACATTGGAAAAATGTTGGGATATGGCAATATCAATCTTGGGAATGTCATCATTAAAGAAGTAGCTCTGGTCTCAGGACTTAAACATAATCTGTTGAGTGTCAGTCAAATCTGTGACAGAGGTTATCATGTGGATTTCTTTGAAGAACATTTTGAAGTTATTAGTAAATCTACAGGCAAAGCTGTTCTGAAAGGATACAGGTTTGGTAACATCTATGAAGCCAAGCTTTCTACAAGTACTGATGGTTCTGCAATCTGTCTGATGAGTAGAGCATCAATTGAAGAAATCTGGAATTGGCACAAGAAACTCACTAATTTAAATTTCAACAATATAAATGAACTAGTCAAGAAAGATCTTGTGAGAGGACTGCCAAAGTCAGTATTTGCTCCTGATGGCCTTTGTGATTCTTGTCAGAAGGCTAAACAAAGGAAATCCTCATTCAAGAGTAAGACTGAATCATCAATTCTTGAGCCTTATCACCTACTACATGTTGATCTATTTGGTCAAGTAAATGTCATGTCTATTGCAAAGAAGAAATATGTTATGGTCATAGTGGATGAGTTCACCAGATACACATGGGTGTATTTCTTGCACACAAAAAGTGAAACTGCATCTATCTTGATTGATCATGTCAGGCAACTGGATAAATTGGTCAAAGATTCTGTGAAGATAATAAGAAGTGATAATGGTACTGAGTTTAAGAATTTGATAATGGAAGAGTTCTGCAAAAACCATGGAATCAAGCAGGAATTTTCTGCTCCTGGAACTCCACAGCAAAATGGAGTTATTGAATGAAAGAATAGAACTCTCATTGAAGCTGCACGTACAATGCTTGATGAAGCAAAGCTTCCAACCTATTTTTGGGCTGAAGCTGTGCAGACTGCTTATTTTACTCAGAATGCAACACTCATTAACAAGCAAGGAAAGACACCATATGAGATGGTGAAGAAAAAGAAGCCAAATCTGAAGTATTTTTATGTATTTGGATGCAAATGTTTTGTTCTTAAGACTCACCCTGAACAGCTATCCAAATTTGATGTAAAAGCTGATGAAGGAATCTTTGTTGGATATCCACTTTCCACAAAAGCCTTCAGAGTCTATAACTTGAGAACAAGAGTGGTCGTGAAATTTATCAATGTCTCTTTTGATGATAAGAAGATTACTGGACTTGAAGATTTCAATTATCATGATCAGCTGAGATTTAAAAATGAAGACTTAATTTCTGATACTGAAAATCCTGACAGTCTAAATCCTGATACTGCAAACTCTGATGGATTAAACACTTATGTTATTGAAACTGTGGTGACTACGCCAAAGGAAGATGCACCTATGCAGGGGGAGCATACCCAAGATACAACCACATCTCAAGAAGCATCAGAACATACAACTGGCTCTTCAAGTTCTGATTCGTCAAGTTCTGATAAGCCAAGTTCTGATAGTTCTGAAAATTTAAATTCTGAAGGATCCAACTCAGAGAGCATAGTTTCAGGGGGAGCATCAGAAAATGTTGATGAAGATAGCATGGATCATGGGGGAGCATCCAGTTCTAGAGAAAACCTTCCATCTGCAAGGAAGTGGACTAAATCACATACACCTGACTTAATTATTGGAAATCCTGATGCAGGTGTAAGAACTAGAACAGCTACTTCGAGTGAATGTCTTTACAATTCCTTTCTTTCTCAGACTGAACCAAAGAAAGTGGAAGAAGCTCTTCAAGATGCTAATTGGGTGCAAGCAATGCAGGAAGAGTTAAATGAATTTGAAAGAAACAAAGTCTGGACCCTAGTGCCAAGACCAAAGAACAGATCTGTTGTTGGTACAAAGTGGGTATTCAGAAACAAAGCTGATAGTGATGGCATAATTATAAGGAATAAGGCAAGGTTGGTTGCAAAAGGATATTCTCAACAGGAGGGAATTGATTATGATGAAACATTTGCACCAATTGCTAGATTGGAAGCCATAAGGATATTTTTGGCTTATGATGCTCACAAAAAGTTTACTGTCTTTCAAATGGATGTGAAAAGTGCTGTTCTCAATGGAGAATTGGAGGAGGAAGTATATATTGAACAACCTCCGGGCTTTGTAGATCCCAAATATCCTAATCATGTCTACAGGCTTGATAAAGCACTTTATGGCCTTAAGCAAGCTCCAAGAGCATGGTATGAGACTTTAGCTCAGTTTCTTCTAGAAAGTGGATTTAACAGAGGAACTATAGACAAAACACTGTTCTACCTCACCCATGGAAAGGACTTACTTCTGGTTCAGATATATGTTGATGATATCATCTTTGGTTCTACAAATGACAGACTTTGCAAGAAGTTTGCCAAACTGATGCAGTGAAGATATCAAATGAGTATGATGGGGGAACTTAGCTATTTTCTGGGTCTTCAAGTCAAGCAGAATGAAGAAGGCACTTTTATTTGTCAAACCAAGTACACCAGAAATTTGCTGAAGAAATTTGGAATGCAAGATTGTTCAAGTGCATCCACTCCCATGGCCACTGTAACAAAACTGGATAAGGATACTGGTAAATCAGTAGATATTACTGATTATAAAGGTATGATTGGCTCGTTACTCTATCTAACTGCTAGTAGACCTGATATCATGTATGCTACCTATCTTTGTACAAGATTTCAAGCAGATCCAAGAGAACCTCACTTAACAGCTGTGAAAAGAATTTTCAAGTATCTAAAGGGAACAGCTGATCTGGGATTGTGGTATCCCAGAGAATTAGATTTTAAACTAATAGGTTACTCAGATGCAGATTTTGCAGGTTGCAAAATTGACAGGAAAAGCACAAGTGGAAGCTGCCAATTTCTTGGAGGCAGATTGGTTTCTTGGTTTAGCAAGAAACAAAAGTCAATTTCCACATCAACTGAAGAAGCATAATACATTGTTGCAGGAAGCTGTTGTGCACAGATTCTTTGGATGAAGAATCAGTTACTGGATTATGGGTTAACATATTTTAAAATCCCTATTTACTGTGATAATAAAAGTGCTATTGCTATGACAGGTTATCCAGTTCAACACTCAATGACAAAGCACATCAGCATTAGGTACCACTTCATAAGGGAATATGTGGATGAAGGTACAGTGGAATTGCACTTTGTTCCAACAGATCAACAACTAGCAGATATCTTCATAAAACCACTGTGTGAAGCTACTTTTACAAGATTGGTAAATGAACTTGGAATGGTTTCAGGTTCTTTCTCTAAATCTGCTTAGCTTTTGTTCTGATGCATCAGACTTTATGATCAGTATTTACATAAATTACTCTCTTTGTGTATTCTGTGCTTAATTGAAAATTGCTTAAGTACTGATTGTTGTTTGATGTGAATTTCTAAACTCTGATAGTGAATTGACTGTTTTTGTGACTATTCAATCCTATGAGGATAACTGTGCTAGATGCTGACCTAGTAGTCTTTAACATACTAGAGATCCCATGTTAGAAGTAATTATTTATGTGGAAATCTATTGACACAAGCAAATTCTGATATTGAGCTTAGTCACGTTTACTTTGTCTATCTTATTACTAAGTCAAAAACTAGAATAATGCTTCTCATCTGTTAAGTTCTGATGTTAGTAAATCTGATGGATGTACTAAGTGTTGATAAACCTCACTCATCAAAAGAAAAAGTAAAAGAAAAGGGAATAAAAATCAGGTACTCTTTTGAGATCTAGAGTAAAAATGTGGAAGGGACGACCCAAGTGCATTGATGGTATTAAGTAATATGCATCAGAAAAGCAAATAATTATTTTTCTTGGTGACTTTTCACACTCTATGATTACTGGAGAAATACTCTGATAATAGCATAAATTCTGATAAGCAGTCGTGACTCACATACACTGAGAAGCCACTGTAAAATGGAATTTCAAAAGATGCATAAAATAAGCACAAAACAGTTGAGGTGGACTCGTGCATGAACTCATTCAAAAGTAAACTTCAGAATAATGACAGATTTTTAGTAAAGTTCTTAGTTATGCCTTATTTCTAAGATGTACTGAAGTGAATCAGACTTTACTCTTTGTCTGATATTTTGCTTAATGCACACACTTACACTCCATATGAATGATGAAAATTACTGTGGTGTTTAATATTGTTTTAGATGAACAGTTTATGTGTCAGATTGCATAAATTCTGAGGACAAGTTCTGATGGAAATTCTGATAAATAAGTTCTGAAGAACCGAAATCAGAATTTGTGTGAAGAATCACAGAGAAAGGTATTCATTTTTTGAGTTAAGAAATCATGTTCTGATGACTGTTAAGTTTTGATATAAGTCTAAGTGCTGATATTAAATTCTGATCCTCTATTTGACTTATTTGTGGTTAAAATCTGAAACAGTCTTATTTTAAATCAGAATATGTACGGGTGAGATATTAACAGTCAATACAATTAGGGTTAGTGGAACACGTACATGCACAGTAATATTTACTTGTTTCTTGTGCGCATTAAACCCTGTTTTACACTTCCAATGACTGTTTTTCTTCTTCCCAGTCTAGGGAGACGAGGTAGAATTATTTCTACCTGTCAGCATTAAATTTCCTTGCATCTCCTAGCATTCTATTGCCTATATAAACCAACACCTCAAATCAGCCTACACATCATTTCTTTTCTCACATACTCACTCTCTTTTCCTTCATACCAACACAATCATGGTCAACTACAATATGTTTTTAAACTATGAGACCTTCAACATGGAGTTGAGTTGTGAGGACTGGCAGCAGAAATGGCACGTAACTGTCATTCCTGATGAGATTTGGGACTCGGTTCCCCAGGAGGTTCTCACACACCTCCTGTTCTTTTACATGGACTACCATCGCCATCTGGAGCGATTGGAAGAAGAAAGGCTGGAAGCTCTCCGCCAACAAGAGTGAATCATTCGACTCGCTATTCTTTTTGTAGAGAGTCGGAAGAAGAAATAATTTGTTTTCTTCTTCCTGTTTTTCTTCATCGTCAGCTTTGTCCGGCTTCTTAGCCAAGGACAAAAGCTGTTGATGTTGGAGTTTGTAGCTTAGGACAGTCTTGTCATGTTCTGATGTAAATTTCAATTTCATGAATGTATTCTCTTAATATATTAATGGAATTTTGTATTTTTGCAAGATTTTTATCTCTGAGATGTTTTAAATTCTGCTGCATTTTTAAATCCTGATATATCCATATTCTAATGACCATTTTAATTACTGATATAAATTAAGTTCTGATTTTAAAATATTAGTACTTGTTTACTTGATTTTTTTTTGTCATTCTCACACTTGAATATTTTTACAGAATATTGGTTTTGCAGTAAAAATGATTAAATAAGTGGGAACAGTTTAAATTTTGAATTAAAACTAAGTTACCTCAATTAATGGGATTACTTGGTAAGTGGAACGGTTTTTCCTTGAAAAACTGCATGTGATAAGTAATGATTACTGTTTTCCCGTTCCCATTAACTATTCATTATTGCTGCATGTCTGACAGGTGTCCAACGGTTAATTTTTTTAACCATGTATAAGTAAGAGAGAGAGAGAAGATTATACAATCTTTTATTTACTTTTACACTTTATCTCTCTTTCTTTACTTTTACTCTCTCTCATCTCCTGACGTTGGTTTTCATACAGACATTTTATCAAATACCTTACGGGCAACCTTAATTCTCAATTTTTTTTCTCATGGCACCTAAGGATTTGATTATAGATAGAGCCAAGTTCGTTCCCAACAACTATGCTGCAATCCTAAATCATGATGAAGCTCCATCTGAGTTGCACTTTGTGCAAGATCTTCTGGCACACAGTGAAATTGGGTATGCATTGACCCAACCTCAAGTCATTTCCAGCCAACAAGTTCTCACGTTTTGGCGGACTGGGCATTTTGATAATGGTGGTGCTACTGGTACTCCCAGCATTGTTTTTGAAGTCAATGATGTTGAACATGTGATAACTCCTGGAACAGTTCGTAAAGCTCTATATTTACCAGAAGGCTGCATTTTCTCAACACCGGAGGAACCAGTTCTACAGCAGCTCATGGCCAATTTGGGGTATGAGAAGAGTTTGGCTAAGCTTGGACAGTTGAAATGAGCACATATCAGAAAGGAATGGAGCTTTTTCTTCGACTGCAGCACTAAAGCCTTCGGGAATAAGTGTTCCAACTTTGATGCCATTCCAATAATGAGTCAGCACATCGGGTATGCTATTATTAAGCAAACTCATTTTGATTTTGCAAGTGCTGTGCTAGTCTTTATTGGGGATAGGATGACAGAGGATAGAAATATAGTTTACTTTGCTAGATTCTGTCAGCTTATATATACCTTTTGCTCTGCTGATGACCCTCAACTAGCCAGTTCTTTATTTACACCGTTTAAACTTGTAAAACGGGCTTTTAATGACTTGGTAAATGCTGACCTTAAGAAAACGGTGGTTAGACCTTTACAGATTCCTCAGTCTGTAAAACAGATCCTGGTAAATGCTGATCCTCAAACCTATAGATCTGTTTATCCTGATGTACAACCTACCACCACATCCCAAACACCACAACAACCATCAGAACATACCACTCATACATCTATACCTCAATCCTCTATCAGAACACATCTCAAACCTTCACAGATAGCTCAACCTTCATCATCAGCACATACTGTGAAGCCTTCATCTTCCAAGCCCAAGAGGACAAAGACTGTCCCTCAGACACCACAGAAGAGAAGGAGGATTGTTCTGAGAGATGAGTCTGATAGTGAGGAACGGGTTTCTGCATCAGAACCTGTTGTTAAAGAAGCTGAGAAGGTCCCTTCTCAGAAGGATTCTGGAATTGGGGGATCTAAGCTTCTCAAAAGGCTTAGAAGAATGACTTATGCTGAACCTCCCAAGGAATCCCCACCTTCAAAGAGATACAAGAAACAGAGAGCTAAAAGGCCAGCTTCAGATGATGAGGAAGCAGCAGCTAAGGAAGGAGATCAGAAATCTCTGATCTCAAAAGAACCAGAATTTGCTGAAGCTACTGCATTTCCCTCTCCATTGTCCCCAACTCAGGAAGCTGCTACAGACAAGGCAAACACACCATCTGTGTCTCCTGTACATGAACCTGTATCTCCTGTAGACCCAGGCACAAGTGCTGAAATTGATATTCACAACCTGGTTGTGCCTGAGGTTCTCTACTTAGAAGCTCCAACAGCAATAAATCCATCAACAACACCACTTACTGATGCTACTCAAACTCCAGAATTGTCTACAACACCTTCTCTGCATCTAGATGTTGATGATCAGAATATAGGTGAACATCAGGATATGGCTGTTGATCAGAACTTGGAAACAGATCAGCACTTAAAGGATGATGTTGAAGCCTCAATTGCTTCTCATACTGTTGTTATATCAGAAGATGCTGATTCTGTCAATTCTGATGCATCAAATGCTTATACTACTGGTGATGCTGCTATTAATGCAGATGCTGATGAAGTTGGTCCTTCAGGACATGCACCTCAACAAGCTGTTCATAAATCTGAACTAGTTAAGAAGTTTGTTACAAGAGAAGCACCAGTACCTTGGAGTGAAACTCCTAGAGGACAAGAGTGGAATAAGGAATGGAACTCAATTACCTTTGTTCCATCTGAAAAGATTCTTGCTGTGCACTTGGCAAAAGCTGATGAAATGTTAATTAATGATGATTTTAAGACACAGCTTCGAGTCACTGCATTGAGTACTAGACATCTGCAAGGTCTCCATTCAACAACTCATGCAGAGTTACATAAAATTCAGGAAGAATTGCTCAAGCAAGAAACGGTTAAGAAAATTGAAAAGAAAACTTTCTTCCAACCTACCTTTGACAAAGTTGCTTACATTGAGAAGACCCAAGAGAAACAACAGTCTCAGATTGATGATATTTTGAAAAATCAAGCTTCTCAGCAATCTCAACTCGATGAAATCCAAGCCTCAGTGGAATTGCTTGTCTCTCTTCTCTTACCTGCTGATGCCAAAAAGGGGGAGAAAGTAATTAAGTCCAAATACAAAACTGTTAAGACACTGAAGGGGAAGGATGATGAAAAAGATGACCAGGGAAACTCTGGAATGGGTGGAGGTCATGGTCAAGGTAGAAGTTTCTCATCAAGAAGAGCTGAAATTACAAGTCACAAGACAAGTTCTGATGCTGGAAAAAGAATTACTTCTGCTACTGGTAAAAGGATAAGTTCTGATGAAATTTTGGATCTTGATGAAGAAATATCAAGACAGCTATTTCTGAAAGAAAATCCAGGAATGGACTTTGAGAGTCTGATGGAAGAAGAAGCTAGACTTAAGTTAGAAAAAGTCAAATCTAAATATGAAGCTTCTTTTGGTAAAAAGAGACTTCCAAAGGCCAAAGGCATTGTGATAAAAAGAAAGAACAAATCCTGAAGCAACCAAGGCTAAATCACAATTGCAGATAGATCTAAGGTCCAAGGGCAAAGAGAAAGTTCGTGAACCTATCAAGGTTTATGTGCCTCCTGTGGATGAAGAAATTACTATTGAGGATGCTGATCTTGCTCTGACTTCAAGAAAAATTTCTAAGACAACCTCTGACATGGCTCAAGTTGTTCAGAGTCAAGATATAGTTAGTTCTGATATCTCAAAGAAGCAAGTAACCTCTGACATAGCTCAAGTTAACTTGATATCAGAAGATAAATCAAAGGAAACCTCTAACATTGTTCATGTTAAACCTTCAAAATTACTCCTACCAGGATTTACCAAAGCCAAACAGACTCAACCTTTGAAGACTGCTGTAAGTGGTTTTGAAGCAAGAGTGGTTACTGGAAAGGAAGCAAGAGATAAATCTGGATTGGGTAGTGCTGATGAAAGAAGAATACAGAACACAACCAATGATCCAACTTCCTTAAGTGAACCAGGTATTGGAGCAACTCCTGAATAATTGAATCAACTAGAATCTGTACAGATGGTTTACCATACCTACTTGAGAGAACACATCTTGTTGTACTTCATGACAGATGGTAGGGTTTATCATATAAGGGAAAATGCCATTCCACTAAAGTATTTTGATGAATTGGAATGTTAGGTCACACACACACTGTAGAGGGGGTGAATACAGTGTATAGTACACTCAAATCGAACTTTAAGAACTTAAGTAACAGAAAACAAACTTTATTGAAATAATAAACTCTGTTACAGTATGGAACTGTTACCTTTCAGTGATGAATAAAAATCACGAGAGCTGCTAGGGTTACAATAAATAATCTTCTCTAATAATGATAACACTTATAGTGTAAACCCTATGTCTGTGTTTATATACTACACAGTTACAAGATAATCGCTAATTGATATGGAATATAATTCTGCTTCCTAAAATATATCAATCAGATATCTTTTCTTCCAAGTATTCCATTCTTCACAGAATTCCTTCTTCATGCATATCTCTTCTTATGTTTATCTCAATCTTCTTCCCTTTAATCAGCTACTGTCCTTATCTGATTATCCTTCAGCACTTAAGTTCTGATATCTATCTTCTGATGATTATCTCCTGATAACATACGTACTGATATCCTTAAGTCCTGACTTCCAGTATAAGTACTGATCAACAGTTAAGTACTGATTTATCCTGTTCAGTAAGATCTGAAAGCTAAACATAAAACATATTAGCCATGACATTATCAAATATATTTAACAATCTTCCCCAACTTGTAAATTAACATAATATACAAGTTTAACAGATATTTGATGATGTCAAAAACATTAAGTACAAATGCATGAGAATTAGACTAGATAACTACAACTTACAGTCCTTAAAGTTTTTACCAATTTCAACTTCTGATAACAACTTCAGTCTGTATAAATATCAGAATTTAAGCAGTTGTAGATCTTCGACTTGGCTTCTTCATTTTCTGATCTCTCTGATGTCAGGAGTTGTTCTGAGATAGTTCTTCAACAAACATTTCTCAGCATATCTTAGTTCATCAATCATTCTCCTTTTAACATCTTTAAGCTCTGCAGTATCTTCACCAGTTTGAAAGATTACAGCTCTGAGATCATTGATCTTTGCTTTTCTCAACTCCTGATCTAGTCTTATAACATAAGCTTTGTCAGACTCTAGATTGAATTTAAGTCCCTTAATACCAAGATACGTTCTGATCTGTGCAGTATTAGGCTTCATATCAACAATATCACCATTGTGATCTCTGTACTTTGGAACATATATGCTGTCAGACTTAACAGAATAAAGCCTTTTCTGTCTCTGAATCTGTTCTTTTAAGTAGTTTGCAGCAGTCCCTGTTATTCTGTCATCCACTTGAAGTAAGAAAAGTACATGCTCTAATTCTTCAAAATACTTCAATGGAATGGCATTTTGTCTTATATGATAAACCCTGCCATCTGTCATGAAATACAACATGATGTATTCTTTCAAGTAGGTATGGTAAACCATCTGTACAGATTCCAGTTGATTCAATTTCTCAGGAGTTGCTCCAATACCTGGTTCACTCAAGGAAGTTGGATCATTGGTAGTGTTGTGTACTCTTCTTTCATCAGCACTTCCCAATCTAGTTTTATCTCTAGCTTCCTTTCCAGTAACTACTCTTGCTTCAAAACCACTTGCAGTAGTCTTCAAAGATTGAGTCTGTTTTGCTTTAGTGAATCCTGGTAGGAGTGTCTTTGATCTATTTTCTGATATCAAGTTAACTTGAGCTCTGTCAGAGGTTACTTGCTTCTTCTGAATATCGGAACTTATAATTTCTTGACTCTGAACAACTTGAGCCATGTCAGAGGTTGTTTTAAGAACTTTTCTTGAAGTCAGAGCAAGATCATCTTTTTCATCAGCAATTTCTTCTTCCTCAGGAGGTACATAAACCTTGATAGGTTCACCAACCTTTTCTTTACCCTTGGATCTTGGTTCTATCTGTAGTTGTGATCTAGCCAATGTTGCTTCAGTATGTGTCCTTTCTTTGATCACAATGCCTTTAAGTTTTGGAAGTGACTTTTTTACCAGAAGCTTCAGATTTAGATGTGACTTTCTCTGATTTAAGTCTAGCTTCTTCTTCCTTTAAACTTTCCAAGTCCATTCCTGGATTTTCTTGAAGAAATAACTGTCTTGACATTTCTTCATCAAGATCTAGAAGTTCATCAGAACTTATCCTTTTACCAGCAGCAGAACTTATTCTTTTCCCAGTATCAGAACTTGTCCTGTGACTAGCTTGTCTTGATGTAAACCTTCTACCTTGACTATGACCACTACCCATTCCAGAGTATCCTTGATCATCATTTTCATCATCCTTTCCTTGCAGTGTCTTGTTAGTTTTGCATTTGAACTTAATTACCTTCTCCCCCTTTTTGGCATCAGCAGGTAGTAAAAGAGAGATAAGTAATTCCACTGAGGATTGGATTTCAGTAAGTTGAGATTGCTGAGAAGCTTGATTTGTCAGAATGTCATCAATCTGAGCTTGTTGTTTCTCTTGAGTTTTCTCAATATAAGCAATCTTGTCAATGGTAGGTTGAAAGAACTTTTTCTTATCAATTTTCCAAACTTGTTCTTGTTTGATAAAGTTCTCCTGAATCTTGTGTAGCTCTGCATGAGTAGTTGAATGAAGACCTTGTAGATGTTTAGTACTCAATGCAGTGACTCTAAGCTGGGTTTTAAAATCATCAGAATTTAACATTTCATCAGCTTTAGTCAAGTGCTCAGCAAGATGTAATGCATTTGGAACACATGAAACTGAGTTCCATTCCTTAGTCCACTCCTGACCTGCAGGAGTTTCACTCCAAGGTACTGGTGCATCCCTGATAACAAACTCCTTTACCAGTTCAGACTTAGGAAGAGTCGGTTGAGGAGTATGTCCTGAAGGACCTGCTTCATCAGCATCTACAGTTGGAGCAGCTTCACCAGTATCTCCAGTATTTGCAGCATCAGAACTTAAAGAATCAGTATCTTCTGATAAGACAACAGTGTGAGTAGCAATGGAGGCTTCAGCATCCTCTAATTGCTGATCTGATACTAAGTTCTGATCAACAGCCATATCCTGATGCTCACCTAAAGTCAGATCATCAGCATCTTGATGCAGAGAAGGTGTTGTTGATAACTCTGGAGTTTGAACAACATCAGTAACAGGTGTTGTGGAAGGATTATTTGCTGTTGGAGCTTCTAAAAGAAATACTTCAGACACAACCAAGTGTTGAACCTCAATATCAGCACTTGTGCCTGGATCAACAAGAGACACAGATGGTGAGTTAGCCTTGTCAGATATAGCTTCCTGAGATGGAGTTAATGGAGAAGAAGTGACTGGAGCAAATTCCTTGTCTTGTGAGATCAGAGATTCCTGATCCCCTTCCTTAGCTGCTTCCTCTTCATCATCTGAAACTGGCCTTTGTGCCCTCTGTTTCTTGTACTTCCTTGTTGATGTGGATTCCTTGGGAGTTTCAGGAACTATCATTCGTCTAAGCCTCTTGAGAAGCCTAGAACCCCCAATTTCAGAATCCTTCTGAGAAACCTCTTTCTCAGCTTCAGCTACAACAGGTTCTCTAGCAGGAACCGGTTCCTCAGAATCAGAGTCATCTCTCAAGGCAATCCCCCTTCTCTTTTGAGGTGTTTGAGGAACATTCTTTGTCCTCTTTGACTTGGAAGATGAAGGCTTCACAGTAGGTGCTGAAGATGAAGGTTGAGCAGTCTGTGAAGTGGAGAGATAGGATTTGAGATATGTTCTTAGGGTAGGTTGAGTAGAATGAGAGGTAGGTACTGAGGTTGATGGATTTTGGGTGTGTGGAGTTGGTTGGACATTAGAGTAAACAGATCTATAAGTATCAGGATCAGCACTTACCAAGATCTGTTTTACAGACTTAGGAATCTGTAATGGTCTAAGCACTTTTTTCTTAGTATCAGCATTTACCAGGTCATTAAAGTATCGTTTTGCAACTTTAAAAGGTGGGGTTTGGGTGCTGACTAACTGAGGTTCATCAGTACAATAAGTGTAAATAAGTTGACAGAATCTAGCAAAATAAACAACATCTCGATCCTCTGTCATCCTATCCCCAATAAAACCAATTAATGCAGTTGCAAAATCAAAATGAGTTTGATTGATAATTGCATACCCGATGTGCTGACTCATAATGGGAATAGCATCAAAATTCGAACATTTGTTTCCAAAAGCTTTGGTGATGCAATCAAAGAAGAAACTACATTCTCTTTTGATATTAGCCCGTTTCAACTGTCCAAGTTTTGTCAGACTCTTTTCATATCCCAATTCAGCCATTAATTCCCGAAGGGCTGAGTCCTCTGGAATTGAGAAAGTACAATCTTCTGGAAGATGTAAAGCCCTGCGTACTGTACCAGGAGTGACTACAAAGGATGAATCACCCACTTGGAAGATAATACTGGGAGTTCCACGTTGACCACCATCATCAAAAAGTCCAGTCCTCCAAAACCTCAGAACTTGTTGGCTTGAAAAGAATTCAGGCTGTGTTAACGCATACCCAACCTCACTATGTGCAAGAAGATCTTGCACAAAGTGCAATTCAGATGGAGCTTCAGTGTGATCAAGAACTGCAGTATAGTTGTTAGGGACAAACTTAGCTCCATCAATGATTAAATCCTTTGGTGCCATGTGAAAAAAAAGATTCAAGTATGCCTGTTAGGTGTTTGAGATAATGTCTGTATGAAAAACCAATGTGAGAAAGAAGGAGAAGGAGAGTAAAAGTAAGGAGAGAGATAAAGTATAAAGAAAATAAAAGATTAAAGAAATCTTCTCTCTGTTGTACTTATACTCTGAACAAAAATATTACCGTTGGACACCTGTCAGACATGCAGTAATAACAGACAGTTACTGGGCTCGAGAAAACAGGAATCATTACTTACCCAGTTGCCTAGTTTCAAGGAAAAACCGTTCCATTTATCAAGAGAAACAGTTTTAATTCAAAATTTAAACCGTTAGCACTGATTGAATTATTTTTCACTGCATCATTGAAATTCTGAAAATACATCACATGAAAATGACCAAGATAAATTAGATATGTAAGTGCTGAAAATGAATCAGAACTTAATATAAAACAAAATTTATATGGTCATCAGAATATCAATCAGGATTTATCAACACAAGACAAAATAACTCAGAGATAAAATCTTGAAGTAAAAACAACTTTCATTAATATATCAAGACAATACATTTATGAAATGGAAATTACATCAATACTTATACAAGATTTTCCCTAAGCTTCTAATCCTAACATCAACAGCCTTAGTCCTAGCTAAGAAGCCTGACAAAGCTGATGATGAAGAAAAACAGGAAGAAGACGAGATTAAGTCATCTTCTTCTTCCTACTCTCGACAAACAGAATGGCGAGTCTGATGATTCGCTCTTGTTGGTGGAGAGCTTCCATCCTTTCCTCCTCCAATCGCTCCAGATGGCGATGGTAGTCCATATAGAAGAACAGGAGGCGTGTCAGTACCTCCTGTGGGACAGAGTCCCATATCTCCTCAGGAATGGCTGTGACATGCCATTCCTGCTGCCACTCGGCACAACTTAGCTCCATATTGAAGGTTTGGTAGTTCAAAAACATGTTGTATCTGACCATTGTGTTTTTGAAAGAAAAAAAAGAAGGATAAGTGTGTGAGAAGAATGTGATGGAAAGACTGATGTGAAGTGGTTGCTTATATAGACAAGAGAATGCCAGGAGACGCAAAGAAATTGAATGCTGACAGGTAGAATTAATTCTACCTCGTCTCCCTAGACTTTGAAACAAAATAACATTCATTGGAAAGAGGAATCATGGTTTAAAACGCACAAGAAACAAGAAACAGTGGACTGTTCAAGGACGAATACCATTAATCCTAATCATAGTGACTATTAATCTTCCACTTCAATATATTCAATTATTAACTGAGACTGTTATTAAATTTTATTCACAAATAAGTCAAGTAAAACATTAGACTGTAATATCAGAACTTAGACTTATACCAGAACTTAACAGTCATCAGAACATAATTTCTTAACTCGAAAAAGGAATGCCCATCTTAGTAAATACTCATACAAGTTCTGAGTTATAGACTTCAGAACTTAATCATTAGAACATGTAACTAGAACTTGGCCTCAGAATTAGTGATAAGTGACACAATGACTGTTTATCTAAAATAACATAGACCACCACAGAAATTTTCATCATTCAGATGGAGTGATTAGTGTGTGCATTAAGCTAAATAACAGACAAAGAGTAAAGTCTGATTCACTTCAGTACATCTTAGAAATAAGGCATAATTAAAATTTTGCTAAGGAGCTGTCATTGTCCTGAAACCTACTGATGAATGAGCTTATGCTTGAGTCCACCTCAACTGTTTTGTGCTAATTTTATGCATCTTTTGCAATTCTATTTTACAGTGGCTTCTCAGTGTAAGTGAGTCACGACTGTTTATCAGAATTTATGCTATTATCAGAGTATTTCTCCAGTAATCATAGAGTGTGAAAAGTCACCAAGAAAATATTTTGTTTTTCTAATACATATTTACTTAATACCAGCAATGCACTTGGGTCGTCCCTTCCATATTTTTACTCTAGATCTCAAAGGAGTGCCTGATTTTATTCTTTGATCTTTTTGCTTTTTCTTTTGATAAGTGAGGTTTATCAGCACTTAGTATATTCAACAGTTTTACTAGTATCAGAACTTAACAGATGAGTAGCATTATTCTAATTTGTGACTTAGTAATAAGATATACAAAGTAAACTTAACTAAGCTCAATTATCAGAATTTGCTAGTGTCATAAGATTTCCACTGAAATAATTACTTCTTACATGGAATCATTTGTTTATTGAAGACTACTAGGTCAGTATCTAGCACAGTTATCCTCATAGGATTGAATAGGTACTAGAACAGACATATCACTTATCAGAGTTTAGAAATATATATCAGACAACAGTCAGTACTTAAAGACATTTATCAATTAAGCACAGAATATACAATGAGATTTATTCTGTAAATACTGAGCATAAAGTCTGATAACACAGAACAAGTCTAAGCAGATTTAGAGAAAGAACCTGAAACCATTCCAAGTTCATTTACCAATCTTGTAAAAGTAGCTTCACACAGTGGTTTTGTGAATATATCTGCCAGTTGTTGATCTGTGGGAACAAAATGCAATTCCACTGTACCTTCATCCACATGTTCCCTGATGAAGTGGTACCTGATGCTGATGTGCTTTGTCATAGAGTGTTGAACTGGATTACCTGTCATAGCAATAGCACTTTGATTATCACAGTAAATAGGGATTTTGAAATATGTTAACCCATAATCCAGTAACTGATTCTTCATCCAAAGAATCTGTGCACAACAGCTTCCTGCAGCAATATACTCTGCTTCTGCAGTTGATGTGGAAATTGACTTTTGTTTCTTGCTGTACCAAGAAACCAAACTGCCTCCAAGAAATTGGCAGCTACCACTTGTGCTTTTCCTGTCAATTTTGCACCCTGCAAAATCTGCATCTGAGTAACCTATTAGTTTAAAATCTGATTCTCTAGGATACCATAATCCCAGAGCAGTTGTTCCTTTAAGATACTTAAAGATTCTTTTTACAGCTGTTAAGTGAGGTTCTCTTGGATCTGCTTGAAATCTTGTACAAAGACAGGTAGCATACATGATATCAGGTCTACTAGCAGTGAGATAGAGTAGAGAGCCAATCATACCTCTGTAGTCAGTAATATCTACTGATTTACCGGTATCCTTATCCAGTTTTGTAGCAGTGGCCATTGGAGTGGATGCACTTGAACAATCTTGCATTCCAAATTTCTTCTGCAAGTTTCTGGTGTACTTGGTTTGACAAATAAAAGTGCCTTCCTCATTCTGCTTGACTTGAAGGCCCAGAAAATAGCTAAGTTCCCCCATCATACTCATCTGATATCTTGACTGCATTAGTTTGGCAAACTTCTTGCAAAGTTTGTCATTTGTAGATCCAAAAATGATATCATCAACATAAATCTGGACCAGAAGTAAGTCCTTTCCATGGTTGAGGTAGAACAGTGTTTTGTCTATTGTCCCTCTGTTGAATCCACTTTCCAGAAGAAACTGAGCTAAAGTCTCATACCATGCTCTAGGAGCTTGCTTAAGTCCATAAAGTGCTTTATCAAGCCTGTAGACATAATCTGGATGTTTGGTATCTACAAAACCTGGAGGTTGTTCAACATATACCTCTTCCTCCAATTCTCCATTGAGAAAAGCACTTTTCACATCCATTTGAAAGACAGTAAACTTTTTGTGAGCAGCATAAGCTAAAAATATTCGTATGGCTTCTAACCTAGCAACTGGTGCAAATGTTTCATCATAATCAATTCCCTCCTGTTGAGAATATCCTTTTGCAACCAGCCTTGCCTTATTCCTTGTAATTATGCCATCACTGTCAGTTTTGTTTCTGAATACCCACTTTGTACCAACAACAAATCTATTCTTTGGTCTTGGCACTAGGGTCCAGACTTTGTTTCTTTCAAATTCATTCAACTCTTCCTACATTGCTTGCACCCAATCAGCATCTTGAAGAGCTTCTTCCACTTTCTTTGGCTCAGTCTGAGAGAGAAAAGAATTGTAAAGACATTCATTTGAAGTACCTGTTCTAGTTCTGACACCTGCATCAGGATTTCCAATTATCAAATCAGGTGTATGTGATTTTATCCACTTCCTTGCAGATGGAAGGTTTTCTCTAGAACTGGATGCTCCCCCATGATCCATGCTATCTTCATTTTCATTTTCTGATGCTCCCCCTGAAACTATGCTCTCTGAGTTGGATTCTTCAGTATTTAGATTTTCAGCACTATCAGAACTTGGCTTATCAGAACTTGACGAATCAGAACTTGATGAGCCAGATGCATGTTCTGATGTTTCTTGAGATGTGGTAGGATCTTGAGTATGCTCCCCCTGCATAGGTGCATCTTCCTTTAACTTAGTCACCACAGTTTCAATAACATCAGAGTTTAATCCATCAGAGTTTGCAGTATCAGGACTTAGACTGTCAGGATTTTCAGTATCAGAATTTGAGTCTTCATTTTCAAATCTCACCTGATCATGGTCAATGAAATCTTCAAGACCAGTGATCTTCTTGTCATCAAAAGAGACATTGATAGATTCCATGACCACTTTTGTTCTCAAATTATAGACTCTGAAGGTTTTTGTGGAAAGTGGATATCCAACAAAGATTCCTTCAACAGCTTTTAGATCAAACTTTGATAGCTGTTCAGGATGAGTCTTGAGAACAAAACACTTGCATCCAAATACATGAAAATATTTCAGATTTGGCTTCTTTTTCTTCACCATCTCATATGGTATTTTTCCATGCTTGTTAATGAGTGTTGCATTTTGAGTAAAACAAGCAGTCTGCACAGCTTCAGCCCAGAAATAGGTTGGAAGCTTTGCTTCTTCAAGCATTGTACGTGCAGCTTCAATGAGAGTTCTATTCTTCCTTTCAACAACTCCATTTTGCTGTGGAGTTCCAGGAGCAGAAAATTCCTGCTTTATTCCATGGCTTTTACAGAACTCTTCCATTATCAAATTCTTGAACTCAGTGCCATTATCACTCCTTAAAACTTTCACAGAATCTTTGACCATTTTATCCAGATGTTTGATATGATCAATCAAGGTTGATGCAGTTTCACTTTTTGTATACAAGAAATATACCCATGTGTATCTGGTGAACTCATCCACTATGACCAACACATACTTCTTCTTTGCAATTGACATGACATTTACTGGACCAAATAGATCAACATGTATTAGATGATAAGGCTCAAGAATTGATGATTCAGTCTTGCTCTTGAATGAAGATTTTCTTTGTTTGGCTTTCTGACATGAATCACAAAGACCATCAGGAGCAAATACTGTGTTTGGCAATCCTCTCACAAGATCTTTCTTGACCAGTTCATTTATATTGTTGAAATTTAAATGAGAGAGTTTCTTATGCCAATTCCAGCTTTCTTCAATTGATGCTCTACTCATCAGACAGATTGCAGAACCATCAGTACTTGTTGAAAGCTTAGCTTCATAAATGTTACCACGCCTGTATCCTTTCAGAACAACTTTGTCTTTAGATTTACTCACTATTTCACAGTGTTCTTCAAAGAAATCAACATGATAACCTCTGTCACATATTTGACTTATACTCAGTAGGTTGTGTTTAAGTCCTGAGACCAGAGCTACTTGTTTAATTATGACATTTCCAAGATTGATATTGGCATATCCCAATGTTTTTCCAATGTTGCCATCTCCATAAGAAACACTTGGGCCAGCTTTCTCCACAAAGTCTGATAGCAGGGCCTTATTTCCAGTCATATGTCCTGAACATCCACTGTCCAGAACTAGAATATTTTTCCTGTTGCCCTGCAATCACAAAGACCACTAATTATTAGTTTTAAGGACCCAGACTAGCTTGGATCCTTTGGCCTTATTAAGTTTGTTAACATTTGCAGCGGATTTAGCATCAGAGTTTATGTTAACATTTTTCTTATCAGAACTTATACTATCAGACTTTGAATCAGAATTTACACTAGAAGGAACAATGGAAACTTTCTTCAAAGAAGGTTTTATTTGATAATAATCATAGTACAAACTATGATATTCCTTACAAGTATAAATGGAATGCCATAAACTACCACAATGAAAACAAGGATTTTGTGGTTTGTATCTAACAGACTGACTCTTAACTCCTGATTTTGAAGGTAAGGAGTTAATATTCTTATTCTTCCTGCAAAAAGAAGCCAGATGGTTAGAACTTCCACAGTTATGACATGTTTTCCTAGGAGCATCAGGAATAGGTTTATAATCATTGCTTTTATTTACACCTTCCTTTCCATTCCTATTTTTCTTAGGTGATTTTACCTTGTTTGCATTCTTAACATCTTTCAGCTTATGTTTAAGCTGCTTCTTAGTCATTAAGCCTATGTTCACTTCAGCTGTCTTTTCCTGTTTTAGTTTGTCAGAAGTTGATTCCTTTGTAACTTCTGATTTTTCATTTTCAGACTTTACAGTTACAAACTTAACAGGTTTTAACTTTGGCTTTTGCTTATCAACAGACTTAATTTCTTCAGTTCCTTTATCTTTCTTATTTTCTCAATAACCTAAGCCCTCTTTCCAGTTTCCACTGCTTATCAAATTTTGAGTTGTTTTGCCAGAGTTAGTCCAAGTCCTGATAATCTCTCTTTCCTTTTCTAACTCAGTTTTTAGAGATTCATTTAATTTTAGCACTTCATTCCTAACATAAAAAGCATCATCTCTATCCTTCTGAGTTTGATGGAACATGACTAACTCTTTTTCTAAGAAATCATTCCTTTTCTTAAATGCAAGATTTTCAGAAGTTAATCTTTCACATGTTAAAGTTTGATCTCTATAGCTAACAAACATGGTTTTAAGATATCTTCTCAACTCATTAATATCATCAGTATGAAAAGCATAAGTAGTCTGAGGTACCTTTGTTTCAGCAGCTTCAGAACTGCTCTCAGCACTTTCTTTATCAGCATTTGCCATCAATGCATAGTTCTCCTCACTTTCAGAGTCTGAGGTGTCTGTCCAGCTTTTTTGCTTTGTGACAAGAGCCTTGTCTTTGTCACCCTTTACCTTCTTGCAGTCAGGAGATATGTGGCCTTTCTCACCACAGTTATAGCATTTAACATTGGTGTAATCTCCTCTGTCAGACTTTCCTCCTCTGCCTTCAGATCTTCTGAAATTCTTCTTATCAGAACTTATGCCTTTCCTGGAAAACTTCTTTCCCTTCATGAACTTCCTGTATGCAATCTTTGTGATTCCTTTCACCATAAGAGTACACAGCTTCACCATCTCCTCATCAGCATCAGTCTCAGGCAAGCTTTCAGAATCTGAGTCATCATTACTCTCAGAACTTGATGACTCAGTATCAGACTTTATGAAAAGAGCTTTACCCTTGTCTTTCTTTGAGGAAGCTGCTTTGGGGAATTCTTCTTAGCCTTAAGAGCAACTGTCCTTGACTTTCCTCCTTTCCTCTTGCTTCTTTGTTCCATCTCCAGCGATGAGTCTTGAGCATTCCATAGATTTCGTCAAGAGTTGTTTCATCAAGATTGTAGTTGTCTCTTATTGTCGTTGCCTTCAAATCCCAGCATTCAGGAAGAGCTAACAGGAACTTAAGGTTTGAATCTTCAAGATCATACTCTTTATCAACCAATGACAAATCATTCAAAAGTTTGACAAATCTATCATATAAATCATTCAATGACTCATTAGCCTTTGAGTCAAAGTGTTCATACTCTTGAGTGAGTATTGTCTTCCTGTTCTTCTTAATTGTGTCAGTTCCCTGACACCTTGTTTCCAGAGCATCCCATATCTCCTTAGCAGTCTTGCAGTTGATTACCCTGTTTGACATTACATTATCAATGGCACTATGCAGTAAGTGTCGTACCTTAGCATCCTTAGCAATTGATGCTATGTCTTCAGCAATATAATCACTCTTCTCCTTTGGTACGGTCTTTGCTGCTTCACCTGCAACTGCAACAGCGAGCTTGGTTAGTTTGCGAGGGACTTCCTTGATTCTATCAAGGTATTCTGGATCTGTTGCTTCCAGGAACATGGTCATCCTTACCTTCCATATGGGATATTCAGATGTTCTCAGTATGGGGACTCTGATGGTCTCATACCGACTCTGAATTTGTGTCTTTGGTGGTTCCTCAGTTGTGGTAGGCTTAGTTGGAGTTTCTGTGTCCGACATGATTGTGTTTGGATCTTTAACTGTATGTGTGTTAATAGAGTAGCTCTGATACCAATTGTTAGGTCACACACACACTGTAGAGGGGGTGAATACAGTGTATAGTACACTCAAATCGAACTTTAAGAACTTAAGTAACAGAAAACAAACTTTATTGAAACAATAAACTCTGTTATAGTATGGAACTGTTACCTCTCAGTGATGAATAAAAATCACGAGAGCTGCTAGGGTTACAATAAATAATCTTCTCTAATAATGATAACACTTATAGTGTAAACCCTATGTCTGTGTTTATATACTACACAGTTACAAGATAATCTCTAATTGATATGGAATATAATTCTGCTTCCTAAAATATATCAATCAGATATCTTTTCTTCCAAGTATTCCATTCTTCACGGAATTCCTTCTTCATGCATATCTCTTCTTATGTTTATCTCAATCTTCTTCCCTTTAATCAGCTATTGTCCTTATCTGATTATCCTTCAGCACTTAAGTTCTGATATCTATCTTCTGATGATTATCTCCTGATAACATACGTACTGATATCCTTAAGTCCTGACTTCCAGTATAAGTACTGATCAACAGTTAAGTACTGATTTATCCTGTTCAGTAAGATCTGAAAGCTAAACATAAAACATATTAGCCATGACATTATCAAATATATCTAACATGGAACATGTATTATTTTTACTTCAAGTGAATGACAAAATAACAGAAAGTGCTGCAAACTATTTGAAGAGTCAAATTCAGAGACATAAAAGGCTTTATTCTGTAAAGTCTGACAGCACATATCTTCCAAAGTACAGAGATCACAAGGGTGATATTGTTGAGATGAAGCCTAACTCTGCTAAGATTATAACTACCTTTCTGGGTTACAAGGCTGTGGAATTCAATCTTGAGTCTGACAAGGCATATTTTATCAGACTGGATCAGGACATAAGGAAAGCTAAAATTAATGATCACAGGGCTGCAATCTTTCAAACTGGTGAAGATTCTGCAGAACTTAAAGATGCTAAAAGGAGGATGATTGATGAACTCAGATATGCTGAGAGATGTTTGTTAAAGAACTGTCTCAGAATAACTCCTGACATCCGAGAGATCAGAAAGTGAAGCCAAGTCAAGATCTACAACTGCTCAAATTCTGATATGAATACAGACTGAAGTTGTTATCAGAAGTTAAAGTTGGTAAAGCTTTAAGGACTGTAAGTTGTAGTTATCTAGTCAAATTCTCATGCATTTGTACTTAATGTTTTTGACATCATCAAATATCTGTTAACTTGCATATTATGCTAATTTACAAGTTGGGGGAGATTGTTAGATATATTTGATAATGTCATGTCTAATATGATTTATGTTTAGTTTTCAGATCTTACTTAAACATGACAAATCAGTACTTAACTGAAATCAGCACTTATACTGAAGTCAGAACTTAAGTCATCAGTACTTAAGGTTCAGGAGATATTTATCAGAAGATAATATCGGGACTTAAGGGAAACGTTCAGATAAGGAAGGCGGCTGATTGAAAGGAAAAGAAAATCAAGACAAACGTAAGAAGAGATATGCATGAAGAAGGAATTCTATGAAGAATGGAATACTTGGAAGAAAAGATATCTGATTGATATATTTTAGGAAGCGGAATTATATTCCATATCAATTAGCAATTATCTTGTAACTGTGTAGTATATAAACACAGAAATAGGGTTTACACTATAAGTGTTATCATTATCGAGAAGATTATTCATTGTAACCCTAGCAGCTCTCGTGATATTTGTTCATCACTGAGAGAGGACAGTTCCATACTGTAACAGAATTTATTATTTTGAATAAAGTCTGTTTTCTATTACTTGTGTTATTAGAATTCGATTTGATTGTGCTATACACTGTATTCACCCCCTCTACAGTGCGTGTGACCTAACACAATATCCTTAATAGCATATGATACCTTTTATGAGACAAACATGTTTATCTCTTATGCACCACTATGTTTTTTACTGTTTAGCTTAGAATAGTCAAGTCCTATTGAAGTCATAGATTTAAATTTTTGACTATCTATTATCTCCTTCTGAGTCAAAGCTGCATTTCTATAACGCCTGTAACTTCTTTTCTAAGTCAGCAATTTGGGTTCTAAGAATGGCTTCTATGTCTGCGTTGCACTTAACCTTATTGTCTAAGTATTTATTATTTTGCTTAAGGTCTTCTAAGCCTACAAGAAATTCTAGTTCTTTATTTCTAGAGGTCAAACTCTCAACTCTAAGAACTACCTTATCATTTTCAATTTTATATGCAAGCATGCTTGTATGAACATTATAGAATTCTAAAGTAAGTTCATGCACTGTAGATATATATTCAGATACAGATATATCAATAATTGTAAGTTCAGGAACCTGTAGACCCAGGCACAAGTGCTGAAATTGATATTCACAACCTGGTTGTGCCTGAGGTTCTCTACTTAGAAGCTCCAACAGCAATAAATCCATCAACAACACCACTTACTGATGCTACTCAAACTCCAGAATTGTCTACAACACCTTCTCTGCATCTAGATGTTGATGATCAGAATATAGGTGAACATCAGGATATGGCTGTTGATCAGAACTTGGAAACAGATCAGCACTTAAAGGTTGATGTTGAAGCCTCAATTGCTTCTCATACTGTTGTTACATAAGAAGATACTGATTCTGTCAGTTCTGATGCTTCAAATGTTGATACTACTGGTGATGCTGCTATTAATGCAGATGCTAACGAAGTTGGTCCTTCAGGACATGCACCTCAACAAGCTGTTCATAAATCTGAACTAGTTAAGAAGTTTATTACAAGAGAAGCACCAGTACCTTGGAGTGAAACTCCTAGAGGACAAGAGTGGAATAAGGAATGGAACTCAATTACCTTTGTTCTATCTGAAAAGATTCTTGCTGTGCACTTGGCAAAAGTTGATGAAATGTTAATTAATGATGATTTCAAGACACAGCTTCGAGTCACTGCATTGAGTACTAGACATCTGCAAGGTCTCCATTCAACAACTCATGCAGAGTTACATAAAATTCAGGAAGAATTGCTCAAGCAAGAAACGGTTAAGAAAATTGAAAAGAAAACTTTCTTCCAACCTACCTTTGACAAAGTTGCTTACATTGAGAAGACCCAAGAGAAGCAACAGTCTCAGATTGATGATATTTTGAAAAATCAAGCTTCTCAGCAATCTCAACTCGATGAAATCCAAGCCTCAGTGGAATTGCTTGTCTCTCTTCTCTTACCTGCTGATGCCAAAAAGGGGGAGAAAGTAATTAAGTCCAAATGCAAAACTGTTAAGACATTGAAGGGGAAGGATGATGAAAAAGATGACCAGGGAAACTCTGGAATGGGTGGAGGTCATGGTCAAGGTAGAAGTTTCTCATCAAGAAGAGCTGAAATTACAAGTCACAGGACAAGTTCTGATGCTGGAAAAAGAATTACTTCTGCTACTGGTAAAAGGATAAGTTCTGATGAACTTTTGGATCTTGATGAAGAAATATCAAGACAGCTATTTCTGAAAGAAAATCCAGGAATGGACTTTGAGAGTCTGACGGAAGAAGAAGCTAGACTTAAGTTAGAAAAAGTCAAATCTAAATATGAAGCTTCTTTTGGTAAAAAGAGACTTCCAAAGGCCAAAGGCATTGTGATAAAAAGAAAGAACAAATCCTGAAGCAACCAAGGCTAAATCACAATTGCAGATAGATCTAAGGTCCAAGGGCAAAGATAAAGTTGGTGAACCTATCAAGGTTTATGTGCCTCCTGTGGATGAAGAAATTACTATTGAGGATGCTGATCTTGCTCTGACTTCAAGAAAAATTTCTAAGACAACCTCTGACATGGCTCAAGTTGTTCAGAGTCAAGATATAGTTAGTTCTGATATCTCAAAGAAGCAAGTAACCTCTGACATAGCTCAGGTTAACTTGATATCAGAAGATAAATCAAAGGAAACCTCTAACATTGTTCATGTTAAACCTTCAAAATTACTCCTACCAGGATTTACCAAAGCCAAACAGACTCAACCTTTAAAGACTGCTGTAAGTGGTTTTGAAGCAAGAGTGGTTACTGGAAAGGAAGCAAGAGATAAATCTGGATTGGGTAGTGCTGATGAAAGAAGAATACAGAACACAACCAATGATCCAACTTCCTTAAGTGAACCAGGTATTGGAGCAACTCCTGAAAGATTGAATCAACTAGAATCTGTACAGATGGTTTACCATACCTACTTGAGAGAACACATCTTGTTGTACTTCATGACAGATGGTAGGGTTTATCATATAAGGGAAAATGTCATTCCACTAAAGTATTTTGAAGAATTGGAACATGTATTATTCTTACTTCAAGTGAATGACAAAATAACAGAAAGTGCTGCAAACTATTTGAAGAGTCAAATTCAGAGACAGAAAAGGCTTTATTCTGTAAAGTCTGACAGCACATATCTTCCAAAGTACAGAGATCACAAGGCGGATATTGTTGAGATGAAGCCTAACTCTGCTAAGATTATAACTACCTTTCTGGGTTACAAGGCTGTGGAATTCAATCTTGAGTCTGATAAGGCATATTTGATCAGACTGGATCAGGACATAAGGAAAGCTAGAATTAATGATCTCAGGGCTGTTATCTTCCAAACTGGTGAAGATTCTGCAGAACTTAAAGATGCTAAAAGGAGGATGATTGATGAACTCAGATATGCTGAGAGATGTTTGTTAAAGAACTATCTCAGAACAACTCCTGACATCAGAGAGATCAGAAAGTGAAGCCAAGTCAAGATCTACAACTGCTCAAATTCTGATATGAATACAGACTGAAGTTGTTATCAGAAGTTAAAGTTGGTAAAGCTTTAAGGACTGTAAGTTGTAGTTATCTAGTCAAATTCTCATGCATTTGTACTTAATGTTTTTGACATCATCAAATATCTGTTAACTTGCATATTATGCTAATTTACAAGTTGGGGGAGATTGTTAGATATATTTGATAATGTCATGTCTAATATGATTTATGTTTAGTTTTCAGATCTTACTTAAACATGACAAATCCGTACTTAACTGAAATCAGCACTTATACTGAAGTCAGAACTTAAGTCATCAGTACTTAAGGTTCAGGAGATATTTATCAGAAGATAATATCAGGTCCTAAGGGAAACGTTCAGATAAGGAAGTCGGCTGATTGAAAGGAAAAGAAGATCAAGATAAACGTAAGAAGAGATATGCATGAAGAAGGAATTCTATGAAGAATAGAATACTTGGAAGAAAAGATATCTGATTGATATATTTTAGGAAGCGGAATTATATTCCATATCAATTAGCGATTATCTTGTAACTGTGTAGTATATAGACACAGAAATAGGGTTTACACTATAAGTTTTATCATTATCGAGAAGATTATCCATTGTAACCCTAGCAGCTCTCGTGATATTTGTTCATCACTGAGAGAGGACAGTTCCATACTGTAACAAAATTTATTGTTTTGAATAAAGTCTGTTTTCTATTACTTGTGTTATTAGAATTCGATTTGATTGTACTATACACTGTATTCACCCCCTCTACAGTGCGTGTGACCTAACACAATATCCTTAATAGCATATGATACCTTTTATGAGACAAACATGTTTATCTCTTATGCACCACTATGTTTTTTACTGTTTAGCTTAGAATAGTCAAGTCCTATTGAAGTCATAGATTTAAATTTTTGACTATCTATTATCTCCTTCTGAGTCAAAGCTGCATTTCTAAACGCCTGTAACTTCTTTTCTAAGTCAGCAATTTGGGTTCTAAGAATGGCTTCTATGTCTGCGTTGCACTTAACCTTATTGTCTAAGTATTTATTATTTTGTTTAAGGTCTTCTAAGCCTACAAGAAATTCTAGTTCTTTATTTCTACAGGTCAAACTCTCAACTCTAAGAACTACCTTATCATTTTCAATTTTATATACAACCATGCTTGTATGAACATTATAGAATTCTAAAGTAAGTTCATGCACTGTAGATATGTATTCAGATACAGATATATCAATAATTGTAAGTTCAGGAACCTGTAGACCCAGGCACAAGTGTTGAAATTGATATTCACAACCTGGTTGTGCCTGAGGTTCTCTACTTAGAAGCTCCAACAGCAATAAATCCATCAACAACACCACTTACTGATGCTACTCAAACTCCAGAATTGTCTACAACACCTTCTCTGCATCTAGATGTTGATGATCAGAATATAGGTAAACATCAGGATATGGCTGTTGATCAGAACTTGGAAACAGATCAGCACTTAAAGGATGATGTTGAAGCCTCAATTGCTTCTCATACTGTTGTTATATCAGAAGATGCTGATTTTGTCAGTTCTGATGCTTCAAATGCTGATACTACTGGTGATGCTGCTATTAATGCAGATGTTAATGAAGTTGGTCCTTCAGGACATGCACCTCAACAAGCTGTTCATAAATCTGAACTAGTTAAGAAGTTTGTTACAAGAGAAGCACCAGTACCTTGGAGTGAAACTCCTAGAGGACAAGAGTGGAATAAGGAATGGAACTCAATTACCTTTGTTCCATCTGAAAAGATTCTTGCTGTGCACTTGGCAAAAGCTGATGAAATGTTAATTAATGATGATTTCAAGACACAGCTTCGAGTCACTGCATTGATTACTAGACATCTGCAAGGTCTCCATTCAACAACTCATGCAGAGTTACATAAAATTCAGGAAGAATTGCTCAAGCAAGAAACGGTTAAGAAAATTGAAAAGAAAACTTTCTTCCAACCTACCTTTGACAAAGTTGCTTACATTGAGAAGACCCAAGAGAAGCAACAGTCTCAGATTGATGATATTTTGAAAAATCAAGCTTCTCAGCAATCTCAACTCGATGAAATCCAAGCCTCAGTGGAATTGCTTGTCTCTCTTCTCTTACCTGCTGATGCTAAAAAGTGGGAGAAAGTAATTAAGTCCATATGCAAAACTGTTAAGACACTGAAGGGGAAGGATGACGAAAAAGATGACCAGGGAAACTCTGGAATGGGTGGAGGTCATGGTCAAGGTAGAAGTTTCTCATCAAGAAGAGCTGAAATTACAAGTCACAGGACAAGTTCTGATGCTGGAAAAAGAATTACTTCTGCTACTGGTAAAAGGATAAGTTCTGATGAACTTTTGGATCTTGATGAAGAAATATCAAGACAGCTATTTCTGAAAGAAAATCCAGGAATGGACTTTGAGAGTCTGACGGAAGAAGAAGCTAGACTTAAGTTAGAAAAAGTCAAATCTAAATATGAAGCTTCTTTTGGTAAAAAGAGACTTCCAAAGGCCAAAGGCATTGTGATAAAAAGAAAGAACAAATCCTGAAGCAACCAAGGCTAAATCACAATTGCAGATAGATCTAAGGTCCAAGGGCAAAGATAAAGTTGGTGAACCTATCAAGGTTTATGTGCCTCCTGTGGATGAAGAAATTACTATTGAGGATGCTGATCTTGCTCTGACTTCAAGAAAAATTTCTAAGACAACCTCTGACATGGCTCAAGTTGTTCAGAGTCAAGATATAGTTAGTTCTGATATCTCAAAGAAGCAAGTAACCTCTGACATAGCTCAGGTTAACTTGATATCAGAAGATAAATCAAAGGAAACCTCTAACATTGTTCATGTTAAACCTTCAAAATTACTCCTACCAGGATTTACCAAAGCCAAACAGACTCAACCTTTGAAGACTGCTGTAAGTGGTTTTGAAGCAAGAGTGGTTACTGGAAAGGAAGCAAGAGATAAATCTGGATTGGGTAGTGCTGATGAAAGAAGAATACAGAACACAACCAATGATCCAACTTCCTTAAGTGAACCAGGTATTGGAGCAACTCCTGAAAGATTGAATCAACTAGAATCTGTACAGATGGTTTACCATACCTACTTGAGAGAACACATCTTGTTGTACTTCATGACAGATGGTAGGGTTTATCATATAAGGGAAAATGTCATTCCACTAAAGTATTTTGAAGAATTGGAACATGTATTATTCTTACTTCAAGTGAATGACAAAATAACAGAAAGTGCTGCAAACTATTTGAAGAGTCAAATTCAGAGACAGAAAAGGCTTTATTCTGTAAAGTCTGACAGCACATATCTTCCAAAGTACAGAGATCACAAGGCGGATATTGTTGAGATGAAGCCTAACTCTGCTAAGATTATAACTACCTTTCTGGGTTACAAGGCTGTGGAATTCAATCTTGAGTCTGATAAGGCATATTTGATCAGACTGGATCAGGACATAAGGAAAGCTAGAATTAATGATCTCAGGGCTGTTATCTTCCAAACTGGTGAAGATTCTGCAGAACTTAAAGATGCTAAAAGGAGGATGATTGATGAACTCAGATATGCTGAGAGATGTTTGTTAAAGAACTATCTCAGAACAACTCCTGACATCAGAGAGATCAGAAAGTGAAGCCAAGTCAAGATCTACAACTGCTCAAATTCTGATATGAATACAGACTGAAGTTGTTATCAGAAGTTAAAGTTGGTAAAGCTTTAAGGACTGTAAGTTGTAGTTATCTAGTCAAATTCTCATGCATTTGTACTTAATGTTTTTGACATCATCAAATATCTGTTAACTTGCATATTATGCTAATTTACAAGTTGGGGGAGATTGTTAGATATATTTGATAATGTCATGTCTAATATGATTTATGTTTAGTTTTCAGATCTTACTTAAACATGACAAATCCGTACTTAACTGAAATCAGCACTTATACTGAAGTCAGAACTTAAGTCATTAGTACTTAAGGTTCAGGAGATATTTATCAGAAGATAATATCAGGTCTTAAGGGAAACGTTCAGATAAGGAAGTCGGCTGATTGAAAGGAAAAGAAGATCAAGACAAACGTAAGAAGAGATATGCATGAAGAAGGAATTCTATGAAGAATAGAATACTTGGAAGAAAAGATATCTGATTGATATATTTTAGGAAGCGGAATTATATTCCATATCAATTAGCGATTATCTTGTAACTGTGTAGTATATAGACACAAAAATAGGGTTTACACTATAAGTTTTATCATTATCGAGAAGATTATCCATTGTAACCCTAGCAGCTCTCGTGATATTTGTTCATCACTGAGAGAGGACAGTTCCATACTGTAACAAAATTTATTGTTTTGAATAAAGTCTGTTTTCTATTACTTGTGTTATTAGAATTCGATTTGATTGTACTATACACTGTATTCACCCCCTCTAAGTGCGTGTGACCTAACACAATATCCTTAATAGCATATGATACCTTTTATGAGACAAACATGTTTATCTCTTATGCACCACTATGTTTTTTACTGTTTAGCTTAGAATAGTCAAGTCCTATTGAAGTCATAGATTTAAATTTTTGACTATCTATTATCTCCTTCTGAGTCAAAGCTGCATTTCTAAACGCCTGTAACTTCTTTTCTAAGTCAGCAATTTGGGTTCTAAGAATGGCTTCTATGTCTGCGTTGCACTTAACCTTATTGTCTAAGTATTTATTATTTTGTTTAAGGTCTTCTAAGCCTACAAGAAATTCTAGTTCTTTATTTCTAGAGGTCAAACTCTCAACTCTAAGAACTACCTTATCATTTTCAATTTTATATACAACCATGCTTGTATGAACATTATAGAATTCTAAAGTAAGTTCATGCACTGTAGATATGTATTCAGATACAGATATATCAATAATTATAAGTTCAGGAACCTGTAGACCCAGGCACAAGTGTTGAAATTGATATTCACAACCTGGTTGTGCCTGAGGTTCTCTACTTAGAAGCTCCAACAGCAATAAATCCATCAACAACACCACTTACTGATGCTACTCAAACTCCAGAATTGTCTACAACACCTTCTCTGCATCTAGATGTTGATGATCAGAATATAGGTAAACATCAGGATATGGCTGTTGATCAAAACTTGGAAACATATCAGCACTTAAAGGATGATGTTGAAGCCTCAATTGCTTCTCATACTGTTGTTATATCAGAAGATGCTGATTTTGTCAGTTCTGATGCTTCAAATGCTGATACTACTGGTGATGCTGCTATTAATGCAGATGTTAATGAAGTTGGTCCTTCAGGACATGCACCTCAACAAGCTGTTCATAAATCTGAACTAGTTAAGAAGTTTGTTACAAGAGAAGCACCAGTACCTTGGAGTGAAACTCCTAGAGGACAAGAGTGGAATAAGGAATGGAACTCAATTACCTTTGTTCCATCTGAAAAGATTCTTGCTGTGCACTTGGCAAAAGCTGATGAAATGTTAATTAATGATGATTTCAAGACACAGCTTCGAGTCACTGCATTGATTACTAGACATCTGCAAGGTCTCCATTCAACAACTCATGCAGAGTTACATAAAATTCAGGAAGAATTGCTCAAGCAAGAAACGGTTAAGAAAATTGAAAAGAAAACTTTCTTCCAACCTACCTTTGACAAAGTTGCTTACATTGAGAAGACCCAAGAGAAGCAACAGTCTCAGATTGATGATATTTTGAAAAATCAAGCTTCTCAGCAATCTCAACTCGATGAAATCCAAGCCTCAGTGGAATTGCTTGTCTCTCTTCTCTTACCTGCTGATGCCAAAAAGGGGGAGAAAGTAATTAAGTCCAAATGCAAAACTGTTAAGACATTGAAGGGGAAGGATGATGAAAAAGATGACCAGGGAAACTCTGGAATGGGTGGAGGTCATGGTCAAGGTAGAAGTTTCTCATCAAGAAGAGCTGAAATTACAAGTCACAGGACAAGTTCTGATGCTGGAAAAAGAATTACTTCTGCTACTGGTAAAAGGATAAGTTCTGATGAACTTTTGGATCTTGATGAAGAAATATCAAGACAGCTATTTCTGAAAGAAAATCCAGGAATGGACTTTGAGAGTCTGACGGAAGAAGAAGCTAGACTTAAGTTAGAAAAAGTCAAATCTAAATATGAAGCTTCTTTTGGTAAAAAGAGACTTCCAAAGGCCAAAGGCATTGTGATAAAAAGAAAGAACAAATCCTGAAGCAACCAAGGCTAAATCACAATTGCAGATAGATCTAAGGTCCAAGGGCAAAGAGAAAGTTGGTGAACCTATCAAGGTTTATGTGCCTCCTGTGGATGAAGAAATTACTATTGAGGATGCTGATCTTGCTCTGACTTCAAGAAAAATTTCTAAGACAACCTCTGACATGGCTCAAGTTGTTCAGAGTCAAGATATAGTTAGTTCTGATATCTCAAAGAAGCAAGTAACCTCTGACATAGCTCAGGTTAACTTGATATCAGAAGATAAATCAAAGGAAACCTCTAACATTGTTCATGTTAAACCTTCAAAATTACTCCTACCAGGATTTACCAAAGCCAAACAGACTCAACCTTTGAAGACTGCTGTAAGTGGTTTTGAAGCAAGAGTGGTTACTGGAAAGGAAGCAAGAGATAAATCTGGATTGGGTAGTGCTGATGAAAGAAGAATACAGAACACAACCAATGATCCAACTTCCTTAAGTGAACCAGGTATTGGAGCAACTCCTGAAAGATTGAATCAACTAGAATCTGTACAGATGGTTTACCATACCTACTTGAGAGAACACATCTTGTTGTACTTCATGACAGATGGTAGGGTTTATCATATAAGGGAAAATGTCATTCCACTAAAGTATTTTGAAGAATTGGAACATGTATTATTCTTACTTCAAGTGAATGACAAAATAACAGAAAGTGCTGCAAACTATTTGAAGAGTCAAATTCAGAGACAGAAAAGGCTTTATTCTGTAAAGTCTGACAGCACATATCTTCCAAAGTACAGAGATCACAAGGCGGATATTGTTGAGATGAAGCCTAACTCTGCTAAGATTATAACTACCTTTCTGGGTTACAAGGCTGTGGAATTCAATCTTGAGTCTGACAAGGCATATTTGATCAGACTGGATCAGGACATAAGGAAAGCTAAAATTAATGATCACAGGGCTGCAATCTTTCAAACTGGTGAAGATTCTGCAGAACTTAAAGATGCTAAAAGGAGGATGATTGATGAACTCAGATATGCTGAGAGATGTTTGTTAAAGAACTATCTCAGAACAACTCCTGACATCAGAGAGATCAGAAAGTGAAGCCAAGTCAAGATCTACAACTGCTCAAATTCTGATATGAATATAGACTGAAGTTGTTATCAGAAGTTAAAGTTGGTAAAGCTTTAAGGACTGTAAGTTGTAGTTATCTAGTCAAATTCTCATGCATTTGTACTTAATGTTTTTGACATCATCAAATATCTGTTAACTTGCATATTATGCTAATTTACAAGTTGGGGGAGATTGTTAGATATATTTGATAATGTCATGTCTAATATGATTTATGTTTAGTTTTCAGATCTTACTTAAACATGACAAATCCGTACTTAACTGAAATCAGCACTTATACTGAAGTCAGAACTTAAGTCATCAGTACTTAAGGTTCAGGAGATATTTATCAGAAGATAATATCAGGACTTATGGGAAACGTTCAGATAAGGAAGGCGGTTGATTGAAAGGAAAAGAAGATCAAGACAAACGTAAGAAGAGATATGCATGAAGAAGGAATTCTATGAAGAATAGAATACTTGGAAGAAAAGATATCTGATTGATATATTTTAGGAAGCGGAATTATATTCCATATCAATTAGCGATTATCTTGTAACTTTGTAGTATATAAACACAGAAATAGGGTTTACACTATAAGTGTTATCATTATCGAGAAGATTATTCATTGTAACCCTAGCAGCTCTCGTGATATTTGTTCATCACTGAGAGAGGACAGTTCCATACTGTAACAAAATTTATTGTTTTGAATAAAGTCTGTTTTCTATTACTTGTGTTATTAGAATTCGATTTGATTGTACTATACACTGTATTCACCCCCTCTACAGTGCGTGTGACCTAACACAATATCCTTAATAGCATATGATACCTTTTATGAGACAAACATGTTTATCTCTTATGCACCACTATGTTTTTTACTGTTTAGCTTAGAATAGTCAAGTCCTATTGAAGTCATAGATTTAAATTTTTGACTATCTATTATCTCCTTCTGAGTCAAAGCTGCATTTCTATAACGCCTGTAACTTCTTTTCTAAGTCAGCAATTTGGGTTCTAAGAATGGCTTCTATGTCTGCGTTGCACTTAACCTTATTGTCTAAGTATTTATTATTTTGCTTAAGGTCTTCTAAGCCTACAAGAAATTCTAGTTCTTTATTTCTAGAGGTCAAACTCTCAACTCTAAGAACTACCTTATCATTTTCAATTTTATATGCAAGCATGCTTGTATGAACATTATAGAATTCTAAAGTAAGTTCATGCACTGTAGATATATATTCAGATACAGATATATCAATAATTGTAAGTTCAGGAACCTGTAGACCCAGGCACAAGTGCTGAAATTGATATTCACAACCTGGTTGTGCCTGAGGTTCTCTACTTAGAAGCTCCAACAGCAATAAATCCATCAACAACACCACTTACTGATGCTACTCAAACTCCAGAATTGTCTACAACACCTTCTCTGCATCTAGATGTTGATGATCAGAATATAGGTGAACATCAGGATATGGCTGTTGATCAGAACTTGGAAACAGATCAGCACTTAAAGGTTGATGTTGAAGCCTCAATTGCTTCTCATACTGTTGTTACATAAGAAGATACTGATTCTGTCAGTTCTGATGCTTCAAATGTTGATACTACTGGTGATGCTGCTATTAATGCAGATGCTAACGAAGTTGGTCCTTCAGGACATGCACCTCAACAAGCTGTTCATAAATCTGAACTAGTTAAGAAGTTTATTACAAGAGAAGCACCAGTACCTTGGAGTGAAACTCCTAGAGGACAAGAGTGGAATAAGGAATGGAACTCAATTACCTTTGTTCTATCTGAAAAGATTCTTGTTGTGCACTTGGCAAAAGTTGATGAAATGTTAATTAATGATGATTTCAAGACACAGCTTCGATTCACTGCATTGAGTACTAGACATCTGCAAGGTCTCCATTCAACAACTCATGCAGAGTTACATAAAATTCAGGAAGAATTGCTCAAGCAAGAAACGGTTAAGAAAATTGAAAAGAAAACTTTCTTCCAACCTACCTTTGACAAAGTTGCTTACATTGAGAAGACCCAAGAGAAGCAACAGTCTCAGATTGATGATATTTTGAAAAATCAAGCTTCTCAGCAATCTCAACTCGATGAAATCCAAGCCTCAGTGGAATTGCTTGTCTCTCTTCTCTTACCTGCTGATGCCAAAAAGGGGGAGAAAGTAATTAAGTCCAAATGCAAAACTGTTAAGACATTGAAGGGGAAGGATGATGAAAAAGATGACCAGGGAAACTCTGGAATGGGTGGAGGTCATGGTCAAGGTAGAAGTTTCTCATCAAGAAGAGCTGAAATTACAAGTCACAGGACAAGTTCTGATGCTGGAAAAAGAATTACTTCTGCTACTGGTAAAAGGATAAGTTCTGATGAACTTTTGGATCTTGATGAAGAAATATCAAGACAGCTATTTCTGAAAGAAAATCCAGGAATGGACTTTGAGAGTCTGACGGAAGAAGAAGCTAGACTTAAGTTAGAAAAAGTCAAATCTAAATATGAAGCTTCTTTTCGTAAAAAGAGACTTCCAAAGGCCAAAGGCATTGTGATAAAAAGAAAGAACAAATCCTGAAGCAACCAAGGCTAAATCACAATTGCAGATAGATCTAAGGTCCAAGGGCAAAGAGAAAGTTGGTGAACCTATCAAGGTTTATGTGCCTCCTGTGGATGAAGAAATTACTATTGAGGATGCTGATCTTGCTCTGACTTCAAGAAAAATTTCTAAGACAACCTCTGACATGGCTCAAGTTGTTCAGAGTCAAGATATAGTTAGTTCTGATATCTCAAAGAAGCAAGTAACCTCTGACATAGCTCAGGTTAACTTGATATCAGAAGATAAATCAAAGGAAACCTCTAACATTGTTCATGTTAAACCTTCAAAATTACTCCTACCAGGATTTACCAAAGCCAAACAGACTCAACCTTTGAAGACTGCTGTAAGTGGTTTTGAAGCAAGAGTGGTTACTGGAAAGGAAGCAAGAGATAAATCTGGATTGGGTAGTGCTGATGAAAGAAGAATACAGAACACAACCAATGATCCAACTTCCTTAAGTGAACCAGGTATTGGAGCAACTCCTGAAAGATTGAATCAACTAGAATCTGTACAGATGGTTTACCATACCTACTTGAGAGAACACATCTTGTTGTACTTCATGACAGATGGTAGGATTTATCATATAAGGGAAAATGTCATTCCACTAAAGTATTTTGAAGAATTGGAACATGTATTATTCTTACTTCAAGTGAATGACAAAATAATAGAAAGTGCTGCAAACTATTTGAAGAGTCAAATTCAGAGACAGAAAAGGCTTTATTCTGTAAAGTCTGACAGCACATATCTTCCAAAGTACAGAGATCACAAGGGGGATATTGTTGAGATGAAGCCTAACTCTGCTAAGATTATAACTACCTTTCTGGGTTACAAGGCTGTGGAATTCAATCTTGAGTCTGATAAGGCATATTTGATCAGACTGGATCAGGACATAAGGAAAGCTAGAATTAATGATCTCAGGGCTGTTATCTTCCAAACTGGTGAAGATTCTGCAGAACTTAAAGATGCTAAAAGGAGGATGATTGATGAACTCAGATATGCTGAGAGATGTTTGTTAAAGAACTATCTCAGAACAACTCCTGACATCAGAGAGATCAGAAAGTGAAGCCAAGTCAAGATCTACAACTGCTCAAATTCTGATATGAATACAGACTGAAGTTGTTATCAGAAGTTAAAGTTGGTAAAGCTTTAAGGACTGTAAGTTGTAGTTATCTAGTCAAATTCTCATGCATTTGTACTTAATGTTTTTGACATCATCAAATATCTGTTAACTTGCATATTATGCTAATTTACAAGTTGGGGGAGATTGTTAGATATATTTGATAATGTCATATCTAATATGATTTATGTTTAGTTTTCAGATCTTACTTAAACATGACAAATCCGTACTTAACTGAAATCAGCACTTATACTGAAGTCAGAACTTAAGTCATCAGTACTTAAGGTTCAGGAGATATTTATCAGAAGATAATATCAGGTCTTAAGGGAAACGTTCAGATAAGGAAGTCGGCTGATTGAAAGGAAAAGAAGATCAAGACAAACGTAAGAAGAGATATGCATGAAGAAGGAATTCTATGAAGAATAGAATACTTGGAAGAAAAGATATCTGATTGATATATTTTAGGAAGCGGAATTATATTCCATATCAATTAGCGATTATCTTGTAACTATGTAGTATATAGACACAGAAATAGGGTTTACACTATAAGTTTTATCATTATCGAGAAGATTATCCATTGTAACCCTAGCAGCTCTCGTGATATTTGTTCATCACTGAGAGAGGACAGTTCCATACTGTAACAAAATTTATTGTTTTGAATAAAGTCTGTTTTCTATTACTTGTGTTATTAGAATTCGATTTGATTGTACTATACACTGTATTCACCCCCTCTACAGTACGTGTGACCTAACACAATATCCTTAATAGCATATGATACCTTTTATGAGACAAACATGTTTATCTCTTATGCACCACTATGTTTTTTACTGTTTAGCTTAGAATAGTCAAGTCCTATTGAAGTCATAGATTTAAATTTTTGACTATCTATTATCTCCTTCTGAGTCAAAGCTGCATTTCTAAACGCCTGTAACTTCTTTTCTAAGTCAGCAATTTGGGTTCTAAGAATGGCTTCTATGTCTGCGTTGCACTTAACCTTATTGTCTAAGTATTTATTATTTTGTTTAAGGTCTTCTAAGCCTACAAGAAATTCTAGTTCTTTATTTCTAGAGGTCAAACTCTCAACTCTAAGAACTACCTTATCATTTTCAATTTTATATACAACCATGCTTGTATGAACATTATAGAATTCTAAAGTAAGTTCATGCACTGTAGATATGTATTCAGATACAGATATATCAATAATTGTAAGTTCAGGAACCTGTAGACCCAGGCACAAGTGTTGAAATTGATATTCACAACCTGGTTGTGCCTGAGGTTCTCTACTTAGAAGCTCCAACAGCAATAAATCCATCAACAACACCACTTACTGATGCTACTCAAACTCCAAAATTGTCTACAACACCTTCTCTGCATCTAGATGTTGATGATCAGAATATAGGTAAACATCAGGATATGGCTGTTGATCAGAACTTGGAAACAGATCAGCACTTAAAGGATGATGTTGAAGCCTCAATTGCTTCTCATACTGTTGTTATATCAGAAGATGCTGATTTTGTCAGTTCTGATGCTTCAAATGCTGATACTACTGGTGATGCTGCTATTAATGCAGATGTTAATGAAGTTGGTCCTTCAGGACATGCACCTCAACAAGCTGTTCATAAATCTGAACTAGTTAAGAAGTTTGTTACAAGAGAAGCACCAGTACCTTGGAGTGAAACTCCTAGAGGACAAGAGTGGAATAAGGAATGGAACTCAATTACCTTTGTTGCATCTGAAAAGATTCTTGCTGTGCACTTGGCAAAAGCTGATGAAATGTTAATTAATGATGATTTCAAGACACAGCTTCGAGTCACTGCATTGATTACTAGACATCTGCAAGGTCTCCATTCAACAACTCATCCAGAGTTACATAAAATTCAGGAAGAATTGCTCAAGCAAGAAACGGTTAAGAAAATTGAAAAGAAAACTTTCTTCCAACCTACCTTTGACAAAGTTGCTTACATTGAGAAGACCCAAGAGAAGCAACAGTCTCAGATTGATGATATTTTGAAAAATCAAGCTTCTCAGCAATCTCAACTCGATGAAATCCAAGCCTCAGTGGAATTGCTTGTCTCTCTTCTCTTACCTGCTGATGCTAAAAAGTGGGAGAAAGTAATTAAGTCCATATGCAAAACTGTTAAGACACTGAAGGGGAAGGATGACGAAAAAGATGACCAGGGAAACTCTGGAATGGGTGGAGGTCATGGTCAAGGTAGAAGTTTCTCATCAAGAAGAGCTGAATTACAAGTCACAGGACAAGTTCTGATGCTGGAAAAAGAATTACTTCTGCTACTGGTAAAAGGATAAGTTCTGATGAACTTTTGGATCTTGATGAAGAAATATCAAGACAGCTATTTCTGAAAGAAAATCCAGCAATGGACTTTGAGAGTCTGATGGAAGAAGAAGCTAGACTTAAGTTAGAAAAAGTCAAATCTAAATATGAAGCTTCTTTTGGTAAAAAGAGACTTCCAAAGGCCAAAGGCATTGTGATAAAAAGAAAGAACAAATCCTGAAGCAACCAAGGCTAAATCATAATTGCAGATAGATCTAAGGTCCAAGGGCAAAGATAAAGTTGGTGAACCTATCAAGGTTTATGTGCCTCCTGTGGATGAAGAAATTACTATTGAGGATGCTGATCTTGCTCTGACTTCAAGAAAAATTTCTAAGACAACCTCTGACATGGCTCAAGTTGTTCATAGTCAAGATATAGTTAGTTCTGATATCTCAAAGAAGCAAGTAACCTCTGACATAGCTCAAGTAAACTTGATATCAGAAGATAAATCAAAGGAAACCTCTAACATTGTTCATGTTAAACCTTCAAAATTACTCCTACCAGGATTTACCAAAGCCAAACAGACTCAACCTTTGAAGACTGTTGTAAGTGGTTTTGAAGCAAGAGTGGTTACTGGAAAGGAAGCAAGAGATAAATCTGGATTGGGTAGTGCTGATGAAAGAAGAATACAGAACACAACCAAATATCCAACTTCCTTAAGTGAACCAGGTATTGGAGCAACTCCTGAAAGATTGAATAAACTAGAATCTGTACAGATGGTTTACCATACCTACTTGAGAGAACACATCTTGTTGTACTTCATGACAGATGGTAGGGTTTATCATATAAGGGAAAATGCCATTCCACTAAAGTATTTTGAAGAATTGGAACATGTATTATTCTTACTTCAAGTGAATGATAAAATAACAGAAAGTGCAACAAACTATTTGAAGAGTCAAATTCAGAGACAGAAAAGGCTTTATTCTGTAAAGTCTGACAGCACATATCTTCCAAAGTACAGAGATCACAAGGGTGATATTGTTGAGATGAAGCCTAACTCTGCTAAGATTATAACTACCTTTCTGGGTTACAAGGCTGTGGAATTCAATCTTGAGTCTGACAAGGCATATTTGATCAGACTGGATCAGGACATAAGGAAAGCTAAAATTAATGATCACAGGGCTGCAATCTTTCAAACTGGTGAAGATTTTGCAGAACTTAAAGATGCTAAAAGGAGGATGATTGATGAACTCAGATATGCTGAGAGATGTTTGTTAAAGAACTATCTCAGAACAACTCCTGACATCAGAGAGATCAGAAAGTGAAGCCAAGTCAAGATCTACAACTGCTCAAATTCTGATATGAATATAGACTGAAGTTGTTATCAGAAGTTAAAGTTGGTAAAGCTTTAAGGACTGTAAGTTGTAGTTATCTAGTCAAATTCTCATGCATTTGTACTTAATGTTTTTGACATCATCAAATATCTATTAACTTGCATATTATGCTAATTTACAAGTTGGGGGAGATTGTTAGATATATTTGATAATGTCATGTCTAATATGATTTATGTTTAGTTTTCAGATCTTACTTAAACATGACAAATCCGTACTTAACTGAAATCAGCACTTATACTGAAGTCAGAACTTAAGTCATCAGTACTTAAGGTTCAGGAGATATTTATCAGAAGATAATATCAGGACTTATGGGAAACGTTCAGATAAGGAAGGCGGTTGATTGAAAGGAAAAGAAGATCAAGACAAACGTAAGAAGAGATATGCATGAAGAAGGAATTCTATGAAGAATAGAATACTTGGAAGAAAAGATATCTGATTGATATATTTTAGGAAGCGGAATTATATTCCATATCAATTAGCGATTATCTTGTAACTTTGTAGTATATAAACACAGAAATAGGGTTTACACTATAAGTGTTATCATTATCGAGAAGATTATTCATTGTAACCCTAGCAGCTCTCGTGATATTTGTTCATCACTGAGAGAGGACAGTTCCATACTGTAACAAAATTTATTGTTTTGAATAAAGTCTGTTTTCTATTACTTGTGTTATTAGAATTCGATTTGATTGTACTATACACTGTATTCACCCCCTCTACAGTGCGTGTGACCTAACACAATATCCTTAATAGCATATGATACCTTTTATGAGACAAACATGTTTATCTCTTATGCACCACTATGTTTTTTACTGTTTAGCTTAGAATAGTCAAGTCCTATTGAAGTCATAGATTTAAATTTTTGACTATCTATTATCTCCTTCTGAGTCAAAGCTGCATTTCTATAACGCCTGTAACTTCTTTTCTAAGTCAGCAATTTGGGTTCTAAGAATGGCTTCTATGTCTGCGTTGCACTTAACCTTATTGTCTAAGTATTTATTATTTTGCTTAAGGTCTTCTAAGCCTACAAGAAATTCTAGTTCTTTATTTCTAGAGGTCAAACTCTCAACTCTAAGAACTACCTTATCATTTTCAATTTTATATGCAAGCATGCTTGTATGAACATTATAGAATTCTAAAGTAAGTTCATGCACTGTAGATATATATTCAGATACAGATATATCAATAATTGTAAGTTCAGGAACCTGTAGACCCAGGCACAAGTGCTGAAATTGATATTCACAACCTGGTTGTGCCTGAGGTTCTCTACTTAGAAGCTCCAACAGCAATAAATCCATCAACAACACCACTTACTGATGCTACTCAAACTCCAGAATTGTCTACAACACCTTCTCTGCATCTAGATGTTGATGATCAGAATATAGGTGAACATCAGGATATGGCTGTTGATCAGAACTTGGAAACAGATCAGCACTTAAAGGATGATGTTGAAGCCTCAATTGCTTCTCATACTGTTGTTATATCAGAAGATGCTGATTCTGTCAGTTCTGATGCTTCAAATGCTGATACTACTGGTGATGCTGCTATTATTGCAGATGTTAATGAAGTTGGTCCTTCAGGACATGCACCTCAACAAGCTGTTCATAAATCTGAACTAGTTAAGAAGTTTGTTACAAGAGAAGCACCAGTACCTTGGAGTGAAACTCCTAGAGGACAAGAGTGGAATAAGGAATGGAACTCAATTACCTTTGTTCCATCTGAAAAGATTCTTGTTGTGCACTTGGCAAAAGCTGATGAAATGTTAATTAATGATGATTTCAAGACACAGCTTCGAGTCACTGCATTGAGTACTAGACATCTGCAAGGTCTCCATTCAACAACTCATGCAGAGTTACATAAAATTCAGGAAGAATTGCTCAAGCAAGAAACGGTTAAGAAAATTAAAAAGAAAACTTTCTTCCAACCTACCTTTGACAAAGTTGCTTACATTGAGAAGACCCAAGAGAAGCAACAGTCTCAGATTGATGATATTTTGAAAAATCAAGCTTCTCAGCAATCTCAACTCGATGAAATCCAAGCCTCAGTGGAATTACTTGTCTCTCTTCTCTTACCTGCTGATGCCAAAAAGCGGGAGAAAGTAATTAAGTCCAAATGCAAAATTGTTAAGACACTGAAGGGGAAGGATGATGAAAAAGATGACCAGGGAAACTCTGGAATGGGTGGAGGTCATGGTCAAGGTAGAAGTTTCTCATCAAGAAGAGCTGAAATTACAAGTCACAGGACAAGTTCTGATGCTGGAAAAAGAATTACTTCTGCTACTGGTAAAAGGATAAGTTCTGATGAACTTTTGGATCTTGATGAAGAAATATCAAGACAGCTATTTCTGAAAGAAAATCCAGGAATGGACTTTGAGAGTCTGATGGAAGAAGAAGCTAGACTTAAGTTAGAAAAAGTCAAATCTAAATATGAAGCTTCTTTTGGTAAAAAGAGACTTCCAAAGGCCAAAGGCATTGTGATAAAAAGAAAGAACAAATCCTGAAACAACCAAGGCTAAATCACAATTGCAGATAGATCTAAGGTCCAAGGGCAAAGAAAAAGTTGGTGAACATATCAAGGTTTATGTGCCTCCTGTGGATGAAGAAATTACTATTGAGGATGCTGATCTTGCTCTGACTTCAAGAAAAAATTCTAAGACAACCTCTGACATGGCTCAAGTTGTTCAGAGTCATGATATAGTTAGTTCTGATATCTCAAAGAAGCAAGTAACCTCTGACATAGCTCAAGTTAACTTGATATCAGAAGATAAATCAAAGGAAACCTCTAACATTGTTCATGTTAAACCTTCAAAATTACTCCTACCAGGATTTACCAAAGCCAAACAGACTCAACCTTTGAAGACTGCTGTAAGTGGTTTTGAAGCAAGAGTGGTTACTGGAAAGGAAGCAAGAGATAAATCTGGATTGGGTAGTGCTGATGAAAGAAGAATACAGAACACAACCAATGATCCAACTTCCTTAAGTGAACCAGGTATTGGAGCAACTCCTGAAAGATTGAATCAATTAGAATCTGTACAGATGGTTTACCATACCTACTTGAGAGAACACATCTTGTTGTACTTCATGACAGATGGTAGGGTTTATCATATAAGGGAAAATGCCATTCCACTAAAGTATTTTGAAGAATTGGAACATGTATTATTCTTACTTCAAGTGAATTACAAAATAAAAGAAAGTGCTGCAAACTATTTGAAGAGTCAAATTCAGAGACAGAAAAGGCTTTATTCTGTAAAGTCTGACAGCACATATCTTCCAAAGTACAGAGATCACAAGGGTGATATTGTTGAGATGAAGCCTAACTCTGCTAAGATTATAACTACCTTTCTGGGTTACAAGGCTGTGGAATTCAATCTTGAGTCTGACAAGGCATATTTGATCAGACTGGATCAGGACATAAGGAAAGTTAAAATTAATGATCACAGGGCTGCAATCTTTCAAACTGGTGAAGATTCTGCAGAACTAAAAGATGCTAAAAGGAGGATGATTGATGAACTCAGATATGCTGAGAGATGTTTGTTAAAGAACTATCTCAGAACAACTCCTGACATCAGAGAGATCAGAAAGTGAAGCCAAGTCAAGATCTACAACTGCTCAAATTCTGATATGAATACAGACTGAAGTTGTTATCAGAAGTTAAAGTTGGTAAAGCTTTAAGGACTGTAAGTTGTAGTTATCTAGTCAAATTCTCATGCATTTGTACTTAATGTTTTTGACATCATCAAATATCTGTTAACTTGCATATTATGCTAATTTACAAGTTGGGGGAGATTGTTAGATATATTTGATAATGTCATGTCTAATATGATTTATGTTTAGTTTTCAGATCTTACTTAAGCATGACAAATCCGTACTTAACTGAAATCAGCACTTATACTGAAGTCGGAACTTAAGTCATCAGTACTTAAGGTTCAGGAGATATTTATCAGAAGATAATATCAGGACTTAAGGGAAACGTTCAGATAAGGAAGGCGGCTGATTGAAAGGAAAAGAAAATCAAGACAAACATAAGAAGAGATATGCATGAAGAAGGAATTCTATGAAGAATAGAATACTTGGAAGAAAAGATATCTGATTGATATATTTTAGGAAGCGGAATTATATTCCATATCAATTAGCGATTATCTTGTAACTGTGTAGTATATAAACACAGAAATAGGGTTTACACTATAAGTGTTATCATTATCGAGAAGATTATTCATTGTAACCCTAGCAGCTCTCGTGATATTTGTTCATCACTAAGAGAGGACAGTTCCATACTGTAACAGAATTTATTGTTTTGAATAAAGTCTATTTTCTATTACTTGTGTTATTAGAATTCGATTTGATTGTGCTATACACTGTATTCACCCCCTCTACAGTGTGTGTGACCTAACACAATATCCTTAATAGCATATGATACCTTTTATGAGACAAACATGTTTATCTCTTATGCACCACTATGTTTTTTACTGTTTAGCTTAGAATAGTCAAGTCCTATTGAAGTCATAGATTTAAATTTTTGACTATCTATTATCTCCTTCTGAGTCAAAGCTGCATTTCTAAACGCCTGTAACTTCTTTTCTAAGTCAGCAATTTGGGTTCTAAGAATGGCTTCTATGTCTGCGTTGCACTTAACCTTATTGTCTAAGTATTTATTATTTTGCTTAAGGTCTTCTAAGCCTACAAGAAATTCTAGTTCTTTATTTCTAGAGGTCAAACTCTCAACTCTAAGAACTACCTTATCATTTTCAATTTTATATGCAAGCATGCTTGTATGAACATTATAGAATTCTAAAGTAAGTTCATGCACTGTAGATATATATTCAGATACAGATATATCAATAATTGTAAGTTCAGGAACCTGAGATGATTGTGGTGATTCCTCTGCAGAGTATGCCATAAGAGCTAGATTCACATACTCTTTCTCTTCATCCGAATCAGTATCATCCCAGCTTTTTTCTTCAACAATTTACGCTCTCCCCTTTTCCTTAACCACATAAGCATTCAGCTTCTGTTTCAAGTTCTTATTTTTCCTCTTCAAATCTTCATAAGTTTTCTTTTTTCATAGGAATCTTTTCATTTTGTTGCCTTGGGCTTTCTGCTATCAAATGCAAAGTGCCTCAACTCATTGCAGTTGTAACATCTTATTTTGCTCTTGTCTACCCAGCTCAACTTGTAGTCTCCTCTAGAGCTTGACCCTAATGAGCAGCTTCCCTTCTGAAATTTCCCAGATAAACCCCTTGGTTTGTAGTTGGGTTTTCTTCTAAACCTAAGTTAACTGAATTTTGCAGCCATGTATACCATAGATGTATCCTCTAACTGTTCAAGTTCTTCCAATGTAAAACTCACTTTCATCCTCTGGCTCACCATGAGCAATTTCAACTAAAACAATTTCCTTGATTATGGAGGAGGGTGCAACCTTGACTTCTTGATTTTTAGGTTCACGAACAACAAGTGCAGTGGTTCTTGCAAGTGTCGTACTCTTACTGTCAACATAACCAGGGCCATAGATAATAGCTTTTTGTTCTTGTTCCAATTCATGGGTTCTTAGCTTTCTATTAATCACATCCAGGGACATGGTAATGAAATCAGCTCTTTCCCTGATTGATGTGTTCTTTTGTTCCAAGTGAACTGGAAGAGTCAACATAAACTTTCTATTAGACTATCGTATCGGATAAACTTTTCCTTGTAGCTTTAGTTCGCTTAACAGTCTTGTATATCTCTCCAAGAGTGAAGACAATATTTCTCCGGGTTGAAGTTTAAATGCTTCATACTGAGTCCTCAGAATATCCATCCTGTTTTCTCTGACTTCTTATGTACCTTCCATCACTAGCTCAATGGTTTCTCACATATCTTTTGCACTATTGCTTCCCAGAAGTTGATGACTCATATCATTATCGGTCGATTCCACTATTATGAGTTGAAGGCTTATGTCCAGATTTATCAACTCCTTGTCAGTCTCCATATATTTAGACGGATCCCTGAGAGTGGATGAGGAAGGAATTCTTACACCAGTTGCAGTAGTGGATTCAGCAACTAGTTCCATCGGAACATAAGGGCCATTCAGTAATATTCCAATATATAATGGATTCGAAGATTTCATAAACAACATCATCTTTTTCTTCCAAAGGTTGAAATTTTCTCTATTGAATGGGGGAATCTTGATACTTTCAATTCTTTGTTTGTTCATCATCTTGGCGAAAATTAAAATTATTTAAAATTCAAAAATTTCAAGAAATGGGAATTTTTGAAAATAAAAAATTTCAAGAAATTTTTCAAGAACTTGTTTCTTTCTCTGGATCTTGATTTGTATCTCAATTAACAAGCTCTAATACCAATTTTTAGTCCCAAAGTATCATAGAAGGGGGGTTGAATATGATACCTACAATCTTTTTCGATTCATTTCAAGTTTTTCGTTATATATACGAAATCAAAATAGACACGAAATAATTCGAGGAATATATCATTTTATTAATATAAATCTTGAGGTTGCTACAATATAATCAAACAAATGATTAGCTACAATAAATTCGACAGCACAACTTTGTGTTTACAAGCTTAATAAATGAAGTCTTTAATGAAGCTCTCGTAAAAACACTTTTGTTGCTGAGGAAGATAACCAAATGAAAATAAATTCATTTGCTGCTTTTGTAGTCTTCAATTCCTTTTGGATAGGTGGCATATTTGTATCCGCATAAATCCTTTGAATTTCTGCATCTTTAATCAACAAAAACAACCAAGTAGTTTACTGGTGACCAGAAGGAAAATATATGAACTTCTTCCCATTACTTGGTTACGGACTTATAGCATTAATTCCATCTTTTGATTCTTTGTATTTATCCAGTCTTCATCTTCAGGGTTCCTGTGCTTCACAGATTAATATTATTTCTTTGTTTCTGTTTCATGTTGAGTTATAATTCCTCGATTATATATTACGTTATATTATGCTTTACATAAGGGTCTTCAGGACCTGGAAGTAGATACTTCTTGGGTTATTTTCGATTTCAGACGAGGCGAACTTAGATATGGCATCGGCCGTAGTGTTCTCTTCTCTCGGAACATGTTCAGCGTGCCATTTATCAAACTGAGTCAGCATTCCCTTCAGGAATCTCAGGTACTTGGCCATTGTATCATCCTTGGCCTCAAACTCCCCATTAACTTGAGCAACTATAATTCTTCAATCTTCATGGATCTTAATATTTTTGGCCCTCGCGGCTCTATCCAAGCCTAAGACGGCTATCAAAACTTCGTTTTCTGCTTCGTTGTTCGTAGTTGGGAAGTCCAACTTCAAACACTACTCAATCATGAACCATTCGAGGCTTTGCAAGACTAGACTTGCACCACTAGATTTTATTTTGGACGCTCCGTCAAAATGGAGAAACCAATGTTCTTTCAGAGTAGAACCTTCATCCTTCTCTTTCTCTTCTCCTTCTAGGGGTTCTATCTCTTGTCCACCGACTTTTTGGTCGTCAATGGTGCATTCGAACATAAAGTTTGCTAAGGCCTGAGCCTTGATGGTTGTTCGAAAATTGTACTTGATGTCGAATTATCGTAACTCAATTGCCCGGTTTATTTGTCGGCCACTGGCCTTCGGGCTATGAAGAATATTCCTTAGGGGTTGGTCCATCAGGAATTCGATCTTCTGGGCCTGGAAGTATGGTCTTAACTTCCTCGAGGCTGTAATGAGGGCAAATGCAAACTTCTCAGTGGTAGAGTAGTTTAACTCCGCTCCCTGGAGTACCTTTCTCACATACTAGATAGGCATCAGGAGTTTCTATTATTACTTTATCAGGACTGCACCCATGGCTTGTTTAGATACCGCGAGGTATAAGTAAACGATGTCCTTCGGACTTGGTTTGGCCAGCAACGGGGCTTTAGTCATGTATTTCTTCAGCTGCTCAAAGGCCTCTTGGATCTCAGCTGTCCACTCGAAATTCTTCACCTTCTTCAGGTTTTTGAAAAAGGACAGGCATTTGTCTCAAAACTTGGAGATGAACCTCCCTAGAGTTGCGATTCTTCCGTTCAGCTTTTGAACGTCCTTGATGGAATGTGGTGGCTCCATGACTAGGATGGATTTGATTTTATCGGGGTTGGCCTGGATTCCTCTCTTCGAGATCATGAGACCCAAAAATTTTCCAGACCCAACACCGAAAGCACACTTGGTGGGTTTAACATCATCTTATGGTGCCTCAGCACTTCGAATGCCTCTCTGAGGTGATTGATATGATCAACCTTGACTATGATTTTGACTAACATGTCATCAACATAGACCTCCATGGTATTCCCAATTAGATGGGCAAATATCATATTTACCAAACTTTGGTAGGTAACCCCTGCATTCAAGTCCAAAAGCCATAACAAGATAACAAAAGACATCAAAGTCAGTTATGAAAGATACCTTGGGGGTGTCATCTTTGTGCATTTTAATTTAATTGTAACCATTGAAGCCATCCATGAAACTCAACATCTCGTGTCCAGCGATGGCATCGATCAAGGTATTAATCCTTGGTAGGGGGTAGCGGTCCTTAGGACAAGCATCATTCGAGTCGGTAAAGTCGATGCATATTCTCCACTTCCCATTAGCCTTTTTGACCATTACGGAGTTGGCCAACCACTTAGGAAATTGCACTTCCACAATGAATCCAGCTTCTAGGAGCTTCCCGACCTCGTGTTTTAATGGATTTTAGCATGTCAGGGGCATAAATTCTCTTCTTCAGCTTCACAGCCTTCCGAGTTGGATCAACGTTCAACTTTTGAGTTGTAAGGTTGGGGTCATTCCCAAGCATATCAGTTGTCGTCCAAGTAAACACATCACTGTTCTTTTGTAAGAAAGTTGTCAGTTGGCCCTTCAGGGGCTTGTCCAAAGATGCTCCAATATATGTGACCTTTTCCGGGTCTAAGAAGTCTAGGACAATTGGGACTAAGTCCGCTGCTGGCTTCCATCGAAGTTCTTCATTCTCACGGACATCCATGTCTTCTATGGAGAGGACCTTCCCCCAGTTCCATCGGGCCTAAGTTCTGCAACATAGCAACTGCGGGCCATTTTCTAATCTCCTTTTGCTTCTCCAACACTGTTCCTAGTCAGGAACTTCAGTACCATGTGGTAGATTGAGGGCACTGCCTTGAACGCATGGATTCATGTTCTACCCCTGATAGCGTTATAATTAGAGGTTGTCTTAACAACCTCAAAATTTAACATCTGTGTGGCCTCCCTGGGATCTTCCCCAATAGTCACGGGAAGTTGTATCGCTCCTTTGACTTGGCATTCCACTTGATTAAACCCATAGATGGGTGCGTCGGATGGAGTCAGTTGGAAATTATTGTAGCCCGTCCTTAGGAATATGTCATGGAAAAGAATATCCGGGAAGCTCCATTATCCACTAGGACCCTCATGACATGATAATTTCCAATAATTGGTGTGATGACTAGAGGATTGTTCTGAGGAAATTTCAAACCTTCAAGGTCCGGGTCACCGAACTCAAACGTCATCTCCGACTTGGAACGCTTAGACGATTCTCCGACTAAACTCATTACCTCCCTCGCATAAGCTTTTTGAGAGTTACTTGTAGTCCTAGCTGTTGTAGGACCTCCTGAGATCATGTTGATCACTGGCCCTCAGGGTTGTGGGTTACGATCCCTGTCGTTACCTCTTCGATCATCATATCTTCAATCATTGTCTCTTTTTTGGCCTCCAGCCTCTTCACCCTTGGTGAAGCGTCCGAACTTCCCTCTTCGGATCAAATACTTGATCTCATTCTTGAGTTGCCTACAATTTTCGGTATCATGACCAACATCTTTATGGTACTTACAGTACCGGCTCTTGTCTCTTTTCTCGGGGTCTCCCCTTAGTGGCTTCGGCCATTTGAACTCCTTGTCTTTCTCAATTTTCATGAGGATTTGGCTCCTTGGAGCGTTCAACCTTACATATTCAGTAAACCTTGGTGTCTGATTCTTCTTATAAGAGGAGTCAGAGCTTGTTCTAATTCGAGAATCATTGCATCATAATCCTGATCCGTCTTCCACTTCTTGTTGCCTGCAGGCTCATTAATCACCACCATCTTCTTCATATTTTCCTCCACCTTGATATACTTTCTGGCCCTATCCTGAAACTGCAACATGCTTTTAGGAGGGCGTTTGGCCAATGACATCTTAAAGAACTCGTCTCTAGTCCCTTGTTGTAGGGCTATCATAGCTACCTTGTCGTCAAGATCCGGTACCTTCATGGCCTCCTTCGTGAATCGGTTTAGGTAGTCTCTAAGGAACTCCTTTGTTCCTTGAACTATGCCCATGAGAGAAGCCGAACTCTTCTCATGTACTCTGCCACTAATAAACTGCTTGATGAAAGCGTGACTCAAGTCCTTGAAAGATCCAATCGAGTTCGGGGGCAGATGGCTGTACCACCTTTGAGCCATACTTGATAGGGTTTGAGGGAAGGCCCGACACTTGATAGCGTCGTTCACGGGCTGTAACAACTGGGCGTTAGAGAACGTGCTAACATGGTTAGCTGGGTCGCGAATACCATGATATGCTTTAATGGTGGGCATCTTGAACTTCCTCGATTTATGGGCATTCATTATTTTTTCAGTAAATGGTGGGTTTGGATCATCATCAGATCACTTGGATCAGCCCTTGGGGCAGCAGCCCTTCTTGGTGTTGGACCTTCCAGGTCTATGATCAGGGGGAAATCTCTTTGCCTTGCTGCAGGTGGAGGTCTTGGGGTTAAGTGCACCTCCAGGTCATGCTTCAGCCTTTGGATCTCAGCTTCATGAGCCCTGATCCTCTCTTGTACATCTTGGAAAATCGTCCCTTGAGTGCTCATGGGATATTGGTAGCCACAAGGCATTGGCTTCTTGCCAGCACGCCTTCTCCTTGGAGCGACTTCATCGTCTGATGATTCGGAGTCTCCAGCAGAGTAAGGTCCGGAGAATTCTCGGTTCTCAGGGATGGGAGCCAAGCCATGGATGTATTGGGGCGTTCGCCCTTGTCCTTCGCTCCGATTAGAGTATCCACTTCCTCCAACCACCTCGGAGTATAGAGGCATCCCGTAAGGTGGGTTGGTGGTCACGATCGTGAAGTACTCATAACCAACGGATTGAGGATTCACTGTTGCATGTAGCTGCTAAAATTGGGGATTCGTCCTTTGAGGAGACAGGGGATTCGTCCCTTGTGGCGGATCTTGGATTGGGGGATTCATCTCTTGAGGCGAGCCTCAGATTCCCCTACAGGGGTTCCTCCATCTTGGATGGAGGCATAGGTTAAATGGGGGGATCTCCACCACTGAGGAGATCGTCTCTAATAGGATAGGACCATCAGCTCCACTGTTGTTTCTGCTCTGTGTGACTACCATGATTGTTGTCTGTTTTCTTCCAACAGACGGCGACAAATATTGTGGAATAAAAATTAGGGTATATTAGCAATTAATGTCAGGGTTTGTGAGTTTCGAGTTTTAATGGCTGCTCTTGCGGTAGGGACTGTCTGCCCTCGCAAGATGCCTACATATCTTTGTGTTGTAGAAAATCAAGCCAAAAACTTAGTTCTAGATTGAGGAGTAGAGCCCTTTATATATAGATGAGTCTAGGGTTAGACTTGTGTTGGGTGACTTGGTGGACATATCACCAACTCATATGGTAATTAAGATTCCTGTAAGGGAAGGAATTCGAGATCCTTACTCGTATGAATTTGTGTTCGTTTTGGACACAAGGTTATGTTCTTTTAGCCGTATTGGGCCTAGTACGTGAACATCTCGTATTAGTCGACCTTGACGACCTCTGTCAGTGGGCCTTTACCACTTGGGCCGTTTTTAGGTTGTTACGAGCCTAGACCTGATCTATATTGAGATTTGGACAAGAATTCCAAGTATAATAAATGCGACACTCAATGTATTTTTAGGATGTATTTTTTATCCATATCACTAACCAATATAAAACAATGTTTAGAGAGAATATAGGTCAATTTTGTGAGGTTAGTACCAAAATTTGGTACTTTTGTACTTCTTTCCTTTTGTGCTGTAATAAAATATGGTTTCGTTTATTAATAATGAGTATAGATTTTAATTATCTTATGAACCAAATATTTGTTATTTTAGATAATTTAATATGAAATAATATTATCTTATAATTATTGTATAATTACCTTTTGCAATATAATTTATTTAATATTACTTAATTATTGATAAACATTTTTTAAATTAAAAGTAAATAGACACTTGGATATACACTAACTAATAAAAATAAAATTTAGATAGAATAGAACTCAATTTTAAGTACCAAAATTTGGTATTTGTGTACTTTTTTGCTTTTATGCTGCAATAAAATATGATTTCGCTAATTAATAATGAGTATAGATTATAATCATTTTATGCACCAAATATTTGTTATTTTAGATAATCTAATATGAATTAATATTATATTATAATTATTATATAATTAGCTTTTTCAATATAATTTATTTACTATTACTTAATTATATATAATGTCATTTTTTAAATTAAAAGTAAATAGACACTTCGATAATTACTAACTAATAAAAATAAAGTTTAAATAGAATAAAATTCAATTTTTGTTAAGTAAGTACCAAAATTTGGTACTTTTGTACTTCGCTTATTATTAATAACTAGCATATAACCCGTGCGATGCACGGACTAATTATAATATTTGTAATTTTAATATTTTATTATTTTATAAAAATAAAATATAAAAAATTATTATATGTTATTGAGATAAATGATGATAAAATATTTACGTATTATTTTGTATGAATTATATTATTAAAGAATTCAAAATTTAGATAGTTAAAATCTTAAAAAGTCGTCCTACTACTACAACCTATGGGTCGCTTCGCTAGTGCGGGTGCAGAACCTATAAAAAAGTGGAAGTCTTGGATAGGTGTACGTGGATGATTTGGTATTTTTTTAATATTTTCTTGAATTATTAATTATTTTGTTATATTATAATTTGAATTACTAAAATTAATTTTTAGCAGTATTAGGTTCCTCAAAAAAGTTAAGATTGAATTTGAGTGCAATTAAAAATTAAGTTGGATAATAGTTAATAGAGTTTATATTTATATTAGATACATGATTTTATTCTTTTTAATTAAATTATATTTGTTTATATTTTGTTTTGCAAGGTGTTAACATATTTTTTAGGAATGTGTATCAACCGACCAAACGAAATCATGTTTTGCTTATAATAGTATAATATTTACGTATAATTTTGTACGTATTATATTATTGAAAGATTCAAAATTTAGATAGTTAAAATTTTAAAAAGTTCTCGTACTACAACTTGTAGGTGCTTCCCTGCGCGGGTGCATAATATATAGGAAAGTAGAAGTCTTGAATACCAGTGGTGGATGCGAATGATTTGGTATTATTTTCTTGAATATTGAATTTTTAATTTTTTGTTGATTTATTAATTATTTTGTTATATTATAATTTGAATTTCTAAAATTAATTTTGGAAGTGTTTGGTTTCCCTACAAAAGAGGTAAAAAAAGAAGTTGAGTGCGATTAGAAATTAAGTTCAATAATAATTTATTGAGTTTGTGGTTATATTAGATACATGATTTAATTTTTTAATTAAATTATATTTTTTTAAATTTTATTTTGGAAGGTGTTAACATACTTTTTAAGAATGTGTTAACTATTACTTCTTTTCTCTTTTCTTTTTTTAAAAATAAATTAAAAATGCTAAATTTTGAGTGTTTTTTTAAATTATGGAAAGGGGTATCGTTTTTTATGAATTATAAGCTAATATATTTATTATGTGTTTTGATAATAATATAATTAGAACAATTATATTATTATTAAAACCCCTTACATAAGATTTTAAATGAAATTGACTTATAAAGGCCTAAGTAATTAAGTTATTAAAAAAAATATACACAACTCCTTACATATGTGTTTCAATCATAATAGTGTAATTTAGAATGTTATAATTAGAAGTTTAAAATAAATTTGTTTGGTAACTGATTTAAATATATTCAATTAAGCGAATTTATGAAATATATTTATGTATTTTTATGAGGATATAACTTGTAATAATTATGAATGTCAAGTCTTAAATTTTTAAATAGTATGATTTTAAGCCTTTTCAAATATTTAGATATTTCTAAAATGTATTAGATATGTGTTTATTTAAATTTTAATTTAATAAGACTTTTTTTTTCTAAAACCGGGGCCGGGGAGTCATGAATGGATTAGCAGGATGTTTCAAAGGAGCAAAATGTTTGATAGTATTGAGTTACCTAAGCTCAATAAAAGACATTTTAACATGTACTCCGTATATAATTTTTTAGATTTGATTTTTTTTAAGAAATTTTTTTTATGAAAAGTGTTTGATAGTATTGAGTTATCTAAGTTCAATAAAAGACAGTTAACATGTATTTTCTATATAATTTTTTAGATTTGTATTTTTAAAATATTTTTTTATGGAAGGTATTATCAAAATTTTTGGAAGGTGTTAACCAACCAAAATATTCTATGTTTTGATTATAATAGTATAGTATAGATTGAAAAAGAAGACCATTTTAAATTTATTGTTCTTTAATATTGTGTGTTTTAAAAGAAAACTTGAAAATGCAAAATGATCGTATAACCCTATTTTGTTCAATCGCGGAGGAAAATTCTGTAAATATGGTCGGTTCGTAAAACACGGGGTTTCTTCCATTTTATATGCCGTATGTGTGAAATTCAGAAGTGCGAGTTTGACCACGCATATAAGAATATTCGTAGAATTACTGTTTGTTTATAAGTCTTTGGTTACCTTTTCATCTTATTTGTTCTTTTGACCTTGCTCAAATGTAGTTAAATAGTCCAAACTGCTTTAATTAAAACTTCTACTTTGTCAAATTCTTCGGAAGGAAGAACCGTGAAAGCCAACAAAGTGTTGATATAATCTCGGATCAAAATACTGTAAATATGTTTGGTTAGTAATAAACGGGTATTTTCCGCTTTATATATTTTTGATCGTATGCGTGAAGGCAAGTTCAGTAGAATTTTTCTCCTCTTGTAGAAGAGCATCCAAAACCGCCAAGTCCTTTCCTAGGAAGGGCACACAACACAATAGACAGATATGGTCATGTGAAACAAATAAACATTGTTGGCTGGCATTGGCAAGGGAGTGTTCCTTACAGAGTAGGTCACAAGTTAAGGGACATGCATTGTCTTTTTAACTATTTTCTCCGGCCAAGTAGGAACAAGTCAGAGAGACATAAGACTATTTTAAACAAGAAAATAAGGGTGAAATACCGCATGTACCCCTGACAGGCTTCTTCTGAGAAGTAGATGGGCAATTGCAGTGTGCAACAACCAAAGCCGACCAGATATTATTAACTGTTTCTTGCCTGTACATTGGTTGTCATATCCTCAGCTGACCCTACTCCCTTTCCTCGAACTCCTTGCGTTTTATGTTCTGTTTTTCTCTATATATACACTCTTTTCTCCTTCATTTCTCTCCATTCTCCTCCTCTCCGTACCTCTCTTTGTTAAGACATTTCATAGATACTAAGTTTAAAGATGGCTAGTGCAAGGGTTGGTGATGATTTTCAAGATATGTTGCCTACAATGGCTGATAAATTAGGCGGGGATGGTTTGATTAAGGAGTTATGTAATGGTTTCAAATTGTTGATGGATAAAGAAACACAGGTCATTACTTTTGAGAGCTTGAAGAAACACTCTGCTTTGCTTGGCTTGCAAGATTTGAGTGATGATGAGCTTATGAGCATGTTGAGAGAAGGCGACGTAAATGACGACGGAGTTCTTGATGAGATGGAATTTTGCGTTCTGATGTTCAGATTAAGCCCGGAGTTGATGCAAGAATCTGAGGTTTGGCTTGAAGAAGCTCTGCAACAAGAGTTGGCTAGTTCTTGTTTTGATAAGAATTAGGATTAAACTATCTTCCGATTTTTAAGTCATATTTCGAACAAAGATTTGAGTAGGGCAAGGATTTGAGATTTTAATCTACTGACACTGAAGAAAATGTATGATCATTTTATTTGTTATTTGTAGCATTGCTATTTGTTTCTGCGAAAATGATGTTGGCACCCGATTTAAGAATCAAATGGAAGTATTGGAAATTGTCAGTGTTTATCTTATCAATTTTGGATGATGCTATGTTTTTTCCCTCATGAAAACCTTAATTTAAAATAATACTCACTTCATGATTGCGGTGGATATAAAATTCAGGGAATCATATAGGATGGGAACACAGATCCAATTTTAGGGGAATTGTGATTAAATCTGTTATTTGCAAATTTTCCATATGGTGAATTTATATATTTTTTTAAGTTTGATTAGATTCAAATGAGAACTAGTTGCTCAATTATTTATATTCTGTAATTATGTTTTATGTGTTCTGCAATTTTTTTTCACTTTTTTCCTTGAGTTGCATCAAAAATTCTCACAAATATATTTTAGTTTCTCACAAATATATTTTAGTTTTATATAACATGTCAAAATTTTAATAAATATTGTCATAATTACTATATAACACTAAATATATAAGTACAGTATGTTTTTAGTGATTTGTGCATATGTATATATTCTGTAAAAATTTCTCATATTTTTTGTATGCATATACAAATTTTTGTTTTCATTAACATAACATATATATTTTGAATAAGAAATAAGAAAAATATATGAAAAATGAAATGTTCTCCGATTTTCTCCAATTAAGATGTTCTTTGTAGAACCCATCCATCACAAACCCTGCACATTTTAAATTTCTTTTGAAAATGCAAATCCTTGAATCGAAAATTGAAAAATTAGTTGCTAAAAAGTACACGCATATTTCTACCATATTAATTGAATGAATATATATACACTTCAACCACTTACCTAATTGTTTCTCCATGTACCCAAGATCTCGTATTCAATTGTCTCAGGTATCAATATATAAAATAAACATACTTAACATACTAATGACTATCCTAAACAATAAAGTTTAATAAAGAACAAAAAACCGATTCTCATTTCATTTGGACCGACTGATCGTATGGATTTTTCTAGTCTTCATCTTGGTTGAACTAAAAACCAACGAATTTATTTTCCCAATTTATATTTATGATAATAAAGCAAAAACGGTGACCATTGACGAGTACAACAAAGTAGATTTGCGTTCAGGTCTTGACAAGTCAAAACTACATTATTTAGTCATGGCGGCTTCCAAACCACACATCCATTTCTCATTCCAAATTCATTGTTTTCAACTCAGTGACCTTTTCAACTTGCTATTTCATGCAAGCAGTGACGTTCATATTAGAGCCCAGGCAGTCCATTTTCAACTGGCCATAGTGTTCTGTTCCATTAAGTTCCCCTAGGTCAACCAAATACGAAGCTGATCCGAATGAAACGAATACGTTCACCTTCTCCAGGCTTAACTTGCATGAACTAAGTGGGACTTGGTTACTTGCTTAAGTCTCATAGTCTACGGCATTTTAACTTCTCTGATGCCAACTATCCTGCCATGATATCGATAAGATAAATACGGTCAATCTCACATAAAAGTTGAAGCAGAAGATCTCTATGGATGAACTTTTAAGTTGACAGAAAAATCAAAATATGAAGCGCAATCAACTAAATAGGACTTACATCTGCATATTTAAGGCAATCGTGAACTCTGCATAAAGATCCGGTGAATGTTGAAAAACTGCAGAACCAAAAAAAAAAGAACAAAATCATGCATATCGTCTGTAGGTCTAGACTGAGAATGCCACAAGGAATTCTCTCTGCCACAATAAGTATTTGTCCGGTAAATGTAAACTTAAAATCAAACACACAGGAGACATGCAACAATATGCTAACTACTTACCCAAAATGATCTTTTGGTGCTTTCAAGCAAACAGTTCTGACTTATGGATGAACATTCCTATGCAAACTTGTGCTATCAAGAGCCAATATAAATAATATGACTACAAGAATAAATCTATCCTGCTCACCAGTAATCCCCACAAGAACACAATCCATCCTTAAAATGGTGGAATCTACTTGCATCCCTTACAACTATCTCCCTATTAACAAGCTTTGATATCATCTTTGTTGCTGAGTGACAGTTAACACATGCCCGCAGATTTTTAGTTATGCGAACTGTGGTTCCAGGGGAAGTGCTTATGAGCCCGTAAGCAATCGCCAGCCTCTCACTATGGTTACAAAGAGCTTCCTCCTTGTCTTCATGACTCAAGTCATGTAGCACGGATTCTGTATCAGGGACGTACCCAGCTGCTTTTAATCTTCTCTCTAATATCTCAAGCTCTTTAAAAATTTCTTTTGATCTTGGATGTAACTTATCAGCCATACGAAAGGCTTCAAGCTTGCCATTAATCTCAATCAAACTATACCCCAGATCTTTACTTAGCCCTCTCTCTTTCATCATTACCCTGACCTTAGCCACACCACTCCAAAATCCTACAGAAGCATATAGATTCGACAACTGCACATAGTGCCCTGTTTTATATGGGTCTAATGAGAAAAGCCGCTCTGCAGCATATTCTCCAAGTGTCATATGCCGATAAATTTTGCATGCACCCAAAAGAGCTCCCCACACACTGACATGCGGTTCAATTGGCATTTGTCTGATAAAGTGGTAAGCTTGTTCCAGATATCCTGCCCGTCCAAGAAGATCAACCAGGCAAGCATAATGCTGATGGCGAGGCTCAATACCATAATGTCTCATACAATGGAAAAAGTGCCAACCCTCTTCTACAAGACCAGAATGATTACATGCTGTGAGGATCCCAACGAAGGTAACATCATTCGGGGTCACCCCTTCCTGAATCATTGCATGAAAAAGGTTAATAGCCTCGCGACCATGGCCATGTAAACCATAACCCACAATCATCGCACTCCACACAACAACGTCCTTGTTTAAAATTCTGTCAAATACCCTGCGAGCTAGCTCAACACTTCCACATTTCGAATACATGTCAATGAGAGCTGTATTGACATAAATATCATGTCTATTGTCACTACTCGTGATAAACTCGTCCATGCATCTTGCTTGTTCCAATGACCCCGCATGAGCGCAAGCTAAAATAGCCAACCTTATTGTTATAGAATCTGGTTTAATCTCTTTAGATAACATGTTCCAAAAAAGCTCTATCGCTTCCTCAGCACAACCATTTTTAGCAAATCCTGAGATCATAGCATTCCACAACATCACATTAGGTACCTCCATTTGATCAAACAATGATTTCGCTACAACTAACTCCCCACATTGTGCATAAAGTGTTGTTAGTGCTATCCGCAAATCAGACTCAAATTCAAGACCCATTTTAATTATACATCCATGGATAGCTTTTCCTTGTTGGAGATCATTTACGTCAGTGTAAGCACTCAAAACACTTACTAATGTAACCCAGTCCAGTTCCTCACTCACTCTTCTCATTTCCCTATAAATCTCCAAGGCTTCCCAAGGCTGGCCATTCTGAGCATACCCCGAAATAATCGATGTCCACGAAACAACTGTCCTATCATCTACCCTATCAAATACAACACGTGCAACGTCAATTCGACTACATTTAGCATACAAAGACACAAGCCCATTCTGCACAAACACATCCCAATCAAACCCAAGTCTAAAAATATGTCCATGCACCGCCCGACCAATTCTAACACTCGATAACCCTCCACAAGCCTTAAGCACATGAGGAATAGTATATCCGTCGGGACGAACACCACACTCATGCATTCTCAAGTACATTTTAATCGCTTCACTGAACATATTTTGCATTGAATACCCACGAATAATAGCATTCCATAGAAACACATATGGGTCAGGAAATTCATCAAACACCTTCCGGGCATAATGAATCAGTCCAAAATTTGAGCTGATATTTAATAATTTAGTGATTATGAAACCATTGTAATGAAGTCCAGAGACAAGTAATCGAGCATGAAGTTGTTGTAATGGCTTCACGTGGGTTATTTTATCAAGACAGGAAGTGTAATAAGACTCAGGATTGAAGTCATTGTAAGAATTGTTTTCTTGTAATAAGCAATGGAGAAATTTAAAGTGTGTGAGATGTAACGGTTGCAATATTGGTACAAGGATAGAGATTCGTTTGGTAAGAGAAAAATTCATAGCCATGCGAATTTTGATTTTCTTGCATGCGTAAAATATCCATATACTATAGAGAGGTGAACTCTTTAACTAGTTGAGTTGTTAACTAGCTGGAAAAAAAAAACATGTCCAATTTCAGATGCAGAGAATGGATACTTGTTTTCTTTAACAGTTGAAAAAGCAATAATTTGTGATACGGTTTCCAGGTTGCAGATATAATAATTTTCGATCAACAGATGGTACTAATACAAATTACGAGTCCTATGAGTTATAAGGCTGTCTACAGCACAGCGCAGCAGAAATGTAGCGGAAAACAATGTACAATGTAGAACATAAACAAGTCCCGTTAAATATTGAAGCGAGAACGCGCAAATATACAGCAGAGACATAATTCCCTCTATCCGATTATCCCCTCAAAGTTGCACATTACCAGGCTTCGAACATAATGCACTTTATCTGGTCGAGTGGGATGCTTACGTCTCAAAACACTTTACACAAGGTGATGAAGTGTAGCACATTTTTACTATCATGGCACTGCATGTAGTCTATTGCATGTAGTCTATCATTTGCATAATAAATCTCCGCCATGTTGGCATTGTAGTCCCCCATGTACTAGTACTGCATTTTGCACTGGTACCGGTAGTTTGTCTTCTCTAGTTTGTTGGTTTGTATGTTCTAGTTTCATAGCTATTATGTTTGTCCCAAGAGGGTAATTAGGTTTTTACTTGACAGTTGGTTAGGACCACTTTGTTTTGTTGGGAACCACGGACTTAGGGTGTTACTACGTTTTACGATAAAGATTATGAAAAGAGGATTATCTTGTTAATGGTTGATTCCACGCTCTTCTATTGTATTCCCAAATTTCCTTAAGCGAAGTGTGGCCTCCGTCTTCTCAAGTTATCCTCTCTTCTTGTTCCTTGGTGGCTACAATATGTTTTCACACAATTCCAAGTAAGAAGAGAATAAGAATATATATAGACTACAATAGGGACCATGGATAATTAGGTTGGGCCTTCTAATTACATCTTGAGCCTAGCCCAATGTAATTAAATATTAATTCAATCCACTAAAGAATTAATATTTGCACTACCTTTCCTAATACTGTAATTTAATTAATTCGGTTCCAATATTATTTGCTTATTAAATTCCCCATGTTTAAAATATCATATGTCCATTAATTAAATAAATTACTGATAATTTATTTAATTAATATCTTTTATCCTTGATCATCCACTCAACCTTTATTTAATTATGCCAGAATAAATTCCACCTGCAGGGTTTCACATAATTAAATCTTTTTGAGCTTTCAAGGGGACATCATTAACCCGAATATTATCAGGACATGGATTCCTTCAATAAATAATATCCACCATGTATATAATTCCATCACCCAAAATATAATGATATAATTCAAAAGAATTATTTCATATATAAATCAAAGCATGTAAATAATATACACGTGTCAATTACTATTTCCGGATTAAGAACCTAAGCATTAATAATAACATAGAATTTTAGTTCTCCTTCTTAATCAGTATTAAGGGAACAATTTAAATTTGATCATGTTCAATATACACAAAGTATACTAGTATTATTTATTAGTCAATATAAACTAATCTAAATAATACTACAGCCATACTAGTGGATTGTCCAACACCACCTGTGCTGTGAACCTTATTATAATATATAACCGTATTTAACAATCTAATATTCTGTATCTCATTTGATACTAGATTGTTCACAATATATAATATTAGACAACATGTAAACATTCAAATGATTCTCAAATAAACTGGCCAGAAATAAATGTACATACTTCAAATAAATATTTTCAGTATACACCAACAACCTCCCACTTATACTCAAAATATTCTATGTGTACATCAGTGTTTATTTAATCCACTATTACATAAAAATCTATGTGTCCATCCATCTGACTCCTATCGCTTCCACATGCTTGTCAAAAACCTTGGTTGACAAGCTCTTTGTGAAAGGATCTGCTCGGTTGTCTTCTGATGATATGTGAGCCACAACTATATCCCCTCGCTTTACGATTCCTCGTATGATATGATACTTACGTTCAATATGTTTAGCTACTTTGTGGTCTCGCGGTTCCTTTGAATTTGCCACAACAACAGTGTTATCACAATACACCGTCAAGCTCCTAGGCAAATTAGGTACCACATCTAAGTCCAAAAGGAAGTTCCTGAACCATACAGCCTCCTTGGCAGCCTCAGAGGCCGCCACGTACTCGGCCTCCATGGTGGAGTCTGCAATGCATTTCTGCTTTACACTCCTCCATATAACGGCTCCACCTCCCAAAGTAAAAACATATCCCGAGGTTGATTTCCTCTTATCCCTATCTGATTGGAAATCTGAATCAGTATATCCCAAAGGAAATAGATCTGAGGCCTTGTAAATTAACATATACTCCTTAGTCCTTCTCAGGTACTTGAGTATAGTTTTTACTGCACTCCAATGTTCCAGACCTGGGTTCGACTGATATCTACTAACCATGCCTACAGCAAAGCAGATGTCAGGCCTCGTACATAACATAGCATACATTAAGCTTCCACATGCTGAAGCATAAGGAACTGCTTTCATGCTCTCTATATCCTTAGGTGTCGAAGGATACTGCTTCTTAGATAGAGCAACTCCATGCTTAAAAGGTAAAAAACCTTTCTTGGAGTTCTGCATGTTAAAACGAGCTAATACTTCATCAATGTAGGGCTCTTGAGATAAAGCCAACATCCTTTTCTTGCGATCCCTTATAACTTTGATCCCAAGGATGTATGTCGCTTCACCTAAGTCCTTCATGTCAAATTGTTTGAACAACCATGCCTTTACTGATGACAACATCTCAACATTGTTTCCAATGAGTAAAATATCATCTACATATAGTACTAGAAAAACCACTGCATTACCTTCACTTCTCTTATACACGCACGATTCGCTTGGACTTTGATCAAATCCATATGACTGGACTGCCTGATCAAAATGAATATTCCAGTCTCTAGAAGCTTGTTTAAGTCCATAAATAGACCTCTAAAGCTTACATACCAGATGTTCTTGGCCTTCCCTAATGAATTCTTTTGGTTGCTGCATATAGATGGTTTCTTCAAGACTTCCATTAAGAAAAGTTGTCTTGTCATCCATTTACCAAATCTCATAATCGAGATGAGCTGATATAGATAAAAGAATACGGATTGACTTAAGCATGACTACCGGTGAAAAGGTTTCCTCATAATCGATACCTTCTTTCTGAGTATACCCTTTCGCAACAAGTCTTGATTTCCAGGATTTCACCTTTTTATCTAATCCCCTCTTTTTCTTGTAGATCCACTTACATCCAATAGGTTTTATACCTTTGGGTGGTTCCACGAGCTCCCAGACCTGATTAGAATACATTGATTCTATCTCAGATTCCATCGCCTTTTGCCAAAGATCTGCATCTTTGTCTTGTACTGCCTCTTCGTATGTACGGGGATCATCATCATGTTCACCAGGGACCAAGTCTGAAGACTCTCCCAAAAACATGAATCTATCAGGCTGTTGAACAACCCTCCCACTACGACGAGGCACTGGTGCGGTATTAGTGACAGGTTGTACATTATGTTGTGGTTGTTCTACTTGTACTACAACTTCATGGGTATTATTTGTCCCTCCCACTAGTTCCTCTAAAACGACACTACTCATGGGTTTGTGATTCATTATATAGTCCTCCTCCAAGAATCTTGCATTGGTGCTAACAATGAGATCCCGATTCTTCGGACTATAAAATAAATATCCTTTCGTTCCCATGGGGTAGCCTACAAACAACTTTACTTCTGTACGAGATTCTAACTTAGTCGCGTTCTTGTTCAGCACATGTGCTGGACAACCCCATATTCGAATATGTCTTAGACTCGGTTTATCCCCGGTCCACAATTCTAAGGGGGTTTTAGGAACCGACTTAGAAGGTACTAAGTTCAGAAGATAAGCTGCTGTCTCTAAGGCATGTCCCCAAAACGACTTGGGTAAATCCGAATAACTCATCATCGATCTAACACTCTCTAAAAGAGTCAGGTTCCTTCTCTCTGCTACACCGTTCTGCTGGGGTGTGCCTGGTGCAGTTAACTGGGATTCTATCCCATTTTCTGATAAATATTCCCTAAATTCTCCAAGCAAGTATTCGCCACCACGATCTGATCGTAGTGATTTGATACTTTTATTAAGTCGCTTCTCCGTTTTAGCTTTGTACTCTTTGAACTTATCAAAGCACTCAGACTTACGGTGCAACAAATAAACGTACCCATATCTAGAATAATCATCAATGAAAGTGACGAAATATTCATAACCACCTCTTGCTTGGATATTCATGGGTCCACATAAATCAGAGTGAACCAATTCTAACAGTTGTTTGGCTCTATTCCCTTTTGCCTTGAAAGGCCTATTAGTCATTTTACCTTCCAAGCAGGATTCACAAACTGGAAATGGCTCCACTGCCAATGAGCTTAAAGGCCCGTCTACTACCAGTCTTTGAATCTTCCTCAAGTTAATATGACATAATCTCAAGTGCCAAAGATATGTTTGGTTCAAACTAGAAGGTTCCTTTCTTTTAGTAGAGTTAGAAGATGTGTTGTTCATTTCCCTAAATTGCAGTTGCAGTGCAGGTTGACTAGGATTAATTATATACAAATTGTCTTGCAATGTACCAGAACATATAATTCGTTTATTCATCATAATAGAAACATTACGATCCAAACAAACATTATAACCATCCAAAGCAAGTTTAGAAACCGAAATTAAATTCCTTCTAAAAGAAGGTACATAAAGACAATTGTTCAAAACCAAAATCTTATCAGAACCAAAAGATAAATGAATAACTCCTACTGCAACTACTGCTACTTTCGTAGCATCTCCCATGAACACGTATATCTCACCATCTCTAAGCATTCTGGATAGTTGGAACCCCTGCATAGAATTACAAACATGATCAGTGGCTCATGTATCTACACACCAAGTGCTCGTAGATATAGCCGCTATAAATGTTTTCGTAACGAGAGAAAGAGACATACCAGTATTGTTTGTCTTCTTAGGAAGAGGACAATCCTGTTTCCAGTGACCTGACTGTTTGCATCTGAAGCACTTTCCCTTAGGCTTTTTCACACCACCCTGAACTCCCACTGCCTTCACAGCTTTTTGTGTCTGAGCCTTTTTCTTCTTCTTAATACCTTTCGGCTTAGAGGAAGAACCTTTCTCAGCCACATTCACTTGAACACTCTGCCGAAATAATCCTTCAGCTGCCTGAAGTTCTGTCAGCAGTTCCGCGAGACTATACTGCCTCTTGTTCATGTTGTAATTCAAGCGGAACTGCTCAAAACTCTTGGACAAGCTCATAAGGATAATGTCAATCTGGGTTTCCCCGTCAAGTTCAGCACCAAGGATCTCTATCTCATTCAGATGCGACATCATCTTGAGAACAAAATCCCTTACAGATGTGCCTTCAGCCATCTGAGTGTTCATTAAAGCCTTCATGGCTACTTGCCTAGCAGCCCTATTCTGATCTCCAAAAAGTTCCTTGAGATTAAAGAGCATATCCGAAGCAGTGGCCATAGACTGATGTTGATGTTGCAAAACACCCGACATTGCTGCCAGAATATAATATCGTGACATCTCATCAGCCTTAATCCACCGTTTATAATACTCTTTCTCATCTTCAGGAGCATCAGCACCAGGCTGTTCAGGCTTGGGTTCATAAGTGCAAAACTTGTACTCCTCAGCAGTCAACACAATGTCCAAATTTCGTTTCCATTCAATATAGTTAGGTCCGGTAAGTTTGTTATCCTTAAGTATGGTGAATAGTGGATTAAAGCCCATTTTATCATGAGAATCATGCATAAAAACATCACATAAATAAGGGTGCATTAATTATTAAGATCTAAATGATCAAAATTTAATGCACTAACATCTAAACACCATAAGCTTCTGGTACGCCACGATGTGTGACATGTATACAACCTAATTTTGTTTAAATGTTACTTCGGTCCTATTACTAAACAATATGCCACGTTGGGGTGGACTATATTATTTTTCATAGCTAAGTGTATACCATCATCAAATCTTAAATTATTCGAAATCTATGGAACTTGGTACGCCACGATGGGTGGCGTGTATACCTTTCAATATTCGTAATTTTTCCTTGAATAGAATACTTCAATTCAATATTCATCAATGGTTTGATTTCCAGGTAGTGGAGGAGTCACATCGGTCTCGCTTAAAACCCACAGCCTTACAAGTTCGATGACCCCGTTTTTGACAAAATCGCCCCAAATCAGAAATAAAGAAAATCCGTATTTATTCCTTTCAAAATTTATTAATTTAAGAAGTTTGTTCTAGTAATTTCTATAACATTCTAGACACCACAAATTACATGCCACGATGGGTGACGTATATTTAATTTATATTCGTCTTTATGTTAAATTACCTACAACCAATAATGGAGACCATGGGATTTAATTTCATATTAATTCCCTCTCCCATTTTTTTATTAAAATTGAGAAATTTTAAAATTAAATGGGGCCCTATGTTGTTATAATTATGTCTAATCATGCATTCAAAATACACACATAATTTTAGCAACATATAACATTTAATTAAAGCAATAAATAAATTTTATGTCCATGTCGTCCTAATTAAGTTAAACATGCAATTTTAAAAGAATTACACACATAATTAACGACACACATAATCAATAAATTAAAGCAATAATTAAAATTTAATGGAAAAAATTAAAATAAATTTTCCACTATTATGGCCCTTGAAAAAAAATACAGCTCTCAAAAAAAATCTGCCCCAAACGCGCCCCGACGCCCCCAGCAGCCCCAGCTGCCGCAGCAGCCCCAGCAGTCCCAGCTGCCGCAGCTGCCCCAGCAGCCCCAGCTACCGCAGCAGCCCCAACAGCCCCTTGTAATCGCACAGCGGAACAAAAAACTACCGGAATTGATTTCCGATCGCACATAACTATTACAAAATACCCGGAACAATTACAAAAAAAATAGATCTAATACAAAACTAATTTTGTAAAATCTATTCTAACACGATCAACCCTCGTGTAAATTACAACCACGATTAAATCACGTGGAAACCAAAACAAAAATTAACCACGATTAAACCACGTGGGATCCAAACACATAATTAAAATATACATGGCCATAATAGTGGATTAACAACCTGCATCAAAACCAATACAAGAAAAACACTATATACACGCATATATAATTACGACATGGACATTATATCATAAAACGTAGAACCCATTACCAGGCTCTTGATACCAATTGTTGGGAACCACATACTTAGGGTGTTACTACGTTTTACGATAAAGATTACGAAAAGAGGATTACCTTGTTAATGGTTGATTCCACGCTCTTCTATTGTATTCCCAAATTCCCTTGAGCGAAGTGTGGCCTTCGTCTTCTCAAGTTATCCTCTTTTCTTGCTCCTTGGTGGCTACAATATGTTTTCACACAATTCCAAGCAAGAAGAGAATAAGAATATATATAGGCTACAATAGGGACCATAGATAATTAGGTTGGGCCTTCTAATTACATCTTGAGCCTAGCCCAATGTAATTAAATATTAATTCAATCCACTAAAGAATTAATATTTGCACTACCTTTCCTAATACCGTAATTTAATTAATTCGGTTCCAATATTATTTGCTTATTAAATTCCCCATATTTAAAATATCATATGTTCATTAATTAAATAAATTACTGATAATTTATTTAATTAATATCTTTTATCCTTGATCATCCACTCAACCTTTATTTAATTATGCCAGAATAAATTCCACCTGCAGGGTTTCACATAATTAAATCTTTTTGAGTTTTCAAGAGGACATCATTAACCCGAATATTATCAGGACATGGATTCCTTCAATAAATAATATCCACCATGTATATAATTCCATCACCCAAAATATAATGATATAATTCAAAAGAATTATTTCATATATAAATCAAAGCATGTAAATAATATACACGTGTCAATTACTATTTCCGGATTAAGAACCTAAGCATTAATAATAACATAGAATCTTAGTTCTCCTTCTTAATCAGTATTAAGGGAACAATTCTAAATTTGATCATGTTCAATATACACAAAGTATACTAGTATTATTTATTAGTTAATATAAACTAATCTAAATAATACTACAGCCATACCAGTGGATTGTCCAACACCACCTGTGCTGTGAACCTTATTATATTATATAACCGTATTTAACAATCTAATATTCTGTATCTCATTTGATACTAGATTGTTCACAATATATAATATTAGACAACATGTAAACATTCAAATGATTCTCAAATAAACTGGCCAGAAATAAATGTACATACTTCAAATAAATATTTTCAGTATACACTAACATGTTTGTGGTAGATAAAAGAAGGTGTAAGGCACATTTTGATGTGAAATGAAAATATATCTTTCTGTGCTAGCTTGTTCTCTCCAGTCTTTTTTTTAATCTGTGTTTATCAATTGCATCTAGCCTATAAAATTCTTTATGGTATCAGAGTTGTTGATGCTTTGGTATAGAGCTCGAGATTGAAGAGAGAAATAGTGTAGCACATTTATCATTTCCTCAAAATCTTCTTTTCTCTCCTTGCCTCATTTTGTGTATGTAGTAAGGTCTAAAATCAACCTAGTATTGCAGTCATGGCAAATGGCAGCAGTAAATTTACATTTGCAGATATGCAAAACCCACTTTTTATTCATCCTTCAGATGGACATCTCTCTGTTAGTGTACCAAAACTTCAAGGTTCTGGTGACTTTAGATCTTGGAAAAGATCCTTCAAAATTCAACTGTCATCAAAGAGAAAATTGGGGTTCGTCGATGGAACAACATAAGAAACAGAAGTTTTACAATGGGATACCTACAACATAATGGTAATCTCTTGGCTTCATAATAGTGTATATGATACTATTAAAAGATCTATTCTGTTTATTAACTATGCTTTTGAAATATGGAAACAATTAGAGAAAAGATTCATGCTTACTAACGGATCTAGAAAATATAAACTTACTAGAGGTCTATTTGTTGTTAAACAAAATGGTATGAGTGTTACAGAGTATTTCACAGCTTTAAGCAGCATATGGGAGGAACTTGAATCAATGAATATTTTGCCTAGTGTCAAAAGTACCACTGCAGAAGTAACAGCCTTGTTAAAAGCCATAGAGACTTTGAAAGAAGAGGCCAAATTATTTCAATTTCTCAATGGCCTGGATGAATGCTTTGGGCCGCAAAGAAGTCAGTTACTCAAGGTTTCTCCACTTCCAACTGTTGAGAGTGCTTGCGCTTCAATACAACAGGAGGAGTCTCAGAGAGATGCTCTTTGTTTAACAAAAACCCCTGACATGGAAGCATCTGTCATGTTTACAAGGAGCAGCTCAGACAGATTCAACGTTTGCACGGCCTGTGGTGGTAAAGGTCACGTTGCTGATAAATGTTGGACTGTCTTAGGATATCCAAGATGGCACTACAAGTATAATGGTCATTACTCTGGAAGCACCACAAAATCAGCAAGATGGAACAACAACAAACCACCTGGAAAACCAAGAATGGCTAATGTTGTACAAGGAAGTGTCGATGGTGAGACCTCTCCAGTCATGTTCAGCCAACAACAGTTGGAGCAACTTTTTAAAATGCTGCCTGGTTCAAGCCTTAATAATTCTGAAAACATTGAAGACAGCCCCTTCTCGGGCATGATCAACACCAACAAAATGTATGTAAAATCCAATGAATGGATTGTGGATTATGAGGCGTCCGATCACATGACATCCTCCTTGAACAATTTGTTGAATGTCAAACATGCTCCACCAAACTTTACAATCAATCTTCCTACTGGAGCAACCTCAAAAATATCTCATATTGGAGATGTGATCTTGAAGAGTGGCCTGAAATTGCTTAATGTTCTTTATGTCCCGCAGTTCACTCATAATTTGTTGTCAATCAACAAACTTGCCAAAAATAATGCTTGTGATGTTATATTCTACCCTGGAAAGTGCTTGATATTGGATAGAATGACAAAACAGATGAAATGAATTGGTAAAGTCAAACAGGGGCTATATTACTTGACTGATGAAACTCCAAATAACCCACAATGTTTCACAGCTGGTCTTAACCATAAGAAGCTCTCTGAGACGAAGAAATACAAGTTGTGGCACCAAAGGTTAGGTCACGCAGCTGATACAAAGTTGCAGCACATTTCACAAATAAAAGGGGTTGTCAAATACCAAGAAGGAATATGTGTTACCTGTCCTATGTCGAAGTTCACAAAATTTCCTTTTCAGAAAAGTGGATCTCATTCTGGACAACTGTTCGAGCTTCTTCACATTGACACTTGGGGACCCTACAGGGTTATCACAAGAGGTACTTACAACTATTTCTTAACTATATTTGATGATTGTAGTAGGATGACTTGGTTATATCTGCTTAAACACAAATCTGATTACCTTGAAACCTTGAAAGCTTTTTGTAACTATATAAATAATCACTTTAAGAGCTCTGTCAAGTTTATTAGAACTGACAATGCACTCGAGTTTAGTGATAAATTGTGCATCAAATATTATGCTAAAATGGGAATAATTCACCAAACCAGTTGTCCGTATAGATCCCAGCAAAATGCTAGGGTCGAAAGAAAACATAGACACCTTCTCGAGATCTCTAGAGCCTTGAAACTACAATCTGGGTTACCTGTGTCATTTTGGGGGGAATGTGTGCTAATTGCAGCTCACATTATAAATAGGTTGCCTACACCCATTCTCGACAATAAAACACCTTATGAAATGCTTCACAATGAACCAACTCCCTATGAACACTTGAGGGTCTTTGGATGTCTAGCCTTTGCCTCAAACCCCTTACATAGAACTGATAAGTTTGTACCCAGGTCTGTTCCTTCAGTCTTTATAGGTTATCCTCCAACAAATAAAGGATACAGACTTCTCAATTTGACCACTATGCAGCCCTTTATCTCTCGAGATGTCGTGTTTTACGAGGATATCTTTCCATTCAACCTAAACACTGATAAATCTTATATGTCTCTCCTTCCTACTGAACTACCTCTAGTAAACCAATCAAGTACAGTTGTTGATGATATTTTTTGCACTAATGAGAGTGATGAGCCTCCTGAAGAAACTGATGAACCAAATACTGACCTTGATCAACCTCTCACAACCTCGTACGACACCACTATAATACCTGATGTGACTCCTGTTAGAAAGTCATCTCGTGCTGTCACAAAATCGTCTTGGATGAATGATTATGTGGTGCCCCAAAGTGCTCATACGGCCAATATTGCTAGCATATCAGCTGTTGCCAGGCAATATATTCAACCAAAATTTCATTGTTTTTTGTCTACCTTGACTAAGTCAGAAGACCCTATATTCTTTAAACATGCTGTCACTCAACAACATTGGATAAATGCTATGAATGCAGAGCTTGATGCATTGGAGAGGAATGAAACATGGGATATTACAACTCTGCCTCCAGGAAAAAGAACGATTGGCTGCAAATGGTTGTACAAAACCAAGTACAAGTCAGACGGGTCTATTGATCGCTTCAAGGCACGACTTGTTATACTTGGGTGTAAACAAATTCAGGGTGTTGACTATGCAGAAACATTTGCACCCGTAGCCAAGATGTCAACAGTGCGCACTCTATTAGCAGTGGCTGCGATTGAGAACTGGATAACATCTCAAATGGACGTAAATAATGCATTATTGCATGGTGAGTTGGAAGAGACTGTCTATATGACACTTCCACAAGGTTATTATAGCTATGGAAGCAGGATCTCTGCAGGAAAGGGGGAGATGAATCAACATACGTCCACGAAACTGGTGTGCAAATTAAAGAAAACCTTGTATGGGCTTAAGCAGGCACCACGAAAGTGGTTTCAAAAGCTGTCTGAGACACTACTTGACATGGGATTCAAGCAATCGCGTGCTGACTATAGCTTGTTCATTGACACTACTGAGAAGTCTGTCACACTGGTCTTGGTGTATGTGGACGACTTACTCCTTTCAGGAAATTCACAGAGTTCAATCAATAACTTAAAAGATATCTTGTTAAGGTCCTTTCACATGAAAGATTTAGGTGATCTCACTTATTTTCTTGGCCTCGAAATAAGTCGCTCACAAGACGGATTCTTCCTCTCACAGAAAAAGTATGTCCTGGACATCTTGAAGGAATTTGGTATGGCCAATGCCATGCCTCTGAAGGTGCCTATGGACTCTCCCCTAAAGCTAACTACAGACAAGGGTGTTCCTCTTGAAGAACCTCATTGCTATCAACGGTTGTTAGGCAAACTAATCTATCTCAGCATAACCAGGCCAAATATATCGTTTGCAGTTCACATATTGACTCAGTTTATGCAAACTCCAACTTCAGCCCATATGCAAGCAGCTAAACACTTGCTTCGATATCTGGTTGGCAACCCCGGGAAGGAATTCTCTTAGCCTCGCAATCTGCAGCTCAATTAACAGCATTTTGTGACAGCGATTGGGCAAGTTGCCCCACCACCAGAAAGTCAACCACTGGATTCTGCATTCTATTGGGACAATCGCCAATCTCCTGGAAAACGAAGAAACAAACCGTGGTGGCAAGATCTTCTGCTGAAGCGGAGTACAGGGCGATGACATTGACCTCGTGTGAAGTGACATGGTTGAAAGCTTTGTTGAAGGACTTGGGGCTGAACAATTTACCTCCTACAATACTTAAATGTGACAACACTGCAGCTTTATCTATTGCCGCCAATCCCGTTTTACACGAAAGAACCAAACATGTCGAAATCGACTGTCACTATGTTCGTGACAAAGTGACTGCTGGAGAAATCACAATAGCTTATGTCCCTTCATATGCTCAAGTTGCTGACATACTCACCAAATCTTTACCTGTCAAACAACATCACTACCTTCTCAAAAAATTTGGTGATGTCCCTAATCATGGCAAGCTTGAAGACTCGGTTGGAACCTCCTCTCAGCTTGAGGGGGAGTGATGAAGTGTAGCACATTTTTACTATCATGGCACTGCATGTAGTCTATCATTTGCATAATAAATTTCCGCCATGTTGGCATTGTAGTCCCCCATGTAGTAGTACTGCATTCTGCACTGGTACTGGTAATTTGTCTTCTCTAGTTTGTTGGTTTGTCTGTTCTAGTTTCATAGCTGTTATATTTGTCCCAAGAGGCTAATTAGGTCTTTACTTGACAGTTGGTTAGGACCACTGTGTTTGTGGTAGATAAAAGAAGGTGTAAGGCACATTTTGATGTGAAATGAACATATATCTTTCTGTGCCAACTTGTTCTCTCCAGTCTTTTCTTTTAATCTGTGTTTATTAATTGCATCTAGCCTATAAAACTCTTTACAAGGTAGAGGTCCTACAGGACAGGATCCATAGTTTCCATCATTGAACTTGTAAGGGAAATGACTTTTGCTTCTGGGATTTGAGATAAGAACTGATATGCTTCAAGAAAAAAGTTATGAGGAAAAGGCTAAAATTGAGAACTTATGATAACTCAGTGACCTAGAATCAATAAACCTTCTGTTTTGTATGCGCAATCTTTGAGCCTTTTCTGTATATTAAATAGAGCAAGGGTCTTCTCAATACATCATGTATTTCAAAAAAAGAGGTAGATTTTCACAGAATTGCACCTGCAATTAAATATTTGATGCACCAATGCTTTCACTTATCCTTTTTCCAGTGTTGTAACTTCAATAGCAACAGGATTAGTAACTAACAACATTTGCCTGATCCATACATCAAAGCTAAAACGAATACGTTTATTTCCATCATTTTATGTTCAACGAGGGTGATGGTTAAAAATATTCATTTTTGGGTGCAATTGCTCAAAATTCCAATTTTCAAAACAAATAGCTGAAAATACCGTTTTGATTACGCATTTTGTAATTAGATAAGTGTAATACGCATTTAAGAATCGAGTATGTAAGTAAATTACTAAAGATACACATTTGTAATTTGGGTATTACCATTGAGATATGTATTTGCCAAATACGTATTTTAAAAAAAATTGGATACTCATTTGACAAATGTGTATCCGGTACAAAACAGGTTACTCCAATAGCAAATACGTATTTCAAACGGTATTTTAGCCATTCACTTCCAGAATGGGTATTTTCAGCCATTTACATCAAAAAATTATTATTTTTAACATTTTTTCACTCAAGAACTACAATCAACATATACAAGTTTGTTTAAAAAAATTAAGTGAAAAGAAAACATGTCTTGGATATTCCCACTTACAGTATAACTTCTATCGATTGTGTTCCTAAATTGTTTGATATTCTTTTAGGAACTGGTCTAATCTTTCAAACGTTTGGCAGAATGTCCGACTTTTGTGCTTTATTAGAACTTCATAATGATCTGTGAAGCAGTTAATTCGAAAATCCAATAATCGAAATGTGGACATATTTTCTATGCATCGTTTTACAAATAATGTCAGCCTTTTGGAATGTTTCGCAATCTACACATGTCGTTCTGATTACGTGACATCGCAGATGCATTTAGACCCAATTTTTATCTGGGTATTTTAGGTCAAACTGCCTAAAATTATAGTGTTTACTGTCCAATACTCCCTGCTTTATCACAATAAAAATAAGGAAGGATGTGCCTGAGGTTGTCCCAACCTTGAGGTTATAAGATTTCCTCATATGATAGTAGGGATATTTTTGTAAATACAGGGGTTGACTTAAAATTACAAAATTACCTATTTAAAATTGTACTCAAAATCTTTATAAACTCAGGTTAGATTGTAAAAATAATAATTGAGTTTTATATAACTAAACTAGAATGATCTTTCTGCTTTTATTATGACTTTGTAAGTGATGTTGCTTCAAGATTATCTGTACTGAACTATATATTGTTGTGCATTACATCCCATCTTCACTTTTTTCTTTCACTCCTTTTACTTTGCTTTGCGCCTAAAGTCCAAATTTTCACAGTTGATTACTTATTATGTAGCCCATCAGATAAGAATAGTTTTAGAATTTATACCTTCGCATGTTTCATTCAATCCATGTTGTTGACTACCTCCTTAATATTCAGCCAGCAACTTAAAAAATCTAATCTTAATTCAAAGATTGTGTTGGTTGGACTAAATAATACAGGATTAACCTACTAAAGAAACACAATCAAGATCTTGCAATCTTGCTGCCCTTTTTTTTGTCAATGAGTGATCATAAGATCAAACGTGCACATTGTTAAATTAGTATGTTGTAGAAACTGGCATAAATGGCAACTTCTACGTTTGCTACTTAGCGCATTCCACTCATTTGATTTAGGAAAAATGATATACAAAACCTAAGAACCATACGATGCTGTCGAAACTGGCATAAATCAGAACTTGAGGGTTAACTGCACAAGTTTATGTTAAGAATTGTTAAGCAGTAAAATTTTGGCAATCTTGTTATTATAACCATGGAATGAGCAGTATGAGGCCCTTAAGATACTAATCCATAGTAGAAACTTGGAACAAAACCATAGTAATTAGATGTGGTTGATGCAGGCATGAAGATAAAACTATATGTGGAGCAAGTTACCATTTCCGTGGTAGTGCCTTAATCAATCCGCTCAGAAAATTATGATTCTAGTCTGTATGAAGCTGTTAGCAGGGTACTGAATATTACAAGGCCAAAACCTCAAGTTGCCTGTATATAACTTATACAAAAAGGTTAAGAAGTTGCATAATTGCACATAATAGTAGTGAAAAATCATTAATACATGACCCAGTTGGAGTAGGTTAACATTAACTTCGTTGATTAGGTAATACTACAATACAAGTAAACCAGGTTAAACAACTGCTTTACTCATATGAGAATGTGTTGTTGCATGGGTTGTATTCCATTCAGGACGTCGGCATTCGTAAGCTCCTTAATTTACTATGTTGTTGTGGGGGTTAGGTTCACAACAGACGTATGTTTAACATGATATCGCAATAAGTGAACCCCTTCATTTATAAACCAGAACGACTGTTCAACCTTCTTCACTCTATATGTTACAACATACCTTTGTCAGGGATCCAGACCTATGTTACATGACGATATTTTAATATGCTCTTGGTTTATATCGAAGTAGTGACCATGTTGAATGACCCTGACTAAGCACTAAGCAGGCATGAACAGATAAACAGAGATCATTAGCAACTTACATTCTGTTTTTAGTGGATGTTTTTGCATACAGTAGTATTTAGTAAATTAAGTTGAAAGAGTTGGAAAGTAATCTAATATTTCTTTGTAAACATATCATTGTGACTTTGTTACATCTACTACCAAGTTTTCTGTTTTTTATTGTGAGGTTATTTTCACTTTCCCCAGTAACTAAATGAGAAAAGTAGTACACATGTGATTGACATTGTCTCTGGATAGACGAGTATCTAAAATTACCAAGCATTAAAATAATAGGAGTCAATTGAAAGAAACAATTTTACATTAAACATTACCCATATTTTACAATGTGTGCATGAGGAAACTACTTAACATGGAGTTCATGTGTCTAGAGACTTCAACTGACTTTTATGTTCTTTTTACATCCTGATTGAACTCCTTTTTGGAACCATACATGAAACATATATTACTAGTGGTGGTGGTGCTGGCATTCCACAGGAGTGACCGGAAATCTTGCGGTGTCCGTGCAGTAGTCGTAGATCATATGGTTAGCGCGAACCCACAAAAGTTGGTGGCTTTGGTGTATGCTTAACTCAGACAATCTAGGTTCATCCCACCAGTAACGCTTCTCAGCGCTACTGCTGCACCTTCTTGAAACTTCAGCTGCAGCCACGGTGGCTGGACACTCGCACCCATCAATTTCGAAACCCCTGTAAGAAGCAATAAAAGGCGCATGGGACCAGTCGGTCTTAACCCTGCCACCCTGAGTGGCCCAGTCATCCGCATTCCATATAGAACTATACACACCCATGGCTTGGTCCTTGGGGAATGGTAACCCCTTGTGTTCTAAGTTGGAGTGAACTCTAATAGGTGTATCATCCACCAAAAACCTGAAAATGGTAACACAATTGCAACATTATTGACTGCAACTGCAACCTGCTTCTTACTAAGACATAAATTTAATTATACTGATTTTTAAAAATTTAATTAAATAGTATTAGGAGAGAAAACGCCAAAGCTATATTTAAATGCTGTTAATACGGTAATCATGTCATGTGATTCTCTACGAAAATCTATGGCCCCGAATTTTTATATCTAGACTGGACCCTTGTGTTGACATATCGCTGCTTAACTATAAATTATGATAATATGCTCAATCTGGGGTAATGTGAATCATAGAATAAAAATCTTACAATGCTTTTTTAGGACCATAATTCCAGCTTTTAGGGCCACCCAACACAAATCATTATTCTATGCAATATCATAGTAAAAATATAAAGACTATATACAATCATTTCCAAGAGCTCCAAGTATAAATGTTAAATACAGGCAATAATAGAGAAAGGGATAGGAAAGCTTACACAACTTGGCGCTGGTTCCAGAGGATGGAATAGGTATGAAAGTCCTTAGTAGGATCAAACCAGAGGTTCAATCTTTGTTCTCTATTACCCACACCATTTACATAAACATTGGTTTGGACTATGTAGGGTTCCCCACTTGTGTTGCCCAGAAACTCAAAATCGAATTCATGGTGTTTGGGACCATCTGATGACATCTGCCAATGTTTAACAAAAAAACATTTGTTAGTCCAAAGTGCAAGAAAAAGTACCACAAACATGAATACAGTTTTAAATTAAAAATGGTTATTATCAGCAACACAGGAATGTCATAAAGTTACCAAATTCAGAAAACCAGACAAGCCCATAGAATTAACAATACAAGGGTACCCCGGAGAGTGTAATAATTACAAGCAGGGATGGTGTGATGTTAAGCTGGAGTGGTGAAAATGGGGTATCCTGGTAATAACTACAGTTACTGATAAGGTAAAATCATAATCAATGTAAGCTGTCTGTTTGTGTAATAACAACTCATGTAAGTGACTACTTAGAAAAATGCTTGACTAGACTACTTATGCAATGTGCAGCAGTTGTGGCAATAGTTTACACTCTCCCGTGACAATTAACAAGTAATGGTACCAGGTTGGAACTGACTATGACTGACCGGCACTTGAAAATATGTATGAAATTAACCTTGAAATTTAGTTAAATTTTTATAAATACTTTAGTACTCCCAATTAGATGTTGGAAATTTAGAATTTGTTAATCTTGTGGTTGCGGATGCATTAAAATGTGTTATACTTAGTAGTATAATAGCATTATTATAAAAGTAAACTGGGATTGATCAAGAATGTGAAGGAACAAGACATACATAAAAAGCAGTGACAGTTCCAGCAGAGTCACCCTCAACAAGCTTTATCTGCACGTTCACTTTCCCAAACATGTATTTGTTTTTTGATGAAAACCCTGCACCTGTAATTCACACCACCATCATTAACATCAATACAAGTTTAACACGGTAATGTGATTATCCAGCATAGTGTAAACAAGATAAAGAAAATGTAAATACCAGAGAAATTATCAAGCTTCATTTGAACTGTATCCCCTTGATACACAAAATGATCCAAAGCCCAGCGAGCCTGGAACAGTTCATCAAACTTGGATGAGCTAGCTGAACCCATTACCATCATCACACCCATCAACAGCACCCAACATCCATTTTTCAATGAACAAACAGGACCCATTGAGAGAGAGAGAGAGAGAGAGGTGAGTGAGCTTCTACTGCTGAGTGAGGTTTTTATAGCTGAAGATCAGGGCACATGCCACGTCAGTTTCCATGTCAATGCCACGTAGGACTCAATTTACGAGATATCAAGAAGTGGGTTAAAATTTAAAAACAGGAGCCGTTGGATATGGGGGTTCATGGCTGGCTCGCAGCTGGTGCTGATAGGGTGGGGGCCATAAACACAGAGTAGGACAATTCGACATTCGTAAAGCGTGACTCCAGCTGGGTCACTCCCGATTAGAGGTGGCCATTAGTGCGGTTCTGAACCGCCCGCTCGGGATCGGACCGTACAGAAACCCAAATTTATTTGACCCGAACTGGGCCGGTTCAAACCCGTACAAGTCGCTGAAATAAACGAACCGAATACAAATATATAAATCAGGAGCTCGGAGCTGGCCTGGCCCGCACTAACCCGCACGACCAACGAGCCGCACGAGCCGCACATGCACAACCCGCCCAACCCGCCCAACCCACACTAACATTCATTTGATTGCTTAAAATAATTGCTTCCAGTAAATATTGGTAATACTACAAAAACTTAACTTCCTTAATTTATGGTGTGTAAGAATAATTAACAAGATGATTACTTAATTCATACATTACATCATTTTTGCAATTTTTTTAAATAAAAAAATTATACAAGGTACCGTCCTCTTTTAAATTAAAAAATTAAAATAAGAGAATTAATCAAATATTCATTTGAGTAATTAAGTTAATCAAATATTAGAAATTAATCGAATATTTAATTTGAGAATTTATCGAATATGCAGTATTAGGAAATGTTAGGAATTCAGACATATAAGCTGCTAGTCTTGAATTATTCAATCACATTCTGCTAGACTGCTATTGTCTATAATATTTAAATAATCAAAATTTGCTTTTGTACTATTCAAAGCATATTCAGCCCGCGTGAACCGTCAAATTCGGCACGCACGACTCGCACAAGCACGCGAGCTCGTGAATCTCAGTGCCGATTATGAGTCTTATCTTCTTTATTCGAGCCCGGTCCGGCCCGGTTCATGAATCATATGTGCCGGTTCAGTGTTCATATTTCACGAGTTCAACCCGTATTCAGCCGGCCCGGTCCGCACGGACCGCCCAACTGGCCAGCTCTACTCCCAATACAAACTACACATCCAATACTTGTGCCACTATAAATAAGCTACACTCGCTTCTTGTGCCCCAGACACTTACAAAATTTACTGAAACATTTCGTTTTTTCGATTGATTCTAGATCAGTAACTTGAACAATCTCTTTCGATTAATAATTTTTATAACATTGATCATATGCACGGTTCTTGGCTGATTTTTTTTAAATTAGCGTCATTAAAATAGTTTCTGATTGCATATTTTGATAAAATTCCGATTATGTCATATTTCGAATTTATCAAATTATGAGCAGTGCGAGTATAGATTGGTATACCGGGGGTGGTTGTGTTATTAAAATGAGTTTGGGCAAGGGGAGAGTTACAGGCTGGATGAGTGTGGTACAATGTTAGGCAAGTAAAGAGGCGTCCCACACTATACAGACACTCTGATCATTACGGGTGTACAGATATTCAACCGATCAATCACTTGCAACCAAACCGTATTTTGCGGATAATCATCAAACAGCGTTCGATTGTGAATTTAAATTTTAAAAAGCGCTCCTTTGCGGTTTGGATACGGTTTTAAATTCCTGAAGATCGCAAAATCATAACCACAACTCGCAATATATATTTATAATAAAATATATTTTCAAAAATATAGTTAATATCATATAAATTAATAAGTATACACATTTATTAACTAATTTTAGGTTAATGTTAAAACCTTGTTCATAAAATTCACAATCATTATAAAATATATAACCAAAGAAATGGAAAATGTAATCAACATGTAATTTTTTTTATTATTTTCTTTTTTTTTTCTCGCCTCCATATTTTTGTATGTTTTTAATATCTTTGCTCCACGGAGAACATTTTATTTTTGAATGTAAATTTATCACGTAACTTAAACTTAAATTTATTAATATTCCGAATTTATTTTTTTGCAAATTATTAATTATTTTAAAATAAGTGGTTGAACCGCAAACCGATCCGCAATAACCACAAATTCGCAATCGTAATTGACGCTGTTAACACGATTGCGGATAACAATTTTCTAAAACCGCTCTTCGCGGTTTAATTCAACTTTTACCCGAAACCAATCTGATCCGAACCGCCCGCGATCCGCAATACGCAGCGATCATAACTCTTGAGAGCGGTAGGAGTAATAATACTAATAAGTAATGGAGTACTAGCACACATTTATATGAATTTCATATTTAGAGTACATAGGCGGAGAGCCCCACATCCTGACAAGGCCCATGATATTGGCGATTTTGGAGAAATTATGTGCGTTTTCTTACTTCTGAGTTCTGACGTTTGAATTTGAGACTTTGAACTCTGAAGATTGATCCGTCTTCGGGAGAAAATAAGTTTTTAATTTATTTTTTTAATATATTATTATATTAAATATATACAGATTTACTGTCATTTTCAATTATTTTATTTTATTCAAAAATTTAAATTTGGATAACTAAACCTATCTTCAGCAGTTTTAATTCAAATATTTAACTTTGAATCACCAATATATTCAAATTATAATCCAAATTTCTGAAAAACTCCAGCGATGAAATCAAAAAGCCTTTTACATATTATATTATATAGGATTTTATTAATATATTTAATTAACGTGTAATCATTATTAATTATTTATATTCATTTAACTTTTATCTCATGCATTTTAATGTACTTGCTTTTATTTGAAATTTAAGGAAATATGTTTTTCTCTTTATAATAATTTTTATTCAAAAAATAAGATTTATCAACTATTAATACATAGTATTATTAACTAAGTAATTAAAAATTACAAATCAATTTCAAATCGAATAAACTAAAAAATATAAATGATTAAATTAGTACTCCCTCCATTTCAAATTATATATTCATTTTGAATTAGAAGGGGTGATATGTCACAAATTTTTAAATTTTTAGATCACGGCCGTACTTGCCCTTCATCCAAATTATGCCCCAAAATTTGTGACAAACTTGAATAAGGTGATCCAAATTACTATATCTTTTACATATTTTAATATATAAATATTATATTAAACTCTTTATTCTTATATTAATACTTAAAAATGATTAACTATTTATATATTATATCTAATAAATTAATCAAATCCAAAATAATTTATTTTAATGACCTTAAAAATTTATACATGTTAGTCATGCGCATATTTAACAAAAATTTAAAGGGAATATGCATGTTAGATATGCGTATTTTTTGTTAAAATTTTAAAAATTAAACACGCATTTTTGTCAGGTGTATTTTGTCGATATTGTGAACGAACAGTATCGTTAATTGATATTTTCTACGGCTGAAATTTAAAAGTGATATATTTTGAACATTTTTTCAAAAAATTTAGTATACCCTATCATCTTTGGTATTTACTAAATTTGTAAAGATATTTAGCAAATCTTCACATTATTTAATGTCATGTGTGAAATAATATAATTTATTTATAATAATATAAAATAATATTAAAATAACATCAATAAAATATAACCAATTGTTATGTTCAACTCTATTGGAATACGATTATATGAATTTAACATAATTATCAATTTAGCTCACATACCGAAGATACTCTTTCACGTACTTGTGTGTACATACATTTGAACAATACTTCAATAAATTATGTAAACAAATTGACAAACAAATGAACAAAACACGATATCAATGATTTTTTATGGATCAATTAAAAAATAGACGTTTTATTTGCGTCGAGATTTAAAAAAATATTAGTTATTTGATCAGCTTCGTAATAAAACTTGATCTATGTTATTCTAAAAGTATGCCAATTATAAACACTAATTTTTTGCGATACTTTCTGGTAAAATAAAGTAGGGGTTTTTAAAAAAAATAAACAATTCTCAAAATATTTTTACAAAAAATACTGCCTTTTTTAAAAAAAAATGCAAAAAATACACTTTTAATTTGCAAAAAAACTATTTTTCAATTTTTTGTACAAAATTACGGTGTTTGACAACTTGAATCAACTCTTGACGAGTTTTTACAACTACATGCAATTTCATGCAACCTCAAATGGAACAAAAACTATTTCATTTGAACTACAGTTAAACCTCGATAAAGTAATAATTGATAAACTAATAACCTCGTTATAATAATATTTTTATCTGATCTCAACATAATAGATACAATGTATTTTTACTTCCGATAAAGTAATAAACTCGTTAAAGAAATATTTTTTCTGGTCACAATCCTATTACTTTAAAGAGATTTACTGTAGCTGCATAGCTACTTGATTAGTAAAATCGCAAAAAAACTTAACAAAATTAGTATTTTTGGCAATTTCTCAACCAATTACAAGCACAACCATTTTTCTGGGACCTGACAAAACTAAAAAGGAATATAATTTTATATATATTTAAATGATGGGAAATTAATCAACTCACTCAAATTTTAATTGTAATTAAATTACATCTATTTTTCAGCCGGTTGGAGCTTCCTATCCAGAGCACGAGAGTAACATTAATCTAGATGACGAGAAGCTTCCCAGTCCCAAGTGTTGTGTTGTTTCAGTTGACGAGAAGAGACATTGATCCTCTCTTTTACTCGGTTTGTTCGCACTTTCTTTCTCCCCATTCCCCAACGCTCATTGTACGTGCCCACCGTCGGCTGGTAACCATGGTCATAAAAATTCCGAAACTAAACATTAATCACTTGAGAGATTGAATAAAGACCCCTTCATTAATCCAAAAAATTAATTGAAATAATAATCTGATATATTTTTAGTGTTACAATAATATTTTATATATTGGTTGTAGTACTAGTAAATTATATTATTAACAAATATTTTTCTAGTATACTTTCGTTTCGTGTATTGAAGGGTAAATATATATCTGACACATTTAACATTCGTAAACTACTGAAGATTAAACAGATATTTGTAAGTCATCATTTCATGTACGTTTCATGTACATTTTGTGTATAAAAATAAATAAATAAATATATAAAAATATTATATTTTGGATATAATTTTATAAATATATTTTAAAAAATATATTTACATATAATAACATATTTTTTTGACATATATATATATATATAAATTATATGTATTTATACATATAATATTACAAAAATATGTATATTAATATATATATATATGGCCTTTAATCCGTGCAGAACCATCTTATATGGAGAATCTTGGAAAACCGTTATTTTTATTATAGAATTTCATCACAAATTTGTAAAATTTTATTTTAAAAAATATAAAATTCGATGCTAATCTAGAATAATAAAAAAATTTAACAATTAAAATATGATAAAATTACTTGATTTTAAATTTGATTATATAGTGGAATAATTTTTAATAAGTGTGATTCTACTATGATTCTGCTACATAATAAATTTAAATTTTTTTTAATTATTTCAATTATTTTTTAATAAAAAATTGTGTAATTTCACTTTTTTACTTGATAATTAAAATTTATAACTATATATGATAAAAAATAAAATAATATATATATTATATTTTTTAAATAATGATTTTCCTCGATTCTCTATATAAAAGAGTACTCGGAGTACTACCCTATATATATATATATATCTTATATATATTTAAATATTTATTAATAAATTTATTTATTTTGTATACTTTGGTGTCGTGTCGCGTAAGGGTAAATACATACCCTTACCCGTTTAGATTCTGTATTCCATCGTGTTGTATACTTTTGTGTTCGTGTATCAAAATGTTGAACACATATCCATTTAAATCGTGTTGTACTCATGTCATTTTATCGTATCTGTGCCAAATTTCCAGGTCTAGCTAAGGGACCAAAATCTATTTTGAGAGTCAACTTTCATGCCTGACATTTTAGTCACAACTTATCCACTTTCTTCACCCCTCCTCCCATTTTGCCTTCCCATATTTTATTCGATTAATTAGTTTTTCCAATAAAATCAAGATCTAATTCTTTTTTAATGAAATCTTGTTAAGTACTTTTAGTACATTTTAGTGCAAATTTTGTAAACTCGTGTTGCTACTCTATAAAGCATGCACAGGTCCTTAGTATAGAAGTAGCAAATATATCTAAATTTTCTTGTAGCAAGACAAACTTAATAAATGCAATTAAGTGAGTTTTTGAAAAATTGTGTCTTTGTGTGATTCTGTGAAAGATAATATTTCTACATATCATGTCTGCTTTGTTCTACCATAATCCAACTAGCTTAAAAATAAATAAAAATCCAAGAAACACATTCAACCCCCCTTCTCTGTGTTACATTTCATAGCATTCAATATCTAACAGTGGTATCAGAGTAAACTCTAAAAGTAAACAGATAAAGATCATGGAAGATGAGTGCTTAAAAGATAAGAAGTATCAAGAAACCATGTAACAACCCATATTTTCGGATCGTTAACTAATAGCGGAAACTCAAAATAGAAAATAAATTATATTCAACCGAAACAGAAAATAACTAAAAATTCAGATAAATCTAGATGTTTTGATACTAAAAAAATATTAAATATCTGAAAACAAAATTAATAAAGTCTCAAATTTATTTAAACCGACTACGAAGATTCTAGCTAAAACAGGTGGCTCTCATCGCAATCCCGTTCACCCCAAATTTCTTGCGGAAGGAAAATGATATGAGTGAGCCAAATGCCCAGTACGAATATAATATAAGAGAATATAAAATTTATAATTGACAAATCATAGAAAATAAATTGAGCAAAAACTGAACAAATATCAGGCTGAATCACAAGTAAGGTGGATACAATAAGGGTCTCTTAAATAATCTGTATTCGCTAAGTCCGGATCACAAAGCAAACACAGTCCAGGTGTTTCTTCTCCGGTAATCCACGAGAAGAAAGAAATGAAATGCACAAAGCATTTCTACATAACAGAAAATATCATGATCTAAACACAAACTTATACCCAAGAGATGCGCTCGTATACTTACAACACTGATACGAGTAAATGCCTAGTTCACCTTTACTCCAAACTCCATGTGAACATTGTTTATAATTTACCCACACAGGTTGGTCTAAGAGCCCAATAAATTGGTTACAAATATTGTCAACCTCATTTTACAGAACATAATAAAGTAATATCGCTATAAAGTTGCGAGACGAAACAAAGATAAATGAGGTGACAATGTTAACTTTAAAACGGAAATAAGAAACGAATGTTATGTGTACAAAAAGTACGCACAGAATTCAAGGATCTCGATTATATAAAATCTAACACGATAATATCAATAAATATAACAAGTAAAGGACAAATTAAATAATAAGAAATGGAGCGGAAGATTCGTACAAGGAGGCACGCAAAGAGTGTCAAATAGTTGATAAATTGACTCAACAATAAATAGAATAAATATTTGTAATTTAAATGAGAAGTAAAAAGAATAAGTACCAAGGGTGTAAAAACATAAAAGGGTCATAATTATAATTTCCTAATCGATAGTAAGAATTAAAAGTAAATTGGAAAAATTTACTTTAAGAGAACAGAATACGAATTCATATCATAATATAGAGATAGGAAAAGATAAAGAATTAAGAAATTCGTACCTTCTTTTTACGAGAATGAATAACAGAATATCAATAAATCTTGGTAAACACTACTGCGACAGTTTACTACTGGAATCTATAATCAAATGAACTATGTAAGTTTCTGGAAAAGAAAGAGACATAAATTAAGGTAGAATAGATATTTTTTATTTTAATAATTATACATAAACAAGTAGCAGAAGAATTTAGCATTCTTCTTGGCTTCGGTAAACAAATCCAAAAGAAACCAGACAGTAATTCATGCAACAACTATTTGCATGATACAACTTGAAACTAACATAGCTAATTTACCAGAATGAAAGATATGGCAGGATCTTACAAAGGAATAATAAGCAAAGCATTTGATACTTGAATTTTTTATTAACCACGCTAATTAAGAATTAGTTACTTTTAAGCTAATTAATGTTATTCACTTTCTACAAAATTAGCTTGAGCAGGTAGTGCTAACAACAAGATTAAATTATGCTATTAACCACGTCATACAATTTTTACTTGCATACCAGTATCATTTTATTTTTTTTAAAAAAACTAATATTAATAATTAAACACGTGTTGAAATTAATGACATGATAAGTAACTCATTTTGACACCATACGAGTACACATTAAGCCAATAATTAAGAATTAGCTAACATTCATATCCATTTTTATGAACAACCATTACGAGACTTTTAATTATATTGTATTTAAATATACCAAATAATACTACCCTTGATTGTCCTGCTTCATTACAAATTATAACAGAGAAAGCCAAATCAAAGATTACATACAAACATAAATGCTACTAATTACTCATTTAATTTACATTGAATCACATACCTTTACTCATTTATCATGTAAAACACCTCTTATTTATTTCTTTCTTTTTTTTAATAGCTAAAACAAGATTTAATTGATGCCCATAGAAAGCTTAAATGCATAAGATCACACTAAAACACCAAAAATTACGTAAGATGTACAAAAGGTTATGAATCGTTCATGCACAATGGGAGTTATTAATTAACGTGAATTTTAAAATAAATTTACACATTAGTTGACACAGAACATTGAAGTTGTCGTACTAACCTGTTATTAATAGAAGTACGGAAAGTAGTAATGCTCCTAGTACTAACTTGACACCTTCAATCTTAGCAAGACACAACTACTTGTCTTCTTTTCTTCTAGAACTCCAAACTCCCCCCTCTCATGACTAAGCCACATGCGTACATATTATTTACTTATAAAAATTTTCTTTGATGACGATAACTCATAAAACATAGTTTCAAAATCAAATCACCGAAAAACAGGATTTTAATGCTTATCAATTTATCTCATGTCTTGGTTTGGCCTATCAACAATACATATATCATAACTATTTTATTTAATATTTTTTTACATATGAAAATAGAAACTTATTTAAAATAAGTAAACAAAACATGAATATAATTTTCAAAAATTACTGGATGTTATAAACCAGCCTTTGACAAAACCAACTACACACTGTGAAAAAGAAGATGATGCTGTTCATAAGAATGACCAACCCCATTTACATTTAGATTCTCAAGAATGGATCTTTCATTCTTATGAAAAAGGTTCTTGAGTCTTTTGAGGGAGATGTTAGGAGCAATTGATGATATCAAGCAGAAACTATCAAAAGTTCATATCAAAACTTATATCAACAGATGATGATGATGTCAAAGGATGATGTAATCAGTATTTATCACATTAGTTGATCTTCGATAAGGAAAAGGAAACAGGAACCCAAGGTGGTAAAGGACTTTATCTCAGAAACATTGTATTAGGTTTTCTTTCTGTTAATAGAATATGATTCTTTACATATTGTGTAGATATGCTCTATATACTTTTTGTAAAGTATCAGATGGTAGCCCCTCTAGCATTAGGTTAACTGATGAAGAGGAGGTGGCATATCAAGCCCTCATTTCGGATGACGGCAAAACAGATACCTGGACCCTATTAGAGGAGTTCTTCTTGAAGAAAATTGGTCTCTCCCGAGCTAGTGATAAGGGTAACTTATACTGTGTAACTATTTCATTCTTTCTCTTATTAAAATTTTGTTATTTCCAGATTTCTAACACTTTTTTCAGCTTGCGAGGCTATTAACAACATCAATAGGCCTAAGGAGGGGGAATCTGGCCGTCAGAAGAGGGCCAAGCTGAACAAAGACCCCAGGAGCAAGCCTAATGCTCCTTTCTTCTTTAGGCCCCATATTCCGGTGGTGGAGCTGATGGATGATATGGATCCCCTCTTGAAGGCGCACTCTTTTAGGCCCAACTGGGGCTTTAGAAGAAGTGATACGGTGGTAGGATCCACCAAACATGCCAAGGACTGGTCGTATCACTCTATCACTCCCCACGACTTTATTGACATTGTCACGGGGAGTGAAATTGAGCCCATTGAGCTCATGGGTTCTCAAGCCCAAGCTGCGGTAACATTCTTTTTTTCCCTTTTTAATTCCAACTTTTCTTTCTCTCTTTTATAGAACTGTGTTAAGTTATACTTCTTTGTGCAGAGCAACACTTACTTCCAGGCGGCCCTTCACCAAGTTAGGTCCTAGAAGGGGAACTCGGACGAATTCGAGAGGGAGATGAAGAAGTGGAAGGAGAGGGCTGAGATTTTGGAGAAAAAGTTGGCGTCCGAAGGGGAGGAGCTGTCTAAGATCATTCCGAGCTGGTTAAGCTTCAGAGTGATAAGAAAACCATCATTTATGATTACATGGATTCTGAGAAATTCAAGAATCTCATGGAAATTCATGATGAGGGTCTTTATTCTCTGCAGTTTACCCAGGGATGGGATGCGGCTGTGAAGGCGGTTTCGGAAAAACATCCTGGCTTAGTAGATCCTAAGGACTTTATAAGTCCTGAACAGCTAGAGACGAAGGACAACTTGGATGCTCTCTTTAACTCTCCTCAGCCTGATGATCGTATCCTGGATCCCAACACTACCTCTCCTCCTGCTTCTCCCGCGAAGGATGCTGAGCCTTCTACTGATGCTGAGAAGGGAGGTGATGAGAAGGAGCAGGGGAAGGAAGGCTCCCACATGGAGGAGTACTGTTTTTAGTTCTTTATGTTTGTTTTTTTCTTTAACTTATTGTATCTTGAACTCATTCCCTTCGGGGATTTATTTATGTCATTTTCCAGCTATTTATTTGCCTTTTTATTTTTTCCAAGTATTCTTGAACTCAGTTCCATTGTCACTCCTGATTCTTCTAACTTTGAAGTCAGGATGATTATTAACTTGCCTTATGTGATTGATGATGATTTTACTAGCTTCATCTTTGGATTTTAGAAAATATGTCCAAAAGAACTTTGAGAAATCATCCACAATTACTAGACAATATCTTTTCCTTGAGATGGACAACACATTGACTGGTCTAAATAAATCCATGTGCAATAGTTGCAAAGGTTCTTCAATTGTTGAATCAAGCTTCTTTCTGAATGTTGCCTTGATCTGCTTTCCTTTCTGATTGGCATCACACAGTCCATCCTTTGAGAATTCCAGTTGAGGAATACCTCTTACCAAATCTTTCCTGACTAACTCATTCATAGTCTTGAAGTTAAGGTGAGACAGTTTCTTGTGCCATAGCTAACTTTCATCTTGACTTGCCTTGCTAAATAGACAAGTGACAGATTTCGCATTTGATGAGTTGAAGTCAGCTAAGTACACATTTCCTCTTCTTACTCCAGTAAGAACCACTTTGTTGCTTTTCTTGTTGGTCACAATACAGGTTTCAGAATTGAATGTTACTGAGTTGCCCCTATCACAAAGCTGGCTGATACTCAACAAATTATGCTTGAGTCTATCCACTAGGGCAACTTCCTCAATGATGACATTATCCTTTGAAATCAAGCCATATCCCACAGTATAACCCTTTTTGTCATCTCCAAAAGTGATACTTGGGCCATCTCTTGCCTTAAACTCAGTGAGCAGGGTAGAATCTCCAGTCATGTGCCTTGAGCACCCACTATCCAGGTACCAAAGATTCTTTCTGTTTCCCTGCAAACAACAAAATCAAATCAAGTTGATTTTGGTACCCAAGTTTCCTTGGATCCTGTTTTGTTAGCCCTTTTCTTAGATTTCTTGGGCTTGTCCTCATTTGACTTAGGCATTTGAGATTCTTCCTTAGTCAATTGAGTAGAATCCTTGAAACCATTCATCATTGCAGAATTATCATGCACATGCTGATTAACATGAAAATGCATGTTCTGTGCAAACATGTTATTCTAGTATGGCATGCTAAATGGCATTTGTGGCGTACTAAAGGCAGCATAGTAAGGATTTTATACAAATGGCATATTAGGAAACTGTGCATTCAAATTATGTGCAGGCATAACATTTACAGGCATTGTAGGCATACTGGGAAATGAAGGTGGTGCAGACATGAGAGCAGGTATAGAAAGTTTGCAATTAATAGATAAGTGATTAACACTACCACACTTAACACATATTTTTCTTGGTGCATATTTATCAGGTGTGTAGTTGTTATGTTTGTTAATTCCTACTTTCTCATTCCTATTGTTTTTCTTTTTAGACTATGCTCTCACTTCAATTTTCTCCAATCTGTCATTCAATTGCTTGATAGACTGATGTCCTACATTGACTCTCTTTTTCTTGTTCACTTGACTTGTTTCTCCTGAAACAAAGTTCTTAGAAACTGATCTATATTTCTCATTAAGTTTAGCTAGTCTGGCTTTGCTAACTGACTATCTTTTACTCAACGGATGTGATTCCTTGTCTTTCAACAGATAATCCTTTTGGTCTTTCGACGGATAACATTCATCATCCGTCGAATCCACATCCGTTGAAAGTCCTTATACCAAGTTAGAATCTAGTTTCTCCTTTCTCTTTTTTTAGACTTCATCACAGAAGGATTCTATACCTTGAACTTTAGTAATTTGAGTATGGACATCCCTAGATGATTTCCATGCCTTAATTATTTCTTGTTCTCGTTCAAACTACTTTCTTAAAATCTCCTCTTTCTTTAAAAATTCAGTTAGTTCATCTTTAGTAATCTTGCATTCTATTTTTAATTTTTCAAACTCAACAAATTGAGTTTCTAACACATTGTTTCTTTCACTTTAAAACATATTGTTCTCTTTAAGTTTAGTGTTTTCTTTAGTGAGAGATTTGAGAGTAACACGCAGATGATATAATTCAGTAGACATGTCATTTATGGCATCATTACACTTAGCTTTAGTTAAATATGCTAGATTAATGATGATTACCTGATTGCTGGATGAACTGACTTCTGTTTCATCTGACTTGGCCATAAGTGCTAGATTGACATAACTTGTATCTTCATCCTCTTCTAATCCATCTGCAGCCCAATCATTTTCCTGTGTGATGAAGGCCCTTTCCTTTTATTTGAGCAACTCAAAGTATTTCTGTTTGTAATCAACAAGTTCAAACTTCTTTTTACCAGAATTAGACTTTCTGCATTCACTAGCAAAATGACCTGCCAAGCCATACTTGAGACATTTGAATTTAGACTTATCAACCATGTTTCTGTTTGACTCGGCTGCTCCAAAATTCTTCTTGATTTTGAGCTTGGCAAACATCCGGCATAGAAAAACAAGATGTTCATCTATGTCATTCATATCATCTAGACTAAGCTGGTCTTTATGTTCAGTACTAGCCCTTTTCCCTTGCCTTTACAAACTCTAGGATTTGATACAGATTCAACAACTTCAACCTTTATCTTCTTCTCTTTCCTTGCTCAGGAATCAATGCAATGGATCCTCCCTTCTTTCTTCCTTTCTCCAGCTTCTCATCTTGCTCTATTTCAAGTTCATAGGTCTTTAGAATCCCATACAGTCTATCCAAGATGAACTCCTTGTAACCTTGAGAATTTCTCAATGAGATTGTCATAGGCTTCCATTCATTTGGCAGAGATCTAAGGAATTTGAGGTTTGAGTCCTTTGTTTGATAGACCTTTCCATGCAACTTTAGAGCATTCAGTAGTTTTTGAAATCTACTGAAAATATCAGTGAGTGACTCACTTTCTTCACTATGGACATGCTTATATTGTTGAATCAAAAGTTGCATTTTGTTCTCCCTTACTTGCTCACTTCCATCACAAATAACTTGTATTGTGTCCCAGACATCCTTAGCAATTTTGTAGTTTATGATGTTGTCAAACATGTCACCATCAACACTATTAAACAAAATATTCATGGCCTTTTTAACCTTATGAACTTGTTCAATATCTGTATCAGACCATTCTGCTCTAAGCTTTGGGACATATGCTTCATTTCCTGTAGAAGCTCTCATAGGGACATGTGGACCTTTTTCAATGCAGTCCACATATGCTTCATCTTGAGATAGGAGATGCAGGTGCATCTTCACCTTCCAATGGTGATAGTTGTCTTTGTCCAGAAATGGAATCTTTACTTAACATTTTTTCTGCTCATTTTGTTAGTTGTTGTGATCTTTAAACTTTTTGTTCTTCAAGAGCTTGCTTTGATACCAATTATTATTCCCAAAAAATCTAAACAAGAATTACAGAAGGGGGGTTGAATGTAATTTTGGCTTCTTTTCAATTTCAAGAACAGTTCTTCTACAAATAAATAACTGTGTTTGATTTAGCAATGGTGCGGAATGAAAGTATTGTAGAAATCAAAGCACAAAGTATTTAAATACAAGTATTTAAAAAACTTTCTGGTGGATTGAACTTTTCCACCAGAGATATATATTAAGTAGAGAACTCTGTGTTACAAAATTATACACAGCTGCTTACAAGTTGAACTACAAGAACAGAGAAATTCTTTACAGATTTTTCCTTATCTATTTCTCTGGTAATTGCTTACTAACTTAGATAGATATTCAATTTGTTCTAATTGCTACACTTGGTTTATATATCACCAAGATACATGATAAAAAGATAAGTAAATAAGATAAAACATTTCTTATCCTAATATCACGCTGCTTCACTTCTCTTTCCAGCATCTTTGAATATCTTCAGTTTAGCATGGAAATGGAAATGTTTCTTTGTTTTCTAAACCCTGCATATAGGCTGCCACATTCCATTTGCATACAATCAACGCATGTAACTGTCAAGTCACTATCAACTGTTCTTTTAAATTTGAACATCCGTTAAAGCTTCATTGAATCATCCGTTGAAACTGCGGTTGATCATCCGTTGAAACTTTGGCTGACAATCCGTTAATACTATGTGGATCATCCGTTGAAACTTTAGATGAGCATCCGTTGAAAATTTGTGATGACACTATTTTTTTGGCAGTTAACTCCATTTCATTTATACAAGATTATAAGGCATCTGATATTTATAATTAATTAACCTATCTTGCATATCAATCTAGTAGTCAATATGACTTAAAACATTTTACAACATCTAGTTCACTAAGCTATTTAAGTATGCAGAAATGTGCTACTGATCTTATTATTTCATAAGCTACTCTTTCAACGGATGTTGAAATGATCATCCGTTGAAAGCTACAATTTCACTTAAATCAAATTTACTTAGAGTTTTGTTCAAGTTATCATAAATTACACAACATATTCCTAACAATGGTCGAACTTGGGCAGCCCTTCGGAAGGCCAGAGATTGGTAGTGGAAGAGCTCACTTGGTGGGATGAAGCTTGGTTGGGTGAAACTAAGTTTGTATATCAAAAACCTTGTATATATGTAAGTATATAGAAGCGAGAGAAGGTTTTTGAGAAGAAGTATGTGTTTAGATTTGAAAGAGATGAAGAGATGATACTTCTTAAAAAAAAAATCCATCAACTTTGTGACTCTTTAACTTAAAGAAAATGGGTTAAGGTGTGGGTTTATTTATAGGAGAAGTTGAGTGGATTGAATGGTGGAGATTTGAGGAAAATGGATGGAGGATGATGTAAGTGACATGGATTGATGACATGGAAAGAAAATTATGTTAGTTGTGTTTCTTTGCAACTTTCCATATAAGAAAAACAAGTTTATGGAGCTCAAATATCAGCTGATTTATTCGATTAAATATATATTTTCCTTTTTTAATCATTTTAATTAAGCATTATGCACCATTAAATATGACCACCCCAAAAACTCTTACATAAATACCATAAAAATTGATTATTACCTAAATATTATAAAATGATGGCCTGCAAGTTTTGGTCAACCTTGATCAATGGAAAATAGGTCAAACATGGTCAACTGTGGGACCAACTACCTCGAAATTTGTGCCCGGACAAAAATTCTCGAAATGTTATGAAATTTTTACCATGTATAGAAAATATCATTTAAATGATCCATATCAAATTCAAGTCATTCTAGTATGTGGCAGTATTTTATCAAAAATTAAAACTGTTATGTCAGCCTTTTCTTCCGAGTAAAAATACCATTGGTCTTGAAATTAAATATATGGATCTTTTGACCAAAGTTTTGACTTGAATAAATATTTAAAATATATTTCCTAATATATAAAATATATTTGAATGGTAGGAAATATTTTTGAGTATTTTTGAATAATTTTTTCCGAGAAATACTGATTTTACGAAACGAGAGAAAATTACTTCAAGTATACATGGAATGGGTTATAAAAATGAATATTAATATTTCAATCATGAAAATTAATAAAAATTGAATAAAAACTCTTTTGATGGATGTAAAAATATATTTTGGAGCGAAGAGTAAAATATTTTTGATATAGCACGAGTCTTCTAAGGAATATATCCGATATATCCCCTTTTCGAGTTTGTTGCCTTGTTGATGTTGCAACTGAGATCAAAGAAATATCATGTCTTGATATTTCTTCTTTGATCATATTGTCTTAGGGATATATTTCATAAATATATAAGTTTGATGTTTCTGAATAATGAAATATTTCTTTTATATATGTTAGATATATTTGTGATGTCATGTCTAATCTGATTTTTTAGTTTCAGAACTTACTATAAGAACTTAACTGGAAATCAGAACTTACTATAAGAACTTAACTGGAAATCAGAACTTACTGAAGATAGGAAGTTATCAGAACTTAAGCCATCAGGACTTACATCAGTACTTAAGTACAGATACTCTTCAGGGATGAAAAGCGGCTGATTTACAGGAGAGGATCTGGATTAAACAAAAGAAAATATGCTTGGAGAGTTGTACAGCTAAAGGACTACAGTAGATAATCTCTGATTGATGTATTTTAGGAAACAGAACATATCATATCAATTAGGAGATATCTTGTAACTGTGTAGTATATAAACATAAATTAGGGTATACACTATATGTGTTATCATTCACGAGAATATTATTCATAGTAACCCTATCAGCTCTTAATAATATCATACATCACTGAGAGAGTAGATTAAACCTACTGTAACAGAGTTTGATATATTGAATAAACTTGTTTTCTGTTACATACTTGTGTTTATAATCAATTGATTGTAGATACTATATTCAACCCCCTTCTATAGTATCATTGATGCCTAAAAAGTGGTATTAGAGCCAATCTGTTAAGCTTACAAATAGTTAAGATCCAAACAAACAATCAATCATGCCTGATTCATCAAAAATACAAGACCCTCAAGAACCTGCAAATGTTCAACCCATTCAGAACACCAGTAGATATGAAACCATCAGGTTCATATGCTCAGGGTGTCTGAGTACCATCTATGGAGTGTGAAGATGGCCATGTTTCTGGAAGCTACAGATCCATAATATTTAGACAGAATTTATGATGGTCCACACAAGCCCACAAAGCTTTCTGTTGCAGTTGGGAATGAGCCACAAAAGATGATTCCCAAAGAAAAGAGAGAACTCACCACTGAAGACATCTCTTCACTAGGCAAGGATGCAAAAGTAAGACACTTTCTTTATAGTGCACTTGACTATGTCATGTCAAACAGGGTGATTAGATGCAAGACTGCAAAAGAAATCTGGGATGTATTGGAAGTGAGATGTCAATGAACCAATGCCATCAAAAAGAACAGGAAAATAATACTCACACAGGAGTATGAGCACTTTGACTCAAAATCAGATGAGTCACTAACTGATACATATGACATATTCACAATATTGTTGAATGATCTGTCACTAGTGGATAAGGAATATGATATAGAAGATTCAAATCTGAAATTCCTACCAGCTCGTCCTGAAAAGTGGGATTTGAATGCTACTACAATAAGAGACAACTATGAACTTGCTGATATGTCTCTTGATGAAATCTATGGGATGCTCAAGACTCATTAACTTGAGATGGAGTAAAGAAAGAAGAGGCATGGAGGGAATTCTAAGACAATTACTTTAAAGACTAAAGAAAAGCCAATTGTCTCTAGGAAGGCAAAAGGAAAGGCTCTCATCATACAGTCTGATTCAGAGTCATCAGATTCTGATGATGATGATTCAGAACCTGAAAATTTATCTGAAGTGGATGTTGATACAGAGATGATGCAACTGTGTGCTCTTATGGTGAAGGGTATCACAAAGATAGCCTACAAGAAATTCAGAAAGGGTAAGAAGTTTTCCAGGAAAGGTGGAAGTTCTGACAAGAAAGGGTTTTGACAAATTCTGATGGTTCTGCAATCTGTCTGTTAAGCAGAGCATCAATTGAAGAAAGCTGGAATTGGCACAAGAGACTCTCTCATTTAAATTTCAACAACATAAATGAGCTAGTAAAGAAAGATCTTGTGAGAGGACTGCCAAAATCAATATTTGCTCCTGATGGTCTTTGTGACTCATGTTAAAAGGCAAAACAAAGAAAATCTTCATTCAAGAGCAAAACTGAATCCTCAATTCTTGAGCCTTATCACTTACTGCATGTTGATCTATTTGGTCCAGTCAATGTCATGTCTATTGCAAAGAAGAAATATGTTATGGTTATAATGAATGAGTTCACAAGATACACTTGGGTGTATTTCTTGCACAAGAAGAATGAAACTGCATCTACTCTAACTGATCATGTCAGACAGCTGGATAAGTTAGTCAAAGATTATGTTAAAATAATAAGAAGTGATAATGGCACTGAGTTCAAGAATTCAATCATGGAAGAGTTCTGCAAAGAGCATGGAATAAAGCAGGAATTTTATGCACCTGGAACTCCACAGCAGAATGAAGTTGTAGAAAGAAATAACATGACTCTTATTGAAGCTGCACGAACTATGCTTGATGAAACAAAGCTCCCAACCTATTTTTGGGCTGAAGCTGTGCAGACTTCTTGCTTTACACAGAATGATACACTCATAAACAAGCATGGAAAAACACCATATGAGATGGTAAAGAAAAAGAAGCCAAATCTGAAATACTTTCATGTATTTGGATGCAAGTGTTTTGTTCTTAAGACTCATCCTGAACATCTGTCAAAATTTGATCTAAAAGTTGATGAAGGAATTTTTATTGGATATCCACTTTCCACAAAAGCCTTCAGAGTCTACAATTTAAGAACAAGGGTTGTCATAGAATCTATCAATGTATCTTTTGATGATAAAAAGATTACTGGACTTGAAGATTTCAATGATCATGATTAGCTGAGATTTGAAAATGAAGATGTAAATTCTGATTCTGTAAATTCTGATGACCTAAATCCTGATCCTATAAGTTCTGACGGGTTAAATTCTGATATCATTGAAACTGTGGTAACTGCTCCAAAGGAAAATGCACCTGTTTAGGGGGAGCAAGCTGATGATCATACCACATCTCAAGACTCTCAAGAAGCATCAGAACCAGTCACTGACTCTTCAAAGTTCTGATTCATCAAGTTCTGATGAGCCAAATTCTGACAATTCTGGAAACTCTAATTCTTCAATTCCTGAAGGATCCAACTCAAATTCTGGATTCTCAGAGAGCATAACTTCAGGGGGAGCATCAGAAAATGCTAATGGAGACAACATGGATCATGGGGGAGCATCCAATCCTAGAGATCAACTTCCATCTACAAGGAAGTGGACTAAATCACACACACCTGACTTAATAATTGGAGATCCTGAAGCAGGTGTCAGAAATAGAACAACAACAACAAATAAATGTCTCTATCATTCCTTTCTATCTCAGACTGAACCAAAGAAAGTGGAAGAAGCTCTTCAAGATGCTGATTGGGTGCAAGCAATGCAGGAAGAGTTAAATGAATTTGAAAGAAATAAAATCTGGACCCTAGTACCAAGACCATGAAAGGAATATGTCCTAAGTCCAATCATGTATTAGGATTTAGGAATAACTTTTATGTAATTTATTTTGATTTCATTGATATTAATAAAGACTTGTTTTGTTTTTATTACGGGCTTTATCTATTTAAGTGTTTAAATAAGATATACCATAGTTTAGAGTAAAGCTTTTTATGGATTATGATGAGATCATAATAGTGAGACCTAAAAAGATGATAACTCTAAACTTAAATAGTTCCTGGTCATAGGATTACTAACTGGTAATTAATAATCCGCAAAGATCGGTACATACTATGCTTATTTCATTATGAAGGATGTCTGTTCTCATAGACATTTGTGTGGTGACACTATAGCTAGTATGTAGGTGCTTATTATGGAATAAGTTCACTGAACATGACTCGCACAGCTGAACAACTGATGGAGTTCACTCACGTGTCAGCAGTTGTTCACATAGTGATAGTTGTACAAGTATCCTTAGACTTGAGGTCATCATAGTCATCTTGTGTACACTGAACTATGCTTTGGTTTAGTTCTTAGTCTCCAGGGACAATTATTAGGGCTCTTCTGGGTATAGGAATTTGTACACGAAGATAGTGTATGATCAATAAAGGATCTACTCCTTCCAGTGAAGGAAGCGAATGTTCAAGGCTGATCCATTTATGCTAGTTCAGGAATCTCTGGCCAGAGTAAATGAAATTAGATAGGAGTTTCTAATTTACATAGAACTACGCATAGTAAATGGTAAGCAAAGTGATTGAATTAGATAGGCTTGACACGAGATCCATGCCTTGTATTTAATCGGGACATTGTAGGGTAGAAGGAGTTTATTGTACGGTAACTATTCACTGAATAGATTCTTGGTATTCTAAGCAGTGAATTCATATTATCCGGATAGTCGCGATATGCTGAGAAGTATCCCTCACGATGTAGAATAAATGTGATTATTTAATTAATCATATTTAATAAATTAGAGAATTTATATAAATAATGATAAAATAGTTTTATTATTATTTATTTCTACTACCGGCTTAATATTGAAACTACAGGTCACACCATAAAAAGAGAATGATTTAATGGTGGAGGAATTAATTAATAATGGCTAATAATTATTTATTTATGAAATAAATAATTAATTGGCAAATTTAATAATTGATTAAATGAGATTTAATTGATTATAAATTAATTAAGAAAAGTTCTTAATATTATTAATTAAGGATTTAATTTTTGGAAATTAAATCAAGAGAGAGAATTATTTCTAAAGTGTTTAGAAAAAGGATTAATAATTAAAAGGTGTTTTAATTATTAATGAGAATAATAAATGGGATAATAATAATATTATTTATGGGAAAATTTCAGCTGAAAATTTTGCCTATAAATACACTATTATAGACCCTATTTTATTCTAACCCACATCAAACCCGAAAACCCAAAAAGTTTGGAAAACCCAATTCTCTCCACCTCCTTCCTCCTCCTTAACATCGTTTTTTTGGTGGATACCGGTGGAGTGCTTCACACTTGAGGAGCAACTGCTATGGATCTCTGATCGTTGTCTCCGAATTATTTTAAAAGGTTAGATTCGATCCCTCAAATTTTTATTCATGATTTATATGCTTTTATTTGGATTTTATATGTGTAAAAGTGTTTTGCCACACCCCCGCTGCGTTTAAATCCTACAATGGTATCAGAGCATAGGTTGTATGCATATAGATCTGTGGTAAAAATTTCAGAATTTTATGTGCTTGTATGAATTAATTATGATTTTTACAAGTTATATCATGGATTAATTTTGTCTGATAAGAAATCATTTCTCAGAATAATTTTGAATGTTGATCTGGGTTCTACAAGTGTTGTAGATCGTCTGGGTATTTTTTTCATAATTTTATGATGTATAGATTTTTTATGATGAATTTTTGAAGTTCTTGTAATTAAATTCATAATTAAATAAGTATAAATATATGTATATATAGTATATATATATGTTTGTATTGTCTATGCATCTGCTGTGTTGGGACTGCTGTACTGATGCTGACAAAGATAAAGAGAAGTCTGGTGCGGCACGGCAACCGAGAAAGAAAACTGTCAGGCGGCTGCAAAAACAAAAAAAAAATAGGGGTGTCACGCATTCCGGGAATGCGTTACACACCTGTGGCGCATTCACGGAATGCGTTACACCCTTTAATGGCTTAAAAGGGGTGTAACGCATCACCGGAATGCGTTACAGGGCTTGTAACGCGTTCCTGTAATGCGTTACAGCCCGTCTGTTGATTTTAAAATTGATTTTCTGGGAGTTTCGTAACTCAGTTTTGGGCGTGCAATATACCGTTGGATTCGTTTTTCCAAGACGGATCTAATGAAGTGATCAATTTTAGTTTATATAAAAGTTTTGAACTGTTTATATTTCCATGAAGTATTTTAAAGCTGTTTTTGACTGTTTTTAATTGCTTTTAAATGCTTCATGTGATACATAGAGATGTATAATGCTTAGACTAATGTGCTAGATGATATAACATGCCTTACTTGATGTTTATTCATGTTGATATATGTGATATATGCTTAGTTTATCATGCGATGATAGATTTAGGTGAACTTAAATGAACATAAGGCGTTTGTTAGACAACCTAGTATAGTGAAATTGTTTCATAACCTTAATAACAATATTATGAATACAATCATGAGATTCTTGTGTTTGTGAAACACGTAATTGAATATAAATTTTTAATATGAGAGAAAGGATGATTCTGTCAACAACAGATTTCTATCTGTAAGAAAGGGTTATTAAGTGACGCCTCTTGACAATGCTCCACCCGATCTGGGAATCATCTGATTATTGATTATTGTTTTGAAATATTTAATTTGAAAGGAAGAATTTATTTATAATATGATTATGATTGTAACGTAATATAATCCCTCTAAAATTAAATAATATCAAGTAGTAATTGGCCGATGACACAACGGGCTTGTGTCGGTCATAGCCTTCCAACATGATAGAAAAGTAGTTCTTATTTTTGAATCATTGTCGGTTCGTGCTACAGCCGAGGGCTTTGATTTCGAAATAAGAAATACTTTTTTATTACATAGAGATGTGTACATTGAATAAGAATCTAAAGGTCGGTACGTGCTACAGCCGTGGGCCTTTGGGGACTGATTCAACTGTACGGAATGTTGGGTTAGACTTGACTTAGAATATTGAGTTTGTCGTGCTACAACCGAGACTCAATTATTCAAGAGGCTAAAGTTTGATTAGGGAATAACATGAGATGTAATTGACAAGAGTTGTCTGCCTATTAAACATTACATGGCGGTTCGTGCTACAGCCGGGGTCGTGTAATGGAATGTAGGATCCCTATTCCCACTAGCATTATGAATGCTTAATTTTTCACGTAGGGGGTTGAATAAATTAGATAAACTAGTGGGAGCCACTTATAAATAAAGACCCGATTCATATAGTGTTTTGAAATGAAATCGAATATTTTCTAAGTGTTGTTATGTGTTTATCATTTACAGATTTACTTTGTACGTTATGTCTTCTGCACTATCACTCAGGAGCATACTAGATGCTCACAAATTGACTGGTCCTAATTATGCTGACTGGCTTCGAAACTTGAGAATTGTTCTCAGGATTGAGAAGCTGGAATACGTGATTGACTCACCTAAGCCTACTGAACCTGCTAGTGATGCACATAATGATGAACATGTTGTGTATCGTAAGTGGATAGATGATGCAAATGTTGCTCAATGCATCATGCTAGCTTCCATGAACATTGAGCTACAGAAGCAACATGAGCATATGGATGCTCACACTATCCTCATGCATCTACAAGAGTTGTATGATGTGGCGGGGAGGACAGCTCGATATGAGATATCGAAGGAGTTGTTCGGTTGTAGGATGTCTGAGGGATCATCTGTGAATGACCATGTACTTAAGATGATAAATTTGATTGAACGTCTTGGACAACTTGGTTTTGCCATGGATGGGGAGCTGAGCCAAGACTTGGTCTTGCAATCGCTTTCGAGTTCGTTCTCGCAGTTTGTTGTGAACTTTCACATGAATAAGTTGGATGTCAGCCTGCCTGAACTCCACAACATATTGAAGACTGCGGAATCGAATTTTCCCCCTAAGAAGAGTTCTGTTCTTCTAATTGGTGAAGGTCCCAATCCTAAGAAAAGGAAGAGGAACCCTTCCAAGAAGAAGAAAGTAGGTGAGAAAACGCCGGTTCCACCAAAAGCTGAAGACCCCAAGAGCAAAGTTGTTTACTTTCACTGTAACAAGGTGGGGCACTGGAAGAGGAACTGCAAGATTTACCTTGCAGAATTGAAGAAGAAGAAGGGTAGTGAGACTACCGCTTCTGATTCAGGTATGTTCATGATAGAAGTGAATATGTCATTAAATCAAATTTCTACTTGGGTATTAGATACCGCCTGTGGTTCTCATATCTGCAATTGTTGCAGGGACCAAGGAGAAGTAGGACTCTTGAAGAAGAAGAGGTGATTCTACTGATGGGAAATGGAGGAAGAGTTGCTGCTGAAGATGTAGAATCATTTCATTTACATATGCCTACGGGCAAGACTATTGTTTGAAATAATTGTTGTTTTGTTCCCTCGATTGTGAGGAATATTATTCCCATGTTAGACTTGGCTGGATTTTCATTTATTATTGAGAATAATGAATGTTCTATTCTTAGAGATAATATTCTTTATGGACGTGGTGCTTTAAATAATGGTCTGTATTTATGTGACATAATTTACTTCAGATTGAACAAACTAATAAAAGAAAAGGGATGATGAAAATCTCACTTTATAGTGGCATTGCAGTCTCCATTTAGTAGACATGGAGAGAGGACTACAAATTTGCTAGAAATGGTACACACAGATGTATGTGGACCAATGTCTACGCAAGCCATGGGTGGATTTTCATACTTCATTACTTTCATAGATGATATATCTGGATTCGGATATGTGTTTGATGAAACACAAGTCTGAGGCCTTTGAAAGGTTCAAAGAGTATAAGTATGAAGTGGAAAAACAACCAAACATAGTATTATAACCCTTCGATCAGATCGAGGTGGTGAATACTTTAATGGAGTGTTTCTAGATTATCTCAAAGTAAATGGTATAGTCTCCCAGTGGACGCCTCCAGATTGGTATCTGAAAGGAGAAATCGAACTTTGTTAGACATAGTTCGGTCCATGATGAGCTATGTAAATCTTCTAGTATTCCTATGGGGTTATACATTGGAAACCTCAGCATATTTACTGAATAAGGAGCTTTCCAAATCTGTTCCTCAAACTCCGTATGAGATATGGAAAGAAAGGAAACCGAGTCTTAAACACGTTAAGATTTGGGGATGTCCAGCTTATGTCAAGTAAGTTGACCCAAATAAGCGGGAATATCGATCCGTAAAATGTAGTTTTGTGGGATATCCTAAAGAGACTTTAGGGTATTACTTTTACACCGATCATCGGGTGTTTGTATCCAGACATGCTACCTTCTTGGAAAAGGAGTTTATCCTTGAAGGAAACAGTGGGAGCAAAATTGAACTTGATGAAGTTCAAGAAGCACAAACTACTACGGATCAAGTGGAAACACCTGTTCTGACTGAACAACCTTTTGTGGAACAGCCCATTCATAGATCAGGGAGAGTGTCTCGCCAACCTGAGAGGTATTATGGCCTTGTCATTGAGAATGAAAATGAGTTGTCGATTATTGATGATGACGACCCTGTGACCTATAATGAGGCTATGAGTAGTGTTGACTCAGAGAAATGGCATAGTGCCATGAAATCCGGAAAGAAATCTATGTATACGGGATACAAAAGAATGATTAGAGCAGATGGCCAGGTGGAGACCTTTAAGGCCAGGCTTGTGGCAAAAGAATTCAAACAAAGGCAATGGATTGACTTTGATGAAACCTTTTACCTGTAGCCCTGTTAAAATCAGTTCGGATTTTGCTTACGAATGCTGCTTACTACGACTATGAGATCTGGAAATTAGCCAGATGGTTTTCTTTCCAAGAGAAATGAAAACCTAGTGTGTAAGCTACTGCGAACCATATGTGGTTTAAAGCAGGCTTCTCGAAAGATGGAACATTCGTTTTGATGAGACAATCAAAGAGTTTGATTTTATCAAAAACGAAGATGAACCATGAGTCTACAAAAGGGTTAGTGGGAGCGCGGTAACATTTCTTGTATTGTATTGAAATAGAGTTGACACACATAACAACATAGCAGACCCACTCACAAAGCTACTTTATGAAAGTCACTTTGATCATCATAAAGACAAGATGGGTATTAGATACCAGAGTGATTGGCTTTAGTACAAGTGGGAGACTGAAAGGAATATGTCCTAAGTCCAATCATGTATTAGGATTTAGGAATATCTTTTATGTAATCTGTTTTGATTTCATTGATATTAATAAAGACTTATTTTGTTTTTATTACGGGCTTTATCTATTTAAGTGTTTAAATAAGATATACCATAGTTTAGAGTAAAACTTTTTATGGATTATGATGAGATCATAATAGTGAGACCTAAAAAGATGATAACTCTAAACTTAAATAGTTCCTGGTCATAGGATTACTAACTGGTAATTAATAATTCGCAAAGATCGGTACATACTATGCTTGCTTCATTATGAAGGATGTATGTTCTCATAGACATTTGTGTGGTGACACTATAGCTATTATGTAGGTGCTTATTATGGAATAAGTTCACTGAACATGACTCGCACAGCTGAACAACTGATGGAGTTCACTCACGTGTCAGCAGTTGTTCACATAGTGATAGTTGTACAAGTATCCTTAGACTTGAGGTCATTATAGTCATCTTGTGTACACTGAACTATGCTTTGGTTTAGTTCTTAGTCTCCAGGGACAATTATTAGGGCTCTTCTGGGTATAGGAATTTGTACACGAAGATAGTGTATGATCAATAAAGGATCTACCCCTTCCAGTGAAGGAAGCGAATGTTCAAGGCTGATCCACTTATGCTAGTTCAGGAATCTCTGGCCAGAGTAAATGAAATTAGAAAAGAGTTTCTAATTTGCATAGAACTACGCATAGTAAATGGTAAGCAAAGTGATTGAATTAGATAGGCTTGACACGAGATCCATGCCTTGTATTTAATCGGGACATTGTAGGGTAGAAGGAGTTTATTGTACGGTAACTATTTACTGAATAGGTTCTTGGTATTCTAAGCAGTGAATTCATATTATCCGGATAGTCGCGATATGCTGAGAAGTATCCCTCACGATGTAGAATAAATGTGATTAATTAATTAATCATATTTAATAAATTAGAGAATTTATATAAATAATGATAAAATAGTTTTATTATTATTTATTTCTACTACCGGCTTAATATTGAACCTACAGGGTCACACCATAAAAAGAGAATGATTTAATGGTGAAGGAATTAATTAATAATGGCTAATAATTATTTATTTATGAAATAAATAATTATTTGGCAAATTTAATAATTGATTAAATGAGATTTAATTGATTATAAATTAATTAAGAAAAGTTCTTAATATTATTAATTAATAATTTAATTTTTGGAAATTAATTCAAGAGAGAGAATTATTTTTAAAGTGTTTAGAAAAAGGATTAATAATTAAAAGGTGTTTTAATTATTAATGAGAATAATAAATGGGATAATAATAATATTATTTATGGGAAAATTTCAGCTGAAAATTTTGCCTATAAATACACTATTATAGACCCTATTTTATTCTAACCCACATCAAACCCGAAAACCTAAAAAGTTTGGAAAACCCAATTCTCTCCACCTCCTTCCTCCTCCTTAACATCGTTTTCTTGGTGGATACCGGTGGAGTGCTTCACACTTGAGAAGCAACTGCTATGGATCTCTGATCGTTGTCTCCGAATTATTTTAAAAGGTTAGATTCGATCCCTCGAATTTTTATTCACGATTTATATGCTTTTATTTGGATTTTATATGTGTAAAAGTGTTTTGCCACGCCCCCGCTGTGTTTAAATCCTACATACCAAAGGACAGATCAATTGTTGGTACAAAATGGGTGTTCAGAAATAAAACTGACAGTGATGGCATAATTACAAAAAACAAAGCAAGGTTGCTTGCTAAAAGTTACTCTCAACAGGAGGGTATTGACTATGATGAAACATTTGCTCCAGTTGCTAGATTGGAAGCCATAAGAATCTTTTTGGCTTATGCTGCTCACAAGAAGTTTAAAGTCTTTCAAATGGATGTGAAAAGTGATTTTCTCAATGGAGATTTGGAAGAAGAGGTATATGTTGAACAACCTCCAGGCTTTGTAGATCCAAAATTTCTAAATCATGTCTACAGGCTTGACAAAGCACTTTATGGCCTTAAGCAAGCTCCTAGAGCATGGTATGAGACTCTGGCTCAATTCCTTCTGGAAAGTGGATTTCACAGAGGCACAATTGACAAGACTTTATTCTAACTCAACCATGGAAAGGACTTACTTTTGGTACAGATATATGTTGATGATATCATCTTTGGCTCTACAAATACAAAACTTTATGAAAGATTTTCCAAGTTAATGCAGTCAAGATATCAAATGAGTATGATGAGAGAGTTGAGTTATTTTCTAGGACTTCAAGTCAAACAAACTGAAGAAGGTATTTTTATCAGTCAATCCAAGTATATCAGAAATCTACTCAAGAAATTTGGAATGTAAGACAGTTCTACTGCATCAACTCCCATGGCCAGTGCCACCAAATTAGATAAAGATACTGGAGCATCAGTAGATATTACTAACTATAGAGGTATGATTAGCTCTTTACTCTATGTAACTTCAAGTATACCAGATATCATGTATGCTACTTATCTTTGTGCAAGATTTCAGGCTGATCCAAGAGAACCTTATCTAATAGCTGTGAAAAGAATTTTCAAGTACCTCAAGGGTACAGCTGATCTAGGATTGTGGTATCCTAGGGAATCAGATTTTAAGCTAATAGGTTACTCAGATACAGATTTTGCAGGATGCAAAATAGACAGGAAAAGCACTAGTGGAAGCTGCCAATTTCTAGGAAGAGGCCTTACATCATGAGGGAATGGAGTTTCTTCTTTGATTGCATCACAAAGACTTTTTCTCACAAATGCTCCAATTTCGATGCCATTCCAATCATGAGTCGATAAATAGGGTATGCACTTCTTAATCAGACTCATTTTGATTATGCATCTGCTGTGTTAGGCTATATTGGTGACAGAATCAAAGAAGATGCAAATGTAGTATATTTTGCTAGGTTCTGTCAATTAATTTATAGTTATTGTTGTTCTGATAAGCCACAAGTGTTCAATGACCTAATGGAACCTTTTAAGTTACATAAAAGGGCATTTACTGACTTGTTATCTGCTGATAACAAGAAGGAAGTACTAAGACCTCTCCAAATACCCCCAATCTGTCAAAAAGTTCTTAGTCAACACTATCCCAGACACTTACACAACCATATTCCCTGATGTAGCACCATCACAACCATCCACTACTCAACAACCACAGTCTACCTCACAACCACCAACATCAGCACCTGTTGTCAGCACTTCACAGTCCAGACCCAAATCCGAAACCAAACCAATCTCTGGTACTTCTCAAAAGGTGCCAGTTGTAAAATCTGACACATCCTCCAGACCCAAAACCTCCAGAGCTAAATCAGTTCCTCAATCTTCACAAAGGAGAAAGAGAAGGTTAATTCTGAGAGATGAATCAGATGAGGAAGAACAGGTCCAGGTTCATGCATCAGATGCTGTGACAAAAGAAGCTGAAGAGTCAACTCTTCAGAAGGAGAAAGCAGCTGAAGCTTCTGGCATTCAGAAAAGAATGAGGTCTTCACATTCTGATACAGATCATGTCACCCCTCCATCTAGAAAATCAAAATTCAGGAAGGTGAGTGCAGGTGTACATATTGCACAAACTCAATCTGAGGATGCTGAAGATGCTGAGGAAGGGGATCAGGAATCTCTGATCTCATCAGAACCTATTGTGATTGAAGCCCTGCCAGCAGCTGAAGAAGTTCTGATTCAGGAATCTGAAATTCCTGAAGTCCACAGATCAGAACCTGTACAAGAATATGTGATTTATCCACCTCACTCTCCAATCAAAGCTACAGATGATGTTGAAGAATAAGAGACAAGTCCTGAAATAGATATTTATACTTTAAATATACCTACTATTCTATATCTTGAAGCTCCAACTACAAAACAGCCAACTCCTGTTACCTCTCCAATTTTACAGGCTGAGATACCAACAACACCAATTCTTGATCTTGGAACTGAAGATCAGAAATTAGACAAAGCTGATTCAGAGTCTCCTACAGCCACACACACCTTGGTGTTATCTAAAGATGAGGAGATTCTAGCAAATTTTGGAGAGTCAGCTCCAGTAAACACTCCAGTGCCTATAGGAAATGAGGCATTATTCCAGTTTGAGGGATGCTCCAGTTCCATGGGAGGAAACCTTTAGAGGGGCTGAGTGGATACATAAATGGAATGATCCTGATTTTATTCCCAGCCCACATGTTCTGACAGAACATGTCTCAAAAGCTAATGAGTTACTGACAAGTTCTGACTTCAAGCATCAACTAAAGGTCACTGCTCTCAGTACAAGAACTCTACAAGGTCAACTTTCAAAGACTCATGTAAAGGTTGATAAACTTCAGGAAACAGCTGATGAGCTAGACATGATGCACAAACTAGACAAGAAGAGGTTTATTAGACCAATTTAAGAAAAAGTGGATGCTATTGAGCTTGTTCAAACCAAGCAGCAGGCCCAACTGGATGAGGTATTACAAAATCAAGCTGCTCAACAGACTCAGTTAAATGAGATCCAATCTTCAGCGAAACTCCTTCTTTCTCTACTCATGATAGATGATGCTAAAAAGGGGGAGAATGTAGTTAAGTCCAAATGCTCACCAAGATAAACACTGAAGAAAAAGGATGATCATGGAGATGACCAGGGAAACTCTGAAAAGAGTAGAGGTCAAAGTCAAGGGAAGCAGCTGAGTAGAATTCCCACTCAACATACAAGTTTTCATCAGAGAATGTCTGGTAGCAAGAACTCTGATAAATCTGCTATGCAAGGGAGGAATAAGGAAGGAAAGAATCCAACAGATCAGGATGTTCCTTTGTTGATCACAAATGCTGATACTTCAAATAATGATGATCAAGTTCTGACAACTACTTCTTATGTGATAGTTCAAGCTGGAAGCCAAGAGTCACAGAAGTTTTTGCAAACTTTGAAATTCAAAGGAAAGAAAACAACATTCTTCTATAAAGATCCCAAAATTCAATCTGTTGATGAAGAATTGGCCAAGAGACTATTCCTTAAGGATAATACAGGAGTGGATTTAGAGGAATTAAGAGAAGAAGAAGCTAAATTTGCTGCTGAGAAGAGCAAACCCAAGTCAAAAGCTTCTGATGCTAAAAAGCCACCAATGCCAAAAGAAAAGAGGATTGTGATAAGAGAAAGATCTGCCACAGAGATTCCAAGATCAAGGACTAGATCTCAAACTACTACTGATCCCAAAGACAAGGGAAAAGGAAAAGTTGGGGAGACAGTCAAGAAATAGAAGATGAAGTTTCCTCAAATTCTGATGGATCCTGTGTGCAAGATGGTTCAAGTCTTTGATGATGCTGCTGCTGAAGATGAAATAGTTGAAACTCTAAAGAGAAAGAGGATGACAGAAGAATCTAAGACAACCTCTGACATAGCTCAAGTTGTTCAGAGTGAAGAAGTTCAGAACTTAAAAAATCCTGAAGATATTTCAGAACAGCAAGCTACAGATGAAACTGCAAATCCTGACCAATTCATCAAGACATCAACCTCTGACACTGCTCAAGTTGACATAGACAGCTTAACATTAGAAGACAAGAAGAAGCTGTTATGGAACAAGTCTATTCCAGTTCAGTCTAAGACAAATCAGATGTTGAATCAACTTGCAACATTTGGGGTAAAAGCCAAGCAAGCTAGAGACACTTCTGGATTAGGTTCTGACAGAGAGAAATTCCAGACTGGGATAGAAGTTGATATTAGAGTTCCATTCACATTGACTGACAAACCATTTGAAGAGATCACACAAAAGCACCTTGACAAAGTATTTTCTGCTCAAGTAGTGATGGATACTCATGATGATTATGAAGTAAAAGAGAAATTGATATTATTTCTGATTGATGGCAGAACTTATAGATTATCTGAATCTGATGTGCTGAAGAATCTGTCAAAGAGCTCCAATATATTCATTATCTACTAGAGGTAAATTCTGATGTTAACAGGAAATGGTCAGAATATATTCTGAAGATAATAAGAGATTTACTCAGAATTTCTGGTGCAAGAATGATAGAGTATACTCCAATGATGACTGAGGATGATGGAAGAGAAATTCCTATAAGTAAGAATTCTGCTAAGGTAGAAGTAATTCTGAAAGGAAGATGTTTATGCTATAATGAAGATTCTACACATCCAAGGGTAATCAGACTGGGAGATGAACTTGAAAGAACTCCAATTTCTGCACTCAGAGCTGCCATATATCAGATTGGTGATACTGAAGATGAAGAACTGCAGCAAGTCAAAGCTCAGTTATTTGAAGTTAAAAGAAATGCAGAGACCAAGCCGGTATTAGACTTTGTAAGGAATCATTATGGATTCAGGCTGATTCAGTGAATTTGGTAAAAGTTGCATGGACTGTAAGTTGTATTTAGTTGTGCATATAACTCTCATTGCATTTGTACTTAAATGTTTTTGACATCATCAAATCTATAAACTTGTATATTTTTATAATTTACAAGTTGGGGGAGATTGTTAGATATATTTTTGATGTCATGTCTAATATGATTTGTTTAGTTTCAGAACTTACTATCAGAACTTAACTGAAAATCAGAACTTACTGAAGACAGAAAGTTATCAGAACTTAAGCCATCAGGACTTACATCATTACTTAAGTGCGGATACACTTCAGGGATGAAAAACGGCTGATTTACAAGAGAGGATCTGGATTAAACAAAAGAAGATATGCTTGGAGAGTTGTACAGCTAAAGGACTACAGTAGATAATCTCTGATTGATGTATTTTAGGAAACAGAACATATCATATCAATTAGGAGATATCTTGTAACTGTGTAGTATATAAACACAGATTAGGGTTTACACTATATGTGTTATCATTCGCGAGAATATTATTCATAGTAACCCTAGCAGCTCTTAGTGATATCATACATCACTGAGAGAGTAGATTAAACCTACTGTAACAGAGTTTGATATATGAATAAACTTGTTTTCTGTTACATACTTGTGTTTATAATCTAATTGATTGTAGATACTATATTCAACCCCCTTCTATAGTATCATTGAGGCCTAACAATATAAATAGTCTTGAAAATAATTTTGATAGTTTGATCATTTAACTTTGATTTGGATCAATTAAAATTATATCCTAATGGAGATGATCTACGTATATTTAAATTTTATGTTTAATCATAAAAATACCAAAATAAATAATATATCGAAGATATCCTTTCAGAATTGAGAGTTGATCCAACTTTAAAAGATATTTGACATTAATTGTCACAACTGGTGTCAAAGCCACGATAATTCGAATTAAATATCTTTTAACTAATAATTGAGTAATAATTAATTTCGTCCCGCTTAAGGTTGGTAATATATATTTATTTTCAATCTTGTATTTCACCATTTCGAGTTCGCTTTTTAATTATATTAGATTTATAACTACTAATTAATGTTAGAATCAAATAATATAACAAATAATTTAATATTTTAATATTAACTGATATTTCGAAAATCCGCTAATACGGTACATAGATGATTAATTCTTGTTAAGATATTTAAAAAAACATTACTTATAGGGGATAAAAATAACCCTGATTGCGTAATAAATAAACATATTAAATATGCCTGACTTGGTCCAAAAGACGAAGACCAGTTATTAAGCCCATTAATTAATATGACATTATTTGGGCTTTAAGGGTCCATAAACTGAGGGATTATTATTAAATTCATAGGCCTGATATTAGCCCAAGTTATATATATGTGAAACAAAGTTCAAGTTAGAATCAGACTCTTAAAAGAGTAATCTTCAAGTCATGCAGTCCTATAGGAAAGTCAATCTTTACCTTCTGGGACTCTAAAATATATCCAAAGACTGAGACTGTCCATCAAGTCTCCTAACTCTAATCTAACTGAAGGTAATTCATGCCTATATAAGGGGTCTCACCCCACAAATCAGAACTACGTTTTTTGACCCGATCATTGGCAAACAACAAGATACGTAGGCATCTTGTGAAGGCAGATTGAGTCACGAGTGCAGTCAAATCGAGTCTCGAAACTCAAGAATCCTAGCAATAAATACACCCTAAGTTTTTACCCATAACAATTACCCAACGAGATCGAAGAAGTATAACTTTACATTTTATCAATTCAGGGTGTTTTGCCAATTTATTTAGTTCGTCTTAGAGTCGTTCCTCAAATAATTTCATGTGTCTTGTGCAAAATTATGCCCCACCTTTAAAAAAATTAAGTACATTAAATAGTTGAAATTAATCAAAAATTATATTTTTAAATATAATTTTAATAAAATAAAAATTTGAAAATATTACAAGTGTATAAATAATAAGATACAATAATTATAAATAAAAATAAAATCACATTTAACATAATTTATATGCAAATTATTTAAATATAATATATATATATACATAAATAAATAATTGAAATTAACTTTCTTTATTGAATATATAGGAATTAAATATAAATATAAAATAAAATAAATTAATCACCATAAAATTAAATTATTAAAAAATGTTATATTATACGAGTTATCTAAAAGAAAACTAATGTTAGCCGTTGTGTTTTATTATTAAGATTAGTAGTATAAATTACTTACTAAAAAATTAATTTCCTTATTACATACTTTGCTTATTATGTTTTTTAAATTTTTGTTGTTAATAATTTAAAATTTTAATATTAAAATAACATCTTTAAATTTTGATTAAAATAATAACTTATAGTTATATGACATTTACTATTATTATGCATTTCTTTCGTTTGCTCATTTTTTTACTGAAAAAGGAAATTATACATTTTTTCTAAATTCTTTTAAATAAATTTATAATGCATGTGAAAAAATGTACCCTCCAAGTTTGGGTTGAACATTTAGCATCCCTATACTGATCTCATATTTACGGGGGTTCATCCTGTCATGTGACTAAAAGGTAAAAAATCAAAATATCCATCATTTTCGGGTTGATACTTAAAATACCATTTATCGGGAGGGAGTGTCCATTTTATCCACTAAATACATATTATCATCATGCACATTCTTTTTTTTTTTTAAAAAAATGCAAAGAATGACATGCGAATTCACTGCTACAATACACATGTCAGATGATAATCCCAAATCACCCCGGGGCCTTCTCCTTATGGGGCCCGGACTCAAGCTCCGTTTGGACAGGAATGACGGCGGCGTGCGATGTAGCTGTAGGGTGAGAACCTACAAAACAGAACCGGAGGGGGGTGGCGTCCCCGCGGCACCTCCGGTGTGAGAATGAGAAAGGGTTTTAAGGAGAAAAGGGGCAAAACGGGAATTATGCAAACGTTTATATAGTGTGTACGTGTGTGTTTATGTAAGTAGATGAGAGAGAGATTGTAACCTGTAACATTCCTTTTGTCCTGCCTTTTATAGGCCTCTCCCTAGGGTTTAGGGGTTTGTACCTTTTAATCTGGACGTAGGTGTGCCTTTTGGACTATAGGGCATGTGGACGCCTGGGATGCGTCAGAGTACTATCGAATCCGGACCGTAGGAATGTTCTGGATCCGGGGTACCTGGACGGTGGTGATGTTGCAACGCGTCCTGGGCTCTTCAAGGTTAAAGCTGAGTACTTCTTGGGCTCTTCTTATTGGGCCCTGGGCCTCTATTATTGGGCCTGTATTAATATAGGCTATCATTTGCCCCCCACTCCTTTATGCGGGTTTACCCGGATGGGGGAGTAGAGTAGTTATTGCACCGCCTTAGAAAAATTTTGGGGGTTTATTTGATTTGTCGCCCCCTGACCCCGAGGTCAAATGGGAATGAGACTTTGGAAATGACTTGGTTAGTCATTTGATTTTAGTTCAAGGTGGGATTCCTTGAAGTACTTAGAAAAATTTTGGGGGTTTTTTGGTTTGTTGCCCCCTAACCCCGGGGTCAAATGTGAATGAGACTCCGTGGTTGACTTGGTTAGTCATTTGATTGTAGTTCAAGGTGGGATTCCTTGAAATACTTAGAAAAATTTATGGTTTTTTGATTTGTTGCCCCTGACCCCGGGGCCAAATGGGAATGAGACTCCGGGGTTGACTTGGCTAGTCGATTTTAAATTTAAATTTTGGGCAAGGTTTGGTGGATAAGCACAATCCTGACATTTGATTTGACCGGACTCTGAAAAGCTGAAACTGCAAGTCCGGAGTATCAGGCGACTGTTAGTATTCCAGTCGGGGTCAAAGATACATGCATTTGATGCGTATCTCTTGAGTGTACCAATTATTTACTTTCCCCCTATTTCTCCTAAAAAGTCACGACGTGACATGATTGCAGTAGTGGTAATAACTGCTGCGGTTATTAAATTGACGCCAATCAGGGGGTGCCACGTGGCCCCGACAATTCCCTTAATCATAAAATCCTTCATCTCTCCTCTTTTCCCTCTATAAATACTGGCCTTTTCACTCCCATTTATCTTTTACGCAAGCACTTACACAGAGAGAGCAAAGAGAGATTTTACAGAGATTTTCGGAGCATTTCTTGTTGAAGCCACATTTTTTTTCCTGCCAATTTGTAAGTATCTCAATTCTTTTGCTTTCTTCTTTCTTGATTTTTCATGTTCTTCCACCATGCATGCCATTGTATTGTACTGATTTTGCTTCGCTACTTTTGTTGCTTTGTTCGATTTTTGCAACTGTCTTGTTGTTTTGACCTTGAACCTGTGTAATTGTGAGGGTTTATATGGCTTTCGCAGTGATTCTATGTTTTATTTGTGTAAACAACATAGATTTTGGTGGTTTAGTATGCGAAAAAGTGGGTTTTCAGTAGTGTAAAAAGTTGAAGGGCCTCGGGGTGTGTTCTTGGTATGTGTTTTTGGTTATAATTGTGTATGTATATGTCTTAGATCTTTATTTTTGGGCTAAGATTTGTACGCAATTTGTTTCTAAAACTCTTCTGTTTTTTGTTTTGTGTTCGTTGTTGGGTTCGGGTTTGGCATTGACTCTGGGGTGCGTTTATATAGATACACATAGTATATGCCAGGTAGCCATTTTAAGCGTACTGCTACTCTTAGGAACCGGTACCCCGAGCGGCCCAGAGGCTTAGGTGAACTAAACGCATTCTATCCTTCTTCCTCTTCCTCCAGTAGTAGCTCTGTAGACATGCCTCCCCAGGTTGATCAGCCTCAGCGAGTTTTAGCCCATACCTTAGTGTTAGGCCTCGGGGGTACCTTATCGAACCCGGATGGGTCTTGGGAGGATGTAGATGAGTATTTCGTCCAGTGCCGAGTGAACCTTAAGCCCTTGGGCTTTTATTACCGAGATTTATCCGAGGCGTATGGGGGCCCGGATGGGTTAGGCGGTAGGGAGCCTTATGACGAGGATGATATGAACAGTGAGTTTTTTACCGCCCCAGGGACCAGGTATGAGTGTGGGGCGGTTCATAAAGAGGTTCAAGAAAAGTATACGGATGCCGAGGTAGATGGTGCCCTTAGGCTAGCATTTAACCTTGAGGATAAATACGAGTGGAGATGGCCCGAGATTCATGAGAGGGTGTATCACAGAACAAAGGGAGGATGGGTCGGGATTCCCTTAGAGCACCTCCGGGGCATGCGCCTCGGATTACGCCAATTCACCAAGTCTCTCTGCTGGGACGTGTATGGGATTCCTTTCACCCAATTGGCCCCGAATTTAGTAAAGTGGATAAGTTGGTTTCTAGATTGTTGCCATGCCAAAAATTACCTTCCCACCTTCAAACTTTTCCATCACATTTTCAAGATTAAGAGATCCACCGCCCGGCCAATATATGAGTTCATGTTTAGGATTGAGGACTACAGATATCCTTCAGACAAGATGGTACTCCCGGTCAGCATGTTGACATCACTTAAGGGATTGCACCGGGAGTTCATTTTTGTCCGGGGTGGGGATTTGGAGTTCATGCCACTCCATAAGCTCGAAATTAAAACAGATAGATTTCCGGTCCAGCGGCTCGGGCAAGCAGCTCTCACGATGGTTTATGCCTTCTGTGGGGCACTTGGGACGCAATGGACCCGGGACACCTTTAATAGCAAAGAAAATATGCATGCGACCGGCTGTAGGTCTTTCGTTTTAGCTTAATTTTGTTGCTCTAACTTTTATTGTTTGCTTGTATCCGGGACTGATATCTTGTTGTTTCTTTTTCCGGTATTCCCAAGTTAATTCCTTATCCCCCGAACATGTCTACTCAGCTCAAGGATTTGTCAGCCAAGCTGCGAAGGATTGGAGGAGTGACAAGTGTGGATCTCGGGAAGAAGAAGGTTGGTGAGGGCGAAGAGGCGGCTCAGAAGGATGCACCGATTAGGCCGGGGAGGACTACTATTGTTATCAATGAACCCCGGGCTGAGGATGTGCAGCAGAGGGATGCGACGAGGGTCCCAGCACCCCGGAAGAGGAAGAGTGCCCCTGCAGGTTCCGGGGAGAAATGAGGAGAAGGGTCCGAGGGTCATGCTTCTAAGAAGGCTGCTGTTGAGCTGGCCCCGGATACTCCGGAAACCCTGAAGGTCCTGCTGGCTAGCTTTACCCTGGAAACTCGCCGGAAGGAGCTTTTTGAGAACTATGCCAGCACGGCTGAAAGGAAGATGTACAGGAAGGAGCCCCTCGACGACTTCCTGGTCGGGCTTCAAGAGGAGATTACCGTTGTAAGTACTTTTCTTGTACTATTTTGATTTTTGGTTTTGTACTTGCCTTTCTTCTATATCTGTATTATCTAAACATGATGTGTAATGATTTTCAGGCTAATTCCCGGGTTGCTGGATTGGTTTGCATAATCCGAAGCATACAGGTGAAGGCTGATGCTGCCGAGGTTTATAAGACTGAATTTGAGAGGCTGTCCCGGGAGATACAGGACTTGAAGGAGGCGAATGCCAGGGAGGCTGCTACGCACAAAAAGCTTCTTGACGAGATCCGGGAGAGGCGGGACCGGGCCGAAGCTTCAGTCCGAGAGATGAGGGCGGAAAACAAGAAGCTGAAGGATGATCTTGCCGCCCGGCCCACTCCCGAACAGGTCCTGGCTGGGTTCCGTGGTACTCCGGCATATTATGAGGAGCTGAACGACAAAGCTCTGGAGAAGATCCAGATTTGATGGTGGGTTGCTTCTAAGTACCTTGGGGAAGAACCTCAGGGTACGATCGATGTCTTCCTGGAGAAGTACATTGAGGAGGAGACCCGGTTAGAGCAAGAGAAGGAAGCCGTCCAGGCAAGGGAGTCTGGGGCCGGAACCTCCAGTAACGCCCCTCCTTCTCCCGGATCGCTACTCGCTCAGCAGCCTCCCCTTCCAGAAGGTAATCCGGAGCAGTCTCCTTCTCCTCCTGCCGAGCCTGCAGCAGAAGCTTGAAGACTTTGCCATTTTTTGGCATGTAATTTTCATTTTCTATTTTCTAAGTATTATCTGAACTTAGCCTTTTGGCTATTTTAATTTCGTTTGTAATATGGATGATTTCGATTTGCCCCCCGGGGTGTGTTTCCCCGGGGTAGTTTAATGTAGTTGTGCTTTCCTTTCTTTTCACTTGTCGCTTTGATTCGCATATGAGAATTTCTAACTTAGAAATTTAGGAATACTTAGGAATTTTTCTAAGCACACATGGGCTGTGTTTTTGCAGACCCCGGGATGGGGAAAAATTTCTAAATTATAGGAATTTTTACAAGTGCGCATGGGTTGTGCTTATGCAGACCCCAGGATGGGGTAAAATTTCTAAATTATAGGAATTTTTACAAGTGCACACGGGCTGTGCTTATGCAGACCCCGGGATGGGGTAAAATTTCTAAATTATAGGAATTTTTACAAGTGCACATGGGCTGTGCTTATGCAGACCCCGAGATGGGGAAAAATTTCTAAATTATAGGAATTTTTATGAGTGCACATGGGCTGTGCTTATGCAGACCCCGGGATGGGGTAAAATTTCTAAATTGTAGGAATTTGTACAAGTGCACATGGGCTGAGTTTTATAGGATCCCGAGTAGGGGTAAAATAGAAATTTTCTAAGTACATATGATCTGTGTTTTTAAATATGATGATAGACAAGCAACATAATGAAATTGATTCATGCTATGGCAGATAAAGTAGAGTTTTTCATTTAAATTGAAAGCAAAAATTACATTATGGGGTGAATGAGAATAGCATTTACATCAAAATATCACAGTATAGATGTAGAAATGTTCCCAGAATGTGCACCTTTCTCTTACTGGTAGAATTTCCTTAGCCGGGTTTCGTGCCAGGTGTTGGGGACCTCGGTCCCGCTGAGGTAGTTCAGCTTGTAAGTTCCTGGATGGAGCACTTCCTTGACTATGTAGGGGCCTTCCCAGTTCGGCTGCAGTTTCCCTTGGTTAGTTGGGTCCGAAGCTTCGGTGTCCCGGAGTACTAGATCTCCTAACCACATATTCTCTTATCTTGGCCTTCTTGGCGAAGTAAAGCTTTGTTTTTTCCTTGTAGCCTTCCATTTTTTCTACAGCCCGGTCTCTTACTTCATCCAAGAGTTCGAGGTTGGTTTTAAGGCATCTATGTTGGAGACTTCGTCAAAGTTGACCACTCTATGAGAAGGGGACCCGGTTTCTATTGGTAGCCGAGCCTCGGTGTCGTAAGCAAGTTTAAATGGAGTCTCACCGGTTCCAGTCCGGGAAGTGGTCCTGTAGGACCATAGGACCTTCGGGAGCTCGTCTGGCCAGCTTTTCTTAGATTCTTCCAACCTTTTTTCCAAACCTCGGAGTATGGTTCTGTTAGTGACCTCTACTGGTCCGTTTCCCTGGGGATGGGCTACAGATGCTTTCTTATGCTTTATCCCGAGCTCTTTCAAATATGCTTCGAAGTCCGAACCGACAAATTGCGGGCCGTTGTCCGAGATTCAAACCATCGGGATCCCGAACCTCATCACAATTGAATTTACGAATTTGATGCAGTCTTGCTAATTGATGGTTCTCATGGCCTTGGCTTCTGCCCACTTAGTCATATAATCGATCGCCACCAGCACATAACGTAGATCCCTCTTCGCTCGGGGGAAAGGACCCATGATGTCAATTCCCCAAACTGCAAATGGGATCGGGGAGAGGACTGACCCGGGGAGGCTTGAACTTTGCTTTGGCACATTGCTGAACTGTTGGCATTTACTGCATTTCTTCACATAGGAAACTGCATCGGCGTGGATGGTGGGCCAATAATAGCCTTGTCTGATGACTTTTTAGGCTAGAGCTTTAGCGACTAAATGATCCCCGCAGATTCCTTCGTGTACCTCCCAGAGACAATAATCTGCTTCGTCCGGGTCAACGCATTTTAAAGTCGGGGTAGTGAAGGTTCGCCGGTATAGCTGATTATCTTCCAGAAAGAAACGGGCAGCCTTATACTTGAGGTATCGCGCTTTGTTCTGGTCTTCCGGCAGGGTCCCGTCCTTAAGATAAGCTATGTAAGGAGTCATCCAGTTGTCCGGGCTGCTAACACATAATACCTCGGGCCGGTCAGTGCTGGGTGCGCCGAGCTCCTCGAAGTAAACCAAACTGCTTAAATCTGAAGTATTCTGGACGAGCTTGGACAGCTCATCTGCCTTCGCATTTTCTTCTCTATTTATTTGCAAGATGGTCGAGTCCAGGATGGTTTCCAGGACACTTCTCACCATTTCCTGATATCGAGCAAGTTTGGGATCCTTTGCAATATATTCACCGCTGGTCTGCCTTACCACAATTTGAGAATCACTATAGATGGTTAAACATCTTACCCCAAGGGATTTGGCTAGCCTGAGTCCGGAGAGGAGAGCTTCATATTCAGCCTGGTTGTTTGTTGCTCTGAAAGTGAAGGTTATGGCTTGTTGGATTCTGAATCCGCCCGGGCTGGAAAGGATTAGGCCAGCCCCGGACCTCTCAGCTGTTGCCGAACCATCAACATGTAATGTCCAAGAACTTCGGTTGCTGGTCTCCTTTTCTTCTCTGGATTGGATTTTAGGTGTCTCCGGGACTTCAGGAAAGGTACATTTCATGACGATTTCGGCCAACGCCTGGGCTTTTATAGTTGTCCTTGGGACAAATTTGATGTTGAACTGGCTCAATTCAATCGCCCAGTTGACCAATCTCCCGGAGGCATCTGGCTTATGGATGATTTTCCGAAGTGGTTGGTTAGTGATTACCCTGATTTCCCGGCCTTGGAAATATTGCCTTAGCTTCCTGCTCGAGTGCACAAGAGCCAGGGCGAATTTCTCCAAGTTTGGGTACCGGGTTTCGGCGTCCTTCAGGACTTGACTTACATAATATATCGAGCTTTGTGAACCATTTTCCTCCCGGACGAGTGCAGAGGATACCGCTCTTTCTCCGGCTGCAATATAGAGATAAAGAGGCTCTTCGGGCTTTGCTTTTGAAAGAATAGGTGGGTTCATCAGGTGTTCTTTGACTTCCTCGAACGCTGTTTGGCAATCCGGGGTCCAGTCGATCAGGTTTTTGTTCCGGGCTCCTTTTAACAGCTCAAAGAAAGGCAAGCACCTTTCTGCCATTTTTGGGATAAATCTGCGAAGGGCTGCTAAGCACCCTGCAAGCTTCTGAATATCTTTCTGAGTCTGGGGGACTGTCAACTCCATTATAGCTTTGATCTTTTCCGAGTTGGCTTCTATTCCCCGTTCACTGACCAGAAAACCAAGAAACTTCCCAGAGGGGACCCCGAACGCGCATTTTTCCGGGTTCAGCTTCATGTTATACTTTCTCAAATTGTCGAAGCATTCCTTGAGGTCCTTGACGTGATCCGGGACTGTGACTGACTTAGAGATCATATCATCGACATAAGATTCCATGTTCCTGCCCAGTTGACTTTTGAAGATGGTGTTCATCATTTTCTGGTACGTTGCCCCGGCGTTGATTAATCTGAACGACATTATAACAAAAGCGTAGACAGCCCGGTGTGTAGTGAACGCCGTCTTCGCGATAGCTGCCGGATTTATTTTGACTTGGTTGTGCCTCGAAAAAGCATCCATGAAGCTTAGCATAACATGGCCCGAAGTTGCGTCTATCAACTGGTCAATGTTGGGTAGGGGGTAGGAATCTTTAGGACACGCCGAATTGAGACTGGTGTAATCAACACACATTCGCCAATTTCCGTTGGGCTTCTTGACTAGCACCACATTTTCTAGCCAATCTGGATACTTAATTTCACAGATAATATCTGCCTTCAATAATTTTTCAACCTCTTGATCGATTGCCTGCTGCCTTTCCAGGGCAAAGTTTCTTCGTTTTTGCTTTATTGGTCTTTGTTTTGGATCTACATCCAGGCTGTGCATCGCCACAGATTTATCAATCCCCGACATGTCTTCCGGGGTCTAGGAGAATACATCAGCGTATTCTTTCAATAGATCAATAAGCTGTTTTTGGAAGGTGGTTTCCAGGCCTTTACCGATTTTGATCTTCCGGGTGGGGTTCCCGGGTTCCAACACTACTTCAATTGTCTGTTGGACAGGTTCGACCTTCGTCTTCTCCTTGCTCTCCACAAATTTCTGAATTCGGGCATCCGCGGTGGTTACACTTGAAGGATTTTTAGCATATAAACGCAGCGAAAATGTAAATTTAAATCTTAAAAAAAACGAAACCCTCCGCAGGATCCATGCGAAAAATAAAATTTAATTCGTAGTTCAGTATGTTTACCTTAAGAAGCTTTACGTTAATGGAAAGATGGAGGTCTTTAGTGGCGATCCAAAAATGATGAACGGAGATCCTTAGCAGCTGCTCCTCAAGTGTGAAGCACTCCACCGGTATCCACCAAGAAAACGATGTAATGAAGGAGGAGGAGATGGAGAGAATTAAGGTTTTGTAAATCTTTTTGGTTGAGGCAAAAATAGGGTCTATAATAGTATATTTATAGGAAAAATTTTCAGCTGAAAATTTTCCCATAAAATATTATTATTATTAACCCTTTATTATTCTCACTAATAATTAAAACACCTTTTAATTATTAATCCTTTTTCTAAACTCTTTAGAAATAATTCTCTCACTCGATTTAATTTCCAAAAATTAAATTCTTAATTAATAATATTAAGAACCTTTTCTTAATTAATTTATAATCAATTAAATCTCATTTAATCAATTATTAAATTTGTCAATTAATTATTTATTTCATAAATAAATAATTATCAGCCATTATAAATTAATTCCTCCACCATTAAATCATTCTCTTTTATGGTGTGACCCTGTAGGTTCAATATTAAGCCGGTAGTAGAAATAAATAATAATAAAACTATTTTATCATTATTTATATATATTCTCTAATTCATTAAATATGATTAATTAATTAATCATATTTATTCTACATCGTGAGGGATACTTCTCAGCATATCACGACTATCCGGATAATACGAATTCACTGCATAGAATACCAAGAACCTATTCAGTGAGTATTTACCGTACAATTAATTCCTTCTAGCCTGCAATGTCACGATTAAATACAAGGCATGGAACTTGTGTCAAGCCTATCTTATTTAATCACTTGCTTTCCCATTCACTATGCTTAGTTCTATTTAATGTAAATTAGAAACTCCTTTCTAATTTCATTCACTCTGGCCAGAGATTCCAGAACTAGCATAAGTGGATCAGCATTGAACATTCTCTTCCTTCACTGGAAGGGGTAGATCCTTTATTGATCATACACTATCTTCGTATACAAATTCCTATACCTTGTAGAGCCCTTATAATTCTCCCTGGAGACTAAGAACTAAACCAAAGCATAGTTCAATGTACACAAGATGACTATGATGATCTCAAGTCTAAGGATACTTGTACAACTATCACTATGTGAACAACTGCTGACACGTGAGTGAACTCCATCAGTTGTTCAGCTGTGTGAGTCATGTTCAGTGAACTTATTCTATAATAAGCACCTACATACTAGCTATAGTGTCACCACACAAATATCTATGAGAATAGACATCCTTCATAATGAAGCAAGCATAGTATGTACCGATCTTTGCGGATTATTAATTACCAGTTAGTAATCCTATGACCAGGAACTATTTAAGTTTAGAGTTATCATCTTTTAGGTCTCATTATTATGATCTCATCACAATCCATAAAAAGCTTTACTCTAAAGTGTGGTATATCTTATTTAAACATTTAAATAGATAGAGCCCGCAATAAAAACAAAACAAGTCTTTTATTAATATCAATGAAATCAAAACAGATTACATAAAAGTTATTCCTAAATCCTCATACATGATTGAACTTAGGACATATCTCTTTCAATCTCCCACTTGTACTAAAGCCAATCACTCTGGTATCTAATACCCATCTTGTCTTTATGACGATCAAAGTGACTATGAGAAAGTGGCTTTGTGAGTGGGTCTGCTACGTTGTTATGTGTGTCAACTCTCTCGACGTTGACATCTCCTCTATTTTCAACTCAGATTCACCACCAAAAACAAGAAAAATGTCCTGAGTCCTTCGCAAGTACTTAAAGATGTTTTTCACTGCTTTCCAGTGGTCTTCACCTGGATTGGACTGATATCTACTCGTCACACTAATTGAATTAGCAACATCAGGCCTTGTACCCAACATCGCGTACATGATAGATCCTATTGCTGAAGCATAAGGAATCTTACTCATACGCTCTCTTTCCTCAGGTGTCTTAGGAGACATTTTTTCGGAAAGGGACACTCCATGGCTCATCGGTATGAGACCGCTTTTGGAGTTTTCCATGCTAAACCTTTTAAGCACTTTCTGGATGTATGTACCCTGGGTAAGACCTATCATTCTTCTAGATCTATGTCTATAGATCTTCATATCGAGAATGTAGGATGCTTCTCCCAAGTCCTTCATGGTGAAGTTCTTTGATAACCATACTTTGATTGATTGTAGCATCGGTATATCATTTCCTATAAGAAGTATGTCATCCATATACAATACAAGAAATGTTACCGCGCTCCAACTAACCTTCTTGTAGACACATAGTTCATCTATGTTTGTGATAAAACCAAACTCTTTGATTGTCTCATCAAAACGGATGTTCCATCTACGAGAAGCTTGCCTTAAACCATATATGGTTCTCAACAGCTTACACACTAGGTGTTCATTTCCCTTAGAAAGAAAACCCTCTGGCTGTGTCATATACACTTCCTCCTCAAGTTCCCATTGAGGAAGACCGTTTTCACGTCCATTTGCCAGATCTCATAGTCGTAGTAAGCGGCAATCGCAAGCAAAATCCGAATTGATTTTAATAGGGCTACAGGTGAAAAAGTTTCATCAAAGTCAATCCCTTGCCTTTGTTTGAATCCTTTTGCCACGAGCCTGGCCTTATAGGTCTCCACCTGGCCATATGCTCCAATCTTTCTTTTGTATACCCACTTGCATTCAATAGGCTTAACACCTTCAGGCGCCTCAACCAGAGTCCATACTTGGTTGGTATACATAGATTCCATTTTGAATTTCATGGCACTATGCCATTTCTCTAAGTCAACACTACTCATAGCCTCATTATAGGTCACAGGGTCGTCATCATCAATGATTGACAACTCATTGCCATTCTCAATGACAAGGCCATAATACCTCTCAGGTTGGCGAGACACTCTCCCTGTCCTACGAATGGGCTGTTCCACAGAAGGTTGTTCAGTCTGAACAGGTGTTTCCACTTGATCAATAGTAGTTTGTGCTTCTTGAACTTCATCAAGTTCAATTTTGCTCCCACTGTTTCCTTCAATGATAAACTCCTTTTCCAAGAAGGTAGCATGTCTGGAGACAAACACCCGATGATCGGTGTAAAAGTAATACCCCAAAGTCTCTTTAGGATATCCCACAAAATTATATTTATGGATCAAGATTCCAGCTTATCTGGGTCAACTTTCTTGACATAAGCTGGACATCCCCAAATCTTAACGTGTTTAAGACTCGGTTTCCTTTCTTTCCATATCTCATATGGTGTTTGAGGAACAGATTTGGAAGACACCTTATTCAGTAAATATGCTGAGGTTTCCAATGCATAACCCCATAGGAATACTGGAAGATTCGCATAGCTCATCATGGACCGAAACATTTCTAACAAAGTTCGATTTCTCCTTTCAGATACCCCATTTAACTGTGGAGTATATGGAGGAGTCCATTGGGAGACTATACCATTTTCTTTGAGATAATCTAGAAACTCTCCATTCAAGTATTCACCACCTCGATCTGATCGAAGAGTTATAATACTGTGTTTGGTTTGTTTCTCCGCTTTATGTTTATATTCTTTGAACTTTTCAAAGGCTTCAGACTTGTGTTTCATCAAATACAAATATCCGAATCTAGATCTATCATCTATGAAAGTAATGAAGTACGAAAATCCATCATGGCTTGCATAGACATTGGTCCACATACATCTGTGTGTACCAATCCTAGCAAATATGCAGCCCTCTCTCCATGTCCACTAAATGGAGATTTGGTCATTTTACCCAATAGACAAGACTCACATGTAGGATATGATTCAAAATCAAAGGGGTCAAGTAACCCTTCCTTATGCAATGTCCGCAGTGTATTTTCACTAATATGACCTAGCCTACAGTGCCATAAATAGGTCAGATTTTTATCATCTCATTTTCTTTTATTAGTTTGTTCAATCTGAAGTAAATCATGCTCTACGTCGCATACATACATACCATTATTTAAAATTCCACGTCCATAAAGAACATTATCTCTAAGGATAGAACATTCATTATTCTTAATAATAAATGAAAAACCATCCAAATCCAACATAGGGATTGAAACAATATTCCTCATAATAGAGGGAACGTAATAATAATTATTCAAAATAATAGTCTTGCCCGTAGGCATATGTAAACTAAATGAACCTACAGATATGGCCGCAACCCTTGCTCCATTGCCCATACGTAGAATCACCTCATCTTTTTCAAGAGTCCTACTTCCCTTTAGTCCTTGCAACGAATTGCAAATATGAGAACCACAGGCGGTATCTAATACCCAAGTAGAAATTTGACCTAGTGACATATTAACTTCGATCATGAACATGCCTGAATCAGAAGCGGTAGTCTCACTACCCTTCTTCTTCAATTCTACAAGGTAAACCTGCAGTTCCTCTTCCAGTGCCCCAACTTTTTACAGTGAAAACAAACAGCTAAATTAGGACCAGTCAACTTGTGAGCATCTAGTATACTCTGGAGTGATAGTGCAGAAGACATGACGAATATAGTAAATCTATAAATGATAAACACATAACAATACTTAGCAAATATTCAATTTCATTTCAAAACACTATATGAATCGGGTCTTTATTCATAAGTGTCTCCCACTAGTTTATCTAATTTTTTCAACCCCCTAAGTGAAAATTAAGCATTCATAATGCTAGTGGGAATAGGGATCCTAAATTCCATCACACAACCTCGGCTGTGGCACGAAACATCATGTGATGTTCAATAGGTAGACAACTCTTGTCAATTACATCTTATGTTATTCCCTAATATAAGTTTAGCCTCTTGAATAATTGAGTCACGGCTGTGGCACGACAAACTCAATATTCTAAGTCAAGTCTAACCCAACATTTCGTACAATTGAATCAGTCTCGAACGGCCCACGACTATAGCACGTACCGACCTTTAGATTCTAATTCAATGTACACATCTCTATGTAATAGACAAGTATTTCTTATTTCGAAATCAAAGCCCTCGGCTGTAGCACGAAACGACAACGATTTAAAAATAAGAACCACTTTCTACCATGTTGGAAGGCTATGACCGACACAAGCCCGTTGTGTCATTGGCCAATTACTACTTGATATTATTTAATTTTAGAGGGATTATATTACGTTACAATCATAATCATATTATAAAGAGATTCTTCCTTTTAAATTAAATATTTCAAATCAATAATCGATAATCAGATTATTCCCAGATCGGGTGGAGCATTGTCAAGAGGCGTCACTTAATAACCTTTTCTTACAGATAGAAATCTGTTGTTGACAGAATCATCATTTCTCTCAATATTGAAAATTCATATTCAATTACGTGTTTCATAAACACAAGAATCTCATGATCGTATTCATAATATTTATTGTTAAGGCAAGAAACGATTCCTATTCTAGATTTTCTAGAGCACGCCTTATATTGATTTAAGTTCACCTAAATCTATCATCGCATGATAAACATAGGCATATATCTCTATATAAAATTAAATAAATAAGTAAATATAAAGTGCAATAAAGTAAATGTGTTGGGTTATGGCCCCATCCTATGTGATCTTTATCAAGCTCATGATAAAGATCAAGGTCAATCTAATATGGTGATGAAAATAAATACAACTACTTATTAAATAAGTCTTCTTCTTTGTTTAGACTTCTTGTATGTCTCGTCTTCTTCTTTGTATCACCTCCATTGGATAGTCTTCTTGAGTCTTCAATTACATTACATGATTGAAAATAAAACTAATCTAATGAACTTACAAGAATAACTCGAGTTACATTCGAGATTTATGATTACAAAGATTGACGACATGCAAGTCGTATTTAAAACCAAAACCAAAACCATTACACTAAGGTCGAAAGGCCATAACCGTCCACCATGCTCATACAACACATAAAAGCATGTTAAAACGCATAATCTGATCTTAACATATCATATTATCCATGATCTAATCATAAAAAGAAAATATGACAAAAATCAGAAAAATCAGAATAAAATTAGAAAAATAAGAATCACTGTTTACGGGCAGTAAACGACGTCAAACGCCTTACAGACCAGTCATTGATAGCTTTAGCTATCAGTTTTGTTCATACGCTCGTTTACCTATGGAATAGGGTATTCGTTTGCGTAAATCGGACACCAGACCCAGATTTCAGCAAATCTGCAGCAGCCAATTCAGAATCCGTATCTAATATGATTCTCATAATTAGAACAAACATAAATCATGTATATATCAGTATATATACAGATTACATAATCATCTTATGATTATACAACTCACATGAATATCATATATTCAAAACCATACATATATAAATATATTATATCAACATCAAATCATGGCGAATCACGTACATGCTCAAATATCGAAAATAGTTAAACACATAAATGAATTAAAAACTTTTCGCAAGTAGCTCTGATGCCATTGAAGGGTTTTTAGCACATAAACGCAGCGAAAACGTAAATTTAAATCTTAAAAAAAATGAAACCCTCCGCAAGATCCATGCGAAAAATAATATTTAATTCGTAGTTCAGTATGTTTACCTTAAGAAGCTTTACATTAATGGAAAGATGGAGGTCTTTAATGGTGATCCAAAAACGATGAACGGAGATCCTTAGCAGTTGTTCCTCAAGTGTGAAGCACTCCACCGGTATCCACCAAGAAAACGATGTAATGAAGGAGGAGGAGATGGAGAGAATTAGGATTTTGTAAATCTTTTTGGTTGAGGCAAAAATAGGGTCTATAATAGTATATTTATAGGCAAAATTTTTAGCTAAAAATTTTCCCATAAAATATTATTATTATTAACCCTTTATTATTCTCACTAATAATTAAAACACCTTTTAATTATTAATCCTTTTTCTAAACTCTTTAGAAATAATTCTCTCACTCGATTTAATTTCCAAAAAATAAATTCTTAATTAATAATATTAAGAACCTTTTCCTAATTAATTTATAATCAATTAAATCTCATTTAATCAATTATTAAATTTGCCAATTAATTATTTATTTCATAAATAAATAATTATCAGCCATTATTAATTAATTCCTCCACCATTAAATCATTCTCTTTTATGGTGTGACCCTGTAGGTTCAATATTAAGCCGGTAGTAGAAATAAATAATAATAAAACTATTTTATTATTATTTATATAAATTCTCTAATTCATTAAATATGATTAATTAATTAATCATATTTATTCAACATCGTGAATGATACTTCTCAGCATATCGCGACTATCCGGATAATACGAATTCACTGCTTAGAATACCAAGAACCTATTCAGTGAGTAGTTACCGTACAATTAATTCCTTCTACCCTGCAATGTCACGATTAAATACAAGGCATGGAACTTGTGTCAAGCCTATCTTATTTAATCACTTGCTTTCCCATTCACTATGCTTAGTTCTATTTAATGTAAATTAGAAACTCCTTTCTAATTTCATTCACTCTGGCCAGAGATTCAAGAACTAGCATAAGTGGATCAGCATTGAACATTCTCTTCCTTCACTGGAAGGGGTAGATCCTTTACTGATCATACACTATCTTCGTATACAAATTCCTATACCCAGTAGAGCCCTTATAATTATCCCTGGAGACTAAGAACTAAACCAAAACATAGTTCAATGTACACAAGATGACTATGATGACCTCAAGTCTAAGGATACTTGTACAACTATCACTATGTGAACAACTGCTGACACGTGAGTGAACTCCATCAGTTGTTCATCTGTGTGAGTCATGTTCAGTGAACTTATTCTATAATAAGCACCTACATACTAGCTATAGTGTCACCACATAAATGTCTATGAGAATAGACATCCTTCATAATGAAGCAAGCATAGTATGTACCGATCTTTGCGGATTATTAATTACCAGTTAGTAATCCTACGACCAGGAACTATTTAAGTTTAGAGTTATCATCTTTTAGGTCTCATTATTATGATCTCATCACAATCAATAAAAAGCTTTACTCTAAACTGTGGTATATCTTATTTAAACATTTAAATAGATAGAGCCCGCAATAAAAATAAAATAAGTCTTTTATTAATATCAATGAAATCAAAACAGATTACATAAAAGTTATTCCTAAATCCTCATACATGATTGGACTTAGGACATATCTCTTTCAACGCTGTACCCGGAGTCTTTAATCATATTCACGTCCAACCGGGCCCTTTTACTGAGATGTTCTCGATTCTTCTTTCTGCTTTGCCCCTTGGGTAGAGACATTATCTTTTTTCTGTTCTCCGGCTCCATTTCTGCCATGACCAAGGCTTGACCATAGCATCTCCCTGCTATCTCCCTGTCTCCTTTCAATTCTCCGACGCCTCCCAGGGTGGGGAATCTGAGCTTTAAGTGAATAGTTGAGGGGATTGCCCTGAACTTGGTGATGGTGGGCCTTCCAAGGATCATATTATACGATGAGGTTGCGCTTATCATATAGAACTTCATCATATGAGAGATCTGCTGGGGTGTAGTTCCAAAGATAATAGGAAGATAAATTATGCCCCGGATTGGAATCATTGTGTTTCCAAATCCGTACAAGGGATCTTCAAGACAGGGGTCCATTCGGAGGTGGCCGAGCTCCATCCTGTTAAGTGTGTGCTCGTATACAATATTAATAGAGGAACCATTATCTACTAAAATTCTTTTTACCTCGTTATTTATGACATCTAGGGTTACCATTAATGCCAAATTGTGATACGGATCAAGTCCCTCATAATCAGAGTAAGAGAAGCAGATTGGCTCATCTTCCAGAGGCTAGATCATCATCACGTCATTCTCCCGGTTCGAGCTCCGGGGCGGAGAAGCTGTGCCTCCAAAGATAACATTCACCACATTTTTGCCGCTTCCCGGGGCCCTGTCTTTGTCATTCGACCTCCTTTGAAGATACTAGTTCATGTTTCCCTTCTTGATCTGGTCTTCTATGAACATCTTGAGAGAGAAGCAATTTTCAGTGGTATGGCCATGATCCTCATGATAGCCACAATGCTTGTCCCGGGCCTTGTTCAAGTTGAGGGGTGTCCATTCCGGTTCCGGATTGGGTTTTTTCTTGGCCTTGGGTTTTCTTTCATTCTTTCTTGATTCGGCGTACGTCTCCCGGGGTGGGGTTCCCCGAGATTGCTGAATATAGTTGGCTTTCCTGTCAAGCTTGTATCTTTTGTCCCTCCGGGATGACGAACGTCGCTCCGGAGACTCATCTTCGTCATGTATTCTTCTATTCATTTTCATTGACTTGAGGAAATCATTTTCCTTTACGAACTTTGACGCCAAGGCATATGCTGATGCTAGGTTCTGGGGCTCTCTATGAATCAAGTCTTTAACATAACCTTCGCAGGATATTGGGTGTAAGTTCCTTCGAAAAATGTTCACTGCCTCTTTTTATTCTAAGTTGGAGAGTTGGTTAACTGCTTCCTGGAATCTTTTGATGAATTCCGGGAGAGACTCCTTGCTTCTTTGCTGGATTGTTTCCAAATGACACATTTGCAGCTCGTTCATCCGGTTGGCCCTGAATCTCTTCAAAAATATCTCACGAAAGACTCTCTAGGAGTCCACACTCCGGGATGGATAGCGGCTGAACCATTTCTGAGCTCCCCCCTTTAGTGTTGATGCGAAGAATCGACATCTGGTTAAGTCACTATAATCATAAATATTGGAGATTTGCTCGAAATAGTTCAGATGCTCCTCGGGGTCGGCTAACCCATCAAAAGAGTCAAAATTGAAGTGCTTGAGCCCTGATTCTCTGGGGGTAGATTCCAACTTCTTGGTGAACGGGGTGGCTGCCGCGCCCACTTCCATATCGCCTTCTACTTTCCTTTTAAGATCCCGAAGGGCCCGGGCCATTTGTTCTTGCTTAGACTGCTTTTCAGGCTCTGAATCGGAAGAAACATGAATTCGGTGTGCCTTTCTTTTTAGCTTTGCCTCTTCCTACCGGATTCGCTTTTCGATAGCTTCTTGGGCTTTGGCTTCTTCTTCTTTTCGGATTCTCTCTCGGAGGGCAGCTCTATTTATTTCATCCCTGGAATCCTCTGACGGTTTCTTTAAATTCTTTGCAATCCGGTCAAAGACGGATCCCCGGGATTCTCCGGACCGTTCTCACTGATCCCCTGAGCGGGTCTCAGGTTCGGCATCATGTTTTTCCTTCCACAGGTCCATCGCAACCTGTATCTGATCCGGGGTCATGTTTCCCCAGGGGTTGGCAGAAGTTCCTGTATGCTTATGGGCAGTTTTCTCGATGACTATTCTCTGGTCTCCTGGTTGGAGATTTTGAGAGGGAGTCTGGGTTATGGGGGGCCCTTCATCTAGATCTTCCATATCTTCGTCCCTGGGTTGGGGTGGGGGTGGAAGGAAAGAAGTAGAAACGGCCGCTTTGCTCTTTCTTGTAGTCATGGTTATCAAACGGTACCACAAATTTACAGTAATATAATTCGTAAAAACAGATCTAAGAGATTGGGAGTGGCGTTCTTACTGAGGGATGGTATTCTGAGTTGCTGGGTAGGGTAGAAGTTGCGGATATGAATACCACTGGTCGGAGGTTCGACCCCTCCTTCTAGCGCCAATGATAATCCCAAATCACCTCGGGGCCTTCTCCTTGTGGGGCCCGGACTCAAGCTCCGTTTGGACAGGAATGACGGCGGCATGCGGTGTAGCTGTAGGGTGGGAACCTACAAAACAGAACCGGAGGGGGGTGGCGTCCTCGCGGCACCTCCGTCGTGAGAATGAGAAAGGGTTTTAAGGAGAAAAGGGGCAAAATGGGAATTATGCAAACGTTTGTATAGTGTGTACGTGTGTGTGTGTGTGTATGTAAGTAAATGAGAGAGAGATTGTAACCTGTAACCTTCCTTTTGTCCTGCCTTTTATAGGCCTCTCCCTAGGATTTAGGGGTTTGTACCTTTTAATCTGGACCGTAGGTGTGCCTTTTGGACTGGAGGGCATGTGGACGCCTGGGATGCGTCAGAGTACTATCGAATCCGGACCGTAGGAATATTCTGGATCCGGGGTACCTGGACGGTGGTAATGTTGCCACGCGTCCTGGACTCTTCAAGGTTAAAACTGAGTACTTCTTGGGCTCTTCTTATTGGGCCCTGAGCCTCTGTTATTGGGCCTGTATTAATATAGGCTATCATCAGACATACATATTCTTTGCAACAAATTTTAAAAAAGGAATACACATGTCGGTATTTTGGCGGTCCTTCCGCCGCTGGGCCGGTGGCTATTCTGAGCACTTGATGCTGGAAAATGATATATTTTGGATATCATTTCAAAAGAAAAACAGTACAAGAAAAGAAATCAGCAATTTATATTTGTAGAATCGGCAGTAAGATCTTACATCCCCAGATTCAAATCAAAATTCATCACTTAACTAATCAAGATTCAAGCAGTTTAATTTTCAGTATGCATACCTGCCCTGCTGCACATCAAACAAAGTGCTAAGTGGTCCACTAGTCCTTGTTCTTGTTTGTTCATGTACTGATCATATAACACAAATAATTTTTTTGACCATGTACGTACTACAAATCATACAACACAAATAAATAAATTACAATTGAAAGTTGAAACAACAAAATAAAAATCGCATCTGGTCCATCATAATAAACCTTTATGAAATATATATAGCAGGAGGGCATCATACAAATTAAGTCACAACAATTTATTAATTAAACAAGTTTTAGTGTAGATCAACTTGTTTTAAAAGAAAAGTACCAGATACCCCAAATAAAAGTAAGAGGAGGAGCCTAGTTGATTAAGCCAAAACCTGCATGGGTGAGAATATAAACTTATATAAATGAAGTTACCTAGTTGCTGCAATGAAGAAAAACATAGAAAAATATTTAAAAGCAAATCCAGCTTACAAGTTTAAGGTTATTTAAAGTTGATGATGTGGTTGACCTCTAATCTCCTAAAGAGTTCAACTACTAGGCACTAGCTATATGATTATTACTGCGTGTATAATTAATTAAGAAAAAATCTATTTATAACATACAATATTTATTTATATTAACTATTTTAATTTCGAAAATAACTTTAGTCCCAATTTTTGTGAAATCCTATTTTCTATACTTTGGTGTGCGTATATGTATGTGTGTAATGCACACGTATATGCAGTCACACACTATTCTTTCTTAACCCACACTCTTGTCCTAAATTAGTACAGCCTATTTCAGCAAAACCAAGGTCACCAGTTTAGTGTTTGTCTTGTTTCACTTGTCCAATATTGTTATGCCTTCTCATTTCATCTCTCTGTCCTTTTGGGTATTATTAATCTATTCAACTCTTTAAGTTGCAGCCTTCTCAAAAAAGACCTCTCTTTTTTTAGGTTGCTTTGTGTTTTCTTCATTTGGGTTATGGATGTCTCTTCTTATCTTCAAGTAGATGTTAATGGTGAAGAGATCTTCATGGTTCATAAGGTAAAATAATACTATTACTATGTTATAAGCTTTGCTTTCTTATTTGGCCTAATTCATTCTGGGCTGCTATGTTACTGTTAAAATCCCATAAACAAGCAATCTTGAAATTTAGTTATTCATATAGTCTGTGATTATCTGCAATTATGTTCTAGTTGTTATTTTTATTGTATGTTTTCAACCTAACTAATTTTTTTGGACCATTTATTTACATTAATTGTGTGGGGCTTATTCTCTGCAACTTTTATTCCTAGCATTAATCACTTGTTTGCCACTGTCAATATCATTTCAAAGATGGTTAGCTACTCTTTTGTTGGTTCTGGTCAATTTATATGGAGTTCTAAATGTGCATGCCCTATTTGCCCCTCTCAAGACTTGCCAATTTAAAGGCCTATCTACCACTATCTAGCATTGTGTATCACTGTGCAGTTCCCTTCTTTGCTGGGATCATACAGTGCATCTTCCGTAATTATTGCGCATTAGAACCCTTTAAAGTTTCGATTTTTATTCAATTTTTCCTTGCCACTTGCTAGAGATTTTTTAGTAGCTAGCTTTGTTATCTGTTTAATTTCCTCCCACATATTTGCTTATATTGTTTGTGATTGTAGTTTATATAAAATTTCTGATATACGTTGTCAGGAAATCATATCATCTTATTCCGGAAGAATAAAAAATCTACTTGGTAAAGCGAGAGGTGGGACACGAAACCTTAAGGTGATATTTCATGATTTTCCAGGAGGCGGCGAGGGTTTTGAGCTTATATCAAGGTTCTGCTATAGTAATGGAAAGATTGGTATAAATCCTTCGAATGTTTCGCTTTTACTTTGTCTTGCGATTTTCATGGAAATGAATGAATCTTCTTCCAGAGTCCATAATTTGTTTGAACAAATCGAGAAATCACTTGAAGAGATTAAGTATTGGACATGGTCTGAGCTTTTGGTTGTCTTAAAGCACTGTCAAAATCTATTACCTACTGTGAATTCCTCGGGTCTTCTGCATAAATGTGTCGACTCCTTGGTTGGAAGGCTTGCATTGGCCAGTGAAGCAAGCCCTTGTGCATCAACATCTTCCCCCGATAGTTCTGGACTGCGATTATCCACCGACACTAGAAGCACTGATAGCTTAAAAAATATCTTTCGAGCAACATGGTGGTTTGAGGATCTTGCATCAGTAAACCCTCATTTGGTTAAAATGTTAACCGAATCTATGGTTTTCCGAAAATTTGATCATGGGGTTATTGTCAGGTTTCTCTTCTATTATCAAAAATCTAGATTTGTTACCGCGACACTAGATGAGAAGCGCGAAATCATGGAGACAGTTGTTGAGATGCTCGACTCTTTAGATCAGAGATCTATATCTTGTAAGAGTTTATTTGGGATTCTTCAAGTTTCTCTTAATTTAAGCATTAAGAAGTGCTACAGGAATAAACTGGAAAATATGATTGGTTTACAATTGGATCAAGCAACGCTAGACAATCTGCTGATTCCATCTCCAGTAGGGGTGGATCATATGTACGATGTCAATCTTGTGTTGAGGTTTATAAGATCATTTGTAGGCACAGGATTTTGTCGCGTTCCGTTAATTCGAATGCAAAAAGTAGCTAACCTAATGGACTTGTATATTGCAGAAGTATCCCCAGATCCTTGTCTTAAACTGTCAAAATTTTGCAGCCTCATCAGGGCTATGCCTGATTCAGCAAGGGAATCATATGATGGAATCTACCATGCCATGGACATGTATCTGGAGGTAATACTTATAATAGTACTCTTCATTATTTTAAAGCTTTTTGCATCATGGTTGTAATCTTGTATAGTTATATAAACTTATAATGACATGTAAAACAGAGTGTTTGACATGGATTTTGTAAATATAGTAATCGCTTGTGAATCTATTTTTGTGTTTCTGCACCGATATTGAAAGATATGTTTTGTGAATTCGATATCTGGTTCAGGCACATTCAGGGTTATCTGAAGAAGAGAAGAAAAGACTATGTTATGCGTTGAATTATGAGAAGTTATCATCAGAAAGTTGCGAGCACCTTGCCCGCAACTCCAAATTTCCCTCAAGGTCTGCTATCGAAGCACTTGCTTCTCAGCAAAACAAGCTTAAAAGTTTGCTTGAAGACACAAATCAATCAAAACCCTTCATTGATTCACCATGTAGTTCAGTGGATACTGAAATTAAGGATAAGAAAGAAGATTCCTGTGAACAGATCGTGCTCTATGCAGGAAGGCTTCATATATCGAATGAGAACGAGAAGCTGAGAGCAAATCTGCAGGGTATGCAAAGCAGGGTCGTGGAATTGGAAAAAGTATGCAAGAAAATGCAAAACCAGATGTCTAAAATGTTGAAATCAAGAGTATCACGGCAAAGTAATGCTAGATCCTTGCCAAGGATATGTTGACGAGGATACCAGATAATGTGCACATATATACCTCAACAGTTCCCCTGCATATTCATGTACATAGCAGGAAAAAAATGGTGTTTTTGTTCTTGCAGCGTTCTTTCATTTTTTTAATGTTGCCTATTTTTTGCATGATCAGTAGAGGTGACGGCTTGATTTAGCTGATAGTAATGCGGTTTAGACAGTATGTACGACAGTGAGAGGAAGGGACTGATCAATTACTACGATCAATTACTACCGGGGTGTACAGACGAACCGCTCAACCGCACCCAACAACCGAACCGTATTTTTACGGATAACCGCGTTCAACAACCGCTCGCAACCGAACCGCATTTTAAACGCGGGTTGTTTGTGGATTTAAATTTTAAAAACCGCTCATTCGCGGTTTGGATGTGATTTTAAATTTTTGAAAATTGTAAAATCGCAACCGCAACTCGCAACATATATTTATAATAAAATATATTTCCAAAAATGTAGTCGATATCATATAAATTTAATAAGTATACATATTTATTAACTAATTTTAGGTTATTGTTAAGACTTCGTATATAAGATTCACAATCATTATAAGATATATAACCAAAATAAATATAAAATGTAATCGACATGTAATTTTATTTTTATCCTTTTCTTTTTTCTTTTCTCTCACCTTCGTATTTTTATATGTTTTTAATATTTTTATTTTTGAATGCAAACATAAACTTAAATTTATTAATATCCCAGATTTACTTTTTTTTTGCAAATTATTAATTATTTTAAAATAAGTGGTTGAACCGTAAACCGATCCGCAATAATCGCAAATTCAAAACCGCAATTGATGCGGTTAATCGCAACCGCAAATGCGGATGCAGATGACAATTTTCTAAAACCGCTCTTCACAGTTTGGTTCTACTTTTACCCCAAAACCGATCTGATCCGAACCGCGTACACCCCTAATGCTTTATATGCAATTAGCTCTTTACCCTGCGCAAGACATAGACAATTCTATAATAATTATTAAGTTTTCTAAAATATAAGATAAATCTACGTATTTATGATAAGTAATTTAGTGCTAAATTAGTTATATGATCGATTATTAAGTTTTCTAAAATATAAGATAAATCTACGTATTTATGATAAATGAGTTAGTGCTAAATTAGTTATATGATCGATATCTTAACATGATAATATTTTGTAATATTAATAATCTCTTTTATTTAATTATTCTTTTAAACAAAAAAATTTGATATTTATTAAATTGACATGAGTTTATTTTTGTTCATAATCTAAATATAATAATTCAATATGAAAGATGACAAACAAATTATATGTATATATTGTTACACGCATGCGTATTTTTTGTTTTATAATTTACTTTTCAGAGTACGCAAATTATAATTATTTTATAAATGTCTCTTCATATTGATTTGCATGTGTATTCTGAAAATGTCATTCTAAATTTATTAACAAATTCCTTCACATACGATTAACAATCATTGTCATAGTAAATTTGGCGTTTACGAAAACTCTAATTTGACTAAGTTTATGTTTAGTTTGGCTCGAACGATGTTCTAATAACATTCTACAGTACCATTACCATTAAATATATTTTATATTTTTCATACTCGAGTGCATTAACTCTAACAACGATTTTTCCTTGAATATAATCGGTAGCATGATATATCCCCTCAAAATGATAAATTCTAATTATCGAATTTTGTTAAAATTATAATCTGATAAATATATTTAATGTAAAATACTAAACTGTCAATATAAATAATTAAATTGTAATGTTTATATGATAAAGACTAATACATGTATGTTAAATTCAATTCAATTCCTATATAAATATTAAATACAATGATAAAGACTAATTATTGTCTCAAAACAAAAGTTTTATATCATCCATTGTCTCTCTTAAAAGATTACATTCAAAGGGTATTTATAGGCTTAGACAATAACCCAAACCCAATAGGATTCCAAGAGAAATTCAATATCAGCTTGAATTAGCCAATATCTGAATCCTTCTAGGAAACAAATTTAAAAACCAAATCCGAATAGAAAAAAGACAAAAACCAAATCCAAATAGGAAAATAAAATCCTAAGTGCTTAAAACAAGAAAAACCCTTTCAAGTGAAAGGTAAAAACTTGCAAGCAAAATTCGAATTAATAATTATATAATAATCAGCTACTTGTCCAACTTCATGCATCGCTCCTTTATTCCTTGTTGTCCAAGTAAGCTGCATAACCCATGTTTGCATCCTCTCCAATTGAACATCACCACGAGCACACATAACCAAATCCAAATTAACATATTCATTCCTTGATCCTCATCAGATTTCTAGAGTCGTTTGCCTTACACATCAAAATATGTTTGTGTATCTTTATTACTCTATTTTGTATTAGGTATTGCCCATTATTCTGACTTTTACAAAGATGTGGGTGCTCCATCCCACAATGCTATTAGGAGTTTTAATTTATCTCAAACTAGCGGTAAAACGCAACTACACAGGCCGTCAGGTTATTTAATTTTCAGTACTGGAATTTTTTTATATCTTGGTTGATTTTTATATATATTCAAGTAATACACTCTGCTTCACAAATGTAGTATATGATGTTTTGCTTAATTTATTTGATGTGTAATGCTTTATATTTCTGGTTGTACAGGAGAATAGTATAAAATTGGTCATACACCTCAGACGTCCAATATTACAGGAAATACTTCACATCGACATTTATTAGCTGAGAATCAAGATCCTAATATTTTGACGTCAATTTGCAATGGTATGAAACCTTTATATTGGACTCGATATTTGGTTTATGATATGTATTATGTAGTGGATATTGTGAATTTTGGACGTGAGATATGGAAGAAAAAGTAGCGCTAAAACTGATGGATGAAACTTCGAATGATGATGCGTCATCTACTCCACAAACAAGTTAGTTAATGGTTCGATATATTTTAGGATACAAAGATTTGATTTTTCTTGCTTTCTTATCGTGTTACAAACAGACTTCATTAGATGTTTTTGTGAGTTACCTGTTTATGTTTAAATAGCTCACAATGTGTGAAATTCTTCAGATTATATACCTGCTTATGTTTATGAAATTCTGACAATGAAATTTGGTTGTTTGTTATGTCAGAGTAATCGCTCATGGATTAGGCATTTGAGCCACAAGCAGAGCTCGAGAGTGCTACTTTAGATGTGTCTAGCCTGTTTACCAAGATTGCGCTGTATGCAACATTTAGATATTAAAACTACTTTGATGATTTGCCCATGCTAATTTACTAATATCGTCTACTAATTACTCAGAGCGCAAAGACAAGATTGAAAATGAAAATTGAATACTTATAGCATGACATGTAACACATGTTCCAGACCCATGCATTCTACCGCAGGTGATGTATTCATACTCATTCTAAGTGTTGACACATATTTTATCTAAGCAGTGTAGCCACTGCTACAATCTAACAAGGTATGAATAATTACGAAAAAATAACTTGTAGAATCTAATTTAATCATTTAACATTTGTGTGTGAATTCTTGCATGTACATCGTGTGTAATAGGTCGACTTGGCTCTGTTTGGGCACGTTCATAACTATGAGAGAACATGTGTTGTGTATGGAGGAGAATGCAAGCAATGCCCAAGAAAGGTGGGAAAGAAGACTAAGTTGTCTACAAAGGAACTGCAGTTGAAAGACTGTTCCGTTGCAGAAGACTTAAGTCCAGGCGTGTCAAAGACCCGAGTTTTAACTCAATGCAAAATACCTGTAATTTCTTCCATAGAAGATGTTGCAACTTATCAAGTCTAATCCTGAAGAAGTAATCAAGCCTGATTAATTCAAGTCGATCAGTGATGAGGGAATGTCAATGTAAATTTGTGTGGGAATGATGGATGAATAATTGTGTTTTATGTGTTACAGTTTACAGAGATATCTCGGGCTTATGAGGTTTTTACTGATCCCGAAAAGCGTGAAATTTATGATCAGTGCACTTAAGGAAGGAATGGGAGATGGTGGTGGTGACCTTGACCACAATACATCTTCTAATCTTTCTTTGGTGGTGAAAGCCCTTTCGGTAAGTTATACAACGACGTTGCTTTGTCTGATTCTGTTGAATTGATGGTGATGTTTCTTTGTTTGTGTTTAATTGTCATAGTTAATAATTGCTTTGTTAATTTATAGGTGATGGTGGTAGTAACAGGGGTCGAAGGAAAATCAGAGAAGAGGATGTTGTCACTCGAGGATTTATACAGTGGCACTACAAAGAAGCTCACGCTGTCCCGTAATGTGATTTGCGCAAAATGCAATGGGCAAATGAACGTGTGCCCCGTGCAGATTTGTTTCTCTTCATTATATCAGCTAATCAATCCTCTTTAGGTGTTTCTCGGGAGTCTACAATGGTACTATAAGGGAGCTCTCGCGGTCGTGCAATGTGATTTTCTCAAAATACAATGGTTAAGTGAAATTGTGCCCCGTGCACATTTGCTTCTCTTCGTTATATCAGGTGATCGCCCATTGACTGGCAGCGAGGTAAGAATGCAAGTTTAGCATCATCAATATATTTGCGTTATAACCAGAAGAGAATGTATAATAGTTAACCTACAAGTATACAAGATGAATTTAATTTTCAAGTAGATTATGATGTGTCAGATAGTAATTTCGTACACATTTCTCTGCTTCCGTAAGTAGATTATGCGGTCACTGAAAAAATTAATAACTTAAAGGTTTTTCTGTACTAATCCGCAGTGGAGGGGTTAGCTTGATTAACTACATGCATGTAGTTGCTAAATAATTAAAATGCATGTGCTATGCTACGATTTTGATAATAGGTACTTAAGGATATGGATTGTACCATCAGTTTTGAATGTTTACTTGTACTGTGCAATATATATGAACAAATTTTATAAACTAATTACATATCAGGTTTTAAACTCTACCTCCATGTTTCTTCTTTTCAGTTTCTTAGGTCCTCAGGTTTTTTATATAATTTTTTATTGTATCAACATACAATTATTCAGGTTCGGCTCCGTTGTACCTGTAATTGTTATAAAGACCCAGAATCCTATAATAGATCCAGAAATAAATGGACTTGGTGATATCATATCTGCTGTAGATGAGACTGATGTGGAGTTTGATGATACTAAGAAAAGAATAGAACTCCAGCCTGATTCAGTTCATCATGTCTTGGGAGATATTTGTAGTACGGATTCTTCTTCAAGTAGCCACAATTTTGAAGACACTGTGGACGCAGATGTTCACATCAGTTCTGATGATCAAATAAACATGGAGCAATCAAGCAGGGTCAGTAAACCTAGGGTCAGTAAACCTGAAGATGGTGCTGAGGTTATGGAAACTAGCAGCATGTCTGATGATAAACTCCTGGACAATCTGAAGAAAGATCAAGTACATCAAGCAATGCACGTTACCATTCACAAAGAATTAGAAATAACTGCCTCACACTATATTTGTGAAAGGATCATGATAGATAAAATTTATGGGGGATTTGGTATTTCAGAAACAAAAAGGTTTGAGAATTCAATTTTGTCACTGCTGCTAGAACATATAAGTCTGGAGAGAACTATTTATTACACTCGATTCTCTCATATTAACCTTTGGAGCACAAGGACTCTGGACTTTTTGAACCTGTAAACACATACTAATCCAAGTTTTTTGAACCCTGTAAACACATACTAATTCAGCATCTGATGAACTAATGTTAAATACTATCAAAAGTTACCTAGAAGTACCATAGTTACTATACCGGCCTACGGTGTTATTGTACAAAATGATTTGTTTCTTTTTTAGGTCAGGCACTAAATGATCGGTTTGGTTCAAAAGAATTATCTGAATTTAACATTTTAACAAGTTTACTTTTTAAGCCATTTTAAATTTCTTTTAAGTTGCTATGATTGTTGATTCAATGATAAAGATTTTTTGTTTTTGTTAATATTTAATATAATTTGTATTACAAATTTTTGTTATATATATTATAGTTCTAATAATAATATTTATATTACATTTTTTGTGTACTTATATAATACTATTTAGTAAAATAGACTTTTGTATCACGTTAATATTCTCACGTGAAGAAACAAATTATTTACATATAGTATAAATGATTTTAACATATTAAATATTTAAAACTGAAACACGCGTGTCATAATATATAATTTAACGGATTATAAAAATAAGGTATTAAAAATTTATAAAAGTTTATTTCATCATCCTTTTTTAGCATCATTAATTCTAATAATTAAACATAACACAATTTTAAATTATTATATTATCAGAAAGTCATACATAATAATTCATGTAATATAAATTGTCATATAATTTCAAGTATTTATATTTCATGGCACATAAATTTTAATTAACACAATCTACATATTAGGAAAAATTCATCGAATAGAATTTTAAATTTCCTTAAATTTTAATTAAAGTGGTTCACATATATGTTAGTTTTATACACATGTTAACTAATTATTTTAGTACATAATAATCATTTATTTTGTAAAAAGAATATTATGAAATCATTTACTACGAAATTAAAAAAAAAAATATTCAACACTTTCTTCTTAATTTTTGTAATAACATTGATATACAAATTATATTGAATTTTTTTAATATTTAAACTAATACTAAAGTAAATTTTTGAATCAAACTTTTTTAATATAATCAAATTATTTGTTAATAATTAAATTATATAAATAATTTAAATTACCATGTCCGGAAAATTCATCTTATCACAATTCTCAATAACACGAGACTCTTCCGTTTATCTACTGGTCACTAAATATATGATGTGAGGTAACATATGAGTAACACGTGGACATAAAATCGAGAAAAACATCTTTTAGTATGAGTTTTGAATTTTTATTTCATTTAATATTTAATTAAACATATTAAATATATTCAAAATTTTATATTAGGGGCATAATGTGTCTTTGTCATACTAATTTTTTTTATAAAATTATGATAATTTTTAAGAAATCTTTGATCTCATTTCATCAAAAATTTAAATAAATTAATTAATTACAACTTTTTTATATGTAACCGTTTTTATTATTTTTTTTGAAAAAAGACGTGAAATTTATGCACCGTTTAATATTTTGCATTATATTAATAATGTTAATATAATGCGATCAAGTAATAATTTCTTAACCTTATTTCACGCAATTTAATTTTGTCATAATAATTTTTTTAATATTAATAATTATTTCTAATAATAAAACACAAGACACACTGTGAGACAGCGTGAAGTAATATTGTACTATATAGTTATATTTAATCATAACAAGTTAAAAATAATATATCTTGAAAATAAGTTTTTGTAATAATTTTTGGATCATATTTTTTAAGAATGTAATTAGGTAAACTAAATGAACATAAATTTTAACACTTAGTAAATATATTGAAGATTATTGAAAAAGATGTCAAATTTTTGTATAGTTTGATATTTATAATTAACAAAAATATGATAAAAAAATTTAATTCAATTTTCTATCACTTTTTAACAAAAATAATTTAAAATTCCCTCATCTCGAAAGTTACTCGTGTCACAATCACCACAAATATAACGATCCTTTACTTGCGTAGCATACCAGGAAATATGATTTAGGATCGATGTCAAAATTATAAACTTTCATCTCTTTGAATTCACTATAACCATTAAAACCCCACAGACTAGCGTGCTTCTCAAATTTGATTTTCCTAGAATGAATTCCTCAGCTTTCCAGTTGTCAGTATTCTTATTTTTTATAAAAATTTCTACATCAATAGTAGGATAATTTTATTCAACCATATTTGTTTTGAAGATTATCACTTTGAAAGTATCGTCTCCCACTACACCATAGAATAGCTATGGCAACCACAAAAAATTATTGCCTTTTGGGCTATTTATGTTGCAGTAAAATTTATGGCAACGAATATGTAAATTTTTGGCATTGCATCCGGTGGTGATGCAATAGAGGTCCTATAACAACATTTTACACGATGAATTGCAACAATAATATATTATTGTAATAAATAACATTTAGCAACAAAGTGTATTTTACAACAACGCAGTTAAATCATTGCAATAGCTGTTTTTGTCAGCAAAATAACCACCTTAAGGCAACATTATTTTGTCCAATTGTAATGAAGTTTAAGGTAAAATTTGACAAATATTGCAACATTTTTAAACCAATTGCAATATTTTATAGCTGATTTAATTGTTAATGGCAACATATTTGGATACAATTGCAACAATATTTTTTTAAAAAAAATAGTAGGATCTTATTATGAATAAAGCAAGCCAGACATTTTTTTATGCCACAAAACCAAGCATCAATGTTATTTATAAGTGCCATAGCCAATTCAAAATTACCTCCCGGGCTATCTCAAGGCTGTCCAAACATAAACATACAAACCATTTATTATTTAAGTCTAAGAGAAAATGACGAAAAGTAATCTAGCTATTTGTGTAGGAAAAGAAGAGAGCAAACCGAAAAGAACTTGAGAGAATGAAGGAGTCGTGGCGTGAATTAACACTGCCCTAAAGTTGAATTTGCCCCGCTACGTACACACGGCCTCTTGGCAATCAACCTCCAAGGTTACACGACTTCTATTTCTTTGGTGTAGTACAAAGAAATAGATTGAAAACACTCTTGATCATTGCCCAAAAATATACTTATATCTATATGAGAGGAAAATTGTTTTGTGTGTGCAAACATGAGGGGGAGACCTCCTTTTATAAGAGCTCAAACTTGTAACTCCAAGAATGGCCAAAAGACACCATTAATACAAGGAGGTAAAAAGGCTCCAAAGTGAAAAGTCACAAACTGAAAAGTCTTGAAGATTTTTCTAGAAGTCTTGAAGATTTTTCTAGATTTTTCTTTTAAAGCAAACTATAGAATTAATATTTATATTAATATTAATTCTAACATTCCCCCACATGCTGCAAAAGAAAAATAATTTAAGTAATTTAATGGGCAATGGATAGTCGGTTTCTTAAGCACCAATGTCTTGTGGACTTGAATTGATACTGGTGTATACAAACATGCCTCAAAACCATGTGAGGTAGAAAAATCCTTGAACCTCTCACGGAAGTTAGTGAAAACATATTTGCGCACTTTAACCTTTCTCAAATCAAGAAGTGATTTCGCAAATTATATTTTTATATAAGTGCCCCCACATTGTACCTGGATTTTCGTGAACGCTCTAGAGGTCCTTCGCCAAAGGACTCTCATAAGGGGTTGGGCAATAGCCCCACATTCACATAGGTAAGTTCATCAAGTTTGTATTGTCGCAAACCACCTCTTACGAGACTATGAACTTATTAAGAGCATTAGCTCATCCTAACACATGTGACAATAATAAAAATACTACATCACTTTATTAATAGGAATGGTAGTAGTATATAAACATGAGTTCTTTTATGATTTCGTTTGACCCATTGAACTTAAACAAGTTTAAGATGGGTGTCCATCACAATTCACTCCACAATAGGCTTTAAACCCATTCCTTGTGCTGACTCCAACACTAATTTTCTACAAAGGCCTTTGGTGAGAGGATCTGCAATATTCCTCTCTGATTTTACATACTCGAGTGATATCACATTATTTCTGATCAGACTTCGAATTATAGCATGCCTCAAACGAATATGTCTTTTCTTCCCATTGTAGAGTTGATTATTCGCTAGTCCCATTGCAGCTTGTGAGTCACAATGCATTGAAACTGATGGAGCTGGCTTCCCCCACAAAGGAATATCAGCAAGTAAACATCTTAGCCATTCAGCTTCTTGACCAGCCAACTCCAACGCAATAAACTCGGATTCTTGTGTGGATTTAGCATGACAAGTTTGTTTTGAAGATTTCCAAGATATAGCAGCTCCAGCAAGAGTGAATATATAACCACTAGTAGATTGAATCTCATCATTATCCGACACCCAATTTGCATCACAATATCCTTCCAAAACATGAGGACTTCTTTGATAATGCAAACCCCAATTTATAGTACCCTTTAAATACTTCAACAATCTAATCAAAGCACCCCAATGATCACGATTAGGATTGTGAGTGTATCTACTCAGTCTACTAACAACATATGCTATATCAGGCCTGGTATGATTCATCAAAAACATTACACTTCCAATTATCTTGGCATACTCTTCTTGGGAAACACTATGACCTTTATTCTTTTTCAAATGAATACTAGGATCATATGGTGTCTTCACAGGGGTACAATCAAATTGATTAAATTTCTTTAAAATTTTCTCAACATAATGAGACTGGTTTAACGACAACCCATATGAATTCCTAGTAATTTTTATGCCAAGAATCACATCTGCCTCTCCTAAATCCTTCATATCAAAACAGGAACTTAGGAAGGCCTTGCTAGTATTTACCACATCAATATTGGTACCAAAAATTAACATATCATCAACATATAGACATATGATCACACAACCAAATTGATCAAATTTAGAATAAACACATGCATCAGAATCATTTACTTGGAAGCCATCAGAGATGATAGTTTGATGAAATTTTTCATACCAGTCTTTCGGAGCTTGTCTGAGGCCATACAATGATCTTATAAGCCGACATACCTTGTCTTCATATCCCGGGACAACACATCCTTCTGGTTGCTTCATGTATATCTCCTCATTTAAATCTCCATTTAAAAAGGCAGTCTTCACGTCCATTTGATGCACAATGAGATTATGAATAGATGCAAGAGCTATTAAGGCTCTAATGGTGGAAATATTTGCTACGGGAGAGTAAGTATCAAAGAAATCAACACCTTTCTTTTGTCGATGTCCACCAACCACTAACCTGGCTTTGTATTTTTCAATTGATCCATCAGATTTATATTTCTTTTTAAAAATCCACCTGCTTCCCAGTGCTTTACAACCTCGAGGAAGATCACATAAAACCCAAGTATTATTATTCATAATGGACTCAATTTCACTATTAATAGCCTCTCGCCAAAAATTAGAATCAATTGATCTCATAGCCTCCTCATAGGTTTTAGGGTCTTCTTCAAGAATGAAAACATTTATCTCCTGCTCACCTACAAACTCTTTTTCAGTCAAAAAAGTAGTTAGAAAATCAGGTCCAAAGCTAGTCTCGACTCTAGCTCTTTTACTCCTTCTAGGCTCATGATTTGCATCGGTAGATGTAATATTATGATGTGACACTGATGAAAAAGATCCAGATGCTAAACATGATTGCACATTAGCTTTCATAGGAAAAATATGCTCAAAAAATTCAACGTCTCTTGACTCTTTAAATGGACCAAAACCATATGCATCTTTAAGAATAAGTCTATATGCACCACCATTTAAACCAACAAAAATACCATCAACAGTCTTGGGACCAATTTTACTTCTTTGAAAATCTGGGAGCCCAATTTTTCCCAAACACCCCCACACTTTAAGGTAACTCAAGTTGGGCGCGAAACCCTTCCATAATTCATAAGGAGTTTTATCAGATTTTTTATGCGGCACACGATTAAGCACATAGCAAGCATATAAAATAGCTTCATAGAATGAACATATGTTTGCCAAGATGGTGGTAATTTTTCAAGAAGACAATTAGCTTGAAACATTTCACAAATTTTCATTCCTTCAGCAATAATATCAGCACATAAATATTCATACTCATGAACTTGTTGAAAAACAGGCTTATCATCAGACATACGAAAATTTAGCCAACGACTACATGCATATTTCTTAGTCCCATAATCATCAGAACCATACTTGGTTTTTAAAGCATCCCAAATTTCTTTGGCCTTTAAGGACTTGCTATAGATTAAATATAAAGCAGATGTCATATAATGCAATAACATTCCACGACAAGTCTTATTATCCTTCTCGAAATCTTTTCCAGAATTTTCAGGGACTGAGTCTTTAGTGAGACAATAATCTACTCCAATTTGACTCAAGAAAAACTCCATCTTATCGGACCACATTTTATAATTTTTCCCATCAAAAGGGTCTAATTTAGACATATCAGGAATAAAAGTATTGGAATTCATGGTGGCAGATAAGATATATGCTAACACAAAATTCAACTTTAGAATGTAGGAAAAGAAGAGAGCAAACCGAAAAGAACTTGAGAGAATGAAGGAGTCGTGGCGTGAATTAACACTGCCCTAAAGTTGAATTTGCCCCGCTACGTACACACGGCCTCTTGGCAATCAACCTCCAAGGTTACACGACTTCTATTTCTTTGGTGTAGTACAAAGAAATAGATTGAAAACACTCTTGATCATTGCCCAAAAATATACTTATATCTATATGAGAGGAAAATTGTTTTGTGTGTGCAAACATGAGGGGGAGACCTCCTTTTATAAGAGCTCAAACTTGTAACTCCAAGAATGGCCAAAAGACACCATTAATACAAGGAGGTAAAAAGGCTCCAAAGTGAAAAGTCACAAACTGAAAAGTCTTGAAGATTTTTCTAGAAGTCTTGAAGATTTTTCTAGATTTTTCTTTTAAAGCAAACTATAGAATTAATATTTATATTAATATTAATTCTAACAATTTGTACAAACTTCGAGCTATAAAATTGAACATAAATCAATCTACTTCGTAGCCAAGCAATGATCTTCCAAGAGTTGGTCTTGAAGAGGTGATTTCCTTTATATGAAAGAATGCCATTAGATGAATGAGAACTCTGATGCTTATTCAACTTCACGTTCTGTAGATTGATTGATTTGTATATGCCATGTGTTCTAAAAAAACTGATTAATTCTGCAATCATATTGGCCCAAGGACAATCAAGAAATCTTGCTAGAACTGCATTACTCTAGGACATTCGTGCCAAAAGTAAATGCACTACTGCACAACAAAAAATAAAAAAAATTAATACAAAATTGACAATAAAGCATGAAATCAGTTGGTACTGGATAGTATAAAAGCACACACAATTCTTCTGTATCTTATATTCAGATTATTTATTACAAAGAATTGGTAATAAACCAAAAATTGCATACTTTCAGCTACGTGTATACTGCATAGTGGTAGGTTTATTGATAACATAATTCAACTATTAACTTAAGAAATTTAGTAATTGGTAATATAATTGCATATTCCATCATTAAGCCCTCTACAATACTACAACTTATCAAACACAAATTTAAAAAAGAAGTGTGCAACTCGACAGTTATTAACCAAATTAATAACCTGTTAGTAAGTCATAAAAGTTGTTTATATATAAACCGTGGGTGCAGATCAATCATACAAAGTACAAACAGAGAGTAAAACTCAGCCATATAAGCTACAAGTTTATTCAGTCACTTACCTAAATTTTAACATTTTACATTGTTGTTATATCACAAAGACCCAATTTACATTATGTGAGGGTAAATAATAATTTATAATTTCCTTAGCAGCTGTATACACTTGATGTTATCAAATATAAGAGGAAAACGAAAAGGGTATTCAACCTGATGTTGAAGGATGAGAAAACAACCAGAAAAGTAATCATGAAGACTTTGGTTAGGAACATATTCATAAACCAGAAGGCTTTCGGGGCCTGTAATGCTGCAACCAAACAATTTCACCAAATTTTTATGTTCAATGCCACTAATCAAGTTAACTTCATTAAAGAAGTGATCCGCCCATTGTGCTGTGCTAAATAAGAGCCTCTTAACTGCAACACCCTCACCACTTGGTAAAATCCCGGTTTGACAGGAACAAATCGGCTATATGTGAGCTGATAGCTAATTATACTTGTTTAGCATATACTTAGGCCAGCAAAAGTTAAGATCAATGCATATCTGCCTCAGATAATCATTACTGCTATTGAAATAGAAAGGATCATAAGCTGAGCCTATATATTTGTTCAATGAAAATATTATCATATAACTTAGCATAATAAAATGTAATTGGAGCTGATCATCAAATCCTTTGCTAATACAAAACTAGTTAATCAAGTTAGTCACAAATAGGCCTTGATTATTTTCACAACCAGTAAATTTATGTTCTTACATAAACTCACGAAGTCAATTATTACTACTAATTAATAAGAATAATGGAATTTAACTATCTAGCACACTAACAATTCCTGCAATGAAAAAAAATTCTCTTCTTTGACCATAAATAATTCATCAGTTACATAAGAAACCATGTCAACCACGAAGGCCTTATGTATTTTTTCTAGATTTTCAAAATTACGGAAAAAAATAAATTCATACCTCTCAGCTGTCGATCCATGTCTTGCTCTGGATACGACTCCTGATTCAGATAACACCAAAACAACATTTACAAATAATCAAGCATGTTTGTCAAACAGTCCCTACTCTTCTTACTCTCATCTAATCTGGCAATTAAGGGGGATGTCTTGACTTTGTTCAATGTAAGCAATACAGAACTGTACACAATTGCAGGAAGACTCTATCTCCACATAGCAGTTATTGTTTCCCTGTATGCTTTAACAATAAACTCATTATCATGTTGAACGAGCACCCATTAAACTATGAATTTAAATTTCCTGATAGTTATACACCCAAAAACACATACCATATGTGTGTGACAAAGATGGGTCTGGGGGACTTCATGATATAGCTATAATAGTCTACGAGAACCACTATCGTCTATTGAAGATCTGGTGGAATCAAGATAAACTCATCAATTTTGGCCCTACTAGTAAGGGAATTGCATATAAAACTCATAAAATCCTTAATTATATATAAAATTCACAACTTCAAATAAGAATAAAATACTGCTTAAAATTATACTAAATTAAACCCAAATACCTAAAACTAAAAACATAAGAACACTAATTATGAATTAGATTACCGTAATTTAATATTAAGACAAAAGATTTGAATATACAAATAGAGTAATTAAGATTTCAAAATTGTTGTTTAAACAAAGAAGAACATGTATACTCCATTAAGAAAAACAAGCACAATCGATTTAGGGTTGAGATTTTACCTTTTTACAGAATTCAATCTTCATCTCAAGCTCAACATTAGATCTTGATTTTTCTTCTTTAAATCGAAGATGAATATTCTTAATAACTCTCTTGGTTGTGCATCGTGTGTCTTCTGTGTGTCTTGGGTTGTGTTGTGTTTTTTTTGTTTTCTTATCTTTGTTATTATTTGGTAGCCCGACAACTTTTTCTAAGTCAAATAATTTAGAAGCCCGCCAATATTTTGGGCTCAAAATTTTGGACATACCGCAACACCTTAAAAATTTCCTTGCAATAGAATGATGGTTTTGAACTCATTCCGATTTTTGTACATGTATTGCAATGTTTTCAAAAGTCCTTGCAATACATGTAATGTATTCTCTCATTTGCAACAATTTTTTACAAGTTTTTAGAAATGTGGTTGCAATAGCCAATCTATGGTGTAGTGTCCGTAATAGTCAAATTGAATCGTACTATACATTTTAACTGTATAGTACCTCATAAAACTTTCCAATCCATCAAATATTCTCATTTCTGAATTAATTCTGCCTTTCAAGAATACATTGCCACACATGAACCATAGTTACTCTGATAGAAACTGATCTGAAATTTTCCGCATTCAAATAATAATTTTGTTACAATAAGAAATTTTATGTCCATTCATTATGTAAGAAACACATTTTGATACTTACAAATGAACCAAACACATTTGAGGCATTGTTACAGGACAGAAAACTTCCGACTTTTCTGCTTCGACCTTTTTCTATATCTTCCATTTTTCTTTCAAATATACGTCCTTACTGTTGTACATTAAGAATTATATCAATATCAATACTCATTTAAAGTTAATCACTAAACTGAAATGTGGCTAAAATAATAGATTTTGACAGAGATATTGTTATGGTTTCGTTTCATTCAATTTAGTTGCATATTTTGACAAATGGCCCTTTTAAAAAAAATGAAATTACTGCCATATTGGATTTGTTCATTATAATTTTACTTAACACCAATTTACATGCAGAGACTACGTTTATAGTGATTTTATAAAATCTCAATTTTTTATTCAATTGTAATATATGACAAGAGGTGTGTACTGATTGTTCATCGTCATAGCGTAATCTCAAAAGATATTGAACCTTTTTCTTTTGTTATAACCTTCATTCTCTAACATTTTTACACAATAACTACTGAATATAATCTTAATTGCTAACAAATTCAAAATTGATTGTAGTTACAGTGATCTTATATTGTCTTACATGAATTATTAATGTCAGTGAATTGATATTTTTTAGTACTCTTTTCCATCTTAACAAATTAAACCAATTTTTAATCATTTTAACACTGTGATATTTTTCTAAAATTGTCCCACATTCTGTTTGTGCATACAAAACTAATCACCTATTTTCAGTTTTCGAATTTTGGAACATAAAATTTAGATACATAATCAGAAATTGACATGTACGAACTATGGTTAACACAGGATATCAACAAACTTCATAACATTCATGTGGTCATCAAGATGAAAATCAATATCAAAGAAATTCAATTGATCGGAAGTAACGACACAATAACAAACCCCTTTTTACAATATAACCATATTCAACATTAGAAAACACTAATTTTTAGATGGAAGAGATAGTTACCTCCATTCTTCATGGATGGGAATCAGTTGTTCTTATGTTTGTATATGGGGTGGGTTGTTCTTATGTTTGTAGACGGGGTGAAGCACATATTAGTTTCTTTTTGACTTCCTGCTTCAACAGTACGGTCATGCAATTGCTTATTTGGGCGCGATATAACTATTCCTATAATTGCATATATTATACAATTACTGTTGAGTTATGTCCCTTTTTACTTTTTGGTCTGAATCTAGAGGTTTACCCATTTAATTATTAGTATTTTTTCCTAATTTAAACAAATTTGTCAGAAATTATACATTTAATTATTGGTAATTTTTCTTTTTAAATCTAAACAATATAAATTTTAATTCTTCTACTTTTTCTACGTTACGATGATAGTTTTTAAAATTATACATTCTTTTTATATTTATTAGTTGAAACCGGATTTTTTCTCAAACATTCTTAAAGTTTTAATGATTTTTGTTATTAATCTCAAATACAACAGTAACTAAGAATTAACACAATCTTTTGCGCTAAGTTTTATGAATTATAGGGACATGACCATCAAAGCTCCATATGTTTAGATTGACTACACCCTTCGACAGTTCAACAAAGTTGGTTGTTGATTATATTATTCTCTTTGATGAAATTGTAATTGTGTATTTGCTGGCATAACCGATGCAACAGAAATATATCATACGGTACCACATATGAGAGAGGGCAAAAAAAAGATGTTGGCATATCCCCAACAAAATTGCAGGGAAACATCATAAGAAGCAGGCAAGATCACTCTGAAAGTTATAAATAAAAGCCGAGATATGTGCAACTACAAAATATATATAATTTAGCAAGAAAGATAGAGAGCGAGAAAGTTATAAATAGGATTAGTCAAACCTGAATCTGTTCATCCCTTCCCCATCTCGCAATATTTCCAACTACTTTAATTGCAGAAAGGGCAACCTGATTATTAGTATGACTGAAACACCAGTAAACATTAATGTTAGTGATTAAAATTACAAGGACAAAATGGCAACAAAAGAAAGTAGCCCAAATCCACTTACGAGACTATTGGGTACACACGCCATTGGGCATATGTACTGATTTCTCCTTCAATATCCATATCAAAGATTTCTTCTTCTTCCTGCATTCATGCTTCAGGAATTTCTGCAGCATCATCAGCCTCTTCTTTAATATTCATGTCAACAATTTGTCCTATTTCCGCAATTCCACCTTCAAGCTCTTCATTAACATCTGCAGACAATTAAGAAAATGTATTAAGATGAATATTTTCATAAATAGATTCTCCATTATTAGCGAATGAGTGCATTGCTTCAATAAGTCTTAACATTTTAACAAGAATATTATATGACTAATATTTGGTATCCTAATTATCAGACAAATTAAATGATATGCAGTACTTAAAGTATTACCATTTCTTGATGAACATCTGACAGGTAATTTTTCAATTTTTGAACTATCAAAAATGATAGTGTCAAACTTCCCAGATCCTCTGTAGGTAAGCAACATAAATTATTCCTCTCGAATTTTGTCATTTACTAGCTCCAGTAGATCAGAAATCTTCCCAGTAGATTCAAAGTACTGACAATTGTATATCATTCCATTCTTTAACATCAACTATACTTTAACAGTTATTAACTGTCCAAAAGAGGTGTGAAACTTTTCTGGTATGGTCTGTCACAAACATCATAAGTATCGCTAGGTTTAAAAGTTAGTATTGCTACATAAAAGAGATACTGGTCATAGGGTGGGAAAATAATGATTAGGCAATTTAAAGCTTAATATTACTCCAGAGTATACTGCATCGGCAATACCAAATACCATGAACTTGCAATCAATTCCACTTATTGTATCTATAAATTAAATATCAATATCCAATTTTAGTTATAATGAATAATGAAAATTAAAATTCTCTCTCTAAACAAATAAGTAAAAACTTTGTATAAATGTGCATTTACCTCTAGAAGATAAATGCGACCGGTAAGCGAGCCTTGTAGAAGTATAATCTACTTTAATTGCATCAGGATTTAGTGCACAGACCATAAATTGTCCCAGGTCCTCATGCTTGAAAATCAGAATTGTAGCTGAATACATGCTAACTTCTTTCAAGAACCATGTAAGCTTTACAAAACTGTGGTCTTCCTGTGAATACTTGACATCAAATTGACGACCATTTGGTAACCGAAACCAAACTTTTTTGGCATCACACTTGCAAATGTTGTAGCCAACCTCTCTGGTAATTTCTGTATAAATCAGTTAAATTTTAAAAAACTCATTAGTAAACCATACTTGCAGCAAACTATATATTATAGCAAAATTAATATGTTAAATTTGTAAAATATTAAATAAAAAACTTACCACTACATTTTGTACATAATTACCGGATTTAAGAATCACAATAAACTCTGGAAGCTTGGATACAGAAATATCCACCTAATAATTACAGGAACAGAAGATTATTATTTTTAAATTTAAAAAACCATCTAACTTGATTCTATTAATATGAATTGATATGATTACATACCATCTTCTCCTTCTGCTTCAATTTCAAATTTGTTTTAGGAATATTTGCATCCTTTATTAGTGGTAACCAACTACAAAATTCCTGCAATGGATTGATCTCATCTGCTTCTTCCATTAAAAGACCTTTTCCTTTTTCTCCGTCATCAAATTTATGTTCAATCTCCATATCTATAAAATTTGTAATTAAGAAACATATGTCCAATAAATATAAATTTAAAATCATAAAGATTTTAAGACATTGATAAGTGACATACCTTCACCTGAATTCAAATGAACCTGTAGAAACCAATCTTTTCCAATCATCTCTTTTCCTCTAATACGCCTTTTCAAATAATCAATCTCTAATCCATCTTCCTGAAATATCCTTGCTGAAATGATATCACTATCATCCATTGTAAATAAAAGTGTATCTCTTTCGCGCAAATGAAATATCCTTAACACATATCCAAGGCAGTTAAAATATCCATTTACCGAGTTGTATGAAACGAAAGATTCATGCCCTTCAAGCGAGATTTTCATTATTTTCATAAGCTTTTCACTGTATTTGTTCCGTACCAAACTTGGTACAATCTTGGAATAAACAATAAACAATGCAATGTTTACAGATTACACATAAAAACACAAAACAAACACGCAAACATATAGACTCTATTATATATACAGCCTTTTCGATTAAATCACATAAAAAAACTACTTACAAAACCTCCACATGTCAGAGTATCTTTAGAGACGATTTTCAGAAATGATTTTGGCGCAAACAAGTTTCCTGCCACAAAAAATAAAATAATTTATAAGTTTGTAATATTATAGAATATCCGTAATTGAATCAATTTAAATATAGAATTTAAAGTAGTTAATTTATCACATTACCTCTATCAAAATCTTTCTCAAAAACATCATGTTTATAGATGCAAACATTCACATTGTTCACATTTTCTATATCATTATACATCCTGTACATCACTATAGAATCATCAATTCCAAGTCCTGTATCTGATACAAAATCAGACCAGCCTTTCCCAAATCTGCAATGGCCTCCAACCCTCTCCACCTCACATTTCCATTCCTTAGTGGTGAACCTCAGACTGACAAAGTTTTCATGTTTGAAGTTTTTATAGAAATTCTCCGTTCCTGACTTCATTGTCTGTCATATATGCAAAAATTTGTTCAGGTATCCAGCATATACACACTGGTATTAAAGTATGAATGCGACCTGATATGGAAAATAATTACAAATTAATCTTACCAGATCAATCCCATCACCTTGCAAGCCTGCACTATTTACGCTAATACGGTAAGCTTCAGTTTTGTTCAGGAAACAATCATAAACTAACATAGCAACAGATTTCTAAAACTGAATGTTTCCATAGACAACCATGAATTCTTCGTCTTTCCATTCCGGTTTATTTAACATCCACTCATTTGGTTCTATCGTCGGGTAGTTTATCTCAATTGCCGCTTCCTTATATATTTTGACATTAAAAACCCCTTCTCCATGATAATCAAATAAAACAAGAGTATATATCGTAATTCCATAAAACTCCATAAAGCGAGCAAGACCACATATTTTTCCGATTTCTGAATCATATCGAGCACGCCATTTATGTGTTTTACAATGTATCTTCAAGCCAGTTGGAATTCTTCCGCCACAAACACTTTTAAAATCCTCTGGCACTCTCTAATCAAGTACCATTAAATCAAATACATTTAAAAATAAACATAAATTTGACACTATATAAATTAACGCTGTTAAATATACACTTACCAAGTGCCCAAAATCAGAGACTTCTACATTTGCTGCCAGAAAGCTACATATACTCTCTTCATTATCTGTACAGTTGGTATTATGTTAATGTACCTAAATAAATATAGTATATACATTCTAGGTTAAATTTTTACCTAAATTGAATTTGACATTCTTCGCTCTAAAACTGGATCCTTTATTCATCTATAATTACATAATAAATTTGTTCCAATCAATATAAAGCACGTTATTTTACTTATATATTACATGCATGAGATACAAATCAAAGATTTTACAAGAACACTACATGTATAGGATACAAAACTTGAGAATTACATGAATTTGAGCAAGTAATGTTCTTAAATTCTATATAACATTAATCGATTAAGTTAAGGTGTGTATACTTTAAAACTCTATCAATCAAGCAATATAATCTCAAGTTCTAACACTGATTCATGGTTCCATTACATATATATACTGTATGAAAGCAAGATAAACTATAGACAAAGAGACGATTCATACCTCTATTGTAGAGAAAGAGTTTGATTCTACCAAGAGTGTTGTCTCCTTGGTGAAAAAAAGTTACTTTTTGCTTGAAGAAGTTGAGAATCCCAAAGTCACGGTAGTTTTCTTATCTGGGCTTTTTTTAAGACGGGACTTTGATTTTATGTGGGCTTCTTTTAAGACAGGAGTTTAACATATCCCAAAGTCAACTTATTTGGATTGTTTGGGTTTTTTAATTCTTTTGATATTTTCTCCTTTTTTATAATTTTTAAAAAAACGATTTTTACAAAATAGTGTTATATATTATATTTTAATATAAGTGGGTTTTTGTATTATTTTGATTTTAAAATAAAATATTGCAATAAATTGTATGTTATGTAATATTTACTGGATTTTTTTAAAAAGTATTTAATTAAAAAAATATTTACTCAGTTTTGTTGTACACATTATTAAAATATTGACTACTAAAAATGTAAAAGACAAATGTTAAAATATGAGTTAAGAGACTTTTAATTTGTTAAAATGTGAGAGAAAGAAAACTAAAATAAAATACTGAGATTTAATGTTAAACTATAATATCAGTTTTATATTTCAAAATAAACGGTGTTAGGTCACACACACTGTAGAAGGGGGATTGAATATAGTGTATATCATAATCAAATCGAATTCAAAGAACACAAGTAACAGAAAACAAACTTTATTAAACTCTGTTACAATGTAGAACTGTCCTCTCTCAGTGATGAACAAAATATCACGAGAGCTGCTAGGGTTACAATGAATATTATTCTCGATAATGATAACACTTATAGTATAAACCCTATGTCTGTGTTTATATACTACACAGTTACAAGATAATCACTAATTGATATGGAATATAATTCTGCTTCCTAAAATATATCAATCATTTATCTTTTCTTCCAAGTATTATATTCTTCATAGAATTCCTTCTTCATGCATATCTCTTCTTGCGTTTGTCTTGATCTTCTTTCCTTTCAATCAGCCGTCTTCCTTATCTGAAAGTCTCCTTAAGTCCTGATATTATCTCCTGATAAATATCTCCTGAACCTTAAGTATTGATAACTTTAGTTCTGTCTTCAGTATAAGTACTGATTTCCAGTTAAGTACTGATTTGTCCTATTTAAGTAAGATCTGAAAACTAAACACAAATCATATTAGACATGACATTATCAAATATATCTAACAATCTCCCCCAACTTGTAAATTAGCATAATATACAAGTTTAGATGATGTCAAAAACATTAAGTACAAATGCATGAGAATTTGACTAGATAACTACAACTTACAGTCCTTAAAGCTTTACCAACTTTAACTTCTGATAACCACTTCAGTCTGTATACACATCAGAATTTGAGCAGTTGTAGATCTTGACTTGGCTTCACTTTCTGATCTCTTCAATATCAGGAGTTGTTCTGAGATAGTTCTTTAACAAACATCTCTCAACAAATCTGAGTTCATCAATCATCCTCCTTCTCCCCCTTTTTGGCAGGTAAAAGAAGAGAGACAAGCAATTTCACTGAGGATTGGATCTCATTGAGTTGATTTTGCTGGGAAGCTTGATTTTTTAAGATTTCATCAATCTGAGACTGTTGTTTCTCTTGGGTTTTCTCAATGTTGGTAATTTTGTCAAAGGAAGGTTGGAAAAACCTTTTCTTGTCCAACTTGACAACTGTATCTTGCCGATTTAAGGATTCTTGAATCTTGACCACCTTGGCCTGAGTTACAGATTTTTGACCTTGAAGGTGCCTTGTACTAGGTGCAGTAACTCTTAGCTGTGTTTTGAAATCATCATTAACTAGCATCTCATCAGCTTTTGCCAAGTGATCAACAAGAATATTTTCAGAAGGAACAAAGGTAACTGTGTTCCACTCCTTAGTCCACTCCTTTCCTCTAGGAGTTTCACTCCAAGGTACTGGTGCTTCCCCTGTAACAAACTTTTTGACTATCTCAGCTTTTGAAGGAGCTTGTAGAGGCGTATGTCCAGAAGGACCAGCTGCATCAACATCTATATTTGTAGCAGTATTACCAGTATGATCAATATTTGTAGCATCAGAACTTATAGAGTCAACATCTTCAGCATCCTCTGATAAAAGAACAGTATGAGAGGCTATGGAGGCTTCAACATCATCCTCTAAGTGCTGATCGCCAACTATGTTCTGATCAACAGCAACATTCTGATGCTCACCTAAAATCTGATCTTCAGTATCGAGATGTAGAGAAGGTGTTGTAGGCATTTCTGGATTATAATCAGCATCAGAATTAGTGTTGTTGGTGGAGTGACTTGAGTTGGTGGAGCTTCTAAGTACAAAACTTGAGGCACTTCCAAGTTATGGATGTCAATTTCATCACTTGGCCCCTGGTTATCAGCATGTACTGGAGATACTGGAGGTGTGGGAATGTGAGTAGTTTCTGGCTCATGTAGTGGAGAGTGATGAGTTGCATGAAGGTCTGGATCAGCACTAGGAGAATTGTGAGCTTCAACAATCTTGTGAGATCAGAGATTCCTGACCCCCTTCCTTAGCTGCTGCTTCCATTCCTTTACCAGAATCTTCAGGCCTTTTTGCCAATGATTTGAATCTTTTAGCTTTTGAGGATGCTGTAGGAGCTTTATCATCAGAATTATGCTTTCTAAGCCTTTTTAGGGGCCTAGAACTCCCAATATCAACATCCTTCTGAGAAGAGACCTTCTCAGCTTCTATAACAACAGGTTCTGATACAGGAACCTGTTCCTCAGTATAAATTCATCTCGTAGAATGAATCTCCTTCTCTTCGGTTTTGTCTGAGGTACTTTCTTAGTCCTCTTAGGTTTGGAAGATGAAGGCTGCACTGTAGGATCAGAAGGTTGAGGTTGAGAAGTTTGAGGTGGTTGAGTAGAGGTGGTAGGTGCTGATGGATGAGATTCAGATGGTTGAACATCAGGATATAGTGCGGTGTATTTAACGGGATCATAGGTTATTAAGGCTTGTTTGATAGATAAAGGAATTAAGAGGGGTCTTAACACAGCCTTCTTATTATCAGTAGATAATAAGTCAGTAAAAGCTCTTTTAGCTATTCTGAATGATGAAATTAATTCACTAGCATTTCGGGGCTTATTATCACAACAAAAACTATAAATAAGCTGACAGAATCTAGCAAAATAAACAGTAGATCTATCTTCATTCATTTGGTCCCCAATAAAACCTAAGACAACACTTGCATAGTCAAAATCAGTTTGAATTATGAGAGCATACCCGATTTGTTTATTGTTCTATTAAATAAACACTAGATGCTTTGTTTTAGCTGTAACAAATAAATCTAGAAATTCTTGTAACTCTCTCAAGAAAGAAGCCGAGTTCTTTATCAACAAAGAACCCAGAAATTTGTAGCAAGTCATACTTGATTTTAATATAAAATTAAGTGATTTTTGAAGATAATGTGTTCATGTGCATATTTTATAATTTCTGTTAAAACACTTTATCTCTACAAGTTAGATTACTTTATTCACCACATCCATAACAGTTTAAAAAGCTTAAAAATAATCCAAAACACATTCACCCCCTTATGTGTTGTATTCATTATCTAATAAGTGGTATCAGAGCAAAATCTGAAAGCAAACAGATTAAAGATCTTGGAAGAATGAATACACAGAAGCTCAGCAGTATTAAAATCCCTATCTTTGACAGATCTAACTACACATTATGGAAAAAGAAAATGATGTTGTTCATAAGGAAGGTCAATCCACTATACATTCACATCCTCAACAATGGGCCTTTCACCCCCATGGTAAGAGTTGAGGAATCTACAGATGGAGATATGGTTATTCCAGCACATTATGCTCCTAAAGATCCTCCAGAATACACTGAACCTGAAAAAGAAAAAGTATCTCTAGACAGTGGCTTGCAGTTGATCTTAATAGAGTCACTTGACAATGTAATGTACAATAACATTATCAACTGTGACACAGCCAAACAGATCTGGGAAAAGATAGAAATTCTATGTGAAGGAACAAGGGAAGTTAGGTCAAACCAAAGGAGGATTCTGGTTTCACAGTATGAGGGGTTTATGGCTAAACCAAAAGAAGGAATTACTGAAGTTTTTGAAAGGTTCAATAAATTGGTAAATGACTTGCACCTACATTAAAAATATTATAAAGCTGAGGAGGTTAACCTAAAGTTCCTGCTAGCTCTTCTTGACCATCTTGAACAGAAAATATCGGCTATAAGAGAAGGAAGAGATTTAAGCAGAATGACTTTGGAAGTTCTATATGGAATCTTGAACACTTATGAACTTGAAATGCTGCAGAGAAAGTCATTAAAAGCACATCATGGACATGTTGTTGATGGTTCAGGTGCTTTGATTGTAAATGACAGAGAAGAAAGTGAAGATGAGCAAGATGATCAAGTTCCAGTTATTCAAGCTATAGAACAAAAGGATAAAGGACCTCAAAAGCAAGTTGTGTTGGAGCTGAAGGAAGATGAATATTACACATTGGATGAGCTAGATGAAATGGACCAATCCATGGCTTACTTGGCTAGGAAATTTTCAAATATAAGAGTCAAGAAGCCAAGGTTTTTCAAAGGCAAGGGAAATCTTCTAATAACAATAATTGGAAACCAAAAGCTTAGTAAAATTCAGCTAGCAATAGGGGCTACAAAACAGGATATGTGGACAAATAAAAAATAAGGTGCTTCAACTGTGACGAGTTGGGTCACTTTTCTACTGAATGCAGAAAGCCTAAAAAGGTGAAGAAGGATAAAGCTTACTTGGAACTGGAAGCAAAGTATGAAGGTCTCTTAAAGAAACAGTATGAAAAAGCTTATATTGCAGAAGGAAAGAGTTGGGATGATACTGATGTTGATGATGAGGATGGAGAAGTTGGAAACTATGCACTAATGGCTTTTGAGCATGGAGAAGCATCCACTTCAAAATCAAAGGTACCAACTCTAACCACTATTGATTTAAATGCTAGTCAATATAAGGAGACTGTGGAAAAGATGATTGTGGAGATATTTCACATACACACTAGCTTGGCAGCAGCTACTAAGGAAGTTAGTAGGATAACAAAAGCTAATAAGAAGCTTAAGAGTGAGAAACAAAAATTGGATCTACTGCTTGTGGAGCTTAAGTCAGTCAAGCAAGAAAATGAATGTATGAAAAATAAGATAAAGTGTGCTACTGAAATTGAAGCTGTGTTGAGGGAGAAACTGGAAAAGAATGAAGTAAAATTTAAGTCTTTTAAGAATGCATCTGAGTTGGTTGGTCAGTATCATGAGAAAAACAAGCCATGTGCTAACATAGCTATTGGTCTTGATTATGATGTTTTGAATAGCAACAAGAAAGAGATATGCACTTGTGATGGTGGATAACTACTCAAGATACACATGGGTAGAATTTATGCACTCAAAAGATGAGACTCCACACATCATAATTGAGCACATCAAGAAGATTGAAAAGCAGGCTAAAGATCAGAATTGTGTGAAATGATTGAGAAGTGATAATGGAACAAAATTCAGGAATGCAACCTTAACTGAATTCTTTAAAAACAAGGGCATTGTTCAAGAATTCTCAGCTTCTAGAACACCGCAGCAAAATGGGGTAGTTGAGAGAAAGAATAGAACATTAGTAGAGGCTGCTAGAACAATGCTGCAAGATGAAAAGTTGCCAACAAGTTTTTGGGAAGAAGTTGTGAACACTGCATGCTAAACTCAAAATAGATATCTAATTAACAAGAATCTTGGAAAGTCACCCTACTCAATCCTATCTAAAAGAAAGCCTACTGTGAAGCATCTTCATGTGTTTGGAAGCAAGTGCTATGTTTTGAAGGACAACTATGAATATGTGGGAAAATTTGACTCTAAAGTTTTTGAGACAATTTTTCTGGGATATTCATCGGAGAGAACTGCATACAAAGTCTATGTGATTGAATAGAAGAAGATTATGGAAAGCACAGATGTTACTTTTGATGATGACAAATGTCCAGGCTTGGAATGCCTTAGTGAAAATGAAGCTGAAGCCCTAAAGTTTGAAAATCTCAATATTGATAGTGATTCTGATGATGAAGCTGAAGTCAACACAAACCACATAATGGATGAAGAGTCTACTGATCATGTGATTTATGAGAATAGAAGCTCATCTCAAACACCTGAATTTGATAGCACAAAATCAGGGGGAGAAAGATGTGAAAATTCTGAGAGTCATGCTAATGATGAAGAATGGGATATGAGTCAATATACAAGTGCAATTATTAGTGATCCCAATGCTGGAGTGAGGACTAGAAGTGCAACTACAAATGAATGTCTTCATACATGTTTTCTGTCTCAAGTTGAGCCTAAGAAAACTGAGAAAGCCCTTCTTGATCCTGATTGGATATCTGCTATACAAGAAGAGTTAAATCAGTTTGAGAGAAATAAAGTTTGGAAATTGAATAATTGAAACAAAGTGGGTGTTCAGGAACAAAATGGATGAAAATGGAATTGTCAACAGAAACAAAGCAAGGTTGGTTGCAAAAGGCTACTCACAAGAGAAAGGAATTGACTATGATGAGACCTTTGCTCCTGTTGCAAAACTTGAAGTAATAAGGATCTTTCTTGCATTTGCTGCATACTCCAATTTTAAGGTATATCAAATGGATGTGAAGAGTGCTTTCCTCAATGTAAATATGTCAATATGAGATGTCAAACTGATTCAAAATCAGAGAATTGACGAGCGATGAGGGCAGAGCAGGCTGCAAAGAGGCAGAAGAAGAATGAGTTGTTTAGATTGAGTTAGGATTTTAATTTTAAAATTCTACAAATCTTGTAGTTATCTTCTTAAATATTAATGGAAATATCTTTTTCCTTCTTTGATTCCTTAATTGAATGAATGTTTACTATCTTGTTTATGCTTGAATTATTATGATTGTTGATATTTTAATTAGTATTGCATGCTTAATTTCAAAAAAAATTCAATAGTGCATGTGAGAAACTAATCTTTGTTTGAGTTCATATGTTCAGTACCGTACAGATTGAGCACATTACAGGAAAAAACTAATTTCACTAGAAAAAATTTAAGGAGGATTTAATTCTGATCTCATGAGAATTATAATCTTTGAGTGTTATTGTCTATCAAAATTCTTTGAAACTTTCTTTTTCTCTTCAAGGAAGTTGTCCACACTCAATCTCAAAATCATAAATCTTATATCTCAAATTTCTTTTACTAATGAAAAACTTGAATCCATTTCTCAAATGTTGCTAAAATCAAGTGACATAGTTCTTGAAATTATTATCACCACTCAGAAACAACATTTAGTTGGTTAGAGACTACATGCTGAGGTAGATCTTAATGATACTAACATAAACACAGGGGTTTCATCAGTTTTTACTAAAGACCCTGTGAAAGCTTTCAATAACACATTCAGGTGTCAGTTCTTTGTAAGTCGAACAAGGTTTGAGATCATGGTACATGACAGTAACCTGATCAAATCCTCTTCAATACAAATGGAGGTTCCCATAATTGGTGAACAACAACTGTCTTGACCACAGTGTTAACTATGAGTTTAATTGTGACTTCAGATTCACAAGGTATAAATACTGTTATTACTTTATCAGCATTTATTCTAAATACTGATTAGGTATTTTTAGCATTTATTATGCATGTTTTAAATCATGTTGGTATGATTATTTCTAGACCTTATTTAAGGACCACCTCTAGTTGTATGAGCACAAATCACCCTTCTTTAGCCACCTCTTATTTTTGTAGGACAATTTATCTGAGTTTTTCTATGAGTTGTGTGAAAATATTTAGAGAAAAACATAATTAAATAGAGGCAGGATCCTTCTTGGAAAAAGGAGAGATAGATGAGAGATAGGATTTAGCAAATCTTGTGAGGAAACTCTGACTATTGAAATTCATGAGCTGTGTGGTGTAAGGAGTAGTGAGACTACTTTAAAAGAATATATAGATTAAAATGATGCTTGTTATATTTTGCAGGTGCACAGAGTACATATGAAACAGCTGCTGACCAACAGTCTGTTGATACTTTGACAAACTCTAATGTACCAAGTGCTGTTAATCTCCCTGCAGGTATGTGTACTGATACTTTCTTGCAGTCCATTCAATCTTCTATTCCACCACATGAGACAATCCCTGTTTTTGCTGAAAAATAGTCCATTCACTATACTATTCTACCACCTGAAGTAGTCGTTGTTGTTACTAAAGATATAGTAGCACAATAGTCCATTCATAAAGTTTCATCCATTTCAGTGTCACCACAACACTCTACAGGAACTGAGGTTCTTGAAGTAAATTTAAAAGCTCCAGTTCATTGATCTACGATTCTTGAAGATGTGGAGTTAAGTGCTGATATTATTAAAGCTTCTGATGCTGCTATATCACATACTACACCAATTTCTGATTCTATCTTAAATGCTGAAGCTGGTGAGGAAGTTCAGCAGATTATGCAAAATCCAGTTGCAAAGGGATAATCTAATGATGGTGAAGAAGCTAATATGTCTAATTTTCTTATAGATCCTAAAGATGATCTTTTCTTCCATAAAGATATGTCTACTCATATGAGGCAACTGAAAGAGTTAGATTCCAAGAAGAAGCATGATTATTTCGATGCTATATGGAATGCTAAATAAAAATATGATATATATCCTATTTCCAGAACAAATGTTGTTGAACATTTGAAAACAACTGAAAAGAGAATTCAAAATCCTGATATACTGACTCATCTGAAAGCATCTACCCTGGTTGTCAGATCTTTACATACAGCTCAAGAAGCAAATACTTCTCAAATCAATCAGATCAAATAGTCATTGATTGCTTCAAGGCTGACTACTCATCAGGAAATTCATAAACAAATTGCACCTATTGTTGCCAGATAAACTACAATTGAAGCCAATCAAGCTAGATTGGAAGCTAAGCAAGTTCAAATATATGTTCAACTTACAGAGGTACAGAATTCAACGGAGCTGATATTTCTCTACTTCTTGGTGATGATTCCGAAAAAGAGGAGAAAATTATTCAATCTAAATGCAAGCAGCTGACATTGACGAATACTGATGAGGAAAATTCTGATGGAGGTAATAAGGGGGGCAGAAAGATAGTGAAAGGAAAAGAGGTGAAGAGCTAGTTGAAATTAGTGGTTCATCAAAAGAAATCACTAGGTCTCAATCTAGACAAGGTGGAGAAAGTAAGAAAAGTAAAAGAAGAGTTAGAGAATTGACCGTGACTATAACAACTCAACAAACTTTACAAGTCACAACTGCTTATGAAGACCAAGGTATTTTGGAGATAGAAGCTGGTACAGAAGCAAGTCAATATCTTCAAACTCTGAAAGTGAAAGGTAGAAAGACAACTCTATTATACAAGGATCCAAAGATTCAAGCATTTGACTCTGAGGTGAGTAGAAGAATATTTGAAAGAGAAAATCCTAGAGTTGATCTAGAACAACTAAGGCAAATGGAGGAAGACTTCAAGAATTCCATGAAGACATCAAATGTTAATATTGATGTTATCTCTCAAGATCTTTAGATGATCCTTCTAACAGACCAACTAAAGGTGTAGTTATAAGGGAGATAAGTCAGGAAGAGGATGAAAGATCTTTTAGATCTCAAGCTATCTTAACTGCTAACAAGAAGCATAAAGGGAAAGAGAAGATATGAGAGAAGTCAAAGCTTTCAAAGCCTAAAGCCAAAGCTGTTGCAGAGAAGAAATCAGTATCTAAAGCAACTAAATCACAAATACTGATAGATCTAATCTATACAGTTGCTCAATCTTTTGATACTGATGAAATTACTGAAGAAGAAGAAGTCAGTCAAGCTCACCAAAGAAGGAAGATTCATGGAGCTGACTTGGCTGAAAAATTGAAATTAACCTCTAACATTGTTCAAGTTAAAGAAGAAGCTGTTATTCAACCAATCACAACCTCTGATTCTACTCATATTGTTGATTTCACAAACCCAATTCAAGATGATTTATTAAATCCTGACTCTGAAAACATAGTCTCTGATAAGCTAGAACTTACTTTTGAAGAAAAGAAGAAGCTACTACGGGGAAGCAGGAAACCAGCACCTGGAAGAGATTCTTCTGAAACATTAAAGAAGATTTATAGTGGAAGTTCTAAATGTGGAAAACCTGGAATCACAAGTGGTCTTGGAATATTAAATGCTGATGATCCATTTATAGGAGATGCTTTGACTTTAAGAAAACATTCTAACTTGACAGATATTGGAGACAATGTGATGCTTGAAGACTTACAGAAGATCATATTAGTGCAAATTGTTATTGATCGTGTTGAAGAGAAAATAATTTATTTTCTGGATTCTGGGAGAAGCTTAAGGTTGAATCAAGAACAGTTAAGAGACAAATCATGGCAAGAATTGGAACTTATTGCTATAATTCTCAAGGTAACTAATTCTGTTACTGCCAGATGGTCTACATTCATAAAGAACCCGATAAAGTTAAAGCAGAAGGGAATGCCTTACAAATCTAACTACATTCCAAAGTACATTGATCAAACTGGATATGCTATTGATATGCCTATTGAAGGAGCCAAGATAGAAATGAGTCTAGGCACTAAAGTTTTAACCTTTAATCCTGATGGAAAGAAAATTGGGTTTCTCGAGCTTGATGATCTATTTCTTGGAAATTCAAAGTTACACAATCTCAAGGCTGCCATATATCAGAATGATGAATCAACATATAAACTGAAAGAACATAAACAAAGGATGCAATGGTATTTGGATTTAATGGAAGAAAATCTACTGAGGAAGTTTCTTGAAGATTTTCCAGACTGTGTTAGAGTTCAGAATGAAGAGTAAATTCTGATATTCACTAAGTAAGAATGAATATGATTACTTGATTTCTGCATTTAGATAATTTTGACATCATCAATTGGAACTTGTATATATATTCATAATGCACAAGTTAGGGGAGGTTGTTAGATATAATTGATGATATCTGGACATAAATTATCAGAAGTTTATATCAGGACTTATATCAGCATTTACTGAAGAGTGACGTCATCAGTACTTATATCAGTACTTGATGATCAGCAGATGATGTCATCAGGATTTGTCACTTCAGTAGATATTCGAGGAGGAAAAGAAAAGCAGGAACTCAAGGCGGTGAAGGACTTTATTTCAGGAGCAATCATACATGGATATGTTTCCTTATTGTAATAGAATAAGATTCCTTATTTGATTGTGTAGTTGTGCTCAATATAAAGAGGTTCATGCTATAAGCGTTGTGAACATTATTATATCATTCGCATAACCTAGCAGCTCTCAAGGATATTTGTTCATCCTTTTGAGAGAGTACGTTTGTAATCAGTTTTTATCTATTAATATAAAAACTGCTGATTTTGTTGAAGCTTTGTCAAAATTGATTGCATAAACTGTATTCACCCCCTCTAAAATTGATTACGGACCTAACAAGATAAGAGAAGGTATATACAACATAAAAGCCATTAACTTGTAGTACTTTTGCATAAGTACTCTTTCAGTCTTACTATTATTTGGCATATTATAAAATTGGAGCATTTTCGCATGTATGACATAAATTAAAATGTACGTTATGAGAGCCTCCTGAATTATTTTGAGAAGACAATTAAAGATCTTATTAACACGACTAAACAAAAAGGTCATGACTGTTGAACACAACTAAATGATAGTAAAAGTCTAGTTTGAAAAACTAAATAAAATAAGTTCTTTGATAATAACAATTTTGAGATGTATACTTTTCTGCAGCTTCGACAGCTTCAGGTCTTGACTTGTTTTGGTATAAGAGATCAAGCTATTTTAATTGATAGGTAAAGTAGAGAGGTATAATTGTATCGTAATCACTTAACTTATCGGATAAATTTTAACCATGGCCCAGATGAAGGCAGTGTAAGCAACTCTATTATCATGAGTGCACCTCAATATTCAGTCCATACTTTATACCTTTCAAGTGCAAGTAACCGGTCCTGACCTTCCAAGTGTAAGCAATTGGTTGCAGTTGTCCCTGTTGTGAGTCCCTTTTCACATGCCATTAAAAAGCTTAGCATTCTTAAACTGCTAATTCTTTAAATGCACGAGTAACTATGGTGTGGCACATAGTTGGGGATTTGTCTAAATCCTCGGTGGAAGTATAAGGTGGTTTATCTTACACCTCACTTGCACAGTTTATCCAGGATGTTAAGAGTGACATTTAGACAGGACCAATGAGCTTGTACCCAAACAAGTAAAACATGCGGAGCTTTTCACTGAATTGTGGATCCGAGCACATTTATATATAAAAAGGGTACATTCTGTATTTCAATTTTTTTAGATATGTGTGGTTATAAAGTTCCAAAAAAGACATGATGTCTCTACACTACAAATATTTTCCTCGTTAAAAAGCATATTTTCGCACTTTGGCACAACCATTTATGAAACCAAATATACTTGCTATAGTCATAAAAGCTTGTAAGTCATTAATTGAACACGATGACTGGTGGAATTTTGAATCTGTTACTAACGTTGGGATATTTTTTTTATCTTTTGCCAATTTTTCCTAATTTCGATGTGTAGACCAAATTTTATGCACTAGATGTAATAAAAAAATTATTAGATGCACACATTAGGGCTTTTTAGTGAATTTTAAGTCTATTTTCTCTACTTAAATTGAGTAAGCATTTTTTCTGGGTCTACACCTGTAATATCCAGGACATAGTGTGTCATCATTTTTATCAATAAATGATTATTATGTGATTATTATATGATTTTTGGGTGAATTATCTGATGATTGATATAATATATAGAAGTTTATATGTGATAAGATATGAGTATTTTAATTTTATTATGCCCAGAATAAAATATAGATAATTGTGATTTTTTTTCTGGTAATTTTTGGATCGTTATATGATTTTAAAATGATTTATGAATTTATTATTTATTTTCTGAATAAATGTAAAACTATTTTATAAAGCCGGGAATCGTCCAACTTCAACCGTTTTTACGTTTTTTCGACCCGAAACTCTTCGGAAAACTCCTTCCTAACCTAATCTGATAATTCTGAACATTTTCCGTGTTTTTACTTTTTTAATCCGGATTACGGTTTGACCTGTACGCGTCCCGACATAAATTTTTTGATACGATAATCATTTCGATAGATCAACAAAACCCGTATTCTCGAAAGACAGGATATTATTACATTATTTTCGTATAAAGTGTTTTATAAGAAGCCCGGTTTGGATAATTATCCAATACGGGTATCAAATTAGATCGTTTTTGCAGTTACTTAGTGTCTAAATAACTTATTTTTCGATCCAATACGATCCAACTCATATTAATATTCTATAAATATAAATAGCCTTTTTCTTATTTCATTTTATTCGTATAATCATAATCAATTAGTAGAAACCGATAAAATACAGAGAAAACCTTAATTAATCGACACGTTCTTGAAATCGATAAAATACAGAGAAGGCGTTATCGAATTCTGAATCGAGCGTGCCATATATCAAATCGAAGCTCTCAAAAAGATCATTCTTAATCAATTAACACTTTTGGTGCAGAAATCGAGGTTAATTTTTTATTTGTTTATTTTAATTCCAATAATTTGATGATTAAAAGAGGAATTTTTGTTCTTCATGTTGTTGATATGATTTGATAGCTTAATCTTGTAGATAATTTTATCGTGGTCATTTTGGTATATTATATGAATGATTTGGAGTTTAATAACATGTTCAAATTGATGTTTGATTCTCGAAATTAAAAACTAGGGTTTATAATTTTGAATGTTGTTAATTGGAAATTGGGTATTTCTTTGTTTGGGGTTATTACTTGAAATTGATTGCACCAAACTATAGATCGTTAAAAAATAAGTCGAATGGTATATTTGAAATCAACAGACGATACCGGGAAGTGGCTCGCCGGAAAATCAATCGAACCGACGGCGTAAAATTCTAATGGAATTTTCGATTGATTCACTATGTGTTTGATCACGTTTTTGATACAAATAGGTTCGTGACAGCATGTGCTTTGGTTTCAGTAAGTTTAAGTCGATTATGGGCAAGTTTGGCGGTGGCCGGAGAAGCTCCAGTCGTCGTTAATGGCGACTGGACGGCGGCCGCTCGCCGGGGAAGAAAGAGGGTAGTCAAATTTCATTTTGACCCCACTGTGTTGCAGAATTGATATTTCGGTCCCTGAAGTTTTAAAATGTTATAAAACTCACAATTTTGTTTTAAATATTTAAAAAAATTATATTTTCTCTTATAGTTATTTTCATGAATCATTTTTAATTAGTTAAAATTCAGAAAAATTCATTATTTAATTTCTGAAAATTATTTTTAAGTTAAAAATAAATCTTAATTATTTAATTAGTTAATATTAGTTGATAATTAATTTTTTTAATTAGTCAATTAATTTAAATATTAATTAATTTAATTAGTTATTAATTAATTTTAATTGATTATTTAATTTAATTTAATTATTTATTTGGAATTAAAAATTCTGAAAAATAGTTTCGAGGTTTAAAATATTATTTAAAATTATTTTCAAGGCTCGAAAATTATTATTAAATCATTTTAAAGTCAGATTCGGGTGTTCGAACCCAATTATTTAATTATAAAATAATTCGGAGACCCGTTTTAATTCCGAAAAATGTTCAAAAATTCGTATTAAATACCTGGAAATTATTTTAACCATGAATCTTCCTTGAATAATTATTTTAATTGAATATCTTATGTGCTATGTGCTACATGTGATTCGATTGATGTATAATATGATTGTACGTGCATTGTTTGACTATTTTTGCTGTAACTTTCAATCCGTACGTCGGATTTGGGTGAAACAAAGGGTAGATAGAAGCTTGTAACGAATAGAATGTGATGAGAAGTAGTATTGATAAATAAATGTGATGTTTAACAGAGGAAGCGAGATGTAGAATGGGAAAGCAAGTAGTCAGTAAGTGGGAACCAATTGACAAGTACAAGTAGAGTAAAAGCGAATTGATAAGGCAAGTGCTTCTGCTCTTTCTTGTAGTATAATTACAAGTATTTTGAACTCTCTTCATTATGTTGCAATTATTCCAAATAGTTCTTACTCTATATTGCAAGTACTTTGAAGTACTCAACCCTAAACCCTGATAATTGTTATTGACCTTGAGCCATAAGCCTTATTTTTTGTAAACCATCTATTATTGAATTTTCAGATACAAACCATACACATACGATACTACTCCACAAATACATATCTACCACATACTGATTCTTGATATGGAATTGCTTAACATACGAACCTTTATACCTTGTATAACAGAAGACCAGTCCTTGTAACCATTGAACCCTTGGTCTTCTATTTTCTGATTCTTTCTTTGATTGAAAGCCAATCTTCCTATTTACCTTGTTATACCTTCATGGTATTATGAATTTTCCTATGCTTCAAAATAAATGTTGATTATGATTCAGTTAATTGATTTATATTACTTATAATATTGTTATCATAGAATTGGATTATTTTTAAATATGGACCAGATTTATGGTCTGACCAGAGTCGTGGTCATGATAGGCCAATGTGTGTCTTAGATCCAGTATATATAGCAAAGCTGAGAGCCTTGCTCGGGGTTAGTGCGTGACTGATCAGTAGTCTAACCTTGGTTTTTAAAATAACAGTGAATATCCAATTTTAATCATTGCTTATCAGGAAACTTGATTCCTTATATCATTTTAATTGATCATTGTTTTATCTCAGTGTTGTCGTTATGACTTGTTGAGCTAGTTAGCTCACTCTTGTAAATCTGTTTATATTCATTTCCAGTGAAAAAGGAAACTGGTGGTAGCGAGGATCCCCGGACAAGCGTGCGATTTAGGTATCTAGGTTGAAATGGAATAAGCTAGCAGATGATGTTTGACTTAGTGTGTGTTGATAGTTTGTAATAAAGTTTACTTCCGTTGTAAGAGAAATAAACTGTGTTTTGGTACGTTTGTAATATAAATAAGGTTGTGGCTTGTGGACATACTTTAAACTGCTTCGATCCATGGAATATGGTTAGTAGGGTCACTGCATATATATATTATTATATTCATAAACAGGTTTATATATGGTGTATGTGTTATGGACCCCAAACTTCTTACCCGGCTTTGGAGGGCGCCACAGGTTTGGTATCAGAGCTATAGTTTAAAAGTCACTGCCACAAGCCTAGATTTTCGGGAATGGGTAGAGGGTTAAGATTAGTATTAGGAAATAGAGAAATAAAACGTTGAGAGGATTGAGTGCGACTAAATAGTAAGTTTTAGTATGATTCGTGAGAAGGTTCGAGATTTTTATCTAGTCGCGTGATTTTCAGATAGCAACGATGGCAGATTCCTTTATCTCGATATCATCTGATCACTCGGAGCATTCAGTCGGGAGACCGTCATTTAATCCACGTCCTTCTCTTCCACCAGTGTCAGCTATAATACCAGCTATGACGGTTACACCACTGCGAGCTATTCTACCTCCTGGTGTGAGGCCACCTATTCGAGGACCCCCACCTGCTAATTCTGACTCTATTGGACATTCAGTTGCGGGTGCATCTTTCCAGTTTACTCCACACCCTGTTTCATACCATAAGTATGAGGCTCTTCTTTTGAAACGAGAATCCTTATTGGCATAGATCGAGGAGCTACAACATATTATAAGGACTATAGATGTTGACAGGAATGTGAGAGAGCTTCGGAATGAGATTCAGGTGACCCAAAGAGTACTTGAGGTCATACTTCATGGAGCTACTTGCGAGTATACAGCCCCAGATGCTCTTATGGGGTGGGTCAGAGAGGTATTGGAGGATTTTGAGAGGCTTGGTGGACCAGAGTTTTCCTGAAGCTAGACGACGGGAATGATGTGATAACTGATATATGTATAAAGTGTGTAATGTGTATCATCAGACTTTTGGTGGGTATATAAATAAACTAGACTTGCGGAATAATGGATAGGCCTATTGTAACTTTGCCTTTAATAAAACATTTCACGCTTGTACCACCAAACTTTGACATATATATCAGTACCTTTCCTTTTCCAGTATTGTTATTTACATTACTGTACATGTTTTATCCCACTTATTGCACCAATAATAAACTCTGGTCATAACATGCACCTTATTTCCTAATTGTTTATATTCTGTAAAGAAGCATGCAATTTACTTAGTTCAACGATTGAAAATGTTTTCAAAAAGAGATATTTCTGTTTTATAAAATCTCTTCATAAAAAGGGTTTTATTTTAAAGGCTAAATAAGTTGTTTGAATTTTTACAGGAAATGCCTCCCAGAAGAAATACCCGTCCTACCAACCAGAATGAAGAAACCAATAACAGCAATAACACCCAAGACAACAATAACCAGAATGCCGATCCAGGTCCCATAGACCCAACTATAGCCCAGATTCTTCAGATCTTGGCCCAACAAACAGACCAACTAACTCAGCAACAACATAGGCAGACTAATCCTCGGGTAACCTTTAAGACTTTTCAGGCGGTGAATCCACCGGAATTTAAAGGTTATGTAGTTACCATTGAGGGAAGAGTCTGGTTGAAGGAAATTGAGAAGGCATTTGCCTTAGTCAAGGTGAAAGAGGAAAAAAGACTGAGTTTGCAAGTTACTACTTGAAGAATGAAGCCACATACTGGTGGGAAACTGTTAAAGTATTGGAAGGTACAGAGGATGTTACGTGGGATAGATTCAAGGAGTTGTTCTTGGAGAAGTATTTCCCTCAGTTTGTTCAGGATCAAATGGAATTAAAAATTTTGGAGCTCAAGCAGGGGAATATGTCAGTGGCGGATTATGAAAGTAAGTTTGAGGAATTGTCTAGGTTTGTACCATCATATGTGGACACTGATACGACAAAAGCTAAGAGGTTTCAACAAGGTCTTAAGCCATGGATCCGTGGGAAGGTGGCCATATTTGAATTAGACACGTATGCGGGAGTTGTACAGAAAGTTATGATTACGGAGACAGAGAGTGAAATATCTCAAAGGGAGAAGGAAAGTAAGAAAAGGAAGTTTGAAGGAAATGAAGGACATGCACAACCAGGGAAGTTTCCAAATTTCAATCATAGGAAAGACAAATTTCAGTTCGGAAAGAATTTTAATAGACAGAACGCAGGCAATGGACGACAAGGTAACCGTTCAGCCACTGAGAACCAGCCAGCTCAGCAGAGGCCAGTTTTACCAGATTGTCAAGTATGTGGAAAGAAGCATAGAGGAGTGTGCAACAAGTTAAATATGGTCTTCTACAGATGCAACCATAGGGGGCACTATTCAAGGGAGTGCCGTAACCAGTCAGCCAGAGAGCCAATCAACAAAGATCAACCTACCAGGAATCAGGCAGGCAAAGTTCCAGCAATTGGGTATACATGTTTCAAGTGTGGAAAGCCAGGGCACACAGCAAGGGATTGCCAGACACCAGTTCCAGTCAATAATACACTGCGAATCATGGGAGCTACTCCAACAGTGAATGAACCTCCCAGATCTAGAGTTTATGACATGTCTGTAAATGATGTTATCATGACCACTAATGTTATGGCAGGTATGCTTACTGCAAATTCTTTATGTGCTAAAGTGCTAGTAGATTCAGGAGCAACTCGATCATTTATTCTAAAGATTTTATTGATAAGCTGAATTGTCCAGTTGAATTGCTAAGTGAAATTATGGCGGTAGAATTAGCAAATCAGGAGCATGTATCTGTTACCCAAGTGTGTGTGAACTGTGAGATTGAGATTTCTGGCAATAAGTTTGATGCTGACTTGATACCATTTAAGTTAGGAGAGTTCGACGTTATTTTAGGAATGGACTGGCTATCTAAGCACGATGCTCAGATAGACTGTCGTAATAAAGAAGTAGTCCTGAAGATGCCAAACGAAAAAGTGGTGACGTTTAGAGGTCAGAAGCAAGAACAAAAGTTCTTAACGATGCTCAAAGCTAAGAAGTTACTGCAACAAGGATGCAAGCACTTGATTACGTATATGATAGATAGAAGTTAGGAGCCAACAAAACTGGAAGACATTCCAGTGGTAAATGAATTTCTAGACGTGTTTTCAGATGAATTACCAGGACTTCCTCCAGATAGAGAAATTGAGTTTGCGATCGACTTAGCACCTGAAACGGAACCAGTATCTAAAGCCCCATACAGAATGGTGCCAGTTGAAATGAAGGAATTGGCAAAGCAACTGCAAGAGTTATTGGAGAAAGGAATGGTTCGACCCAGTGTATCCCCATGGGGTGCACCAGTATTATTTGTTAAGAAGAAGGATGGAAGCATGAGGCTATGCATCGACTATCGAGAACTCAATAAGCTTACAATCAAGATTTTTTTGATTAACTGAAGGGAGCCAAGTATTTCTCTAAGATTGATTTAAGATCAGGATATCACCAATTGAAGGTTAAACCTGTAAATATACCTAAGACAGCTTTCTGAACAAGGTATGGTCACTGTGAATTCTTAGTGATGTCTTTTGGATTGACTAATTCCCCAACAACATTTATGGACCTGATGAACAGAATTTTTAAGAAATATTTGGATAAGTTTGTAATTGTATTTATCGATGATATTTTGATCTACTCAAAGTCAACGGAAGATCACGCGGAACATCTAAGGATATCTTTGGAAATTTTGAGAAAGAAGAAGTTGTATGCCAAGTTTTCAAAATGTGAGTTTTGGTTACAAAAAGTTCAATTTAGTAGATTTTACTTAGTGAAATAATGTAGCACTCTACGGATAAGATTTATAGTCCCGACGGATGACTCATTATAGTCCCGACCGATGATGACTTATTATCCATCGAGTGAGTAGCTTATGTAAGAATAAGTCTATAGCACATTTGTGTATTCACCATTATATAGATTCTGTAAGTAGTATTCAAGTCATGTTGACTTTAACTAGATATGCAGACTAGGTTGATTAATTGTACATAAATGATGTCTTGTAATTCTGCATAAATGAAATGAAGTCAAGTGCCAGTTTGCTACCCGACGGATAACCTACAATGAAGTCGACGGATGATCAAATAGACAACCCGACGGATGATCAATAACTCGATGGATGATCATGAACCCGACGGATAAAGAATTCAAATATCTGTTGACAGTGACAACACAGTCTCATGCGTCGAGTGGATGCAAATGGAGTGTGGTAGCCTATTCAACTGGGTTTTCGAGAACAAAGAAGCATTGCCATTTCCATGCTATTATGAAGATATTCAAAGATGCTGAAATAGAGTAATGAAGTAGCATTATAATAGACTAGATAGTTTTTGTTTTATTATCTTGTCTTATTACTTTGTAAACTTGGTGATATATATAAACCAAGCAGTAGCAACTAAGACTATCGATCTAAGCAAGAAAGCAGATAAATATTTGTAAGCACGATTCTTAGCATTTCTCTGTAATCTTAGAAGTTCAATTGTTGTAAGCAGCTGTGAGCATTTCTGCACACAGGGTTCTCTCGATATATAATATATATCTTTGGCAGAATCATTCAAATCCACCAGAAAGTTTTTAAAGACTCTTGTTTTTAATTACTTGTGTTTTGATTCACTTAAGTTTTTATTCCGTATTGTGCTAATCAATACACTTATATTTATATTTGAGTTAGAACATTTTATTTCAAGAAAAAGTTTCAAGAATTCCATTCAACTCCCCTTCTGTAATTCTTGTCATATTGTTAAGGGACTAACAGTAGTAAGTAATGAAGGAATCAAAGTGGACCCAGCGAAGATTGAAGCTGTTATGAATTGGGAAGTCCAAAAACACCAATAGAAGTAAGAAGTTTCTTGGGATTAGCAGGATATTATCGAAGATTTGTTCAAGATTTCTCGAAGATTGCGACATCTTTGACAAAGCTTACTAGGAAAAGTGAGAAGTTTATATGGAACGAGAAGTGTGAAGAAAATTTCCAGGAATTGAAGAATAGACTAATCACGACACCTATTTTGTCACTTCCAGATGATCAAGGGAATTTCATAATCTATAGTGATGCTTCTCATAAGGGATTAGGTTATGTTTTGATGCAGCATGATAAAGTTATTGCATATGCGTCTAGGCGACTTAAACCTCATGAGCAGAAGTATCCTACTCATGAGTTGGAACTAGCAGCTATAGTATTTGCCTTGAAGATTTAGAGACATTATCTATACGGAGAAAGATGTGAAATCTATACGGACCATAAAAGTTTAAAGTACATATTCACGCAAAAGGAACTCAACATGAGATAGCGAAGATGGCTGGAGTTGATCAAAGACTATGATTGCACAATTAACTATCATCCAGGAAAAGCAAATGTGGTGGCCGATGCGTTAAGCAGAAAGGAAAGAATGAACGTGTTAACCATACCAGAAGAATTGTACAAGGAATTTCAAAAGTTGGAATTAGAAGTCGGGATTTGCAAGCCTAATGAAGCAAAGATGTATAGTATGACTTTTCAGCCAAAATTGTTAGAGAAGATAAAGAAATACCAAGAGGAAATAATGGATCAAAATATCAGTCATTTGGTTGGAGAAGAGTTATGCACTCAGAAAGACGATCAAGATATTCTCATATTTTCTTCCAGAATTTGGATTCAACCAGTGACAGAATTGAAGAATGAAATTCTACAGGAAGCTCACAATTCAAAGTATTTCATTCATCCGGGAAGTACCAAGATGTATAGAGATTTAAAAGAGAATTATTGGTGGCTAGACATGAAGAGAGAAATTGCGGAATGGGTTAGCAAATGTTACACGTGCCAAAGAGTTAAGGCGGAACATCAGAGACCAAGCGGATTGCTACAACCATTAGAGATTCCAGAGTGGAAGTGGGAGCACATTGCTATGGATTTTATAGTTGGATTACCAAGAACAAAAGCGAACCAAGACGTTATTTGGGTTATAGTGGACAGACTGACCAAAATAGCTCATTTATTGCCTATTAATGAAAGATTTTCACTGGACAAGTTGGTTCACATGTATTTAAAAGAAATAGTAGTCCGTCATGGAGTCCCTGTGTCTATCGTATCAGATCGAGATCCATAATTCAATTCAAGATTCTGGAGAAGTTTTCAAGAATGTTTGAGAAATAAACTAAATATGAGTACAGCTTATCATCCACAAATTGACGGTCAAAGTGAAAGGATAATCCAAACAATTGAAGACATGTTACGTGTTAAGCCATTGATTTCAAAGGAAATTGGGACGAGGATTTACCTTTAGTGGAATTTGCTTACAATAATAGTTATCATGCCGGTATCGGAATGCCTCACTATGAAGCTCTTTATGGACGCAAATGTCGCTCACCAGTATATTGGGATGAAGTTGGAGAACGTAAAATACTTGGACCCGAGTTGGTACAGTAGGAAAAAGAAGTTGTGGAAATCATCCAGAAAAGGTTAATCGCAACACAAGATCGTCAAAGGAAATATGTTGATCAATCCAGGAAAGATATGGAATTCCAAGAAGAGGATTTAGTGTTACTAAAAGTGTCACCGTGGAAAGGATTGTCGAGATTTGGGAAGAAAGGAAATCTAAATCCCAGATGCGTTGGACCTTTTAAAATTCTGAAATGTGTCGACAAGGTAGCTTACGGGTTGACATTACCCCCGTACATGACATTCATAATGTTTTTCACGTATCGATGTTCAAGAAGTATAATCCAGATTCTAGGCATGTAATCGAGTATGAGTCGATAGAACTCCAAACAGATTTATCTTATGTAGAGAATCCAATAGAGATTATAGAAAAGAAAGAAAAGATATTGAGAAATAAAGTTGTAAAGTTGTTAAGAGTGTTGTGGAGAAACCCAAAGGTTGAAGAGTCAACCTGGGAATTAGAAAGTGATATGCGAGAAAAGTACCCTCAGTTGTTTATTTAGGAGATTCTGAGGATATAATCCTTTTAAGGGGGGAAAGATGTAATATCCGGGACATAGCGTGTAATTATTTTTATCAATAAATAATTATTATATGATTATTATGTGAATTTTTGGTGAATTATCTGATGATTGATATAATATTTAGAAGTTTATATGTGATAAGATATGAGTATTTTAATTTTATTATGCCCAGAATAAAATATGGATAATTGTGATATTTTTCTGGTAATTTTTGGATCGTTATATGATTTTAAAATGATTTATGAATTTATTAATTATTTTCTGTATAAATGTAAAACTGTTTTATAAGGCCGGGAATCGTCCAACTTCAACCGTTTTTATATTTTTACAACCCGACACTCTTCGAAAAACTCATTCCTAACCTAATCTGATAATTCTGAACATTTTTCGTGTTTTAACTTTTTCAATCCGGATTACGGTTTGACCTGTACGCGTCCCAACATAAATTTTTTGATACGATAATCATTTCGATAGATCAACAAAACCCGTATTCTCGAAAGAAGGGATATTATTACATTGTTTTCATATAAAGTGTTTTATAAGAAGCCCGGTTTGGATAATTATCCAATACGGGTATCAAATCAGATCGTTTTTGCAGTTACTTAGCGGCTAAGTAACTTATTTTTCGATCCAATACGATCCAACTCGTATTAATATTCCATAAATATAAATAGCCCTTTTCTTATTTCATTTTATTCGTATTATCATAATCAATCAGTAGAAACCGATAAAATACAGAGAAACCCCTAATTAATCGATGCGTTCTTGAAAATCAAACTCACAAACGAAGGCGTTATCGAATTCAGAATCGAGCATGCCATATATCAAATCGAAGCTCTCGAAAAGATCTTTCTGAATCAATCAACACTTTTGGTGCAGAAATCGAGGTTAAATTCTTGTTTATTTATTTTAATTTGAATTATTTAATGATTAAAAAGGAATTTTTGTTCTTGATGTTGTTGATATGATTTGATGGCTTAATCTTGTAGATAATTTTATCCTGATCATTTTGGTATATTATATGAATGATTTGGAGTTCAATAACATGTTCAAATTGATGTTTGATTCTTGAAATTAAAAACTAGGGTTTATAACTTTGAATGTTCTTAATTGGAAATTGGATATTTTTTTGTTTGGGGTTATTACTTGAAATTGATTGCACCAAACTATAGATCGTTGAAAAACAAGTCGAATGGTATATTTGAAAATCAACAAACGATACCGAGAAGTGACTCGCCGAAAAATCAATAGAACCGGCGGTGTAAAATTCTGATGGAATTTCCGGTTGATTCACTGCGTGTTTTATCACGTTTTTGGTACAAATAGGTTCCTGACAGCATGTGCTTTGATTTCTGTAAGTTTAAGTCGATTATGGGCAAGTTTGGCGGTGGCCGGAGAAGCTCCAGTCGCCATTAATGGCAACTGGACGGCGGCGGCTCGCCGGGGAAGAAAGGGGGTGGTCAAATTTCATTTTGACCCCTTGTTTTGCAGAATTGATATTTCGGTCCCTGAAGTTTTAAAATGTTATAAAAATCAGAATTTTGTTTTAAATATTTACAAAAATTATATTTTTTCTTATAATTATTTTCATAAATTATTTTTAATTAGTTAAAATTCGAAAAAAATCATTATTTGATTTCTGAAAATTATTTTTAAGCTTAAAATAAATCTTAATTATTTAATTAGTTAATATTAGTTGATAACTAATTTTTTTAATTAGTCAATTAATTTAAATATTGATTGATTAATTAATTTAATTAGTTATTAATTATTTTTAATTGATTATTTAATTTTATTTAATTATTTATTTGGAATTAAAAATTCTGAGAAATAGTTTCAAGTTTTAAAATATTATTTAAAATTATTTTCAAGCCTCGACAATTATTATTAAATCATTTTAAAGTCAGATTCGGGTGTTCGAACCCTATTATTTAATTATAAAATGATTCGGAGAACCGTTTTAATTCCGAAAAATATTCAAAAATTTGTATTAAATACTTGGAAAATCGTTTTAACCCTGAATCTTCTTTGAATAATTATTTTAATTGAATATCTTACGTGCTATGTGCTATATGTGATCCGATTGATGTATAATATGACTGTACATGCATTGTTTGACTGTTTTTGCTGTAACTTTCAATCCATACGTCAGATTTGGGTGAAACGAAGGGTAGATAAAAACATGTAACGAATAGAATATGATGAGAAGTAGTATTGATAAATAAATGTGATGTCTAACAGAGGAAGCGAGACGTAAAAAGGGAAAGCAAATAGTTAGTAAGTGGGAACCATTGACAAGTACAAGTAGAGTAAAAGCGAATTGATAAGGCAAGTGCTTCTGCTCTTTCTTGTAGTATAATTACAAGTATTTTGAACTCTCTTCATTATGTTGCAATTATTCTAAATAGTTCTTACTCTATATTGCAAGTACTTTGAAGTACTCAACCCTAAACCCTGATCATTGTTATTGACCTTGAGCCATAAGCATTATTCTTTGTAAACCATCGATTGTTGAATTTTCAGATACAACCACATATATACGATATTACTCCACAAATACATATCTACCACATACTGATTCTTGATATGGAATTGCTTAACATACGAACCTTTATACCTTGTATAACAGAAGACCAATCCTTGTAACCATTGAACCCTTGGTCTTCTATTTTCTGATTCTTTTCTTGATTAAAAGCTAATCTTCCTGTTTACCTTGTTATACCTTCAGGGTATTATGAATTTTCCTATGCTTCAAGATAAATGTTGATTATGATTCAGTTAATTGATTTACATTACTTATCATATTGTTATCATAGAATTAGATTATTTTTAAATATGGACCAGATTCGTGGTCGGACTAGATTGGTGGTCATGATAGGCCAATGTGTGCCTTGGATCCGTTATATAGAGCAAAGGGGTTAGCGCGTGGCTGATCAGCAGCCTAACCTTGGTTTTTAAAATAAAAGTGAATATCCAATTATAATCATTGCTCATCAGGAAACTTGATTCCTTATATCATTTCAATTGATCATTGTTTAATCTCAGTATTGTTGTTATGACTTGCTGAACTAGTTAGCTCACTCTTGCAAATCTGTTGATATTCTTTTCCAGTGAAAAAGGAAACTGGTGATAGCGAGGATCCCCATACAAGCGTGCGAGCTAGGTATCCAGGTTGAAATAGAATAAGCTAGCAGATGATGTCTGTCTTAGTGTGTGTTGATAGTTTGTAATAAAGTTTACTTCCGTTGTAAGATAAATAAACTGGGATTTGGTACGTTTATAAGATAAATAAGGTTGTGGCTTGTGGACATACTTTAAACTGCTTCGATCCGTGGAATATGGTAAGTCGGGTCACTGCATATATACTGTTAGTCCCTTAACAATATAGCAAAAATTACAGAAGGGGGGTTGAATGGAATTCTTGAACCTTTTTCTTGAAATAAAAATGTTCAACTCGATTATAGATATATTTGTTTTGATTAGCACAATGCGGAATGTAAACTTGAATGAATCAAAACATAAGTAATTAAAAACAAGAGTCTTTAAAAACTTTCTGGTGGATTTAAACAATTCCACCAGAGATATATATATAATATATCGAGAGGACTCTGTGTGCAGAAATGCTCACAGTTGCTTACAAAATGGAACTACTGAGAAACAGGAAATGCTAAAGATTATGCTTACAAAGATTTCTCTGTTTTTGTGTTTCTCAGCTATCTCAGTCATTTTTCTATTTGCTACTCTCTTGGTTTATATATTACCAAGATTACAAAGTCAAAAAGACTGAACAAATATAAAATCTAACAGTCTTGATCTTTGCTGCTTTTCGTCCTCTATTACCCAGTTAATGGGCTTCCACAGTGTGTTTGTATCCAACTCGACGGCTGTGTGTCAGCTTTCACTGTTCAACTGATGTTTGAATTCTTGATATGATCATCCGTCGACTTTCAGATCATCCGTCGATGACATGATTGATCATCCGTCGACTTCTATGTTAAACATCCGTTGATAGTCATTTGATCATCCATCGAAGGCTTTGTTAATCATCCGTCGGTAGCTATTTTGGCACTTGACTTCATTTCACTTATACAGAATTACAAGACATTGCTTATGTACAATTAATCAACCTATTCTGCATATCTAGTTAAAGTCAACATGACTTATATGCTACTACAGATTCTATACAAAGGTGCATACATCACTGTGCTACAAACTTATTATTACATAAGCTACTCACTCGATGGATAATAAGTTAATCATCCGTCGGGACTATAATGAGTTATCCGTCGGGACTACAATTCTTATCCGTCGAGAGCTACATAATTTCACTAAGTAAAATCTACTTAGACATTTTGTTTAAGTGATAATCAAGTACACAACATATTCACAACAATCTCCCCCAATTTATGTCTACTGGAATTGTAGCCATAAATTAAGAGACACTTGATGATTACAAAACATCCTAAACATATATCTTTAAAGATAAGTAGATAAAACTGAAAGTGCTTCAATTTAAACAAAATGTACAAGGTTTGGCTCACAGTCAGTTCAAGATGCTCCTCTAGCCTGAGCAGATTTTTTTAGTGTCTTGAAGGTTTGGATCTTCTTCCAATCTTTCTGTTGTTTTCTTCAATTTGATTCTGGAGCTGCTTGTGGAATTCTAATTCATCAGATTCTGAGAGATCTAGCATTTCGTGCATCTCCAAGAGAGTCTCATTGCTAGAGATACTCAATTGATCTTCTAGTCTGAAGAATCTTCTCACACCCTTATCATCCATGAATTCCATCAGCCAGTAGGGCCTTAGATGCACTCTTCTCCCTGTGTATGGGATGATAAGAGTCTTGGGAAGTGCATCTTTGGCTCTAACACTCCTTAGCTCTTCAATCTTCTTCAATACTAATCTTCTTGCAGTTATATTGAACCCAAAGTTTTTCTTGAAGGATGAATAGACTTTGATCAACACGGCTTGGCTTTCTTAAAGTATCCTGTGAAGAGGCCACTGAATCTCCCTTCCTCCTTTGTACTTGAACACCAACCTTTCAGGTAGGTTTCTGTATGCATCAATTGCCCTTACTTCATCCAGCTCCTCCAGATAAAGGTTTAGATCTGAGAATTCTTTGATGTCACACAAGTACAAGTAGTCTCCCCTGTTGACCTTGGGTTGAGCTTTGACTACTAGCTTGGATTTGAGAGGTAACAGCTTCACTTTCTTGACTGCCCTTGATTTTGTCCTTTTTGGCTTAGTAAGGATTGGCAAGTTGAAATCAGGAATTGGTAATTTATCCCACTCTATTGGTTCATCCTTTGGCACAATAGGCTCTCCATGTATGTTCTTGTAGGGGTCCACCACCCTTATGTCTTCAAATACCACAGAAGGCTTTGATGCTTGAGTTTTAGCTTGAGTGGATTCCTTAGGAAATTGATCTTCAAATTCCTTGTCAACAACATCCAGTTTCCTTTTTGTTCTTCTAGCCAGTTCTTTCTTTCTTGGGGATTTCTTCTGTTCTTCAATCTTCTTCTTTGATTCAGCAGCTTGAGATGGTTGAGAGGGAATTTGTTGAGAAGAATTCACAGCCTGTAGCTTGGCCAAGATAGCAAACTGTTCTTTCTTTTGTTTAGACTTCTTTGCATCTAGAGCAGCTTGCCTCTTTTCCTGCTTCAATCTGGCTTTTTCTTCTTTCTTTGCATGAGCAAATTGTGGATGTCCAGCTACCACACAAATTTCCTTTCCATTTCTGAATATCTTTGCAATTCTCTTTCTTGAGGCTGAATCAGCTGGATCTTTGTAGAAGACAATAGATCTTGACAGAAGCTTCTTTTCATCAGGCTTGGGTGTCTCATACACAGTATCCATAGGGTTCTTTAAAGATGACTTTGGATAGTTTGCCCTTGGTTTAAGAATTATCCCAGCCTTTATACTCTTGATGTAGGAAGATTGTCCTTTCTCCAGATAGTTCATGCTCATCTCATTCACACTGATTGGCTTGACATGAGAGTGATGGATGGCTGACTGAACTGGTTCCTTGACTAATTCAAACTTTTTCTGTATTTCCTCATCAATCTTTTTCCAATTGATCAGAGTCAACTTTCCTTTATCAGCATCTTTCAAATTTTCTGCTGCTGCATTGATAAGATCTATACCATCTGCAACTGGTGGCTTGGAGATAGTAATTGAAGGTACAATTACTTTGCTGATTTGAACTAGAAGTGTCTCCCCCTCAGTTGGTCCTTTCTCCCCCTTACTTGATTCTCTCTCCCCCTTTTTGTTATCATCAAGTGGAGGAGTTAGGCCTTGTGCTTTAGCCAGTTGCATAAGAAGATTTGTCTGAGTCTGTTGATTTTGAAGAAGTAGAGCCACTGAATTCTCAATAACTTGAACTCTATTCTCCAGCTTGGCTATCTTCTTGTCAGAATCTGATTCTCTCCTTAATCTCAGTAATAGATCTTACATGGTACCATATGGCATTACTGAATCCAGCTTCTCAGAGTTATAGGTCTTCAAGTCAGCTATATCCCTTTTCAATTCATCCACACTGAGATTATGTCTTAAGTGCTGGATCTTCATTAGATGTAGAGAGTCCAGGTGAGTTTGAAGAACAGCCTTGGTACCAGCATCTGAAGTTTCCTGAAGAGCCTGTTGAATAGCTATTACTTGCTTGACCAAGGACACCTCAAATTGTCCTGGTGTAGATTCCTTTGCCCATGCCCATTCAGGTAAACTTAAAGCAGAACTTGGGCCTTCAGCTCCCCCTAAGTTCATGCTTCCATCCAAGGAACCAGAGTCATCATCATCAGAATTTACTCCAAATTCTTCAGATGGCTCTCCAGCTTGAGAAGGCATCCTGTTAACAGCAGCTTTATCTCTTTGAAGAGATTCTGTGGTGTGCACTAAATTCAAAGTCTGCTCTGCCTCCACATTGCCCTGAGCAGCCAACAATTGATAGGCTGAAACAGGGTGAGTAAAAGTGTCAGCATCCAAGGAAATGTTATCAATTACAGCTTTGTAATGTTGCTGAAATTGTCTTTCCTTTTCAGCATCATCCACAATCATTGACTCACTAGCAATGGCTGGTTTCATCCTTATTTCTCCTGTACCTGCCTTTCTCTCATATTCTCTCTTTTGTTGCATCAGGGTCTCACCCTGCCTCCCCACCCTCACACCCTCACCTTCACCTACTAAGGTGGGACTCCTCTCACTCACTTTTACCAATCTTGAATGAATGGATTGCTGAGATTCACTCTTTTCCTCTCCTTTTTCCTGGGAGCAACCCAGCCTCTCACTCAATGCACTCTCCTCTCTCAGTCCTAATAGTGATTGTATTACCACTAAGTCTTCTGCACTTGAAATTATTAAAGTTTGAAGTTGTGCAGAGACACTCGACGGATAAGTGATATCCGTCGGGTGAGTGGTAAAGCTATCCGACGGATAACTGCTGTTAAGCTTATCCGTTGGGATACAATCACTACTCGATGGATGAGCAATATCCATCGAGAGAGTAGAAGTGAATGAGGTGGGAAGAGAAACTATTGTAGACTCTGTGTTGATTGAAGTTATTTGAGGCACAGATGTCACAATAGAATCTGAATGAATTGGCAAGTGAGCCAACAAATCATCTAAAAGATGATGCTCACTTGCACTAGATTTTGGCTTCCCTAACAGAGTTAAAAAAGGGGAATCAGGAATTGAAGTGTTTATCATGTCCACTTCCAGTGAGTTAGTTGGTGAGTATAGTGTTTCAGTGGCTTCTATAATGAGAGATTTTGGCTGTGACTTCACATTTATTGGAGCCACATCAAATTGAATTTGAGAAGGTGCAGGGACTGTGTCTTTAGCACCAGTTTGCACTAAGTGTGTGCCCTGTGCATCCCCAGTTATTTTGGATTTCTTCTTTCTAGTGTAAGTTTGGGGTGAGCTTGTGTCCCTAACCCTCTTGGCCTGTGCTCTTGGATGAGATCTTTGTTCAATAGCTACATCCTTTTGGGAGGATGCAGCTAGAAGAGAGCTTTTGTCCTTTTTAAGCACTACAGTTTGTTGGGAAACTGCAGTGTGGCTAGGCTGGGATTCACGCAACTCTCCAACCTTATCCTTGGGGTTTCTTTGATGTTCACCCCTTCCCTCACCTATCTTACCCTCCTTCACACTCCCCTCTTTGGCTTTGGTAGATTTTTCAACTGGTACCTTTTGAGAGATACCGGAGGGGGTTTTCTTTGATTTGGATTTGGAAATTGCAGTTGTTTTGGCAGCTTTAGTAGGCAACTGTTTGGTCATTGTCACAGTTGCCATAGCTATGCCTGAAGTCAAAGAAATAGAGGAGATTGGAATAGTTGAGGGTATGGATGAACTTACCTTACTTACCTGAGGTATCAGCATTACAGGAAAATAGAACATTGGCACATCCCTGTGATAGTTGGCTCTGTTCAAGTCTGCAATGATTCTTCTCTCTTGAACCCAACAAGCCAATTTGTTGTCTGGGTTCTCAAGTACAATCTCTTGACAAAGATGGTTAGCCAAAAGCATAAAAAAATCTAGCATAGTAAACATTCTTTCCTCTTTTGGCTAAGTCACCTAGTTTAAAACCTAACTCATACACCACAAGGTCACTGAAATTGTAAAATTTATCTGTAACTAGCAAGTATAGCATGTTAAGCATGAAAATGTTCACAGAATCAAAATTACTGATTTTTCCAGAAAAGACTTTAGGTACAATATCACACAAATAACTCCATTCCTTCCTAAGACCTAGTCTTCTAATCTCACTTAGCTTATTAGTAGGAAGTGCATAATGCATGAAATTAAGCATATTGATCAAATCAGTGTCAGTGTGTGGTGAAGTTACATTATCATCAGGAATCTTGAAACATGCTTTTATCACATCACTATTGATACAGAATTCATTACCTTTGATGGTCAGAGTGATGGTTTTGTCAGTAGAGTTGTAGATTGTTGTTGTCCACATCTCCTCAACAACTTCACAATAAATTGTGGGTGATTCCAGCATGGCAAAACTTAACTTGCAGTTCTTCACGAAGTCCATCATCTTGTGATAGTCCTCTGATTGTTGAATACCCTTATTGACCAAAGCAGTGAAGTTGTTCTTCTCATAGATGAACCCAGTCTATGACATGATCTTTACTATGGGTGCCATTGTTAGAGAAGAAAAGCTTGAAGAGAAAGAGGATTTTTGCTTGAGAGAGAATGAAATAAACACAGTTGAATTTGAGAATGATAAAAGAAAATGATTAGAATGAAATAAGCTTTTATACTTTGCACAAAAACAACGGATAAAAATAATAAAGAGAAGTAAATTATCCAATAGAAATTGCCTAAATTAGTCGTTTTAAAATAAACTGTAAAAATTCCACCCATTATCCGTCGTGTAATGCTTACAAACTGTAAGTATACTCGATGGATAATGTTCAGGAAATTAACGGTTAAGATTTAGACACTTCGACGGATGAGGATAAACTGTTATCCGTCGAGTTTTAAAAGATTCCAGAAAAATAATTGATTTTATTATTTACAATTTTGTAAGGCATATGTCATAGCCTATTTGTATATTAGTCACTCATGAACCAGACAGTACATCGAGTGTCAACATTGAAGTGGTGGAATTGATTCATAATTGACAGTGATTTTCAGAAGATTTTCAGAAGAATGGTTGCTGCTCAAGATTAGTATTAATTCTCTATTAATTAATTAAGTCATATAATTTAATTAAGAAAATAAATTATATCTGCAAAGATTAATTTATTGATTAATTGAATTAATTGATTAATTAATTCTGAATTAATATTAAGGTTTTTCAGAATTTTAATTGGATTAAAATCTGCATTAAATCAGCAAGACAATTGAAAATGAACTAGCATGACAATCAGGATTGTCATACCGATTGTCATGCCAGGCCATTTTCAATAGTCTCACCGAAAGTTACACTGGAGGAGGATTGTCTTGCTAGTTCATTCTGATAGTCTTGCTAGTTCATTTGATTGTCATACCGAAAGTCTTGCTAGCTGTTGAGATTGTCTTGCTAGTTCAAAGGATAGTCTCACCGAAAGTCCTACCAGCTATGGGATTGTCATTCCAGTTCATTCCATTCTGTTGATTGGTTAAAAAGACAGAAGCAGCCATTCAACAATTTTTATCCACAACACAGAAGTCAAGAACAAAGCAGAAAAGAAAAACAAGCAGCAATATTTCATCTTTTCATCTGCAAACTTCAAGATCAAATTTCTAGTTTATAAAGTTAAATCCAAACCACTAAAAATCTTTATCTTGTTCTTGTGTAACAATCTAGCGGATCAAAATCCCTAGAACTTAATCTCAAATCGCTTTTAGCATTTGATTCTAATTATTGCAAAAATAGAAAAAGTTCATGTCGAATTTATTCTAGATTTGTAATAATTAATTTGAGATTAATTCCTTGTAATCGATACAGTTGTTGTAACACCTTTCAAGTTTAATAATATTTTTATTTAACTTGAATTTTGTTTCAATTTTTTATTCCGCATTTAATTCGATTATTCGGTACTGTTTGTATTCAACCCCCCTTCTACAAACACATTGGGACCTAACAATTGGTATCAGAGCCTTCTGATTAACGAACAAATCAAGATCCTAGACTTTTGTGATTTTTCAACTCCTTGAATTTTTATTTATTCAAAAATTCATAATGACTTCACAAAAAGTTGGAACCGTTAAAATTCTACTATTTGATAAAGAAAATTACATCATGTGGAAGAAGAAGATGCTATTATTTTTACAAGTTGCAAATCCCAAATATCTGAACTTGTTAAAGAAGGGTCCAAAAACTCCGATGGTTATTGAACCAGAGGTGATAGAAGATGATATTGTGATTACCAAAGCTAGAACCTATCCAAAAGAGCCTGAAGATTTTACTCCTGCTGAAAAGGAAGAAGCCTCCTTGGATGCCAGCCTTCAATTAATATTAATTGATTCTCTTGATCCCTTGATGAACAGACATGTGATGAACTGTAAAAATTCCAAACACATGTGGAAAACTATTGAGGTGATTAATGAAGGCACAGAGGAAGTTAGGGAGAACAAGTTGGAGATCCTAACCTCTGAGTATGAACATTTTAAATCAAATCCAGGAGAAGGAATTTCTGAAGTGTTTGAGAGGTACAATGCATTGATCAATAACCTGAACATAAATGGAAAATATTACTCAATCAGGGAGGTCAACAAAAAGTTCCTTTTAACACTGCCAACTCATCTTGAACATAGAATCACTGCCATTAGAGAAGCTAGAGATCTGAGTGAGATTTCTTTGGATAGACTCTATGGTGTGTTGAAAACCTATGAGTTAGAGCAGATTCAGCAGAAGGAAGTCTACGGGAAAGATAGAATGGTCAGCACATCTACTGCTCTTGTAGCTGAAGGTCAACAACAACAACAATCTCAACAGTTGGAGAGAATGGTACAGTTTTCCAAGGCTGAGGAAAATGTGATAGTAGCAGAATATGATCCTCCTACTACAAATCAATCCAGTGATGATTTTTATTCCTTGGAAGAGCTGGAGCAATTGGAAGATGAGTCAATGGCCCAAATTGTCAAGAGATTCTCCAATGTCAGATTCATGAGAAATCCCAAGTTCAAGTACAAGTCCAACTACAACAGATTCCAGACAGGTGGATCTTCATCCTCTAACACCAGTAGTGGTGGATACAAAACAGGGATGGTTGATCGGAGCACCATTAGATGCTATAACTGCAATGAGTTGGGATACTTTGCCACAGAATGTAGGAAGCCAAAGCAAGTAAGGAAGAACTCTTATGATTCAAATCAGAAGAGTAACTCTGAAAGGGCTTATCTGGCAAAGGGAAGAAGCTGGGATGATACTGACAGTGAAGATGAAGAAGAAGGGAATCTTGCTCTTATGGCTATTGATGGAAAAGCTTCATCGTCAAGAAAAGAGGTAAAATATACTGATGCTGAATTAGTTTATCATCTAGGAGGTTCCTTAGATTGTGCTCATCGTGATAATGAACTGTTAAGTCAGCAGATCAAAGACCTTGAGAAAGAGGTCAATGAATTAAGACTTGTGCACATTAATCAAGACAAGTTAAAAGAACAAGTATCTTTTCTAGAGAATAGAGTTGACTGTTATAGAAAAATCGAAACTATTCTCAAAGACAAGATCACCGGTCTTGAGACTAAGGTTAGAGCCTACTTCAATTCTTGTTCGAAGGCTAAAGAGTTCTACAATAAGCAAGCTGTTAATCAAACATCTGGAATAGGTTATGATTACAATGTTGCTATTGGAGAATTAGGCATAAACTCCCCTCCTCATGTTTGTGCTAAAGGGAGGGAAGTACCACATGTGCTTAAGGGTGTTGATGAACCCCTCTATAAAGCATCAATTGCTGAACCATTTGATGCGACCTCTTCTGTTATTCAAGAAGAAATACGTGCTGAAGATCTTGCTAATGAGAAGGTTGTTTCCAAGTCGAGTGTGTCGAAAGTTCCAGTCAAAGTTGTGAAAGCAACTGAGACTAACTCAGACACACATGAGTTGGATAACAAAAATACCATGTCTACCATGCATAAATTGCCTGCTATTAATATCTCTCATAAAGTATGTGGTGTTTCTAATTGTATGTCTTGTGCTTTTAATATGATGTATGCTTATTTTAATGGTAAGCATGTTTCTAATGATAAGACTACTCCTCGTCAGCATGTGAATAACAAGAAGCATGATAGGTCTACGACTGCTAGTCCTTCTAAGGCTAGAAAGGAGACATTTATGCCTAAGCCTAAACAAAAATTTGTTAAGGCTGTTTACAAGGTCAAATGTTCAGTCATTAAGGATGTTGAGACCATTAAAATTAAAAATGTTGTTTTGCCTGCAAAGGACAATTCTACAAGTATGTCGGGCCCAACCAAGTTTGGGTTCCGAAGAAGGTCTAATCCATTTGAAGTGCAGGGCAGTATACAGATGTAACCGGTAGTGTGGATTCTTGACAAGTGGATCATCAAGACATATGACCGGAGATAGAGCCCTGCTATCAAATGTGGTTGAGAAAGCTGGCCCCCTGGTTACCTTTGGAGATAACAGCAAAGGTTTATCTGAGGGATATGGCTGTTTGCAAGCTGGATATGTTATCAGTGAAATTTTGTATATTATGCTAGGTTATTATCAGGAAGCAGTATCTAACATATAGCACCAGTGACGAGACTTGAGAATATTACGACATATCAGGCACCTGCTGCACATTACACTTGGAATTGGACTCTAGTAAGATGTGTACAAGTGTACTCCTGGTTGGTGAGTCAAAAGAGGAAGTTAGTGCACCACAGTTCATGGACTTTGCAGCTGCAGATCTATTGGACTATGCAATCTCTTCTTCACGATCTGACTTCAGGTTGGTATGAACTATTGTATTGCTCAAGCAATCGTCATATTTATAACTCTCTAATCACTAGGCACAATCATATTATTTTATATGTGCAGTGAGTTTTAGGAGTAAATCAAACTTCTTTCTACATTAGTGATTTCTTATTTCATGTAAAATCTTTTGAAATCACTATTGTACATCATTACTCTCAAAAGATTAAATGTATAATTTTCATTCATTATAGATCTTAAGTACATTTTATCTCTCTATATTGCCCTATGTTCTGTGATACAGGTTCAAGTTTAATAATATTTTTAATAATATTATTAATAATATTAATCTTTTAAATGTTCTGTGATGGTTGATCTTGTAATCGATACAGTTGTTGTAATACCTTTCAAGTTTAATAATATTTTTATTTAACTTGAATTTTATTTCAATTTTTTATTCCGCATTTAATTCGATTATTCGGTACTGTTTGTATTCAACCCCCCCTTCTACAAACACATTGGGACCTAACAAATTTGTATATCGACGGATGACTCAACCCGATGGATAATAGTCATCCGTCGAAATGCAAATTTTGACTTAGCCAAAATTTCATTCAAGAGTAAAAATCAGCTAAATTTCTGGCTACTTTTCAACTTGCAAAATAATTCAGATAAATTCAAGAGTAATTAAGCATACCTAACTCACTTACCAACCTAGAAAAGGTGGATTCATCCAGTGGCTTGGTAAAAATATCTGCAAGTTGCTTCTCACTTGGAACAAAATGTAACTCTACAGTACCATTCATTACATGTTCCCTTATGAAATGGTACTTGATGTCTATGTGCTTTGTCCTTGAATGTTGCACTGGATTTTCAGTGATGGCAATTGCACTTGTGTTGTCACAGAAAATAGGAATCCTTTCAACTTGCAAACCATAGTCTAGCAATTGATTTTTCACCCATAAAATCTGTGCACAGCAACTGCCAGCAGCAATATATTCAGCTTCAGCTGTAGAAGTAGAAACTGAATTTTGCTTTTTACCGAACCAGGACACAAGCTTGTCTCCTAAAAATTGACAGGTTCCTGTTGTGCTCTTTCTATCAATTCTGCAACCTGCATAATCTGCATCTGAATAACCAGTTAGATCAAAACCAGAATCTCTAGGATACCAAATGCCAAGTTTTGGTGTTCCTTTGAGATATCTGAAAATTCTCTTAATAGCTATCAAGTGAGACTCTCTAGGATCAGCTTGAAATCTAGCACACAAATATGTAGCAAACATTATATCTGGCCTACTAGCTGTTAAGTATAGAAGTGAGCCAACCATGCCTCTATAGCTTGAAATATCCACAGACTTTTCAGTAGTGTTTAGTTCAAGCTTAGTTGCAGTAGCCATGGGAGTTTTTGCAGATGTGCAATCCATTAGATCAAACTTCTTTAAAAGGTCAAAAATATATTTAGTTTGACTAATGAATATTCCATCACTGACTTGCTTAACTTGTAAACCAAGAAAGTAAGTTAGTTCTCCCATCATACTCATTTCATACTTACTTTGCATCAGTTTGGCAAACTTTTTACAAAGTTTCTCATCCGTAGATCCAAAAATAATATCATCTACATAAATTTGAACAAGTATGCTAGAGCCATTAACATTTCTGAAAAATAAAGTTTTATCTACAGTACCTCTTGTGAAGTGATTTTCCAAAAGGAACTTTGATAAAGTGTCATACCAGGCTCTAGGTGCTTGCATCAGTCCATAAAGTGCTTTCAGTAGATAATAGACATACTCTGGAAAATTTGGATCTTCAAAGCCAGGAGGTTGACTAACATACACTTCTTCCTCCAAATTTCCATTCAGAAAGGCACTTTAGACATCCATTTGATAGACCTTGAAATTGGCATGGGCTGCATAGGCTAAGAAGATTCTGATGGCTTCAAGTCTTGCAACAGGAGCAAATGTTTCATCAAAATCTATTCCTTCTTGCTGGCAATAGCCTTTAGCAACCAATATTGCTTTGTTCCTTACTACTATTCCATTTTCATCCATCTTGTTTATGAATACCCATTTGGTGTCTATTGGATTCTTTCCTTTAGGCTTGGGTACCAGCTTCCATACTTTATTCCTTTCAAATTGGTTTAGCTCCTCCTGCATAGCTAAAATCCAATCAGGATCTAACAAGGCTTCTTCTACCTTCTTTGGTTCTTCCTTTGACAGAAAGCTGTTGTATAGACATTCTTCTTGAGTTGCTCTCCTGGTTTGAACTCTGGAAGAAACATCACCAATAATCAGTTCAAAGGGGTGATCTTTTGTCCATTTCCTTGGTTGAGGTAGATTAGCCCTAGATGAAGAGACCTCAATGTTGTCTTGATGTGTGATTGAGTTTTGATTGCTAGAAACTCCCCCTGAGTTTGTGGATCTTTGATTTGAGATAGGGGTACTTTCTATGGGTGATCTGCCTTGACTTCCTGCTCCTTTTGATAACCCGACGGATGGTGAATTTTGAGTACCGACGGATGAGGCAGGTTGTCTTCCAACGGATAATACAGATTGCCTTCCGACGGATGAAGCATTATGTAACTCGACGGATGTTGAGTTTTGTGCTTCATTTGTGGTAGATTTGTCTGCATTATCCTTAGACACTGTTTCTTGATCACTCTCATCATCACTTTCATCACTGACCATCTCAATATTGTCGAATTTGAGGCTCTCATGGTAATCTCTATCTTTTAGTCCTTCAATCTTTTTATCATCAAACAAAACATGCATAGATTCAACAATAATGTTGGTTCTTAGATTGTAGATTCTATATGCTTTACCAACAGCATATCCAACAAAAATTCCTTCATCTGCTTTAGCATCAAACTTCCCATTTTGATCAGTTTGATTTCTCAGAATATAGCATTTACAGCCAAAGACATGAAGAAAGTTTAGAGTTGGCTTCTTGTTCTTGAACAATTGATAAGGTGTCATGCATCTTGCTTGATTAATCAGAGAGATGTTCTGAGTGTAGCATGCAGTGTTTACAGCTTCAGCCCAGAAATATGTTGGTAATTTTGATTCTTCAAGCATTGTCCTTGCAGCTTCAATAAGAGATCTATTCTTTCTTTCCACTACTCCATTCTGTTGTGGAGTCCTTGCTGCTGAAAACTCATGCAAGATCCCATTTTCCTCACAAAATGCTCTCATGACATAGTTCTTGAACTCAGTTCCATTGTCACTCCTGATTCTTCTAACTTTGAAATCAGGATGATTGTTAACTTGCCTTATGTGATTGATGATGATTTCACTAGCTTCATATTTAGACTTTAGGAAATATATCGAAGAGAACTTTGAGAAATCATCTACAATTACTAGGCAAAATCTTTTCTTAGAAATTGACAATACATTGACTGGTCCAAACAAATCCATGTGAAGCAGTTGCAGAGGCTCTTCAATTGCTGAATCAAGTTTCTTCCTGAATGATGCTTTAATCTGCTTCCCTTTTTGGCAGGCATCACACAGTCCATCCTTTGTAAACTCCACTAGAGGAATGCCTCTAACTAGCTCTTTCCTTACCAGCTCATTCATAGTCTTGAAGTTTAAATGAGATAGCTTTTTGTGACATAGCCAACTTTTATCTTGACTTGCTTTGCTGAGAAGACAAGTTACAGATTCTGCTTTAGTTGAGTTGAAGTCAGCTAGATACATATTTCCTCTTCTCACACCAGTGAGAACCACTTTGTTGTTTTGATTATTGGTCACAACACAGGCTTCTTTGTTGAAGGTTACTGAGTTGCCTTTGTCACAAAGCTGGCTGATACTCAATAGATTGTGTTTGAGACCATCCACTAAGGCAACCTCTTCAATGATGACATTGTCCTTTGAAATCAAGCCATATCCCACAGTGTAACCTTTGTTGTCATCTCCAAAAGTGATATTTGGGCCAGCTCTCTCTTCAAACTCTGTGAGCAGGGTAGAATCACCAGTCATGTGTCTTGAACAGCCACTATCCGAGTACCAAAGATTCTTTCTGTTTCCCTGCACACATCAAAATCAAGTTGATTTTGGTACCCAAGTTTCCTTGGGTCCTGCCTTGTTAGCTTTCTTCTTCTGTTTCTTAGGTTTTAACTCATTTGACTTAGGAATTTCAGATTCTTCCTTAGTCATTTAGGTTGGGCCTTTGAAACCACTAGATGCAACAGAATTATCATGCATGTTATGGCTAACAGGAAATGGCATGCTTGGTGCAAACATGTTATTCCAGTAAGGCATGCTAAATGGCATTTGAGGCATATTGTATGCAGCATAATATGGATTAGGTGCAAATGGCATATTAGCAAACTGTGCATTCATATTCTGTGTAGGCATAGCATTAACAGGCATGGGCGGCATGGCATTTATGTTAGGAAATTGAGGTTGAACAGACATGGGAGATTTGCAATTAACAGACAAATGATTTACACTACCATACTTGACACAGATCTTTCTAGGAGCATATTTATCAGGTGTGTAGTTATTGTGTTTTTTAATCCCTACTTTAACATTCCTATTGTTTTTCTTTTTAGTCTCTGTTTTTACCTCTATTTTCTCAAGTCTGTCACTTAACTGTTTGACAGTCATGTGACCGACATTACCCTTTTTCCCTTTCTTAGCTTGACTTGATTCTCCTGAAACAAAGTTCTTGGAAACAGACCCATACTTATCATTTAGCTTGGTTAATTTGGCTTTGCTGATGGGTTTGCTTACAGCCGACGGATGAGGATTTTTATCATTCGACGGATAACACTTTTTGTTATCCGACGGATAGTCCTCATCATCCGTCGAGTCTACATCTGTTAGCAACCCATCTACCAAAATAGGTTCTAGTTTCTCCTTATTCTTTTTCCAGGCTTCATCACAAAAGGACTCAATTCCTTGAACCTTGGTGATTTGAGCATGAACATCTCTGGATGTTTTCCATGCTTTAATCACCTCTTGTTCATGATCGAGCTGCTTCTTTAAAATTTCTTCCTTTTTCAAGGACTCGGTTAATTCCTCCTTGGCAATCCTACACTCAATTTTTAGTTTCTCAAACTCAACAAACTGAGACTCAAGCACATTATTCCTCTCACTCAAAAACAAGTTGTTTTCTTTGATTTTAGCATTTTCTTTAGTGAGGGACTTAAGTGTAACACGCAAATGATACAATTTTGTAGACATGTCATTTATGGTATCATTACACTCAGCTTTAGATAAATGTGCAAGGTTTGTAGTGATTACCTGATTGCTTGAGGAACTTGTCTCTGTATCATCAGACTTGGCCATTAGGGCTAGATTGACATAGCTGACATCTTCATCTTCATCCAAGCCATCAGCTGCCCAGTCATTCTCTTGTATAATAAAAGCCCTTTCCTTTTGTTTGAGTAGATCAAAGTATTTTTGCTTGTAATCTACAGACTCAAATCTTTTCTTACTGGAATCTGACTTTCTACACTCATTTGTAAAATGCCCTGGCAAGCCACATTTGAAACACTTGAATTTTGATTTATCCACCATGTTTTTATTTGGCTTGGCAGCTCCAAAGTTCTTCTTGAACTTGAGCTTGGCAAATCTTCTTGAAAGGAATGCTAGGTGCTCATCAATATCCTCCATGTCATCTTGGCTCAATGAATCTTCATTTTCTGCAGCTAGCCCCTTACCCTTGCTTTCACAGACCTTTGAAGTTGATTCCACAGCTTCCATCTTCACTTCCTTCTCCTTTTCCAGATCAGCAACTAGTACAATGGATCCTCCTTTCTTCTTTCCTCTCTCCATTCTTTCATCCTGCTCTATCTCAAGCTCATAGGTCTTCAGAATGCCATACAGTCTTTCCAAAGTAAACTCCTTATAATCTTGTGAGTTTCTCAATGAGACTGTCATTGGTTTCCATTCCTTTGGAAGAGATCTGAGAAATTTCAGATTGGAGTCTTTAGCCTGATAGACTCTTCTATGCAACTTAAGAGCATTTAGTAGTTTTTGGAATCTACTAAAAATGTCAGTGAGTGGTTCACTTTCCTCATTGTGAAAATGCTCATATTGCTGAATCAGGAGCTGCATTTTATTTTCTCTTACTTGCTCAGTACCATCACAGATTATCTGTATTGTGTCCCAAACTTCCTTGGCAGTCTTGCAGTTGATGATGTTATCAAACATGTCTGCATCCACACCATTGAACAGAATGTTCATGGCCTTTTTATCTTTCCTGACTTGTTCAATGTCAGGATCAGACCATTCATGCCTTGGCTTTGGAACATATGGCTCATTTCCTGTTGCAGCTCTCATTGGAACATGAGGGCCTCTTTCTATGCAGTCCACATAGGCCTCATCTTGAGAAAGCATATGAAGATGCATCTTTACCTTCCAATGATGTAATTATCTTTATCAAGAAAAGGAATCTTGACTCCAACATCTTTCTTGTTCATCTTGCTGAATTGTTTTGATCTTTAAACTCTTTGTAGATTAAGAGCTTGCTCTGATACCAATTGTTAGTCCCTTAACAATATAGCAAGAATTACAGAAGGGGGGTTAAATGGAATTCTTGAACCTTTTTCTTGAAATAAAAATGTTCAACTCGATTATAGATATATTTGTTTTGATTAGCACAATGCGGAATGTAAACTTGAATGAATCAAAACATAAGTAATTAAAAACAAGAGTCTTTAAAAACTTTCTGGTGGATTTAAACAATTCCACCAGAGATATATATATATATATATAATATATCGAGAGGACTCTGTGTGCAGAAATGCTCACAGCTGCTTACAAAATGGAACTACTGAGAATACAGGAAATGCTAAAGATTATGCTTACAAAGATTTCTCTGTTTTTGTGTTTCTCAGCTATCTCAGTCATTTTTCTATTTGCTACTCTCTTGGTTTATATATTACCAAGATTACAAAGTCAAAAAGACTGAACAAATATAAAATCTAACAGTCTTGATCTTTGCTGCTTTTCGTCCTCTATTACCCAGTTAATGGGCTTCCACAGTGTGTTTGTATCCAACTCGACGGCTGTGTGTCAGCTTTCACTGTTCAACTGATGTTTGAATTCTTGATATGATCATCCGTCGACTTTCAGATCATCCGTCGATGACATGATTGATCATTTGTCGACTGCTATGTTAAACATCCATTGATAGTCATTTGATCATCCGTCGAAGGCTTTGTTAATCATCCGTCGGTAGCTATTTTAGCACTCGACTTCATTTCACTTATACAGAATTACAAGACATTGCTTATGTACAATTAATCAACCTATTCTGCATATCTAGTTAAAGTCAACATGACTTATATGCTACTACAGATTCTATACAAAGGTGCATACATCACTGTGCTACAAACTTATTATTACATAAGCTACTCACTCGATGGATAATAAGTTAATCATCCGTCGGGACTATAATGAGTTATCCGTCGGGACTATAATTCTTATCCGTCGAGAGCTACATAATTTCACTAAGTAAAATCTACTTAGACATTTTGCTTAAGTGATCATCAAGTACATAACATATTCACAACATATACATTATTATATTCATAAACAGGTTTATATATGGTGTGTGTGTTATGGACCCCAAACTTCTGACCCAGGTTTGGAGGGCGCCACAACACCTCCCCAATTTTTATTGGTATATACTATATTAATAACAAAGCCACCATAAAAATAAAACCACCAAATACTACTATTCAACCTTTTCAATTGCAGTTTAGTTGTTCTAATATATATGTGGCTCTATATTGGCTCTGCACCTTGAGGACTGAGGGGACTGAACAGGGCATGAAATGATAAAGTTCAGACAAAATGACTTTAAAATTTATAATATAATAATATACATTAGATAAAAATACACACCAAAGATTGGTTCCTGCTTTTTGATGTAAAAATATAATTGACCGTTTACTACACAGGCTATAGCCAAAACCAAATTTATTTACATGACTGCCTAAATTTACCAGGGGCATTCAGACTGTTTATAAGTTGAGGCCCCAAACTCATTTCTTGTTAGCACCTGCTAACTTATTAAAATATTTGATCCAATAGCAATCTACTCAAATGAATGTCTAATAGCAGTTTTGTATAAATATTTGCAAGCATGTAAGAATTACGTAGACAATCATAAGACATTGAACATACTGGGTTTTCCTCCATTAAAGATAGCACTTTCAACAAGTTCAATACCATATACCTACATAAATAGATGAAAGCTATATAACATGCACAAACAAGATCTTTCTTTGTGTCATTGGATATAATTTACGTGGAAAAGCTCTCACTTTTATGTTTGAATTCTTTTCCTTTAAGAATTTCTCACTACCAGTTACAATACCTCCAGTGCCTACTCCGGCAAAAAAGGTATTCACTTTACCTGCAGCTCCAATCCATATCTCTAGACCAGTAATATCATATTGTATCTGTACAGTATTATATTTTAAAAGTTATACCCTGCTAATGTCACTTAAGGTGATATAATACTGGTGTAAGTAAACCTTCGGATTTGCAGGATTGATGAATTGTTGAAGAAAGTGACCATTTGGCGTCCATTCAAGTATCTCTTCGGCTTTTTGCAAAACTCCAACAACACCCTTGGATTTATCAGTTAGGTACAACTCTGCTCTAAATACTATAATTTTCTGGCATAACCAGAATAAATTTGTAATCTAACTCCTCTTTTGTACTATGCACACAATTACAGACAAATATACAATTGTACTGGGCATAAACAAACACACAAGTATTAGTTTATCCAAATAAGCAAATTTAAGCATATTCAAAGTCATATATTATTTCACATGAGAAATTATGTAACATAGAAGTCTTAAATCCAAATTAAGATTCCTTTGAACCTAATTGCATATACATAATCTAAATAATCGATCAAGGATGGCCAACAGAAATTGTCCTGAAATCATAACAGAGATCAACCTTACCTAAGTGGTGCTGATGGAGTGCTGAATGAATCGCAGAGAGCTGAGTGTGAATTGCAGAGAGAGTCTGAATCGTTGAGAGAGTCCATGTGCATTTGATTATTGAGAGAGTCTCGTGTATTGTTTATTTTTGAAGCCACCTGTATGATTTTACTCATTTATTAATATTCGACGTGTATGATTTCACTCATTTATTAATATTTGTGTATTGTTTGTTTTTGAAGTAACGTGTATGATTTTACTCATTTATTAATATGCCACGTGTATATACCCTATATATACTCTGGAGTAGGGGGTTTGGGTAGTATGGTTTGGTCGAGGGGTGCATGTGTTAAAGTATAGTATAATATAGACTATATTTATTCATTTATTCTATTATTCTACTATAATATCGAACAATATGTATAACACACATTAATTAAGAAGTTGAAATATAATTATATATAATAAAAGCAACAATTATCTTAATAAAAATAAATATAAGTAACAAATAACAAATCATTTATAATCGGGTTAAAATAGTATCATTTTTTTAAAAAACATTGAAATGGGTAAGTTTGATTTCAAATATTTTTGAATGGATGATTTTCATTCGTGTCTAATAAAATAAGGAAAATATTTAGAGTATATTTAGGTACGAATATTATATTTTTTATTACGTTTTGTAAAATGAGGAATTACGGATTGTCTTTTAAAAACTTTAGAGAAATTGAAATACAAATCTATTAAAATAAATTATAGATTATATTTATTATATTTATTCTAATATTTTATTATAATATGTAATAATATGTATAAAAAATATAATAGGTAATTAATTAAGAAATTAAACTATAATTATATATTTTTAAATGATATAAAATAATGTTAAAAGTGTTATATATATAATACAAGCAAAATTTATCTTAATAAAAATATATATAAGTAACAATCAACAAATCATTTATTTATCAGTTTGAAGTAGTATCATTTATAAAAAATTGAAATGGGCAATTTTGATTTAAAACATATTTTAATAAATAATTATAATTTTTATCTTATAAAATGATAAACACATTTAGATTGTATTTAGGGATAAATATTATATATATTTTGTTTCATTTTATAAAATAAGAAAATTACGGATTGACTTTAAAAAAATTAGACTACATGAATCCTATAAAATATAAAAATTAGGAAGAAATATAATAATAATAATAATAATAATAATAATAATAAACTATTACAATTAAAAATTAAAATACAAATGTAAAGTTTAAAAGTACTATGATAATTAAAAGTACTATGATAATTAAATGTAAACTACTACATGAATCATATATTTAAAAGTAATATGATAATTAAATGTAAAGCATTTTTTTCAAAATCACTACACAAATATTTCCAATATTTATGCTAAAAAATTAAATACAAATCAGCAAATATAATGTAAAATTACACAAAAAGTAAATATTTAGATTTATTGAAGTTAATATTTTGCAAAAATATAGTTGTAAATAAGTTTGAAAAAATAATTTCACTAAAATAAATAAAAAAATTATTTTTATGATATATATATATATATATATATATTTATATATATTTATATATATTACTACTACTAAAAGTAAATTAAATTAAATTAAAATATAAAACTAAATTAACAAACAAAGCAATTTTTAAAAAAAAATTAAAAATTATATGAATATTATAAAATATTTATAAATCACACCATGCATCGTACGGGTATAAAGCTAGTTATTTTATAAAATGGATTATCAAAATCAGTGTTAACCAAACTACAAATTATACTCATGTTTAGCTATTATTGTTTAGTATAAATGTCTTTTCAAGAAAGATTCTTTATCTATTTAGTTTGTTTAATTTATTTTTTTTTTTTTTTTTTTTTTGAATAAAAGCAGATTGCATTACTCAGAAATATCAGCCACAAGAGCCTCCAACAACAGACCTGAAGGAGGCGTAAGAAAGTTTTGGCAATTCAGAGAACAGGGTAATTTGGCTACTAAATGAGCAACCCTATTCGCTTGCCTTTTAACAAAAGAGATTGAATAGCCTGGTCTAGAAGCAAAAATAGTACGGCAGGCATCCAAGATAAAACCCACTTCTAAAAAATTGTCTGAGGAAGAATTTATAGCTTGCACCGTGATGAGAGAATCTGATTCAATTACCACCTTATCATAGTTCATAGAGTTAAGCCATTGCAGACCTTCCAGAATTGCATTTAATTTATTTTTAGATCTAAATATAGGAGCTTAGGTTTTCTTTCATCTTGAATTCAAGATGGATATATTGGATTTGACCCTAAAATGATTATTTTTTTCTAAGTTTCTTGTTTCAGGTCTAAAATTTGAACTTAAAATTTCAGTTTGTTTACTCTCCTTGGTGGGAGTGGTTTATCCTCTCCTTTATTTGTGAGTGTTATCTGATTTAGTGATTAAGGATGTATTGAGATCGTGATGACCCAGGTACATGTAAATATATATTATTCAACATATTAGTTGATGGTCTATGCAAAACACGGAGATTAGCTATTTGATCTATTTTATATTTGTTCCACTCTATCATTTTCTTCAAAAAAAAAAGTTTCTACCATTGTGAAGTTCACATTCTTTAATTTGGTAAAAAAGAAATACGTACAAAATTTTATATTTCTTTCTTCTATTTTTTACTTAAGTATTTTTTATTCTTTTGTATTCTTTAATTTGTTTTTTTGTAAAATCTCAAATGTGTCTCTTAAGATTAGTTTGTGTTGGCATTTGAAAATCCATAGTTATTAGGTCAAATTGGGCTTTCGATAGAAATAATTGAAATAATTGAAATAATTGAAATAATTTCTGATTCAACTGTAAATGTTTTGAACCAAAATAGTGTTAGAATAATTATGTAATAACTCCTGATAAAGGGACTTATCTTGTAAGAGATTTTTTTGTTTGTAGTCATATTTTCGGCAACAACCTCATATCTGAAATAATAGTTAAGGATGTTATCACCACGTACATCACCTAAAAAAAATTAAATGAACTGATTAGAGGAAATAATATTTTCTCAACATTACAATTGTATGGTTTATTAATAATTTTGTTAATTTACTTCACAACATATTTGTTAAAGTTATCAGTTGCTCACTGCCAGGAGCATCAACGACAATATAGGAACAAGTGTTTAGCATTTGTATCAGATTTGTATTAACTATAGATTAAATATTATCTTAAATATTATCACTTCATTTTGTTATAATCAATCCTTATCATCATCTGTAAATATTATCATGTAACAGCCTATATATACTTGGCTATCATATCAATACAAGCAATAAACTTTTCTGCATTTATCTTTATTTTATGGTATCAGAGCCTAAATAAGTACATCAGACTTTTTTCTTGTCATTCATCATGTCCGATGAAACCACTCCACCTGCTACTATGCTACTACACAGGTGCCTGTCGATCCTGTCACTTCGTTGGTTCCATCCAACCCGTACGTCATTCATCATTCTGATAGTCCTTCTACAGTCCTCGTTACTCCGCTTTTAACGGGTGACAATTATGGTTCATGGTGTCGTGCCATTACCATGGCTCTACGAGCCAAAAGCAAATATTGCTTCATTGATGGTTCTCTGCCAAAACCAACATCAAGTATTGATATTACTAACTGGCAACGCTGCAATGATCTAGTCAGCAGCTGGATTCTCAACTCAGTTTCTCCTGAAATCAGGCCTAGCATTCTCTATGCTGATACTGCAGCTCAAGTTTGGACAGATCTGAAGGAGCGTTTCTCCCTGTCCAATATGCCTAAGATTTATCAACTGAAGCAGTCTATTTCAGCTCTAAAACAGGAAGGTATGAATGTTTCTTCCTACTTTACTCAACTCAAGTCTTTGTGGGATGAATTGAACAGTATCACATCCCCTTCTCCATGCATATGCGGCAACGCGAAAAATATCGTGGAACAACAAAATCAAGATCGTGCAATGGAGTTTCTGCAAGGACTTCATGACAGCTTCTCCGCTATACACAGTCAGATATTACTCATGGAACCATTTCCATCTACTCAACGCATTTATAATCTTGTGCGTCAAGAAGAAAAGCAGCAAGAAATTAATGTTCGTTCAGTCCCTGCAATCGAATCTGCTGCTCTCCAGGTTTCAAAACAATCCCGACAATCTGGAAAATGTCAACGCCCCTTTTGCGATCATTGTAATCGACATGGACACACTCGGGCCACATGTTATCAGATTCATGGTTTTCCGAATAAACTTGGCAAACCAAGTCCTACTCCTTCAGCCTTTATTATTGCTCCAGTTCCCACTAATACAAGTCCTCAAATCACTCAAGACCAGTACAATAAACTTGTTGCCCTTCTCGCCAAGGAAGACGTTGTTTCTCCTATTTCTCCTTCCGCGTTTTTAGCAGGTACCATCCTATCTTGTATGACTTCTTCCTGGATAATTGATTCAGGAGCATCAAATCATATATGCACATCGTTGTCATTTTTTTCTACATATCATTCATTAAATAAAATTATAACGGTCGAATTACCTGATGGTACTCATGCATCAGTAACTCATATTGGTGTTATTAAATTTTCTTCTTCACTCATTCTCAAAGATGTATATTATATTTCATCTTTTAAATTTAATTTATTGTCTGTTTCACAATTAACGAGTCAACTTAATTGTAATACAATTTTCTCATCCTCAACATGTTTATTTCAGGACCATTTAACGAAGGCGACGATTGGTCGGGGTAAACTTCAAAATGGCCTTTATCGTTTAGAAGACGTTTCAAATCCAAGTTTTGCATTTTCTTTTCGACAGTTAAATAAATTTGATTTATGGCATTCCCGCCTGGGACATCCTTGTGATTCTCGTTTTAATTTTCTTTGTAGACAATTCAAGAATATTTATGGCAATAAAGATTTTATTTGTGATGTTTGTCCAAAAGCTAAGCAGTCTCGAAATAAATTTTCTTTAAGTGTAACACGTAAATCTAAAAAATTTGAGTTGTTACACATTGATATTTGGGGACCCTTTTCGGTACCTTCCAATAATGGATCACGATTTTTCTTAACAATTGTGGATGATTTTTCCCGCTGCACATGGGTCTACTTAATGAAAACTAAGTCACAAACTTTTCATATAATAACCCATTTTTTTAATCAAATTCAACGTCAATTCAGTCTTCCAGTATCTCAAATTAATACTGGAAATGGTGGCATCTTTCTTCCACAACTTCAAACCATTCGGTCTGACAATGGGTCCGAGTTTCTTTCATCTACTTTTCAAAATTGGTTTAGTACCCATGGAATCACTCATCAACGAAGTTGTATCTACACTCCTCAACAAAATGGTATTGTGGAGCGTAAGCACCGTCATTTACTAGATGTCGCTCGAGCTTTACGTTTTTAAGCTCACCTCCCATTATCATTTTGGGTACTCACTGCTGCCTATCTAATTAATAAATTATCAACACCATTTCTGGATTTTAAATCTCCATATGAAATATTATTTGAAGAAGTTCCTTCATACTCCTCTTTACGAGTTTTCGGTTGCTTGTGCTTCGTTAAGAACATGCATGTTCAACATAAATTTGATGCGCGTGCTAAACCTTACATATTTGTAGGATATCCTTATGGTATAAAAGGGTATCGAATTTATGACCCTGATACTCGTCGTATCCATGTTTCTCGCGATGTAATCTCTCATGAATCAACTTTTCCATATCGTGATGTTCCTGCTAAGGCACAGTCTAATGATATTACTATCACATCTCTGGATGATGATCATCTCGCACCTTGGTCAAGTCCAAATTTTGTTCAAATGGATAATCCTATCGATTCACAAGAATCGCCATCTCCTGGTTTTGATTCTTCGCCGGTTAATGAAGATACGCAATCTTCTAGTCATAACATTCAACCGTCAACGGTCATTGCGCCTCAACGCCCCCAAAGGATGCGACGTCCACCATCCCATCTCAGTCAATATATTTGTAATATTAATGATTCCTCTATATCTTTTCCATTAGCTAATCATATTTCTTGGAATCAGTTTAGTCCCTCTCATCGTTCATTCCTTACCAAGGTCATTGATCATGATGAACCTCGAACTTTTTCTCAAGCTGTCAAATCTTCAAAATGGCGTGATGCGATGTCTGCCGAAATTCGAGCTCTTATTTCTAACAAGACTTGGTCCCTTTGCCCATTACTAGCAGGTAAAACTCCAATCGGATGTAAATGGATCTATAAAATTAAGTATCATTCTGATGGATCCATTGAACGCTATAAGGCACGCTTAGTTGCCAAAGGATATACGCAAATTGAAGGAATCGATTATCATGATACTTTTGCTCTAGTTGCAAAATTAGTAACAGTCCGTCTTCTTCTCTCCATCGCTGTTATTAACAATTGGTCATTACACCAACTTGATGTGAACAACGCATTTTTATAAGGCGATTTACATGAAGAAGTATACATACAAATGCCTCCAGGTTTTTCTCAAGTTGGTGATACTCGTGTTTGTAAGTTACATAAATCCATTTATGGGCTTAGACAATCTTCTCGTGAATGGTTTGACAAATTGTCATCCACTCTCGTCGCTCATGGATTTCGTCAATGCATTTCAGACTATAGTCTCTTCACATATCTTCGTAATAACATCTTTATATTTGTCCTCGTCTATGTTGACGATATTATTATCACTGGTAATAATGATGATTTTATTACCAAAACAAAACAATTTCTTGCTCAATCCTTTTCAATTAAGGATCTCGGGCCTCTTCGTTATTTTCTTGGAATCGATTTCTAAAAAGGATTTATTTTTATGTCAACGAAAATACACTCTTGATATCTTATCTGATTCTGGAATGCTTGGTTCTAAACCTTCTCCTATTCCAATGGAACAACACACTCATCTTCGTCCAGATGATGGTACTCCACTCCCAGATCCATCAATTTATCGACGTCTCATTGGCCGTCTATTATATCTAACTGTCACTCGTCCGGACATTCAGTATGCAGTTAACACGCTCAGTCAATTTATGCAAAATCCATGTTCGTCTCATATGGACGCTGCTTATAGAGTCCTTCGTTACCTTAAGGGTTCTATTGGTCGAGGTACACTCTTATCTTCTTCCAGCATATTTTCTCTCATTGGTTTTTCTGATTCCGATTGGGCGGGTTGTCCAACCACTCGTAGATCTACAACCGGTTACTTTACAATGTTAGGATCTAGTCCTATTTCATGGAAAACAAAGAAGCAACCAACCGTCTCTCGATCATCTGTCGAGGCTGAATATCGTTCTCTAGCTGCTCTCACTGCGGAGCTACAATGGCTTCACACTCTCTTATCAGAACTTGGATTTCCTCCACCTACGCCATTCAAAGTTTATTGTGATAATCAGGCTGCTATTTATATTGCCAAAAATCCGGTATTTCATGAAAGAACAAAACACATAGAAATTGATTGTCATTTTATTCGTGAGAAAATTCTCTTTGGTCTTATCTCTCCATCTTACATTCGCTCTTTTGATCAACTCGCTGATATTTTTACCAAACCACTTGGTGGCGATACTATAACTCGATTACTTCCCAAGTTGGGCGTGGTTGACATTTCTTCCCCGGCTCCAACTTGACGGGGGGTGTTAAAGTTATCAGTTGCTCACTGCCAGGAGCATCAACGACAATATAGGAACAAGTGTTTAGCATTTGTATCAGATTTGTATTAACTATAGATTAAATATTATCTTAAATATTATCACTTCATTTTGTTATAATCAATCTTTATCATCATCTGTAAATATTATCATGTAACATCCTATATATACTTGGCTATCATATCAATACAAGCAATAAACTTTTCTGCATTTATCTTTATTTTAATATTTGTGTAATATATAAAGTTTAGCATTTTTCCTTCCTATATTTTTATTATTTGTAAGCAGTAATTTAGGAAATCATAAAATTACCCACGATTTTTTGAAGTGACCTCCTAATGTCCGTCCTCCACTCCTTGATCCAATTCAATTATTTTTTCGGGAACAATATTTTCTTCATTGTTTCGTGTAAATAATTTATTTATACTTATATTAACATAATATAAATGATAAACTTATATATAAAAATTAAATTAATACAAACTTGAATATTTTTCAGTATTAAATATGTAGCTGACCTACTACTTGGCACATAAATTTAGTGCTACATGTCATATCATAAAAGTGTTCACTTATGTTAATGCATTATATATGTTAAAACCAACAGATTACTACTAGTACAATTAATTAGTAACTACAAATCTTATAACCAGTGCAAAGTTATAACTTGGAACTTAAGACTAATTTAATGATATATATAAAGTTTTTACTAATTTTTAGATGTCATACTTTTAATTTTATTAACTAATTTGTAGATTTTTCCACTTTGTATATTTAGGGTTTCCATGTAGATCTTTTATTTAATTAACCCATTATAAATAAAATTCATATAACTAAACACATATTCAAATATCAATCTAGAGTAATTTAATTTTTACATGTTCTTGGGAGCATACTAAAATAAAATTATAATATTCCTTTGAATGTTTCATATTCGTGGAAGATGATGATTGAGAGCGGACCATGACAAACACTTTAACTTGACATGATGGGTTAGAGGTATAAACATATATATTCTTATATAGATTAACAAGATAGCTAGAAAAATTAAAAATAAAATAGGAATATATGGATCCCACAACATTTTACTTGCAATAGAAAGTAAGAGAAAACTATATCATATATAAAAAGAAGCTTGTTATTAATTGAGAAGAAGTGAGGTTATGGTAGAAGGATAAGTTAATTAGAAGAAATGACGTTGTGGTCTAAGGATAAGTGAGATTATGGATTAGGTTAAAAAACATTTTAAAATCATGTTGGTTTGAAAACAATTTTGGTTTAAAATTAATAAAACAGGTTTCACAATTGAGAAAAAGTTAAACATTATTTTGTTGTGTGATGGAAATAAATCATTTTAAATATAGAGTAATCGTAGTGAGAATATTTAATTAAGAAAATCTTGATTTTATGAATTCTTTATTTTTTTGGTAAAATAGTTTTTGAGTTGCCTCAAAAGAGTTTATAAAATGATTATATTTAAATAAGTTTATTTATGAAAACATTAGTGCTGGTTAAAATGAAAACTTCTTAGTTTTTTTTAGTTTGACAAGTTCACTAAGATAGTATGCTCAGATGTTAATGCAACAGTAATAACATCATGCACAAAGATAAATAATATAATCTCATGGTGAATGCATGATCATGATATATATAACCCATAGTCATCATAAAAGTCACATGCACAAATACATAATATCCAGTCTTACCCATATTTCGGGAATATCGGCAATACATCTGAATGATCGCCTAAAATATAATACATGGAAATTCTCTACTACATAAGTGATCTAAAGATCATAAAGTCAACATGAATATATTTCCAGAAACTCGGAACTATAGTAAAGCAAAAAGGGTGCAGTCCCATCAGCATCTCAAAGTCATCGACTCCAATATACTCGAGTCGAAAGCATCTATATATACGGGGTCAGCAAAAGGTAATAATGCACAAATGATGATATGTTCCACTCCTCAAAAAGCAAAAAGTCATATCTACTAGATCAAGTCAATGTAGACCGAACAGCTCGTCCACCCTCGGTAAAAACTCCTCTCTGATCCGATTAATCATCCTAGCAATATAAGTCCTACCCACAGCTTCTAAACTAGTAGATGGCATCCCATAAATGTCTGCCTGTAGACCCGAAATAATAGTGGTAGCGGTCTGGTGCAAAATCTCTCTAACGAAACTCCTTTTAACAGAACTCGTCTCCAGTGAAGGTATATAAGGTCTCTCTTCGTTCAATCTCATCACAGCATCTCGGGTCGCAAATAACTCCAGGTACCAAATATACACCTCATCATACATTTTGTAAGGCATATGTCATAGCCTATTTGTATATTCGAGGATTTAACTCAACTCAAATAAGAATGTAATAAGTAAATACTGGATCTACCGTCAAAGAGATCTCGCAAAGTAACATATGTCAAAGGATTCAGAAACAAGGTTCATCTACAGACTTGAGGAATTAATTTACTTGAAGAAGTTCAAGAAATTGATCAAGCCTCAGTGATATAAATCAAGGTTGTGGATTTAATCAAATGATAGAGATCTCGTCAGGGTATCAGATAATTACAAGGATTTAATCTGAAGAAAATCAAGTTGTCAAAGTCAAGAGATGAAGAAACGTCACGGAAGTTAGTCACTCATGAACCAGACAGTACATCGAGTGTCAACATTGAAGTGGTGGAATTGATTCATAATTTTCAGTGATTTACAGAAGATATTCAGAAGAATGGTTGCTGCTCAAGATTAGTAGTAATTCTCTATTAATTAATTAAGTCATATAATTTAATTAAGAAAATAAATTATATCTGCAAAGATTAATTTATTTATTAATTGAATTAATTGATTAATTAATTCATAATTAATATTAAGGATTTTCAGAATTTAAATTGGATTAAAATCTATTTAAATTCAACAAGACAATCTGATTGTACTAATATGACAATCGGTATGACAATTAATAGTCATACAGAAAGTCATGCTAGTACAAATAATTGTCTTGCCGAAAGTTACACTGGAAGAGAATTGTCTAGCTAGTTCAATCAGATTGTCTTGCTAGTTCAATCAGATTGTCTTGCTAGTTCAAAGGATAGTCTCACCGAAAGTCCTACCAGCTAAGGGATTGTCATTCCAGTTCATTCCATTCTGTTGATTGATTAAAAAGACAGAAGCAGCCATTCAAAAATAATCCAACACAACAGAACCCGAGAACAAAAAGAAAAAGAAGCTGAACAAATATTTCATCTTCTCTGCTAATTTCAAGATCAAATTTCTAGTTTGTAAAGTTAAATCCAAACCACTAGAAATCTTTATCTTGTTCTTGTGTAACAATCTAGTGGATCAAAATCCCTAGAACTTAATCTCAAATCGCGTTTAGCATTTGATTCTAATTATTACAAAAATAGAAAAAGTTCATGTCGAATTTATTCTAAATTTGTGATAATTAATTTGAGATTAATTCCTTATAATCGATACAGTTGTTGTAACACCTTTCAAGTTTAATAATATTCTTATTTAACTTGAATTTTATTTCATATTTTTATTCCGCATTTAATTTGATTATTCGGTATTGTTTGTATTCAACCCCCCCTTCTACAAACACATTGGGACCTAACACATTTGTTGGAGCTCCTCATACAGAAAGGTTGGGACAGTAGCCACCTGATAACCTCCCAAATCAGTGAGAAATAAGAAAAACTCTCAGCAAGTCCCCCTAAGCCCGTAGTAGCAGGTGCAACAGTAGTGGTAGGGGCAGGGGTGCAGTATCACATACTGGCATATCAGACAGGAATGGAGCTAAAAATGGGGATGGTTGGTCAACATCCATGTCTAGGGGCTCAAGAAAAGCAGGGAGCCCAATAGGTGCATACTCTGGGTAGAATCATGCCCAAGCTCAGCAGTAAACATGGTCCCAAAATGGTACAGATCAGCGGTAGGCATGACTGGAGCACCTACTCTCAAAGGTGTGATATCTGGTAGCTCAGGAAGAAAATGAGTCTCTAGGTCAGTAGCCAAGTGATCTCCCTCACGAGGAGACATAACAGTAGGTATCCCATCAGTAGCTGGAATTATAGGTGATGGAATTAATGTCAAATCAGATAGACTAGTGAAAGTAGGGGTGACACCATTCGACTGAACCACTGGCTCCTCAATAGTAACAGGAGAGCCAAAAGCCTCATCAAGAGGTGGAGAATCAGTCAAGACAATTATAATAGGTGGTGAATCAGTCAAGTCGATAATCACTGGCGCACCTCTAGGTGGCGCTGGAATCTTCCGGATAGATGAGTCCTCACTATCACTAGATATAACCATACAAGCCTCTGAAGGATCAGTATCTAAACTTGAACCAATACTCTCCCCTGGAAAAGGAGTAGATGACCTATCTCTAGCTACTCTGTAGTCTCACATCTGAATTATAACAAAAGCAATACCATAAGATGATCTTACAAGGTAATGTCTTAAATAAAAGTTTCTACGTCAAGGGGTTATTACTTTGTGATCCCTATCTTATCTTTGAGTATTATATACTCTTATATTTATAATATACTCTTAACTATACTCTCTCGTATATGATTAGATTTTTAGGGTTCGCGTTCCTAGTAAATATAACCACAGCTCTGATACCAACTCCGTGACGCCCCTAAACCCATTTTCTTGGATTCCGGTCATCACGGTACCAAGCTGCTCACACTTATATTAAAATTATAACACATAATATAATCTATAGTTCACTGTGGATGCCACTCCATAGATCTCAGGATCGAGTCTCCACGCATACCTGCTTATTACATGCATAATAGAAATCCTACTACAAGTCTGTAAGATAAGTCACAAGTCTGGGGAAAGTTATAGTACATTATTACAGATAATCTTATATAGATATATGGCTAAACGCTGCCACTGCGAACGTGCTCATTTCCCTTACGTTGCCTTGCCTGATGATATGAATCATCTGCTTCATTCTTCACTGTTTGGAATATAAGAATAGCAAGAGTGAGAAACCGAGTGCTCAGCAAGTATAAATGACAAACAAAAAATTCACAAGATAGTAATAAAGAATGCAAAGAGTAATAGAAATTTAGGTTCAATAGTGAATAATTAAAATCACATCACAATTTAGTAAGGAAGCTCTTATCTGGCACTTCATCACTTGAGTTTCAGTTTAACTGGGCATTTTCCATCCCCGATACATTAGTGACGCGATCAACTGTTATGCAGGATATGCCTGTACTATAACAAGACTAAGTCATATTGATAATCCTAAGATTTAGTTGTATGATAGTCTAAATCTGTATTTTGTATTGTATTACTCGAGACTGTAAAAATGTTAAAGATCAGACTGGAGTATTTTTCTGTAAATAGTCTCAAGCCTAAGAATAAACTCTGGAAGAAGATCAACAAGATTATGCCTCATAGAAAAGGTGAAGAAGCTTAGAGTTGAATAAATCTGTTTTGGGAAAAATGTTCTAAGTCAAGATATCAAGTCATATAGAGAAATCATTCGAGAACTCCAGAATTAATTATCGAGAAGTCCAAATTGTCTTATAGAGACGTCCCAGAGATATTGACAAGTCAAATGAAGATTGGAGATATCGACAAGTCAAATAAAGATATGAAGATTGGAGATATCGATAAGTCAATTTCTCATTAGAGATCTCAGATATATATACAAGTCAACATGAAGATTGTCATACCCCAACACATACACTCTAAATAAAATAGAACCATAATTATTACAAACTTATAAGTCCAAAGGACGATAATGATCTATTACAACCCAACCAAAATAACAACAATCCCAAGATCTTTACAAGTTCAGAGTTTGGAACAGCCCTTCTAACTAATACCATATTACATACTGGCGGATTCCACCTAAACTATATATATTCTACCTGCGCCCTCAAATGGTCTTCACCCTGCCTAGCAGTTGACTTACGGGCGGTCTGCTTGGTACGAACCATGATTGCTAGCTATAGAACAAGGTTAAACATAAGAAAATGAGCTATAACGCTCAGCAAGTACTAATCATTCTACTAAATAAGACATTATCTCAAAATCATGAGTTCATAAATCAAGGGGAATGTGGATACTTATGAGAATGACAATAAGAAACATGAAGTTATAATATGAAGACATGGCACAATTATAGCAATTGAAACAGGGTATATGGAATCATGATATCGGGCAATATGCTATAGTATAAAGACATGGTAGAATCATAATAATCGAAACATGGCATATGGTATCATGGCATCGGGCAATCATGTTATAATTATCAAATCATCAAAATCAATTTAGGACGGTATGGATTACAGCCGGTGATCAGCCGTGAAGTAATCCTAAACCGTGCTGGGTTCTCAAATATAATGGGATCCCTAGGCTATATGTGAGCCTATCAATAACGTGAAAAGGACTTGCTTCTGGGTCCAATCCACTAAGATGAGAAAACATTTATTTTATTGATTTATAACATGGATGTCGGGGAAAGATTGGGTATCAACTTAGTTGAATTAGATTCAAGAGAAGAACATTTGAAGGTAAAGTACAAATTTAGCTAAGAGTGATTAACGGAAGTATTGGAAATAATTATGGTTATCGGGTTGTTATAACTAAGCATTCATGGGAAATATATATATGTGCAATGATTATAAGAATAAAGAGGTAATTAACTTGCCAACAATTATAAGCATAAGAAATTAGTAACTTGCCAACAATTTTAAGCATAAGAAATTAGTAACTTGCCAACAATTTTAAGCATAAGAAATTAGTAACTTGCCTTCCAAAAGTTCTAAGATTATTCGATCTTGAAGGCACGAGTCTTCCCCTTCGCTTCGGAACCTACACATTATATTAATCTCATTACTATTCACCCTTTATCGACTTATAAGCCTATAAGCTTCTAGACTAACATTTACCCCTATTATAATTATGATTACACAAACTTATGATTACACATAACTTAATCGCATACAATTCAAGTAATCCACATAGTCATATAATCACATAACGGCATGGCATATACTACTAGTTATTTATACTATAATATCATCTAAACACCTAAGCACATAAGCAAGTAACATATAAGAACTATAATTGAACTTAAATTAACCCTAAAGATGATGTGCAACACTCGGACTCTTCACTTCTAAGTCCCAAACACAACAAATACCACTAAAGCTTCCTAATGCCACTCGAAAGGGTGCTCTCGGGTTTCTTGGTGGAAATGGGGTGTCTCCACCTTGGGCCTTCAATTCAAATCACTTTCTACAGGTTGTTAGGACTCTAAACTAACTTATAAAGTTGGTGAGACTCAAAGGCCTCACTCCTAAAGGTTTACAAAGGTCAAGACTATCACCGAAGTCCCCTGCGAGCAACAGTTTGCACGTCCTGTGCTCTTTAGCCGATATCTCAACTTCTACTCGGGGAATTCTAACAAAACCAATTCCCATGGATTCTTAAGACCTAAACCTAACTCCTAGACTTGATTTTAGTCCAAGGCCTCACCTAGGCCTCTTTAGGATTCTTCCCAAAGTTGACACTTTACCAGCCTCCCTCGAATTCACTCTGCCCTATTTTCACTCACATAAAACTCACTTTTCTCATTCAATTTTTAATTATAAAGGTTTTTTAAGATTACTAGGGATGCATTATACTTATTCAATTCAAGAACCCGTGAAGGCCTAGCCTAAGGCATGATTATAATCGACCAAAGTTCAAGTTTACCCAGCCCTGCCCTGTTCTGAGTTGGTCTCGATTATGGGGGTGTGCACCTACCTAAATGCAAGTTTCTTGTTGAACTAAGGCTATGGACTCAAGTATAACTCAATTCCTAACTCCAGTAAACTTGGGCCTAGCAAGGCCTCACCAAAACTCACCTAAAACAGCCTATACTTAGGGTGAAAAATTCTGCTACTAAGTGCCTAGTGTACCTCCTTCCACCTTAACTTCCAAATCAACACCAAAACCAACATGCAAGCACACAAATCTATCCTACATTGTACACAACCCTACTAACTATCATTATATGGAAAAATACGAGCATAAACTTAGCTATAATAGTCATTTACCGAGGCAAAAACAAAGAGCATAGCAGAGCAGATTTTACATGTGAACTTCTAAGCAAATTTTCAAACAAAAAACACAAGGTAACAACTTGATGGCTACAAGATTTAATCATAACTCATTAAGGAAATAACATAATAGCATTTTAAAGCAAAAACCGTAGCATGCATTGCACAAAAACTCAAATTTAAGTCACATAACACATTTGTTCGAAATATCACTTATACTACGACATGCAAGCATTAACTTCAACTTTTAGTGTAAAAATCATAGCATGCAAGGATAGAAACTTTGTTAAAACACATTTTAAAAGATCATAGGGCCTTTAAAAGTCACATTCAAATATTCTTTCTTTTTTGAAATCAAATAAAACTAATACACAAAGCACAAAAACCCATTCGGCTCCTTGGAGTCATTGCCGAATGCTTAAGGCCAAGATCATGGCTTGAAAGTAAAAGCATAACACTTCATTAAGACCATCTCTTTCTCAAGCATTATAAGCCACATTAGTTAAACTCTAGATTCACAAGAATCAAAGTTAAACCCTTGGCTTTAACTACATGCAACTAAGAAAACTCACCTTAAATGATGATATAGAACCAAGTGAAATTATCTTTTGCTTAGAGGGGTTGAAAGATGCAAGAGGATGAAGAAATGAAAAAGAAAAGAATGGGAGGGGAGGGGGTTGAAGGCGCGGCCGAGAGAGAGGGAAAGAGAGGGAAGAGAGTGAAGTCATGTTGCTGGTAAAGAGATGATGTGAGTGGAGTGTATAAATTTGTTTTTGTCTCACTAAAATGGTAGTGGAGTTTGAACTTACTCTCTTGTCCTTCATCCACTAATTGACAACTATTGCATGCAAGGTTTTATTGGTCTTTTGCTTGGTCAAAAGGAATTAGAGGGGAGTGAAAGGACAGTCCTACCCTTGGTCTCTATTTGAGTGGAAATTGCATGCAAGGGTATGTTTGTAATTCAATAACTAATAAAAGTATAATTTAAAAGAATGATTTTTAGTAATTAAAATATAAATCCATAAATCACCAAATAAATACCATAAATACAATGAGATTTTAAAATTTTAATAAAATTATTTTAAAAAAATTTGAACAAAATTTTATATTAAAATAATTTTTCACATATTATTATACTAACAAATAAATCATAAAAATTACACTTAACACATAATAAATTACACAAATAATTGCATGTAAATTGATTATATTCCACAATACTAAAATAAAAATTTATCGCCTAATCGCAACTAATCAAATATTACTAACTTGCGAGAAATCTCTATTATTTACTAATCGCGTAGCGAAAATCTTACTCGCGTACGGAATTTACACGCTTAAAATATTCCGGCAACACTCGCAATGCCAAACGACAATATTATACACAATATATAATGAATTTGCATAATCGGCCTTATAACACATAATATTTAGGAATATCTATATCGCACTTATAAAAATAACTCCAATATTTACCAGTTGTCACAAAGATATAATGATTGGAGATGCCGAAAAGTCAATCTCTCATTAGAGATCTCAAAGATATCGATAAGTCAAAATGCTTATAGAGATCTCAGAGATATCGACAAGTCATTTCTACATGCAGAGTTTTGGAGACCTCGACAAACCAAGTTCACTTATAGAGAACTCAGAGACCTCGACAAGTCAAAGACACTTATAGAGAACTAAGAGATCTCGATAAGCCATCAAACTTATCGAGATGTCAGTTCTCTATACAACAAACTGGAGATCTCGATATGAACCTCAAGTACAGAATGCAAACAAGTTAAAGATTCAAGATTATCAATCAACAAACGATCTAATCACTTAGATTGAAAAATCTACAAAAGTAGCTTGAAGAGTGCAAGATCAAGGGCCAAGATTAACTGACAAAGGTAAGTCACAGACCTACACGATTTGTAAAGATGCACTAAGCCAAAAATGGAAAGCTTTGAAGATAACTTAAAGTAAGGTTTAGTACATCTTATTGCATGGTGCATAAACCTGTGTTTACTAATCTATCAAGTAAACACTAGTCCTTTATTTTAGTTGTAACAAACAGATCTAGATTTTCTAGTAACTCTCTCAAGATAGAAGCTGAGTTCTTTACTTACAAAAGAACCCAGAAATATGTAGCAAGACATACTTAATTTTAATACAAAGTTAAGTGAGTTATGAAAATACTATGTTTGTTGTACATGCTTTGTTAATTCTGTTAAACACAATATCTCTACAAATTAATCTACTTTGTTCACAATCCAAAATAGTTTGAAAAAGGCTAAAATATCTAAAAACATTCACCCCTTGTGTTCTATTCAATATCTAACAAGTGATATCAGAGCAAAATCTGAAAGTAAATAGATCAAGATCTTGGAAGAATGAATACACAAAAGATAAGCAGTATAAAGATAACAGCCTTAGATAAGACTAACTATACATTATGGAAGAAGAAGATGATGTTGTTTCTAAGGATGACCAATCCCTTGTATATCCAGATTCTGAAGAATGGACCTTTCACTCCTATGTAAAGGATTGAAGAATTTACAGATGGAGACATGGTCATCTCACCTCATTATGGTCCTAAAGATCCTTCAAAATATACAGACATTAAGAAAAAATAAGTCTATCTTGATACTGGGCTACAACTAATTCTTATAGAGTCACTTGACAATGTTATGTACAACTATATTGTCAACTGTGACACAGCCAAGCAAATCTGAGAGAAGATTGAGATATTGTGTGAAGGTACAGAGGAAGTTAGGTCAAACCAAAAAAGAATATTGGTGTCTCAGTATGAGGGATTTATGGAAAAACCAAAAAAATGTGTTACTGATGTGTTTGAAAGATTCAATAAGCTGATTAATAACTTGCAGCTTCATGATAAATACTATGAAGCTGAGGAGGTTAACTTAAAATTTTTGCTCACCCTTACTGACCATCTTGAACGGAAAATATGAGCTATAAGAGAAGGGAGAGACTTAAGCAGGATAACACTGGAAGTCTTATATGGGATTTTGAAAACATATGAACTGGAAATGATTCAAAGAAAATCCTTAAGAACTGGTCAAGGGCACATTGTTGATGGAACAAAGTGCATTGGTTGTTAATGAAAACAATTCATCTGATGATGAATTAGAGATCCAGACTCCAGCTGTCTCAAGCATTGAGCAAAAGAACAAGGAACCAATGAAGCAAGTCATTCTGGAACTTGAATAAGATGAGTTATATACATTGGTGAACTGGATGAGTTAGATCAATCCATGGCTTATCCAGCTAGGAAATTCTCTAATATTATAGTGAAAAAAATAATGTTCTTCAAGAGTAAATGACAGACATTTAACAAGGACATCAGCTGGAAAGGAAAGGGACAATACACTCCTGGTGGAAAAAGTGGCTACAAGACTGGATCTGTTGACAGATAAAAAATAAGGTGCTTTAATTATGATGATTTGGACCATTTTGCTATTAAATACAGGAAGCCTAAAAAGGTGAAGAAAGATAAAGCCTATCTTGAGTTGGAGGCAAAGTATGAAGCTCTCTTGAAGAAGCAATTGGGTAAAGCTTATATTACAAAAGAAAAGAGTTGGGATGAATCTGATAATGATGAAGATAAGGAGGTTGGGAATTATGCACTCATGGCCTTAGAGAAAGGAGAGTCATCCTCATCAAAACAGAGGTACCAACTCTTACTACTATTGATTTAAATACAAGGCAATATAAAGAGACTGTTGAAAAGATGAGCATAGAGATGTTCCACATCCACACTAGCATGGCGGCATCTACTAGGAGGTTAATAGGCTGTCAAAAGCTAATGAGAAGCTTGAGGTTGAGAAGCAAAATTTGGAACTGCAGCTTGTTGAACTTGAAACTGTCAAACAGTTAAATGATTATCTAAAGAACAAGCTGAACTGTGCTAGTGAGATAGAAGCTATGTTGATGGAGAAGCTAGAGAAGAATGAAATGAAGTTCAAGTCTTTCATAAATGCTTCTTAGTTAGTTGGTCAGTACCATGAGAAGAACAAGCCATGTGCTAACATAACTATTGGTCTTGACTATGATGCCTTGAACAACAACAAAAAGAATGAAGGTGATAAGGGCAAATCAACTGTAGATGAAAATGTCCCATCTATGACGAGAAAGGTTGATTCACCTTTGTTCAAGGCATGTGAAGTCAATTTCAGTGAAGAGGAGTTGGTGATAAAGCAAGAACTTGTTAATGAGGACAATGAGAAGAAATGCACAGAAACAACTCCAACTCCTAAAACTGAAAAGAAGCCCATGGTGGATCAAACCCCCAAGAAGCCAATCAAGGAAGTTAAAACTGAAAATGCAGGAAAGAAGAAGAAAAACATAAATGGGAAGATTGGGATAAACAAGAGAAATAACTTTGCATTTGTTGCAGATGCTCCTAGGAAACAGTGTAAAAAATGTGGCTCTACAAATCATCTAACTCACCTTTGTAAAAAGGCTGTTAGTGAGTGAAGATTGGGAGCATGCAAATATAATAAAGCAAAGACTGAAGATCCCTATTCTTTCTATGATAAGTTTGATTACATTCATTACAACATGAAAGTGATGACAAGTTGCCAAAAGCTGATAGTAAACCTCAGAGAAGTCAATATTGGGTCTAGAGCTAAAAGGGAACATGCAAATCAATCAATGAACACCATTCTTTCTGAATTAACTCATTCTAATTCTGTAAATTATGTTAACAAGAAGAAAGTAGCCAACACTGCTTGGGTAGCTAAACACACTTAATCCTCATTGTGTGCAGGGCAAAATGAAGAAAGTCATATGGATCATAGACAGTGGATGCTCAAGATATATGATATGTGATAAGGCCCTGCTATCATAATTTGAGGAGATGGTTGGCCCATTAGTGACTTTTGGAGACAATATCAAAGGTTTCACAATGGGATATGGCAAGTCAATTTCCGGAAATGTTGTCATTGAAGATGTAGCACTGGTTGCTGATTTGGAAGTGAATCTCCTAACTGTTAGTCAGTTCACAGATAAAGGATTCAATGTTATATTTGAAAAATGAGAATGCTTAATCATCAGCAAAAAGACTAGTGAAGTTTCTCTGAAAGAAGTAAGAAAGGGAAGCCTGTTTGTTGCAGAGTTACACTCAGTAAATAAGGAAGGAATTTGTTGTTCTAAACCAAGGCATCTGTAGAGCACAGCAATCTGTGGCACAAATGCTCTCTCACCTGAATTACAAAGCAATCAACACCCTGGTGAAAAAGGAGTTAGTAAGAGATATGCTGAATCTGGAGGGTGCTCAAAATGAAGTTTGTTAGGCTTGTCAAAAAGGAAAAATAAAGCAGTCAAGTCACAAGAGTAAAACTATGAATTCCATAAGTGCACCTTTGTAACTTATTCACATGGGCTTATTTGGACCAGTTAATGTCTTCTAAATTTCAAGGAAGAAATATGCACTTGTGATGGTGGATGACTACTCAAGGTACACATGGGTAGAATTTTTACATTCTAAGGATGAGACTCCACATATCATAATTGAACACGTTAAGAAGATTAAGAAGCAGGCTGAAGATCAGAATAGTGTGAAGAGATTGAGGAGTGACAATGGCACAGAATTCAGAAATGCAACCATAACTGAATTCTGCAAAGACAAGGGCATTGTTCAAGAATTCTCAGGTGCTAGAACACCATAGTAAAATGGGATAGTTGAGAGAAAGAATAGAACACTAGTAGAGGCTGTTAGAACAATGCTGCAAGATGCCAAACTACCAACAAGTTTTTGGGAAGAAGCTGTCAATACTGCATGTTATACTCAAAACAGATATCTCATTAACAAGAATCTTGGAAAATCACCCTTCTCAATCTTATCTAAAATAAAGCCTATTAGGAAGCATCTTCGTGTGTTTGGAAGCAAGTGTTATGTTTTGAAAGACAACTCTAAATATGTGAGAAAATTTGACTCTAAGGTTTTTGAAGCAATTTTTCTGGGATATTCATTGGAGAGAACTGCCTACAAAGTCTATGTGCTTGAACAAAAGAAAATTATGGAAAATACAGATGTGACTTTTGATGATGACAAGTGTTCAGGCATGGAATGCCTTGATGAAAATGAAGCTGAAGCCCTTAAGTTTGAAAATCTTAACATTGATAGTGATTCTGAAGATGAAGCTGAAGTCAACACAAGCAACAGAATAAATGAAGAGATAACTGAACAAGTGAATCATGAGAATGGAAGCTCATTTTAAACACCTAAATTTGATAGCACAAACTCAGGGGGAGAAAGAGGAGAAAGTTATGCAAGTCATGCCAATGATGAAGAAAATACAGATAATTCAAGTCAACAAACTCACACCAGAAAATGGGATAGGAGTCACACAAGAGAAGCAATTATAGGTGATCAAAAGGCTGGAATGAGGACTAGAAGTGCAACTTCTAATGAATGTCTACATGCATGCTTTCTTTCACAAACTGAGCCTAAGAAAACTGAGGAAGCTCTACTTGATCCTGATTGGATATCTGCTATGTAAGAGGAGCTAAATCATTTTAAAAGAAATAAAGTTTGGGAATTGGTTCCTGCACCAAAGAACAGAAGTGTAATTGGAATAAAGTGGGTGTTCAGGAACAAAATGGATAAAAATGAGATTATCACTAGGAACAAAGCAAGGTTGGTTGTACAAGGCTACTCACAGGAGGAAGGAATTGATTATGATAAAACTTTTGCTCCAGTTGCAAGACTTGAAGAAATAAGGATCTTTTTTGCATTTTCTCTACACTTAAATTTTAAGGTGTATCAAATGGACGTAAAGAGTGCATTCCTTAATGTTGAGTTGGAAGAAGAAGTTTATATGTAACAACCACCTGGCTTTGAAGATCTATAATTTCTAAACTTTGTGTACAAACTACTCAAGGCTCTATATGGACTAAAGCAAGCACCTAGAGTATAGTATGACACACTGTCAGAATTCTTGCTTAAACATGGATTCACTAGAGGAACTATTGATAACTCTTTTCTACAAACAACATGGTGGTGATATGATTCTACTTCAGGTCTATGTGGATGATATCATTTTTGGCTCTACTATTGAAAATCTATGTCAAAGATTCTCAAAACTCATGCAGAGTGAATATGAAATGAGTATGATGGGAGAGTTAAGTTACTTTCTTGGACTTCAACTTAGTCAAAGGAGTGATGGAATTTTCATCAGCCAAACCAAGTATGTTAAAGTTCTATTGAATAAGTTTGGTATGGTTGATTGTTCACCTGCATCCACACCTATGTCTATAGCTTTTATTCCCAAACAATGCAACAAGAATTACAGAAGGGGGATTGAATGTAATTTTGACTCCTTTTTAAATTTTAAGACTGTTCTTACTTAATATATATAACAGTGTTTGATTTTGCAAGAAGTGCGGAATGAAACTTGAATTGAAATCAAAATACAAAGTAATAAAATACAAAGCTTTAAAACTTTCTGGTGGATTTGAACTTATCCACCAGAGATATATATTAGTATGAGAACTCTGTGATGCTTGAATAGCACACAGCTGCTTACAAGTGAACTTACAAACTTACAGAGAAATTCTTAACAGATACAGCTTTTTCTATCTCTTTGAAAATTATGCTTACTCAGTTAGTTATTGTCTGCTTGCTACACTTAATTTATTTATTACCAAGTTACATGACATTAAGACAAGATAATAGGACAAACTATATCTAGTCTAACTCCATGCTATTTCACTACTCTATTCCAGCAAATTTGAATATCTATATAATTGCATGGAAATGGTAATGCTTCTTTGTTCTCTAAAACCTGTAATTAAGCTGCAACATTCCATTTGCAAACACCCGACGTATGTGACTATGTTGTCACTGTCAATTGCTCTTTTTGAATTATGATTATCCATCGGGACTGTGTTGGTCATCCGTCGGGAGCCTTGTTGATTATCCGTCGGTAGTCTTTGTAGATCATCCGTTGGAAGCCTTTCTGTTACTTGACTATGTTTTACTTATACAGAATTACAAGACATCTTATATTTATAATTAGCCAACCTATTCTGTATATCAATCTAGTAGTCAACATGACTTAGAGAATCCTACAGAATCTACTAGACTAAAATATTATTGTTTGCAGAAATATGTTGTAATACTTATTGTTACATAAGCTACACTCTCGATGGATGTTCAGTTGTCATCCGTCGGGACTATAAAGTTCATATGTCGGGACTATAATAAAATATCCGTCGAGAGCTACAAAAACACTAAGTTAAATCTACTAAGGTGTTTTATTTAACTTATCATCAAGTTCACAACATATTACTAACAATCTCCCCCAATTTATGTCTGCCGGAATTGTAGCCATAAATTAAGAGAAACTTGATGATAACAAAACACCCTAAATGTACAGATTGAATAATAGTAGATGAAACTAGTAAGTGCTACAAGTTTATTGAAATTTGGACAAAGTAAAGTGTACAAAGAGTTCTCACAATCATTACCAAGGTGCTCCTCTAGTCTGAGCAGATGTTTTCTATTTCCTTGATGGTCTTGATTTCTTCCCAAGTTTCCAGTTGTTTTCCTCTATTTGATTTTGGAGCTGCTTGTGGAATTCAAATTCTTCAGCATTTGACAGATCTAGATTTTCTTGCATTTCCAGTAGAGTCTCATTTCTTGAGATGCTTAATTGGTCATCCAATCTGAAGAATCTTCTCACACCTTTTTCATCCATGAATTCCATCAGCCATTAAGGCCTCAAGTGTACTGTACTTCCTGTGAAGGGAATTGTTAAAGTTCTTGGAAGTGCATTTGAGGCTTTTATGCTCCTCAGTTCTTCTATCTTCTTTAGAACCAATTTCTTGGCTGTCACATTGAATCTAAAATTCTTCTTGAAGGATGCGAATATCTTTATCAAAACATTACAACTTTCTTGGAAAATTTTGTGAAAAAGCCATATGATCTCTCTACCACTTTTGTATTTGAATACCAGTCTTTCAGGGAGATGTCTGTGAGCATCAATCCCTCTTACTTCTTCCAATTCATCCAAATAGAGATTTATATATGAAAATTCCTTGATGTCACAGATATATAAAAGATCTCTTTTGTTGACAGTTGGTTGAGTTTTGGCTAAGGTTTTGGTTCTGAGAGTCACAGGCTTGATCTTCTTGATTGCTCTTATCTTTGTCTTCTTTGCTTTGTTGAAGATTGGTAGGTTGAGTTCAGAAATAAACAGACTTTCCCAGTCTATAGGCTCATCCTTGGGAACTATTGGCTCACCATGAAAGTTCTTTGTTGGATCCACCTTAAAGTCATCCTGCACTTCTGAAGGCTTGGATGTTTGAGTTGAGGTTGTAGACTGTTTGGGAATGTAATCTTCCATTTCCTCATCACTGAAGTCCAATTTTCTCTTGGAATGGAGCTGGTATCTGAACTTTCTTTTCTGTTGAGGTTCCTTGTGCATTTTCTCATCCTGATCTTCAGCTACTACAGGTTGCTTTTCAGAGATTTCAGTTGCAGCTTTCACAACTTGGAGCTTGGCTACTATAGTAGCTTGCTCTTTCTTCTGTTTGAGCTTCTTAGCATCTAAAGCAGCTTGCCTCTTTTCTTGCTTGATTCTTTCTTTTTCCTCCTTTTTAGCTGCTGAAAACTGAGGGTGTCCAGCCACCACACAAATCTCTTTTCCATTCCTGTAGATTTTGGCAGTTCTCTTCTTTTGTACTGAATCAGTTGGATCTTTGAAGAATGCAATGGACCTTGCCAACAGCTTCTTTTCATCTGGTTTTGGAGTCTCAAACATGAGATCCAAGGGATTCTTGTCTGACGACTTTGGATAATTCCTTTTAGGTTTCAAAATTAGGTTGGCTTTTGGAGACTTAATGCATGAAGGTTGGCCCTTTTCCAAACTGCCTAGACTCATATCATTCACAGATATTTGCTTGACTTGTGAGAAGTGATGAAAGGTCTTGTTTGGTTTCTCAATTGGACCAAATTTCTTTATTATTTCTTCATCTATTTTCCTCCACTTGTCATCCAATTCCTTCTCAACAGCTACAACATCAAGCTTTTTGAAATTTGTCTTTGAATCCAACTTAGCAGCAGTTATCTGGATCAGATCAATGTTGTCCAGGACTGGTGGCTTAGGATAAGTAATTTCTGGAATAATTACTTAATTGACTTGAATGTTAAGCAAATTCCCCCTCACTATTTGGCTCTCTTTGACTAACTGGGATAAGTGAATCATTCTCCCCCTTTTTGTTAGCATCAAGTTGAGTAGAGGTAGAAGTCTGTGCAGCCACTAGCTTTTGAAGCAACTGAGTTTGCTGGGATTGATGTAAATGAATTACAGTGAGAGAGACTTCCACTGCTTTTAGTCTTGTATCCAGGGAGTCCACTTTGGTTACAAGATTAGAGTTTTTCCTTAATTGTCTGTTAATGTCAAGCATGGTTGTGTTGGGAAATTTAGCATCCAATCTCTTAGAGACATCCTTCTTTACTTCATCAATCTCTATTTTAAGTGAAGTGACTTCCAGATTGAGTTGAAGAGATTGAATTTGATGCAGTTAAAGAGAATTGAGATGTGCTTGAAGAAGCTTCTTGGTGTGAGCATTGGTGGTGGCTTGAAGAGCTGTCTGTGTTTTTTGAATGATGTGGAAGAGAGTTGACTTGAAATGGTGCTTATCACAATCTTTGGAAAATGCCAAGATGGAATGCTAGATCTTGAGCTAGGGCCTTCTTCTCCCCCTATGTCCATTGGCTCTTCTTCATTATCATCTTCATCTCCAAAGAACTCTTCAGAACCACCAGTTCCATAATCAACATCATCACCAGCTGTGGGAGGCATGGCTGAGATGGCATCTTTGGCTCTTTGTATGGAGGCTGTTGTGTGCACCAGATTTAGCATTATTTCTGCAGCCACATTGTCCTGCTCATCTAGAACTTGATAAGTTGAGACAGGGTGAGTAAATGTCTCAGCTTCATAAGAAACATAATCTAAGACAGCTTGATATTCTTGCTGAATTAGTTGTTTCTTTTCAGCCTCATTGACATCCATTAACTCACTTAAAATGGGCTCTTCCCATTCAAATGTACCTGTTTTTCTCTCAATTTCTCTCTGTTCTTGCATCAAGGGCTCCCCTTGGCTCACCACCCTCACACCCTCACCTTCACCTACTATGGTGGAACTCCCCTCACATACTTTTTCCAGACTGGAAGAAATAGTTTGCATTATTTCTCTCATTTCCTCTCCTTTTCCTGAGAGCAACTTAGCCTCTCACTCTGTTCACTCTCTTCCCTCAAACCTAGGAGTGATTGTACAACCACTAACTCATCTAAACTTGAAATTATTTTTGAAAACTCAGCTTGTGTAGTGAGTACCAACGGATGAGGAACATCCGTCGAGGTAGTAGTTAGAATAGCCGACGGATGACTGCTGTTAGGCATATCCGTCAGGATACAATCACTAACCAATGAATGAACAATATCCATAGGTATAGAAGAAATGATAGAGTTTGGAGTGGAAACTATTATGGACTCTGTACAGATTGATGATAGTTTTGGCACAGAAGTCTTAACATTTCCTGAAAGAATTGGCAAGTGAGCCAACAAATTATCTAAAAGCTGATGCTCACTTGCATTGAATTTTGGCTTCTCCAACAGAGTTAAAGAAGGAGAATCAGGGATTGATGTGTTGATCATATCCACATCTAGAGAGTTGGTGGGAGAGTTTTTTGTGTGTGGTACTTCTATTATTAAAGATTTTGGATGTGACTCCACATTTATTGGAGCTACATCAAACCAAATTTGAGATGGTGCAATGACTGAGTCTTTAGCTGTAGTTTCACTGTGTGTGATCCCTGTGCATCCCCAGTGTATTTAGATTTCTTCTTTCTGGCATAGGTTTGGGGTGAGCTTGTGTCCCTTAACCTTTTGGCATGTGCTCTTGGCTGAGAGCTTTGTTCAATAGTCACATCCTTTTGGGAGGATGCAACTAGCAATGAGCTATTATCCTTATTAATCACTGCAGTTTGTTGGGAAACTGCAGTGTGACTAGGCTGGGATTCACTCACCTCTCCAACCTTATTCTTAGGGTTTCTTTTATTTTCACCCTGTCCCTCACCTATCTTACTCACCTCTTTGGTTTTGGTCGTTTTTGAAACTGGCATCTTTTGAGAGACACCAGAGTGTGGTTTCTTTGACTGGGATTTAGAAGATTTAGGTTTTGTGGCTTGGGTAGACATCTGTTGGGTCATTGACACAGATGCCATAGCCAAAGTTAATGGAAAAGAAATTTGAAAGGTAGAGATAGTAGAGATAGTAGTATTTACCTCACTTACCTGTGGACCCTCCATGACAGGCAAGTAAACAAGAGGCACATCCTTGTGGTGATTAGCTCTGTTTAAATCTACAATAATTCTCCTTTCTTGAACCCAACAATCCAGTTTGTTGGTTGGGTTCACAATCTCAAGATTCTCACAAAGATGATTAGCAATAATCATAAAGAATCTAGCATAATAGACACTTCTAGATCTCTTTTTAATCTCCCCTAACTTGTATCCTAATTCAAACATAATGGCATCCCTGAAATTGTAGTACTTATCAGTAAGAAGCATGTAACGCATATTAAGGATTGTAGTGTTGACAGAATCAAAGTTAACTAGTTTACCAGAAAACACCTTGGTAACTACATCACACAAATAACTCCACTCTTTCCTAAGACCTAGCCTCATAATTTCACTTAACTTAGTGGTAGGAAGTGCATAGCCCATATAATTAAGCAAATTAACTATATCAGCATCTGTGTGTGGCTTAGTAGTAGTGTTATCAGGAATTTTAAAGCATGCTTTGATAATATCACTGTTAATGCAATGTTCTTTACCTTTAATGGAGAGAGTGATGGTTTTGTCAGTTGTTTGGTACACAGCAGTAGTCCACATCTCTTCCACAACTTCACAGTAGATTGTGGGTGATTCCAGCATGGCATAGCTAAGTTTGCATCCCTTCACAAAATCCATCATTTTTTTATAATCCCCAGATGTTGGAATCTCTTTGTTCACTAGTGCCACAAAGTTGTTCTTCTCATATATGAATCCTGAATGAGACATGATTTTTACTACTGGTGCCATTATTAAAGCAAGGAAATTACAGAAAAAAGGGGGGTTTTGCTTTGAGAGAGAAGAGAACGGTTAATTGCAGTAGAGAGAGATAAAAGCAAAAATAAACTGAAGTTAGGCTTTATGTACTCTCAAATAAAAATGGGATAAAAATTAAAGATAAAAATTAAAGACCCAATGAGAATTGCCCAAAATAGTCGTTTAAAAAAATAAATTGTCAGAATTCTGTCAATTATCCGTCGTGATATACTTACAGACTGTAAGTATATCCGATGAATAATGTTCAGTACTTTTAACGACTAAGATGTAGACAATTTAACGGATGAGAATAAAGCAATTATCCGTCGGGTTAAAAAAGATCAAGAAAAGTAATTAATTTTTACCAGGCTATTATATTTTGACGGATGATCAAACTCGATGGATAATGAACATCCGTCGAGATGAAAATTTTAACTTAGCCAAATTTTCATTTAAAACAGAAATATCAATTAAGTTTCTGGCTCATTACAATTTGCAAAATTATTAGAAATAATTTAAGAATAAATTAAGCATACCTAACTCACTTACCAACCTAGTAAAGGTGGATTCATCAAGTGGCTTGGTAAAGATATCTGCAAGCTGCTTTTCACTTGGAACAAAATGAAGTTCCACAACACCATTCATCACATGTTCCCTAATGAAGTGGTACTTGATGTCTATATGCTTTTTTATTGAATGTTGTACTGGATTTTCAGTGATTGCAATTACACTGGTGTTATTACAAAAAATAGGAATTTTGTTCACTTGTAGACCATAGTCCAACAGTTGATTTTTCATCCATAGAATTTATGCACAGCAACTACCAGCAGCAATATACTCAGCTTCAGCTGTAGAAGTAGAAACTGAATTTTGCTTTTTACTGAACTAGGATACTAGCTTATTTCCTAAAAATTGACAGGTTCTAGTTGTACTTTTTTTTATCTATTTTACAACCTGCATAATATGCATCTGAATAACCAGTGAGATCAAAACCAGAATCTCTAGGGTACCAAATGCCAAGTTTTGGTGTGCCCTTGAGATATCTGAAAATTCTCTTAATAGCTACAAAGTGAGATTCTCTATGATCAGTCTGAAATCTAGCACAAAGACAAGTAGCAAAAGTTATATCTGGCCTACTAGCTGTTAAGTATAGAAGTAAGCCAATCATGCCTCTATAGCTTGAAATATCCATAGACTTTTTAGTAGTGTTTAATTCAAGTTTAGTTGCAGTGGTCATGGGAGTTTTTGCAGATGTGCAATCCATTAGATCAAACTTCTTTAAAAGATCATAAATATATTTGGTTTGACTAATGAATATTCCATCACCAACTTGCTTAACTTGTAGACCAAGAAAGTAAGTTAGTTCTCCCATCATGCTCATTTCATACTTACTTTGCATCAATTTGGCAAACTTTTTGTAAAGTTTTTTTATCTGTAGAGCCAAATATAATATCATCTACATAAATTTCAACAAGTATACTAGAGTCATTAACATTCCTAAAGAATAAAGTTTTGTCAACAGTACCTCCTGTGAAGTGATTTTCTAAGAGAAACTTTGACAAGGTATCATACCAGACTCTAGGTGCTTGCTTCAATCCATAAAGTGCTTTCAAAAGATAGTAGATATATTCTGGAAAATTTGGGTCTTCAAAACCAGGAGGCTGGCTGACATAGACTTTCTCCTCCAAATCTCCATTCAGAAAGGCACTTTTGACATCCATTTGATAGACTTTAAAATTTCCATGGGCTGCATAGGCTAAGAAAATTTTGATGGCTTCAAGTCTTGCAACAGGAGCAAAAGTTTCATCAAAATCTATTCCTTCTTGTTAACAGTAGCCCTTAGCAACCAATATAGCTTTGTTCCTGACCAATATGCCATTTTCATCCATCTTGTTTCTGAATACTCACTTGGTGTCAATTGGATTCTTTCCTTTAGGATTGGGTACCAGCTTCCAAACCTTGTTCCTTTTAAATTGGTTTAGCTCTTCCTGCGTAGCTAAAACCCAATCAGGATCCAACAGAGCTTCTTCTACTTTCTTTGGTTCTTCCTTAAAAAAAAGCTGATATATAGACATTCTTCTTAAGTTGCTTTCCTTGTTTGAACTCTAGAAGATGCATCACCAATAATGATCTCAAAAGGGTGATCTCTAGTCCATTTACTCTATAGTGGTATATTAGCTCTAGATAAAGAGGCACCATTATTGTCTTGATGATTACTAGAGTTTCGATGATCATTAACTTCCCCTGAGTTTATGGATCTTTGACTTGAAGATGGGGTTCTTTCTGACTGTGATCTGATTTGACTTCCAACTCCTGTAGATTGATCGACGGATGTTGATCTTTCTCTATCGATGGATGATATTCTTTTCCTGTCGACGGATGATGCAGATTGTCTCTCGACGGATGATGCACTAGGTCTTTCGATGGATGTTGAATTATGTGCTTCATTAGTAGTATTTTTCTGCATTGTCCTTGGATATTGGTTCTTGATCACTATCATCATCACTATCTTCATAAATCATCTCCACGTTATCAAATTTGAGGCTCTCATGGAAATCTCCATATTTCAGTCCTTCAATCTTTTTATCATCAAACACGACATGCACTGATTCCATAACAATGTTGGTTCTCAGATTGTAGACTCTATATGCTTTTCCAACAGCGAATCCAACAAAAATTCCTTAATCTGCTTTGGCATCAAACTTTCCATGTTGATCAGTTTGATTCCTTAAGATACAGCATTTACAGCCAAAGACATGTAAGAAATTTAGAGTTGGCTTCCTATTATTGAACAATTGGTAGGGTGTCATGCATTTTGCTTGATTAACCAGAGAAATATTCTGAGTGTAGCATGCAATATTCACAGCTTCAGCCCAAAAATATGTTGGTAACTTTGATTTTTCTAGCATTGTTCTTGCAGCTTCAATATGAGATCTATTTTCCCTTTCCACCACTCCATTTTGTTGTGGAGTTCTAGCTGCATAAAACTCATGCATAATCCCATTCTCTTCACCACATGCATAGTTCTATTGTCACTCCTGATTCTTCTTACTTTGAGGCCAGGATGATTGTTGACTTGCCTTATGTGATTGATGATGATTTCACTAGCTTCATCTTTGGATTTTAGAAAATATGTCCAAGAGAACTTTGAGAAATCATCTACAATTACTAGGAAATAACTTTTTCTAGAGATGGACAACACATTGACTGGTCCAAACAAATCCATGTGTAACAGTTGCAAAGGTTCTTCAATTGTTGAATCAAGCTTTTTCTTGAGTGATGCTTTAATCTGCTTTCCCTTTTGGCAGGAATCACACAATCCATCCTTTGAAAACTCCACTTGAGGAATACCCCAACCAAATCTTTCTTGACTAGCTCATTCATGGCCTTGAAGTTTAGATGGGACAGCTTCTTGTGGCATACTATTTTATTTTGAAAATATTTGCAAAAATACGATATTGCATAATGTTGCATTTATTTCAAATTGTTCAACTGTTTTTGGTTGCATTTCGAGTTACATTACATGATGCATTTTCGGTTACAAATTATATTGCAAACATGGTTATAAATTTGTAAAACGTATTTTCGCAAATATTTTTTAAATTTCAAGTTCCAAAAGAGGTTGTAAAATGTTAGATATATTTGAGATCTCATGTCTAATATGTTTCATGTTTAGTTTTCAGATCTTAACAAACAGGAAATATCAGGACTTACTAGAATCAGTACTTACTGGAAGTCAGAACTTAATATCAGAACTTAAAGTCATATCAGAACTTAAGTGCGGGAAGGCTTACAGATAATGAAGGAAGCTGATTTACAGAAGAACATCGAGACAAAACAAAAGAAGATATGCATGAAAAGAATTAGAGGACTGAAAGACTTGTAAAAGATATCTGATTGATATATTTTAGGAGACAGAATTAAATTCCATATCAATTAGAAGTTATCTTGTAACTGTGTACTATATAAACACAGCTTAGGTTTACACTATAAGTGTTATCATTATCGAGATACATTATTCATTGTAACCTAGCAGCTCTTAGTGATATTTATTCATCACTGAGAGAGAACAGTTCCATTATAACAGAGTTTATCTTATTGAATATATCTGTTTACTGTTACTTATGTTTAAAATCGATTTGATTATATTAAACACTATTTTCAACCCCCTTCTACAATGTTGTGTGACCTAACAATTGGTATCAGAGCTTATCTGTTAACACACATACAGTAAAGATCCAAACAATCATGTCTGAAGAAGCACAAACTCCAACCAAGCCCACCAAAACTGAAGAAACTCAAAAGACTCAAACCCACAGTCGATATGAGATTATTAGGGTTCCCATACTGAGACCTTCTGAGTATCCCATATGGAAAGTGAAGATGGCTATGTTTCTGGAAGCTACAGATCCAGAATACCTTGACAGAATTAATGAAGGACCACATAAGCCTACCAAGCTCTCTGTTGTAGTTGTTGATCAGCCAGCAAAGACCATACCAAAGGAGAAAGGTGAGTACACAGCTGAAGACATCTCATCTATTTCCAAGGATGCAAAGGTAAGGCATTTGTTGCATAGTGCCATTGATAATGTCATGTCAAATAGGGTAATTCATTACAAGACTGCAAAGGAGATATGGGATGCTTTGGAGACAAGATGCCAGGGAACTGATGCAATTAAGAAGAACAGGAGGACTATGCTCACCCAAGAGTATGAGCACTTTGACTCAAAAGCTGATGAGTCATTAACTGATTTATATGACAGGTTTTTCAAACTCTTGAATGATCTGTCACTGGTGGACAAGGAATATGATCTTGAAGATTTAAATCTAAAATTCCTTTTAGCTCTTCCTGAAAAATGGGATTTGAAGTCTACTACCATAAGAGACAACTATGACCTTACTGAAACTACTCTTGATGAAATTTATGGTATGCTCAAGACTTATGAATTTGAGATGGATCAAAGGAGCAAGAGGCATGGAAGAAAGTCAAGGACAGTTGCTCTTAAAGCTGAGGAGGAATCTCCTAAAGTGGCTGCCTCAAAAAGGGGCAAAGGAAAGGCTCTCATCATAAAGTCTGATTCAAAATCGTCAAGTACTGATGATGATGATTCAGAAACTGAAAGTTTACCTGAAATGGATGTTGATGAAGAGATGATGAAATTGTGTGCTCTTATGGTGAAGGGTATCACAAGGATAGTCTACAGGAAATTCAGAAAGGGAAAGAAGTTTTCCAGGAAAGGTGGAAGTTTTGATAAGAAAAGTTTCAGAAAGTCTGAAGGCAAAGGAGGAAAGTCTGACAAAGGAGATAACTCAAATGTCAAATGCTACAACTGTGGTGAAAGAGGCCACATATCTCCTGACTGCAAGAAAGGAAAAAGTGACAAAGGCAAGGCACTTGTCACAAAGAAGAAAAGCTGGACAGACACTTCAGATTCTGAAGATGAGGTAAACTATGCCTTGATGGCAAATGCTGATGGCAGCCCTGAAACTGCTGAATTGAAGGTACCTCAAACAACTTATGCCTTTCATACTGATGATATTACTGAGTTGAGATTATATCTTAAAACCATGTTTATTAGTTATAAAGATCAGACTTTAACATGTGAAAGATTAACATCTGAAAATCTTGCTTATAAAAAGAGAAATGATAATTTAGAAAAGGAGTTAATTTTTCTTCATCAAACTAAGAAAGAAAAAGATGATGCTTTATATGTTAGAGATGAAGTGCTAAAATTGAATAAATCTCTAAAAGGTGACTTAGAAAAGCAAAGAGAGATTATTAGAACTTGGACTAACTCTAGCATAACAACTCGGAATTTATTAAGTAGTGGAAACTGGAAAGAGGGCTTAGGTTATGGAGATGATAAAAGTGAAAAAAAAAACTGAACAAATTGAGCCAATTATTGTTAAACAGACTACTAAGCCAAAGGTAAATCATGTTAAGTTTGTAGCAAAAACTGTAAAGTCTGATTCTGAAAAGATGAAAGAGTATGTGACAGAAGTTAAAGAAAAGTCAACTTTTGACAAATTAGAACAAGATAAACCAGCTGAAGTTAACATTGACTTAATGACAAAGAAGCAGTTTAAGCATAAGTTGAAAGAGATTAGAAATGTCAACAAGGTAAAGGAAGCTAGGAAAAATAGGAATGGAAAGGAAGGTGTGAATAAAAGTAATAACTATATGCCTGTTCCTAATGCTCCTAGAAAGAAATGTTATAACTTTGGAAACTCTAACCATCTTGCTTCTTTTTGCAGGAAGAATAAAGATATAAACTCTTTACCTCCTAGATCAGGAGTTAAGAGTCAGTCTGTTAGGTTTAAGCCACAAAATCCTTATTTTCATTGTGGTAGTTTATGGCATTCCATTTATACTTGTAAGGAATATCATAGTTTGTACTATGATTATTATCAAATAAAACCTTCTTTGAAGAAAGTTGCTTTAATTTCTTCTAGTGTAAAGTCTGATGCAAAGTCTGATATAAGTTCTGATAAACAGCATGTTAGCATAAACTCTTATATTGAATCCGCTGCAAATGCTAACAAACTTAAAAAAGCCAAAGGATCCAAGCAAGTTTGGGTCCTTAAAACTAACCATTAGTGGTCTTTGTGCTTGCAGGGCAACAGGAAAAACATCCTAGTATTGGACAGTGGATGTTCAGGACATATGACTGGAAATAAAGCCCTGCTATCAGACTTTGTGGAGAAAGCTGGCCCAGAAGTTTCTTATGGAAATGGCAACATGGGAAAAACTCTGGGATATGGCAATACCAATCTTGGGAATGTCATCATTGAAACAGTAGCTCTTGTCTCAGGACTTAAACACTAAGTGTGAGTCAAATCTATGACAGAAGTTAGGATTTCTTTGAAGAACACTGTGAAGTTGTAAGCAATTTTACAGGTAAAGTGGTTCTAAAAGGTTACAGGCATGGTAACATTTATGAAGCCAGACTTTCAACAAGTTCTGATGGTTCTGCAATCTGTCTGTTGAGTAGAGCATCAATTGAAGAAAGCTGGAATTGGCACAAAAGACTCTCTCATTTAAATTTCAATAACATAAATGAGCTTGTAAAGAAAGATCTTGTGAGAGGACTGCCAAAATCAGTATTTGCTCCTGATGGCCTTTGTGATTCATGTCAAAAGGCAAAACAAAGAAAATCTTCTTTCAAGAGCAAAACTGAATCTTCAATTCTTGAGCCTTATCACCTACTGCATATTGATCTATTTGGTCCAGTCAATGTCATGTCTATTGCAAAGAAAAAATATGCTATGGTTATAGTGGATGAGTTCACAAGGTACACTTGGGTGTATTTCTTGCACAAGAAGAATGAAATTGCATCTACTCTAACCGATCATGTCAGATAGCTGGATAAGTTGGTCAAAGATTCTGTTAAAAATATAAGAAGTGATAATGTTACTGAGTTCAAGAATTCAATCATGGAAGAGTTCTACAAAGAGCATGGAATCAAACAGGAATTTTCTGCACCTGGAACTCCACAGCAAAATGGAGTTGTAGAAAGAAAGAACATAACTCTCATTAAAGCTACATGGACTATGTTTGATGAAGCAAAGCTACCAACCTACTTTTGGGCTGAAGCTGTGCAGAGTGCTTATTTTACACAGAATGCTACACTCATAAACAAGCATGGAAAAACACCATATGAGATGGTGAAAAAAAAGAAGCCAAATCTGAAATACTTTCATGTATTTGGTTGTAAGTGTTTTGTTCTTAAGACTCATCCTGAACAGCTGTCAAAATTTGATCTAAAAGCTGATGAAGGAATTTTTGTTGGATATTCACTTTCCACAAAAGCCTTCAGAGTCTACAATTTAAGATTAAGGGTTGTCATGGAATCTATCAATGTATCTTTTGATGATAAGAAGATTACTGGACTTGAAGATATCAATGATCATGATCAACTGAGATTTGAAAATGAAGATTTAAATTTTGATTCTGTAAATTCTGATGACTTAAAATCTGATCATGTAAGTTCTGACGGGTTAAGTTCTAATGTCATTGAAACTGTGGTAACAACTCCAAAAAATATTGCACCTGTCCAGGGGGAGCAAGCTGAAGATCCTACCATAACTCAAGACTCTCAAGAAGCATCAGACCCTGTCTCTGGCTCTTCAAGTTCTGATTCATCAAGTTATGGTGAGCCAAATTCTTATAATTCTGGAAACTCTGATACTTCAAATCCTGAAGGATCCAAGTCAAATTCTGAAGTCTCGGAGAGCATAACTACAGGGGGGCATCAGAAAATGCTGATGGAGACAGCATGGATCATGGGGGAGGATCCAGTTCTAGAAATCAACTTTCATCTGCAAGGAAGTGGACCAAATCACATTCACTTGACTTAATAATTGGAGATCCTGAAGCAGGTGTCAGAACTAGAACTGCAACATCAAATGAATGTCTCTATCATTCTTTTTTATCTCAGACTGAACCAAAGAAAGTTGAAGAAGTTCTTCAAGATGTTGATTGGGTGCAAGCAATGCAGGAAGAGTTAAATGAATTTGAAAGAAATAAAGTTTGGACCCTAGTGCCAAGACCAAAGAACAGATCCATTGTTGGCACAAAATGGGTGTTCAGAAATAAAATTGACAGTTATGGCATAATTACAAGGAACAAAGCAAGGCTGGTTGCTAAAGGTTACTCTCAATATGAGGGTATTGATTATGATGAAACATTTGCACCAGTTGCTAGATTGGAAGCCATAAGAATCTTTTTGGCTTATGCTGCTCACAAAAAGTTTAAAGTCTTTCAAATGGATGTGAAAAGTGTTTTTCTAAATGGAGAATTGGAAGAAACGGTGTATGTTGAACAACCTCCAGGCTTTGTAGATTCAAAATTTCCAAATCATGTCTACAGGCTTGACAAAGCATTTTATGGCCTTAAGCAAGCTCCTAGAGCATGGTATGAGACTTTAGCTCAATTCCTTCTGGAAAGTGGATTTCACAGAGGTACAATTGATAAAACACTGTTCTACCTCAACCATGGAAAGGACTTACTTTTGGTACAGATATATGTTGATGATATCATATTTGGTTCTACAAATGCCAAACTCTGTGAAAGGTTTGCAAAGCTAATGCAGTCAAGATATCAAATGAGTATGATGGGAGAACTTAGTTATTTTCTGGGACTAAAAGTCAAGCAAAATGAAGAAGGTACTTTTATCTGTCAATCCAAGTACACCAGAAATTTACTGAAGAAATTTGGAATGCAAGATTGTTCAACTGCATCCACTCCCATGGCCACTGCAACCAAGTTAGATAAAGATACTGGTTCATCAGTAGATATTACTAACTACAGAGGTATGATTGGCTCTTTAATCTATCTAACTGCAAGTAGACCTGATATCATGTATGCTACCTGTCTTTGTGCAAGATTTCAGGCTGATCCAAGAGAACCTCATCTAATAGCTGTGAAAAGAATTTTCAAGTACCTCAAGCGTACAGCTGATCTAGGATTGTGGTATCCTAAAAAATCAGATTTTAAGCTAATTGATTACTCAGATGCAGATTTTGCAGGATGCAAAATAGACAGGAAAAGCACTAGTGGGAGCTACCAATTTCTTGGAGGCAGATTGGTTTCTTGGTTTAGCAAGAAACAGAAATCAATTTCCATATCAACTGCAGAAGTAGAATATATTGTTGCAGGAAGCTGTAGTGCACAGATTCTCTGGATGAAGAATCAGTTACTGGATTATGGGTTAGAATTTTCTAAAATACCTATTTACTGTGATAATCAAAATGCTATTTTTATTATAGGTAATCCAGTTCAACACTCAATGACAAAGCACATCAGCATTAGGTACCATTTCATAAGGGAACGTGTAATGGAAGGTACAGTGGAATTGCAATTTGTTCCAACAGATCAACAACTAGCATATATCTTCACAAAACCACTATGTGAAGCTACTTTTACAAGAGTGGTAAATGAACTTGGAATGGTTTCAGGTTCTTTCTTTAAATTTGCTTAGTTTTTGTTCTCATGCATCAGACTTTATGATCAGTGTTTACAGATTGTCTTATCTTCATGTAATTTGTGCTTAAAGTGAAATACATTAAATGCTGATTGTTATCTGATGTGGATCTATATACTCTGATAGTTTTTTAAATGCTCTGTGACAATTCAATCCAATAAGGATACATGTACTAGATGCTGACCTATTAGTCTTTAACATACTAGAAATCCCATATTTGAAGTAGTTGTTTATGTGGAAACTCATTAACACAAGCAAATTCTGATTTTGAGCTTAGTCAAATTTTCTTTGTGTATCTTATTACTAAGTCACAAACTAGATTCTTGCTTCTTATCTGTTAAATTCTGATGTCAGTAAATCTTAAGGATGAACCACATGCTTAATAAGTCTCACTTATCTGAAGAAAAGAAATGAAAAGAAAAAAAATTGAAGTCAGGTACTCCTTTGAGATCTAGAGTAAAAATGTGGAAGGGAAGACCCAAGTGCATTGCTGGTATTAAGTAATATGCATTAGAAAAGCAAATAAATTTTTCTTGGTGACTTTTCACATTCTCTGATTACTGGAGAAATACTCTGATAATAGAATAAATTCTGATAGCAGTTGTGACTCACTTACACTGAGAAGCCATTGTAAAAAGGAATTCCAAAAGATGCATAAAATGAGCACAAACAGTTGAGGTGGACTCTTGCATAAATTTGTTCTATAGTAGACTTCATAATTAATGACAGATTTTAAGCACTTTTCTCAGTTATGCCTTATTTCTAAGATGTACTGAAGTTTATCAGACTTTAATCTTTATCTGATATTCTGCTAATGCACGCACACTCTCACTCCATATGAATGATGAAAATTACTGTGATGATCAAGGTGTTTCAGATAAACAGTTAAGTGTCATTTGCATAAATTCTGAGGACAAGTTCTGATGGAAGTTTTGATGATTAAACTCTGAAGAAACAAGTCAGTATTTGTATGAAGAATCACATAAACAGACATTCACTTTTTGAGTACAGAAGCCATGTTCTGATGACTGTTAAAATCTGATAATAGTCAAGTTCTGATATTAAATCATGATGGAAACTCTGATGCTTACATGGCATTATTTATTTACTTAACTTATTTATGGTAAATACTGAAACGGTCATATTTTATCATAATATAATTAGGTGAGATAAAAATAGTCCTAATCATTTGGTTTAGTGGTAAACGTGTTTGTCTTGAAAAACTGCATGTGCACAGTAATTATTACTTATTTCCCGTGCCCATTAACTCCTGCTTTAACTATTAACTGTTCACATATTGCCCAAATCATTACACATCGGTCTAGGGAGACGTGGTATCATTAACTCTACACTTAATCATTAATCAGTCCCTAGTCCCTTGATATTCCATTGGCTATTTAACCAATATTTCATCTCAGACATATCATCTTCTATTCTCACACAAAATCATTCTCTCTATTTTTCTCCTTCATAAAAATGGTTCTTGTAAACATGTTTATGAACTATGAGAACTTCAACGTCGAGTTCAGTTGTGGTGACTGGGAACAGAATGGCACGTCACTGCCATTCCTGATGAGATATGGAACTTGATTTCACAAGAGGTTCAGACAAATCTCTTGTTCTTTAAGATGGACTATCAACTCCATCTTGATCGCTTGGAAGAAGAACGGAGAGAGGCTCTTCTTTAGCAAGAACGGATCATCCGTCTTGCAGTGTTATTTGTCAGCAGCAGGAGGAACTAATCGATAGCTTTCCTTCTTAGACCAAGGCTGTTAATGTTCACCATCTTAGACTAGGATTATCTTGTAATCTTTTGCATGTAATCTACAAATTTCATAAAATGTACTATTTTGATATTTTAATGAAATTTCTTTTGATTGCAAGATTTAGTCTTTGTTTATCTCGTATTATGTGCATGTGAATGTTCTCATTGAAGCCTGTTTACTTCATCTACTTGAACTGTATTTCTTGATGAATGTTTTGATTAAAATTGTGGTTACTAATAATTTGTGATGAATTGAGAAAGTAGAAGCAATTGAGAAAGCTCAAGAGAAGCAACAGGCCCAAATCTCCGAGATCCTAGCTAATCAAGCTTCTCAACAGGCTCAATTGAATGAAATTCAAACTTCAGTGGAACTTCTTCTCTCACTCCTATTATCAGATGATGCCAAAAAGGGGGAGAAGATAGTTAAGTCCAAATGCTCAAATGATCAAATACTGAAGAAGAAATATGATGAAGCTGATGACCAGGGAAACCCTAGCAAGGGTATAGGTCAAGTTCAAAGTAAAGGGCAAAGCAACAAGGTTTCTTCTAGGAAACTAATTACTGATGCAAGCAAATCTTCTATTCAAAAGAAGACAAATTCTGAAGCTGCTCCAACTCAAAATCTGATAGCAAGTACTGAAACTCAAAATTTGATATCAAGTTCTGATGAGCAAAGTCTGACAAAGCCTGATGTTCTGATATAAGGTGGAAGTCAAGATTCTCAAAAGTTCATGCAAAATCTGAAGCTCAAGGGAAAGCAGACTACAGTCTACTACAAGGATCCCAAGATTCAGACACTTGATGAGGAAATTGCTAGAAGATTATTTCTGAAGCATAATCCAGGAATGGATTTAGATAATCTCAAGGAGGAAGAAGCTAGATTTAAAGCTGAAAAGACAAATCTAAAGCCAAAAGTTTCTGTTGCAAAGAAACCTCCAAGGCCTAAGGAGAAAGGCATTGTGATCAAAAAGAAGACAATTACTGAGGCATCAAAGCCCAAAACAAGATCACAAACTGAGATTGATCCTAAGTCAAAAGGAAAAGGAAAAGTTGATGAACCAATCAAGCCACAGGAGATGAAAATTCCTCAAATCTTGATAAAACCTGTGTGCAAAATGGTTCAAGTTACTGATGATACACTTGCTAAAGAAGAAGATGTTCAAACTCTGAAAAGAAGGAAGATTACTGAAGAATTCAAGACAACCTCTGACAAAGCTCAAGTTGTTCAGAGTGAAGAATAACAAGTTACTGAAGGAACAGTAAACTCTGATAAAGTCAGGAAATCAACCTCTGACAGTGCTCAAGTTGATTTAGACAAGATTCAAGTAGCTGACAAAAAGAAACTTCTGTGGAAAAATGTTAAATCATCAGATCCAAAGAAAAGCCAATTATTATCTGATTTCATGACTGTTGGATTGAAAGCCAGAGAAGCAAGAGACAGAGCTGGACTAGGTTCTGATGAAGCTAAGATAAAAACAGGAGTTGATGTGCTTACCAGAGAACCATTTATGCTGACTGATAAACCTCTTGAAGATGTTACACAGAAACACCTGGATAAGGTTATCTCTGTTCAAGTGGTAGTGGATGTTCATAAAAAGCACAATATCAAAGAAAATCTGATTCTATTTCTTGAAGATGGAAGAACATATCAGATGTCAGAATCAGATGTACTGAACAAATCATTGAAAGAACTTCAATTCTTTCATTACCTTTTAGAGGTAAAGTCTGATATTACCAGGAGATGGTCAGAGTTCATATTGAAGACCATCAGAGATAAAGCAAGAATTTCTAGTTCAAGGGTTACAGAATTCATTCCTAATATTGTTGGAGATGATGGAAGTGAAATTCAATCTGATAGATTGAAAGATAAATGTTTATGCTACAATGAAGATTCTTCTCATCCTAGAGCAATAAGACTGAATGATGGTTTAAAAAGAAACCATATCTCTGTTATAAGGACTGCAATCTATCAGATTGGGAGTCAGAATGAAGAGATGAAGCAAGTCAAGACTACACTCTCTCAGGTTCTGAGGATAAAAGAAGAAAAGTTGATATCACACTTTGTCAAGAACCATTTTGGATTCAGATTGACTCAGAGAGATTGGTAAAAACTACAAGGACTGTAAGTTGTAGTTAGTTATTCAGTTAAATTTTTAATGCATTTGTACTTACATGTTTTTGACATCATCAAATCTATTAACTTGTATATTTTGCATAATTTACAAGTTGGGGGAGATTGTTAGATATATTTGAGATGTCATATCTAATATGTTTCATGTTTAGTTTTCAGATATTAACAAATAGGAAATATCAGGACTTACGGGAATCAATACTTACTGGAAGTCAGAACTTAATATCAGAACTTAAGGTCATATCAGAACTTAAGTGCGGGAAGACTTACAGATAAGAAAGGAAGCTGATTTATAGAAGAAGATCGAGACAAAACAAAAGAAGATATGCATGAAAAGAATTAGAGGACTAAAAGACTTGTAAAAGATATCTGATTGATATATTTTAGGAGACAGAATTATATTTCATATCAATTAGAAGTTATCTTGTAACTGTGTACTATATAAACACAACTTAGGTTTACATTATAAGTGTTATCATTATCGAGATACATTATTCATTGTAACCTAGCAGCTCTTAGTGATATTTGTTCATCACTGAAAGAGAACAGTTCCATTGTAACAGAGTTTATCTTATTGAATATATTTGTTTACTGTTACTTGTGTTCAAAATCGATTTGATTGTATTAAACACTGTATTCAACCCCCTTCTACAGTGTTGTGTGACCTAATATAAAATGGTTACAAAATTGCAGAACATATTTTTACAAATATTTTTACAACTGATAGCATTTTTTGTAAAAAAATTGTAAAATTTAGATATATTCATAAAAAAAAACCCAAAATAAAAAGAACAAATAAATAACAGCTAAAAACAATATAAAGATCATAAGTTACTTCTTCTCCTCTCCTCAGATCCAATCAATTTATACTCACCCCAGTTTGTAAATTAGCTTCCACTAAGAAGAAAAGAGATGTCAACAGCATTCTTCGGTGATGAAACTGCCCCCTTCTTTGGATTTCTTGGACTTACTGCTGGCTTAGTTTTCTCATGTATGCTATCATCTCTTCTCCCATGTGATTTTTTTTACGTTTTTTCTGATTATTTTTCGGTTTTATTGTTTGGATCTTGATTTTATTATTTAATTAATTTTAATTTGTACTGTTTTTGCTCATTTTGTTTATGTTTAGATTCGGTTGTCACACTTTTCCGATTATTATTTGGATTTGACCTGAATAGGGTTAGTATATATATATATATATATATATATATATTTGTATGCATCTATGATTTTAAGTTGTAATAGAATGGATGTGTAAGAATTCTAGTTGTAAAGATGTCGTGTATTGGACAATAAAAGACAAAATTCATTTTGATGTATCATATATTTAGTCATTTTGAAAAGTTTTTGTATTTTCTGTTTTTTTATGCTTGTATTGGATTGTTATTGGTTTAGGTATGGGGGCAGCGTACGGTACAGCTAAGAGTGGTGTAGGAGTGGCATCAATGGGAGTGATGAGGCCGGAGTTGGTGATGAAGTCAATTGTGCCGGTGGTTATGGCTGGAAACATGCATTTCCAGATATATAGAGTTGTGAATGATCTGCGACACAGAATAGCATGGACAACAATCTGGCAGCCCCAACTTGTATCACCTGAATAACATAGAATCTATAGTCATGATATATAATAAGTTTATTGAACTACAAGATATAATTTATGCATGCATAAGACATATCCTTCCGAGAATTTCCAAGCTGATTTGAGCAATTCACACACTATATTGCTTGAAGCATCAATAAGAATCTGAGGCATCAGTGCTACTGCCGCAGTACCTACTTCAGAAGTGAGCAAAATGAACTGCTCACTTGCAGAGATTTACTTGTTAAGTTCGGAAAATCTAGGCTCCTCTACAGAATTAGTATCTAAGTCTACTTTTGGAAGTATTCCTATACTAAACATAAAGCTCTGTTGCTTAAAAGGTCCATCAGATCTACAACATCTTCATTGCTGCTCTCTATAGGAAACTATTACTTGAGCTTGTGAGAAGAAATTCATTATTGCATGACAGGATCAATTTGGATTTAATGCAACTGCAAAATCAATCTGAAGCAAATCGATTAACCACATGGATGCCTGCAGCTTACAAAAATAATAGGGAAATATGACAGCCATGTAAATGCAAGAAACAAAACCAGCAGTTGTTTTGATAGAGAAGTAGCGATGCATTAAACAATAAGATATCACAAGTTGCAGGATTCTGATACAATAAACGGATTTGAATTCAATCTTACAGGATTCCGGTAATATGATGTCAAGGACGCCAACGCAGCAACGGGTATAGGTTTTGTGGTAGATGAAAGCACTGCTTGGTAAAGTACTGGGAAGCCAGGCAATGCTTCCTGGGAAAATTCATTTGTTATTTACATGGTCTATATGGCTTTACTTGACCATCAAAATAAAGCTTTGAAGCATATGTATACAAAAATAACCACTAGCCTACAGCAACAACCAACAAGAACATAAAAAAGAAAGTGGAAATGCTAAAATATAGAACAAGTGGATTATTGCTGTTATTATTAGTACATGAATTAATCCCAAGGCGAAGTCGTACTATCTTTTTGATGGATATTCGCATCTCTCGTCTGGGCTTGCTTGTGGTCTTGCTGGACTTTCTGCTGGCATGGCAATTGGAATTGTTGGTGATGGTGGTGTTTGGTACTGTATTTTTTTTCTTTTGATTTTAAAGTGAATAAATTATCCTTAGTGATGAGTATATCTAATTCTTTGGGGATATTAATGGGAATGAGTAGCAGCAGCTCTCCGCAAAGTGCAAGGATAGTTAACTAGAAAAATTGTGAATAATTTGTTACTAGTATCAAAGTAAGCTTCTGTGCATACTACACGTTGTACAAACATGTAGCAGTCACAAAACCTGTTGTTTAATATGGAGACAGGGATAGCCGATGTGGCGAGTAGAAGAAAAACCTGCATTAGTATGGTATTCAGGGGAAGGAAAGACGCTTTCTGGTTTGCTTTAATTGATTTGGGCTCAAAAGTTTATTGTGCTTTGCAGGGCTAATGCACAGCAGCCGAAGCTTTTTGTTGGAATGATCCTTATTCTCAGTTTCGCTGAAGCTCTAGCCTTGTATGGTCTCATTGTTGGCATCATTTTGTCTTCAAGAGCTGGCCAATCCAGAGCCGACTAAGTTCAAAGCCTTATCTTTGTGCATACATAAGTTTGAGTAATATTGTTTGTTCTTATCGAAGGAGAACTTGGAGGTCTTTCTTTTTGTGTGCTAGAGTCCTGCTTCATTGGGAAGTCATTGTTTTGCAACGGTAATATAAAGATATTCTTGATTTTGGTTGTAATAGTAGGGAGTAATTCCGGTGCACAATAAATAAGCCCTGCTACAATCTATTCAATAGCTACTGTGTAGGCAAGTTATGGACGAAATCTGAGTAGAAGGATTTGTTGAATATAAGATCGTAGTTCATTATAGTTCCATAAGGATATGGTCAGACATAACTAAAGCAAGATTACTCATTCTGGTTGAATTCTATTATGGCTTGTGTAGCTCTCCCGGATGTATTATCACCTTCAATATAACCAATTCCCTCAATGTCTGGAAGGACGGGAACCATGTGTCACTTTAATGTCCGGAAAGACGGGAACAATGTTAGAAAATTTTCTACCAAATATTTGCTTGCTTAATTCTTGTCAAATTTACTGTGAAGACTATATGCACCTTATAATACGATGGCAGACTGGCGAGCAAAAGAAAGAATAATGAGGTGAAAAATGGTAGTCTGGTAAGTTATAATCTCTAAAGGGGACTGGGAGATGAAGAATTTTAATGGTAATCAGGTCCTTAAGACAAATGTCTAGATTTGGTTCATGGTGAGTTGGGCTTAGGACCGAGTTAATGGACTGGGGTTGTGCCAGGAATTCAGCAAAACATGGTTCAAATGGGGGAGTTGCAAATGCAAGAAGTGTTCCAAGAGGAGTTCTTCAAGGAAGGGATAGTCTACAATGACGAGTTCCTTTTCGCGGGTGATGTCCCATTGGAGGATATAGATTAGCAGTCACTGTGCTTATCTTAGTAGCAATTTGCAGTGGTGCTCCCCCTAGTAATGTCTCATTTGGTTTTTCAATTTTGTAGTTACTTGGGTGTAACTTGAAATTTCTTGGAACTAAGTTAGATGATACACTTGCGAGTAATATTTTTAGTTGATGAGCATGTAACTGGAATTACTGGATTCATGTATCCACTTACGGGGAACATATAGTCCCCGATGATAGTTAGGCTCCAGTTGATAATTAGGTTCAGGTCACGCCACCATTTATATCAACAAAACTAGACCATATGTTATGGCATTTATTGTTTGACTTTAAATTAATTTCTATTAGTAGCTTAGTTGTATTTCGTTTTGTCAAGTGTGTAACAATACCGATGAATTTATTTTTATGTTAGTCAATAATCTACATATGAGCTCTACAAATTAATTAGTCAACAACTTAGCATAAAAAATTTAATTAATTAGTTAACGACCTGAAATTCACTATCATGCAGAAAAACAAAGGTTTTACTATTTATCACTATAAATATGTAATTCCTACTCTGGCTAAATTGACACAACCCCTGCCAGCTTCTAAAAGAACCTGTTCGAAATTAATGGAGACGGATTAAAATTACCTTTAACCAATCCGCAGAAATACTCTTATCATAAACAATAGACTTTTCCAATTCATTCTAGCAATATCTGCTATAATTTGGATCACAGGTCTCTTCAATATTGTTTCCTTAACAATCTGACCCGAGACTCAATATGTGGTCGAGCTTTCATGCTACAAACAATTTTTTTTCAAGCTATCCAAAAGCACTGGATTTCAACCGACTACTTTCAGCTCTCCAACCACTATCTTCTATAAGTTTCAACAATAACTTAACAAGGGTAGCAGCCCCGACATTTCCCCTTCTATTATTGACAATAGTACCGTAACCTTTACATCTACTTGTTTGGCTTCAGGACTTCATGCCATAACGCTTTCTGCATAACGCTTTCTGCAATCTTAGTCAACGTATAAGATTATTCACATACAATGAAAATGCCAACATAAATGTTATTCAATTAAATAAACACAACTAAATCAAGAGTTATTTGCAAAATGCATCCCGTAGTTTGGCCAAAATGCAATTTTTACCTATACTTTATTTAATTGGACTTTGCATCCCCTTACTATTTTCGGCGCGACAAATTGCTCCATTTTCGTTAAATTTGTTAAAATTCTCAGGGGTATTTTAGGAAATTAAAATATTTAATTTTAATTAGATTATTATTTAAGCTTCTTGACCCTCTAAATGATACTTTTCGAAAAAATTTCAAGAACAGAAGTTGTAGAGAACAAAAAAATCTTTTCTAAACAATAACATTCAAAAATTATCAAAAATTTTACGAAGCCAAAATTAAATTAAATATATACTTAATGAATTTATTAAAAAGAATTATAAAAAAAATATTTTAATTTTGAACCTTTTTATTTCGGGAAGATTTTTTCATTCCCTACAACTTTCGTTCTTTAAATTTTTTCAGAATGTATCGTTTAGAGGGTAAAAAACCTTAAATAAAGATCTAAAAATAATTTAATATTTTAATTTCCTAAAATACCCCTTTTTAACAAAATTAAAGAAAATGGTGCAATTTGTCGCGCCGAAAATAGTAATGGGATGCAAAGTGCAGTTATATAAAGTATAAGTAACAAATTAAGAAATGTCACTGACCTCTAGGGCTTCTGCAGTTGTACACACAATTCGAAAGAGAGAACTGTGAACAGAGGAATCAGAATGCAAGATATCCTTGACAACTTTACCCAGCTTCGTTGAGTACGGAATTGACAAAGTGCATTTCGTTATTACTTCAAGCACCTGTATCCATTGATGATACCAAGAGTAAATTCTGCTAACTGCTTTAATCTATAACATACTTATCACAATACCTTTCTACACATTGGTAGAGCAGCAACTCACAGTAGAGATGCAAAACAACCTCAATACTAAATGTGTTAGCCAGTTATATTTAAGTCAAGCAATTAGACCAGATAAGATATCAGATGGGAGAAACCCAGCTGCTGGAAAGATTTAAGAGTATGCGCCCATACACCTTGTGAATACTGAGGTTAGCTATCTAGTAACAACAAATCAGTCCAACCAGTGTCTCCCATAATGTTAGACTCCGCACATTTTTATAGATAATGCATTGTTTAAAACAAACGCCCGCCTCTGATTATTAAAGATGATATGTTCCAAACACCCCCATACATACAATTGACTATTTGAAAATAATCAAGAACACCATTAAGCATATATCAATAGTATAAAACAAGGTGTTTACAACATAATTAAACTACAAACAACCAATGACCTTGGAAATTTTCTAAACAATTTCTGTTTAGATCAACTAGAATCAAAACCAAGTAGAAAGAACAGGTCATACATGCCAAAAATGAGAACAAGGCCATAGAGTTCAAGAAAGGCTGTATTAAGACTCAAAAAGCAGAAAATTTGTTGGTGGAGAAAAGAGGCTGGAGATAGGGCCAACCCTGAACATACCACGGAAAATTCCTAAACCTTTTAACATGCATCATCTACTAGCCACAAAAGTAACAGAACAATTAACAGATATGACAATGCCTTACGTGTTGCAAAGTCTCAGTAGCAGGCAGACAAGAGCACAACATTTATAATAAATGTGCTGAAACAATTCAAGAAAGTAGCTGAGAGATACCTTTAGCATCACCTTCCAGCAAACATCCTTCACTTTGTATTTCCAGTATTCATAATTGACTAAAACGTATTGGATGGAGAAAACAACAAGTGCCAGGACAACGTCATTTTCTACTCCAATCTCAACAAGTTGCATAGTGAAGTCCAACACTGTGAATTATAATTACCAATGCCATGTTAGAATGTATGACAACAGAGAATAGGAAAAACGCTCATATCTAGGTAATAACAATAATGTTGTAGAACAAGCTTCGCATTAAGTTTGCAAATATATTTTATGCCATAGCAGAACTCATAAAGCAACAGATAGAAAGGGATGAACAGACAAATGTCATTAGATGTAAGACAAGTCCTAGATATGATACAAATTAAAATTGGCATGAGCAAAGGAAGACAAAAACACACCACAATAAAGAAATACAACAAAGAAATTATCAAAAATATCTACAAAGAATAAAGATAGATGAAACAGCCAAAACAAATAACCCACTTGCCTGAAATAACCAACGGATAGCAACTCTCGTTCTGCTCACAATCGATCAAAATCATTTTAGCGAGTCTCCCAGACAACAACCATGAGCCGCTTCAACAAAGGAAAATCAAGTGCAAAATCATTTCAGCTCTATTGGGTCTATACTCATGTTAGACCTTGTAAAATTCAGAAGCACGGCACATGCTGAGAATAGTTTAAAAATGATGCAGAAGCTTCCCAGAAAGCTAGAACAATTTTGAGGTTTCTCCAACAGTACCTTAATAATCCAAATCACTTAAGAAGCTAATATGAAGCTCTTTGTTCTCAAAAATATTCACAGCTAAAGAAAACAAGAACTAGCAATTAAATGCCAGCAAACAAGTTTAAAAGTTACACTTCAACCATTAGTGATGGACATATCAGTATTGTATTCTAACAATAACCTATCAATAACCTCTTCCTTCCAATCAAAATTAGAAAATGACTTGCTTACAATAATTTCCCAAGTGCCTATATCAATTCCTTGTACACTTGAAGCAGCGATAGCAAGTACCCGAGAAACTTCTGCTTCCTGTCCAGAGTTATAAAGTCCCTCAACTAGGATAGAGTAAGTCGATTTATTCGGCAAACAATCTTTTTCCAACATCTCCTCCAGTATTCTAATACCATCCTTGGCTTTACCAACTTTACAAAATCCTTTGATTAGCATATTATAAGTAAATGAATTGGGACTACATCCTTTCTCTACCATGTCATCCCACAACCTCCCGGCCTCACACAATTCTCCCTTATCACACATCCCCGCGATGAGTGTATTATAAGTCAAGACACTAGGAAAGGAACTCTTCTCAAACTCATCAAATAACTTCTTTGCTTCCAAAATTTTATCTTTCTTACAAAGCCAATATATAAGTGTACTCGATATTGCATTGTCAGGTGTAACATTTTTTCTCAACAACTTCTTCCACAATTCACAAGCATCCTCAACCTTCCCTTCCTCACACAAAAGATCTATTAATTTACAACACAATACTGATTCGGGAACATACTTCTTTTCGAGCATATCCTCAAGCAAATTACCCGCTTCCCCTGATTTCTTATTCAAACAAAACGCTTCAATCATCACTCCATAAGTCACATCATTCGGTTCAACCCCATTCTCCTCCATTTCATCCATCACCTTAACGGCATCAATCAACTTCCCCGTCTTACAAAACCCATCCATCAAAATCGTATAAGTAGTCGCATCAGGAATCCACCCGCGATCAATAATCTCATCAAACACCTTCTTCGCCCCAACCATATCCCCTCTCGACACAAACCCCCCTAAAATCGTCGTATAAGTCACCACATTCGGAACCATCCCCATTTCCGGCATCTCATCAAGCACCTTAACCGCACCCTCAACATCACCACTCTTACAAAACCCCTTCAACAAAATATTACAAGTAAACACATTCGGAACCACATTAAACTTCTTCTTACAATTCTTAAACAACAAATGAACTAACTTAAACTGTTTATTCTGAATCAAAGCATTCAACAACGTATTAAACGACCTCACCGACGTCTCAACACCAAACTCCTTAATCCTCAAAAACATCTCAAGAGCCTGCTTAGGCCTACTCGCAATCCCGTAATTCCGAATAACAATAATAAACAAATTCTCCCCACACCTAACACCCAATTTCTTTAAATCTAAAAGTAAATTCTCCATTTCTGTAAAAGCTCGAGCTCGAGCAAGCTTAGTAATAATAGCAAGATAAGTATCATAATTATGGTAAAAATGGGGATGATAATTACCAGCATGGTGAAAGATTTGGAGGGCAAGGTCGACATTTTGCTGAGAAGAGATGATGGAGACGAGACGTTTAGGGTAGAGATTTTGAGGCCAGGGTTTAATAGGGGGAGTAACAGTGAAGGATTTTAAGAGCTGTTCTTTGGATTTTATGGAGGAGAGATGGGTGTGAGATGGGTGGCTCAGAAATGGGTCTGCGGCGGAGGAGACGGTGGAGAGAGAGCGTGTCACGGTGGCTAGATTGAATCGCCGGCGGAGTGACATGATGGTAAAAAATTAGAATGACAAAAAAATTAAATTTTTGTACCTTATTCTTGAATTTAATTGATGGCTGAAACTAACTTGTTTTTTCTTCAGTACATATAACATCTGTATTGTTTATTTATAATATTAAAAAATTGGTATTAAACCTCCGATTATTGTTCCGATTAATTCTTCCAATTAATTGTTAATCGGTACTTCTTCCGATTAATGCCGATTTCCGATTTTTACAACCATAGCTGAAAGAACAACAATAAACTACAAGTGAAAAACTAGTGTCCGTTTTGGAAATTTTAAAATAAGTAACTTATAGTTTAAAACGAATTATGACTTACAACTAATAAGTGACTTATAAGTAATAAGTATTGATTTACAAGGGATAAGTAGATAAATACTCATAAGTTATATAAGTGTTTGGATAATATTACTTAAAACTCAAAATTATTTTACTTAAATAAATTAATAAAATAAGTTTTAAATATAATTAACTTAATTTGTGAATTTAAAATTTAAAAAAATATTTAAAAACAGATATTTTAAAATTAAAATTAATAAAAAAGTGAAAAAATTAAAAAAAATTGGAAAAAAGTATGTTATTACCAACATTTAACTTATAAATCCAATTTATAAGTTGGCCAAAAAGTACCGCTGAACTTATAAGTGAATAAATTACTTTTTATGCGCAAGCCAAACAGACCCTTAAAATTCCAACCAAAGTCCAAAAGTGATAATTGCCCAGAATGTTCATGGACGGAATTCTGTTTGTACAGAATTTTTATTTTAAAATAAATTAAAATTTTATTTCATTTTCAAAAATTGTATTTCCCCTTTTAATTATTTTCAAGAATTGTTGTTATTTATTTTAAATTCCAAAATTTATTTATTTTTAATTTCAAAAATTATTTTTAATTTTAAAATAAATCTTAATTAATTAATTTATTTATTTATTTTTTAATTAATTATTTGATTAGTTAATTAATTTAAATATTAATTGATTGACTAATTTAATTAGTTATTAATTAATTTTAATTGATTATTTAATTAGATTTAATTAATTATTTTGATTTAAAAATTCTGAAAAATAGTTGAGCTTTAAAATATTATTTAAAATTATGTTCAAAACTCGATAATTATTATTAAATTATTTTAAAGTAGGATTCGGGTGTTCGAGCCCTATTATTTAATTATAAAACAATTGGAGACCCGTTTTAATTCCGAAAAATGTTCAAAAATTGATATTGAATAAATATTTTGTCCGTTTAATACGAAACGAGCGCCTCTAGACTCAGAAAAATATTCTTCTTTCATTAAAAATACTTTCGAGACCCAAATTCTTTTGTTTCGAAAGGTCGCTTGTTTTACGAATCATTCTTATTCGATTTTTTATTGATAAATCATATTTTTGACCCGATTTTAGTTCTAAACGTATCGAGTCGAACCTTTTGGCGAACCGAGTCATATGTTATATGAATTATGTGATACGTGAATTATGTGTTTATGTGCTATATGAATTACGTGCGTATGTGAGTTTGGATCCTTATGTTTAACTGTTATAATTATGTGTGGGCTATCGTATGGGTATACGATAGGGTGTTGACGCGCAGTTCGTCGAGTGATTATCGTTTAGACGATTAAATTTGTATCTTTTAATTATAGATACGAGTCTTTCAAGACGATCAGGACCAGATGAAATGGATAAAGGCTAGAGTTGAATAGTATGGAATATTAGGTTGCAGCACTGCATGAGCAGCACGCCAAAGGATTAGTAGAATAAAGGCGGTGATGTTTTGAGATAGAATGTCAGAATAGATGTGTTTTTCCGAGTGTGACTAACTGCTAAATCCCAAAGGCAAGTATCCCTATCATCACTTATTGTTCAAGTGATATTTATTTTGAATCTTATTATGCGAGTATTACTTTCCCTATTTTCAGTTCAGAATAGATAAATGTTTTACATATCGCTGAATTAAATGCTTATTATGCAAGTACTCTCTGTTATTCTATGTTCTGAATAGTTAAATATTTTTACTTATCAAATTACTGGATTTATAAATATTTTGGATTTTGATGAGAAAGATGATTTGGTTGCGAGTATTCCTGCCCAAGTAACTGGGGGAATAAAATTATTTTGGGTGTCTATTATTATGACCCCTTTTCAATAAAAGGTTTTAAGATTGGATCATAATTGCGTAAGTGACCGGGACGGACGGTCCAGCGGAGGGCTATTTCTAAGTGTCATATGGAATATTATGACACAATTTTTGCCACAGGCAGGTATATTGCCTTTTATTTGAGTACTCGTGTTTTTGGGGTCATGTTTCTACGAATCATGACTCAGTGCTATCACACGGGCTGATCAGCATGTGATAGTACGTCCGTCGGAGAATGATCCCAATCTAAATTATCATATCATTTTTGTTATTCATAGAATAAATGATTTATCAACTGTTTTTGTTTTGGAATAATGGTAAAATGCAGTTTTGATTCAGATTCTGATTTATGCTGATACTTACGTTGTTGTTAAATATCAAAAGTGGTATTAGTATAGATGATTGATGTTGACTTCAGTATGGGATGTTGTGAGCATCAAAGTTCGTATTGATATCTAATTTGATATGACAGCAAAATAAGTATTAACTTCAAGAGTTCGGTTTTGAGTAAAGTTTTATGATTCAATCCATAATCATTGTTTCATGTTATTGTTGTTTACGATATTTCTGTAAACACGGTTTTACGAGTTTTATTCTCGTCAAGATTAAAAGTATTGCTGAAGCATTTCACTCAAAAATATCAAAATGGTTTTGAACACAATTAAGGAACCAATTCTTGGGCTCCTCAACTAAAATTTTATGATTCAGCAATTATGATTTTAAAATGTTATGCTCTGATGCATATGTCGATTTTATATCAAAACGACCCTATATATGCTATAATGATCTTGCTGAGCATTTCTTCCGCTCATACTTTCCTGTTTTAAATTTAACCTCCAGTGAGGATTAGCTTGCGCTCTTTAGCTGCGTAATTCGAGAAAAAAAAAAGAGAAGCTTTTGAAAGGTGGTTGGTCCAGGGTTTGCGAACTAGTGTAAGTTATGTTATGTAAAGTTGTTTATAGTATATGATATTATAATTGTGTTATTTTATAGTTGGGCCTAGTATACTTCTTTTCGAAGTTATACTAGCGGGTTAGTAATGAATTGGAATTTGTTGAAAAGAGTTTTAAAAGAAAGTGAAAATTTATTTGTGGAATTTGGACATCTTGTTTCTAGAACTGTAACCTTAAAAGATCTTGGATTAATTGGGGTCATAGATGATAAATATCTTCCGCTGCATTTATTTATTGATTTAACAGGTTAATTTGGATTGAGGTTTCATAGTGACGACCAAATCCTTTGACCCCGGATTTGGGGGCGTTACAACATTTGTCAATTATATCAATTATATCAACTATATAACTCTTGGATAGCTTGGTGGAACAACATTTGTTCATATTTATCTAATAAATCTCGTCAAACTCTATGCCTCTAAGTTCACAATCCTATTGTGATAACTTAGTTAAGTCAAACCCAATAGTCAAAAAGTATCAATATACTTCAACACATCTCCCACGATAGATAGGAGTACTTCGCTTTGGCGAACCCACTCTTGGTCGATCTAGGGGTTAACGCATTGGACTCATTGAAAGGCATCTGATCAACTTAATATTAATTTTAGAGTTTTGTTAATTTTAAAACGATCATGATCCCATCATAAAGAGATTCCCAAATTTTTCTTGAATAAAATACTTCAAATCAATATTCGTCAATGGTTTGATTTTCAGGTAGTGAGGGAGTCACAATGGTCTCGCTTAAAATCCACAACCTTACAAGTTCAATGAACTCGCTTTTGACAAAATCGCCCCATGTTAGAAACAAAGAAAATTATATTTTATTCTGTGTTTCATAAACACGAGAATCTCATAATCGTTTGTTGATTAAAATCTTGAATCATTACAGATTTTATCTTGTTTAGCAAGCATGGTATGGGTGTCGTAATTAATACACACATCCTTAATCTAATTAAGCATGCATCTTTATAAACTACTATACACATACATTCATCATATGCGCATATATATATAAAGTGCAATAAATAAATGTGGTTGGTTATGGCTTCATCCTATGTGATCTTTATTAAGCTAATGACAAAGATCTAGGTCAATCTAAGGTGGAAAATAAATACAGACTAATTATTACATGTCTTCTTTCTTGTATTGCTTCCTTGGATGGCCTCCGTGTGGGATTACCCTTGATCTTCAAATCTTCATTTCTTCATGTACATTACAAGAATGAAATATGAAAACTAATCTAATGAACTTACAAGAAGAACTCGAGTTACATTCGAGATTTAATAATTACAAGATTAAACGACATGCAAGACGTATTTAATAAACCAAAACCATTAACCTAAGGTCATAAACCATAACCATCCACCATGCTCAATTAACATAAAATAACATGTTAAAATGCATAATCTGATCTTAACATATCATACCTGTTAGATATATTTGATAATGTCATGGCTAATATGTTTTATGTTTAGATTTCAGATCTTATTTGAACAGAACAAATCAGTACTTAACTGATCAGTACTTATACTGGACGACAGAACTTAAGGGATATCAGTACTTATGTTATCAGGAGATAGATATCAGAACTTAAGTGCTGAAGGACGATCAGATAAGGACAATAGCTGATTGAAGTTAAGAAGATCAAGATAAACATAAGAAGAGATATGCATGAAGAAGGAATTCCGTGAAGAATGGAATACTTGGAAGAAAAGATATCTGATTGATATATATTAGGAAGCAGAATTATATTCCATATCAATTAGCGATTATCTTGTAACTGTGTAATATATAAACACAGACATAGGGTTTACACTATAAGTGTTATCATTATCGAGAATATTATTTACTGTAACCCTAGCAGCTCTCGTGATATTTTGTTCATCACTGAGAGATAACAGTTCCAGATTGTAACAGAGTTTATTGTTTCAATAAAGTTTGTTTTCTGTTACATAAGTTCTTGAAGTTTGATTTGATTGTAATAAACACTGTATTCACCCCCTCTACAGTGAAAGTGTGACCTAACAAGTGGTATCAGAGCCTTCTGTTAACACACATACAGTTAAAGATCCAAACACAATCATGTCTGACACAGAAACTCCAACTAAGCCTACCAAAACTGAGGAATCATCAAAGACATCAACTCAGAGTCGATATGAGACTATCAGAGTTCCCATATTGAGACCATCTGAATATCCCATATGGAAGGTAAGGATGACCATGTTTCTGGAAGCAACAGATCCAGAATACCTTGATAGAATCAAGGAAGGGCCTCACAAACCTACCAAGCTCGCTGTTGTAGTTGCAGGTGAAGCAGCAAAGACCGTACCAAAGGAAAAGAGTGATTACACTGCTGAAGATATAGCATCTATTGCTAAGGATGCCAAGGTACGACACTTATTGCATAGTGCCATTGATAATGTAATGTCAAACAGGGTAATCAACTGCAAGACTGCTAAGGAGATATGGGATGCACTGGAGACAAGGTGTCAAGGAACTGAAATAGTTAAGAAGAACAGGAAGACAATACTCACTCAAGAGTATGAACACTTTGACTCTAGGACTAATGAGTCATTGACTGATGTATATGATAGATTTGTCAAACTCTTGAATGACTTGTCATTAGTAAATATGGAGTATGATCTTGAAGATACAAACCTTAAATTCCTGTTAGCTCTTCCTGAATGTTGGGATTTGAAGGCAACAACAATAAGAGACAACTACAATCTTGATGAAACAACTCTTGATGAAATCTATGGAATGCTCAAGACTCATGAACTTGAGATGGAACAAAGAAGCAAGAGGAAAGGAGGAAAGTCAAGGACAGTTGCTCTCAAGGCTGAAGAGGAATCCCCTAAACCACCTTCCTCAAAGAAAGACAAGGGTAAAGCTCTTATCATAAAGTCTGATACTGAGTCATCAAGTTCTGAGAGTGATGATGACTCAGATTCTGAAAGCTTGCCTGAAACTGATGCTGATGAGGAGATGATGAAGCTGTGTGCTCTTATGGTGAAAGGAATCACAAAGATTGCATACAGGAAGTTCAGGAAGGGAAAGAAGTTTTCCAGGAAAGGCATAAGTTCTGATAAGAAGAATTTCAGAAGATCTGAAGGAAGAGGAGGAAAGTCTGACAGAGGAGATTACGCTAATGTTAAATGTTATAATTGTGGTGAGAAAGGCCACATATCTCCTGATTGCAAGAAGACCAAGAGTGACAAAGGCAAAGCTCTTGTCACAAAGCAGAAAAGCTGGACAGACACCTCAGACTCTGAAAGTGAGGAGAACTATGCATTGATGGCAAATGCTGATAAATCAAGTTCTGAGAGCAGTTCTGAAGCTGCTGAAACAAAGGTACCTCAGACTACTTATGCTTTTCATACTGATGATATTAATGAGTTGAGAAGATATCTTAAAACCATGTTTGTTAGTTATAGAGATCAAACTTTAACATGTGAAAGATTAACTTCTGAAAATCTTGCTTTTAGGAAAAGAAATGATTTCTTAGAAAAAGAGTTAGTCATGTTCCATCAAACTCAGCAGGATAGAGATGATGCTTTTTATGTTAGGGATGAAGTGCTAAAAATGAATGAATCTCTAAAAACTGAGTTAGAAAAGGAGAGAGAGATTATCAGAACTTGGACTAACTCTGGCAAAACAACTCAAAATTTGCTAAGCAGTGGAAACTGGAAAGAGGGCTTAGGTTATGGAGAAAATAAAAATGAAAAAGGAACTGTAGAAATTAAGTCTGTTGATAAGCAAAAGCTGAAGTTAAAACCTGTTAAGTTTGTAACTGAAAAATCTGAAAATGAGAAATCAGAAGTTAAAAAGGAATTAGCTTCTGACAAACTAAAACAGGAAAAGACAGCTGAAGTTAACATAGGCTTAATGACAAAGAAGCAGCTTAAGCATAAGCTGAAAGATGTTAAGAATGCAAACAAGGTAAAATCACCTAGGAAAAACAGGAATGGAAAGGAAGGTGTGAATAAAAGCAATAACTATAAATCTGTTCCTGATGCTCCTAGGAAAGCGTGTCATAACTGTGGAAGTTCTAACCATCTGGCTTCTTTTTGCAGGAAAAATAAGAATATTAACTCCTTATCTTCAAAATCAGGAGTTAAGAGTCAGTCTGTTAGATACAAACCACAAAATCCTTGTTTTCATTGTGGTAGTTTATGGCATTCCATTTATACTTGTAAGGAATATCATAGTTTGTACTATGATTATTATCAAATAAAACCTTCTTTAAAGAAAGTTTCTGTTGTTCCTTCTAGTGTAAGTTCTGATTCAAAGTCTGGTAGTATAAGTTCTGATGAGAAAACTGTTAACATAAAATCTGATGCTAAATCCGCTGCAAATGTTAACAAACCTAAAAAGGCCAAAGGATCCAAGCAAGTCTGGGTCCTTAAAACTAATAATTAGTGGTCTTTTTGATTGCAGGGCAACAGGAAAAATATTTTAGTTCTGGACAGTGGATGTTCAGGACATATGACTGGAAATAAGGCCCTGCTATCAGACTTTGTGGAGAAAGCTGGCCCAAGTGTTTCTTATGGAGATGGCAATATTGGAAAAACTTTGGGATATGGCAATATCAATCTTGGGAATGTCATCATTAAAGATGTAGCTCTGATCTCAGGACTTAAACACAACTTACTGAGTATAAGTCAAATCTGTGACAGAGGTTATCATGTTGATTTCTTTGCAGAACATTGTGAAATAGTTAGTAAATCTAAAGGAAAAATTGTTCTGAAGGGATTCAGGCGTGGTAACATTTATGAAGCTAAGCTTTCAACAAGTTCTGATGGTTCTGCAATCTGTTTAGTAAGTAGAGCCTCAACTGAAGAAAGCTGGAATTGGCACAAGAAACTCTCTCATTTAAACTTCAACAAGATAAATGAACTGATCAAGAAAGATCTTGTGAGAGGACTGCCAAAATCAGTGTTTGTTCCTGATGGTCTTTGTGACTCATGTCAGAAGGCTAAACAAAGAAAATCTTCGTTCAAGAGCAAGACTGAATCATCAATTCTTGAGCCTTATTATCTACTTCATATTGATCTATTTGGTCCAGTGAATGTCATGTCTATTGCAAAGAAGAAATATGCATTGGTCATAGTAGATGAGTTCACCAGATACACATGGGTGTATTTCTTGCACACAAAAAGTGAAACTGCATCTATCCTGATTGATCATGTCAAACATCTGGATAAATTGATCAAAGATTCTGTGAAAATTTTGAGGAGTGATAATGGCACTGAATTCAAGAATCTGATAATGGAAGAGTTCTGCAAAAATCATGGAATAGAGCAGGAATTTTCTGCTCCTGGAACTCCACAGCAATATGGAGTTGTTGAAAGGAAGAATAGAACTCTCATTGAAGCTGCACGAACAATGCTTGAAGAAGCAAAGCTTCCAACCTATTTCTGGGCTGAAGCTGTGCAGACTGCTTGTTTTACTCAAAATGCAACACTCATTAACAAGCATGGAAAAACACCATATGAGATGGTGAAGAACAAGAAGCCAAATCTCAAATACTTTCATGTATTTGGATGTAAGTGTTTTGTTCTCAAGACTCATCCTGAACAGCTATCCAAGTTTGATCTAAAAGCTGATGAAGGAATCTTTGTTGGATATCCACTTTCTACAAAAGACTTCAGAGTCTATAATTTAAGAACAAAAGTGGTCATGGAATCTATCAATGTCTCTTTTGATGACAAGAAGATCACTGGACTTGAAGATTGCATTGATCATGATCAGCTGAGATTTGAAAATGAAGATTCATATTCTGATACCTCAAGTCCTGACAGTCTAAGTCCTGATACTGTAAATTCTGATGGATTAAACTCTGATGTTATTGAAACTGTGGTGACTACGTCAAAGGAAGATGCACCAATGCAGGGGGAGCATACTCAAGATATTATCACATCTCAAGAAGCATCAGAACATACATCTGGCTCTTCAAATTCTGATTCGTCAAGTTCTGATAAGTCAAGTACTGACAGTACTGAAAAGCTAAATACTGAAGGATCCAACTCAGAGAGCATAGTTTCAGGGGGAGCATCAGAAAGTGAAACCGAAGACAGCATGAATCATGGGGGAGCATCCAGTTCTAGAGAAAATCTTCCATCTGCAAGGAAGTGGACAAAATCACATACACCTGATTTGATAATTGGAAATCCTGAGGCAGGTGTCAGAACTAGAACAGGTACTTCGAATGAATGTCTTTACAATTCTTTTCTCTCTCAGTCTGAGCCAAAGAAAGTGGAAGAAGCTCTTCAAGATGCTGATTGGGTGCAAGCAATGCAGGAAGAGTTGAATGAATTTGAAAGAAACAAAGTCTGGACCTTAGTGCCAAGACCTAAGAATAGATCGGTTGTTGGTACAAAGTGGGTATTCAGAAACAAAACTGACAGTGATGGCATAATTGTAAGGAACAAAGCAAGGCTGGTTGCAAAAGGATATTCTCAACAGGAGTGAATTGACTATGATGAAACATTTGCGCCAGTTGCTAGGTTAGAAGCCATAAGGATATTCATGGCTTATGCTTCTCACAAAAAGTTTACTGTCTTTCAAATGGATGTGAAAAGTGCTTTTCTCAATGGAGAATTGGAAGAGGAAGTATATGTTGAACAACCTCCAGGCTTTGTAGATTCCAAACATCCAGATTATGTCTACAGGCTTGATAAAGCACTTTATGGACTTAAGCAAGCTCCTAGAGCATGGTATGAGACTTTAGCTCAGTTTCTTCTGGAAAGTGGATTCAACAGAGGAACTATTGACAAAACACTGTTTTATCTCAACCATGGCAAGGACTTACTTTTGATTCAGATTTATGTTGATGATATTATTTTTGGGTCTCCAAATGACAAACTTTGCAAAAAGTTTGCCAACCTAATGCAGTCAAGATATCAGATGAGTATGATGGGAGAACTTAGTTATTTTCTGGGCCTTCAAGTCAAGCAGAGTGAAGAAGGAACTTTTATTTGTCAATCTAAGTACACCGGAAACTTGCTGAAGAAATTTGGAATGCAAGACTGTTCAAGTGCATCCACTCCCATGGCCACTGCAACAAAACTGGATAAGGATACTGGTAATTCAGTAGATATTACTGATTACAGAGGTATGATTGGCTCACTTCTCTATCTAACTGCTAGTAGACCAGATATCATGTTTGCTACCTGTCTTTGTGCAAGATTTCAAGCAGATCCAAGAGAACCTCACTTAACAGCTGTAAAAAGAATCTTTAAGTATCTTAAAGGAACAACTGATCTAGGATTATGGTATCCTAGAGAATCAGATTTTAAATTAATAGGTTACTCAGATGCAGATTTTGCAGGTTGCAAAATTGACAGGAAAAGCACAAGTGGTAGCTGCCAGTTTCTTGGAGGCAGGTTGGTTTCTTGGTATAGCAAGAAACAAAAGTCAATTTCCACATCAACTGCAGAAGCAGAGTATATTGTTGCAGGAAGCTGCTGTGCACAGATTCTCTGGATGAAGAATCAGTTACTGGATTATGGGTTAACATATTTCAAAATCCCTATTTACTGTGATAATCAAAGTGCTATTGCTATGACAGGTAATCCAGTTCAACACTCTATGACAAAGCACATCAGCATCAGGTACCATTTCATCAGGGAACATGTGGATGAAGGTACAGTGGAATTGCATTTTGTTCCCACAGATTAACAAGTAGCAGATATCTTCACAAAACCACTGTGTGAAGCTACCTTTTCAAAATTGGTAAATGAACTTGGAATGATTTCAGGTTCTTTCTCTAAATCTGCTTAAACTTGTTCTATGTTATCAGACTTTATGATCAGTATTTACAGAATTAATCTCTTTGTATATTATGTGCATTAATTGATAAATGTCTTTAAGTACTGACTGTTGTCTGATATATGTTTCTAAACTCTGATAAGTGATATGTCTGTTTCAGTAACTATTCAATCCTATGAGGATAATTGTGCTCGATACTGACCTACTAGTCTTCAATAAACAAATGATCCCATGAAAGAAGTAATTATTTCTGTGGAAATCTTATGACACAAGCAAATTCTGATACTTGAGCTTAGTTTAGTTTACTTTATTCATCTTATTACTAAGTCCCAAATTAGAATAATGCTACTCATCTGTCTAAGTTCTGATTCTAGTAAAACTGCTGAATGTACTAAGTGCTGATAAACCTCACTTATCAAAAGAAGAAGAACAAGAATCAAAGAATAATATCAGGTACTCATTTGAGATCAAGAGTAAAAATGTGAATGGGACGACCCAAGTGCATAGCTGGTATTAAGTAAATATGCATTAGAAAAGCAAAATATTTTTTCTTGGTGACTGTTCACACTCTATGATTACTGGAGAAATACTCTGATAATAGCATAAATTCTGATAAGCAGTCGTGACTCACTTACACTGAGAAGCCACTGTAAAAGAGAATTTTAAAGATGCATAAAATTAGCACAAAAACAGTTGAGGTGGACTCATGCATAAACTCATTTATCAGTAGGTTTCAGGATAATGACAGCTCTTTAGCAAAATTTTAATTATGACTTATTTCTAAGATGTACTGAAGTAGATCAGACTTTACTCTTTGTCTGTTATTTCGCTTAATGCACACACTAATCACTCCATCTGAATGATGAAAATTTCTGTGGTGGTCTATGTTATTTTAGATAAACAGTCATTGTGTCATTTTTGCACAAATTCTGAGGACAAGTTCTAGTTACACGTTCTGATGATTAAGTTCTGACGTTCATAACTAAGAACTTGTATGAGTATTTACTAAGATGAGCATTCCTTTTTCGAGTTAAGAAATTATGTTCTGATGACTGTTAAGTTCTGGTATAGGTCTAAGTTCTGATTTCTCAGTCTAATCCTTTACTTGGCTTATCTTTGAATGAAATTTAATAACAGTCTCAGTTTGTACTCGCATATGTTGAAGTGGAAGATTAATAGTCACTATGATTAGGATTAATGGTTTTGTACTTGAACAGTCCACTGTTTCTTGTGTCTTGTGCGGTCTAGACCATGATTCCTCTTTCCAATGACTGTTATTCTTTTTCAAAGTCTAGGGAGACGAGGTAGAATTAATTCTACCTGTCAGCATTAAATATCTTTGCGTCTCTTGGCATTCTCTTGCCTATATACACAGCCACTTCACATTAGTCTTCTCATCACACTTGTATCACAAATTCAGTCTTGTTCTTCATTTACTATCACAAATGGCTGAATTTGGCTGGTTCTACAATTACGGTGATGAGACTGTGCATGTCTTTTTGAATGGAATTCCAACTCCCTACCCTATCACCAACATCCCTCACAATCTCTGGATTCAATTTCCAGAGGTTATCAAACGTGATCTGGTGGCCATTCGAAGAGATCTTCACCTTCGTCGTATCCGTCAGCAAGAGCGAATCATACGACTCGCCATCTTGTTTGTCGAAGATAGGAAGAGGAAGATGACTTAATCTCGTCTTCTTCCTGTTCTTCTTCATCCTCAGCTTTGTCAGGCTTCTTAGCTAGGACTAAAGCTGTTGACGTTAGGATTAGAAGTTTAGGGAAAATCTTGTATTGATGTAATTTCTATTTCATATATGTATTGACTTGATATATTAATGAAAACTGTTTTTACTTCAAGATTTTGTCTCTGAGTTATTTTATCTTGTGTTGTTAAATCCTGCTTGATATTCTGATGACCATTTAAATTTTGTCTTTATTTAAGTTCTGATTCTTTGTCAGCACTTATTCATCGAAATTATCTCGGTCATTTTTAACATGATTCATTTTCAGAATATTAATGTTGCAGTGAAAAATAATTCAATCAGTGCTAACGGTTTAAATTTTGAATTAAAACTGTGTCTCTTGATAACTGAAATGGTTTTTCCTTGAAACAAGGCAACTGGATAAGTAATCATTCCTGTTTTCTCGAGCCCAGTAACTATCCGTTATTACTGCATGTCTGACAGGTGTCCAACGGTAACATTTTTTTTCAGAGTATAAGAACAACAGAGAGAAGATTTCTTTAATCTTTTATTTTCTTTATACTTTATCTCTCTTCTTACTTTTACTCTCTTTCTCATTCTTTCTCACGTTGGTTTTTCATACAGACATTATCTCAAACACCTAACAGGCATACTTGAATTTCAATATTTTTTCACATGGCACCAAAGGATTTAATCATTGATGGAGCAAAGTTTGTTCCAAACAACTATGCTGCAATTCTTGATCATGCTGAAGCTCCATCTGAATTGCATTTTGTGCAAGATCTTCTTGCACATAGTGAGGTTGGGTACGCCTTAACTCAGCCTGAATTATTTTCAAGTCAACAAGTTCTGCGGTTCTGGAGGACTGGAGTTTTTGATGATGGTGGTAAACGAGGAACTCCCAGTATTATCTTCCAAGTGGGTGATTCATCCTATGTAGTCACTCCTGGTACAGTACGAAGAGCATTACATCTTCCAGAAGATTGTACCTTCTCTATACCAGAGGAATCAGAACTTCGGGGGTTAATGACTGATTTGGGATATGAAAAGAGTCTGACGAAACTTGGACAGTTGAAACGGGCTAATATCAGAAGAGAATGGAGTTTCTTCTTCGATTGCATCACCAAGGCTTTTGGCAACAAGTGTTCAAATTTTTATGCCATCCCAATTCTGAGTCAGCACATCGGGTATGCTATTATCCATCAAACTCATTTTGATTTTGCAACTGGAATAATTGGTTTTATTGGGGATAGGATGACAGAGGATCGAGATGTTGTTTATTTTGCTAGATTCTGTCAACTTATTTATACGTATTGTACTGCTGAACCCCAGTTAGTCAGCACTCAAACCCCACCTTTTAAGGTTACAAAAAGGTACTTTAACGACCTGATAAATGCTGACACAAAGAAATCAATGGTGAGACAATTACAGATTCCTCAGTCTGTGAAACAGATTCTGGTAAATGCTGATCCTGCTACTTACAAATCTGTTTACTCAAATGTTCAACCAACTCACCATAACCAAAATCCATCAACTTCAGTACCTACCTCTCATTCTACTCAACCTACCCTCAGAACTTATCTCAAATCCTATCTCTCCACTTCACAGACTGCTCAACCTTCTTCTTCAGCACCTACTGTGAAGCCTACATCCTCTAAGCCAAAGAGAACAAAGACTGTTCCTCAAACACCTCAAAAGAGGAGAAGCATTACTTTGAGAGATGAATCAGATTCTGAGGATCATATTCCCTCTTCAGAACCTGTGGTAAATGAAGCTGAGAAGGCAACTTCTCAGACGGATTCTGCAATTGGGGGTTCTAGGCTTCTCAAGAGGCTTAGACGTATGACGGTTCCTGAAACTCCCAAGGAATCCAAATCAACAAGGAAGTACAAGAAACAGAGGGCACAAAGGCCAGTTTCAGATGATGAGGAGGAAGCAGCTAAGGAAGAGGATCAGGAATCTCTGATCTCACAAGACAAGGAATTTGCTCCAGTCACTTCTTCTCCATCAACTCCATCTCAGGAACCTGTATCTGATAAGGCTAATTCACCTTCTATGTCTCTTGTTGATCCAGGCACAAGTGCTGAAATTGATATTCAGAACCTGGTTGTGCCTGAAATACTTTTCTTAGAAGCTCCAACAGCAAATAATCCTTCCACAACACCTGTTACTGATGCTGTTCAAACTCCTGAGTTATCACTAACACCTTCTCTGCATCAAGATGCTGATGATCAGATTTTAGGTGAGCATCAGGATATGGCTGTTGATCAGAACTTTGTATCAGATCAGCAATTAGAGGATGTTGAAGCCTCCATTGCTACTCACACAGTTGTCTTATCAGAAGATACTGATTCTCTAAGTTCTGATGCTGCAAATGTTGGAGATACTGGTGAGGCTACTACTACTGTAGATGCTGATGAAGCAGGTCCTTCAGGACATACTCCTCCACTGATTCTTCCTAAGTCTGAACTGGTAAAGGAGTTTGTTATCAGGGATGCACCAGTACCTTGGAGTGAAACTCCTGCAGGTCAGGAGTGGACTAAGGAATGGAACTCAGTTTCATATGTTCCAAATGCTTTACATCTTGCTGAGCACTTGACTAAAGCTGATGAAATGTTACATTCTGATGATTTTAAAACCCAGCTTAGAGTCACTGCATTGAGTACTAAACATCTATAAGGTCTTCATTCCAACACTCATGCAGAGCTACACAAGATTCAGGAGAACTTTATCAAACAGGAACAAGTTTGGAAAATTGATAAGAAAAAGTTCTTCCAACCTACCATTGACAGGGTTGCTTATATTGAGAAAACTCAAGAGAAGCAACAAGCTCAGATTGATCAAATTCTGACAAATCAAGTTTCTCAGCAATCGCAACTTACTGAAATCCAGACCTCAGTGGAACTACTTATCTCTCTTTTATTACCTGCTGATGCCAAAAAGGGGGAGAAGGTAATTAAGTCCAAATGCAAAACCAACAAGTCACTGCAAGGAAAGGATGATGGAAAAGATGACCAAGGAAACTCTGGAATGGGTAGTGGTCATAGTCAAGGTAGAAGGTTTACATCAAGACAAGCTAGTCACAGAACAAGTTCTGATACTGGGAAAAGAATAAGTTCTGCTGCTGGTAAAAGGATAAGTTCTGATGAACTTCTAGATCTTGATGAGGAAATGTCAAGACAGTTATTTCTTCAAGAAAATCCAGGGATGGACTTGGAAAGTTTAAAGGAAGAAGAAGCCAGACTTAAATCAGAGAAAGTCACATCTAAATCTGAAGCTTCTGGTAAAAAGTTACTTCCAAAACCTAAAGGCATTGTGATCAAAGAAAGGATACATACTGAAGAAACTTTGGCTAGATCACAACCACAGATAGATCCAAGATCCAAGGGTAAAGAAAAGGTTGGTGAACCTATCAAGCCTTATGTACCTCCTGAGGAAGAAGAAATTACTGATGGAAAAGATGATCTTGCTCTGACTTCAAGAAAAGTTCTTAAAACAACCTCTGACATGGCTCAAGTTGTTCAGAGTCAAGAAATTGTAAGTTCTGATATTCAGAAGAAGCAAGTAACCTCTGACAGTGCTCAAGTTAACTTGATATCAGAAAATAAATCTAAAACACTCCTACCAGGATTCACTAAAGCAAAACAGACTCAATCTTTGAAGACTATTCCAAGTGGTTTTGAAGCAAGAGTAGTTACTGGAAAGGAAGCTAGAGATAAAACTGGATTGGGAAGTGCTGATGAAAGAAGAGTACACAACACTACCGATGATCCAACTTCCTTGAGTGAACCAGGTATTGGAGCAACTCCTGAGAGATTGAATCAACTAGAATCTGTACAGATGGTTTACCATACCTACTTGAAAGAATACATCATGTTGTATTTCATGACAGATGGTAGGGTTTATCATATAAGACAAAATGCCATTCCTTTAAAGTATTTTGAAGAATTGGAGCATGTACTTTTCTTACTTCAAGTGGATGACAGAATAACAGAGACTGCTGCAAACTACTTAAAGGAACAGATTCAGAGACAGAAAAGGCTTTATTCTGTTAAGTCTGACAGCAGATATGTTCCAAAGTACAGAGATCACAATGGGGATATTGTTGATATGAAGCCTAATACTGCACAGATCAGAACATATCTTGGTATTAAGGGGCTTGAATTCAATCTAGAGTCTAACAAAGCTTATGTCATAAGACTAGATCGGGAGTTGAGAAGAGCAAAGATTAATGATCTCAGAGCTGCAATATTTCAAACTGGTGAAGATACTGCAGAGCTTAAAGATGTCAAACGGAGAATGATTGATGAACTCAGATATGCTGAGAAATGTTTGTTGGAGAATTATCTCAGAACAACTCCTGACATCAGAGAGATCAGAAAATGATGAAGCCAAGTCAAAGATCTACAACTACTTAAATTCTGATGTGTATACAGACCAAAGTTGTTATCAGAAGTTGAATTGGTAAAAGCTTTAAGGACTGTAAGTTGTAGTTATCTTGTCTATTTCTCATGCATTTGTACTTAATGTTTTTGACATCATCAAATATCTGTTAAACTTGTATATTTTGCTAATTTACAAGTTGGGGGAGATTGTTAGATATATTTGATAATGTCATGGCTAATATGTTTTATGTTTAGATTTCAGATCTTATTTGAACAGAACAAATCAGTACTTAACTGATCAGTACTTAACTGATCAGTACTTATACTGGACGACAGAACTTAAGGGATATCAGTACTTATGTTATCAGGAGATAGATATCAGAACTTAAGTGCTGAAGGACGATCAGATAAGGACAATAGCTGATTGAAGTTAAGAAGATCAAGATAAACATAAGAAGAGATATGCATGAAGAAGGAATTCCGTGAAGAATGGAATACTTGGAAGAAAAGATATCTGATTGATATATATTAGGAAGCAGAATTATATTCCATATCAATTAGCGATTATCTTGTAACTGTGTAATATATAAACACAGACATAGGGTTTACACTATAAGTGTTATCATTATCGAGAATATTATTTACTGTAACCCTAGCAGCTCTCGTGATATTTTGTTCATCACTGAGAGATAACAGTTCCAGATTGTAACAGAGTTTATTGTTTCAATAAAGTTTGTTTTCTGTTACATAAGTTCTTGAAGTTTGATTTGATTGTAATAAACACTGTATTCACCCCCTCTACAGTGAAAGTGTGACCTAACAATACCCATCATGATCTAATCATAAAAACCAAATATTGAAAAAGTCAGTAAATTCAAAATTAAATCTGATAACATTAAATCACATATTACAGGGCCTAAATGACGTCAAACACCTTACTGATCAATCGATAATAGCTTTAGATATCTGTTATGTTCAGAAGTTTGATTCCATATGAAATAGCGTATTCGTTCGCCAAAATCGGACACCAGACACAGATTTCAGCAAATCGGGTGCATCTGATTCAGAATCGTATCAAATACGATTCTTATAATAAGAACCAACACAAAACATATATATATCAGTATATATACCAATTATATAATCATCATATGATTATACAACTCTCATGAATATCATATATTCAAAACATATATATACATACGCATATATAAACCTAACAACATGTAAAACATACAAAATCGCATACATAACAGTCATGGAATATTGTATACATATTATCATCATAAAACCAGTAAACACATAAACGAATTAAACACTTCTCGCAAGTAGGTCTGATGTCATTATTCGGTTTCAAGCACATAAACGTAACGGAAACAGTAATTAAAAACGTAAAAATTCGGAATTTTTGAAACCCACCGCAGGATCCATGCGAAAAATATATATTTAATTCGTAGATCAGATTGTTTACCTTAAGAAGCTTTACCAATTGGTTGACTAATGGATATCCAAAGTTTGTTCAATCACCACGCATCCCGCTCTCGTGATCTACGCTCTATCGGTATTCACACGAATGCTTGAACTCAAGGATTGGATGTGTACTAGCACAAACTCGTTTTTTCTTGCTCTCTCCATCTTCTCTCTTGGTGACTAGGGTTTTAGTAAAAGTCTTGCTTACAAAATCAGCCACATAAGAGATATTATATAGAGAGTAGAAAAAGAATTATAACTCTTAACTAATTAGGAGTTATTACTAACTCGAAATTCCTATTTGTATAATAGTTAAGTCACACTTAATAATTTAACAAATGAATTTCATAATTAATATTAGTAAATTCGAATATCAATATTTATCTAATTAATTAAGTCAAACTTAATTAATATTATAAATAATTCAAATTACTTTAATTTAATTTAAATCCAATTTAAATTAAATAATTCTTCAAGTATTCTTTGTGTGTGACCCTATAGGTTATTATTACGTTGACAACGAATTTTAAATCTAATTTAAAATCGTAAACAATGAGCGGCATCTAGTAATACATCATTGCTACCCAAGTAGTAATAATTGAATCGGTGATCGATTAAACCTTTCGTGAATAATGTACAATATAATATAATCCCTTTAACCACATATTATAGATTAAACTAGAGGCATGTAATGTGTCATCCTCATCAATGTTTGATCCAGGTTTCCTTGATCAATGAGTAGACTATCATATCAAATCAATATTTGAGCGTGACCATGCATTTCGTAGTCTAGCTCACACAAGAGGCCAATAATATCACTCCTAAAATAGGAGGGTTAAATTACATCTAGATCATTCATATTTCTCATACGATTCATAATAAACCCAATGTCCACTTTTATCATTACCCGGTCAAGGATAACTTTTAATAGAATCAATGTATATTAATTCTCGTATATAAATATAACGACTTCAGGTCTAAGGACTGTTACATCATTATCACTGTGAGAATTACTTATGACACAACAAACATGTAGAATCTCACATCGGGTCTGTCCAGCACCATGTACATATACATCTGCTTGTGTTTTTGACTTTAATATCACTATACCTATGATCAATGAGATGTGATCATCATTCAACAAACACACTAGTCTTAATGCATTATTATTGTCCCTTAATGATAATACTCGACTAGGGACCTTTAGGAATATTGATATTATTCTCATAATCTCATTTTTAAGTCACGTACTTAGAGATATAGAATTGCATATCATATTTCAAGGACATTTATTAATCTAACATTTATATCGTAGTAAATTAAGAACTAATAAATTATAAAGGGAATAATTGATGAACATAAACATTAATAATCCAAATGTCTTTAACTAAAATATCGTAGTGTTGTCTCTAGGGCACAAACACTAACAATAATGGCATCATTATTCCAATCAAAACTTTTTATCCAAATCATTGCTCAAAATCATTTTATGACGCTATGAATTACAGCCAATGATCAGCCACGAAGTAATTCCGAACCTCACTGGGTTCTAAACAATTTTGGTGGGATCCCGAGGCAGCTTTTAAGCCTCAAATAATAAGTGTGGAAAGGACATGCGTCTTAGTCCAGATCCACTATTCTCAAGAAACATTTTGTCCCTTTGACAATTTAACTTTATAACTTTGCATTTTATAAAAATTAGGTGCCAAAGAATAACATTTCAAAAGCTCTTAAGGCATGAAAGAATCATATCAAACTTTAAGGGATTCTAGGCCAAATTCAACAACAACTGTACTAGGACAAGGTTTATTTCCAAACGAATTGAGTCATCAAGGTAAGGAAATCAATTCAAGAATTCAAGGAAAGTGAACGAATCGAAAGTAAACGGGGATCAATACTCAAGACCTTGATTAAATGATAAGCAAAGTACACTAGTTCGGGATGAGAATAACTTCAAGGATCAATATAGAACAAGGTATACAAGTTAATGAAGAATCCAGATTAATCAAAACATTACGCAAGGGAATTTATAAAGGTTCTCTTAGGGTTTCCGAGATCATAGGGTGATAAAGGAAATATGCAATGTAATGGGGTATTAATCAATCAAGTTGTTGTAAACGGTCGAACAGGTTTTAATAACTATATCACAAGAATCAATATTAGGGTTTCTCAGAAATCAATAACAGGTTTATCACAAGTATTAAAAAGGATCGCTACTTTATCATGGCATTAGCAATATCAATTCATAAGAAAAGGCAGAGTTACTTGCCTTAAATCGCTTTCATGCTTAACTGAAACTGAACTACTGCCACCTAAGATTCCTTTCCCTTTTCTAGCTTGAATGCCTCCACTATATGAATCTACTAGCTTGAATGCCTCCGCTATCCGAATCTACAATCCAAAATAGAATCCCTAATTAGGTACTCATTCACACTCGACTTTCCCTGAACGTTTAAAGATTATCCCAATTCGCATTAAAGTTTAACTTATATACATGAGTATAATCACAGAATATTCACATAGCACTTAGCAGTATATACTTATATACTTTAAAAATCTATATCATATCAAATAATCGCGATTCAAATAACTCGACAACCAAACAACTATTCCTTTCCTTTTTAACTCAAAATTCGAACTAAACCCTTAAATAAAACAAGTAGTTCCTTAAAACTTAACATGCAATCACTTAACTTGACATGCATCTAACCAAACATCTTTAAAACACCAAATCAATCTTTCACAAACCATATAATTAGACTCTAGAATCAAATTGATCAAACAACTTAAATCAACTATTTTTAATACCATATGCCATTCGACTTTTTTAATAAAACACAAACAATTTATCAAATATCGACATACAAGGTTCCATTTACAATTTAAACATATCTTAATCCATTCCAAAAAAGAATACTTCTTAAAATCATTTCTTTTAATCAAAAACCGAACCAAAACATCATTTTTGAACAAAATCTTAACATGCATAAATCCAATCCTTTACTCCTTTGAAAACTAAATGAAATCCATGTTTCTAACAATCAAAACTTAACTTATCCATACTTATCTACTTGCATATCCAATATAAATCAAATTTCTATTTCCAAATTAAACGATAACCCTATTAACAACAAAACAATATTTCAAATCAACATGAAATCAAGCAACTCAACATGCAATGCTCTAAATCATATATTCAACTTATTTTAACCCATGATCTAATCATTTAACCCATCTTCTTTCCAAACCAAACAAAATCAAACTTGATTATACTTAAGACTCTACATGCATGCAAGAAAACCAACTCAAAAACAAAGATTTGCTTATATAGTTTCATCAAAACCAATCAGAAATAAAAACCTTTTTTATTTCATCAATACCGAACCAAAAATTAGATTTTCAAACTAAAACCCTTTGTAAAACTTGAATCAAAATCAAACCCTCCTTTTACTAGCAAAAATTCGAACCAACATAAAAACAAAATCAAAGAAAATCACATAATTTTATGTACTATACTCTCTTAAGATCACACACTAAGAAATTGTGTTTTCCTAGATATAACCAAGAGATGTTGATGCAAAAACTTTCTTAAACACTCACATGCAAAGAGTATATGAATAGAGGATTGAAAATGATGAAGATCAATGGCAAGATATTTAAATTCTAAGTAGATTTTGGTGTTGCATATAGGATAGAGAAAGAGAAAAAGTTCAGGTGAGAGAAATATAGAGAAGAAGAGAGGGAGAGAGCCGAGAGATAGGAAAAAGAGAGGGGATAGAAGGAAGAAATGAGGTACGTGCAAGTGGAGAGTGAGAATGACACACTTTTGATTTGATTGTCCTATGTGCAAAGTTAGTGAAATTTGTGAAATTACCAACCTTTCCTCCTCCTACTACTAGCACAAAATGCATGCAAGGCTAAAGTGGTAATTTAGTTAAATAGAAAAGAGTTATTGGGGTGGAAAATGACATGAATGCCCCCAATCTGTATTAGGAGTAAAAATTCATGCAAGGGAATTGTTAGATATATTTGATAATGACATGTCTAATATGATTTGTGTTTAATTTTCAGATCTTACTTAAACAGGACAAATCAGTACTTAACTGAAAATCAACACTTATACTGAAGTCAGAACTTAAGTTGTCAAAACTTAAGTTATCATGAGATAATATCAGGACTTAAGGAGACTTTCAGATAAGGAAGGCGGTTGATTGAAAGGAAAGAAGATCAAGGCAAACACAAGAAAAGATATGCATGAAGAAGGAATTCTATGAAGAATAGAATACTTGGAAGAAAAGATAACTAGTTGATATATTTTAGGAAACAGAATTATATTCCATATCAATTAGCGATTATCTTGTAATTGTGTAGTATATAAACACAGATAAGGTTTACACTATATGTGTTATCATTATCGAGAATAATATTCATTGTAACCCTAGCAGCTCTCGTGATAATTTGTTCATCACTGAGAGAGGACAGTTCCATATTGTAACATAGTTTAATAAAGTTTTTTTTCTGTTACTTGTGTTCTTTTAATTCGATTTGATTGTGATAAACACTGTATTCAACCCCCTTCTACAGTGTGTGTGACCTAACAAGTGGTATCAGAGCAGATCTGTTAACACACAAACAGTTTAAGATCCGAAAACAATCATGTCTGAAGAAGAACAAACTCCAACTAAGCCCACCAAAACTGAAGAACCTCCAAAGACACAAATCCATAGTCGATATGAGACTATTAGATTTCCCATACTGACACCATCTGAATATTCCATATGGAAGGTGAGGATGTCTATGTTTCTGAAAGCTACTGATCCAGAATACCTTGATAGAATCAATGAAGGACCACACAAGCCAACCAAACTCTCTGTTGTAGTTGCCGGTGAACCAGCAAAGTTTGTACCAAAGGAGAAGAGTGATTATACTGCTGAAGATATCTCATCAATTGCTAAAGATGCTAATGCACGACACTTGCTGCATAGTGCTATTGATAATGTAATGTCAAACAGGGTAATCAACTGCAAGACTGCAAAGGAGATATGGGATGCTTTGGAGACAAGATGCCAGGGAACCGAATTAATTAAGAAGAACAGGAAGACTATACTCACTCAAGAGTATGAACACTTTGACTCAAAGCCTGATGAGTCATTAACTGGTTTATATGACAGATTTGTCAAACTCTTGAATGTTTTGTCACTAGTTGACAAGGAATATGATCTTGAGGATTCAAATCTTAAATTCCTGTTAGCACTTCCTGAAAGTTGGGATTTGAAGGCCACCACTATAAGAGACAACTATAATCTTGAAGAAACAACTCTTGATGAAATTTATGGGATGCTCAAGACTCATGAACTGGAGATGGAACAAAGAAACAAAAGAAAAGAAAGAAAGTCAAGGACAGTTGCTCTTAAGGCTGAGGAGGAATCCCCCAAAGCAGATGTCTCAAGGAAAGGCAGGGGAAAAGCTCTCATCACAAAGTCTGATACTGAATCATCAAGTTCTGATACTGATGATAACTCTGAAACTGAAAGCTTACATGAGATGGATCCTGATGAAGAGATGATGAAGCTGTGTGCTCTTATGGTGAAAGGAATCACAAGGATTGCATACAGAAAATTCAGGAAGGGAAAGAAGTTTTCCAAGAAAGGTGCAAGTTCTGATAAGAAGAGTTTCAGAAAATCTGAAGGCAAAGGAGGAAAGTCTGACAGAGGAGATTACTCAAATGTCAAATGCTACAACTGCGGTGAGAAAACCCACATATCTCCTGATTGCAAGAAAGTGAAGAGTGACCAAGGCAAGGCTCTTGTCACAAAGAAGAAAAGCTGGACAGACACTTCAGATTCTGAAAGTGAGGTGAACTATACCTTGATGGCAAATGCTGATAGCAGTTCTGATACTGCTGAATTAAAGGTACCTCAAACTACTTATGCCTTTCATTCTGATGATATTAATGAGTTGAGAAGATATCTTAAAACCATGTTTATTAGTTATAGAGATCAAACTTTAACATGTGAAAGATTAACTTCTGAAAATCTTGCTTATAAGAAGAGGAATGATTATTTAGAAAAAGAGTTAGTCATGTTCCATCAAACTCCGAAAGATAGAGATGATGTCTTTTATGTTAGGGATGAAATACTTAAAATGAATGAATCTCTAAAAACTGAGTTAGAAAAGGAAACAGATATTATCAGGACTTGGACTAACTCTGGCAGAACAACTTAGAATTTGTTAAGTAGTGGAAACTGGAAAGAAGGCTTAGGTTATGGAGATGATAAGAATGATAAGGGAACTGTAGAAATTGAGCCTATAGTTGTTAAACAAAAGCCAAAGGTAAATCATGTTAATTTTGTAGCTGAAAAGTCTGATAATGATAAATCAGGAGTTAAAGAGAAATTAACTTCTAACAAACCAAAACAGGGTAAGCCAACTGAAGTAAACATAGGTTTAATGACAAAGAAGCAGCTTAAGCATAAGCTGAAAGATGTTAAAAATATAAACAAGGTAAAGCCACCTAGGAAAAATAGGAATGGTAAGAAATGTGTGAATAAAAGTAATTATTATAAGCCTCTTCCTAATGCTCCTAGAAAGAAATGTTATAACTGTGGAATTTCTAACCATCTGGCTTCTTTTTGCAGGAAAAATTAGAACATAAACTCCTTACCTTCAAAGTCAGGAGTTAAGAGTCAGTCTGTGAGATAGGCCACAAAATCCTTGTTTTCATTGTGGTATTTTATGGCATTCCATTTATACTTGTAAATAATATCATAGTTTGTACTATGATTATTATCAAATAAAACCTTCTTTAACGAAAGTTAGCATCGTTCCTTCTAGTGTAAGTTCTGATGCAAAGTCTGATACTGTAAATGCTGATAAGAAAACTGTTAACATAAATTTGATGCTAAATCTGCTGCGAATGTTAACAAACTTAATAAGGCCAAAGGATCCAAGCAAGTTTGGGTCCTTAAAACTAATCATTAATGGTCTTTGTGATTGCAGGGCAACAGAAAAAATATCCTAGTTCTGGACAGTGGATGTTCAGGACATATGACTGGAAATAAAGCCGTGCTATCAGACTTTGTGGAGAAAGATGGCCCAAGTGTTTCTTATGGAGATGGCAACATGGGAAAAACTTTGGGATATGGCAATATAAATATGGGGAATGTCATCATTGAAAAAGTAGCTCTGGTCTGAGGACTTAAACATAATCTGCTCAGTGTTAGTCAAATCTGTGACAGAGGTTATCATGTGGATTTCTTTGAAGAACACTGTGAAGTTGTAAGCAAATCTACAGTGTGGGTGACCTAAACAATCCCAGATCAGTTGTACCCTTAAGGTACTTGAAAATTCTTTTCACAGCTGTTAAGTGAGGTTCTCTTGGATCTGCTTGAAATCTTGCACAAAGACAGGTAGCATACATGATATCAGGTCTACTACCAGTTAGATAGAGTAGTGAGCCAATCATACCTCTGTAATCAGTAATATCTACTGATGTACCAGTATCCTTATCCAATTTTGTTGCAGTGGACATGGGAGTGGATGCACTTGAACAATCTTGTATTCCAAATTTCTTCAGCAAATTTCTGGTGTACTTGGATTGACAAATAAACATGTGTTCTTCATTCTTCTTGACTTGAAGACCCGGAAAATAGCTAAGTTCCCCCATCATAGTTATTTGATATCTTGACTGCATCAGTTTGGCAAACTTCTTGCAAAGTCTGTCATTTGTAGAACCAAAAATGATACCATCAACATATATTTGCACCAAAAGTAAGTCCTTTCCATGGTTGAGGTAGAACAGTATTTTGTCAATAGTTCCTCTGTTAAATCCACTTTCCAGAAAAAACTGAGCTAAGATCTCATACCATGCTCTTGTAGCTTGCTTAAGGCCATAAAGTGCTTTATCAAGCCTGTAGACATGATGTGGAAGTTTGGAATCTACAAAGCCTGGAGGTTGTTCAACATATACTTCCTCTTTCAATTCTCCATTGAGAAAAACACTTTTCACATCCATTTAAAAGACTATAAACTTTTTGTGAGCATCATAAGCCAAAAATATCCTTATGGCTTCCAATCTAGCAACTGGTGCAAATGTTTCATCATAATCAATTCCCTCATGTTGAGAATATCCTTTTGCAACCAGCCTTGCTTTATTCCTTGTAATTATGCCATCACTATCAGTTTTGTTTCTGAACACCCACTTTGTACCAACAATAGATCTGTTCTTTGGTCTTGGCACTAGGGTCCAGACTTTATTTCTTTCAAATTCATTTAACTCTTCCTGCATTGTTTGCACCCAATCAGCATCTTGAAGAGCTTCTTCCACTTTCTTTGGTTCAGTCTGAGAAAGAAAAGAATTATAGAGACATTCATTTGATGTAGTTGTTCTAGTTCTGACACCTGCATCAGGATTTCCAATAATTAAGTCAGGTTTATATGATTTAGTCCACTTCCTTGCAGATGGAAGATTTTCTTTAGAACTGGATGCTCCCCCATGATCCATGTTGTCTCCATCAACATTTTCTGATGCTCCCCCTGAAATTATGCTCTCTGAGTTGGATCCTTCAGAATTTGAGTTTTCAGAATTATCAGTACTTGATAAATCAGAACTTGAAGAGCCAGTTGTAGGTTCTAATGCTTCTTGAGATGTGGTTGTATCTTCAGTATGCTCCCCCTGTACAGGTGCATCTTCCTTTGGCGTAGTCACCACAGCTTCAATAACATCAGAGTTTAATCCATCAGAGTTTGCAGTATCAGGATTTAGACTGTCAGGATTTACAGTATCAGAATTTAAAACTTAATTTTCAAATCTCAGCTGATCATGATCATTGAAATCTTCAAGTCCAGTAATCTTCTTATCATCAAAAGAGACATTGATAGATTTCATGACAACCCGTGTTATTAAATTGTAGACTTCGAAGGCTTTTGTGAAAGTGGATATCCAACAAAAATTCCTTCATCAGCTTTTAGATCAAATTTGGATAGCTGTTCAGGATGAGTCTTAAGAACAAAACACTTGCATCCAAATATATGAAAATACTTCAGATTTGGCTTCTTTTTCTTCACCATCTCATATGTTGTCTTTCCATGCTTGTTAATGAGTGTTGCATTCTGAGTAAAACAAGCAATCTGCACAGTTTCAACCCAAAAATAAGTCGGTAGCTTTGCTTCATCAAGCATAGTTCGTGCAGCTTCAATAAGAGTTTTATTCTTTCTTTCAACAACTCCATTTTGTTGTGGAGTTCCAGGAGCAGAAAATTTCTGCTTTATTCCATGGTCTTTGCAGAACTCTTCCATGATCAAATTCTTGAACTCAGTGCCATTATCACTTCTTATGATCTTTACAGAATCTTTGACCAATTTATCTAGTTGCTTGACATAATCAATCAAAATAGATGCAGTTTCACTTTTTGTGTGCAAGAAATACACCCATGTGTATCTGGTGAACTCATCCACTATGACCATAACATATTTCTTCTTTGCAATAAACATGACATTCACTGGACCAAATAGATCAACATGTAGTAGGTGATAAGGCTTAAGAATTGATGATTCAGTCTTGCTCTTGAATGAAGATTTTCTTTGTTTTGCCTTCTGACATGAATCACAAAGGACATCAGGAACAAATACTGATTTTGGAAATCCTCTCACAAGATCTTTCTTGACTAGTTCATTTATATTGTTGAAATTTAAATGAGAGAGTAGTTTAATCTACTTTGTAACAGAGCTTATTATATTGAATAAACTTGATTACTGTTACATACTTGTGTTCTAAATCAATTTGATTGTATAAACACTATATTCAACCCTCTTCTATAGTGTTGTCAAATTTATAGATATTGAAATTTTATGCTTGAATTTTTACCAGAATCAAGTTAAGATGGTTATGAAGTGCAAGATATAGAGCGAGACTTGGTATTAACACAAAAAAACAATAAAAATAATTGCTACTACCTTTCGTTATTTAGCAATATAATAAAATAAAGCACTAAATAGTGTATATACAGAGGAAAGAGGTGATATGTGCGAGGAGAAAGAAAAACACTCGGGACGTAGTAACATTTGACACTCGAACTTTTACTGGATTTTTGGGATGATGACTATGTACAACAAAATATATGGTTACGGTAGATATAACGATAATTAATACAATGAAAAAAATTAGTACTATTTTGCATCAAGATACTAGAAAAAGGAACAAAACCTCGAGTCCTGTATATATCACAACTAGAGGAAGTAACGAAATAGGCATGACATAACAAAATTATTTATAGTTAATACTATGTGCACCATAATTAATAGTTTTACACTTAGTATAACCATGCGATCGTCCTTTGGCTCATCACGAGCAGTATCACTTGTACCTTTTCGGAGCTCATTATTAACAGTGTCGTCTATTAGAAGTTCTTCAGTCTTACTGATCAAATTTCAAAATGACGAGGTTTTTCCATAGTTGTAATCTCTTCGATCTCATTGTTGATCAAAGTGCTCGTGTCCTCCTCCATAATAGGCTTTTTGGTGGCTAGATTAAATCTGCAACAACGTCATACACAATTTGTTTCAATTTTTATTTATAAAGTGCATGATTATTTTCTATGTTTTAAGTATGAAGTTCGTCTTAATTACCATTTGTACTATTATCTTTTTTAATCAGGGTTTGAGAACTAGCTCGTCAGGTGGTTGAATTTAGTCAGTCATCGGTGATCAGAAGAAACTTTATTAGAGAGAGATGGTTTAAATTAAATAAATATCTTTAGGGGTTGACTGATGATCCATATATAATAGGAATTGTAAATATATTGCACTTACCTCACACACATATTGTACGTACTTTGCACAATTATTGTACATGTTTTACATAAATATTGTACATATTCCGCATATGTATATATCTGGATAAGTAAACCATGATTTGCATGTGTGAAGAACTGATAAAGCATATGCAAGATGAAAATCTTGACAAATTCCAAGTAATGCCTACGTAATTATATTCAACATAATTGTTGAGGAGAACAACAAAACCTAACCAATGATTATCTAAATTCAACATAATAGAATTTAATAAGGAAAACAGGTTGTACAAAAGATTTTAATTATTACATTTACTAAATTATAAATTTTTTTATGATACAATTTTATTTATTATACATGCCACCGGTGTACAACTTTACAAATCTCTGCAATGTTCTCGTGTTAAAATATATCCATGTATGCTACTTAAGACTAGGTTATTGCATTATGTCTGAAGTTGATAAGTGACAACTTTTGTGGCTCTAGAGTAGAATGAGTTACAATAGTAAACTCGATAAGTCAATAATAAAGTACTCTTTTGTCAAGAACATTATTTTTTGGTTGAAGATGAATTAATTTGTATGAACAGGAGGATGTCGGGATTCACAAAATATTTAGAGAGAAAGGAGAAATGTATATAGAATAGGTTGTGTTCTGAATAAATGAAAGATTAACATGTGACTTAACATCAAATCAAATTATTTCGTAAAAGTTGAACATATCGATAAAACAACTGATATTGCATGATAGATGATATTCTTAAATGTCAAATTTATAAATACTGAAATTTTACACTTGAATTTTTAACTGGACTCGAGTTAGGATGGTGATGTAGTGCAAGGTATATATTGAGAGACTGGGTATCAATACAAGAAAATTAATGAAAATAATTGCTACTTCCTTGCATTGATTAGCGATATAATAAAATAAAGCACTGAACAATGTATATATAATTGAAAGAGGTGATATGCGAGAGGAGAAAAAAATACTTAGAATAAACAACTCTAATTGTAAATTATATAATTCCCAGTATTAATGTGTCATCCACGGGAAACTCTTTTATTTCAATAATATGATGTTCTACAGACTCATCACGTAAACAAGGTCATTCATTGGAATTTCTTCGATCTCATTAATTGTAAAATTATCTGGCAGTTTCAATTGCATTAACCTATCTGATGTCATTATTTATAGAATAGTAGTGTTCTCTTAAATAGGAGGTGCTTCATGTGAGACAAAACTGCCATAATATATAATATGTTACAAAAAAATAAAAAAAAATAGTAATACTACTTATTTTTATGTTCTCGGTTTTCATAAAATTATTAAATATATCCAAATAGGTGGATTATGATTATGACAAACTCTTGCACAAAAAGTCAATATATGGATGAATGTTAAGTACATTGCACTTACCCCGCACATATATGGTATGTACTTTGTACAATAGTAGACTTACCACCGACCAACCAACAGTCATATCAAAATTCAACACTTATAATCCTGCAGCTATATCAAAATTCAATATTTATATAGGTAAAGATGATATAGAAAATCTTTTGTTTTAATGAACAATGAAGAAATCCTTGAGTTGAGGTCCTAATTAGCGCAATAAACTAAAGATTTAAAACAACCATCGTAAATATTAATTAATTTTATATTTAATAATTTTGATGGTGCTTAATGACAAGAATACCTTTGAAAATATAAATTTTAGAAGTTCAATATTAATAGTAAATGGTGATGAGATGCATTGTGCCCCATTTTTTTGAATAAAAAGGATGCAATTTTGTTAAAAGTGTATATTAAAATGCATTTATTGCAAAGTTAGGGTGTGCATACAGTATTTAACTATCAACAAATCCATAAGATCCCATTTGTCAAAGGGCTTTGATGGTTACACATGACATGTAAATCCAAAGAAATTGAGATGTTGTAAGATGGTTTCTTTAAAAACACTATTAAACATGTACCATTGAAATACTAGTAATAGTAATGCCCTCCTACCAACACCTAAAACCATTGTAGATGGTGTCTAATGAACTTCGCATTTGTCCAATCGTCGATATACTTTGAGACTTGAAGGACATACTAGTAACAATCGTATATTAAAAATAAAATAATTCGGAATAACATGCCTCTGGTTTGGAAAAAATTCACTCTATAACTCATACTTTATATAATTGCAATCCGCGTCCCGAAAGTTGTTTAGGTGGTTCAGTTTGTACCCTTTTGACCAACTCCGTCCATGTTGACCGTTAACATTAAATTAGAAGAGAAAAAAACCAACCTTATCACTTAACACATTTTTGTAAAATAAAAATAAAACATAAAAACCAATCTACAATTAAAAACCCATTTATTTATTTTATGTCATTAACCCTTTGTGTCTCTCTCTTATTTCCCATTAACTATATTCTCAAATTAAGAAGTTAAACCATTATTCATCGAATTAATTTCTATTAGTGATAGGGAAGTCAACGCTGGTTAGGGACGTTGAACATGTGAGCCATGAAATTTCAAAGTTAAATCAGGCGGAAGAGGGGGCAAAATTGTTAATTCTATTCTACCAAACGGAAAAGAAATCTAAACTATAAAGGTAATCATATGTTCTTTAATTTATATGATTTCACAAGTGCATGTAGTTTTTATCTCTGTTTTTGGTAATTTTTTGGTAGTAGCAGACAGGATAATATAATATGGGGTATATAGTGCTTTATTCACATGTTTGTGGTCCCATATTTCATTGTCTTTATATCTACATTGTATGTGCTAGGTCAATTTTAAATATGTGTTAAATTTTACCTAATCTAAAAGAAACCTTAACCATATGCAAATATGACCGGTTTCTTTAGCCTAAACTTCAGTTTGGTGGTAAATTCAAAGAGGATTGTACTGACTATATTGGAGGACAAATAGCTTATTTTGATATATGCTCTGTATTTAAATTGAAATTAAATGAAATTCATGTTATGGTTGCACAAGTGCGGTATACTATTGAGTTTATGGATATTTGCTTGGTCACCAATGAAAAAAATATGTATGTTGAAAACATATTTTTTCTAGAACTGAAAAAATATTTAGGGATACTTATTGGCATGGTTGAGTCTAATTACAAGTTCATACACTTGTATAAATCATTCAACGAGCCAGAATATGATAATGTGGAATGTGATTTTTCATACTCAAATGGTTATAGATGAAATGATTAAAAGAATTGAAGATATTAGAGTTGAAGTAGAAGGCAGTGTGAATGACTTGATTGAAGAAGAAACTGAAGATGTGGAAGGAAAATAGATTTTTATGATGACAGTTCCTACATGGACTCTAATAAAAATGATTATCCTAGATCCAAGAAGAAAGTTGGGAGAGTGCTGCCACCTAATCCACCATATGGGGTAAGGAGGAGAGACATGTACTCAATGCATATAAGTTTATTTAGGAATACAGATGACACTCATCTGGTCATAGATGAGGTGATTTTTCCCACTAAGAAGAGCCTTAAAGGGAGGAGGGACAAAGAGGAAGAAGTGATGAAAGAAAAGTTGAGAGAAAAAGTGAAGCCTAAAAGAACAAATAAAGTTATTGTTAAAAAATTGGGTCCCGATGAAACATCTAAATTAGCCAAGGATAAAGCAATGAGAGAATTGCATTTTGCACCCCTTACAGTATCATTTTCACAACCGGGGAAGATGAGCATCTAGTTACCTTGTCTACTGTACGACAAACATTGCATCTGCCTGAAAACTGTACTTACAGTTCACAAGTTGGAGAGTCAGTACTTCAAAATATTAGGCAAATCTTGGCTATGGGAAATCTTTTTCCAAGCTGGGACAACTGAAGAGGCCCTACATCAGGAGGGAGTGGAGCTTCTTTTTCGACTATATTACCAAAGCCTTTGCCAACAAATGCTCCAACTTTGATGTTATTCCAATCACGAGTCAGCAAATTGGGTATGCTCTTCTTAATCAAACTCATTTTGATTATGCTAGTGTTGTGCTAGGTTTTATTAGGGATAGGATGAAAGATGACCCAAATACTGTTTATTTTGCTAGGTTCAGTCAGCTTATTTACAGTTTTTGTTGTTCTGATAAGCCCCAAAACTTTAGTGAGACAATTAAACCCTTTAAACTTCACAAAAGGGCTTTCACAAACTTATTATCTACTGATAATAAGAAGGATGTATTAAGACCCCTCCAAATTCCTCTATCTGTAAAACAGTTCTTAGTAAATTCCGATCCTCACACATACACAACTATATATCCTGATGTTGCACCTACACAACCTACCACTTCTCAACCTCCACCAACCCAGCCTTCCAATACTTAACCACAGCCTACCATCAGAACCTACTTTCAACCAACACAATCCTCTCAACCACAATCATCAGCACCTACTATCAGAACATCACCTCTCAAATCCAAACCAACCCCGGGTACTTCTCAAAAGGTGGCAGTTGTAAAATCTAACATATCCTCTAGGCCCAAAACCACAACAAACCCTAAAAATCTAGCAAACCCATGTAAATACTTCTGGAAGTCCTTTGATGTCTTATTCTTCATGGAGGCTTGAACATGTTAATGAACTTCTACCCATGACCTGAGTGTGGACTTAGAGGGTCATTTGCATCTTTGATTCTTTATATGTATCATGTCTTCATCTCTAGGGTTCCTGTGCTTCACATTTTAATATTGTTTATCTGTTTTTGTTTTCATGTTGAGTTATAATTCCTCGATTACATGTTACATTACATTATGCTTTACAATTAATTCATATATATGCTACGTTTTTCAAATTTTTTGCTTATATATTCTCCACCTATAATCAGGATTCCTCCTCATAGTTATATATACACGCCAAAATATGAATTTAGATTTATAATATTTATATATATATAACTAGAAACTCTCTTATAATGAAAACTAAAAACTAAAATAAAAATTTCTAAATTGCGTCGTAATATAACACATATAGTATGCAAACTGATTGTTGGAAGATGAAGAAAAATATAGCAGAGTCAGATTTCAAAAAATCTCACCGATTGACGGAAAAAATAAAAATAAAAAACGGAGAAGATTAGTTGATTTCCTGTGTGTGAGGGCGTATTGTAATTTTGTATGGTGTATATAGGAGACCAATGTCTTAGATTAGTTTATAGTTTTCATTTTAAGACATGTTTCTATTTGATCATTTCTAATACATATAAGTATATAAAATTACAAATATTATTATATATGTATGTGTATGTGTGTGTATATATATAATATACAAGATGAAAAAATAAAAGAAATTGCGAGAGAAGGAGCGGGAGAGATCAGAAGAACCAACGTAATTGTATATTTAAAAATAAATTTAGGATTTTTTAAAAGAAACTTTGAAAAAATCAGGATAAATTTTCGAGAACTTTATTTTTTATAGCAACGTTGTGATACAAGTAATTAAGTTATAATTGCATCATATCTTTAATTAAAACTTCAACAATAGTCTCTGGACACTCATCAAATCAGACCATCGTCTTCTTCATATTCTTCGCAAATCTAGACAAAATGTGAGCTACTTGATTTTCACTTATGCGAATAAATCAAAATTAGGCTTTATGCAACATTTCTTTAATAGATTTACCTTCTTCAATTATATTCCCAACATCAAAAAATCTTTGTGATTATCATTTAACTTATCAATAGTAATAGTAGAATATCCCTCAACTATAACCTCATTTAGATTTAAAATATTAGTAAACTATTCTACAAAATCCATGGCTTAAACTAGATTTGGTTCAAAATATCTCCCAAGATTTATTAAAACTCCTCCAACAAAATCTTCTGAACAATTTCTAGTGGTTATTCCAATACCAGAAGTACTTAACAAAAAAATAAGTCCACTCAAAATTAATCTTGAATAAGTTTTGCGATGGAGGACACCATAATACTTAACTGGGAAACTCTATTCAAGGTTATATAATTATTATCAAACAGTTGAGACTCCATAAATTGATTAATATAATATATACCCTGACTAACAAATCAAGCGGTTGAATGATTTTTACATTGACTCTGGCCTTATTCATAGTATTCCAAATCATTTACAGAAGAGCAATGTATAAACAAAATTCCATCCCACTTCAATTTTTTAAATCTACAAGACACAAAATCCAAACTTGAATTATACTCACAGGAAACTCCTTAAAATCACTTAATTTCCACACTTGCAATGAATATGGATATTTCATGAATAGATGTAAGTCTATCTCCAAAGTTTGGTTACACGAAAAATATTCAAAATTTACTTCAAGATTTGTTTACCGGCTAAATTAGCTATAGTAGCTAATGAATTCTAACACAATCGTCAACCAAAATGCTTAATTTTGTGCGGTAAATTCTGCTTTCATATTAGATACAAAAGCTCTTTTGAATTTTTAAAAATGAGCTAGTATGTATACCTCCTAATTTACATGACTCATTATTCTCTATGAATAAATGATAAACACTCTTTACAGAATATTCCCTAATTTCAAGTAGTGCCAAATTAACATTTTATATGGGAGTCGACCATTTAATGAAATTCTATGATTCTATCAGCTTCAAAATTTGAGAAATATCTACATATCATTTTTTTCCGGTGTTTATCATTTCGCATCAATTCGATCCGACACATAAGCATTATGTAAAAAAGAAGGTAACTTATTAATATTTTTGAAACTTTTTCCTTGAGTTATACATTAATCTTCTTCTATGATGATCTTATACCCATTACCCACTCGTAATTTTGTACTCGAGCCCCAAGATATTTCGTCATGTAAAAAATGACCAACTTCTAAAATGAGCTTCAAAAAAAATTTAGAAAAATATATTGCCTTGTAAGCTTTGTAAAATAATCCGTTAGTATTATGAATAAGCTTCCATCCTCATTTAGCAAGCAAGGCCAGTTAAAAGTTTGAAATTCTCTGAAACTCAATACATCATTCATTTTGGATTTACAAAAAGTGGTCCCTTAATCTAGTGAATTTTTCTGTTATCTCAATTCAAGCATTATAAAAAAAAATCATTAAAGACCGATTTTTTTACAAAGATTACCTGGTAACTTAAAACAGGATATCGCATATGTTGGAACCACTTATATTAGCGCTTTAGGAATAATCTCTTTTCCAGTTTTTGATAGCATTCTGTCACTTCAACCACTAATATTTTTCATCATTCTCTTTCTTAAATATGGAAAATTTCTTTTTTTGATTTACCAACTATATACGATACTCTAAAATATTTATCATTGTTGGTAACAACCTTGATCCCCGACATATGAAACACAACATTAGAAAATTTTGCATTAAGTTTTTTATTTGATATCATGAAAGATTTTTGAGAATCAAGCACTTGATGCGATATCTTTTCATACTTTTGGAGAATGTCTTTAATAACTTGCGAATTTTGAAAAGTTATCAAACCATAGCCGTAGAATCGTTTACGCAGAGATTTTATTTATTTATTTTTGTTACGTAATTCATTAAATATCAATATGACTATAAATAAATTAATCTGTCTTCGGATAATTCATCAGTTTCAAATAATTTAACTATTCTTATCTTCCCTTTATTTTATTATAGAATTAAGTTCTTTAGATACATCATTTAGACGGCGTCATGCGATTACACAACAGACTTATTCAACTTTATTATCCTTAAATTTATATCTCAACAAAAACTACTCTATCTTCTCAAATTGATTCTACAAGATTTGGCTCGATAACTTTTGCATATAAGGAGATGAATACACTTTAATACCTATTAAACCCGCCAAACAAACGTATTAATGTACGCATTATTCTTATTCAAAAGAACGAAGATGTTATTTTCACAAAAAATCCCCCATTTATGTGTACAGAGAAATAAGTGTTTTAGATAAAAACTGATATATACGTGAAGGTACGTGACAATTCAACATAAAAAATATATACCATAACTTAACCCATAATTTTCTTTTCTTTTTTGAAAATAACCCATAATTGTCATATGGACTTATCAATGCCGTGAAAATTATCGTTCATTACATGAATTAAGCTCATCTCGTCCGATCAGTTTACCATTAAAATCTTATACCATTCTTCGTAGTCCCAAGATGATAATCGAAGATCCCAACAACAATACTTAATTTAATCGAATCAATCAAGGTGGAAATATCATTTGCCTTCCTTCGTGAATCCATAAAAAGCTAAATACAACCCAGAGTAGTTGTTTTTTTACCAGGACAACAAATTACACAACCCAGGTAATTTGAAACTACGTATGATACAAGCGAAAAAGGAATTAAAATTACGAAGACGCGAAAATAAAAGGAAAAAAAGTAAAAAGAGAGGGCGTGTGTGTTAAATAAAATACGGTCCAAGAAGAGGGGGGAGAAGAACTCAGCTTGGTTTTAATTGTATTCATCAACAACAACAACAACGATTTATAGATCAGAAAGAGAGAGAAACTTACATAAACTCAACACAACAATCCTCAAATATATACTTACATACATATCTTCCTGTATCTATAGATTCCGTCTTCACCTATTCTTACTCGATCTGTCCTTGCTTTTTCCAATTGTAAGTTATTTTTTTTGTTATTGTGTGTTAATTTGGTTAATTATTGTGATTATTTATCAATTTTGAAGATTCGATTGTGTGTGTTTTTTGAAACCCTACATTGATTAGCTATTGTTTTGGTTTTGGTGAAATTAGGGTTCGATTACGGAGCGGATTGGAAGGAATTGCATTATGAGCATCCATAGCCCCGGGGCGAAGAATAATCGAGTTTGTTGAATTGATTAAAGGATTTGTTTTTTCATGTCCATGGGCGATGGCGGTGTTGCATGTGTTTCTTCGCAGCATGTTATGGACCAGTTTTCGGTTTGCGGAGGAAATGGAAAACAGCTTGTTAGTTCTAAAGTGAAGCGCAAGATTAAGATGAAGAAGGAAGGTAGTGGTAGTAGTAGTGGTAGTGTTAAGAGGAGTGAGGTTAGGAAGAGTGAATTTGGGAGTTTAGGTAAAGGGAGTAAGACTAGTGGTGACGAGGTTGCGGTCGAGAATGGACAGGGTAAGGATGAGGTTGAAGAGGGGGAGGTTGAGAATGGGGAGTTTATTCCCGATAAGCCGAGGAGAGTTGAGATTAGAAGTAGGATAGAGAAGGTAGATAGTGTAGTTGATATTAATGGTAGGAAGAAAAGGGATGAGTTTTCGTCTGGGAGGTGGCAGAAAGAGGAAGTTGATAATGGCAAGTTTGGTTCGGGGAAGTATAAGAACGGGGAGGTTGAGGTGAATGAAGCTGGGTATTGGAAAGCGGGAAAAGATGAGCTGGAGAACGGTGAGTTTGTTCCAGACAGATGGCATAATAGCGAAATGATGAAGGATGATGGTGGTTATGCACGAATGCATCGGTATGATTCTTCGAGGGATAAGGTATGGAGATGTGATTCTGATCGGACGCCACCTTCAGGTAAGTATACAGGTGACAAAGAGTTTAATAGAAGAAGTGGCCATAAAAGTTCGTCTAGGTGGGAAGGTAAGCAGGACAGGAAACCGAGAATTAGTTCGAAAATAGTGGATGACGAAGGCTTGTTGAAGAATGAATATCATACTAGCAAGAGTCATGCTAGAGATTACTCATCATCAGTAGGAAATAGATTGAAGAGGCATGGTACTGATTCAGAGAGCAGTGATCGCAGACACTACAGTGAGTATGACGATTATGCAATGTCTATGTCTAAAAGTCGGAGACTTTCAGATGATGGTAATCGTTCTGCATATGCAGAGCACTATCAACGGCCATCTATGGAGAAACCATATCGAAATTCTGTATCATCCAGGAATATGCCGTCTGACAGATATTCATCTAGACAATATGATTCTTCCTCCAAAATCATCTACGACAGACATAATGGTAGTCCACATCATTATGAGCGGTCCCCACGTGAACAGGCCCGCTACCATGATAATCGTGATCGGAGTCCTGCTCCAATCACAGCCCACCGTGGTCGATCTCCTTATGATCGTAGTCCGGTCTTGAGTACAGCCCACCGTGGTAGATCTCCTTGTGATCGGAGTCCAGCTCCAACTACAGCCCACCGTGGTAGATCTCCTTATGATCGGAGTCCAGCTCCAACTGCAGCCCCCCGTGGTAGATCTCCTTATGATCGGAGTCCAGCTCCAATTGCAGCCCATCGTGGTAGATCTCCTTATGATCGGACTCCAGCTCCAACTACAGCCCACCGTGGTAGATCTCCATATGACCGGAGTCCAGATTCGACTACAGCCCACCGTGGTAGATCTCCTTATGATCGGAGCCGTTACCAAGATAATAGAAATGGAAGTCCTAGTTATTCTGACCGGTCGCCGCAAGATCAAAATAGGTACCATGATAGAAGAGATAGAACCCCAAACTTCCAGGAGCATTCTACGCTTTATTGGGGGAGAGGCGATAAGTATAGGGAAACAAACAGGAAAATTGTATCACAAGAAAAACGGCAGAGTCAGCATGGTAAGAAACTACCGGAAGAGAAGCTCAACATTAAGAAACCTGATGGAAGAGATTCCGAATTATTAGAGAAGGAACCTGAATATAGGAGAAATCTGGATTTTGGTGATAAATCACATGAAAAAATGGCTAATCTTCAATCTCACAAGGAGGAGCCACCATGTAGTCCATGTGTAAATAAAACTGAGTCTCTTCAGGTTAACACAGGTACTGATGAATTGCTTTCTATGGAAGAGGACATGGATATATGCGATACACCACCACATGTTGCTGTTGTGGCGGATTCAGATTCAGGGAAATGGTTCTACTTGGACCATTATGGTGTGGATCAGGGCCCTTCTAGATTGTGTGACCTGAAGATGCTTGTGGAAAAAGGCATTCTTGTTTCAGATCACTTGATTAAGCACTCAGACAGTGACAGGTGGGTGACTGTTGAAAATGCAGTTTCACCATTAGTCACTTCTAATTTTCCATCCATTATTTCAGACTCTATCACTCAGTTAGTAACTCCCCCTGAGGCTCCTGGTAATGCATTGGCTGAGTCAGGAGATGCGATCCAGTATGGTATTCATCACATAAATGATAAAACGGAAGCAGCTTCTACTGAGCTGATAGTTGGTAATATAGCTGAATCGCAGGCTGCACCTGATTTTCATCTTGATGAACGAGTTGGTGCACTACTAGAGGGGTGTACTATTGTTCCAGGAAGAGAACTCGAGACAGTAGGCGGTAAAACTCTCTCCCTGTTTTTTTAACCTTAACATGGTATTTTTTTAATCTTTTTCTCATGTAACTTATATCCTTCTCATGTCCTTGTTACTCTGTCATCTTTCAGAAGTGCTGCACATGACTTTTGATCACATAGAGTGGAATAAATGGGGGCTGTGTGAAGGTATAGACAATTTCTTTAGTTTTACTTGTAAATCCTATGTGTATGTGGTGATATCTCCCAGAATATCTTTTAGCAAATCATTAATTGTTGGTGAAGTATCAACATTTTCCAAATTAGTATGGTTTTGTATGATTTGAGTATGTATTGTTTTTAAAGCATATATTATTGGGTTATGTCATCATTTTGTGTTTGTAGAAAATGTATATGGTTGAATCACTAATGGGCCGGCCCAAGTTGTATGCGGGATTTTTTACTTAACACAAATTTCGATAAAAATGAGTAAAAGCCCTAACTATATGCCTGCCTACGTGTTGGTTCCGACCCCAAATTTGTTCTTTATTTTGTATTAAAACCCAAAATCAATGTCATATATGCGTCCTATTTGGGTTGGGAAATGGTATATACAGTTGTAATTTCTTTCAGCTACGACTGCCTATTTGGTTGCCCTAAAATTCCCAATTCTTTCCTTGGAGATTTTTTTTTCATCCGTCAAATGCTTCTTCTCTTGTGGTCGCACCTTCTTCTTATTTCTTCCGTCTTGTCCCGCTCTCGTCTGACTTAGGGTTAGTAATGTCTCTCCTTTTATGATGAGAGTACTAGATCTTTTAGCATAAATATAGATATGTATGTATATAAATGTATATAAATTTATGTGTGTGTGCATATATATATATAAATTAATGCATCAGTTATATGTATCAAGTATAAACTAGCTATACAGTATTCATTTTTTTTATCTTTCCTTAAAAATTTTGTTGTTAGTGGCTGACTTATGTACATACATGTATTTTAAACTTATATTTAAAAGTTTTAGATAATTTGTAGAAGTGTAAGATGCAATTGTCTTTTATAATAAATCTAATAAATGTATGTATAAGATGTGATGATAGATTAAGTTGTGAATGACTTGTGGACACGTCGCCACGTCGCCTTGAATATGTTAGCAACTTGGCTACGTGATAAACATGGTTCTGGTTCCAATTAAGTAAAATAAAAATTTGGGTAGCCGCATGAAATTATTATGTTGTCCATGGACTGCATATACAAATAATTATGCTTTAACAAAATATGCTTCAAAAGAATTTGGCTGTATCTTTACTCATGACATTCTGGCTGACAATGGACCTGAGAGTTGGAATCTCTAAAAAAGAATCAGGTTAGGAGTTTTCTGTTACTAGATGAACACTAATACTATTTGACAATATGAAAACATGAATCAAAAGAACTTAGGAGCAGCTTTTGTTTTGCAGAAAAGTTAAATACTCTGCTGTCCTCCACAAATAATTATTTAAGTCAAAATTTTCAATTTCAAATCCAAGACTGATACAGGCTGACATGATTTATTTGAAGTCCTACAATAAAAGATTTGCAAGTAGTAGTTTAAACTTAAATCAGTAATGGTTTGATAGACTGAATTGCATACAAGATATTTAATTCTGTGATTTGAAAATGAATCTTCTGAATTTTAAATGTGTATAATGGATCATCTACTTCACAATGGTGGGTTCATCATGTTGTTACAATGTTGTCATCAATGATAGTGTTGTCAAGCATGCTTGAAATAAGAATGCATCATTTATCATATACTTTGGTTCTCATAGTTCCGATTTTGTATGTTGAAATGCACTAGCTTGTGCAGAAATCTTTTGTCATATTCTGTAACTCTGGGCATTTCACGACAGGCCTGACTTGTGAACTTCATACAGAGGAACATTCTGACCAAAAAGGAGGAGACTACTCATCGAGCTTCCTAGAAGGCTCTATGAAAGGAACTGAAGCAACTTCAAGTGCTACTCCATCTGTCGACGCTGATAGTATGTATTCCTATGGTGACTGGTTCTCTGGAAGATGGTCATGCAAGGGTGGTGATTGGATGAGGAGTGATGAAGCTTACCAAGACAGATTATATAAAAAGAAAAATGTTCTAAATGATGGCTACCCCCTGTGTTTGATGCCAAGATCTGGGCATGAGGACCCTCGGTGGCATCATAAAGATGAATTGTATAATTCTTCTAGCAGAAGATTTGATCTCCCACTTTGGGCATTTTCCTCGCCTGATGAATATAATGAAACTAGTATTATCAAGTTAAGTCAAGGTAAATCTATTGCTGTTAGGGGGGTGAGAGGAATGATGCTTCCAGTGGTCCGAATAAATACCTGTGTGGTTAAGGACCATGGTTCCTTTGTATCTGAACCTCGGGCAAAAGCTAAACCGAAGGATAGACACTCTTCAAGGTCTAGCAGGCACCATTCTTCAATAAACGATGCAAAGAGACCATCTGTGGAAGGCGATGCAAGAATGAAAAACATGCATGACCAAGACTCTCAGGGAAGTTTGAAGAGCATAACATCCATAAATCTACCGCAAGACCGTCTTTGCACAGCAGATGACCTTCAATTACATATGGGTGACTGGTATTACCTCGATGGTACTGGACATGAACAAGGGCCATTACTTTCTTCAGAGATTCAGGTATTGGCAGAACAAGGCATCATCCAGAAGCGTACCAGTGTTTTTAGAAAAGTTGATAACATCTGGGTTCCAGTAATCTCAGTTGCACAGTCTTCTCAAGCTGCTGATAAGATTCAAAGAGACGGTGGTTGTATTTCTAGCAGTAATTCTGGAGCATCTTGTTTAGAAACCAAGCGTGGTGCACTTAATGAAACCTTTCATTTTAATTCATTTGAAAGTCTGCATCCACATTACATTGGTTATACTCGAGGCAAGCTCCATGAGCTGGTTATGAAATCTTACAAGAGCCGAGAGTTTGCTGCTGCTATAAATGAGGTTCTTGACCCATGGATCAACCTGCAGCAACCTAGAAAAGAGATGGAAAAACACACAAGTAATTTATCTGCCACTAGATTCCAAAGATCAGGTACAATTGACTCTTCTGAAATTTTCATATGTTTCTGTACTCACCTATGTAGCAAATCATATTCTTGAAGTAATGCATGATCTAGTTAATTTTTCTTTATTTGTTAGTGGCACAATTTATGGTGGACTTGACTTTTTATTGTTGATTTCAAATTTGAAATGATGCATAAACAATGTAAGAACCAAACTGGCTGTCACATACATTTCACTACATGGTGTTGGCACTTAAACAGTAGATGGTATGCAGTGTAGTCTTGTGCAAATAAAAATCTGCAGTTGTTTATATATGTAACTAGCCACATTTGGATGTGCTTCTTACTTCTCTCACGATAACTGGAGCTTAAAATCCAGTCCTTTCCCTTCCATATTGTTAGCAAAATGTTTGAACCACTAAAACAGAAGAATGGAGTTCTCATGTTGCATGCAACATGGACTTTCTTTTTAATATTTGGTTATTGATGTGAATATGTCTAAACTATTCAACTTCATTAGCTACTACTTAGTTTCTCATAATCACTTTAATATTGTGGCCTTCACTTCAGTGTTCTTCTGGTCAGTAATCTGATCCACCCTCCTGTTTATGTACATTTATTCCCTAGTCAAGTTTTCCTAGGTACATATATTATTTTGCTGGCTGATTCTCTCTGTTTTTCCATATGTACTGCATGTAAGTTTCTTCTTTCCCTGTCATTTTATTGTAAACACATGAATTGTAATGCATCACTGATCAATACAGAGCAATTTCGTCTGGGCAAAAGACGCAGACTTCTGGTTGATGAAAGTGAAGAAAATTATGAATCAGAAGATGACATACTGCCAGTCCAGAATGATGAGTGTTTGTTTGAAGATCTATGCAAGGATGTTACCTTTCCGAAAGAAGACAAAACAGGTTCTGAGAGTGAAGTTGGGTTGTGGGGTTTGCTTGACGGCCTTGTGCTTGCACGAGTATTCCACTTTCTCAGAACTGACCTAAAATCTCTTGTTCATTCGGGATCCACTTGTAAGCACTGGAGATGTGTATCGAAGTTCTACAAGAATCTCTGCGTACAGGCTGACTTGTCCTCTGTTGCTCCCTCTTGTACTGATTCTGTGATATTTAGCATCTTGGTAAGTTTTATTTTCTTACTCACTTTCTCTAATTGGGAATATTGTATGGCTGCTGCTGAATATGTCAGTCTCTTTGACCCCGATGGTCTATTTTCTTGCAGAATGGTTATGATAAAGAAAAAGTTACATCTCTGGTTTTACGAGGTTGCACAAATATTACTTTGGGTACACTTGAAGAAGTTCTTCAGTTGCTCCCTTCTATATCATCTGTTGATATTAGAGGCTGCAACCAGTTCGACGACTTGATTTCTAGGTTTCCTAGCATCACTTGGGTTGGTGACCGTCTTTCACTTCTAAGAACAAGGAGTCTTAAACACATAAATGACAGAACTTCATCAGTTTTTAAGACTTCTTATGGTAGTCAAAATGAGGATTCTAGTGGCCTGAGAGATTATTTGGAAAGCTCAAGTGCCAGAGACAGTGCAAATCAGTTATTCCGTAGAAGCTTGTACAAACGTTCAAAACTTTTTGATGCAAAGAGATCATCATCCATCTTGTCCAGGGGTGCTCATCTGAGGCAGCTGGCCTTTAAAAAATCAGGAAATGGGTACAGAAAGATGGAAGAATTTCTTACAGCAAGTTTGAAGGGAATCATGAAGGAGAATACCTTTGATTTCTTTGAGGCCAAGGTACAGGTTACCTGCTTTCTTCTGGTGGGTCAAATTTGAATGTCCTGATTTTATTAGACTTACATTGTTTTTTGAAATTCTTTACCAGGTTGCACAGATTACATGCAGAATGGAGAATGGTTATTATGCTGCTCATGGCTTGCACTCAGTTAAGGAAGATATAAGGCGGATGTGCAGAGATGCAATGAAGTAAGTTGTCCGTCCTTTTTTCTTTTACCGCTTGTCCTTATAAATCTATTTTAGCCTCTTATTTATATATGATGTAGGGAACGCTCACAAGACATCAATTGATTATTATAGAAGGCTTTGGAATCCCATATCTAAATATATAATATAATGAGACATTATGCTGTTCACTAAATAATTATTGCATTCGAAATCAAATTAGTCCAGGATTTTAAATTAAGTTGTGGCAGTGGTTTAGGTTGCTAATATATAATATATAAATATACATATACCAGTTGTATCTCATTACTTGTCATGAGGAAATATTATTGTTGAGTTATTTCATATTTGTGAGTGTATTTTCCCTCCCAAGTTCACTTCTGAAACTTATCCCACACATGGGCTACGCCATTACACCAAAAGAAATAAAAAATTAGTTGTATTTAAATTGTCCGTATTTATTGAACTGAGCATGCTGTTTTACGATCATTTTCAACCAGAAGAAAAAATCGAGGGGATACCAGAAACATGAATCACATCATTACTTTATTTATTCGTCTTGCCACAAGTTTGGATGGTGGCTCAAAGGCATTCCATGAGAGAGACCAGTTAACGAAGATTTTGAGAGATGAGTCACCTCCAGGGTTCTGTTCTGCTTCCTCAAAGTTCAAGAAAATTAATAAGCTAACTGAAAGGAAATACTCGATGAGGAGTAATGGATCCTTTATCAATGGTGTGCCTGATATCGGAGATTATGCTTCTGATGGAGAAATTAAACGACATTTATCTAAGTTGAATAAAAGGTCTATAGATTCAGGAAGTGAAACATCTGATGGGTCTTCTGAAGAAACTGAGACAGATGGTTCCACTTCTTCCTCGGAAAGTGAATTGGGTTTTGAGTCGGAAGGTAAAAAAAGGGAGTCAAGCAGGGACGACTTCTCTAATGCAGAAGATGGATTTGAAACTTTCGCAGATGATCGTGAATGGGGTGCCCGTATGACAAAAGCAAGTCTTGTTCCCCCTGTCACCAGAAAATATGAAGTTATCGATCACTATGTCATTGTAGCTGACACGGAGGAAGTGGAAAGAAAGATGCAGGTCTCCTTACCGGATGAATATAAGGAGAAGCTCGATGCTCAAAAAAATGGAACTGAGGAGTCCGATATGGAAATTCCTGAAGTTAAAGACTTCAAACCTAGGAAGGAGCTTGGAGACGAGGTGTTGGAACAAGAAGTATATGGCATTGATCCGTACACGCATAATCTACTACTTGATTCAATGCCAGATGAGTCGGATTGGCCTCTTTCAGATAAACATGTCTTTATTGAAGATATGCTACTCCGTACTCTGAATAGGCAAGCAAGAAGTTTCACAGGCACTGAAAACACTCCTATGAAGTACTCATTAGAGCCTGTTATTGAAGACATTCTTAAAACTTCGAAGGAAGAACATGATATGCGCACTGTAAGAGTATGCCAGTATATGTTGAATTCCATTAAAAAACGACCAGATGACAATTATGTTGCGTACAGAAAGGTAATATGCAATGACGTCTTTATTAACATCATAGGTCGACCATTTATTCTCTTACAAATTTAATTATCTATTATGAATTATGCTATGATATGATTTAGGGGCTTGGTGTTGTATGCAACAAACAAGGTGGCTTTGTTCAGGATGACTTTGTTGTGGAGTTTTTGGGAGAGGTAATATTGTAATGCTGATTTTGTCGATAAACAGTTCTAAATGTGTTTTTTCCCATCAGATTTAATTTGTACTTGAGCTAATGTTCGACTATGTATCTTTACTGTTGATGACAGGTTTACCCTGCCTGGAAATGGTTTGAGAAGCAAGATGGGATTCGCTCTTTACAGAATAATAGTAAAGAGCCGGCACCGGAGTTCTACAATATTTATCTTGAGAGACCAAAAGTATTATCAAGTTCTTGAAGTGTAATGTAATATTCTTTAGATCAAGTATAATTCCGTGACTATTTATCTCTTCGTGGCAGGGTGATGCTGATGGTTATGATTTGGTAGTTGTTGATGCAATGCACAAGGCAAATTATGCAAGTCGGATTTGTCATTCTTGCAGTCCTAATTGTGAAGCAAAGTTAGTTTCTTCATCCTGGATATTAAAAGAATCTTTACCAGTGTATCATGTTTTGAGGTGTAAAAAAGTGATGCTTGTACATATTTTTTATTTATAAAATTAATATCAATTAATAAACCAGAATCTAAAATCTAAACTTTAATTTGATATGAAATTAATTTTTTTATCAAGTATACCTATTATAGTTTTCCACCTCAAAGTACGTGTTCAAAAGTCGAACATGAATTAAAATGGGACAGGGGGAGTTAATAAGTTTTCCCTTTGTTAAGCTATATGGTAATTGCTTTCTGGAACTTTAGCTGAATCCTTTGTATAATTCTTGGCAAGTAGTAACGCTTTAGATAAAAGTGATTCTTTGGTTCCCCTCCCCCTTTAAATGTTGGTGCTTCTGAATTTTATTTTGACTCATATAGTCATCTGGCCTTACACGAATGGAGCATCCCGTCAGCTGATTGCATGGATACTTGTTCAATTTTGAAACAATATTCACCTGTTTGTTGATGCAGAGTTACTGCTGTCGATGGTCAGTACCAAATTGGTATATATACTCTGCGCCCTATTGGATATGGAGAAGAAGTGACATTTGATTATAACTCTGTTACGGAGGCAAGTCACTTTTGCCTATCAAATCTTTTACTGAAGATTGTTCCCTACACGATTTGTATAAAAATTGTTTATGATGTTACTAATGTGTGAAATTGGTTCAGAGTAGGGAAGAGTATGAAGCATCCGTTTGCCTCTGCGGAAGTCATGTTTGTCGTGGAAGCTACTTGAATCTAACTGGGGAAGGAGCCTTTCAAAAGGTAAAACTATAACAGCATTGTATTTAACATTTTAGTATGATGATATGTTGCATACTTATTTCCTTCAAAGAATAGAAAATCTGAAAATGGTCAAGTTGGAACTTGATTGAAATTTTAGGACTTTCACAATCATGGACCAATGGCTTGCTTGGTTATTTACTTCAAGCTTGTTGTATGCACATTTGTTTTAGCCTTGGAAATTTTTTAAGAAGTTGACTACATTCCTATGACTGTATTCTGCAACAGGTACTAAAAGAGTGCCATGGAATTCTTGATCGACATCAGTTGATGCTAGAGGCTTGTGAACTGAATTCAGTATCTGAAGACGATTACATTGATTTGGGAAAGGCTGGACTTGGCAGTTGTTTGCTTGGCGGGTTGCCCGATTGGCTAATAGCATATTCTGCTCGTTTGGTATATATCTGCGACACCTGACTTCAGTGTTTTAGGAATTTTTTTTACAGTTTTCTTTTTCCCAATACTTGTTTTTTCCCCTGAAGGTGAGGTTTATCAACTCTGAAAGACTCAAGCTTCCAGCTGAGATTTTGAGGCATAATTTGGATGAGAAGAAGAAATATTTTAGTGATTACATCTTAGAAGTTGAGAAAACTGATGCTGAAGTGCAGGTGAGTATGGTTATCTTCCTGTTGGTTTGCAGCTTAGCGCATGATCGTTTTTCTGTATTTCCAAAGAGTATATCTGTGCAGTATGCTTACATACTTATTCTTCTTGATTGGGTATAGGCCGAGGGCGTCTACAACCAGCGACTTCAGAATTTGGCTCTTACTCTGGACAAGGTAGCCCCACTCTTAAATTCTACTCGTCTTCTGTCCTTTTTACAATGTATGTATGTGAAGTTTAAGTGCCATTGGTAAAAGCTGAAAACCCAATATATGGTTATGCAGAACGGTGGGAGATTTTAAGTGTAATTTTTGGACTAGAAGTAATCTTCAAATTTGATATAAGTTGCACCAAATGGCAAAAACAGAGTAGTAGATGAAGTAATCTCAGTTCAAATTGCAGTTGTGTGTAGGTTTAATTTAGTCTTTATTTTAATTTAAAATATTTGGCTTTTTAATTTTTCATTAGATTATTTGTTCTATTAAGAAGCTTCTGCTGTTCAAGCTTGTTTAAATTCGAAGCAGACAACATGGTAACTGATTGGAATATTTTTGTAGGTGAGGTATGTCATGAGATGTGTTTTTGGTGATCCAAAGAAAGCGCCACCTCCACTAGAGAGGCTTAATCCTGAAGAAGCAGTGTCCTATGTATGGAAAGGAGAAGGATCACTTGTTGGCGAACTTTTGCATTGCATGGCTCCTTATATGGAGGATAGCACGCTTAACGATCTTAGGTCTAGTATACGTTCTCATGATCCATCTGGTTCGGATGACATTCAGAGGGCGCTTCGCAAATCTTTGCTATGGTGAGACCGGTTGGACTGTACTTCAAAATAGTAATATCTTGCAATTGTAGTTCTGCAACTCAATTGTGCTTTCCTGCTTCCTCTTAGGTTGAGGGATGAGGTCCGGAATCTACAATGTTCATACAAGTGTCGGCATGATGCAGCTGCCGACTTGATCCACCTATATGCTTATACAAAATGCTTTTTTAGAATACGTGTAAGTTTTCGATTTACATCCAGTTTTTGTTTCTCCCATTTTTGTGGTTTGAGGTGGGTTAGGGGGTGGGGGTTTGAAATGCAATAAAGGCTGAATATGTTCTTTATGGACCGTATTGATTGACTATATCTTTTCCAGGAATATAAGTCTGTAACATCTCCACCTGTTTATATCACTCCCCTTGACCTGGGTCCCAAGTACAGCGATAAATTGGGCTCAGATCGTCACGAGTATTGCAAGACATATGGTGAGAATTACTGCTTGGGGCAGCTACTTTTTTGGCATAACCAAGATGCGGAGCCAGATTGCACTCTTACCAAAGCAAGCAGAGGTTGTTTATCTCTACCCGATATTAGTTCGTTTTACGCCAAGGTCAATAAACCATCAAGACAGAGAGTATATGGTCCAACGACTCTGAAACTTATGCTGGCAAGAATGGTGAGTGATTTATTTATCCATTTAGCTGTATGCATTTCATTGAACCTGTATGGTTATAAACTTAAATTATACTCAAGCTGTACTCCATGCATGGTACCCAAGTGGCATCTACTCTGGATTGGATCTAGAATATGTTACTTTTGAATAACAAGAATGTGTATATCTGGTGGTATATCGTGTCAATACAGATAAAAATTGTGAAGAAATAATAACGGAAATGTTATTTCCAAAGCAAATTTTTTGTTCCTGTTGCCTTTTGGATAATTTTCTTTTTTCTTGCTGAGTAAACTCGAGTTGCTTTATACACGCGGGGCAAAGAACTATTAGGGAGAGACTATCTTTTCCTGAAATTACCAAATATGGGAGCAATTTTTAACCAATTTGTAGAAAAAACTGTTATCCTACATATACACATTCTAGCAACTGCTAGAAATAGCAGAAAGCACCAGGTCTGGTTGTTGCTTTAAATCAGTGGTTGTACATTTTGTTGTGCTGGAATATAATTTTGGTTTGTTGTATTTGAAGTTAACATGGGCATTTGTATTGATTGACCAGGAGAAACAATCACAAAGACCTTGGCCAAAGGAAGAAATCTGGTCATTTGAGAAACCAATAAAAGTTGTAGGCAGCCCAATGCTAGATGCTATTTTACATAATGCTCCACTGGAGAAGGAGTTGGTGCATTGGTTAAAGCATAGACTTCCAATTTTCCATGCCAAATGGGATAGGTAGTAGTTTCTTCAGGAACCCATGAAGCAGCAGCAGCAGCAGCAGCCGCTTTATGATACAGTAGTGAATTTCTTCTAATTGTTTGGGAATGTAATCTTCCATGAGAGTAACGTAGGCTTTGTAATATTAATAGTGGTTTGCCTATAATTTCGACAAGACAGCATCCCATGAAGCAGTTGTTGCTTCTTTAGGTTTTTTTTCCCATTCTTATGTACAGTTGTTTTTTTAACTCATCTAAATTAGCTTATTTCATCTGTAACCCATTTATTATAATTTAAAATTTTGTTTTCTTGGTCTAACTTCCATGTTTCATGAGCAATAGTAAAGAAATAGTTTTTATAGCTTGAGTTTTATCTATTGTTTCTTGTCAGGTGCTCTTCATATACTATATGTAACCCACACACAGACACTATAGACAGTAGAATATTATGTAGTACTAATCCGTTGAGGAAGACAGAGGCAGGCAGATGGCAGAGCAGCTGTCGGCTATAGCAGAGTACTTTTTGGCAAAAGAAAATTACCAGGTCTGGTACGTTACTGCTAACTGCGTGTGTACGCTCATCATTACTCAGCTAGCCGTCTGCTCTTTTCCCCATAATGATTCACCCCCCCCTCCCCCTCATTTGTTTGTAATACTACATATATTTTACTACACATTTGTGTGTCTCTTATCTATGTGCTTCAAATAACAAGGTTTGTTTGTTTTCTGCGTTTCAGCTCCATAGCAACTGTGAACAATGGAGAAATATTTTTATCTCGATGCAGAGCAACAAAACATCATAGCATCTTTCGATGATCCATACACCTTCTATTCATCGTCATCACTCGGATATCCATCCTTGCAAAGCATCACTGATCAGAAGCCTCTGCTTCCTCTGTTTTTCGACAATCCTGACCAAACATCCATCTCTCCTGTCTCTAATCCATTTCCCATCTTCAACACACCTCTCATCTCCAATGGCTTACATGTCAAGCCTGAGTCCTCACTCGATTCAACCACCAACACCACCTTTAGAGTTCCGAAAACCGAGCCTGAAGAGACTGATTTCATGCAACAGTCAGATCACATTTCCAACCAGGCTTCATTGTTTCAGTTACCAAACTTATGCTCTCTTGAAGAAAAGCCAGACACTGAGTCGAAACTGGAGACTCAGTCATCATCACAACTTAACTCACCTCTCTCTCCTCGTGCAACTCACCTGAAACACAAGCGTCAGAGAGACTTAGCTCGTCAGAGACGACAAAGAGTACGGGAGAAGATTGAGAGCTTAAAGGAGCTTCTTCCCACACACAAGAAGAAGAGAATGGATACAACGATGGTTCTGGAGAATGCTGGTAAGTACATCAAGTTTTTAGAAGCGCAAGTTAACGTGCTGAAGGCAATGCCGGTGGATGATTGTTTGGCAAGTGAGAATATGAGTTTGAATAATAGGAACAGAGTGTTGCAGATGTTGGTGAAGTCGGAGGTGATTCAGGGGAAGATGAGTTCAGAAGGTAAGTGTGTTTACTCGGTGGAGCAGCTAGTTCAGATGATCAGTCGTCTTTTTACTTTGGAGGAAGCTTCTGTCCTTCTCAATTCCATGCTCTTCTCTAGCTTTGCTCCACTCTAACTCCCATGCTCTCTCTCTCTCTCTCTCTCTCTCTCTCTCATCTATATCTCCAGATATACACCATATTTCTGTCGCTAGTTTAACAAGGTACTAATACTCTGATCTAGTCTAGTTATGAAATACTTAAGGAAGGGTTAACAAAAATTAATCAATGAATTTAGCTGTCTTCATTTTCTTACAGTACATTGTTTTATCTTCTTTTACTTGAGTTAGATTACATTAACGGATGCATTGTCATTGGGTTTTGATTAAGTTTAAAATGTTTTGGCTGCACAAAATTACAAACACAAATATGTTTGCATGCTACATATGGGAAGTTACTGGGAGTATGAATTATCCAAATGTTTACAGTGAATGATCAAACACACGTGAAATGACAGTTGTGTACACTGAGGAGGTAAGGAGTAAACTTTAGTAGTAATTAAAATCCATGTTCATTTGGTGAGTACAAGTAACAGTTGCTTTGCTTTAAAGAAAAAGAAGCTTTGTTTATCCTATGGAGGCAGTAAAGTATCCGACTTTGGGCCTTACTGGATACAACAGGTCCATTAATTTTGTACAATTATAGCACAAACAGTTTCTACTTGAGGGATGGAGGGGCGATCGAGTTGAAAGAAAACAAGCATAGCATGGATAATTTTTGCATTTTATATTTTATATTATAAAATATTTTAATCTCAGATAAATCTTACATTATAAAATATTTTAATTTCAGGTTATTTGTATGAGAGATACTTTCAGGCCCAATTTTCTCTTCTACTTTATATGTTTAAAATAAAAAACTAGTACTGCACAAAAACCAAAGTTTCACTTTAATCAAATAAAAAATACGAACATCTGTAACTTTTACTATAATAATGTGCTGATAAAATGATTTTATTAGGTGAGTGACAGAAGGAGTCAAGTTCTGAGTACATGTCAAGCTGTCCAAAATTTCATCCCAACTTTACATTTATAAATTGTAATTAAGTTACTTTTTTAAGATTTTAAATAAAATTATTCGATTGTTAATATTACAAGAAGATTTCAATAGAATTAATTAACTCGTAAGTGCACTGGACTTGGTAACATTTAAAGAGTAATACTCTTTATTCAAAAATTTCCTAAAATAATACCTGTCATATTTTTATGCATGAGATTCAAATTAATATAAGGAACGTATCTTATTTATAAATAAATATATAAAGAATAATTTTTGGGATTCTAACATTTCTTATACAGAACAAATAAATGTAATAATTGGACCCAACTTGAACTATATATAACTTATAATGAATTTAAAGTAAGTATTACTTTGTGGAGTACTGATGTGATTATTATGTCACAGATCTTCTCTATGTCATTGCTTAATAATCACGTTTTATAGATATATTAACGGTGGTAACATACTAACAAGGATCAACTTTTATGAAGATATATTTTTGTAACCTACTATATTTTTGTAAAATATTAATTATATACCTTTAGTTTGGATACAGAGATTAATAAAATGTAATTTTATGAGGAAAAAAATGAAAAATGATAGAACTAATTAATATTTAAATATATAAAATGAGTATAATTAAAGAAAATGGTGATAATAAGTGGGATATAATTATTTTTTATATTATAAAATTTTATCATTTTTAATATGTTTGAAATGTGAGATATCGAAAAAGAAAAAATATATAAAAAAAAATAGGACAGAAAAAGTATAATAAAATAGTACCGTTTTGACCTCTAACATTTTCGATAAACCTCCGTCGTCTTGGATTCAATCAATTATCTGATGTATGGACTGATTAAGCTAGAATCTTGCGTTAGACTTGATTTCTGAAAATCAGTTAAGCAAAAAAAGAGATAATTAAAAGGTTTTAGCGTAAAAAAGCGTATCTGAAATCCCACCGAAATAAAAAGGGTAAAAGATGGCCAGGGGCACGAGAGTCTGAGCTGTGTATTATGCCTTCCTTCCTTCTTTACCCACAGCCCCCCCGTCAAAAGGAAACTATTACATTCTAAAGTAATTACATAAAGTCCTGTTTTTTTTCATAAACAGTAGTAGTAGTAGTAGTAGTGTTATCTCTCACAAAACATACTTTTTCCTGCATTATCATTTTATCCTCCACCTCCATTTCATTCCCCCTATATATCTTTGCCAACTTTTTAGCACTTACTCACTATTCAACTGTGTTTTCTCTCTTTTATACCTTTACCTGGTTGATCAAGGCACTCATTTTACTAGCCTCATGGCAAAGATTGTTGGTATTTTTGTTTGTCTTTTCATCATTGCATTAGATATCACTGCTGGGATTCTTGGCATACAAGCTGAAGCTGCTCAAAACCAGGTATGGTTTTGTTATTATTACACATGCATTTGTTCTCTTTTTTAAAAGCTTTGTTTTCGGGGCTCGGCAACATTTTGAAATTTTTCAATGTTTTTGGCCTCAAATAAGTGTACGTGCGTCCAAGTGTCCAGACACTGGTACTACAAGCAAAATAAGGTTATAGGGTGTATTAATTGGTTTTATGGTATCAGGAGAAGCATTTAAGGCTATGGATATTTGAGTGTAAGCAACCAAGTCATGAAGCCTTCCAACTGGGCTTGGCTGCAGCAATACTTTTAAGTGTAGCTCATGTTATCGCAAACTTACTTGGTGGCTGCAGCGTTGGTACTCGAGATGAATTGGAAAAGGCTTCTCCTACTAGACAATTATCAGTAGCATGCCTCATTTTCACTTGGTCAGTATAAATTTTGATCTTTTTTTTTTGTTACCTTCAAGTATTCAGAGAGATCCAGAGAGAGTGAGATGCAAGAGGACAGTAGAGAGACTGTTTCCACAAATTCTATATCTTCTATGATCTCTGCAGTGTCCTTGTTTGTTCCTGCAAATTAGCCTAATTCTTGTTGTAGATTTCACTATAATCAATTGTTTTCGTGATTGAACAGGATAATACTGGCTGTAGGATTAGCAATGCTGGTAATTGGGACCTCATCAAACAGAAAATCAAGAGCTTCGTGTGGCTTCACAGAACACCATTTTCTGTCAATCGGAGGGATTCTTTGCATAGTTCATGGAATGTTTTCTGTAGCTTATTACGCGACAGCCTCCACTGCTTTCACTGATTAAGTGATCCTTCTTCTTGATTAACTATAATGTAGCACCTGTTTTTTTCCTTGAACTTCATCCTTTCACCTAATTTTAATGACTTGATTATCTTTGAGTGATTTTACTTTTGCCATCTCCTGCTTGACTAAAAAGTGTAGTTCCACTGATCAATGACAAAGCATTCACAATTAAGAAATACATATCTAAGCCAAAATCAATAGAAAAATGGTTGCTGCAACAGGACCTTAAAAAGCAATATCATCACAAATCGAAAGTTAAAATCTGGGTAGAAGATGCAATTCGCGTGTCAAGCAAGAATCTTTATTCTTAATCTGTACGAACAGTTGATCTCATGATTCAAAAATCAACTGACTTTCACATGATATAATATAATGATTCATTTCTTTCTGGAAAAATAGACTCGTGTCGAGCTCTTTTGAGTTTCGTCTAGATGTAATCTGTAGTAACATTGTAACAATTAAGCACATATATGTACAGACTCTAACAGAGAAGAACATGTAATCAAACAAATTAATATTCCCCAGTCATAATGTCTTTCAATGCCTGCCGTCCAACTCTCAAAAATCAGACATGGATGGATACATTGCCCAGATGTCTTCTTCTCCACTTTCGTCATCATCAACTTCAAGTCCATCCTCCATAACAGCTTCCATTGCGACATCTTTCCTTGACATTCATTTCATTACTTACCACTTTACCATCTTTCTATCCTCTTACAACCAAAATCCTCTTGCAAGCTAAAACGACTTCTCTTCATGTCGCTTGCATCCTCACCTTCCCCAGAGCATTCTCCTGATACTTCTTTCTCAACCTCCACGGACTTAGTCCTATTGTCCTAATGAGCTCCACCATTAGCGCAGACCTGCAGATGTAGGAGGAGACTTGTCAACCATCCCAAAGTTTAATATTATATAAACTAAATTCTAATCATATATTACCCCCTATAATATTATGTTGCCAATAATCTGCAACAAAGGAAAATAAAATTAACTGGTTCTTTTTCACCTCTCCTTGTAACAACTTCCTGAAAATGGAATTTGAGTTCAAATTTAATTGAAGTATAATTTTTTTCTATGGCTTCATCAGGAGATCGGAAAATTGGTATTGCTAACTGAAAAGCCCTACAATAATATAACTTCACAGGAACAAGTCCAACAACAACAAAATTATGGAGAATTATAATACTGAGATAATGGGGGCAATGAAAGATTACAAACTCTACTGGTATCTATCAACCTACTTAACATTTCAAAGACAAGAAATTCAATTAAAACTAAAACCATCGACTTAAACTAAATTGCTATCAGATCCTCATACAACAACTGAGACCAAAAGTGAGTTCTTACTCACGTGCTTTGTTTACACAAGTTCTTGTGTTGGAAGTTGATGCCAAAGATTCATCTGACTTCTTACAAAAATTAGAGGAAAACCATTTATGGTCTTGGGCCCTCGTTAACTCTACGGGTTTTTTGCAAGATGACATCATTTAGCAATTCTTCATTTTGGTGGTAATTCTAATACCTAGCACTGGGAAAGAATAAGAAAATTAGGATTTTGAATAAGGTTGGTAGTTTCAGTTTAATCTACTTTTTCCCAATAATAATAAAGATAACAGACCTCCTAGATGACTGAACTAATGTACTCTACATATCTCATTTAACAGAAACATGGAAAAAAAAATTAACATTTCGTGTGCAGTAATATCTTCGTACCTGTTTGTACTAAACTCGTTAATCTACCACAACTTTCTTTAGATAAACTAATATCATTCTTAAGTTTCTCTGTCATCGCATGAAAGAGCCGTTGATGACCATTTGAAGAAGACTGTTGCTGTTGCTGCTATAAATGAATTCTCAAGAAGTTGATGCACTGGGAGCGTCTTTTAGAAAAATCTTTACTGAATCTACTCCTGATTTTTTTACCTCTTGACATACCTTATCTACCATTACCAAAAAATCACGAACAATAATAAATAAATGCATTGCCTCATCTCTTCCTGGAGTCCCGTGGAAGTACTCAGCGGTGCTCTTGACCAGAGCAGTTATCCTCTTTTCTTCTTCAAGCATCCACACAATATCATATTCTGCCTGTTCAATAAAACTAGCAAGTGTAGAACGGAATTCGCATTCTGCTTCCTCACTACTCATCTCATTGTAAAGAAATTCTTTAGAATGTTTTAGGGAGAAACCAAGCTTGGTAACGGTGCTCGTTAGCATATCACGATCAACAACTGCAGCCCTTTTAACATTAGCAAGCTCAGTGCTTAAATTAGAGACTACATCAAGACCAAGATTACAAAGGTTTTCAGGGGTTTCTTGAACAGAATTCTCATGTATATCTTCTGTATTTGAGCTATTCATGCTACTACTATCTTTTAATCTACGTGCAGCACGTAGGCCTTCAGTTCTAATAATTTCCAGAATAACAAAGTGAAGGAGTGTGGTCTTGCCATCGGCTCCTTTAACATCTGACAACTTTAATAGTGTATCAAGCTTGAATGCCTGTGCGCCACCACGAAATGTACCATCATTCATACGATTTCCAGTTTTAAGAACCGCTTCTAGGAGTTTTAGAAAAAGTCTGCTGTTCTTAAGCTCTTTGCATGCTACCTGCATGTTGAAGTGCAGTATATGAGTAAAAATTTTCATTCATCACATTTCCCGTGCCTTCACTACAAAATAAAACATATAGAAGTCCTATCTCTAGAACTAATTCATTGCTCCCACTATTTACAACATTAATATGAGAACACTGAGCACCAGGTGTTGATAACTTGACAATGATCGCTAGGCAAGTGGAAAAGCTATCAAGAGGTGTCGACAGATATACAATCAAAAAGTAAAATTTGAGTGATTGCATTTAATTTTTAAGACAAAACAACTTACAATTGATTATATTGATAAGTTAAATATGATACCTCCAACACTGTAAAACTATCTTTTACGGAAGGTGTTTCATTCTGCAGGGTACACATAAATAATAAAGCCTCTAGACGCATGTAGGCAAAGGGGATTTCAATCAGGGTTTTGATGAACCGATCAGCAGGTCCAAGTTTAGAAATGTCGTCATCGTATAACCTAAGCCTTAGCTCTTCTTGTGATGTTGGTGCCATCTTTAACAAAGTCTCAATGAGTTCGGCAGGAAGCTCGTTCCCTGGTTTGCCAAAGAAGGACAATTTAAACATTTGATAAGAACATATTTGATACAAATACAAGAAATAATTGACTGATAGAATAATTACAATACTCTGGCCAGTTGGCAATAATCGATGGCATTTGATGCATATTCAGGCACTGAATTTATACTGCTAATATTTGCTTTGTATTGCTCATAATAACAGATATAATTATAAAGGATCATTGTGGTAAGATTCAGAACTATTACTCAGGTATTATTATCCCCAATAAGTAAAAGAACAGTGATTTACTAGTCACTATAAGAAGAATTAACTTCCCCAATCGAACCACACAAAAATCTCAGGAAGGATCTAGAGAGACTGCCAAAACGGAGGTTAACAACAATAAAATAACATTTTCAAAAAAAATCTCAAGATTCCTGTTCTTTTTTTACTGACAAGCAAATTTATAAGGAGGTCCATTATCAGTTAGTATTTAACAACAAAATAATTTGTTTGTAAAAAAATTGCGAACCTCTATATCCATAAAAGAAAACAAAGACCCAAATTCTAACTAAGAGATTTGTCATGGATTCTAACTACAAGTTTAAACGATTATAGTCCTATCCCATAGTTAATCCCATGAAACAAACATGGCCAGTAGTCTAGGACATGATAATTATGAAACCAAGTCAATAAGTAGATCTGTAAAGAATAGGCGGATCTCCTTTGACTAAGGTCACTCCCTCGTGTCACATTTGCAGTTTTGAGTCACCCCTTTGAACAACTGTAAAATCGAAATGAAGAACCCTTTCTTTTTTGAAACCAGCAATTTTAATAACATAAATAAAGCTCTGATAAGGCAGTTACAGATTGAGGAAAGAATTGGTACAAACCATCTCGTCCCCTACATCTATGTCCCACCTAGCTATAAAATGAGCTAGAGTACTCTTTTAATATTCACACAATCAAAAGTATCAAAGAAACTCCCCAACCTTTTAATGTCTTCATAGAATAAGAATTAAGGGGAAAGCCCCGCTAACACCTCTTAAAAGGTAGAAAGACCGGAAAAAAAGAAAGGGTGATGATGAATCCCCGCTTTTTTTTAGTCCAAAAAAATTCAAATGAATGAAGGGCAATGAATGCTAACTTTGGCATGCTAATCAATATCTTCTTTTTGGCCCAAAACAATCTGTTGAGGAACCAGTCCATCTAAAATCTTAAGGTTTTAGAGAAAGACCCTTTCCAGGATCTTATATTAGTATTCTACCACAATCTGAGTAGAAAGAGTTACCTTCTTGGATAGCATCACAGATTTCTTCAGTTGTCACATTTATTGCTTTTAAAAGAATTGATAAATTATGGGATTTTTTAGGATCAAGAATTTGAATGAATTGGGGAGCTTCAAATGCTGCCTGGTTTCTCTTGGTTATAATTTCATCATTCTTGTCCTTATTGTTACTATAACCAAAAAGGTCTTCCATCATCTCCTCATCGAACCTGTAAATTTGATATAAAGATCAGTAGCTGATATATTGCAAGATCCAAGAAAGTAATACAAGCTAAGTCCTTACTGAAAGGAGCCTGTCTTTATCTGATTCCACACCATGGACTGCTCAGGGTTAGCAAGAACTTTGTCCCAGAAGAATGGCTTTAACTTTGCTTTTTGATTGTCGGTTTCACTGGCTCCCTTGCGACTTTTACCATGTGGTCCATGTTTAGGTAAAATACCTAATTTTGGTGGATTAGGTGGATGAGGGCGGCCAATATTTGGGGGTGGCGGAGGTGCCGCAGGATTACCTGCAGAAGGAGGACGAGGAGGAGAACCAGGGACTTTAGTAGTAGCTTCTGTAGCTGGAGTAACAGAGCCTAGGACTTGAGGAGGAGGTTTCAGGGCTTCAGTGACTAGTGGAACAGGTTTTGGGGGTGTAATGGACACTCGTCCAGGTGGAAGTGGCAATATAGCTTGAGGATGCCCAGGTGGGAGTGGCAATTTTTCTTGAGGTTCTCCAGTAGTAACTTCTATATCTTCTGATTGTTTATCTTCGGCAAGTGAGTTACTCGGTTTGAATGAAAAACTATTGACATTTGACGAGGTACTGAAATCTTTGACAGGACCTGGAAGGTAAAAAAATTAAGGTTATTTGGAGAGATAAATACAAAAATTTTATACAATGAAGTTTTTTTGCCGCAATAGATACCAGGGGAAATATCACTTGACCCTAAGTTTAATAGAGGTCTTTCATCTTTTACTCCAAGTTTGTGATGAACTTTATTTCTCCTACCCAGAAGACAGCATAAAAAGAAGAGAGCAATGAACGCAATTGCTGCCACAAAATATGCAGCAATGACTGTAATATTCATCTCACTGCTGTTGCTACTACCGTCTGATGTTCCAGATGAAACTTTATTAGAAAAGCGCATGACAGGTCGAGGTGCAGGTTACTTCCTTACAAATTGTAAGAAATAAATTCTGCAGTCTCGACAGAAGACTGAACAAATGGTGCAGGGAGCTGGCAATAAGAAGTGAATGTGTTGCTTGGAAAATGTTGAAGCAAATGTAAGAGCTGTCGTCAATCCCGGTTTCAGCAGGAAATCCGTAGCTTGAGCAAGAATTGGATCTGCAGCACAGAGTGAGCAGCCAAACTTTTTACCTGTTTCTGTTAATATATGTTTGAGTTCCGTTTTGGGCCAAATCCGATGTGTGATTGGCTCGGGAGGGGGTGGGGATTGATGATCTTCTTTAGGATATTTATCTGTAAGCAATTCTGTATCCAGATTACCACACTGTACGGCTTCTGCATATTATCTGTAGTATAGCTGGACTGCCTGTAAACATGATGCTTTGTTATGTCAAGAATTTTTTTTCAGTATTTAAAAACATAAACACTTTTTACATTTGGCACAAACAATAGACTGTCTTTTGTTAAATTTTCACTCGGTTTTTAAGAACAGCAAGCCAATTTCTATAAATTCATCTTTGCTCAAGTACTTAATAATAATTCATCTTTGCTTCGCCATTTTCTACAAGCGAAGAAGACAAAAGCAGCACATTTGCTGAAATGTAACTTTTTCGAAAGTGAAATTAGTGTATCTGATTTTGTAATGGCAAGAATTTCAACGTGACAGCACAAAAACACATTTCGCAGAAACAATAACATATATGCAAGACAAACAAATTTATCTAACATTAAAAAATCACACACCATATAAAAGAAAGAAGGATTAGCTTACCATACCTTGTTTCTTCACCAAACTGTTAAAAGTTAGTGCCTGAGTAAGATTTTTCTACAGTAATATGCGATTTTTCGGCATATTAACATTGGACTAATAAGGTACCAAATGGAGAAACCATATCCCCTTTAACTGCACCTCAAATAGCTACATACCCATATTGTTGTCCTTGTAATCTCATCAAAATAAACATGCACGCATATCAACATCCAAATATCTCATTTTCTTGGATACCCTTTAATGCAAAACCAATCAAAACCCAGAAAAATGCAAACTTTTTCGAGATTCCAAGAATTGTAAAAGGTAAAATATAAAACCTTAGAATTAGCAAGAAAAAAGAATATGAAATCTCGAAAGCAAAGGAGGATATTATGATGAACAAAACTGAAATAGGTTCATGAGATTTACAGGATTTACGTTGAATTGGGGGAAGTTCTGCAGCCTGAGGGAGGGAGAGACGTCCCAATTTTGTTGAGATTATTTTGCACTGGATTGATAGTTTGATACCCGCCTAAATTAGCAACTACTATATTTTACCGTTTTTGTTCTATAGGATAATATTGATACATATTTCTATAAATATATAAGATAAAATCTTGAGATTTTTTTTTAAATACGTTCTTTTATTTATATTTTTTTGTAAAATTACGATCTTTTGTTAATTTTAATTTACAAAAATAGGACTTTATAATTTATTTATTTTTGTAAAAATATGATTTTGCAACCTGCAACAATCCAATGCAATCTCAAATGCAACTCGATGCAACCTCAATTGCAAAAAAAAAAATCAGCACTTTTTCAGTTAAGTTGCATATTTGATTGATTTTGGTTGCAAATCACATTTTTGCAATTTTTTTGAAAAGATCGTAAAATTACAAAAATTGTAAAAATTAGTATTTTCGGTAATTTCTCTTAAATCTTTGTGCTAACAATAGACAATTGTGATATTACTGTTTAAAGAGATATTGGTGCAGTTTGGATCACTTTAAATGTTTTTGATTTAGTTTTTAGATTTGAAAATTTTAAATTTTGTGTGTTAAACATTCAAGAAACAAATCATCTAATTGTATATTATTATTTGAGTGCCTAATTATATCAACAATTGGGGGTTTGTACCGGATGTATTATGTTAAAATTAATGAAAACTGTTTTTTGTTTGTCAAAAAAAATCTTTATGCTATTAATAACAAACTAGTATGATAACTCGTGCGAAGCACGAACACCATTTAAATAGTATAAATTGACGATTTTAATTTTTAAAATAAATAACTTGTATTTTTAAAATATTATATATTATAGTATGATATATTTTACAATATATATATATATATTATATATATTAACGAATATAACTCGAGCTTATTATTTGAATTTCAAATATAATCATAACAATATACTTTAATTTAAGAATTTATAGAGAATTTTATATATAATTAAAAAAGTATAACGTAAAATGACAAAACAATGCATATTTTTAAACACATATCCTTGAGTTAGTAGACTGGTGTCTCTGAGTGTGTGTAAGTGCCAAAATAGAGTTAAGAACTTATCATATACCCTTATTCTTTATAAATAAATTGAATCATAACAACGCAGAGCTAATTTGCATTTCACCTTTATTCTTACGCATCTTCCATATTTTATACCATTTTTGGCAACTCCGTTGTTATCATTATTTATCCTCCGTGTAACGACTGAGAATTTCGTAATGTAATTAAGTGAATAAAGTATGATTATGTGGTGTAATTATAATTTATGTGATTTAATAAAGGAAGTAAATGATTTTGTTGGTTAATTGTCTTTATTGTATATTAGTAATTAGGAACGTAAAATGACGCGTTCCAATTTGATGAGTCAGCTTAGGGGATAAACTGTGTTGTCAGGCCGTCAGGTAGAACGAGACCCGTTTTAAAAGAGGTTAAAAGTATTTAAATGTGAACTATGTGCTGCTATGTGAAATGGAAAAAGGTTAAGAGAATATTATATTCCAGTGTCGTGTCAGTTGGTATAAAGTATTTATAGTGAAGCGTAATTGAAGTGCTCAGCGTCGGGCCGTCAAGTCGAACATGACCCGTTACGTGAAAAGGGGAAATATAATAAAAAGGGAAATTTGTGATCGAGTAAGAGTCATGATATGTGAATACGTGCTATTGCTTGAGAATATGCTTGGTTATGTGCTCTATTGATTCTTTAAATGATTTTCAGGAATAATCTGATTTAAAATGAGGTATATAGAACCTTTGAACGTTTTTGTGAAATTATCTGAGTATGTTCAAGGTGTGAACTTTATGTTGTTTTCTTCAAAATAATCCTAGAGACTTTATAAAAATGATAGACGGATTTATTTCGTGATCAGAGTATTTTAAAATAATTTTATCAGGTTATAATTCTATTTGCGAACAATCTTGTAAAATGCGTAGTAAATCAACCGTTCGCTCAAAAATTATTTTGAAAATATGGCTGAAAAGCTAATTTCGAGATCTTTATTCTAAAATTATTACTCTTTGCATTCCCAACTTTTCTGAGAGAGTTATTCATTGTTTAATTCATTTTTGGAGTTTAGAATAAAAGAGAAAAGAGAATTGAAATAAGAAAATCATGTAAATACCTAAAGTGCCCCTCCCTTTTACTATAAAAACCCACCTCCCCCTTTCTTTTTCTTTTCTTCACCCGGCTCTACTCTCTCTCTCTTCTCTCATTTTCTCTCATCTCTCTCTATTTCTCTCTAACTCTCGAAACTCTCTCTCTCTACCTATCTCTCGGTATATAGCCTCTCTCCCTCTCTATTTCTTTGAAATCCTCCATGAAACTTCATCCTTGTTCCATATATGAGCTTTGATTCTTGTGCATGTGTGCGTAGATGCTTGCATGTGAGTGTGTGTGTGTGTTTGGGTTCGAGTTTTGAGCCGAGTGCCGAGTTTTTGCTTTATAACTCGAGATAATGTGACATCTGTTATGATTGTGTCTTGCATGTGTGTGTTGCTGTGATTTTTGGAGAGTAATCGGAGGTTCAAGGTTGGAAACCCCCGAATGGGGGCACCACCGTGAAACCACCGCCACCAGTGATGAACTCCGGTGAACCGGTGGTGAGTAGTGATGTATAAACTGAACTCTAGAGCACTAAAACTCAATTTTCTGTAGTTGCATGTGATGTTTCTTTAAAAATACGAATGGTTCTTGATTTTGAAAAGATTAAGTTGATTTTTTTGTTGATGTAAATGGTTTATTGTTGATTATTTTTAGAAATTATAGAATACATATATTGAGTTGTGGTTTAAAGATCCAAAGTGATGCATATGCATGTTTCGGTTCTTGGAAAATTCGAATGTTCTTACTTGTTTTAAGAAATTAAGTTGAATTATGTGCTAAAGTGAATGATCAACCATGTTTAGGATCTAAATTATGTGTTTAAATGGGTTATAAGGATGAAATATAATTAGTTTGGGGTGAAGTATCGAATGCATGTTGAGTTATAGCCTTGCATGTAAAGATTTGAGTTAAAAATGATGAAAAAGGATAAGTGAAGACTTAATCTCAAGTTTATATATAATTTCATTACCTTGCATGTCGTTGTTCGATTTTTGATTGTGTTTTGTGATCATAGCCGTACGGTTTTAAGTATAAAAGTAATCGATTTGATTCCAATATCTTACCAAGAGAATACATGTGATATTTCTTAGAGTTATGTGATTTATTTGTTTATTTTGGTTCGAATTAAATGATATAAAAAGGAAGGATTGGGTCGTTTTGATATGAGATTGTATACTTGCTATTATAACTCGAGTATAGAGTTTGGATACAAGGATTATATGTTATGTGTCGTAATTGCATCACTATATGTGATTCGATGACTATTTGGTTAAAGTATACGAGTCATGGTATATCGTGCTTTGTGTTATAATTGAGTATATATATATACTCTTAGGGTATTGCAATAAAGGGAATTGTTAAGCGTTCTGGGAATGTCGAGTGAGGATCTAATTAGGGTTTGATTGTTGAATTGTAGATTCGAAGCGTGAAGGCATTCGGGCTAGGAAAGGGAAAAGTGTACTAGATGGCAGTAGTTCAACCCTTGTGAAATAGGAAAGTAAATTCAGGCAAGTAACTCTGATTACTTGTATAAATTGTTGTAGAGCGGATATTATTCATGCCATGATAGAGTATTGAACTTTTATAGCACTTGTGAAGCTGTCATTGATTCTTGAACCTTGATATTGAATTCTTGTACCATACCCGTTATTGATTCTTGAGAAAACCTGTTGTTGTTCCCTGTGAACCTATTATTGATTCTTGCAATGATTTGATATGCTTATTTCCCAAACCCTTGTAGTAACCCTATTGATTCATATTCTAATTACTTACTGATTCCTTTGGATACCCTGAATGCTCATGATCCTTATAAGAACCTTTACCCATTTCCCTTGCGTATTGTTGATTAATATTTCTTTTGTATACCTTATTCTGTGATGATCCTTAGAACTGTTTTGATTCCCTATCTGAATGCCCTGTTTATCATTTGATCAAGATCCTTGGTATTGATCTTTGCTTACTTTTGATACGATCACTTTCTTTAAATTCTTGAATTGATTCCACTTAAAAGAGTCCGAATGATTTCATATTCTTGGTAATGTTAAAATGAACTTAGTAAAACCATTCTTTCTTCCAAAGGTTTTTCAAATAAATTCCTGATGGATTGGATTGAGGCGTAAGAGACTAGTGAGACTAATCCAGCCATATAAGAGACTAGCGGGGCTAGTCCAATTTAAAGCTGAAATTATGCCATAGGTACCTTAAAGACCAGATGGAGGTCGGTACGGGCTGATCACCCGTATTTTTAATATGAATTGAAAGTTAAAGTAGTCCAATCAAGGGTTCCATATCATTTAATAAAGAGAAATTGAATTCCTTATTCAGTAAATGATTCTTTTAAAAATGAAATGGTTTAAAATGATTTGTAATGAGTTGATTGAGATAATGTTTGATATTCAGTTTTGAGAACCCTGTTCTATTCTGATATTGATATCAATCATATAATTGCTTTCCAGAGTTAGATATATTCTTGCTATCCTGGTGAGAGATCCTTTGAGATCCAAATGTTGATTTGTGATGAATGTCGGCTTTTACCCTATCTTGAGCTTTGATTCGTGAAAGCCTAAACCTTTCTTCATAACCCTTTCATAGCCCAAAAACAGAAACCTGCCACCTACAGATTGTAAAGTAGAATGCCTTAAAATCAATAATGGTATATTGTTGATATTGTATCGTAAAACTGTCATATAGTTACTTGCTGAGTTTTATACTCATATATTTTACTTTGTTCTAACCATGACAGTTAAGCAAGAGGATGGCCAGACTTAGGCGCACTGCTCGTAAGAGCGTACCTGGTGGCCCCTACCGTGTTGTAGGCTTCCAGATGCCAGAGCAGGTAGTACATGTTATGTGTGAGCAAACGCTTAGTCGGAAAGTTTGTAAAGATACAATGGGTTATCTGTCGATTCCAAGTCGGAATCGATTGTGTAAATTTGGTTTTATTTTGGGTTGTAATTTATATATTATGATTGGTAGTAGTAATCTTGTCTCAAACTTTATCTTGTTAGATCCTGTTAATAGTTAATCGGGGTTTATGCGTATTTAATGATAGTTTAATGTTGTGTGGGTCCTCATTTCCTAACCTCGAGATTAAGGGCGTCACACTCCGCTTGTACATCCTCATCATCATTATCGTTTTTAACACATATTTATATTGTGTGTATACCATCTTCCCTCGGTCATTCCTTTGTATCACTGAATCGACCACCAATCCACCATTGTAGTAACTACTTACAAACAAATTTCTCTCATAATTCCAGTTTATAAATTCCAACTTCATTCACAATCACACACCTCTGCAATCTCATTTATTTCATTCTTCATATTCTCACAATAGATATGAGTTTATAAAACTCCAATTAGTGTTATTTTCATCTCCTCTACAATCGTTAATACCATAAACATCATCTCTAAACATTGTAAAAATCTAGATATGGAAAATTGTGGTAATTTGTATTTTAAATTTAAGTTATTTGAGTTCAGATTTTAGTGATTTTGGTCATTTTGATGGTGTTGATGTAGTTTTAGATAAGTTTTTTTTTGGTGATTTGAGCCTGATTTTTTTAATAATTTTGGCAGTGGTGCATGACAGGCATGGGAATGTGTCGTTAGGGATGATGATATCGGTATATTCGTAAAAAAATAATTTAAGAATATATTATTCAACTTTTATATAGTATTTTTATTATATAATGATAAATTATACTATAAGTTATATATATTGTATATATAATCTTTTTCCCTTAAACTCTATAAGTTATCCAATGACTATATATATGTGTGTGTGTTAATGTATATGTCATATAATCTTACATTAAAGATTCACCGATATTAACCCAAAATTTTGAAAATTAATAATATAATTAACTTGTTATTTTTAGAAACTATCTTTTTAAGTACAATCAATTTAGTTTCCCCCTAAATTCAAACCATTGATTATCATTATTTATTTATTGTATACAAGCAATGTAGTATTGGTTTATCTGGTTTAAATATTAAAGTTGATATAACATGAAACTTATTTGAAAATATAGTTAATAGATTACATAATATATATATGATCTTCTTGAAAAACTAACGCAATCGTGACCTTAAATTCAATTCTATTAAAAGTCATACGTTCCAAATTATTAAGATAAATAATATTTTTACTATTACATTTATACAGGGAATACATTAAGGCTTTTGTAATGGGTCAAAAAGTCAAATTTTAAATTAGTAGAATTTGTATAATAGTATTTTCATAACTGCTATTAAAAACATGTTGGCATAAACTAAATATAATAAATAGGCAAGATATTTCATTTAAATTAATTTATAATTATAAGTGGGGAAGAATATTCTGATAATTTTATATTTATTAAATCTTAAAAAAAATATTAAATTGAATATAGTTAGTGATTTTTTTTGTATGTATGGGTTGGATATGTGATCACAAGTCTTTTATAATGGTATGGTCATGGGTTCAATTCTCATAACATCTTTTCTAACATTAATATTAAACATGGGTAAATGTGTAATTTTGAAAGAACATTTTGGTCTATAATATATATAATTTTTGGAAAAAATATCATAATATTCTTTGGTGTAGTGGTTGGATATGTGATCATCATAAGTCGTTTTTAATGCTATAGTCATGGGTTTAATTCTCATGACCAACATCTTTTTTAACATTAATATGAAAGAGGGATTAATATGTAATTTGTTATTTATAAATAGCTTGAAAGAATATGTTGGCCTATAAAGATAAGATTATTTTAAAAAAAGCATCATAAATTTCCTTGGTGGAGTGGTTTGATATGTGATCATAAGTCTTTTATAATGTTATAAATAGCTTGAAAGATCATGTGGGCATATAATAGGTATAATAGATAGATTTAATATAACTTAATTGATACATCAATATTACAAGAGAGTTCAATTTTAAAAAAGTTCAAATATTATTCAAAAAAATTATTTTAAAATATGTTTCGGGAGAACAAGACGAATATAATTGTATTGAAAAGAAATCTATACTATATTATAATAATCGGAATGGGGTATAATTTGGTTCAACGGTGATTCCCTAATTTTGATTATTAAATAAAATAAATAAAAAATGTTATATATCCGTTAAACTACTGAATATAGTATACTTATCCTACTAAACTACGACCACAACGTATTCTATTATTAAAAAATAAATAAGTAGTGTTATATATCCGCTAAACTACTAAATTGTTAAACCACTAGAGGGAGTCTACTTATCCTATTATTTTTATTATAAATTTATAATTATTAACTATATATACTATAATATAATAACCGGGATGGGGTATAATTTAGTTCAACGGCTATTCCCTAATTTTGGTTATTAGGAAAATAAATAAATGATGTTATATATCCGCTAAACTACTAAATTATTAAACTAGTACACACATAGTCTACTTATCCTACTAAACTACAACCACGCATTATCCCGTTATTATAAAAAAATAGTGTTATATATCCGCTAAATTACTAAATTGTTAAACTACTAGATATAGTATACTTATTCTACTAAACTACGACCACAGGTTATCGTATTATTTTTTTATAAATTTATTATTATTATATATCTATATAAATATTTTAAAATTTTAAAATTATAATATGTCGGGATAAATAAAAATTTTAAATATTAACGGGAACACGCATCGCACGGGATTTAAGCTAGTTAATAATCAGCGGAATGAGGTATAATTTGGTTCAACAATTATTTCCTAATTTTGATTATTAAAGGAAATAAATAAATAGTGTTATATATCCGCTAACTACTAAATTGTTAAACTATTGGATATAGTTTACTTATCCTACTAAAGTACGACCACAACGTATTCAATTATTAAAAAATAAATAAGTAGTGTTATATCCGCTAAACTTCTAAATTGTTAAACCACTAGACGGAGTCTACTTATTCTACTAAAATTATCCTATTATTTTTATTATAAATTTATAATTATTATATATTAACAAAAATATTTTCAAAATTAAAATATAATAAGATAATAATTTTTTAAAATATTAACGAAAACTCGCACAAAATTTAAGATAGTGAATATCTAAAGGAGATAAATTTTATTTTAAAATAAAAATGTAATACGGGAGAGAAGGCTGCTATACATTCTGTTAATAATAGATGTCAAAAGGGGTTAAATATCAAAATGGTCACTCAACTGAAAGGCATATTTCAGTTTAATCATCAAATTTAACGGGGTATAATTTGAAATACTAAAGATATAATAAATATCAAACATATACCTCAAAATATGTGTTCGAGAATTAAAAATTATATCATCGAGTTCTATATATTTTTCTTGAATTTTATTACAACCAAATGAAAATGTATATATTATAGTATTTTATATAATATAGTACGATTTTTAAAAATTGATCTATTATTTATTTTTAATTTTGTATTCATTTTTTTATTTAAATAAAAATAATTAGTAGATAAATTTTTAAAAATCTCACAAAATCATATAAAATACTATGAATTCATAACTTTTTATTTGGTTGTAATAAGATTTAAGAAAAATGTTTAGAACTCCATAAAATAAATTTTAATTCTCAAGCACATATTTTGAGGTATATGTTTGATATTTATTATGACTTTAGTGATCCAAATGATAACCCGTTAAATTTGATGATTAAACTGATATATGACCCTCAGTTGAGTGACCACTTTGATATTTAACCCATGTCAAAAAAGCCGATGGGAGGGAAGCAAGAAAGCTGCATCTTTTAACTTGGAAATTTGTCTATAAACCCAAGCATAAGCATAAAGGAGCCTTGGGTTTGGCGAATCTCATGGCAAGGAATTCAACTTTTTTCTACCAATGGTAGCGGAGATTGTTCTAAAATAGAAATAGCTTGTGGGGGTATTTCGCTCGACATAAGCAAATCCAAAGTAATCTAAGTATTCAAATTTGAGGCAGATTATCTCAAATTATCCTCCAACAGTGATTCAAATTTAGATCAGTGAACACTGAACACTGAAGATCGTGATATAAATTTGGATCACTTGATTTAATATAAAATTATGGTTTTGTTATTTGTAGTTTATGAGATTTTAAATTAATTTTTAATTTTTTAATTATATAATTAATAAAAAAATATAATTAATAGTCAACAATTTTTTTTTAAACTAAAACTTAAAATAATATGAAAACATAATTTTATTAAAATTTAAATAGAAGTACATTGAAGAGTCAGAAGTGCCGGATTCAAAAGTTGAGACTATTCCTATCGATGAAAATACTTGATTCCAAGAATTCCTGAACCGCTTTAGAAAAATAATAAATAAAGAGGCACATATTGCGCTTAGAGATGCATTAATTGAGCATTTGTGGGAAGAATATACTAATTCAGAAAATTAGTGTGTATCAATAATATTTTGTATGTTAATTATTGCACTAAATATATTTTTCGTGAATTAAGTGGACAATTTTAATATTTTTATGTGTATTAATATTTTTTTGATTTAATTAATTTATGAAATGTTATATAAATTGTTAATAATAATTAAACGATATATTTAAGATAAAATTGCTTAATATGATATTTATATATTATTATATGTAAAAAGTAATTTGGATCAAATATTTGTATCACACTGTTGAAGTTGGTCATAAATTTGAATCAATATTTGGATCAATTGGTGATCCAAATTTGGATTTTTGGATCACAACGATTGGAGATGACCTAAGTATAAACTACATAGACATTGAGTTTAGAGTAGGTATGTCTAATACGTCTCCAATGCGAAAAAATATCCGTAATCCATATTTTTTTTTCAAGTTACAGGACCTTGCATTTATGGAATGAACTATTCTTGGAAGCTAGGTAATAGTCAAGATATTTTATTCTTGAAAGATAACTAGAATATTGTTGATCCTTTGTGTGACAAATTTTCAAGACTCTACTCACCCTCAAAATAAAAATTCTCTACTGTCTGTGCTTTCAAGGCACTTTAGTCAGATCGGCCTCTCAATAGATGAATTAGACATGTTAGGGGATGGGAATTGGATTCAGAAGAAGAGCGTGACTGCTTGAAAATGAACTTGATTTTGGGGTTTCAAAAAGATAGAGTTTATTGAAAACTTTTCAATAAGAACTTTCCAGTCAAAGATTGTTATCAACTCATTGAAAGGTATGATAGCAATGGTGATGGTAACTGGTTAATATTTTGGAAGCAAAAGGTCCCTCCTAAAATTCATCTATTTCTCTGGAAATTAGAGAACGGTATTCTCCCAACTCAGTCCTTTTACATAACAGATTTCTTATGAATCTTGATATGATATGCAAGTGTTGTGGAGTGGACGAGGAGACTACTCATCACTTGTTTTAGCAGTTTATTTTGGCTAAACTATTTTGGTCTAAAGTTTCAAATTAGTAGAGTCTAAACAATAATCAATCAATCACTCTTAGCAATGATACTTGGGCTGCAAAGAGATTTTTTTAGGAGTCAAACTCAAACAAGTGTGGAATGTAGTTCTGAGTGCTGGTCTTTGGACACTTTGGTTGAGGAGGAATGAATATCTTTTATAAAATATTAAGCCATTAGTAGATAAACTGGAATTATTATTAAAGACTAGGTCATTTAAGTGGATTTTAGCCATTGATGATTTTCATAAGGATCAAGAACCATTATGGTATTTTAATTCAGTTGGAGCTTTTCTCCTTTTCAGCAAGAAGAAAAATATCTAATGACCCTTATGATGAAATGTAGAATATGTTGGATTTTCAGATGGAGCATGGTTAAGAAATCATAATGGTGACATTAGCTGTGGTATGGGTGGGATCTTAGCTAATAAAGTCCCGAAGATTTTTTACTCTTTTCCAAGAAAGTCAGAAACTGTTGTACAAGACATGCATTAACACAACAAGATTAAGTCATACTGATAATCCTAAGAATCAGTAGACTTGTAATAGTTTGTGTAGTCCGTGAATGTATTCTTTGAGTTTTTAAAAATGGTTAGAAGTGCAGACGGGAGTATTTTTTATGAACCGCCATCAGCTAAGCTAAGGAATAAAGCTATGGAAGAAGATCAATCTTGATCATGCCTCAGAATGAAGATACATAGCTTGAAGAAAAATAATGTTGTAGATTGAAAAATGTTCCAAGTCAGATGTCGAGAAGTCACATATCAAGGAATATCGAGAAGTCACATCGAGAACTGTTCAAACCTGTAGAGAAGTCATATCGAGAACTGTTCAAGCCTGTAGAGAAGTAATATAAAGATGGAAGCTACATAGAAGTCTCTACAATCTACACAGATCTCTATTGCGAAGTTATACAGAGAAGTGAGATATCACAATGATATAGTGAAAAATCTTTATATATCACGATGAAGAGATATCGACATGCCTTTTCATACTATGATGTGGAGATGTCTATAATTCTTTTCATACCGCGATGTGGGGATATCTACAAGTCTTTTTATATCACGATGTGGAGATATCGACAAGTCTTTTTATAACGCGATGTGGAGATATCGACAAGGCTTTTATACTTAGAAGATCTCGATAATAGTTTTATTTACAGAATACATCTACCATCAAGATTCTAAATTACCAGTCAACAAACCATTTTATCATTAAAATGGAAAGTTTACAAATGCAGTTTGAAGAGTGCAAAAATCAAGAGTCAAGATGAATTGGACAAAGGAGTATAGAAGCTTCGGAAGATTGTCTGCAGACTTGTATAAAAATAGACAAAAGAGTTTTAAAAACTCTGTTAGTCTATTTTAGTGTTATTCCTGTAAACTGTGCATGCTGTTCTATAAAGTATGTCACAGGTCCTTTATCTAGAGGTAACGAAAAAATCTAGATCTATTGTAATTCTCTGAAATGAAAGCTAAGTTCTTAATATTCAAGAACTTAGATTTGTAGCACAAAACAACTGATTTTGAATAACATCAAGTGAGTTTTGATAATTATTTTATCTGTCTTTTACAGTTGATTAAATATCACTACAAACACACTCAAACTTTTAAGTTCAACCAAGTCCAAAACACCTAACTTGATTTACTGAAAATAACTTTTAAAAGTTTTTGAGAAAAATCAAGAAACACACATTCATCTCCCCCTCTATGTGCGTTCCATACCTAATGGAAGCTAACTCACCCTAAGAGGCAGAAAGGAGTGCACTGTACAAGCTATACAATCAATTCAAGTCAGGTAACGGTTTAATTCAGCTTTATACTGATTTTTACCTCTTAGTTCAGTTAACTCTTAAAGCAAGATTAGGAATTTGGGACAGTTACTCATGGATATTGGGAGAAGATCATATTGAGTTTATTAAGGATGATAAAGTTAAGGTTGTGTATATTAGCAGAGATGAACTTATTGGAGCTGATGCTCTAGAAAAAAGGGAAATGCATGAATGACGTGATTTCTACATGATGTTGAGATGTTGGTATTATGTATTGGGTCTTCATTATCCTTTATACATGACTTCTACGATTATTTTCAATGTGTTTTTTATCCATTCACTCAATTAACTGACCCAACCCATTCAAGAAGAACAAGTGTTCAAGGGAACAATCTCGAAAGATTATTAGCATTTTCTCTCATTTTCTTCTCATATTATTATCATTGGGGGTTGCTAATCACAACTGCATGCAATTATTCTTGGATAAATTGTCATGATTACTCACTACACCATAGAATGACTATGGCAACCACATTTTCAAAAATGTGTCAAAAACCGTTGCTATTGGGAGGGAACACTACATATATTGCAAGAACTTTTAAAAGCATTGCAATAGAACTGAAAAAATTGGATGGAGTTAAAACGTTGCAATATATCCAATTTTTTGGCCAAAATTTTAGGAGGGCTTCTGAATACTATAAGCGGGATTTTTTTGCCTGGCTTACCAAAAAGTATTAAACAAAAAAGAAAACAAAAAAAACTAAAAACTAAAAACAGATGCTCAGACAAACACAGACACAAACACACCGCCGCATGAGAGAGAAGCTTGAAGAAGACGAAGCCTGAAACTCCAATCGATTGAAGTTCGAAGAAGACAAAATCAAGCTGGAAGAAGCTTGAAAGCTACAAATCAGGTAAAGCCTCGACATATTCTTGTTCTTCTTTTCGATCGATTATAAGTTTGGGGTTTAATCGAGTATATTTTGTGTGTTTAATCGAGTATATTTTGTGCGTTTAACCTTGTTTTATGGTCTCAAAATACAGTTTAATCGAGTATGCATGTTCATTTTTTTTTGCTTTTAGTTTAATCTTGTTCTTCTTTGATTTTGCTTTTAGTTATTCGTCTTTACGTTGTTTTTAATTTGAGCAGGACTATGTTTAATTGGGGCAAATATTTATTTATGTTTGCTTTGTTAATGATTTTTTATGAGTACTTAGTATCGATTTGGGGGTTTCAAATAAATTAATGTTTAGTTCATGATTTTATGATTATATTCAAGTTTAGGGTGTCCATTGTGTTTTGCCTTGTGTTTGTATTCGGCTGTAGATTTTTCATTTTTGAAAAAGAATAGTAATTAATACTTTGTTTATGAATGTTTATAAGTTAGGAATGAAAATGATGTTTTTCTATGTTTGTTTCTCTGTGTAGAACATAGGTTTGTGAATTTGCGATATGACTTGGGTTTCGCTTCCAAAGTACAGTGAGGCCTATAGTAATGGGGTTATAGATTTTATGCAAAATGCTTTTGATAATTTTGGCGTAGGATCTGAACTATGACGTCTTGCAAAGAGTGTAGTAATCTTTTCTGGTTTTCTCAAGATGACGTATATGATCATCTCGTTGGTAACGGTCCATGACCATCATTCTGTAACTGGATGTATGAAGTGTCAACCCCTAAGTTTAGAAACGTTATTCATTAGAGGGATTGTGACAATGGTTTGGGCCTAGGTGATGATTTTGATAAAATGATTCGTGATGAAAGTAGAGTTAGGAATGGAATGAATGCTGCGAAAAAATGTTTTTATAAGCTCGTTGAGGAAGGGAAACAACCTTTGTATCCCAGGTGTGGAAACTTTACTCTCTTAAGTTTTATAGTGAAACTTTACTTATTAAAGTGTACTCATAGTTTTATCGAGGGTGTCTTTAGCAGTATTATAAAGTTGATAAAGGAGGCATTTCCCAATGTAAATCTGCCTTCTTCTTTTAATTTGGCGAAAAATATGATTCGAAATTTAGATCTTGATTATCAAAAAATACATGCTTGTCCTAACGATCGCATGTTATATTGAAAGGAAAATATAAATTTAACAAAATGCAAATTTTGTGGAGTTTCAAGATGGAAACTCCCAAAGAAAAAGACTGATGCACCTGTTTCTCCTGACTTAAAAGAAAAAAAGTCAACGTCCCTGCAAAAGTCTTATGATACTTCCCATTGAAACCAAGACTCCAGCGTTTGTTCATGTGTAAAGACTATTCTAATCTTATGACATGGCATGCAGTACGAAGAGCAAAAGATGGAAAGTTAAGACATTCGGTTGATGCAGAGGGATGGAAGTCGATGGATGCTAACCATCCAAATTTTACAGCGGACCCTCGAAATATCAGGTTGGGTTTAGCGGCAGACGGGATTAATCCTTATCAATCGATGAATATAAATCACAGCACTTGGCCAATTTTTCTAGTGAATTATAATCTTCTTCCTTGGTTGATTATGAAACCTGAGAATTTAATTCTTTCAGCGATAGTCCCAGGACCCGTGTACCCTGGTAATGATATAGATGTATATATGCATCCACTCATCTCCGAGTTGAAAGAACTATGGGAAGTAGGTTTAGAAACTTATGATGCCTTTGCTGATAAAATATTTATGCTGCATTCGACTCTCCTCTGGATCATTAGTGATTTTCCAGGTTATGCGATTTTATCGGGTTAGAGCACCAAAGGTATATTAGGTTATCCTAATTGCCATTATTGTACGTCTTCCTTGTATTTGAAGCATAGTCGTAAAGTCTGCTATATGAACCACAGAAAATTGCTACCTCATAACCACAGGCATAAGTTTGATACTAAAAGATTTAACGGTAAGGTTGAAACAGATGTTTGTCCCCTTTTGTTATCTGGAAAGGATGTTAAAGAATTATTGCATGGTTTTGAATATTATTTTGGAAAAGGAGATGCAAGGAAAAAGAAAAGGGGTGCAAATTGTCAATTTAAAAAGAATTCTATATTCTTTCAATTATTATATTGGAGAGATAATTTAATTAGACATAATCTTGACGTCATGCATATAAAAGAAACATTTGTGATAAAATAATAGGAACTTTGTTGAATATTGGTGAAAAGACGAAAGACCATGTCAGTGCCCGAAAAGATTTACAAGAAATAGTTATTCGGAAGGTTCTTCATCCCATTAAAATTGGTGATAGCAATCGCTATGAAAACAGGGCAACAATTTTTGACATGACAAAAAAAGAAAAAGAAAGCTTTTGCACATTATTCATGGACGCTAAGCTGCCTCATGGAACTGTATCTAATATCAGTCGATGTGTGAATATTGATGAAAGAAAGATATTCAAAAGGTAATTTTTTTCTCTCCTATTTTTTGGTAATTAAAAAAGCTTGATTTTGTTATTAAATTGTATACTTTATTGTCCGTTTAAATGTGAGTTTATTATTTGGCGCTTGATTTAGACGAGATTGCAGACTATGGACTAAATTGAAGAAGGAGAATAGAAGAAAATGCTAAACAAGCTGAATTATTAAAACTGAAGCAGAAGGCAGCTGAGCTTCAAGTTGCTGGGAAATACAAAACTAAAGCAAAGAAAAAAGTTGCAGATCCTTGGTCAGAAGCTGAATTTGATCGTGCTTATGTTTCTGGAAATGATAGTATAAGTGAAGACGAAAATGTTATTCCTGAGATATATATTTTTCATACTCTTATAGTTTAAGTTTGTGGAAAATGTGTTAACCCTTTTTTGATTATTTAGCCAAAAAAGAAAGTCAAAAAGCTTAAAAAGGTGAACAATGTCGCCATCAGACCAAGAACTCGTTCATGTTCAGTAAATCAAGTTGTAGGGAAAACAGAGGTATATGAATTTATTTTATTTAATTTGATTCCTTCAAGTGAGAATATATTTAAAACATATGCATCTGAAATGGTCTTGTTTCAGTTTTTTTTTCTAAAAATTGTGCTTTAAAAAATTAATGTCTGCTTTATTTTTTTTAGTATTTTATGCAAGGCTATTGATACAAAAATATTACCACCTCCGCCGCCACTGTCAGCTCCCCCACCACTTCCTCTTGATCTTACACAGTTACAAAGGCCTACTGCCAATGAAGGGATTTGTACGATGGAAGCATTTATTGAAATGCATAAACATAAAAAAAAAGCGGAGCAAAGGCGTGTCGATGTTGATGATAATTTTGAAGGAAATAACATCCAAACTTTTGTGGATAGTGTCTTTGAAATAGGTTTGTTTTAAATAGTAGGTAGTGGTCTTTTTTTTTACACGAGGAATACGCATAACTATTTGTGGCTACTTCTGTAGGTGAATCCAGTGCCAAAAGTACAAGAGTGGAAGTCATAAAAAAGAGATCTTTCTCTTCGCACGCCGATGACCTACAAAGATGAATCATATTTTCACAAGGAGACTCGATAAAAGGCCAGTTATTCATTTAAATCGTGACCTTCAGCCCGTGTTAAAGAAAAATGATGTAATTACTGAATTAAGCAGTTTCGTTGGGACGATAGCAAGGCTGTACATACCACTTGATTATGTTAATTGGTCTGCAGTTCCTGAAGCAATAAAAGAAGGATGGTGGGAATATATCAAGGAAAAAATTACCTTAATTGTTTTTCACTCACTTGTAGAGTATTTTAGAAAAATATATACACAAGTTGTTTTATAATTTATTTAGAAGTCTTAATATTTTAATTTACCTTGTTAGACAAAGTATATAATTCCTGAGGAAGGCAATGATCGGGTAATTAGGAGCCTTGTTGATGATTGGAGGGTATACAAATCTCGTGTTAAGAGAGCATGTTCTATCAAATATGATAATGACGCTGAAAGGATGAAAAGCAGGCCTACAATTATTCCAGTGGAACAGTTTAAGGTGCTTCTCAAGTACTGGAGTGATGAATCAGTCAAGAAAAAAGCGGAGATAAATTAAATAAATTGAAAGAACGTGACCGATATGCATACTGCTGGGCGTACTAGTTTTGCTCAGATTCGTAATGAAATGGTATGTTATACCCATATTTGTTGTTTACCATTCCCTTTATTTATTTATTGTAAGAAAACTAATATCATTTTCTTATGTTCTAGAAAATTGGTAAAGAAGCACGTGCACAAGAAACAAAGAAGGTAATTTATCCAAAAACCCGCAAAGGCCATAAATTGAGGGTAAAATAGCACTTTTATATTTCTTGACCAATTTTACAAATTTTTTGTTCATAATTAGCACTTTCATGTTTTTGCATAAATTTTACTCCTATTGCATCATTAACATTTTTTATGACAACATAGATATCTCTATTTCAGACATATATTTGTGTGTGCCGTTGACTGGACTGTTGGGTAGTTTTTAAGGAAATAAGTCATAACAAAGCCCTAAAACCTTTGTCAGCCAATAGATAGATAATACATGAATGATACGATACAAAAATATAAACAGATATCTAAACACACGAATGATACAATGCAGAAAATTAGTCGATAAAGATTTGAGGATAGCAAGGATAAAGATTTTAAAAATCTTCAAAAAGAGCCTGATGATGATTTTAAGTTATATTAAGTTGTCAAATGTTGAGAAGACCAGAACCAATCTACAGGGCTTGTAATTGATTCTCTATCTTTTTTTGTTACTATTACTTCGTATTTGTGCCTTGAGTTTGAATCTGGTAATCATTAACATGTTTTATGACAACATGATTTGCTTATAAAATGTTAAATTTATTGTTTATGCATTTTTTATCTCTTGCACTCTTTTTATAAAAGCGCGCTTATCACATGGCGCTTTGAGCTTATTTTTCGACCAATTTTACAAATATTTTTGTTCATAATTAGCACTTTTATGTTTCTTCATAAATTTTACAAGGAGTAATTATATTCAACTTGAACTAATGTTTATTGATCAATTTTGTACGTAGGCAAAGAAAAATGGTAAAAGTCCCGAAGAAGCAACTGATGAGGATGAGGAGATGACAGACCATGATCTTGCATTTCATGGACCTACTGACTTGTTGGAGGGAGTGGTGTAATAAGGAAGACAACGAAAAAATTGACAAAGGAGGTCAATACAGATTCTACAGAACTGAAAGAAGTAGTGAAAAAAATGACTGAAAAATTAGTTGCTGCAATGGAGGAAAAAATGCAGAAAAATCCAAGGAAGATCTTTGAAAAACTTGGTGAACTAATCCTGGTCTGAATATCGATGTTGAAGAACTATGAGCTCAAAGTTCAGCTGAGGTTGATGCAAATGAAGATGATTCGGAGGATGGAGAAGAAGTGAACGAATATGCAAGCGATGCAGATGGAGATGAAGTTGCAGGGGTCAACTGATATTTTATGTTTAAGTTATCCGCAGTTTGCTAGCTAGCTAAATTACTTTTGTTTAAATTCGAACACGAATTTGGTCTAGGACTTCATGTATGCGACTAAATTCACTCGCGAATTTGGTTTAGCAAGCTATTGTCATTTTTTATGAGACTTAAATTATGATGTTTATTTGATGATGGCGGGACAACCCGAGAGCTGCTTTTGAATTGGTCATGGTACCTTTGAATGATATTGCTTGGTTTTGTGGAATAAAAAATGCCTGGTTTACTTTATTTACAATAAGATCCTACTATTTTTTATAAAAATAGTGTTGCAATTGCATCCAAATATGTTGCCATTAATAATTACTTCAGCTATAAAATATTGTAATTGGTTCAAAAATATTTCAATATTTGTCAATTTTTACCTTAAACTTCATTGTAATTGGACCAAATAATGTTGCCTTAAGGTGGTTATTTTGCTGACAAAAACAGCCATTACAATGATTTAACTGCATTGTTGTAAAATACAATTTGTTGCTAAATATTGTTTATTGCAATAATATATTATTGTTGCAATACATGGCTTAAAATATTACTATAGGACCTCTATTACATCACCACCGGATACAACGCCAAAAATTTGCATATTCGTTGCCATAAATTCTACTGCAACATAAATAGCGCATAAGGCAATAAATTTTTGTGGTTACCATAGTCATTCTATGGTGTAGTGACTCTTGGAACATGAATAGCCTATCTTCAACATATATACGCTATTCCGATCATTATTCTCACTACATCACTCCAACTATTTCATTTTATTCAAAAAACCCTCTCCAAGCACATAGCATAACAATCTTTTACCCCCTTCTTCATTGAGAAAGTTTGGTTTTGATCTTCAACTAACTATGTCAAAGTTAATGTTCATGCATTTACTTTGGATCACAAACTTCTTAATGACAATGACTCTGGTTTGGGTGTTGTGTTACGTGATCATAGAGGCAATATCATCAAAATATATTCAGGAGTGATCCGAAACAGAACCAAGACAGTGAATGAGCTTTGGTCATTGGGGGTAGGTCTCAGAGGTGCTCTTTGGAAGATGAAAACATGATTATTTTAGAGACTGATAAATTCAAATGGTGTCAAGGAATGGGATGACTGAAGCTAGTTCCCGGATTCAAACAATAAGGGTCTCATTCAGCAGTTGGAGCAATGCAAAAAGGAACCAAACTTGATCTTGAGGGTTAATGTGGTGAGTGCTTTTGAGGACATGCTTGCAATGTACTTAACCCATCATGAGGTTACAATCGCATTAGATTTGTGCTGTAAGAATGATGTTTGAGCTTGTGAAGGAGATTTGGATGATGGATATGAGTTTAGCCCCTTGTCATGGTGACTTTGGAGCACTCACAGAGGATGAGTATGATGACTTGATGATGGAAGCTGATGAAGAAAATGTTGGTGTTGTTGACATTTGATGATGAGGATGAAGCAAGAGTGCATGAGAATGATGAAGGTATTGTGAATGTGGGTGGGCATGAGATGCAAATGGTATTCTATGGAGCCGGTTTCCAAGACATGAGGGCAGATGAATAATTGAACGGGAGAGGAAGAGTCGAAGTGCAAGGGCTTCTTCAGACTTTGCATTTTGATTTTAAATCTTTTTTTACGTTTGTTTAGTTTAATTAGTTTTAATTAATCACGAGTCTAAGTATGAGTTTAAGCAAGTGTCCTAATTTAATTTTTTTTTCTTACCATGTTCAATAATGATGTTATTCATGTCCTAAACTTGATGATGGTGATTCATTTTAAGTGGTTAGGGTTCTTGAACTTTGAGCTTATGGGACTTGGTTGAAGTTGGGGTCTAGCCCATAGATGGTTGTGTGGCTTAGGCCCTTCAAAAAATTGTAAGTCCTTCAAAAAATTGCAAGTCCAATATTATTAATGAAGTCTCTATTTACCAGAAAAGGGAATGTGGTTGGCAAGGTTAGAGATATTTTTACAATTCGACCCTATTAAATTGATTTGAATCATTTTAATGAAAATTGTAAAATAAAAATTCGTAACTCAAACCTAACCATCATGTATTATTTTGAATTGTTGAATGATTTTATAAATATAGTTTCAATATTATATATTATCACTAATTTCAAAAATTTAAATAAATAAATATATATGTATAATTTATAATTATAATATCAGCATTTAAATTTGTTTAATATTACAATTTTATTAATGTATATCATATTGTAAATCAAATGTACCCGCACGAAATAATGTTTAATTGTATATAATATTTATTATATACAATATAATATATAGAACTCATCCTATTTATTAATTCAATTCATTTTAATTTTTCTTTACTCAACCAAATTAATCGATTTAAATTACCGAAAAAAGGATTGAATTAAGTCGGTTCGATCATGTCGAAATAAACACACCTAATTGTCTTTTCTTAACACATAATGAATTGGAATAATAAATTTGATAGTTTTTTCCCAACATAAATTGACAAATGTTTTTTTCATAATATTTATTTTATTTTCAGAGCAATTAAATGTGAATTTATCAAATTATCCTCATCTTAATCTTTTCGAGAATGTTTATTAAATTTTTGCTCGGGAAATAAAAATAAAAAACCTGATCGGAAAATAACATTTCCCTCTAAATTTGGCAATTGAAACAGAGTAAACAACGCAAGACCCTGACCAGTTAACCCGCCAAGATTTCCACCTCTCAACTGCAAACATCTCCTAAGCAACACAGCTTATGTTGTTTACACAACTCACAAACATCCTCAACTCAACTCCACTATCTAGATGAATGCTCCTCTCAAGTTCTCTCACTTTAAAACCCCTATATTTCTCAACCAAAAACTCACATCTCTACAATGTGGTTCCATTTTAAAATCTCTAACCAACTCCAAATTTCTAAAACAAGGCCAACAACTCCATGCCCATTTGCTCACTTCTGCTATTCTCACACAAAACACATATCTATTCACCAAAATCTCAGCTTTTTATGCTGTTTGTGGCAAAATGGCTGAAGCCCATGTTATATTTGATCAAATCTTGGTTAAAAATTCATTCTTGTGCAATTCTATGATTAGAGGTTATTCTTGTAACAATGGTTCTTTTAAGGCCTTGTCTTTATATCGTGATATGTTGTTTTTTGGTCAAAAGTTTGATAATTTTACTTACCCTTTTGTTCTTAAGGCTTGTGGTGATTTGGGTCTTGTTGAAATTGGTAGAAAAGTGCATTGTGAGCTGGTTGTTAATGGGTTTGAGGAGGATGTTTATGTTGGTAATTCTTTGTTAGCTATGTATGGTAAGTTTGGGGATATTGATAGAGTGAGAGTTGTGTTTGATAGAATGCCTAAGAGGGATTTGACTTCGTGGAATTCGTTGATTTCGAATTTGGTAAAGAATGGTGCGTCGAGAGAGGCTTTAGTAGTTTTTAGGAGGATGGGGACTAGTGGGGTTATTGCTGATTGTACCACTATTCTTGGTGTACTTTCAGCTTGCGTGAATTTAGCGGCATTGGAACTAGGGAGGGCAGTTCATGGCTATGTTATATGCAATAACTTGGTATGTTATAACGTTTTCGTGGTGAACTCTCTCATTGAAATGTATTGTAGTTGTAATTTGATGGGGACGGCGATTAAGTTGTTTGATGAGTTCACGCAAAAAGACATTGTGTCGTGGAATTCAATGATTTCTGGTTATGTGAAAAATGAAGATTCTTTTGGAAGCCTAAGTCTTTTCTGTAGAATGTTTGTAGAATATGGCTTACCTGATCAAGTTACTCTTGTGTCTGTGCTTGGCGCTTGTGCTGAAATTACAGCCTTGCAATTTGGAATATCCCTTCATGCAGTTATTAGTAAGCTAGGATTTGGAACAAATGTGATGGTGGGAACTGCGCTCATTGACATGTATTCTAAATGTGGGAATATGTTATGCTCAGAATTTGTTTTTAACGAGATGCCTAACAAAAATATGGTTTCTTGGAGTGCTATGATCACAGCATACGGGCTTTGTGGAAAAGGAAAGGAGGCTTTGTCTACCTTTCACGAAATGAAGGGAAGCATTATTCCAGATGAGGGTGTGTTCGCTTCAGTTTTGTCAGCGTGCAGTCATTCTGGGTTGGTCAGTGAGGGTAAAGAAATTTTTTATAGCATGGGAAAAGAGTATAATTGTGAGCCTTTACAATCTCATTATTCGTGCATGATAGATCTTCTCGGACGAGCTGGGTATTTAAATGAAGCATATCAACTGATCCAGAAGATTGAAGTTCAACCAACCAGTGATATGTGGGTTGCACTTCTTTCTGCTTGCAGGATCTATAAAAATATTGAACTAGCTGAGATTTCAGCCCATAAAATTATTGAGATGAATCCAAATGACGTGTCTAGCTACATCGCTTTGTCAAATATCTATGCTATCAAGAAAAAATGGGATGATGTAGAAAGGGTGAGATCCACGGTAAGAGAAAAAAAACTACAGAAGGAACCAGGATGTAGTTTTGTAGAGGTAAATAAGGTTTTTTACAGGTTCATGGTCGGGGACAAATCTAACAGGCAAACAGTCGAAATATATGCCAAGTTGAAAGAGTTATCCATGCAACTCAGGTTGGCGGGATATAAACCTGATCTAAGTTCAGTGTTTTATAATGTTGAAGAAGAAATTAAGGAAAAGATGCTCTGGGAACATAGTGAAAGATTAGCTATCGCTTTTGCTATGATCAATACAGTTCCGGGAACCCCTATCAGGATTAAAAAGAATCTTCGAACATGTGATGATTGCCACACAGTGGCCAAACTGATCTCTAAGCTCACTGGCAGGGAGATTATTATGAGGGATATCCGTAGATATCACCACTTCAAATATGGATCTTGTACTTGTGGCGATTACTGGTGACCAATTTTTTAAAATCAGTTATGTGTTTAAAGCAAGTGCACTTTTATATTTCAGCTCCTGATGAAGGAGAATACAAATTGAAAGATATGATGGGAGAATTAATTGGCAAACACCAGGCGCACAGAAGGATAAGGAACATTCCATTAAATGAACATTCTCATTTTGCATACATCTGAGGATTTCATATAACATAGACATGGGCTGACTGAAATTTGGTTCACCATCAAATAAGAGACATTTTCCCATGATCGGAGCCGTGGACTGCTGTTGGCTGTTATTAGCATTATTACTTATTAGTGACTTGATGCTCACAGCTTCTCTTGAAAATTACGAGTCACCTTTTTTTCCCCACAGTCGTGTCTTAGATAAAATAGAAGCAATCTTCTCAACAAGACCGCCCCAGTAGTCAGCAAGTGGGCCACCAAGACTCATGTCAGTTTCCTTATCAAATGGAAACAGCTGAATTGTTTCAGATGCTTTTAAAAGATCCTCGATTTGTACTTCTGGTTTGGACCTCTCCAATGGGACGACCTTTCCATATTTTCTTACATCTGGACAGTAATTCTGGAAAATAATGTGGTAAGATTCACAATTTTCTAAGAGATTTTACTACCTCTGAGAGCAAATATTATGTTCTAGTGGAGTTAAATATTGAGTACCTGATCAGCATGCAATTTTCTTACAAAGGTTTTGAATAGATTGAAATTCTTCCTTTGCAGTAGCTCATCAGACAAACGTAGGTATGTGAAAGCAGTCAGCTTTAAATTTGGTGGCACATCTTTGCTTACACCATTCGGCCTGCAGTTAAGAAGAATTTGATTATAGGCGGTGCGATCATATCGTGGGAGCGCATTCTCTCCAGCAACTTCAATGTTCTCTGTCCAGCCACCACTCAAGGCCTACATGAATCACATGTCAGAGCATCAGCTGCCACTGTTTTAAACATTATATGGAAAAACATATGTTACTAACACATCAGAATACAATGATAGCAAAAGCCTGGCTTTTAATAGTGTTGAATGAAGGCTTATTAAAGACACATTTGCAGACTGCAGTGAAATTCTGACACTAATTGAAGTTTTCCGTTGGAACTATAGTTAAACAAGCTTATTGTGTTGATATCTCAACCTGTCGAACAAGCTCTTGCGGTCCACATTTAGCATTTTCAGGCTGTTCAGAGTCCCTCATTTCAAGACATGTAAAATTTAGAATAGCGTAATGTCTGGACAGCATCCTTGCTATTGGTCGGTAGCCGTCTCTGTTGTTCATGTTGTAAAATCCTGCACTTAGCTCCGCAGCATGACTGTCATCTTTATACCACCAGTGGATTCCGGATACCTATTTTGGAGTAGAGTTATATCTATTCTAGTCACATATGATGGTGAAAGGTATAATGTTTTCTTTGGTCATTTATGATTTACCTTAGCTGCTAATTTCACACTCCATCCCAGGAAAGCTTTGTTGGCTTCATCAAGGATCTGATCACCGTGTTTCAGCAAATTATTAGAATACCAGGTCAAGAAAAACTTTCCTTTTGCAGTTGAGTACTCTGCCGATCCAAAGAATTCTGTTGATCCAGGTTTGTCATTATATTCTCCTGCATTATCTGGTAATTCCCATTCAGGATTCCCTTCCTTCATTGCTTCTTCCTTAAAATCTGCTTTAAGATATTTGTCATAGCACTGCAATATGGAGAGTATAGTTCGTCAATTTTAAAATTGGAAGATATTTTTTAATAGAGTTACCGGGGGGTGGGGGGTGGGTGGGTGCTGTTATTATTATCTGTGTGTGGTCGCACCTGAAATTCCCCAATACCAGGAAAAACCCATCCCTGGTTTTCTGGATAAGAGGGATATCTGAGCTCTCCTGCAGGACCTAGTCCTACTTCAATGTCTGTAAAGTGTTCAGCTTGCAAATAGTCCTCCATGTTCTCGCGAAAGCTCTTCATGAAGTCACTGTAAATCTACAGATCTCAATAAATCATATTTATCAGTACTAGATATTTATCTAGCAGTAGAAAAGTCATTATCAGTATGCTTCAAATAAACTATGACGTAGGTTGAAGTATAAAGTTATATGCTGCCTATACTTTAAAAGTAATAAAGTAAAATACAAGTCCAAAAGAAATACTACCTCCACTGCAGTTCGACCCTCAAAGAGAGGTAGATTGTCCACACCAAGTGTGAGGTACTCTGTATTTCTGTTACCTGCTCGATTAGTATAGAAGATGTCGGGATCTGTTTTTCCAACGTCAAGCACCCACTGGGGAAGCGGGATATTAACTGTATCACCAATATTCCCCCCACATTGGTGAAAGGACATGACAACTTGCGACTTCAGACCGCACTGTTGAACAAGTTGAAACAAGCTTTTATAAGCACTCCAATCATACTGCTTAGAACCTTTGGATTCCACCAATCCCCACCAGACATCCACCATGATCCCATCAACACTTGCTTCTTTCAGCTGCATTAGCTGTCGCTCTAAACCAGCTTTATCTTGTAAAACATTGTCACTTGAAATGATATCTAGCTGTTGTCGCCATGAAAATTTAACATAAATGACATAAATAAATAAGCAGTGTGCAAGTATGTATTCATCGCATGGTTATAGTAGTAACATTCAGGAACTGACCTGGAGCATCACGTAGATTGGCACATAGTTCACTAACATCTTTTCCTCGTCATGAAGGGGTGTTGGAGTCTGCATATTTGGAAAGAGATATAGAGAATGAATATAAGGTTTGATGTTTTATGTATTGTATTATGTCTCCTTTTATAGATGGCTTAGCGTTGTCTATTGCTTTCTTATCTTTAGATGGCAGCATAGTAATGTGAGCCAAATGCCCTGTGGGTCATCTGCCTAACATGAACCAAATTATATTTACAGTGATTGTTTGGACCAATTCTAATGATATTCTGCTCGTCCTTGTAACTTCTGTCTTACTCCTTGGATTCTCCCAGAAAGCATTGGATAGAGTGATATTAGTTTTCCACAACTTTTTCCCCAAAAAATTATAAAGTAAAAGTTAAAACCACAATTAAATCATGATTATGCTTGCAGTTCATCATCTTCTCTTTTAAGCATCTGTCCCTCATAATTTTATCTTGTTTTAGCTTTAACTCAACAAAATAAAAACTGTTTACCTCTTGTTCAGTGCTGGAGACCTCAGTCGTAGTAGCTTGAATTTTTTCGACTGTTTTATGGGTTCTGAATATCAGAGTAGGAGCAAAGTCTTGTGCAGTTGGTGGCTCGATTTTCTCAAATGTTGGGTGTGTTGATTGGAGAAATCTAGGATGGCGGAGTCGAGACTTTCCTGGTACACTAACTAGTTTCAAATATATGATGTTTGACATAGCACCAATTGATATACCTCAGCGGTTGGAGTGCAAATCTTTTAACATGTTTAAGAAGTAAAATGGCATCGCAATATATTCTGAAGCAATAGAAGGAAGAAGCCATGGAAATAACGTGTTGAATATAGAAAGAAAAATCTAAGCTGATTATTTGTGAATGTGATTGTTGTTGAAGGCTTGTAGTATTTCATTGAAGCTATATTGGGTGTGCATGTGGCCTGTGTGAATATTAGTGTAACAAACGTGTGGTTTTGAATCTTTGAGTGAAGCCATGTAGTTTGTGGTGAAAGAGATGATCGACATGGATAATTTTAAGATAACCAGTGGCCTGTGAATTTCTCATAAATGTAAAAACAACAAATAGCGATACAATTATTTATTTCTGTCCTGTTATTTTGTTCCTAGTTACATCTTTACATCATGTTTTTACGTTTTTTCTAATAACTGATATAAGCACAGAGAAGTTCAAAATAACACACGCAACCACTTTGTATTCAAAACAGTGGTGTCAAAAATTAACACAAAGCAACTTTTGATCCGTGTGCCAATATTTTCACACATAGAGTCTTGTACTATTATCAGAAATGTTACCAAGTACGCAGGTGACAAATCAACGGTGGGGAATTGATTTTTAACAAGTTTTGGAATATCTATAATACAGGATCATATAAGTTATTTTGTTCAGTTATTTTCGAATTCCAATTTTTCTCTCTAAAAATCGAAACGAACTTGGTTCCGTGACACGTTGGCATCCCTACCCCAACTTGGGAGTTGGTCCCTTGTTGCCCCAAGACATACATAATTCACAACCTTTTCTTCCTAAAGCCACATTACACTCTCAAACTCTCAGTGACCCCAAAATCTTAGTACAAATTAAGAAACAATGTGTTATGTGGGGAAAGCAACAAAGATCTTCCTATTCCTGCTCACAGCTATTATCATCACTGGTCTTGTCCTAGGATACCAGCATTTTCGTCACAGAAAGTCACACAATTGTAGTTCTGATGTTGATGATGATCTTTCTTGCCACCTTACAGCTTCCACTCCGCCACCCCAGGCGTCTCCGTTGGTTCCAGCAACGACGAATGCTCCTCCGCCAGATACTGATACTGCTCCTCCACCTCCAGTTCTGGTCAATCCACCTCCGGTTAATCCTTAGTAGACTTGCTAGTTAGTAGTGAATAGTGATCAATCTGCATTTGTCTTGTAATTTTGGAATCGGCTTTACTATAGCTGTGGTGTCAATGTCATGTTTTGGAAATTATTGATGTCATTACTTTAAGAAATTCAGGTCCCTTGTGTTGTTTGATAAAATCAGGGCCTAAATATTCTCCAAGATCATTTCTCTTTTTAGTACAGGTTCCATTATGTGTACAACTAGTAAATGCTCAAATTACCCTGTCTATGTCGGTGTCAAGTATTCTAAATTTAATTCAATAACATTTAAGGAAAAAAAAGTTAATATTAACTCTCTAATTCAGTAGTCAATGATCTAATATATTTCAACACTCCAAAAAACACCTTAAAAAACCAACGAAAAACCCTGCAAAGGACTTTATTCAGGGGCAAACCTGAAAAGCACAATGTTCAGTAAATTAAATAAGTGCTTGTTTGGTATATATCGGGAATTAACTTTCCATCATATTTCCTATCTTTTTAAAGTTCCTGGAAGTGAAATTTTCTGTTTGGTAATATGCAGGAACTTGTAATTACAAAATATATATACACATGTATATATATAGTTATAAGTTAGGAAGCAGGGATTCTTCGGTCACCCAAAAAATTCCCGTATCTTCACGCACCCCCGTATTGAATACTCGGATTCTTGGGGATACTCCGATATTCAAAATTCTCAAAAATTCTCAAGTAAAATACATATTTTTTTAATATTTATACTACATATATAAGTAATTTTAGTTTAAATTCACGTTTTATAGATGCTTATATGATGTATTTGATACAATTTGCATAAAACTATTAGTTTTGTTAATAGATTTATAATAAATATATGTACCGTATCCCCGCACTCGAATCCCCATATTATTTTATTTACCTAATCAATGTATCCCCGCACTACGCACCCGCATCCCCGCACCCGTATCCTTGTTTCTTAGTTATAAGCAAACGTGTCTATGCCTATTTTTTAGGATGGGAAGTGTGGATAACCAAGGGGGGAGTGGGTAAGTAACTTCCTGGATTATACAAGTATTTTAACTTCCTAGGTATTTCTACTTCCTCTATTTTTGACAACCAAACAAGTGTATCATAAATAAATTCCTAGGAAGTTCAAATTCCGATAAAAGTCTGCATACCAAACAAGTAGAATCAAAATTTTAGATAAGTAGATATGAAAGTTAAATGTTACTTTGAATATGATAAACCAGAACCGAACCAAACATATGCACTATTAATCGTTTAGAGTGAGAAGGATCGGATGTACCCAGACCCCTATCCTCAAAATATAGGTTCTCAAAATACAGGGAGACTGTTTTCGTGAAAATTCTCGGTGTATTGCACAACAAATGAAGTGCATGTGATAAAAAAAATATTGATATTATCTAGGCCCCTAGCGTTCTTCACATGAACTTATCTCGAATTATATGTATATACCAAATAATCCTGATGTCCAAAAGAGTTCACACAAATGTTCGTCAAAACTCGTACGCGGCCTAGATTTGGAACTCCTAGGTTTGTAAGTATGAAAGCGCACATACACAACCCTGAAACGCAACCATTTGCAGGTAAGAGATCTATCTGCATCGGAAGCCGAAATCCCAAAGCCCTTCAATTATAAATTCATGTATTTTATCCGTTTATGGACGAAGAACAGGTCCAATATGTTACAATAATAAAATATGCATACATATTTTGAAGCCCAATAATTTCAATTGGTCATTATAGAAATTTGTCATTTTGGTCATCCAATTTTCATATTTATTTCTATTTCTTCATCAAATTAGAACGATGTAATGGTTTCAAATATTTTTGTAGGAACATATTGAGAATGACGAGTCATCAAATAATAGTCAAGTTAATAGCGATAATACATAAAAAGTCGGTGACTAGTGAATAATGATGTAGTCTAACTAAAAGTGTTAGGATTAATGCAGTTTTGAAGGTGCAATAAGTTAATGTATCAAAGGCTACCGTCTCACATATGAACAACAGACTGAAGTATTGTATATAGGCTTATTTTATGATATGGGCTCAATATTTATTGACGGTCTTACAAATGAATAACATAATGAAGCATTGCATATGGGCTTAGTTTGTGATTCGGGCTCAATATTTGTGTTATGGGGGTTGTTATAATTTTGTATTCTATTTAAATCGGGTATATTTTATGTTGACCATGTTCTTATCATGAATACTGTCACGAGGTCAGATTTTCAACCCTGAATTTTCTGATCCGTGCAACCTACTCGATCGCCCCCAACGGCCCAAGTAGCCAGCCTTCTCGAGAGGTTGTCGCCCAGCAACCCTCAACAATCAAAACACAACGGATATAACCAAAACTCACGCACAGCAAAGATCCAATCGTGTGTGCAAGTGTGTCTAATTACCAAGTAAATGTAAAGACACAACAGATTTACGAGCCTGAATGCCCAACATTTTATTAACCAACAATATAAGGATACAACCCCAAGATATGCTTACAGACTTTGCCTACTACCTAACATATGGTACAAGTGCAGAATACAATATGAACTTGTACAGAATGATACTTAGATTACATTCAGAAAATTCATATCTATATATACTAGAGCCTGATCGCAGCCTCAACAACCCACACAATACCAACAGCCACAGCAGCCCCAACTGCTAGCAGTTACAAACAGTTCTAGCATTTCAAATGCCTTCAAATTCGAATTTTCCACCAAGTCCTTGAGCCCCAGTTGCAACATAGTTATTCCAGCAACCCACTAGTACATATTCAAGCAAATACACACACACACACACATATATATATATATCACATATATAAATCAGCCCCATGTGCCACACATGTGCCTACATTTTTGACTTGCCCCTTAGTCATTTTTGGACTCCAAGTTAAGCTCTCAGCTCACTGTTGCCCACACATAAATCATCCAACCAAACTTAACCCGAGTCGTCATAGCGCCCAATCTGAGTCCCATCCTGACGACTAGTCCGTGTCACCGCCTGGCGCCTAATCAGTGTCGTCTCCTTGCGACTAGTTCGTGTCGCTGCCTGGTGGCGATTGGTCCTAATTTCACTTGGCTGCCTAGCAAATCAGAACCCAGAATTCAAATCCAGCCTAAGGGTCTTACAAACCCTCCCACACCTCCTGGGTTTGATGTCCTCATCAAATCATCAACAATTCTGAGAAGTCCGTTTCTCCAAGTAGCAAAACCAATACCCATGAACCAAGGCAGCAAATCCGTCTGCGGTTCCTGCCACTTCCAAAATCCAACAAGCTACCATAAATTGATCAGATTAACCTCTACAATTTCTCCCCTTTCGTCATCAAAACCTGATGACCATATATAGACGCCCAGTCGCCCACTCATCAAATTCCATTCTGACTTAAGTTCCAGCGGCGCCTTCAACCCTTGGACACATTGACTTAGGCCCAACCAGAAAATTACCAAGTTCGCTGCCTTGTAGAGATGAGTCGCCAACCTGTGATCCAATTTCACAAACATGTCGCCAACCAAAATCTGAACATCCCCCAACTTCTTCATTTTCTTTTTACCCTTATCATTCTGTATAGGAAAAACTTTCATAAAACATGAACATGCCTCATCCATGATCATAATCCCACCATAACACAACATAATGGCGCTACTAGTCATCCTAAAGAAGTCCATACCTAGAATGCAATCAAAATCATCTAAGGCAACAATATGAAACATAAAGTTACCTTGCCAATCACCAAGAGTCAAACCAACATTCGAAGTACCCCCAATTTTATGCACCTCAGCGTTAACCATTTTAATCTTATTTGAACTTGGTTCCAGTTTAACCCGACCTCCGCAACACAATCCATTCCAATAAAACTGTTTGTAGCACCCGTGTCTACCATGTCCATGACTTTCTTCCTATTCACTAAGGCCTTGACATACATAGTTCCATGGGTATTAGATATATGGGTGATTGGCTCTAGTGCAAGTGACATACTGTTAGTGTAGGTGCCCTAGAGGCAATACATTATTCTTTTATCTTTATGTCAGTTGATCATTCAATAAATGTATTTATTATGACCTTAATTACTGCGATATTTTGTTAGCATAATAAATGTCTTTAGAATCATGATACAAATTGTATAGTTTAAGTACATGACTTGAACTTGAGATTATATAATATATCATATTCTTAAAGGTCCCTAGTCGAGTATTATTATATAGGACAATAATAATACATAGATAGACTAGTATGTTGTTTGACAAGATAACCACATCTCATTGGTTATAAGTATGGGGATACTAAAGTCAATACATAGGTACATGTGAGAGTACATGGTACTTGACAGACCCACAGTGAGATTCTTCATGTTTAATAAAGTCATAAGAAAGACTCACAGTGATAATGGTGTAACGATCCTTTGACTTGAAATCATTATATTTCTATACGAGGATTAATATACTTTGACTACATTAAAAGTTACTTTTGATCGGGTGATGATAAAAGTGGACATCGGGTATATCATGAGTCGTATGAGAAATATGAATGATAGATAAAGGATTTAACCCTCCTATAATTAGGAGAGATATTATTGGCCTCTTGATTGAGTGAGATTATAAAAGCATGGTCATGCTCAAATAATGATTTGTCTCGATAATCTACTCATGGATCAAGTAAACCCGGATTAAATGTTGAAGAGGATGACTAAATACATGCCTCGAGTTTAATCTATAATATATATGGTTAAAGGGATTATATTACATGAAAAACATTAATCACGAAAGGTTTTATCTAATCACGATTTAATTATTGTTTAATTGGGTAACAATGATGTATTACTAGATACCGCTCATTGTTTATAATTTTATTAGAGAATAAAATTATTGCCAATTAAATAATAGCCTATAGGGTCGCACAAATAGAGCACTTAATGGAATAGTTAATTTAAATTATGGATTTAAATTAATTGATGATTATTTGAATTTTATTATAATTAAGTAAGACTTAATTGAGATAATATAAATTCGAATTAAAAGGAATATTTTTGCCCATAATAATTAAGTATGACTTAGTTATTAATTAAATAATAGAAATTCTTTTTTATTATTTAATCCAATACCTACTAGGGTTGGGCTTTGCTATTATGGGCCTTTTTAATCATCCATTATAAATAGATAATGATAGGTTAAAGAGGCTTGTACGTTTTTGAAGAAAACCCTAGCAGCAAAGAGAGGCAGAGGCAATTCAGATCGTCAAGAAGGAGGCTAGTACATCCATTCCGTAGTTAAGTTCGTGAGACGTTCTTGAAGGTGCTCGTGTGGATACCATAGAGGTGTTTCTCCGAGAGGTAGACACAAAGCGTGATAGCTAGGATCTCCGTTGAGTTCGTGAAAGTTAAGTTCTTGAAAGGTATGATTCGTTATCTCCATAATCTGCCCATAATTATACATGGATCCTGTTTTTGGGTTTCGAAATTTTTGTTTTATTTACGTTTATCCGCTGCGTTTTATGCCTTCGGAACCCAACACATACTTGTGATTGAAACTTGCTCCGCAACATCAATATGGGCAACCCTAAAATACTGTTCCATATCCCATAAGAAATTTTCCAGATCCTTGGAGACCCTCGCCCCATCATAAGGTTTCGGCTCTGGAATTTTCAACTTTGATTGGCCCTCCCTTCCACTCGACGAACCAGCGACTGCATCCCGCTTTACCAACACTAGTTCATCACGAACGCCCGAATTTAGGCATCATAACCCTCCTTCATAACCCTCACAAGATCATCGACCGTGGTCTTGAATTCATCCAAGCCCTCCCCTTAGAACCTGAACTTGATTGGATCATGATAAGTGATAAATAGTATGTCATCTTTATATGATCTATCATGTTCTTTAATGGTTACTTGAGCATGGTGCATAGTTATGGCCTTAAGACCTTAGTTGTAATGGTTTATTCTTTTGGTTTGTAATAAATATGACTTGCATGTCGTTTTCTATTTGTAGTTGTTTTATCTCGAATGTAACTCGAGTTCTTTTGTAAGTTCATTAGTATAATTCTTAATGTAACATCCAAGAAGGACAAGGGAAAGAGGAGGCATCCTATGGAGGCCAAGGAGACAATGGAAGCAATAGAGAAGACATATGTAATAGTTATTTTTACACCATAGACTGACCTTGATCTTTTCATTAGCCTGAAAAGATCACATAGGATTGGGCCATAACTATTGCACATTTACTTTACGCACTTTTCATATGATGTATAAATAGTATGTGTAGAGTAGAAAATGCATGTTTTAATTAGATTAATGATGCATGTATGTATTAGATACATCACCCATGCCATGCCTTTAAACAAGATAAAATCTGTAACGACTCAAGATTTAAAATTAACAAACGATCATGAGATTCTCGTGTTTATGAAACACGGAATAAAATATGAATTTTCTTTATTTCTGACATGGGGCGATTTTGTCAACAACGGGTTCATAGAACTTGTAAGGCTGTGGGTTTTAAGCGAGACCGATGTGACTCCTCCACTACCTGGAAATCAAACCATTGACGAGTATTGATTTGAAGTATTTTATTCAAGGAAAAATTGGGAATCTCTTTATGATAGGATCATGATCGTTCTAAATTAAAAATCCCTAAGTAAAAAATATTAAGTTTTAATCAGATGTTTTCCAATGAATGAAGACTCATTAAATCCTAGATCGATAAGGGGAAGGGCTGTCAGTGGCAGGGGACTCCTATCTATCATGGTGAAATGCGACGAATATAAACGGTTATATTCGGACGTTGTATCATTGGGTCTAACTTAACTGAGTCATCATAATAAGGTGAATATAAACGGTTATATTCAACTATTATGAACTTAGAAGCATAGAGTTTGGTTAAAAATCTATTAGATAGAGAAGATCAATTGTTGTTCACCAAATTATCCAAGAATTATATATGATATAATTGACAACTGTTGTCTACCTAAATAATCATGTTTTAAGGACACCAGTGGTTGACTTAGAACATGACGAAATATGGATCTTGGCTCACTAGAAAGATTTATGGGATATACTTTCCGAATTAATAGTTAGGGCTATTAATTTGATAAAAATAGTGGGAGATATATTATGAATATATCATAATCATATGAACATAAAATTTTAACTCAGATAATCTAATGTTTATTTTGCGCTTTTATTATTGTAGATACTGAGTAATGGCAAACAACACAAACACACTATCCGTACGTTCAGTCCTTGAGAAGGACAAGCTGACAGAAGGAAACAACTTCCTAGACTGGCAGAGGAATTTGAGGATTGTCCTCAGGCAGGAGCGCAAGCTTCATGTCATTGATATTCCTCCTCCAGGCCCCCTTCCTGAGGGTGCTACTGCTGATGAACGAGCCACACGCACAAGGGATGAGAATGATGCAAATGATGTTGCATGTCTTATGTTGGCAACTATGAGTGCTGAGCTTCGAAGACAACATGTGCATATGGATGCATATACTATCAATGAGCACTTGCAAAGCATGTTTGTAAGCCAAACTCATCAAGAAAGGTTCAACACGAGTAAGTCACTTTTTAATTGCAAACAAGGGACGAGTGAACCAGTTGGCCCACATGTTCTGAAGATGATAGGTTACATTGAGTACCTTGAAACTTTGGGTTTCTCGATTGGTCCGGAAATTGGTATTGACCTAATCATGAATTCTTTGAACAACAAATTCACTCAGTTTGTTGTGAACTACAATATGAATGAATTTGACAAAACACCTACTGAATTGTTGCATATGTTGAGAACATATGAGACCAACATGAAGACAGCTGAACCTGCTCCCATACTGATGGTGGGAAATAAAGGTAAGGCCAAAGGGAAGGGCAAATGGAAGGGTAAGAAGAAGATTGGATCTGATTCTACACCCAAGCCAAAGTCAGGTCCCAAACAGGCTTTAAAGCCTAAATGTGGTGTGGCCAAGGGTGAATGTCACTACTGTAAGAAAGATGGTCACTGGAAGAGAAACTGTCCAATTTACTTGGAGGATCTGAAGAAAAAGAAAGCAGTTCAGATTTCTGGATCAGGTATTTATGTTATAGAAGTCAATTTGTCTATTTCTACATCTTGGGTATTTGATACTGGATGTGCTTCTCACATTTGTATAAATGTGCAGGGCCTGCAGAGAAGTAGAACTTTGGCTATGGGAGAAGTGGACCTAAGAGTAGGCAATGGAGCAAAAGTTGCTGCTTTAGCTGTAGGGACTTATTATTTATCTATGCCCTCTGGGCTTGTTTTAGAACTAGAAGACTGTTTTTACGTGCCTGCGATTCGCAGAAACATTATTTCTGTTTCTTGTTTGGACAAGAAAAGTTTTTCGTTTACAATAAAGAACAACAGTTGCTCTTTTGCTTTGAATGATTTAACCTATGGTGTTGCGCGTTTATTTAATGGTTTATATGTTCTTGATTTAGATAACCCTGTCTGTAATATAGAAAACAAATGACTTAAAATGAATGACTCAAATCAAACATACCTCTGGCATTGTCGTCTAGGCCACATAAATGAGAAACGCATATCCAAATTACATAAGGATGGATACTTGGATAAGTTTGATTTTGAATCATACCAAGAATACGAATCTTGTTTGCTTGGTAAGATGACTAAAGCCCCTTTCACTGGTAAGGGTCAAAGGGCCACTAAACGTCTGGAGCTAATACATAGTGATGTATGTGGCCCAATGCGTGTAATGGCTAGAGGAGGCTACTACTACTTCATAACATTTACTGATGATTTCAGTAGATATGGATATGTATATCTTATGAAGAACAAATCCGATTCTTTTGAAAAATTTAAAGAATACAAGGTTGAAGTAGAGAAGCAAATTGGCGGAGATGCAAGTATTAAGATCTTACGATCCGATCGTGGGGGTGAATACTTAAGCACCGAATTTAGAGAGTATTTGAAAGAGTATGGTATTGTATCACAACTCACTCCGCCAGGAACACCTCAATGGAATGGAGTTTCAGAGAGGAGAAATCGTACCTTGTTGGACATGGTGCGATCGATGATGAGTCATGCAGATCTTCCAATTAGTTTCTGGGGTTACGTTCTAGAAACAACGGCTTTCACACTTAACTGTGTTCCTACTAAGAAGGTTCAAAAGACTCCATATGAGATATGGAAGGAGAAACGGTCAGGCATGAACTTTATGAAAGTTTGGGGATGTAAGGCGTTTGTGAAACGTCAAGAATCTGAAAAGCTTGGACCTAAATCCGAAGAGTGCATTTTTGTAGGATACCCTAATGAAATAAAGGCGTATTATTTTTATAGTCCTTCTGAGCAGAAAGTGTTTATTGCTCGAGATGCTGTCTTCATGGAAAGAGATTTTGTTTCCAAAAGAAACAGTGGGAGAACTATAGATCTCGATGAAGATCGAGAACCGCAAAATAGCATTGAACCTGAAGTGGAACAAGAGCAGAATAATGATAATGCTCAACAAACATAGGTTGTTCGTAGATTTGGTAGATTTCGCCATGAGCCAGAGAGATATGGATTTCTCATGACTCAGTGTGGTGATTTGATGCTCATAGATGAAGATGAGCCTCTCACATACCAAGATGCTATGAACAGTCCAGACTCTAAGAGATGGCTTGAAGCCATGAAATCCGAGATAGATTCCATGTACGAAAACCAAGTATGGACTTTGGTTGATCCACTTGAAGGGGTAAAACCCATAGGGTGCAAATGGGTTTTTAAGAAGAAAAAGGGCATGAATGGAAATGTTCAGACCTATAAAGATAGGCTGGTTGCAAAAGGTTTCAAACAAATTCATGGTATTGACTATGATGAAACTTTTTCACCAGTGGCTATGGTCAAGTCTATAAGGATTTTACTTGCCATTGCAGCATTCCATGATTATGAAATCTGGCAAATGGATGTCAAAACAGCCTTCCTTAATGGAAGCCTTGAAGAGGATGTGTACATGACACAACCTGAGGGTTTTGTCGATCCAAGGAATGCTGGCAAGGTATGTAAATTGCGTCGATCTATTTATGGATTGAAGCAATCCTCTAGGAGATGGAATATCCGTTTTGATGAAATAGTCACAGAGTATGGCTTTGTTCAAAACGAAGATGAACCGTGTGTTTACAAGAAGGTTAGTGGGAGCTATGTGGCATTCATAGTACTATATGATGATGATATACTACTAATGGGGAATGACATACCTTCTCTAAAGGCTGTTAAGACTTGGTTAGGGAGCAATTTCTTCATTAAAGACTTAGGAGAGGCATCCTATATTCTAGGAATGAGGATCTATAGAGAAAGATCTAGAAGGGTGATCGGTCTAAGTCAGAGCACATACATTGATAAGGTTTTGCATCGTTTTGGAATGCAAAATGCAAAAAGGGGATATGTCCCCGTGTCTCAAGGGATAACGATCTCTAAGGACCAATGTCCGAAATTATTGGATGAGAAGGACCACATGAATAAAGTTCCATATGCTTCAGCAATTGGATCTATCATGTATGCAATGGTATATACTCGCCCAGATGTCTCGTATGCTTTGAGCATGACAAGCAGATACCAGTCTAATCCGGGTGAAGGTCACTGGACAGCAGTTAAGAATATTCTTAAGTATCTGAAAAGAACTAAAGATTCATTCTTGGTGTATGGAGGAGAAGAGAAACTCGTTGTAAAAGGTTACACCGATGCAAGTTTCCAAACAGACAGAGATGATACTGTATCACAGTCTGGTTTTGTGTTTTGTCTAAACGGAGGTGCTATAAGCTGGAAGAGTTCAAAGCAAGAAACAGTAGCTGATTCTACAATGGAGGCTGAGTACATTGCAGCTTGTGAAGCAGCTAAGGAGGCCGTTTGGATTCGAAAGTTCATTTCTGATTTGGGAGTGGTTCCATCGATCGCAGATCTCATTGATCTATACTGCGATAATAATGGATCCATTGCACAGGCTAAATAACCTAGATCACACTCCCGGGCTAAACATATACTCAGGAGATTTCACCTTATTCGAGAGATTAATAAAAGGGGTGATATACACATATGTAAAGTGCACACAAATGATAACATTGCAGACCCACTGACCAAAGGCTTGTCGCAGCAGAAGCACGATGGTCACAATAGTTCCATGGGTATTAGATATATGGGTGATTGGCTCTAGTGCAAGTGGGAGATTGTTAGTGTAGGTGCCCTAGAGGCAATACATTATTCTTTTATATTTCTGTCAGTTGATCATTCAATAAATGTATTTATTATGACCTTAATTACTGCGATATTTTGTTAGCATAATAAATGTCCTTAGAATCATGATACAAATTGTATAGTTTAAGTACATGACTTGAACTTGAGATTATATAATATATCATATTCTTAAAGGTCCCTAATCGAGTATTATTATATAGGACAATAATAATATATAGATAGATTAGTATGTTGTTTGACAAGATAACCACATCTCATTGGTTATAAGTATGGGGATACTAAAGTCAATACATAGGTACATGTGAGAGTACATGGTACTGGACAGACCCACAGTGAGATTCTTCATGTTTAATAAAGTCATAAGAAAGACTCACATTGATAATGGTGTAACGATCCTTTGACTTGAAATCATTATATTTCTATACGAGGATTAATATACTTTGACTACATTAAAAGTTACTTTTGATCGGGTGATGATAAAAGTGGATATCGGGTATATCATGAGTCGTATGAGAAATATGAATGATAGATAAAGGATTTAACCCTCCTATAATTAGGAGAGATATTATTGGCCTCTTGATTGAGTGAGATTATAAAAGCATGGTCATGCTCAAATAATGATTTGTCTCGATAATCTACTCATGGATCAAGTAAACCCGGATTAAATGTTGAAGAGGATGACTAAATACATGCCTCGAGTTTAATCTATAATATGTATGGTTAAAGGGATTATATTACACGAAAAACATTAATCACGAAAGGTTTTATCTAATCACGATTTAATTATTGTTTAATTGGGTAACAATGATGTATTACTAGATACCGCTCATTGTTTATAATTTTATTAGAGAATAAAATTATTGCCAATTAAATAATAGCCTATAGGGTCGCACAAATAGAGCACTTAATGGAATAGTTAATTTAAATTATGGATTTAAATTAATTGATGATTATTTGAATTTTATTATAATTAAGTAAGACTTAATTGAGATAATATAAATTCGAATTAAAAGGAATGTTTTTGCCCATAATAATTAAGTATGACTTAGTTATTAATTAAATAATAGAAATTCTTTTTTATTATTTAATCCAATACCTACTAGGGTTGGGCTTTGCTATTATGGGCCTTTTTAATCATCCATTATAAATAGATAATGATAGGTTAAAGAAGCTTGTACCTTTTTGAAGAAAATCCTAGCAACAAAGAGAGGCAGAGGCAATTCAGATCGTCAAGAAGGAGGCTAGTACATCCATTCCGTAGTCAAGTTCGTGAGACGTTCTTGAAGGTGCTCGTGTGGATACCATAGAGGTGTTTCTCCGAGAGGTAGACACAAAGCGTGATAGCTAGGATCTCCGTTGAGTTCGTGAAAGTTAAGTTCTTGAAAGGTATGATTCGTTATCTCCATAATCTGCCCATAATTATACATGGATCATGTTTTTGGGTTTCGAAATTTTTGTTTTATTTACGTTTATCCGCTGCGTTTTATGCCTTCGGAACCCAACACATACTTGTGATTGAAACTTGCTCCGCAACATCAATATGGGCAACCCTAAAATACTGCTCCATATCCCATAAGAAATTTTCCAGATCCTTGGAGACCCTCGCCCCATCATAAGGTTTCGGCTCTGGAATTTTCAACTTTGATTGGCCCTCCCTTCCACTCGACGAACCAGCGACTGCATCCCGCTTTACCAACACTAGTTCATCACGAACGCCTGAATTTAGGCATCATAACCCTCCTTCATAACCCTCACAAGATCATCGACCGTGGTCTTGAATTCATCCAAGCCCTCCCCTTAGAACCTGAACTTGATTACCTATGGGAATCTCATCTATTAACAAAGGCACCCCCATAAAATCTTCAAGCCCAGCCAACTTTCACCCGCAGAATTTCCACCAGCCATGATGTTGAATCCCCAAATCTAACAACGCAGCTTTGATACCACTTGTCACGGGGTCAGATTTTCAACCCTAAATTTTATGATCTGTGCGGCCTACTCGGTTGCTCCCAACGCCCAAGTAGTCAGCCTTCTCGAGAGGTAGTCGCCCAACAACCCCCAACAATCCAAATAAAACGGATATAACCAAAACCCACGCACAAAAGAGATCCAATCGTGTGTGCAAGTGTGTCTAAATATCAATCAAATGTAAAGACACAACTGATTTATGAGCCTGAATATCCAACCTTTTATTGACCAACAATATAAGGATACAACCCCAAGATATGCTTACAGACTTTGCCTACTGCCTAGAATATGGTACAAGTGCAGAATATAATATGAACTTGTACAGAATGATACTTAGATTAAATTCAAAAAATGCCTATCTATATATACTAGATCCTGGTCGCGGCCCCAACATCCCACACAACACCAACAAGCCCAACTGCTAGCAGTTACAAGCAGTTCCAGCATTTCAAATGCCTTCAAATTCGAATTTCCCACCAAGTCCTTGAGCCCCAACTGCAAGGTAGTTATTCCAGCAACCCACTAGTGCATTTTTCAGCAAATATACACACACACACACACACACATATATATATATATATATATCATCCCCCATGTGCCACACATGTGCCCACGTTTTTGACTCGCCCCTAGTCATTTTTGGACTCCAAACTAAGCTCCCAGCTCACTGTTGCCCACACATAAAACAACCAACCAAATTTAACCCGAGTCGCCATAGCACCCAATCTGAGTCCCCACCTGGAGACTAGTCCGTGTCGCTGGCTGGCGCCTAATCAATGTCGCCGCCTGGCGACTAGTCCGTGTCGCCTCCTGGTGACACTTGGTCCCAATTTCACTTGGCTGCCTAACAAATCAGAACCCAGAATTCCAATCCAGCCTAAGGTTCTTAAAAATATCGTGTATTAGATATCAATTGTATTTTAGTATCATGTATAGTTTATATTATAGTGAAGTTGATTGAAATTTTTACAATTGGATGATGGTCCAACTATGGAGCATAAATGCCAAAATTTCATAAAAATGGCTATAAAGATAGTTAGCTTAACTTCAAGTTCTTCCGAATATGAAGTAATTAAAGTACTTTTGAGGGGATAATATTCTTACTCTATCTAGCTATTTATGATTTATTTATATATTCTTCGCGTAACCAATTTTTTACTGGCTAATGTTACATATGTATATATTTTAGATTCATATAAAGAAGCGAAATATGTTGGATATTGAGAGATTGAATATTCATATTTATATGTAATTCAATGCGAAACTTGTGAGCTAAAAGAATAAAATGAAGGATAAATGTGATGTCTTACTAGCTAAGTACCCAAGTATGGCTTAAGGTTTGATTGTAGATGGTGGTGATATCTATGAACTCTTACGAGATTCGACTATCAGTGATATGGTATAAACATTCCTGCTAGGTTTCAACCCCGGTCAATCCGGCCACGGTTCACCCTAGTTTCAGTTCAGCCCAGTCCAGGAACAGCACAGTCCCGTGAACCATAAACAAGAAAGCCCAATGTGACGTGACACATGGCGTATGAGTCATGGTTAAACTCCCCACATGACAATGACATCTATCGTTGACCAATAATTATCACAATCAAGGCACGTGTCAGGGCACTCTTGGCCCATCATTGCACAATCCTCACATGGATAACTGTAAAGCATCCGCCAGCACCAGACATCCCCGCTCCTTGTAATGAACTATTTCAATTAAAGGTATCAACCCTAAACCTACCCTTAGATTATAAATATCTGAAGGAAGAAAGGTCTAGGAGTTACTCTTCCCCACACTCATACACACAACCACACACACCCACAGCCTCCTTACATTTATATCTTCATCATCCAAAATCAAGTTCTTACTCTAACGTCGGAGGCACTGGGGGTCCAAACCCCCCTCCGGTGTTGTTTTGTAGACATCCAACGACAGCTACACCGCAAGAAGGTCTAGAAACAGCTTCGAAAATACCATATCGTGGATTGGAGTTAGCTATGAGGATGTTAGGTCCGATATGACATAAGGGTTAATTATCAAGTAGGTCACTTATTACGTCCAAATATATCAAGTGAGTCACTGATTACAAAACGGACTCAAATGTGTCACTCATTTAAAAATTTGTATCAAAAATATCACTCTATCGTTAGTCGAAATTCTTAAAAGTATTATATATTGAGTTTCGCACATTTTTTATGAATAATATTACATCTAAATGAAAGGTTCCGAGTTCCACTATTTTAGATAATATTTTTAGATTTTTAAATTTTATCAACTATTTATTTTTATTTTTTTGATTATTTTCTTTGATTTAAATAAAAATAAATAGTAGATAAATTTTTAAAAATCTAAAAATATTATTTAAAATACTAGAACTCGGAATCTTTCATTTAGATGTAATATCATTTATAAAAAATGTGTGAAACTCAATATATAATACTTTTAAGAATTTCGACTAACGATAGAGTGATCTTTTTTATACAAAATTTTAAATGAGTGACTCATTTGAGTCCGTTTTGTAATGAATGACTCACTTGATACATTTAGACGGAATAAGTGACCTAGTTGATAATTACCCCTATGACATAATAATAAGCTAGAATGGGGTTGAATAACTTATTACCAATATAAAATTTATATTGCGCTTTTAAATGTCAACCAAACGACTAAAACTGTGATATTGGCTGTGTTGGGCGTGCATAATGATTTGGGTGAGGGTAAATAACTTGGGCTCACTTCCTCAGTGAGGCGTTCAAAGAAGCATATTTTTGGATTTGTTAAGGACAAGGTATGGAGGAAAATTCAAAGGTGGAAAGTAAAGCCCATTTCTAGAGCTGGCAAGGCAATATTTATAAAAAATGTTGCACAATCTTTACCCTTTTATTGAATGTCGTGCTTTCTGCTCCCATTATCATTGCTTTAGGACATTGAACGAATGCTAAATAATTTTTGGTGGAGTTCAGGAACTACTAATTTTAAAGGCATTCATTGACTTTCTTGGAATGCTATGAGCATGAAAAGGTACAAAGGTGGCATGGGTTTTAGAAGTCTACATGATTTTAACGTAACCTTACTTGATAAACTATGTTGTAACTTTATTAAGAATCCATCATCATTGGTTGCATTGAGTGTTCAAGGCTCGTTATTTTCCCAAATCTCACTTCATAAAAGCCACATCGAGATCAAACCAGAGCTTCATCTGGCAAGGTATTGTCAAAGCAAAAAAATCATTGTACGAGAATTTTATATGGGTGCTTGGAGATGGAAGAGAAATCGAGCATGTTAATGATCTTTGGCTAGCTAGGAAATCTAATTATAAGGTAGATCGAGGGCATACATATGATATTAGGGAAGCAGTATTTATGTCTAACTTTATGGTGGCCAGTTCTAAAAGCTGGGACATTGATAAGGTAGGTGACTTATTTACAGAAGAAGATTCGAAAGAGATTCTTGCTATACGTATCTCTCAATATGATGCCAAGGATAGAGTTGTTTGGACTAGGACGGTAAATGGAAATTATACAGTTAAAATGGGGTATCACTTGTGGCATGAAAGAAATGTAGGGACGCTAAATGTGTTGCAATCAGGATGTTGAAACAAACTGTGGAAAACTGAAGTCCCTCACAAGCTTAAAATCTTCTTGTGGCGTTTCTGTCGGAATAATATCCCGGTAAGAAGGAGATTGAGTTCCAAGGGTGTTCAAATCCCTATTAATTGTCCAATGTGTGAACATGAGAGAGAAGACTAAATACACTACCTTTTTTCACCTTTGCTGAAAGTATGCAAGAAGGGTATATGATAAGAGCAATATTAAGTATGCATAAGATTGACTGGTCCAGAAGATAAAATTGGCACATGGTGATAGATCATTACAGTGGGTCAAGTATTATGGGGCATCTAGTTTTTCAGGAACAAGAAAGTATGGGAATGTAAAGTTGTTAGTCATCGTATAGCTATGGATTGGAGTCTCAAATATTTCTGAGATTGGAAATCAGCAACGCATAGTGCTGGTCTAAGCAGAAGCAGAATGATCTATACGAATCACAAATAGATCCGTCCTGAAGTTGGTCGTCTCAAGCTCAATGTGGATGCATCGTTCGATGGTGGTTCTGACACTTTCTCTATTGGACGGATTATCCGTGATCACACTAGCTCTATGTTATTAGGGAAGGTTGTTCGTCTAACAGAAGTGAATACTGCTTTTGAAGCGGAGGCCATGACCATAGCTGAAGGATTGAGCTGGTTAGTATCCATGCCATATAAGGACGTTGCCATCGAATAAGATTCCCTCCTACATGTCCAAGCCATTCGTTGTGCTAAAGATTAGTCTCTGGAAGTTGGTCATGCCCGAGATAGGTGTCGAACTTTAATGCAGACTAGGCCAGATTTTGATATTACTTTTATTAAGCGGCAAGCAAACAAATTAGCCTATGAAGTGGCTCGTATTCCTTGTTTGTTTCATTGCCAAAATATTTTCACGTTGCCTCCTAGTTGTTTGGTGGGGACTATCTTGATTGATTCAACATTTTAATGAGATTTTTGCTTTTATTCAAAAAATAATAATTATTATAGTGGATCCCAGTAAGTACAAAAATCTCAATCATCAAAAACTAAACAATTCATAAAAATATCATTGTTAGTATGCATATGGACAAACACTAGACAAACTCATAATAGAAATTGCATTAAAAATAAATTTTACGTACAAAATAAAATCATGATGAAATCAAATAAGTTAAATTATATATGAATAAATCTTATTTAATTACGTAGTCGCGGGGAATGAGCTCAAGTTTAGATTGAGATTAATTAATTTAAGTACCAAAATTTGTTACTTCAATGTTGTTATATTTCATTTAAAAAATATTTTTGTTATTAATAAAGAGTACAGATAAATTGAGTATAGTTTAACCCATCATCAACCATCAAACTCTTCCTTACAGTAAGATGATTTCATTTCCCGGCATTATATAGTCTTAGACCAAATTTAATTTATAGCTATATTTAGTTCAATAATTATATTTAGTTTAATAGTTATAATATAGGATAAAAAATTGTATGCAGTAATCAGCTATACATGTAAATAGAAACATGCTCATATATTTATGAATAAAGATAATTATAGTTATTTTTGTCATAGGTAATTAATAATAGAGTGCAAATCCACTTTAAATTAAAATGATTGAGTTGGAATATATGTTAAGTAAAAATAGAATTATGAATTTATAAAATACAGCTAACATCACCAAAATTATTTGGTTTTAAACAATGGTTGAAATATGAGTTTAGATCTTGGACCATTGGGCAAACCGCAAACAACTTCGACCAACTAATCTCAAATTTTCAGGTGTTGGAACATTAAAATATACCAATCCAAGTAGTAATACTACTTTGTTAGATTTATCTCGTTTGTGGGATTAAAAATATTATCCGGATGTAGTGCAGCCAAAATGATACTTAAGCGGCATTTTTCATGAGGTCTATGACGTTGACTGATGCAACTTGTTTATTAAATTATAACAAATTAATTAATAATCTTACTGTTCCGCCGAATTTACAATACAGTACCACTTGTTGTCCAAGTAGCTTAGATAATTATCATGGTCATGTTACTATGAGCTTGCTAATTAAATTTAACATTACTTCTATCACATCCGGCTTTTATAAAATGCAACAAATATATTACTCTTCATAATGTATTTAAATATATACTAGCGTAGATTCACGGTTATCTTAATTAATTAATATTTATTATTTTTATTTTAATAATATAAATATTTATAAACATGGAAGAAACCCATAATTAGATAACAAGTTATACTAACGAAGTAATTATATTTAATTGTTTTAAATTTCATTTTCATCTGTGTTAAATATTATTTTATTTTAGCCATAATCAGTAGTATACATTATTTTATTTTTGTATGATATTATTATTGAACAACGAATATCTTTCAATTCTAATTTTATTTTTAGCAAGTTTTAATAATATAATTTTTTTTAACTGCGTGAGTAGTATTTATTATTTTATTTTAACCCGATGCTGCAAATTCATTGAAGTATATTTAGTTATTTTTAGCTTGTTTTAGTAGTATAATTTTGTTTAATCTCGTATAAATAATGTATGTTATTTCTTTTATCCCCGAGCCATTATATCTACCAACGTATTATTTTTTTATTTTAATTTTGTTTTAAACCGGTTGAATAGTATACTCTTGTTTTGTCTTGTTTTGTCTGTGTGAATTGTATATATTATTTATTTTGGCATTAGGTTGTTATATAGATTTAATTCTATTTTAATTTAAATAAATATATGTGAATATTAATTTATTAATAATATTTTTTAAGTTAAATATAATTATAAATTTTTAGTATGACAGATAATTTTTAGTATGACAGATAATTTTTCGTCTTTAATAGTGTATAGATAGATTAGTATTATACATTATTTTGTTTTTACCTCATGTAATTATCGACCAAAAAATTATCTTTCGATTCTAATTTAGTTTTAACCCGATTTGATAGTATAATTTTTTTAATCGCTTTAGTCGTATTTGTTATTTTATTTTACTCAGATACAACAAATCTACCTAACTATATTTAGTTTTTTTTAACTCGTGTCAATAGTATAATTTTGATTAAATTCGGATAAATAGTATATGTTATTTTCTTTTATCCCTCAGTCATTATACCTACCAATATATTAACTTTTAATTTTAATTTTATTTTAAACTGGTTAAATAATATACTCTTTTCGAGGGGATTATATATTTTATTTTACTTTGATCCGAGATCATTATACAGATTTAATTCTTTTTGTACTTATATAATTATGTTGTAAATATCAATCTATTAATTTGAGTATTTTATGTTAAATAAAATTATAAATTTAGAATACGACAGATGATCATATCTGACTACAGATGAAATTTTTAATATTTCGTATTTAATATAATAGTATAATGATATCTTTCGCAGTATAATGGCATCATTAATATAACAATTTTAAAAAATATTAAAATTATGAAAACAGGAAACCAAGATGAATCATGATTTTTGTTAGGTATGAATACAACACAGAGGGGGTGAATGTGTTTTGGCTTAAATGTTTAATTTTCGATCAACTTGGGCTTTAGCAGTTGGTAGTTGTTAATGATTTAGTAGAATGGATGTTAAACATAAATAGCTGTGCAAATATGTAAAACAAAGATCTTCAAAACTCAATTAATTTTATATTAAAAATCAAGCAGTGTTTTGCTACAAAATCTCTAAGTTCTTATTTTAGAACTTAGCTTCTTTCTTGAGATAGAACACACAATTTTCTATTCTGATTGTTCTACTTAACTAGAGGACCAGTGTTAACTTTATAACTCAGTTAACTGTTGGTTTACACAGTGGATAATAAACATGCTATTAGCTTTTCTAAACTGTCACTTGTCATTTCTATTTATAGAAAAGCAAATCTTCCATTTCTGGCTTAGCATATCTTTAGCATCATGTGATTACTTTAGTCTCCTCTGTCAGTTAATCTTTGTCATTGATCTTGCACATCTCTCAAGCTCCTTTTTGTAGACTTGTCAATCCAGCTATGTGAATTGTTTGTTGATTTGCAACCTTGGATATTGAACTGTTCTGCAATTCTGTACTTAGAGAAATTTCTTCACTTCGAGATCTTCAATTAAGCTGTAGAGAACTCGACATCTCGATAGGCATGTTGGCTTGTCGATATCTCTGAAACTTCATTGTTAACTTGACTCATCGACAACTCTGAGTTTTCTAGTGAATTTTGGTTTATCGATAACTCAGAGTTCTCTAATGGACTTTGGCTTATCGATAACTCGGAGTTCTCTAATGAATGTATATTTGTCGATATCTCTGAGTTCTCGAATGGGTATCTGACTTATCGATATCTCCAATAGCAATTCCTGAGTTCTCTACACCCGGTGGATGTTGCTTATCCTTCGGGTAGACATTGCTCATCCGTCGAGTAGATATTGCTCATCCGTCGGGTAGACATTGCTCATCCGTCGATACTCTCTGGAGTTTAAATGACTTCTCGATAAGTCATTCTGGAGTTCTCGAATGATTTCTCTATAACATTAATTCTGTGACTTGTAGAGATCTTGACTTAGAATGTTTTACACCAAACAGATTTATTCAACTCCAAGCTTCTTCATAATTCTTCTGAGGCATGATCATCTTGATCTTCTTCCAGATAGAATTCTTAGGCTTGACACTGTTTAGAGAAAAATGCTTCAGTCTGCTCCATTTACATTTTACAGACATTAAGTGTTACAAGTATGAATTACAGATTAAGGTTACAATATAACTAATCTTAGGGTTGTCAGTATGACTTAGTCTTGTTATAATACAGGCATGTCTTGCACAACAATCTCCCCCAATTTGTGAGAAGATTGTTTATCACAAATTCATGCCTGTTAACAAGACTAACCCCAAGTTAAAGAATGAAAATAAAATAATACAAAAGCTGATACAACACTTGTACAATGAATATTTGACAGTTTACAATAATTAAGTAAAGACTGAGCTATCTGATTCTTTCTCAATTATGTTCTTAATTTGCACAAGTATTTCCAATTCTTCTAGGATGGGGGTGTCAGTTAGAGGCTCTATTAGTTTCAGCAAATCTGGCTTAGGATATCTAGCTAACATCCCTATCCTATAACTTGACAAAGAGCCAGCTTTTATATTCAGAAATCTTCCATCCTTTGATATTCTACTCTTGCCTGCTGCCTTCAACTCTTCTGATCTTCTGATATACTCATCAATGTCATGCTCATACTTTCTCCTCCTTTCAGCTAGCAACTCTTTATGCTTATCTCTCATCTCCTCTCTGTTAACCACAAACACTGCCAATACTGTTCTTCATGCCTTAGTGGCTGAATCTTTACCATTCATCAAGCTTATCACCCTTTTCAGTTCAACAATTGAGAGAGAATCCTTTAGTCTATCTCCAAGCTTTTCAAAGGACCCATCACTGTAGTAGATTCTGACTTCTCTAATGTTAACAACCCAAATTATGACAATTCTTTCAGCTAGTTGTTAGAAGTAGTCTTCATCTGAATCAAAAACACTTAGAGGTTTGAAATCATCTTGATTATATCTGTTCCAGATGGCCTTTTCACCAAATCCATGATCATTGGGAGATTCAGCTATCAGTTGTTCTCTTCTTTGTCTTCTTAATCTCCTTTTGACCTTGGCTTCTTTTAGACCTATTCCAACTATTTTGAAGTGTGTTTTAAGGGGTGGCTGAAATGAAGGTAAGGTTTTGAGTCTTTTCAGAGAAGTATGGCTGTGAGTGATTTGAGTTTTGAGAAGAGAGTTTGTACTGAGCTTGTAGAAGTATTTGGGTTTAGAGATTTGAGGTTGAGCAGTTTCTGTTGAGATTGACTGTGAAGTTTTAGCAGTTGGTATTTGGATATTTAGGGTTTTGAGAGATTGTGAGGTATCATTCTTTTGTCTTTGTCTCCTTCCATCCCTCCTTTGAGTCTCAGATCCACTTTTCTTCTCCTTCTCTTTCTCACTATCACTTTTTCCACCAATTGCCTTACTAGATTGACTTGAGTTTGAGCCAGAAGGATTTTGACCATCTTTCTTCTGCTCATCATCACCCAAGTCATCTGTGTTGATTTTAGTTTTAGGCAAATTAGCTTCAGAGTTATCAATGTACCTCCTCATAATCTTGATCATAGCTTCATCTTCACTAGTCTTCAATTTCTTACTTTTCAGCCCAGACTCAAGCACCATTATCAGTCTTCTGTTGGCCATAATACAGTTTTTAGGTACTTGAAAATGTTTCAGTTGCTTGGTTGTAGAGCATATATAGTGCACCCCTTTGCTTGGATGTAGATAGGCTTCTGGAAATGCAGCTTCTTGAGCCTTTTTCAACTCTGCTAGTAGCATTTTCTCTTCATTGTTGATTATTCTGACTTTGTTAATCAGAATGTCTATTTCAGATGCTCTTCTAGAAATCAGATAATTGAAGTTGACTTGCATACATCTGTCTACACCAGAATCATTAAGATTGATCACTATCCTTTTCTCCAAAAACTGGTCCTTGACTGGGATTTGTAGCACCCTGATATAATTGATAGTCTTTTCCAAGGTCTTTCTGTAAGTGAAGAAATTATTGTTGAGAGAGTTCCTTAACCCAGTGAGCAAGTTGTCAAACTCTTGTGTCATTCCTGGACCTTGAGCAGCCATAAGGAGCCTCTCTTGTTCTAGACCTTGTTCTTGACTTTTGAGTGTTGATTGTACTAGCCTTGCATCTATCTCCCCCTTAGTCTTGGTGACAGGCATGAGTAGGGGAGTAGGAATCTCAGGATTTACAGCTTCAGGAAATGCTGGCAGTGGTATGTTGAGTTTTCCCATAATGGCTCTCAAAGCAACTGTATTCTGCATTTGTAAATGCTTATGAGACTCCACTAGGGCCTGAATATCATGCTATTGACTCTCAACCAGTGCAGTTAGAGCTCTGACTTGTGAAGATAAATCCGAGTTGGAAGCTTGAAGTGAGGAAATTTGATCTTGAAGTTCTCTTATTTGAGAAGTAGAGGTTTTGGTGGAAAAGGACCCAAAGTGTTCATCAACAGCTTTTCTGACACCCTCCATGAGAAGAAATGAAGGCTCATACCTAGCAGAATGAATTTGATCTAGCTTGACCCTGGTATCATTTGAATTTGTGATATGAGCTTGAACTTGATCAAACAGGGCCTTGAAAGAGCTCCTCATTTTTGACACTTCCTTGTCTATGGAGGCCAGATCCATCCTTGACATTTGCTCAGTGAAAGACTGAAATTGATTTTGGATGTCCTTTTGAGAAGGCACAATGTCATCCATCTTTTCCTTGATCAACCTCCTGACTTTATCTTCATGTCCAGTCAATTTTACTTCAAGGGCCTTTCCAAAGAGATGGAAAGCCTTGAGTTGAGCTTTATGCACATCCATAATGGCATCATAGACTTCAGGAGGAGTGAGAGTTTTAGCATTGATGCCCAAGATAGTTATGTATTCTCTCCTGAATCTAGCCAAGACTTCATCCATTTCTGCCACATGGTCACCAGACAACCAGACATCTACATTTCCATCCTCTTCAGCCTCATCTACTATCTTCTCCTTCTGTTGTTCAGCCTCTTCATTGAAGCATAACATTATAGCTTGATAGTCCTGGTTCCCCATGTCTGAAGTGAGCAATTGCTGAGAAAGTTTGGCCAAGCCTGAGATTTGATCTACCAACATGTCATCAGCTGTAGAAGGTTGAGCTTCCATATCTTGTAGCCATTGTGCCATGACATGTGGTTGGTTGGGTTGAGATATGGATGGCTGTTGAGAAATGTTCACAGTACCACCTGTGACTGAAGTCACAGTTTGACTCACAGATAGATCTGTGGTTTTGACAGTTTGTTGTTCACCACATGTGGTAGGAACCTCCATTGGAATTGGAGAGGATTTGACTGGGTTACTGTCATGTACACCAGCCTCAAACCTTTGTGCACCTTGCAGAGCACTGTCACATAAATGTGATGGACTTGCCTCTCCCATATCAGGGTCATTGGCAATTGTACTCCTAGCTTCAACTGTGAAGGCAATTTTAGCTAGGGTTTTGAGGGGAGTTGTTCCTTCTAGAGGAACCTCCAATTGAATTGGAGAGGATTTAGATAGCTCTCCCTTAAGAGTACTACCCTCAAACCTATTCATCTGTGAAGATGATTGTGCATATGAAGGTGCAAGAGTGACTATGGGGTCTTCAGTAAAAACTGATGAAACCCCCATGTTTGTGATGGTGTCATCAAGATCTACCCCAGCTAGTAGCCTCTCACCATCTAGATGTTGGTTCTGGGTGGTGAGCACAGTTTTATGAACCATGTCACTTGAGTGTTGCTGCACTTGAGAATCAGATTCAAGTGCTCTATATGATGAAGAAATGTGGGTGATTAGAGAAGTTTGCTCAGTTGTGAGTGTTGGCAGCTCCCCCTGAATGGATGAGGGAGCTTCAAGTGATGTGCCCTCACTGTGTGTGCCATCCTTATTTCTTCTACCATACACTCTAGGTGCATGTTGTGCTGACTCAGTACAAGATACATTGGGGTGAATGCTCTTTTCAATAGATACACCCTGTTGAGAGAATGCATCTAATAACTGTTTACTCCCCATTTGTTCAACTGTGCCCTTTTGGGAGGACACGAAGGTTTTTAGAGTTGTCAACTTTGGTAACTTACTCTTCTTTGGTTTCTTACTCTTCTTTGGTTTCTTGACCAAGGGTGACTCTGGTTCAGTTTGAAGTGTTTCACTCTCATTTAAAACAACAAGGGTTTGTTTATTTCTCTTCTTTTTACTCATTTCAGTCTTTTGAGAGACTAAAGTGGTTGGTTTGCTAACATCTAGAGGTGTAAAAGAAAGGGCTGCAGCCTTGGAAGGTCCCTGTTGGTGTGCCTGTGTTTGTGCTTCCACAGGCTCAGGAACCATAGCTGAACTAGCAAATTTAGGAGCCCTCATGTCTGACATAGGGTAAGGATAAGTCCTGAATCTCTCCAACATAAATGGAGTGATTCTGAGACTCACACTCACCTTATTCTTTGAAGTAAGTGAGCCAAATATAATTTTGGACACTTTCTTGCAATTGCCAATTCTACTACAATCAATACCAGCTAACAAATGTATGTCATTGACTTTATGAGCTAAGGTAGACATAATAAACCTTGGCAAAAAGATTTCTTTACCTCTATTCTTCAAAGGCATAGTAAGCCTGGTAGCCAGCTCCTCCAAAATTAGACCTCCAACATTCAGATGCCTGTTGTGAGCTATTGAGAACATCAGCTTCTGCACCACACTTGAGATGTTGTCAAAGCCAGTTTTTCTGCAAGTGAAAGCCCTCACTACAGAATCAAACACAAAGGACCATTCCTTCCTAAGGTTTGTTCTGTTCAGGCTTGCCAGGTTGATTGAGCCACTGTAGTTGATAAAGTCCATGAATTCACTCAGCTAATCTGCAGTTGACATCTCTCCATAATTCTCAGTTGGCAATCCTAGGGCTGTATTCACATCAGCAGCTGAAAACTCAATTTCCTGGCCTCCAATTATGCATGTGACCACCATAGAAGTGATATTCTCTAGAACAACTGTCCTAGTTATAGCTGATGTCCAAAATTCATGAAGAACGTCCAAATACAGCACAGGACTTGCAGTTAAAGCACCTGCAATGTAGGATTCAGAAAGAAACTTCACAAATCTCTTGAAACTATCAGGGGCTTGGTTAGCATCAAGAAAAGCAATAAAGTTAGTTCCCTTCTCTGGAATGATAGCTCTAACAATGTTTTGTGCCATTGTAGTGTTTAGAAGTAGTGGGTAAGAAAAAGTTTTGAGAAAGGAGCAAAAACGATGGAGAAACCGTCTTTTGTCTGAAAGCTAGGTCACTTGAGATCTCGAGAAGGTGTAAGTACAGTGTGTGTATCGAGAAGTCTGGGTATTTATAGAAAAAGGTAAAATACTTATCGAGAAGTCAAATAAACATTTGATATTAAAATTATCGAGAATTAATTTTAAGTATGAAAAAGGTACATTCGAGAAGTCAAGTGACTTATCGAGAACTCTGATAAATGCCTAGTTTGTCCAAAAAGGACTGAAATACTTCTAATTTATTTGAATTAAATAAAATTGAAATCAAAATAAATTTTCCAAAAGTATTTTTCTAAAATAATTCATTGAATTAAATTATTTTAGTTCTGAGTTATTGATAAATCTCAAAATATTCTTGTCGAGAACTCTGTGAATTAACACTATTAGAGAACTCTACATGGTCTTATTGATAAGTCATAATAGAGCTTATCGAGAAGTCATTCGAGAAGTCTGTAAATAGACTTATTGAGGACTTACTCGAGAACTCTAAAATGACTTGTCGATAAGTCATTTTGACTTATCGAGAACTCAGTTCTCTATACCTTCGAGTACTGTTTTTCTGCCTTGTGTTAATTTTACACATTTAAGATGTAAATTAACAACTAAGCAGTTTCCTTAGAATTTTGAAATATTCTAAGTTAATTTTTGAGTTTTTATGAAAGATAAATATACAGAGATTCTGAAATATTTATATTTCATATTTCAGTTAATTTCTAATTAAATCAAACTATGTTGATTTATTAGAAATTAATCTGCTGCAAAACATTAGCTGAGTTCTTGCCTTAGGATGAAGAATTGAGCATTCCAATTTCACTCACAAGTCTAGTGAAGGTTGCTTTATCCAAAGGTTTAGTAAAAATATCAGCTAATTATTTCTCTGTTGGAACAAAAATGAGCTCAATGGTACCATTTGCAGCATGTTCCCTGATAAAATGGCACCTAACATCAATATGCTTTGTTCTAGAATGATTAACTGGATTAGCTACTATAGATATGGCACTAGTATTGTCACACATAATAGGAATTTTGTGTAACACTAGACCATAGTCCATTAGTTGATTTCTAATCCAAAGCACCTGAGCACAACAACTTCCAGCAGCTATATATTCAGCCTCATCTGTGGAAGTTGACACAAATTGCTGTTTCTTACTATATCAGGACACAAGTCTTTGACCAAGAAATTGACAGCTTCCACTAGTACTTTTCCTATCAACCCTGCATCCAGCAAAATCTGCATCTGTGTATCCAACAGCTTCAAAATCAGTTCTCTTAGGATACCATAATCCCAAGTTTGGAGTTCCCTTTAAGTATCTGAAAATCCTTTTGACAACCATCAAATGTGATTCCTTTGTATTGGCTTGAAATCTGGCAGATAGATAGTAGCAAACATGATGTCTGGTCTACTAGCAGTCAAATACAGTAATGATCCAATCATCCCTCTATAGCTTGAAATATCTACACTCTTGCCTTTCTTGTCTTCATCCAACTTGGTTGTAGTAGACTGATAAGTGGCATTTTATACCACTTAGAGCGTCTTAAAATGGCTTAAATTGGTGTCTTGAAATCAAGTATTTTGTGTATTTGATGCGTTTTTCTAGTGTTTATGCATTTCAGGGTTTTAGTTGCATTTCGGGGGAGGAATCATCAAGAATAAGCCTTGGCATGTGTTCACCATTGCGAGAGGAAAGAAACGGGCAGATTACGGCGAAGAAACGGAGCGAAATCAGAATTTTTCCAGTAGAGGTCTGAGCGCCCGCTCAGCTATGCTGAGCGGCCGCGCAGGGTCGGGAAAAAAAGATAAATTATTTTAGGACTTCTACTTCTGTTTGGTTTCCACTTCTATGTAATCTGAGTTTTATGGGACTATTATATAAGTAGATTTGAGACGTTTTCACAAGTGGTGGAAAAAAGAAGATTGTGTTTTTACGCAAGGAGCGAAGGAGATAAGGAAGAAGACCGATTTAGCACACTGCAACGAAGAGGAAGCATATCTTCTTGTGATTCTTGTTTCGTTGTAACGTTGGATGCTAGTTTTCTTACTTTGAACTTATTTACTCTTGTGACGTACTATGTTTTAATATAATTAGTTTAGTTATTATTTTCTTGTGTTTGTTTATCATGATTTCATATGAACCCATGATGACGATAAGTGCTATTATGGGCTAATCGTGATCATGGGGTTGCAACGGATTTATTATGGAATTCTTTAGTTAATTGTTTAATACTTTAGTGTGTGATGATTGCATGATATCTAGTATTGGTTGTGCGTATTCGTCTTATGTGCGTCGCGAACATATAAGATAGGGTGTTTATCTCTTGTGAAGCGACGGTGGATCTTGAGATTTAGAACTTGCCATGCTAGCATAGGTTCATGTACGTTGTGCATGATTAGTGGGTAACTCTAACAGTTTTATTTGCCCTATGTAATCAAAAGGAATAACTTGTGCTTAAATCGTTGTGTTGTCAATTTCTGTAGACATATGGGAACTCAACATAATTGATGACTATTCAACTTCTATCTTAATTGTGGATGCTTGGTAGAATGGTATTAGTACAATGAAAGTTGGCTTTTATCAGTTTCGTGTTATTCGATTAATATCAACACTGTCACATGCTAAAGGTAATAACAATGGCTATAGAAGGAAGTAATAATGAAGTTGTGATCTCATGAGTGTTTTATTATTGATAAATTGAAGTGTTAGTTAAGTGATTAATTAAGTAGTTAATTATAGTTAATATTTAATCAACAATTTTAAGTGTTATTATCTTAACATTGAGAAGTAATCATACATTGGTGAGTGAGTTTAATTAGACACTAATTTAGTCTGAGTCTCTGAGGGAACGAACTAGAAAGTATTCTATATTACTTGCGAACGCGTATACTTGCGTGAATATTAGTGCGTGTTTTCGCCCTAACAAGTTTTTGGCGCCGCTGCCGGGGACTCGGCGTATTTGTTTAGTTTATGTACTTACCATCATTGGTCATTAGGACTCAGTGATTAGGACGTAGTAGTTACTTATTTTTTCCGGTTGTGTTTCAGGTACTTTAGAAAGCGTTTATGCAAACTCGTTCTCGTGCTCGCAAGAGGACTTTAGATACAGCTGAGGAGACAGACGAAGTTCTTGATATTCCGGAGAAGTTAGATTTTGAGGATTCGGATTCAGGAACTGAGCAGAAAGAACCAGTAATTATGGGAGATCGTATTATTCAAGCTGATCCAGCTCTTATGGATTTTTCTCGGCCTAAAATTGATGACATTCAGTCAAGCATCCTTCATCCGGCTATTCAAGCTAACACCTTTGAAATCAAGCCGGGCACTATTCAGATGGTGCAGAATTCTGTTTCTTTTGGAGGAGCGGCAACTGAAGACCCCAACATGCACATAAGGAATTTTGTCGAGATCTGCAGCACTTTTAAGTATAATGGCGTGACTGATGAGGCTATCAAGTTGAGGCTTTTCCCATTCTCACTGAGGGACAAGGCTAAAGACTGGTTACATTCTGAACCAGCTGGGTCCATCACTACGTGGCAAGATCTTGCGCAAAAGTTTCTGGTGAAGTTTTATCCGATGGCAAAGACTGCTGCTATGAGGAGTGCTCTTACGCAGTTTGTGCAGCAACCTACAGAATCTATGTGCGAGGCTTGGGAACGCTACAAGGAAATGTTGAGAAAATGTCCACATCATGGAATGCCGGATTGGATGGTGATCACTGGTTTCTATAATGGTTTGGGGGCCCAATCTCGGCCCATGCTCGATGCGGCAGCTGGAGGCGCCTTATGGGCTAAAAGCTATACTGAGGCGTATAATCTTATAGAGACGATGGCTGCAAATGAGCATCAAAACCCAACTCAGAGGATGACGTCAGGCAAGGTAGCAGGTATTCTGGAAGTTGATGCAGCCACCGCTATTGCAGCCCAGCTCCAAGCGCTATCAATGAAGGTTGATTCTCTGGCTACGTATGGAGTTAATCAAATAGCTATGGTTTGTGAGCTTTGTGCAGGTTCTCATGCTACGGATCAGTGTTCTCTTGTCAACGAATCTGTTCAGTATGTGAATAATTATCAGCGACAACAGCAGCCTGTACCAGCGACCTATCATCCTAACAACAGAAATCATCCAAATTTTAGCTGGGAGAATAATTAGAATGCTATTCAGCCACCATATCAGCAAGGAGTGAGTAAACAGTTTAACCCACCTGGATTCCAGCAACCACGGCAGTATGCTACAAGGCAATCATATCCTCAACAGGGAAGTGCAGCTGCACCTACTAGTGCTGATTTTGAGGAACTTAAGCTGTTGTGCAAGAGTCAGACGGTTTCTATCAAGACCTTGGAAAATCAAATCGGTCAATTAGCCAATGCAGTGCTCAATCGTCAACCTGGCACTCTTCCCAGTGACACGGAAGTACCAGGCAGGAAGGAAGCTAAAGAGCAAGTCAAGGCTATTACCTTAAGGTCTGGAAAAGTAGCTGATGCTGAAAAGGCAAAAGAAGTAGAAGCTGAAATTAGAGGTGAAGAATCTAAGCAAAAGGAGAAAGCGGCGGAACCAAGGAAGACTACTGTTGAACACACTCTGCCTGAGGCTAATACAGGGGAGAAACAGCTCTATCCTCCACCACCTTTTCCTAAGAGATTGCAGCAACAAAAGCTGGATAGACAGTTCGGGAAGTTTTTGGAGGTGTTCAAGAAACTTCACATCAATATACCTTTCGCTGAGGCTCTGGAACAAATGCCCAGTTATGCGAAGTTTATGAAGACTATTCTTTTAAGGAAGGTGAAACTGGATGACCTTGAAACTGTTGCTCTCACGGAAGAATGCAGCGCTGTTCTGTAGCAAAAGTTACCACCAAAACTGAAAGATCCAGGAAGCTTCACCATTCCTTGCACCATTGGCAATCTGACTTTTGACAAGTGCCTTTGTGATTTGGGAGCAAGCATTAATCTGATGCCGTTGTCGATCTTTAAAAAGCTGGATCTGCCTGATCCAAAACCCACATACATGTCGCTATAATTGGCTGACCGTTCCATTACTTACCCAAGGGGCATAGTTGAGGATGTGCTCGTCAAGGTGGATAAGCTCTTCTTTCCAGCAGATTTTGTTATTCTGGATTTTGAGGAAGATAAGAAGATCCCCATAATCTTGGGAAGGCCTTTCTTGGCTACTGGCCGTACCTTGATAGACGTGCAAAAAGGGGAACTTACTATGCGGGTCCAAGATCAGGATGTGACATTCAACGTATTCAAGGCAATGAAATTCCCTACAGAAGATGAGGAGTGCTTAAAATTGGATGTGATTGATTCTGCGGTTACTTCGGAACTCGATCACATGCTAATGTCTGATGCATTGGAAAAGGCCTTAGTGGGGGATTTTGACAGCGATGATGAAGATAGCAACGAGCAATTACAATATCTGAACGCTTCTCCCTGGAAGCGAAAGCTGGACATACCATTTGAATCTCTTGGTACTTTTGACCTCAAGAACGCTGAAGGGAAGCTCAAACCATCAATAGAGGAAGCACCTACCTTGGAGCTCAAGCCATTACCTGAGCACTTGAGGTATGCTTTTTTAGGTGATTCATCTACGTTACCTGTTATTATTTCATCTGACCTTTCAGGTAGTGAGGAAGACAAGCTCTTAAGGATTTTGAGAGAATTCAAATCGGCTATAGGATGGACCATAGCAGACATCAAGGGGATAAGTCCTTCATATTGTATGCATAAAATTCTGCTAGAGGAAGGTAGTAAGCCAACTGTGGAACCGCAGCGAAGACTGAATCCCATCATGAAGGAGATGGTGAAGAAAGAAATTCTGAAATGGCTAGATGCAGGCATCATTTATCCTATTTCTGACAGCTCGTGGGTGAGCCCCGTACAATGTGTACCTAAGAAGGGAGGTATCACTGTGGTCGCAAATGAAAAGAATGAGCTCATCCCTACTTGAACAGTTACAGGATGGAGAGTATGCATGGATTATAGAAAATTGAACAAAGCCACAAGGAAGGATCATTTCCCTCTTCCATTTATTGATCAGATGCTTGACAGATTGGCGGGTCATGAGTATTTTTGTCTTCTGGATGGTTATTCCGGGTATAATCAGATTTGTATTGCACCAGAGGATCAGGAAAAGACTACCTTCACTTGTCCTTTTGGCACGTTTGCTTTTCGCAGAGTTTCGTTTGGGTTATGTGGCGCCCCGGCCACCTTTCAGAGATGTATGATGGCTATATTCTCTGACATGATTGGAAATAACGTCGAAATGTTCATGGATGACTTCTCCGTATTTGGACACTCATATGATGAATGTTTGAATAATCTGCGCGCGGTACTCAAAAGATGCGTGGAAACCAATTTGGTGCTCAATTGGGAGAAATGTCATTTTATGGTGCGTGAAGGCATTATCCTTGGGCATAAGGTCTCTAGCAAGGGTCTGGAGGTGGACAAGGCCAAGGTGGGAGTCATTGAAAATCTTCCCCCACCTAATTCTATGAAAGGAATCCGTAGTTTTCTTGGTCATGCGGGTTTTTATCGGCGATTCATCAAGGACTTTTCAAAGATATCTAAGCCGTTGTGCAATTTGCTTGAGAAAGATGTGCCTTTCAAATTTGATGATGAATGTTTGGCAGCATTCGAGACTCTCAAGAAGAGTTTGATCACTGCACCAGTTATTACAGCACCAGATTGGACAGAACCATTTGAGATGATGTGTGATGCAAGTGATTATGCGGTAGGTGCAGTTCTGGGACAGCGCAAGAAAAATCTCTTCCATGTGGTCTACTATACGAGTAAGACTTTAAATGATGCCCAATTGAACTACACCACTACTGAGAAGGAGCTTTTGGCTATAGTCTTTGGTTTTGAGAAATTTCGATCTTATCTGCTTGGTACGAAAGTAAAAGTATTCACTGATCATGCAGCTATTCGCTATCTGGTTTCCAAGAAGGATTCGAAGCCGAGACTCATTCGTTGGGTGCTTTTACTTCAGGAATTTGAGTTAGAGATCAAAGATAGAAAAGGTACTGAGAATCAAGTAGCTGACCATCTCTCTAGGTTGGAGAATCCCGATTCTACTTCACAAGATAGGACGTTAATTAATGAATCTTTTCCGGATGAGCAGTTGTTTGCAATTCAGGAGGAAGAACCATGGTTTGCAGATATTGTAAACTATCTCGTCAGCAATATAATGCCTCCTAATTTGACATCCGCTCAAAAGAAGAAGTTTCTGCATGAGGTGAAGTGGTATATGTGGGATGAACCATATTTGTTTAGACAGGGAGCTGACCAGATCATCAGGAGATGTATCCCGTTCTGTGAGACGGAGGGGATATTACGAGACTGCCATTCCACGGTTTATGGTGGACACTATGGCGGTGATAAGATGGCAGCTCGTATTCTGCAAGCAGGTTTTTTCTGGCCTACTTTGTTCAAGGATGCTCATCAGTTTGTCTTAAGGTGTGATCATTGCCAAAGAGTGGGAAATTTGTCAAGAAAGGATGAGATGCCATTAAATGTGATGCTTGAAGTCGAGGTCTTTGATGTGTGGGGAATCGATTTCATGGGGCCTTTTATCTCGTCTTGCAATAATCAGTACATCTTGCTGGCAGTCGATTATGTCTCAAAATGGGTCGAAGTTAAAGCTTTACCGACAAATGATGCAAAGGCAGTGCTAAATTTTCTTCATAAGAAAATTTTCACAAGGTTTGGCACACCTCGGGTAATCATAAGTGATGAAAGATCGCATTTTTGCAACCGTAAGTTCACTTCTATGATGTAGCGTTATAATGTGAATCATCGAGTAGCTACTGCCTATCATCCGCAAACAAATGGTCAAGCGGAAGTATCTAACAGAGAGATAAAGCGCATTCTAGAGAAGGTTGTTTGTCCGTCAAGGAAGGATTGGTCTTTAAAGCTCGATGAAGCTGTTTGGGCTTACAGAACAGCATACAAAACTCCACTTGGGATGTCACCGTTTCAGTTGGTGTACGGTAAGGGATGTCATCTACCTGCGGAGCTTGAGCATAAGGCCTACTGGGCATTGAAGAAGTTGAACCTGGATTTAGATGCAGCTGGTAAGAAAAGAATGCTTCAGCTTAATGAACTGGATGAATTTCGACTTCAAGCGTACGAAAATAACAAAATGTATAAGGAAAAGGTGAAGAGGTGGCACGATAGGAAGCTACATCCAAAGTTATTTGTGCCAGGACAACAAGTTCTCTTATTCAACTCTCGGCTCCGACTTTTTCCTGGAAAGTTGAAATCAAGGTGGTCTGGACCTTTTATTGTCAAAACTGTGTTTCCACATGGAGCGGGAGAAATTTTTGAGAATGATCCGGACCAAGCATTCAAGGTTAACGGTCAGCGGTTGAAGCACTACTATGGGGACATGGCAAACCGAGAAGTGGTTAGTGCCATTTTGTTGACTACTTGAGAAGGGTACGAAACGTCAAGCTAATGACGAAAAAGAAGCGCTGCGTGGGAGGCAACCCATGAATTGTTGTTACAGGAACCCTTAGAAGTCAATAACCTATCCAAAAACACAAAAAAATCAGAAAACAGGGGCTGAAATTTTTTTTTTCCAGTGACCCCCTGAGCGCCCGCTCAACTTTGCTGAGCGACCGCGCAGCAAGCTGAGCGCCCGCTCAGCTTTGCTGAGCGACCGCTCAGGGGTCGAGTACCAGAATTTTTTTTACAGTTCAGAAAAAAAAACACATAAAAACAGTTTTAGCCCATAAACCCACGATTTGTTCCCACTACCCCATCATTTTACTCCTTAATTCCCAAACCCTAATCTAATCCACACCCTATAAATACATACACCTATCCTACATATCTCCCACAAAACTTCCTACACTTCAACCCTCTCACAAACATCAAAAAAATCAGTTCTTACACACTTTTATTCACGAATCAATGGCACCCAAGAGAGCACGCACTATTGACAGCAGCAGCACAGTTCCTACTGCTGATTCATCGAGGGGTGCTGCTGCAAGGCCTCGGTTAACTGACAGAGCCGCGAAGGAGGAGTACACTAGGCTGTTGGGGAAGCCGATTCTGAAGGAGAGGGGGTTTTTACCATCAGGGAGGGATGGTGAGTTGCTGCCCATGATTGCAGAGAAGGGGTGGATAGCTTTTTGTGAGTCACCCGAAGCGGTACCGATGAGCGTTGTTCGCGAGTTCTACGCGAACGCGAAGGCCGAAAAGAATGGGTTTTCTGTGGTCCGAGGGCTGACGGTTGATTATCATCCTGCGGCGATTCTCCGTGTGATTGGACAGCGAGAGAGGAAGCCCGAGGAGGAGAACTGGAATGAAAAGACTGCTGAGGATTTTGACTTGGATTTGATTTGTGCGACTCTCTGTCGACCGGGCACAGTTTGGACCTGCAGGACCGGCACTAATGAGTATCGTCACTTTCCGGCGATCGCCATGAACAGGTATGCCCGTGCATGGAATGTATTTATTTGTGCTAATATTTTGCCTTCTTCGCATGCACATGAGGTCACAGTTGAGAGAGCACAGTTGTTGTGGGGAATTCTGAATGAGGAATACTATGTGAACCTTGGTGAGTTTATCTACCAAGGAATTCTGAAGTTTTTGAGGGGAGCGAAGCATATGAACATCCCTTATGTATCTACGGTTACGAAGCTATGCCGAGCAGTGGGAGTGAACTGGCCGGCTCATGAGCAGTTGCAGTTGCCAGCAGCTCCGATTGATTCTGGCACTCTGAATGGGATGCAGGAGTGGACCGGTGGTGAGCCTGAGGAGCATGGGTTGGGTTATCGTCTTCCAGGAGGGCATCCAGCACGAGGTGCTACTATGGCTAGGCCAGGGCGTGATGAGGCTGGTTCTTCGAGAGCTCAGGAGGGTGCTAGGATGGTTGATGCCCAGTATAGGAGGCTTTCACGGCGGATGGATGCCAAGTATGAGACGCAGAGCACGTTTGCTCAGGAGCTCACCCTTGCGTTAGGGACTGCTTTTCGAGGCCTTGGAACTGATATCCAATGGCCAGTTTTTGGTGAGGACTCTGCATACCCGCCGCCTGATACTCCACCCACTGAGGGTGATGATGATGATGACTCCGAGTAGGTATACCCTGTGTTCCTTTCTACTACTTTCACTGAGGACAGTGAAGATTTTTAGTTTGGGGGTGGTAGTTAAGGAATATTATGTGTGTGTCATTTAGTTGCATATTCATGATAGTTTAGTTCATATAGTTGCATAATTTATGCCATATAGTTTTTTAGTTTTTTTTTATGAATGTCATGTAGCTCATGCATTTACCATGATCCCTTTTGCAATGATTTATCGACTAAATTGTGATATTGATGCGAGTGTAGTGATAGCATTAAAGTGATATTAAGTTGTGTAGGTTGATATGCATGCTAGAAATAATTGTAAGTCCACTAAGTCTTAGAGAATGCGTAAGGGCTAGATTGTTGTTATGATTTGGTTGTTTTCAAGGTCAATCTACTTATTATGCTTAGAATTCGATTATAGGTTCTTAGTGATAAAGGCATGAAAAAGAAAAAATTTTGGAGAAAAAAATATGGAAGTTGTTGCTAGTTGTGGCTAGGCGTCAAATGGCTAGTAGCCGGCTCGCATATGGTGCGAGTAGTCTAGGGTTGAGCAAGATGGAGCGAAACGCACTTGCTCAGAAGTTAAAAAGAAAAAAAAAATTTGCATAATTGATCAAGAGTGGGCTCTTTGGTATTCGAGTTATTAAGTTCTTAGGGGACTTTGTGCCTAGTGACCTAAGGTTTTTAGAGTCTGGGATCCGCTAACCTAACGCTCGTTACATGGATATCATTGTATAAGTCTTTTGTGGACCTCACTCATTGCACGGTCAAATAAGCATTTGAGTTGTAAATAAAAAGCACGATTCCGTAGTAAGCTCCAGAGTTCTTGTAGTGTTGTATATCACTTTGTGCCTAGATTTTTTTTTTATTCTTTGTATAATCGTAGGATTTCCTTGAGGATAGTCTAGTCATAGTAATTGGTCTAGTTCCGAAGCATATCTGTTAAGCATTTGCACACACCACATTTCTGGCTGTATGTCCGTTTGCATGAGTTTATTGATTTTTAGTTGTCTAACTGCATTCGTTGGGATGTGGCAATTTGGTTGATTAATCGTAGTAAGGGGGATCGCTGCATTTTCATATAGATTGCATTCATGCATGTTTTTATTTGTTTTTGAGTCTGTGACGCTTGAGGACAAGCATCGATTTAAGTTTGGGGGTGTGATAAGTGGCATTTTATACCACTTAGAGCGTCTTAAAATGGCTTAAATTGGTGTCTTGAAATCAAGTATTTTGTGTATTTGATGCGTTTTTCTAGTGTTTATGCATTTCAGGGTTTTAGTTGTATTTCGGGGGAGGAATCATCAAGAATAAGCCTTGGCATGTGTTCACCATTGCTAGAGGAAAGAAACGGGCAGATTACGGCGAAGAAACGGAGCGAAATCAGAATTTTTCCAGTAGAGGTCTGAGCGCCCGCTCAGCATTGCTGAGCGGCCGCGCAGCAAGCTGAGCGCCCGCTCAGCTATGCTGAGCGGCCGCGCAGGGTCGGGAAAAAAAGATAAATTATTTTAGGACTTCTACTTCTGTTTGGTTTTCACTTCTATGTAATCTGAGTTTTATGGGACTATTATATAAGTAGATTTGAGACGTTTTCACAAGTGGTGGAAAAAAGAAGATTGTGTTTTTACGCAAGGAGCGAAGGAGATAAGGAAGAAGACCGATTTAACACACTGCAACGAAGAGGAAGCATATCTTCTTGTGATTCTTGTTTCGTTGTAACATTGGATGCTAGTTTTCTTGCTTTGAACTTATTTACTCTTGTGACGTACTCTGTTTTAATATAATTAGTTTAGTTATTATTTTCTTGTGTTTGTTTATCATGATTTCAGATGAACCCATGACGACGATAAGTGCTATTATGGGCTAATCGTGATCATGGGGTTGCAACGGATTTATTATGGAATTCTTTAGTTAATTGTTTAATACTTTAGTGTGTGATGATTGCATGATATCTAGTATTGGTTGTGCGTATTCGTCTTATGTGCGTCGCGAACATATAAGATAGAGTGTTAATCTCTTGTGAAGCGACGGTGGATCTTGAGATTTAGAACTTGCCATGCTAGCATAGGTTCATGTACATTGTGCATGATTAGTGGGTAACTCTAACAGTTTTATTTGCCCTATGTAATCAAAAGGAATAACTTGTGCTTAAATCGTTGTGTTGTCAATTTTTGTAGACATATGGGAACTCAACATAATTGATGACTATTCAACTTCTATCTTAATTGTGGATGCTTGGTAGAATGGTATTAGTACAATGAAAGTTGGCTTTTATCAGTTTCGTGTTATTCGATTAATATCAACACTGTCACATGCTAAAGGTAATAACAATGGCTATAGAAGGAAGTAATAATGAAGTTGTGATCTCATGAGTGTTTTATTATTGATAAATTGAAGTGTTAGTTAAGTGATTAATTAAGTAGTTAATTATAGTTAATATTTAATCAACAATTTTAAGTGTTATTATCTTAACATTGAGAAGTAATCATACATTGGTGAGTGAGTTTAATTAGACACTAATTTAGTCTGAGTCTCTGAGGGAACGAACTAGAAAGTATTCTATATTACTTGCGAACGTGTATACTTGCGTGAATATTAGTGCGTGTTTTCGCCCTAACATAGACATTGGTGTAGATGCTGGTGAGCTATCCACCATACCAAATTTCTTCAATAAGTCATTCACATATTTGGTTTGGCTGATGAAAATACCATCACTTCTTTGACTAACTTGAAGGCCAAGGAAGTAACTCAATTCTCCCATCATGCTCATTTCATACTCACTCTGCATTAGCCTAGAGAATTTTTGACAAAGCTTTTCATTTGTAGATCCAAAGATGATATCATCCACATAGATTTGAACTAGGATCGTATCTTTACCATGCTTCTTGTAGAAGAGAGTCTTATCAATAGTACCTCTGGTAAAACCATGTTTGAATAGAAATTCTGACAGTGTATCATACCAGGCTCTTGGTGCCTGTTTCAATCCATATAGAGCCTTAAGTAATTTGTAAACAAAATTAGGAAATTCTGGATCTTTAAAGCCAGGTGGATATTGCACATAAACTTCTTCTTCTAGTTCACCATTGAGAAAAGCACTCTTGACATCCATTTGATACACCATAAAATTTGAGTGTGCAGCAAATGCCAGAAAAATTCTTATTGCTTCTAGTCTTGCAACAGGAGAAAAAGTCTCATCATAGTCAATTCCCTTTTCTTGTGAGTAGCCTTTAGCAACCAGCCTTGCTTTGTTTCTAGTAACAATTCCATTTTCATACATTTTGTTCCTATACACCCACTTAGTTCCAATTATGCTTCTGTTCTTTGGTGCAGGGACTAATTTCCAAACTTTATTTCTCTCAAACTGATCCAGCTCCTCCTGCATGGCACATATCCAGTCAGGATCCATTAGGGCTTCTTCAGTTTTCTTAGGCTCTACTTGAGATAGAAAACATGCATGTAGGCATTCATTAGCAGTTGCACTTCTAGTTCTCACACGAGCTGAGGGATCACCAATAATAGCTTCTACTGTATGACTCCTATCCCACTTTCTAGTGTGTGTCTGTTGACTAGTGCCTTCATCATTTTCTTCAGTATTACCATGACTGTCATTTCCATTTTCTCCTTCTCCCCCTGAGTTTGTACCATCAAATTCAGGTGTCTGAAGAGAGCTTTCATTTCCATGATTTTGTTCAGAGGTTTCTTCATTTGTCACTTGTTGTGTCACAACTTCATCTTCCTCATCTGAATCACTATCAATGGTTAGATTTCTAAATGCAAGGGCTTCAGCATCATTTACATCAAGACATTCCAAGCATGGACACTTGTCATCATCAAAAGTCACATATGTGCTTTCCATAATTTTCTTTTGATCAATCACATAAACTTTATAGGTTATTCTTTCCAATGAATATCCCAGGAAAATTGCTTCAAAAACTTTAGAGTCAAATTTTCCCACATATTCAGAGTTATCTTTTAGAATATAACACTTGCTTCCAAACACATGTAGATGCTTCACTGTAGGCTTCCTGTTAGACATGATTGAGTAGGGTGATTTTCCATGAACTTTGTTGATGAGATATCTATTTTGAGTGTAGCATGCAGTATTAACAGTCTCTTCCCAAAAACTAGTTGGAAACTGAGCATCTTGTAGCAAAGTTCTAGCAGCTTCAACCAATGTTCTATTTTTCCTCTCAACTACTCCATTCTGTTGAGGTGTTCTAGCTGCTGAAAATTCTTGAACAATGCCTTTGCTTTTGCAGAATTCACTTAATGTTGAGTTTCTGAATTATGTTCCATTATCACTTCTCAATCATTTCACACTAACCTTTCCTTCAGCTTGCTTCTCAATTTTCTTGATGTGCTCAATTATAATGTTTGGAGTTTCATCTTTAGAGTACATGAACTCAACCCAAGTGTATCTTGAAAAATCATCAACCATGACAAGGGCATATTTGTTCCTTGAAATGGACAAGACATTTACTGGCCCAAACAAGTCCATGTGAATAAGTTGCAGAGGTGTACTTATAGAATTCACAGATTTTGACTTGTGACTTGATCTTTTCATCTTTCCTTTCTGACAAGTTTCATAAACTTCCAGTTGAGTAAATTCCAGACTAGGCATGTCTCTCACAAGCTCCTTCTTGACTAAGGTGTTGATTGCTTTGAAATTCAAGTGAGATAGCTTTTTATGCCACAGTTTGCTTTGCTCTTCTGATGCCTTGGTGTAGAAACAACACACTCCTTCCTTATTTGTTGTGTTTAAATCTGCAATAAACAAGCTTCCCTTTCTTACTCCCTTAAGAGCAATTTCACCAGTCTTTTTGCTAATAAAAGCACAATCTTCTGTGTTGAAAACAACTTGAAAACCTTTGTCTGCAAATTGACTAACACTTAGAAGATTTACTTCTAATCTAGAAACTAGTGCTACATCTTCAATAACAACATTTCCAGAAACAATCTTGCCATATCCCATTGTGAATCCTTTGTTGTTGTCTCCAAAGGTCACCAAAGGGCCAGCCATCTCCTCAAATTGTGATAGCAGGGCCTTATCACCCGTCATATGCCTGGAACATCCACTATCAATGATCCATATGACCTTCTTCCCTTTGCCCTGCACACAATGAGGATCAAGTGTGTTTAGCTACCCAAGCTGTGTTGGGCACTTTCTTCTTATCAACTGATTTTGCAGAAGTAGAATGAGAATTTTGAGATAAAATGGAATTCATAGACCGTTGAGAATTTTCCCTTTCAGATATAGAACCAACTTTTGATTCTATGAGATCAATTCTCAATTTGTAGCAACTCTTCATCACTTTCATGTGGCAGGGAATGCAGTCAAACTTGTCACATAATGAATATGGATCATTTGCCTTAGCTTCATTGTACTTGCAGACTCCTTCAGGTGGATTGCTAACAATCTTTTTACAAAGATGAGTTAGGTGATTCATTGATCCACAGTTCTCACATCTTTTTCTAGGAGCATCTGCAACGTAAGCAAAATTATTGCTTTTTTTATCCCAATTTTTCTATTTCTATTCTTCTTTTTCTTTTTGACCTGTTCAGCTTTAATCTCATTCACAGGCTCCTTAGTTTTTTGATTGGCTTTTGGTGTTTCAACAGAGATGGAAGACTGAGTTGTCTCATCATTTTTCTTTTCCTTGTCCTCATCAGCTATCTCATGTTTGATGATCAACTCTTCTTCACTGAAGTTCACTTCACATGCCTTAAACAAAAGGTGATTCAACTTTCTTCAAAATAATTGGAACATCTTCAGTTTCGGTTGATTTCCCTTTGTCACTGACAGACTTCCTCTTGTTGTTCAAATCCTCATAATCAAGACCAATGGAAATGTTTGCACATGGCTTGTTCTTTTCATGATATTGGCCAATCAAATCAGAAGCATTTCTGAAGGATTTCAGCTTCACTTCATTCTTCTCCAGCTTTTCTCTCAATACTGCTTCAATTTCACTTGCACACTTTAATTTGTTCTTTAAGTATGCATTTTCTTGCTTAGCAGTATCAAGCTCAACCAGCAATAATTCAGTCTCTTATGTTTCACTCTCAAGTTTTTCATTGATCTTTTTCAATCTGCTAACTTCCTCATTTGCAGCAACCATGCTTGTATGAATGTGGAACATTTCTGTGCTCATCTTTTCAACAGTTTCCTTATATTGACTCACATTTAAATCAATTGTGGTAAGAGTTGGTACCAGTGATTTAGATGATGAAGAATCTCCTTGCTCCAAGGCCATGAATGCATAGTTTCCAACTTCTTCATCTTCATCATTATCTGAATCATCCCAGCTCTTGCCCTCAGCAATATAAGCTTTCCCTTGTTGCTTCTTTAGAAGAGCATCATACTTTGCTTCCAATTCAAGATAGACTTTATCTTTCTTTGCCTTCTTGGGTTTCCTACATTCTGTAGCAAAAAGGCCCAACTCATCACAATTAAAGCACCTTATTTTTGATCTATCAACAGATCCAGTTTTGTAGCCAGTTTTGCTATCACGAGTGTACTTCCCTTTTCCTTTCCAGCTGCTGTCTTTGTTGAAGGACTGTCCTTTGCTCTTGAAAAATCTTGGTTTCTTTACTCTAATATTAGAGAATTTTCTAGCCAAGTAAGCCATTAATTCGTCTAGCTCATCAAGCTCATCAAGAGTGTAGAACTCATATTCTTCATCCAATTCCAGTATGACTTGCTCTTCAGTGTCATTGACTCTTTTCTCACTTGTAGAAATTGCTGGAGTTGGGGATCTTTGCTCATCATTAGAAGTCTGGCAATCATTCACAACCAGTGCACTTGAGCCATCCATTACATATCCTTGACCAGCCCTTAATGACTTCTTTTGAATTATTTCAAGTTCATAAGTTTTCAGAACCCCATAGAGCACTTCCAGTGTGATTCTACTCAGGTCCCTTCCTTCTCTAATTGTAGAGATTTTCTGCTCCAAGTGATCAGGGAGAGTAAGCAAGAACTTCAAATTCACTTCTTCGACATCATAAAATTTATCATAAAGCTGCAAGTCATTTATCAGCTTATTAAACCTTTCAAACACATCAGTAATACCCTCCTTTGGTTTAGCCATAAAACCCTCATACTGAGAAATCAATATCCTTCTTTGATTTGACCTAACCTCCTCAGTTCCTTCACAAAGTATTTCAATCTTTTCCCAGATCTGTTTAGCAGTGTCACAGTTGACAATGTTATTAAACATTACATTGTCAAATGACTCAATTAGTATCAGTTGCAAAGCACTGTCTAGGGAAACGTTCTCTCTTTCAGGTTCGGTATACTCAGAAGGATCCTTGGGAGCATAATGAGCTGGAATAACCATATCTCCATTTGTGGTTTCCTCAACTCTAACTACAGGAGTGAAGGGCCCATTCTTGAGGATACCAATGTAAAGATGATTGGCCATTCTTATAAACAACAACATTTTCTTTTTCCATAAAGTGTAATTGGCCTTATCAAAGGGAGGAATCTTGATACTACTGATTTTTTGTGTATTCATTTTTCCAAGATCTAATCTGTTTACTTTCAGATTTTGCTCTGATACCACTTGTTAGGTATGAATACAACACAGAAGGGGGGGGGAGTGAATGTGTTTTGGCTTAAATGTTTGATTTTCGATCGACTTAGGCTTTAGCAGTTGGTAGTTGTTAATGATTTAGTAGAATGGATGTTAAACATAAATAGCTGTGCAAATATGTAAAACAAAGATCTTCAAAACTCACTTAATTTTATATTAAAAATCAAGCAGTGTTTTGCTACAAAATCTCTAAGTTCTTGTTTTAGAACTTAGCTTCTTTCTTGAGAGAGAACACACAATTTTCTATTCTGATTGTTCTACTTAACTAGAGGACCAGTGTTAACTTTATAACTCAGTTAACTGCTGGTTTACACAGTGGATAATAAACATGCTATTAGCTTTTCTAAACTGTTACTTGTCATTTCTATTTATAGAAAAGCAAATCTTCCATTTCTGGCTTAGCATATCTTTAACATCCCGTGATTACTTTAATCTCCTCTGTCAGTTAATCTTTGTCATTGATCTTGCACATCTCTCAAGCTGCTTTTTGTAGACTTGTCAATCCAGCTGTGTGAATTGTTTGTTGATTTGCAACCTTGGATAGTGAACTGTTCTGCAATTCTGTACTTAGAGAAATTTCTTCACTTCGAGATCTCCAATTAAGCTGTAGAGAACTCGATATCTCGATAGGCATGTTGGCTTGTCGATATCTCTGAAACTTCATTGTTAACTTGACTTATCGACAACTCTGAGTTCTCTAGTGAATTTTGGTTTATCGATAACTCAGAGTTCTCTAATGGACTTTGGCTTATCGATAACTCAGAGTTCTCTAATGAATGTATACTTGTCGATATCTATGAGTTCTCGAATGGGTATCTGACTTATCGATATCTCCAATAGCAATTCATGAGTTCTCTACACCCGGTGGATGTTGCTTATCCGTCGGGTAGACATTGCTCATCCGTCGAGTAGATATTGCTCATCCGTCGGGTAGACATTGCTCATCCGTCAGTACTCTCTGGAGTTTAAATGACTTCTCGATAAGTCATTTTGGAGTTCTCGAATGATTTTTCTATAACACTAATTCTGTGACTTGTAGAGATCTTGACTTAGAATGTTTTACACCAAACAGATTTATTCAACTCCAAGCTTCTTCATAATTCTTCTGAGGCATGATCTTCTTGATCTTCTTCCAAATAGAATTCTTAGGCTTGACACTGTTTAGAGAAAAATGCTCCAGTCTGCTCCATTTACATTTTACAGACATTAAGTGTTACAAGTATGAATTACAGATTAAGGTTACAATATAACTAATCTTAGGGTTGTCAGTATGACTTAGTCTTGTTATAATACAGGCATGTCTTGTACAACAATTTTTTATCAGGAACGTTGTGGCCACTTCCATCTCCTGTAATGAGCATTTTTGAAATCACTGAGTTGGTCGAGTATTCGATCCGAATACTGGATCGAGTACTCGTTTTTAACCACTCATCTTATCCGGTTTTCGAGTAATCAAGTTCAAAATTGATTTTATTAAGAATCGCTCAAGAAAGACTCTATACAACATATCGGTACTTGATAATTGATTATGACGCTTGCATAAAGATAAATTTACTTAGAATAGAAGTCTGGTAGGGTTGCTAGAGAGCGCGACTACTAACTACTTGCAGGAAGCATCCATTTCTTTGACAACTGAGCCATTAGGTTCCTTTTTAGACTATGTCGTTGTCAAATAGACGAAATTTTCGTAAATTTTGCTTTTGTTTTGTCATTACACCGCGTCCACTCATAGAATGCCTCTATTCATCGTGTTTGGCCATAATCCCTAAGAGTTGGGTTTTCCAACGAACCTAAGCACCCTTTTACTTGATCAAAACTTGATTTTGACTCCGAATACTCGAGGTCAAACCCGAATTTGACTTTATCAATTTATTCAAGAAAATTATCCCACAACAGACCAAACGTGAAATTATATATTATTATTTTTTATAAAATTATTGACATTTATATGAATGATAAATGACCTCTTATTAAAACTTAAGTTTGATTATTTTGTCAAAAATTATCAAATAAGTAACCTCAACTTAAACTCTATTATTTATATTGTGATATTAAATTATTCATATAGTTACATAATTTTATTTTTTATTAGTACTTTGTATCACTATATATTATCTAACAAATAATATATATAAGTTTTATACACGTAAACAAAAATAAAATAAAATAAATATAAATGATACCCGATTAATAACCCGAGTCCTTATTCCGAGTACTTTCCGAGTTCTGAGTACTCATTTTTCTGGAACAAAATCGAGTTGAACCGATTTTCGATTTTTCAAAACCTTGCCTCCAATTAAGGGTTTAATTTCTCTCTCCAACAATTTCGATATCTCTTCCACAATAAAATTGTTGGGAGACGATTATAGTGTCACCCTTTGGTGATTTTATGAATAGATTATGAATGTTCGTATTCGGTCGTACTAGTTTATACTGTTCTTGTTAATTTAATAATTGACCTGTGACATTTATGCAGCAAAGCGGAAGAAAGGGAAACACCCTCTCATATAAAAGAAAATTAAATTATGACAATTTTATTGGACTAGATTGTATTCATACATAAATTTGGTATGTGGCCCTTGTACGATGACGCGAGAGTTATATTGTTTAAGTTTATTTTTGTAAAATCAATACGGTGGTTACACCGTCTTATGTAAAAATATTTAAATTTATGATAATTTATCGGCATATTTAGCCATGAATTACAACTAATTTTCTCCTGACCAGTTGGGTAAGAGGTTTGCGCCGCTAATTTTAATCTGGCGGATTAAATTTAATCCCGTTAATTATTGTACTCCTTTAAAAATAATAACAAAGGCACACAGATACATCATTTTTTTAGCTAATTAAAACATCATTGTATTTTTCCTGTAGAACATAATAATAAAACTAACATAATAACCCGTGCGAGGCACGGACCATCTCTGGTAGCCATTAAAATACTCTTCGTCTGTCATTTGAATGTGAGATGTTAAATCAAAAAAATTTCGTTTTGTAATGAGATTTCTATATTTTTAATCATGCAATCTGAACGTGGAAGAAGTAGGATAAAACCGGAAACTCAAAGTTGCAATTATCCATGACATATAATTACATTTATATATATTTTACGAAAAGAAAAACAACTTATAAAAATTCAAAGTTCTAAAGTATGAATGTAGAATACATAATATTTTTTATGTTAAAAGGAAAAAAACATCTTTGTGGGCGATTCAGGATCCTTTTGTTTTTTCAACTTCGTACCGGAATCATTATTGTCGTCAACTTTTGAAAGTGATAAACGGTACAAAACACATGTGACAGTGTATGTCTCAAAGTGTTGGATAACGAAATATATTTATATTTTTAACTTGCAATGCACAGAGATTCTGAATGATATTCTTGATAAAATATCAAGTATTTTACGATATTTTCAGTATGTTAAATATTAAACCAATCACTGAAATGGAGCCCATATATCATTTTGTTTAAGGATCTCAACAAGTTATCATTTGTAGTCACTTAAAGTGGTTTAATTATCAATTTTTTAGCTTTCAATTTTAAAAATAGGTGTATATATATTTAAAATTTAAAAAATAAGAAAAAAAATATGGCCATTAAAACTATATACAAAGTTTTGTTCTTATATTTTATTATGAAAAAGGACAAAAAAGTGACTTATTTTTTTAAAAACTTTAGTACGAGTTTTGTTAGAAAATAAAATGACTTATTTTTTTAAAAACTTTAGTACTATAGTACCTCATAATTTATTTTAATTGTAGTAAAAATATCACTCGAAATAACTTCTACCCAATGATTGTTTAGACTTTTTAGTGATGAAATATTTTGTAGGTTTCAGTCTTTAATGATTCTGGTTATGATTGATATTTTGGGTAAATGTAATCTTTGAGTTAAAAATTTGTCGATACTAATTGTAGTTTTTATGAGTCCAATATTTATGGGTGTACGGTAATTGAAACTTGTTGTATTTGGAATCGAAAATAACTCCGTCCAACTTCATTGATATCGTATTAAAGTGTCCATACAAGATTGTTATATTCACGTCGACGACGTGAAATTAACAATATATGTATGTCATATGATATATGTATTTGAGAATATATTTTAGTGATGATAGTGTTGATATAGCATACATGTATTGTTTTCTAGTATATGGATTAATATAGCGTTATTTTAATCATTGCCGACTTTTTTCGTGAATGATTTCAACCTTTCTCCATTACTAATTCAATAATATTAATTTATTTTTAAAAATTATTTTTATAAATTCGACTCAATTGTCTTAACTATTTGTTTAAATTTTTAAATCCTTTTAAAACTTTATGAAGTAATTCTATGTCATTTTTGGGATAATATAACTATATTTCTATAAATATTATAGAATAGATCCTATCAAATAATAAAATTTAGTGTATTTATATTAATTAATTAATTTAAATTAAATATATGTTGTCAGTAATGAATTAGGATAAAACACATCTATTGAACTATTGTATATATTCCATCGTAAATGTATAATACTTGATTTCAATTTGATTAACTCTTGTATTTAAAAAAATATTACATATATGTTAATTAAATAATATTATATAAAAATATGATACAAAATAGCAAATATAAAAAACATGATTATAAGTTATTAGTAAATTTAAATAATTAAAATAACAAATATTTATTTGTTTAAAGATACACAAACATATTTAATATATGTATGATTAAGAAATACATATGATTTAAGTAGTAGAGTAGTTAGACTCTTGCAAATTTTATCACCATTTTCTCATATTATTATATATAGAAGAGATAATGAAAATGGACTATATTCAACAATTAAATTTAAAATCACACAAAATATATTGTAAATAAAATTAATATGTGCGCAGATGTTAAATATTATAATAGTATTTAATATAATAATATAATGATATTTTCCATGATATAATGGTATCATTAATGTAGTAATTTTTTAAAATATTAAAGTTGTGAAAACGGGAAACCAAGATGAGTTGTCATTTCTGATCGGGAACGCTATGACCACTTCATCTCCAGTAATGAAGGGTTTAATTCCTCACTCCAATATCTTCGATATCTCGTCAACAATAAAATTATTGCTCTTTGGTCATTTTATAAATTGATTATAATTGTCTGTGTTCACTCGTACTAGTTCATGTTGTTCTTATTAATTTAGTAATTAACAGTGATGTTTGTGCGATGCAGCGGGAGATATAACAACACCCTCTCATGTAAAATTATTAGACTAGATCATATTCATAAATAAACCTGGTTTGTGAAGCTTGTAAGATGATGCGGGAGTTAAATTATTTAAGTTTATTGTTGTAAAATCAATATCGCGATTACACCATTTTATATAAAAATAAGTATATTTATGATAATTTATCGGCTTAGTTAGCCATTAAAAATTTGTACAACTAATTTTTTCATTATCAATTGGGCAAGAGACTTGTGCTGCTGATTTTAACCTTGCCGATTAAATTTGATACCGTTAATTATTATATTTGTTAAAAAATTATAACAAAGGCACATAGATACATCATTTTTTAACCAAGTAATACATCATTGTATTCTGCCCGTAGAACATAATAACAAAATAATGGAAACAAACTATATTCAACAACTAAATTTAAATCACACAAAATATATTGTAAATAAAATTAACGTGTGGGCAGATCTTAAATATTCAGACAATATTAAAAAAAATATAGTAGAAGATTCCCGGTAGTTAGAGCCAAAACAGAAGAAAATGAAAAGAAAAGAAAGAGTTTAGAGTATGCCAATCCCAAAAAAGGAGATTGTGTTATCCAAACGGATCTTTTAATTTTTTTTTAAAAAAATAAGTAAAATAAATAAATAAACGGAGGAGGTCGTTTACTTTGATGACAAAATGCATCACTGTTGGATTCTCAACGCTGCAATGTCATCATTATTACACACATAATACAAAGTGTTGTGTTGGTTATTATTTGTTATTGTTCAGACATTTGTTCTAGAGCAGCAACTATAACTTTATGAACACTGCATCTACTATGGATATTGACCCCACAGATACTTGCTCTAACTGGCTCTTCGATTATGGAATAGTTGAAGATATCTCCACCGTTCATTTTTCGCCATCCCCGACGATTGCTTTTAGCTGGCCGATCAATTCTTCCTCTAATGCAAGGTCTGTTTGTTACTATACTCCTTTTTTACATTAACCTAGCTTCATATGCATGTAATTCTGGTTCTCTGTGCATTGCGACCAGATTTGTAATTTCGAGCATTTTTAAGGAAAATTGTAACTGTGTATCATAGTTGTTTTGGTTTTGGACATATGTTGAGTTTTCAGTACTTGATCATTAAGTCATTCCTCCACTCCACTGAGACTTGAACTATCGACCTCTTGTTTGATGATGGGTATCCGTTATGCTAAACCTTGCATACGATAAATTGTAACTATGAGCTCGCAGTTTGTAAAATAGTTTTCATTAATTCATTAGGATGAACATTTGGTGGTTTAGGAAGGCTTAATTTATTTATGTAATTGTGTTGAGTTTGACATTTACAGATAAGATCTGTTAGGTTAATGGCTACACCTTGAATCCTCCACGAGCCTGAAATTGAAGAATTTTTAACAGGTCCACGGCTTTCTGCAGAAACTATTGTCATCTGGAAGTAAATTTATTATGTAAAATTTATTAATTTATGTTTGTTGGATTAACACCGGTAGTTCTGTTTAAATAGCTGTTGAAATTAGGAAAAAGGCATCTAAATTATAGATATAGCAACGGTATAGAAGCAGTAAATTGTGATTTTTTTCATTATAAACGCATATAAAGATATTAATTTATGCATACTAGATTACTAGGAAGGGCAGTTTATTAAGCAACTAACTCCTGGTACCATCTTTTGTCAGTGCTGAGATTGACTGCTTGCCTGTGGACTTTGAAGAAGTCAAGGAAACAGCTTCACGAAAGCGGTACTAATCTTGTTTCTTCTGTTCTTCTGTTATAGCATAAAATAATTATGATTATCGAAATTTTATTTTTGTGAATAAATAAACAATTTTGTAAGATAATTAGTTAGGTATCTGTTTCTGTTGTCACAGGAGAAATATCTTTATTTTCAATCATGTACTTGCTCGCAATCTGCTCTTGTCTCTGTTATACTTGATACTTCCAAAAATAAATTTCTCTCTGTTATTAAACAACTAAAGCATAACACTTTTAGCTGTCTATATTCAGGGTGAGGCCAGATTGTCCCAGTGCTGCATCTGGCTCCAAAGCATGTCGAGAGAAATTGCGAAGAGATAGACTGAACGAGAGGCATGAAATTTATCCTTTTTTCCATTTATTGTATCTCCCTTTTATTAGTTTTACTGATATTTCAGCTTTATTTAAAGGTTCATGGAATTGGGTTCCATCCTGGAGCCTGGAAGGGCACCTAAAACTGACAAGACTGCTATCCTAAGCGATGCTGTTCGGATGGTGAGACAGCTACAAAATGAAGCCAGGAAGCTCAAAGAATCAAATGAAGAATTGCAAGAGAAGATCAAAGAATTAAAGGCACGTCTCTTATAATACTATAACTTTCAAAATATTCTAATCTTGTTTAGAGAAGTGATTTTTGTAGGTTCTGCATCTCACATTTTACTTCTTTTTTTTAATCAAGATTTGTTTTTGCACTTTTTAATGATTACAGGCTGAAAAGAATGAGCTCCGTGATGAGAAGCAGAGGATAAAGATGGAAAAGGAGAAGCTGGAGCAGCACGTCAAATCCTTCAGTACACAACCAGGCTTTTTGCCCCATCCCTCGACATTGGGGGCTGCATTCTCTGCTCAAGGACAAGCTGCTGAGAACAAGTTGATGCCTTTTGTTGGATACCCTGGTCTTTCTATGTGGCAATTTATGCCTCCTGCAGTAGTTGACACATCACAGGATCATGTACTCCGTCCACCAGTTGCCTAAGTGGAATGCTTTTTGATGGTTTGTTGTTCCTCACTCGATGGATTGTTGTCTTCTATTTTATGTTTCTGAACCTTATATGTTGGATCTGAAGTTAAACTTTACTGTTTGAATAATTTAATAATTAGTGGCTTCATCAGTGATTGCTTGTGCTATATAAATAAGACCTGACTTCGTTTTCTGTGTGACGAAGTTTTTGAATAGGAAATGTGTTTCTGTATTTTGTCATGTGTGATCTCCTAATTTTTAGTTGTCCATTAGGCTTTCTGTGGAAACATACATAGTACAGATGTTCCAGGAAGTATTATGTGTGCATAGCCTTGTATCCTTTCCCATTAGTTTTGTATTGTGGTCAATTTTCGGGTTTTAATTAGTTTCAAACTGGCAACTTTTTCAGGGAATATTCACTCAGAAATAGATATCAACCCCTAAAGATTACGATAGATAATCGGAACTGGATAAGATAGTTTGCATTGCTCTATGTCAGGTTCTCTGAAGCCTGTCAGATTTTTCTGAAGTTCAACTTATATGATCAAGATAGGACTGTGTATTAGTTACTTTATCTCCCCTCCAGAGTACAGAACTGATCTAACCACTACATTCATGCAATGCTAGTTTTAAATATTGTGTAGAACTAAATTTATAAGAAAGATAACATTAACTAAAAGTCCGGTTTTGTACTAGTGTTTGTCGAATTTCAATTATGTAAGGAGAAGGAAGGTTTCCTTGAAACCTAGAACATAATAACCGTCTTCAAATCATTAAACTCTAGTTATGAGTTTAAAGGTTGTGCATTTAGGTTCCAATTGAAAGTTTGACACGGATATAGTTAGACAAATTAAAAAATATATTAACGCGCCACACACAGTAAATTTAATTATGTATTAAATGTAGCTGCCTGCAAATGGAAATTAATCATAGCACATCGACAGAGAATGTGGTAAAAAATACAAGTGATATTACAATCTGAAGAAGGAATGTAGTGGTAAATTCTTAAACAAACAACGGCACCAACATGAGCATAGAAAACACAATAGATGAGGTAGCCCTCTCATTAGCAGCTGAAAAAGTGGTAGGCTCGGTAGACAGTGTGTTGGCTGAATCAAAGCTCTGTGGAGACCCACTTAGAGGAAAACTAGGCACTGATCTAGGACTCATGCTAGCTGATTGTTGAGATGTTGGCGTTGTCTCTGTAGGCGAAGGGAAGAAAGCAGCAGGGGAGGTTGAGGGATCAGAAGGTTGAGTGGTGATGTCGGGTGATAAAGCAGGTAATGGGGCTGAAGCTGCAAGTGTCACAACCTCAATTTTCATGCCCAAGCTGCAGTGTGCAGGTGCTCCACATATGAAGTATCGGCTCCCATGAGAAGTAAGAGAGATTGGTGTGGCGCCACTTGGATACACCTTTATTGGGTTACTATTCTGGCAGGCATCATAGTCCTCCTTTGAAACTTCAAGAACGTTGTGATTTGGTGTGTACTGAAAAACTGAAGTGAATATAGCTTGTTAATGGATTATATCAGTTCACTAGATCACATTCGTGACAGTGTTGTCTGCTTAATAAATTGGAAATGGATACAGTAAATATACTTACTTAGATTGTCTCCAACTGAAAATGCCTGGGATGATGACCACGCTTGTAAATCGGTGGCTGTATCCCATCCTCCAGTCGGACCTCCTACTGTGAAAGTAGTAGTTGCTATGACTGAGTTGACGATCATTGCTGCTGCAGCCAGGCACAATAGAATTCTCGCCATTGACATTGCTGATCAAAAGGCAGCTCTAACGATGAAAATATGATTTTGTTTTAGACGAGAGAAAGAGAGGAAGAGATAATATGGTATGGGTGAGTTTTAGTTTGAACAAAGCTCAACTATTTATATACAGCCATAAAATAGAATAATACATTTTAGTTAGTACAAATGACTGGTTTAGGTATGTATTACTTTAGATTGCTGGCATTATATGTTGTTAAGTTGAAAAGCTAAAGGACTCAATATTGTGATATAGATATTGAAGCCGGGTTGGACTGCTGGAGTGGTTAGTTACTTAATTATGTGATGGTTATGAGACTGGAAAAATACTGACCTTTCCATAGAGGGTGAGTTGACCTAAAGCTAAAGATCATTATTAGATTGGTTCCTCACCTTGCAGGTAGCTTAAATTTAGTTAAACTCAACTAATATCAAGCTAATACCTCTTCTCCTTTGTACTTTACAGCAAAAAAAAAAAAAAAAAACTTCTAGTGCATTCCAAATGACTGTGCCCTTAGATATATTATTGAACATTTTCGCTTTTAAGTACTGCAGAATCGGAGATTTTAAGGAGTTTTCAGGCTAAATCGATTCTCTACTCAATCCGACTCCTTTGATTTACATACCTCTGTTGAAAAATAATAGCAACCCTTAAACTAGAACCAAAAGAAATTCTGTGTTTCGCGAAAACCACCTCCTTCATATATGCTAAATTTTGTTTGCGCTATCAATTCTCTTTAGACCGTACTTAAAAATCTGAACATAGAGCTGTAACATTTGTACTTATACATATGATTACCCATGTATACTGAAATTTAAACCTTCCGCCCTTAACATTAGGCAGAGGAGAGAAGAATGGAGTTCATGATACAGTAAAGGCAACGTATTAGACCAAAATCACATATTAGGCTTCTCTGTTTAACTGCAGTATTTAGTTCATGACTCTCTGTCAGATTCCTCTCCCTTGTTCTCAGTTTATACCTAATATATTCTTGCGTATTTAATTGCTAAGTAATGTATATTTCTACTATAGTTTGGAACTGGACAACTGGTCTATGCCTGTGGTGACTTCAATACTAAACTCACATTGTCCTTGTATACTCTGAGACCCATTTAACATAACCGTCAACCAATCAATCCAGCAATCACCAAGCCTTCTGATAATATAGCTAATAGCTCTAGTCCAGGGAAAAATTGTTAAGGATGCAAGTAAGTCAGTTCTTCTTCTCCGCATTCTCTAATGCCAATTTCCATCAGTTTACTGCCTGTGGAAGGCAATACGTCACAGCATTGCCGTCTTGGTGCTACCAGCTGGATAAGCCAAACATCAATAAACAGTAGTTGTTACCACAACATAACAGTGCTCGAATAAAACTAAAGTTTCGGAGTAATACCCTTAATTGAGAACCACAAAGATCTAGTTTCAGTAGATTATCATGCAGTGGCTTAGAAAATTAGGCTTTTGAGTTGAATATACATATTGAGCAAATATGTCAATAACAATAAGAGATAGCATGTTAGATATAGTACAAGTTACCATATAAGTTCTAACACAACACAAGGACATCATAAAAGCTTGTAACACAGTTTTATTGGTTCAATAGCCTTCATCAAAGATCAGACCTACCGCCTTAAACTCAACTTTTTCAATTACTAGAACAAAGCCATTAATTATAAGCAAAGGGATATAGTAATGTATTAAGAGTTACTAGAACTCAAGACATCTTGATAGTTACCCTTGTTAAGAGTTACCTTGTTGTTATCCTGGCTATTTGAAAAATTGCAATATTTTAAAAAATTAAGGTTCATGCATTCGCCATATATTGAATACTCGATAAGTTGATTATGAGGAACCCTGCTTGTATCCGTTCTTTATCATTATGCTCCTAAAGGTATAATCATAAGTTGATACATGTAAAAATAACTTAACAGTTACCTGTTTAAGGCCGGGATTATACTTTTCGGAGTAAACTCTAATCTCTTCCAGTTTGTGGGGTGAACCAAGGTCTCGAGTGCAATTATCAGGTCTCAGTTTCCTGTAAATACTCTGTATTCCAGTACTGTTTTCACTCTGCATTTTACCCCCTTCAGAAAACACCTGATCCATGAAGAAAACAGCTGGTCTTCGACATCGATTTTCCTCATAATCTCTTACATCAAGATTAAAATAATAGTTCAAATGATTTCCCTTCTTAAATGGCTTGAACGTCTTCTCTGCACGAAGCATGTAAGGTAAAGGTACATGCTTTCCGTAGACTTGAACTGCATAACCCCAAGACACCGAAACTGTCCATGAAAACCATCTGTCATAACACACTGTTTGCTGCACGATCCTCTGGGGATCATGATTTGCAGCTTCATATAGATGTTTTAGTGCCCTTTTTGATGTCATGTTTGGAAATATTGGATCCAAGATATCCAAATGATGGAGCGATAACAAGGGTGCTAATGGATGTGCAGCTAACAAGCCAAATATATCTCCCCTCATGTCCAACTAATCCAAATTTCATATAACACAATAACGAAAAACTTTATGAGATTGACGAAAAGTGATCACATTTGCAATTTATTAGCTCGAAAAAGAGATTAATTAGGAGAATGCTAGAGGTCCCAAAACATTTACCACTAAATGATGATGGGGCGGTAGACTATGTTATGGTACACTGCTCCCTTAAATGTTTTGGGATCGCTAGCATTACTCGATTATTTACCTGATGAAAACCTGGCTCCTTTGTCAAGGAGACTCCAAGCTCCGCTAGACACGAAGAGATCCTCCCGTCGCTACCATAAAGATAAGGATATCTGTCAATACATGAATCAAATGTTTTTGCCAATACTTTTGCTAGGGGATAGCTGATAGCGAATCCACCTCCTCCATAAGCCATTTCGAAAGAGAAGAACTTGTTCTGTGTATAGCTCTCAGAATTACTCCCAATATAGTACCATAAATTATGATCATACTTAGACAGAACTTTCACCAAATTCTCAGGAAAAAACACAGTGTCATCGTCTCCAAACACAAACCACCTAACATTTGTATAATTGAGAGCAACTGTCTCTGACACAACACGTGCCACGCGTATTGCTGATCGGAGTCCACCTCTGTACGTGTACCTAAATTTACTAGTGTCACCGGAAGTGCACATAGGAGGGAGAGAATTATCACCATCTTCTTGATCTGATGAAGTTGTGTTGGAATTGAGGAAGACACAGCCTCGCATTCTCTTTGGTTTCCACCAAAGTCTAACGTAATCTTTTCTCTGCGACCATGACATGTTATTGGATGCAATTCCGAAAACGACATGATCAAGAGTGGTTGGTGAAGAAATGTCCTGCAAAGAAACAGAGAAATGTAGGAGCTTGGAATTTGAGTTCGGGACTAATACTGATGAAACTATAAAATATATTATCGATATTGAGGCTGAGGTTAAGATTAAACTCTTAAGGCCTTTAGATTTATAGGACTTGGGTGAATCCAGAAGAAACTGCATTTTTGTATTAGGAGAAACTTGAGCTAGAGAGAACAAGAAAACTAGACTTAAAAGAACTGTTACAAATATTTAGTACTAAGAAGATTGGTGTAGGACTCCGCAACACACGGCGTGGTCGATGTTTGAAAACCAAGTTGATATTTTTCAACTTGGTTAGATACGTTTCATGATAGATTGGAAAATTAACATTGTTATTTACAGTTTCTTATGGAAATTTATTTAAGAGCTGACAAGTGTTAGTGTTTGGACTTTGAACTCTCAAAACATTTGATACCAACGATGTGAAAAGCTTTTCATGTTTTCTGTTTTGGGCTTGGGCTGACTCTTAAGTCTTTTGAAAACCATGTGATTTGTTTGGTAAATGGTTTATTGTTCACCTCCAATCATACACATAATTGTTGTTATATTTTGAAACTAAAATAGAAATTGATATTAAAGTTAGAATCTAATTTGTGCTATATTAATTTTTAAATAAATGTCAAACATATTCAACTATGTCTTAACTACATAATATTTGAATACACATTTATCACATTAAGTTGATAATAACATACATTCATTTTGGATCATGTTTAGCAATTTATTTGATGTTACATTATAAGGACATTGGTAACATTTCTACGTCTCTTTCAAATATCCCAACTACTTGAGTATTTAACAGTACTACTCCTTTTGTTTCATTTTAACTGTCTCTCGACTTTTGTGCACGTATTTCAAGATGCTTTGACCGCATAGTAAAAAATATTATTTTTAAAATTTTCTTTTTGTATATAAAAATTTAAGTTATATTTTTTTATTCAAAAAATAAAATTTTAAAAAATATTATTTTAACTACACGGTCAAAACACTTCGAAATGAGTGCAAAAAGTCAAACGAATATTAAAATGAAACAGAGGGAGTAATAAACATAATTGGCACATTTAGCATTGTAAATGAAGTTTCAGTAACATAAAAGTTGGCATTTATTAATTATTAATGTCACTCTCTCTTTGTTTTAAATTTTTGGCTCATGTTTTTTTATAATGAGTTTTCATCAAATAATTAAGTTATTAATTCAAATTTTTATTCACAAATAATTAAAATATAATAATTTATAATTATATAGTCAAACATATATTTGTCAAAAATTTATAAGTAGGAGAAATATAATAATTCTCATCTATATTTTGTTTTGAGAAACTCATAAAATACCATTCTTTTAGAGTTGCTACGTCATAGTTATCGTTTTACCCGAAATATTAGTGAAACAGAGTTTACATTTTGTTAAATTTTGTTATTTTATTTCATTATATTTTCAAAATAATGTTTTTAACTTCTCGAACAGAGATTACGATTTTACAAAGAATTGGAACTAGGTGCAACCAAATTCATCTTGATTATAAGATAACTTCAATTATTACTAAGAAAAACGTAAAAATAAGTTTAATTTGGTTCATCTAGATTGCAAAGTCTATTTTTTGTAAATATTTTTAATACAATTAGAAAATTATTAAGTATTTAAAAAGTAAGGAGATCTCTCGAAATATATTTAATGCGATAATAACAAGAAAGAATTGGTAGTAACTTTCCCATATACCTTTAGATACTCACGCAATTGAGTCTATCCCCGTAAATCTTACGAGATACTGGAACTGCTACTTAGCAAAGAGTTTAATAAACTCTAATGGTAACAATTTTAGATCAAAGTTTGCCAAACTTTGAGGGAATAAATATCGTGTCATAATTTATTAACTCTGATGAACTAAATATTGTGCCAGAATTTACTAACTCTGAATGAGGTTAAGTCGTAAGACGAGATGTAGGCGGTACATATTTGAGGATACCCAGCTAAACGAATGTAATTGTGAGGTCGCAATTAAAGGAAATGGTTATTTCTTGAAGCATTCGACAAACAGGATCGAGGCACGACCATAACGTCTCAAAACCGTAGATCTGCACCATTGCCTTGTGACTTGTCATCGTATATGAAATGTGCTTACATTAAACAATTAAGATTCAAGGTGAAACACGAAAGCTTCAAACCCATACGGGTGTCAATTTGATAAAATATGATATGCGTTTTTATATGAATTTGTGGGGAATTGTTAAAAAATGGTAAATTCAAGTCATATTTTAGATATGTTCTTGATAGAATTACCGGAAACTAATTGTTGGAAGTTATTCCTTATAATGAGCACTTAAACTTTCATGTTTGAATCTAAGTCATTTTTTTAGTATAATGCATATACAAATTGAGGTAAAGTTAGTAGTTTGAAATGAGTTGTGTAGGTTTGTCTCACATTGATAAGGTAAATAGAAGTCGTATACTTTTATATTGTACCAGGTGCAAGACTAGTATACAACTATCATGACATGTGGGTGTGCACGATATGAGTGTGGGTCTCGCGCGCCGCCGACGCCTCGCCATGCACGCCACGCCACATCACGACTCGGGTCAGATTGAAGGACAATTTAGGTGAATGTTGTTAGGTATGAAGTACAACACAGAGGAGGGGGGTGAATGTGTTTTCTTATTTTCTTGATTAACTTTGATTGTTTGTGACTCTTTGAACTTAACAGTTAGATGAATTTGAAGTGATAAAAGACTAAATGTAAAGACACAAGTAATTTATCAAAAACTCGCTTGATTTTGTATTAAAACAAATTTGTTTGTGCTACAAATCCGTGTTCTTGAAAATAAGAACTCCGCTACTTCTCTTGAGAGAATATAAGATTTTCTAGATATGTTTGTTACTTCTAAACAAAGAACCCGTGACATGTTTTATAGATCAACATGCACGGTTTTACAAAACTTACACTAAAATAGACTAACATATTTTCTAAAACTCATTTGTCTGTTTCTATTTCTAGTACAACATATCTGTGTAGAATCTACTAGGTCTGTGACCCTTCTTTGTCCAGTTCATATTGGCCCTTGATCTTGCATTATTCAAGCTGCATTTGTAGGTTTTTCTATTCAATGATAGAATTGTTTGTTGATTGATAATCTTGGATCTTCAGGTTGTATATTTTGAATTATGAACCTGTTTGTTGAGATCTCTTTTATTGTGTAGAGATGTCATATATCGATAAGTAAAATTACTTATCGATATCTCCACTTCTTGATAAATATTATGACTTGTCGAGTTCTCCAGTTCTCTACAAGTAGAATGACTTGTCGATATCTTCAATTCTCTACATAAGCTTTTGACTTTTCGATATCTCCAGTTCTCTACAAGTAGAATGACTTGTCGATATCTCTAGTTTTCTACAAATAGACTTTGACTTATCGATATCTTCAGTTCTCTATATGAACTTTTTGACTTGTCGATATATTTAGTTCTCTACATGGAGATTGACTTGTCGATATCTCTTGAGATTTCTCTACAAGCCATGTTTGACTTCTTGACATAGATCTCTATATTTCTTGATCTGTGACTTGTCGATATCTAAGTTGGAACATTTTTCCGAGAACAACATTATTCAACTCCAAACTTCTACAATTCTCTCTGAGTCATGATCACGATTGATCTTTTTCTAGAGTTTATACCTTAACTTGATGGTTGTTCATAAAAAATCAGTATTTGTTGTTAAATACTGATATGCCTGGTATCAATTTTTGCTGATAAAACTGTGATGGCTTTTACAATTCTGGTTCTGATATTATTTTATTAAATGTAATTTAAGTCAAAAAAAATTATTTTAATTAATGTAATATCTTCGGTTACGTTTTAGTTTTGTATTATATACAGAACTTAACGTTTGAGAAAGATACACGCAATTCACAGATTTTGTGAAAATCCTAGATGCTTCTTCGCTCTATTTTCTTCTCCATACAGACAGATTATTGCATGAGTTTTCTGGGCGAACTGAAGAATATGTCGCTCCTGAGTACTACGTATCTGTGGATGAAGTGCTCCGTATTTTTTATCGTATAAGTGATATTGTTGTAACCCAATACAACGCAAGTGGGAAAATAATATTTTTAAGAACAGTCTAGTTTTCTCGAATATTAGGCGACTCAGTTGTGATTTCTTCTTTCAGAGTTTGATAAAATCATCTGTTAAAACTAAATGTCCTCTCATTTCTTCTGTTGGTTTTGATTATATCTTATTTGTATTTTTGTGTTTGTTTCATTTATTGGTTGCTTGCATGTTCCATATTCTATTCCAAATTATAAAATTGTCACATTGTTGTGCTTATAGTTAAATATTCTCCAACAAATAGATAACTATATGTTTATACTCAGGAAAAAAATTAAACTGATTAATAATAATATCATATTTTTTAACTCTCCAAAACGGTCCTCGATCTATCGAAATTGTGCCATATTAATTGTCAAAGGGAGAAAAAATGAAGAAAAATATGTCCCATACATAACGCCACTCAGTCTTTTTGCACCAATGGTAAACGGCATTTCACATGGTGTTCGTGGGTGGAAGAAAAAAACTTAGCTAATCCAATTTTGTTAGCTCCAACATTCCTAGCCCATTTTTGTTATTTATGTTCAATTCTATATCAAAACAAAAACGGAGCCGACGTAAGTGGATGCGTTTAAATTTTAATTAATAAATTTTTTAATATTTTTGGAATGTTATATAATAAAAAGCGACGTCGCGAAAAAGAAAATAAATTGTAAAGAATTGAATGAAAGATAAGAAGTAGTAATTAGCTACTTGTTTGTTTTGGGAATTTTTAAAATAAGTAACTTAATATTTAAAATAAATAAGTGACTTATAAATATCCGTTTAAGAAATTTTAAAATAAACAACTTATTACTTAAAATGAATAAATGACTTAAAAATCATAAGTAGATTAATACTTATAAGTTATATAAGTGTTTGGATAATTTTTTTTATAAGTCAGAACATATTTTACTTAAATAAAATAAAATAAATAAATTTTAAATATAAATTTTAAATTAAATTAACATTTAAAAACACGTGTTTTAAAATTAAAGTTAAAGAAAGAAGAAGAAATATCAAAATAAATTGCAAAAAAGCACGTCGTTACTAATATTCAACTTATCAGCTTATAAGTTAAAATTTTAATTTATAAGTTGGGTCGACAAATACTAATCGATAAGTTATTACGGTTTTATAAATGATAAGCATGTAATAAGTAAGATGTCAAACATCTAAGTGATAAATAGATGAATGTTTAAAACTTATATAAATGTCTGAATAATCTTATTTGTAAGTCAGAATTTTTTTTACTTAAATGAACTAGAATAAATCATTTTTAATAGTTATCTTAATTTGTAAATTTTAAAATATATTAATATTTAAAAACATATATATAAAAAAATTAATTAAAATACGAAAAATCAAAATAAGTTTGAAAAATGTACGTCATCCCCAACATAATTATCATCTTATAAATTGGGTTAAAAAATAATGATGATAAACTATTACGAGCTTATAAATGATAAGTAACTTATAAGCAGTTAAATAAGAGAGTCTTTGAGAGCAGGCTCTTAACAACCATAACAAAAATCTAGACAAGCCGTGCCACTTGCCAGGTGCTGCGTGCACAAGGAGTTGGTGGCCTATCATGTCGGTTCAGTCTAAAGTCCGCGCACTTGGCAACTTAAGGCACGCACAACACAATTTTGGCTAGCTTGGCCTTGGAGGCGGGAGCAGTTTACATTGACTTTACTATAAGGCTTATTGTCACTCGCTCACACTCACACCCAGCTCTAGTGAATCGACAGCTGGATTTTTGGTCGGCATGACTCTTCCAAATTATAATGCTCAGATTGTGCGACTATCTTCTTATTCATTCATAATTTCATATCACGGTAAAAGATTATGTAATATTTTTTTTGGTCGGAGGTAAAAGATTATAATTGGAAACGTGATGGGCCTAGTTTGAGATTATCTTTTGGGCCTTTGTACAGTTATTTTGTTACGGTTATGTATTTGATTGAAATTTTTAATATAAATATTTTAGAGAATTTATTAAAAATTATTTTTTTTAGTTTTTTTACAATTTTACTCTCTTTTGAAAATATTTGCAAAAATAATCAATCAAGTATTTAACTAGTTGTATCGAGTTTTTTTATTGCATGAGATTATATAAAGTTTCAGAAACTTGTCGAGCCTGCATTTAGTTGCTAAAAATCGAATTTTTGTAAAATAAAAATTAAAAATAGTTTTTTTTTGTAAATGAAAAATACTTTTGCAATTTTTTTTAAAAAATTGACAGTACATTTGCAATAATATTTTTGAATTTGGGTATTTTTCAAATAGCACTATAATTTAGTCAAACAATTTTTATCATGAAAATTAGATATAAACCCATGGAATAAAAGTAAAACAATGAAGGGATAAAACTTGAACTCAGAAAAAAATTATGAACTATGTATAGTTCTTAGAAAAAAAAAGATAGAAAATATTACACGCATAATAGTAGCATTTATCAGTAAAGTATCATAACAAAGTTTTATAATGCTAGAATCTAGCATTGAAATGCAGATGATAGAAATATTATACGCATAAAATAATAGTTCAATGGAAATATATTTGTTCTCTTTAACATTTGTTTTTTTACTATTTTGATGAAGTCTCAGAATTTTATGCTTGTATTAGAAGTTGTGTACAATTTTGTAAATTATTAAATATTTTGAGTAAGTTTTATTATAAAATATTCAAAAAATGGGGGATTAAACATTAAAATTTGTAAATATGCAGTAGAAAACTATTTTGGGGGCGGCAAGCCGGCAAGCCGTGCCCCTCTAATTCCGTCCATATTGACACCGGCGATAGCTGATTTTTATGTTACATAAATTGTTAGAATTTGACGTTATTTTTATTTTTAGCAAGCTTTTTATAACTCGGGATTGGTGATCAAAGTTTAACGGGAGACCTATTCGTTGTACAATTTCAAAGATTAATTATTATTGTAATGTTTTTGTGTAAAATGTGGTAGCTTCACATTGTCAGTCAATTTAAGTCATAATTTGAGTGGACGAATATTGCGTGCGCCTAACAAGTGATACTTGCAATGCGTTATCCTACGAAAGCGTTTTCCGAAATATTTTAAATCACTCAAAATGACTAAAAATGGATAAAATATGATCATCCAAAATTAGTCTCTTGGAGCATCTCCAAGGTAAGTAGTTATATCTGTTAGCTATATAAGTAGAAGATATATATTATGTAAAATTTGTTGAACCTGTAATGAATTGTGCTTCAGTGGTATCAAATATAATGATTAGCTATCTTTAACAAATAGTTTTTATTGTTAATTTTAAATTTCAACAATTATACAGTCATTTTTTAGCAAAAAGGGTTGATAAGAAGTTATTAATAAAAATAAATTATCTTTACTTGATATAAGTGGAATATATATATATATATATAACATATTTAATGATGTTGTTAAAATATTTAAATCATGATAAACATTAATTAACAAATATTACTTTTATATATTATAAAACATTTAACTAATTCTTTTTTTCCAAATAATTTGTTAATAGTTTTTTATATAAAAATGTACAGTAAAATTATTATATATGTAATTAATAAATTTGGTTAACAGTGAGTTTTTTTTACAGCTTTTTGATAATAAATTTTTACAGTTAATATTACTTAAAATTAAAATATAAAATTAAATTATTAATTATATATATTCAAATTTAAAGATACAAAGGATCTCTCCATTTTTTGTAAAACTCCATTCAATTCTAAAAATCCAAACCTTAATTATATATATTTGATGAATCCAAATGTTGTGGGGGAAGGTGTACAATAGTTGGAAAATAAGTAGCTGGAGAATTAATTTAGAGGGAAATGACGTGGCCTTTATATAGATGATGGCCACTCATTCAACATATCTAGCGTGCTTCTTTCTCGGCATCTAAAATTTTACCTAACAAGTGTCTCCCTTGTAATACTATTTTTTTTACATATCATGTATATCTTTAAAATTAGGGTTGCCACATAGACATTATTGCTAACAGGTGCTTGCCCTTGGAGATACTCTTAGTAGTGAAAATTTGTGAAAGAAATGAAAGTCTCACATTGATTTTGCAAATGAGCATACATAACTTATATAGAAAATACTTATGTAGTGTTCAAATGTGTTACTTATGTATTGCTCCAACACCTATGCGCACGCAGGGGTGCAAATTTTAGGCTTTCGAGGGACAATTCGAGATTTGCAAAACCATCGAGCTTGCCCGTGTGTGCGACGTGCGGACACGAATTTAGCAGAAAAATGGCCCGAATAATCACGGATTAGTTTTACTAAATTTAATTTCCACTTGGCTTGGGCTTTTAAAATTTTAATTCATTTTGAATGCGAATTATTATAATTGATTTGACGTAATAATAATCCGATTCAATTACGGATTTGATTTATTAATCGATTTTAATTAAAGTGTTTTAATTAATTACGCGTAGAGTAGCACACACGTTTCCTCGAGCCTATATAATATTGTATCAAGCTTAGGGTTCTTAATTTATTCGATATACAAAACACAACCGCCTCTTGAACACAAACCCTACCCCCTCTCTGTTCTGGTGATAGTTTCTTGTTCCGTTCTAGTTCGCCGAAGGTGTTGTTCGCGTAACATCGTCGTCTTCTCATTTTATCCTGGGAGGCTAATAACTCACACATACGGTGAGGCTGTAATAGCTTTAAGGAGACAGTTATAGGACTAGACTCGAGAACTTCTCCTTCATATCCTTTTGTTGGTTTTTGTTATTCGCAGTTTATTACACATCTTTTATTCGCATGCACACACTTATATTACATGTATTAATCGGAGATTGTGATTACAATCTTAAAACTATTATTATTTATTATCTGGGACTAATTTTGTCTCTGCCTGTTTCTTGAGTAACAGATCTATGAATAATAACACTGTGAAAATGCGATGAACACGACGGTTGATCCCAACGCGCAGATCGTTAAATTTGATGGGGTTCACTAGCAGACGTTTAACCCTGACACACAGATCGCAGTATCTGACGGGGTCAGACACATATTGGACATGTGCCTTCGGGACATGTGCTTGTGGTTCACACTGTCATTTAACAATTTAGTGTGCCTTTTGGACATACATTGGCATGATTCGTTCCTCTGATTGTACCTGCGATGCCTACTAGTGGACATATACCCGTAGTACTGAAATTTATGCTAAGGGAATGGTCATTAGTAAATCTTTCCAAGTTAATACTGTGATTGAAAAGCTGACACCTACATAGAAAATGTTGAAGAATTACCTTAAGCACAAGCGAAATGAGATGACCATAGAGAATATGATTCTCAAACTTCGTTTTGAAGAAGACAATTGTGGCACCCCAAAATCCGGGGTCAGGGATCTAGAAGGCCACGCCATCTAGAATCTTGTATAACAATTATCTCGCACCACAATATATAAATACTCACACCTTTACGACCCCACACTTATCAACACATACACACACACTTACAGGTTATTATCTTGGAAACGAACCATTCATTACTAGAGTATATCAATTCACAAGGTGATGATTATTACAATCCCCAAAAGTGATTCAGTCTTACTGTGGAAATAACCTTTAAGTAAGATTATTCAGTCGGCCAAATATACATTTCTTATTTATTATCTTACATAAGTCATACTTGTAAATAAGCCGGACTAAAAATAACTGAAAACCAATCCAGCTTATTCGGTCTACCTGAGGTACAACACCGAACATCTTATGGAACAGCTGACCATTTCCTACCCATTTTCTGGCTGTGAATTTCATGATAGGCATCTTGATTCACTGTTGTGTTGTGTCAATTTAAGAAAACAAGTGTGAGCTATAATGCCCAGCATAATAATGTACAGTATGGAAAGACTGTATGATAAATTCATGTATAATTCCATATACGATAAATATGTTTATTCAAAAATAGTTTTCCTCGGTGATATACACCTTCTTTCAAAAAATAATTCTTTTGTGGACTTATTATCCTGCGAATACCTTAATCGTAAACCTAACACCTAGGCTTGGGTTACGATATTGCATCACAATTCCAATTGGAAGAATTTAGGACATTCACTGGAGCCACCGCATACGATGATCAGTCGTACTACGGAAATAGTAACATTTTCTACTAGTAGAATGACAATTCCCTTTTGTTATCGGTTATCACCCTGGCCGCATTCGGGCCTTTTTTGTGCCCATCCCTCTCAAGTACACACTTCGTGTCTATCCCTCTCAAGACACAGTTTTATGTCCATCCTTCTCAGGTACGCATACTCCACATGTTCATCGGTATATAAGATACCTTCTCATGTGGTAGTAAATTGGTAGTCTCCCCAGTCCATGAAGTACTGGAGTCTACCCCTCCTTGTCCTTGTAAGAATCTCATCATATATCTGGAACTTATATTGTTCCCCAAACATATTTCTTGTTGATAGGTACACTTTGATTTGTATGCATATATATGTAGTTCCGAGAATTTTCGGAGGAAGTACCAAGATAATGTGAGTTGACCGTTGTCAACAGATAAATATATAAGGGGGTTTCTTTTAAAACTATAGTCAAAATATTTAAAGTAAGTCGATATAATATTTTTTGACGATTTGAAAGTATTCGAATGACTTTCTGAAATTCAAAAAGTATTTTAAAAGTAGGTCTTATGATTTTTAAATCATTTTCAATTACTAAATAAATATTTAATGATTAGATAATAATTATTAAATAATTAAACCTCAAATAATTATATATTTTAAAAGAATATTTGAAATAATATTCCTCAACTAATTTATGTTGAAATAATTAAAGTAATCCTTAATAATATACTTAATCAGGTTTGAAATAAATAATCGTTGGAAAATACTTATCCTATATTGAATGAATAACTTGAAATAATATTTGTTGCTCAAGTAATTAAATGTAGTTGAGGGAATACAATTTTGGAAATCGTTTTAAACATATTCGAGGTATTTAAAACTTCACAAGTGGACACCGAGTCCCTTGGGATAAAACACGTACGGACTTTTGATCGTCAAAAACATCCCCAGAATGATTCCCAGGTTTTCATTTTAAAACTCTGACCAACTCTCGGTCTTATAATCATACATCACGCTCATGGTGGCGTTAAATATTCTACGACATATATACATCGTAACACAATCGATATTTATGCGAAAACTCAAATACTTAGTATCATGGAAAGCATGGCATTTATGCAAAAGATAGTAAAACAATCCTTTCATAACATAACAGTATCTGGAGTTGGGTTCGTAAACTTGCCTGGGTACTTTGAGGTGGAGGATGCTCTAGGGTCCGCTCGGAAATCTATAATCATAAACATATATCGTTTCGTTAGATCCCGTTCTTATTTATGACGACTCGTACATACGCGCTACTTATTAATCGTTATCGCAACTCATTTTACTCTTATTATTCCTTTAAGTACTCATTCATGTCATGGTCGCTTTCTTTTCGAAATCCTTTATGTCCGTTTACATTTCCATCGTCGGCTCCGCTTATGATTTCTAATGGTTTTCTAATCGCGCGGTCTTGGTTCCGATATATTTATAAAATTGAAAAACCCTTATTTTCATTTGAAATTTTCATATCAGTTAATGAACTCTATTAATTACTCTCTGTAAAAATTTCATGATCTTTGAATATTTTTAAGTCGATCATTTCTATTCCCAAAGTTCATAATTCGTAACAGTTTTTGTCGCGTAAATTACTTTTACTAAAACGGTCATAACTTTTGATCCGTAAGTTGGAATCGAGCGATTCAAGCGCCCAAAAGATTCTTATAACATTGTATATCATAATCAAGTGCTACTTTTCAAGAAACTATAGTTAATATGTAACACCCCCAAATCCGGGGTCGGGGATCCGGGTTGTCACGAGTTCCATTTCTCTTAATAACACCCAATCTTAATACACAATCAACTACTATGTACTGTGACCCCACAATAAACACACACACCACAAGTTATAGTCTCAGACATGAATATCCAAAAATAATCACAAGTCGTTTTATTCCACAATTATATGTCAATACACCTTAAAAAGGTTTCTGAATAAATTTACATTTCTTTGCCATTATTACAATTCATAATTATACATAAGTCTGGTACATCAAAAGTTGAAGCCTAGTCTATTGGTAGTTCCCACCTCAGCTACAGCGACTTCAATGCCTATAGGAAGCTGCGGAACGTTTCCTAATCGCTTGCGAATCGGGAGCTTGGTCCTGTTCATCTTTTCTATCTGTTGTTGTGTGATGAAAGAAGAAAGCAAGGGTGAGCAGCAAGCCCACCAAAATAATATGTATAATGATTAACAATATATGAGCCTTCTCATAGTACTCATGAAAGTCTTGGTCAAAAGAAATGAACCAAGTTTGATATCTTAATGCGATGAAGTCACAAAATATTCAGTATATATACATATATACTTTTCAAAATATGGGAAGTCCTCTTCCATGCATAATACATACAGAGTTCCAGTGTATAACTGTATAAAAAATATCGTTGCAAGGTGATCTCATATATCTAACCTTGTCTCAACATTTTTCTGAAAATCTTTGTCATGCATAAGATAATCATTAACCAGATATAAGTTTAAAAGATGAAGTTACAAGATACTCCAATATACTTATATCGTTTCCAAATACTACTTGAACTACCACCGTTCAAGTTATAATTAGTTTCAAAAGTTCATCACACTGATGAGACTACAAGATAAGACTTGAATAGATTCAATCTTTGAAATACTTTGAAGGAAATGAAGTTATGATATACTTCATTAAGTCCCGATATATATATACACCTATATATATACATACGTTTCCTGAAAACCTCTGTCATGTAAAGTATGAACAGAATGACAATATCCAATAAATTTGGAAAGGAAAGAATTTTGGCATAAACCTGATATCTTGCTGATCAGGCAAAGATACCAATAAGTAACCTTTTCTACTAGTAGATGGACGAATTCCCCACTGGTCATCACCCTGGTCGCAATAGGAACTTATGCTGGACTGCCACTCAGCCACTTATGCATTTGATGGACTCCCACTGAGCCACTTACACTATCATGGACGCCCACTGAGCCCATGTTGCTTATGCCGACTCGATAGATGGACTTACTTCCCGAACGTTGGGTAAGTAATCAATTTATTTACCAAAACTGCAACCTTGTTGCGAATATAAAATACACCATAGAGCCGGACCCCTCAGGTTTTGAGCGAGTATTTAAATCCCCTTTTTAAAAGGAAGATCTTAAATATAAAAATGAGTTTTGGGATCCGCTCTAACTTTTAAAAATAATGTTGAAGACTCGAAAACACTTTAAAGAGTGTTTGGAGTAATGCTGATTTAATGAAGTAAATCAGTCCCAATATATTTAGAAAATGTCTGAATATTATTATTTAAATAATATTCCCATAAAGAATAATCTTTATACAAATAATTGAAGTAGAAGTTGTAAGACTTATACTTGAAATGAGTATTAAATAACCAAATATATACTTATACGAAAGTACTATCTTTATTTGAATAATCGAAAATAAGTTTGATTATCGAAGCATTATTCTTTAATAAAATAAAGAATATTATTAAATAATAAGCGGAGTCATAATACCTCGAATGAATATTATAAATAATATTCATTAAATAAAATAACGGAGTCATACATCCTCAAATGAATATTCAATTAATAATCATTAATAATATAACTGAGTCATAAGCCCTCGAATGAATATTCGAAATAATATTCAATAATAAAATAAAGGAGTCATAAGTCCTCGGATGAATATTCGAAATAATATTCAATAATAAAATAAAGGAGTCATAAGTCCTCGGATGAATATTCGAAATAATATTAAATAATAAAATAAAGGAGTCATAAGTCCTCAGATGAATATTCGAAATAATATTCAATAATAAAATAAAGGAGTCATAAGTCCTCGGATGAATATTCGAAATAATATTCAATAATAAAATAAAGTTAAAGTTATCGAATAAACCTTATTCGATTAATAGTTTTGAAACTATAACCATATATATATATAAATATATATATTATACTCGGGAACATCGACTCCCGGTTTAGAAATATGTTCACCTTTTGATCCCCTATACTAAGGGTAAACTCAATACCGTTTATCTCTAGCATAGGTATTATGCAACTGTAAGTATTTTAACCAACAAATATATAATCCAAGAATATGAAACAGGCATGCATATATACCGTATCACATGCTACAATATATCGCAAGAACTTGCTAATAACAAATATGCATTTATCGCAAGATCATGCATCTACACATATACATCACAACAATAGTATAACGGGTAGAAAACTTGCCTGAGCGACTGGGGGTTACGAATGGCTCGGGACGAGTCTGGTAACCTATAAACAACAAGTAAGTTGGAATTAAACCAAAGTCACTTGTAAATCTATACATTAACCAACTTAGACTCTAACGCTCGCTTTGCGCTTACTAATTCTCTTAAGTCACTCGAGTACCCTCGGCTCCACCATTTTTAATAACTTAACCATTACGAGTTTTAAGGCGATTCCTTCGCGGGTGTCTTACCAACTGCCTATTACACCTTACATAAATGTTTCATACTTCAATTAGTCAATTAAGGTCTTCAACCTATGTTTCAAAGTAAGGTGAGGGGTAATGTTTCGTTCGCAAAACGTCGTTACTTAAAACGGCCGTTTCTCCTAAACCGTTCATCGGAATCAAACGAACCACATATCAAAACGAAGCTCGTAACATGAACTATCTAAACATGGCAATGGTCAAAACCTAGCAGGGAGTTCTCGGGTCCTAATGTTATGAACAAAAGCAGTCTAAAGTAAATCGGACATTACGACGACTATGTTTACGCGATTTCCCAATTTTATACCATTCCAATTCAACACCAAACCATCACCAATCAACCCACAATCACAACCCAATCAAAAATCCATCCATACTTTATCATAACAGCCCCAACAACTCAACATTAACAATTTATACTATTCTTTATCATGAATTTAAACTACACTGAAGTTCATTAATCAACAACCAAGATTTACAACTCCAAAAACATCCCAAAACCAACTAATCTCTACATACACAACCATCAAGCCTCTCATGAACTATAACACTCATATTATGCTCTTAACATTCAATAACAAATCTTGGTTAAGAGATTATACCTTCCTTGAAGCTTCTTAACACAACACAAGAGCTTTGAATGCCTAAAGAACCTTGATCCTTGCTTGTATAACCTTAAACTTTCATAAAAATTCAAGAAAACTAAAGTTATTTTTTTGAAAGTTACTATTCACCATCTTCTTTCTTGAATTAATGGAAGAGATTGTGAAGGAATTAGAAGCTTAAACTTATAGGACATCCATATCTATGTACAAGGAACCTTAGATAATTATCTTGTGATTTAACAATGCTTGGAACTTGATTTTTGATTTTTCTTCCTTTGAAAAGAAGAAAAAGCTGAGAGCAATGTTGAAGAAATGAAAAATTTTGTGTTTGCTTTGATTTGTTTTGGCTAGCTAGGTTGTTTTGGTTTTGTTTTTGGTTAATTACCTTTCTAACCTTGAACTTTGTGTGGTTTACAATCATCCAACAATTCCTTCCCTTTTGTCATGCTTATGTCACCTTGCACATGTCATAATGCTTCCACTTGTCCACACCTTGTGATTTGATGATGTCACAATCCTTGGCTTCTTGTACAAGCTTGTCTCTTGGTCACTTATTTATTTTACGGTTCGCTTATCTTTCGTTCTCGTTTATCGTTTGAGAGATCATATCCGGGATCTTATTACTTGGGTTCCCTTAACCTTTCTCAATACATTATATTCCTTTTATGATCCTCTCTTATAATCCTTTAATTTAAATCCTTTTTATCCTGTTACCTTATATTCAATTCTTTCCGTATCTAGTGGATTTCCGGGAAAAATCAAAGTGTTTGGAATTGGATTCTGACCATCTTTACATACACTTATATACCATATAGAGTACTAATAAAATCCCAGAAGATCAATAACAGAACCCCTACATAGTGTGGCATGAAAAGTTTTCTCATTCAGCATAATCTGCAAAATCACTATTCATAAGGGTTTCAAAAATTTCCAAAAAAATTGGGGTTATTACAGTCTCCCCTCCTTAAAAGGATTCCGTCCCGGAATCAGATAGAAAATGAATAGGGATACTCTCTTAGCATTGCACTTTCTAACTCTCGAGTAAATTTTCCCACATTGTGGTTCTTCCATCAAACTCTGAATAGTTTGATAACCCTTCTCCTAAGCACTTGTTCCTTTTCACTCTAGAACCCTTCCTGGTTGCTCCATATAGGTTACGTCGGGTTGCATGTCTATGCACTCATATGCCCCTATTTATCTGGCATCCGAATTACTCTTCCTTAACATTGATACGTGGAACACGTTATGAACTTGCTACAGGTTCGGGGGTAGGGCTAGCTCGTATGCTAGCTTCCCAATACATCTTACTATATCCAAGGGTCCAACAATTCATGGGCCTAGCTTTCCTTTCTTTCCGAACCTCATCCATCTTTTCCAAGGGAATACCTATAACAGCACTAGGTTCCCTACTTCCTATTCCTTGTCCTTTCGTGTCAAATCAACATACTTTTTATGTCCATCTTGGGCTACTACCAGCCGTCCTCTGATTAGATCTATTATATCCTTGGTCCTTTGGACCACTACTGGTCTGAGCATCTTGCGCTCTACAACTTCATCCTAACATAAGGGACATCGACATTATCTTCCCTCAAGGATCTCATAAGGCGACATCTCAATACTGACATATGATCTATTGTCATAAGAAAACTCAATCCGTGTTAAGTGATCATTCCAAATTCTTTCAAGTCTATTGCACAGACTCTTATTATAGCTTTTAGCATTAGAGCTTTTGCTTCTCAATACCCATTCTTTTCCAGTTCGTAATCGCTACTACCTTCCGTTCCTAATATTATACTGGTTATACTTTTGCTCGTTAGCGTTCTATAACCTTTTAATAACCACGTCAACCTTAGTATCACGAATGTGTTTCCATTCCGAATACCACCATAACCTTACTACTCCTTTTTCAGCTGTTTCTATTTTCCAAAGTTTGATCAATCATATAGAAGTAAAGGAATTTGTTGAGAGATCACTATGATCATGAACACTTGTTCTATTGCATAGTTAGTATAGAAGGTGGCCAGCCTTTAGTACTTGACAAGCAATTAAACAACATGTGGTATCCTACTAGGCTTCTATTACAAAGATAGATAGTCATTCAACAATACCTCCCCTTCTGGAAGGGTTGTTCTTATCAGCTTACATGAAATGAAAAGAAGAGAAAAGAACGAACTGAAGAGAATTGTATATATGTAAAAATATTGCCATAAAATATCTGGCTTGGAATCGACCTTTGAACTATAGAGGTTTGTCATAGGAGAACAAAACATATATGTATTTATATCAACATCAAGTATTATAGCATCGTATTTCACATGCCTAAATATTTTCGCTATCCCGTCCATCATTCTATGGACCCATGCTCTTCCTCGAGCTTATACACAATCACCTTTGAAACTCCCTCGACATCGAAAATCGAATCTGGGATCTCATTCTACATATCACCGTTACTAGGATTCTATGCTCGCACCGCAACCTTCCTCATATAGTAATACGACTCTCTATTGATAAGAAGGAATAAATATTCAATAGGTAGATACTCTACTTAATTAGTCTATCAATGATAACTTATACACTACCATGACCCGATTAGTGGTACTTAATCTCAACATCCATTCCAATACAACTCTCATGGTTGTAATCAGCTCATTACTCGAAGAATCATTGCTGCCTTACTATGGTCCACCACTGACCTACTGTCATCATTCACTTTCCATGAAATCTTAATATCTAACCATACGGAGTCCATATATGTCGTATAAAATTCTTCTAAGGAGGTAACCTAATCACCATTCATGATTCATGAAGAACACTCCTGATCCTGACATACATACATGACATGAAGTAGATAAAATTGCAGAAGAGTTTCAGTCAAAGCAACGATAGCAGGTGAATACCATTCTTAATCGTATGCCTTAAATAGAAGACTTAACTCAAGGTTCGTTTAGTCCCTTTTTTTTTGAAATATGGTCCTGGATTATTCTCAAGATAGTACCTTCTGAGATAGATAGCCCGCTCATGGCGATTACACGAATTAACCTTTACCAACCACTATTACGGTTGGGTATTGCACAGTCATCAGAAGGAATGTCAATCCTCCAAACCATAATACAACCTGCACAGCTTTAACCATCATCACTGTATTCCTTTGGAACAAGCGCCTATAATTATCCTCTTACCTTTAAAGTGTCGGCCACCTCTTTGGCCTTTCCTGATAGTAAAATTTCCTTACAGTCAATGTCATTTTAACCACCTCCAAATAAATTTTCTACCTTATTTCAATCACAGCTTATGTGAAGATGTTTTCCTTAAAATCTGATGAGAGAAAAAAAAATTACCATTTTTCCATAAGTTATTGCCTCAGTCTTTAGAGGTTAATCACTGTCATGACTGACTCTCAATCATAATTAGAACATCTTTTATCTTAAGTCCTAATTGCCCTGAACAATTTCGACCATTACTGGTTCGATCCATACCTTCTCGTGGTTTAACACGTGCCTCACTTGGCATCAATATAATTACGTCATATTTCCTTTATCAACATTTCTATTCTTGAAAATTTTGAATTTTACCTTTCTCCTTGTAAAACCTCTAAGGTTATCCTTGAATCGTTCCTCCTGTATTCCCTAGATACAGGGCATATCAAAATACCATTTACTAATACTAAAACCATTGTCTATATACTTCTGAAAAATTTCTCCACTGATTCTTAAAGGTTGTTGTTACCTTAACCCTTTCCAAATCATACTGTCAAAACTCATACTGTCCCTATTAAGGGTGAAATGCCAACCTTTATGCATTCCCCTAGGATTCAGTTTAAGTTACCGATGTTCTATCCTTAATTCCACCTTTAAAAGGTACCTGCATCCTTCCATGGATAAATCAAGTCATATATCCCTGATAAGGGTGTCTTATTCAATCATTCCCACCTCGATAGTATATGCCTAATTTCACAATAACATCTGTATACAAAATGAGGTTAATCAAAATGGCCTCCAAAAGATAACAACGGTTATCCGCTTTTCTTGCCTAATCTGGTAACGATAACAAGGATGTTCTGGAAGATATTGGTCGTGTTCAACGTGAACTTCTTCTTAATAATTCCTTATTTACTTTTGTTGTTTATCTCAACAGTCATCTCAATGTTGGGATATCTTTCATACCTAGCGTCTCCCTTTCTGGGTATCAAGCCACCGGTCTTACACTTCACATTCTTGAAGGTCACTTCCTTCATCCAATTTTCCTAATTTCTTACTTCCTTGTCTCCTCAGTCTATCCGCATCTCATTATTTATCCTTCGAACTATCTCAAGGTTTCCTCGAATCCTCCCAACTTACAGGGGATAAAATATATGTATCTCTTGTTCCTTCAATCATCAACTTTAACTCATGGTGAATCACCCTCATCCTGACGATTACATACTTTTCTATTTCTATTGCTACGAGTCTTTAGGGTTTCCTCATACCCAACTCCCTTATCCTACCTCAAACTCTATTGCCTTTATATTCATTTCCACTTCAGTTTCTTTTTATTTTCCTTTCTCTTATCATTATTTCACGAACCAACACCACATAAGCATTGATTTCAAACATCCCGTCATTCTGGATTCGTGTCCTCAGAACGAATCTTGACAACTTTTACAACTTAGATTCATAATTCATCATACTCGTCTGCCTTTGTTCTGGCTCTAAAGCTTTTACACTATCTCCATAACCTTGGGAAGTACTTTCCTGAAAATAATGGACTGAACTTAAATCAGTTTATTATAATCTCTTGCTCCGTGCCTTCCTTGGCCTTTCACCAGCGGGTGGTCTCTCTCTTAGGAGGGTAAGTGACAAAAACACTCTTTTGTGATTCGTCAATCATTTAGAATCTCAAATGATTCCTATATTTCCTTTAGCCAGACTCTTGTCTCGGCTGGGTCAGCTGGTTCCTTAGAACTCGGAGAGCTTAGCGACTTAAAGGTCCTGAAAGAATTTCTCACCGCATTGTTTCCTCAGGGTGGTGGTTGGGGATAATAGTCCAAGTTCTGTCTAGACAGGTCCATAAATTGCCGTATAGGAGTACCGTCTCGGGTCTCCTTTCCTTACTCGACTTTCGGTTTCCTTAGTATGAAATGTTTCATCCTTCTCCCATACTTGGGGTTATTTTATACATTTTAAATCCTCATTTTCCACTTCATTATGTTATGGGTTCATTCTATCTTGATGGCGACCTCCCTGACTATCACGTTCAGGTTTTGCTCTAAATCTTATTCCTCAAACTAGCTTTCATCTAGGATCTCATCTTTAAGCTCTTGAACATTTGGAACCCAAATCCTGTAGGAATACCTCATTATTCCCTTATCATCTTTCTCGGTATTAATCTTTTATCTAATTGTTGGCTCTCTGCCTTCATTCATCACTTTTTCTTGGCACGATAATAAATTTTCCAATAATTCAGACCGCATAGCGATCTCAAATAGCTTTTCGGTACCGGCTCCGGTTACCATCACTTCTATTTCCATTTTCTCAAAACCTCTTATAAACTCTCTCAAAGACATTAACATCTTGAGTCTCTTCTTTTTACTAAGGGCATCAGCCACCATATTGGCTTTCCCCGAATGATAAAAAATCTCTCAATCATAATTCTTGATTAGCTCTAACTGCCTCCTCTGGCGTATGTTGAGCTCTTTCTACGTGAAAATGCACTAGAGCACTTATGGCTTAGGTAAATCTCGCACTTCTCTCCATACAAGCAATGCCTCCAATCTTTAGGGCAAAACTATTGCCACGAGCCCAAGCTCATGGGTGAGGATATCGAATTTTATATTACCTCAATTGTCTTGACGTGTACGCGAGTACCTTGTTGTGCTGTATAAGAGCACCCTAATTCTTTATACGAAGTGTCAATACAAATCACAAAATCTTCTTTTCCATCCGGCAATGCCATCATAGGGGCCATCACCAATCTTTGCTTCAGTTCTTGAAAGCTGTTCTCGCATTTCTCTGTCCATTCAAACTTCTCAGTCTTACGAGTAAGTCGCGTTAAAGGGGGCTACTATCTTTACAAACTTGAACGAACCTCCGGTAGTGACCGACCAATCCTACCTCTAGTAGTCGACCTAACCATGGTCATCAATTCATCAGTGGTCCTTTATTCATTCTTGTCAGGATCCTCCATGGGATCCTCCTCAGCAACTATCCCTTCTAGGACAACATCCTCAATCGCTACATCATCCGGTCCTGCGTTAGGACGCTCTATCGGATCCACAATCCGATCTCCAATTAGTAATAAAACATCATCGCGTTGTTACTCCTCAACCTCAGGGTTCGGTGTCCCGCTACCATATACGATAACGAACTACGCTTCTATCACGATATTTATAAGGGTTCCCATAAGGGTTTTAACTGTCAGTACTACATTAGGTAGTCCGACTATGAACTTGGCAAGAGTTCTTATTATCTTAGTGAACTTATTATCTTAACGTCACATCATCTCTGAGGTTTATAACGCTTGGTTTGGATACCATTTCTGTAACACCCCCAAATCCGGGGTCGGGGATCCGGGTTGTCACGAGTTCCATTTCCCTTAATAACACCCAATCTTAATACACAATCAACTACTATGTACTGTGACCCCACAATAAACACACACACCACAAGTTATAGTCTCAGAGATGAATATCCAAAAATAATCACAAGTCGTTTTATTCCACAATTATATGTCAATACACCTTAAAAAGGTTTCTGAATAAATTTACATTTCTTTGCCATTATTACAATTCATAATTATACATAAGTCTGGTACATCAAAAGTTGAAGCCTAATCTATTGGTAGTTCCCACCTCAGCTACAGCGACTTCAATGCCTATAGGAAGCTGCGGAACGTTTCCTAATCGCTTGCGAATCGGGAGCTTGGTCCTGTTCATCTTTTCTATCTGTTGTTGTGTGATGAAAGAAGAAAGCAAGGTTGAGCAGCAAGCCCACCAAAATAATATGTATAATGATTAACAATATATGAGCCTTCTCATAGTACTCATGAAAGTCTTGGTCATAAGAAATGAACCAAGTTTGATATCTTAATGCGATGAAGTCGCAAAATATTCAGTATATATACATATATACTTTTCAAAATATGGGAAGTCCTCTTCCATGCATAATACATATAGAGTTCCAGTGTATAACTGTATAAAAAATATCGTTGCAAGGTGATCTCATATATCTAACCTTGTCTCAACGTTTTTCTGAAAATCTTTGTCATGCATAAGATAATCATTAACCAGATATAAGTTTAAAAGATGAAGTTACAAGATACTCCAATATACTTATATCGTTTCCAAATACTACTTGAACTACCACCGTTCAAGTTATAATTAGTTTCAAAAGTTCATCACACTGATGAGACTACAAGATAAGACTTGAATAGATTCAATCTTTGAAATACTTTGAAGGAAATGAAGTTATGATATACTTCATTAAGTCCCGATATATATATACACCTATATATATACATACGTTTCCTGAAAACCTCTGTCATGTAAAGTATGAACAGAATGGTAATATCCAATAAATTTGGAAAGGAAAGAATTTTGGCATAAACCTGATATCTTGCTGATCAGGCAAAGATACCAATAAGTAACCTTTTCTACTAGTAGATGGACGAATTCCCCACTGGTCATCACCCTGGTCGCAATAGGACCTTATGCTGGACTGCCACTCAGCCACTTATGCATTTGATGGACTCCCACTGAGCCACTTACACTATCATAGACGCCCACTGAGCCCATGTTGCTTATGCCGACTCGATAGATGGACTTACTTCCCGAACGTTGGGTAAGTAATCAATTCATTTACCAAAACTGCAACCTTGTTGCGAATATAAAATACACCATAGAGCCGGACCCCTCAGGTTTTGAGCGAGTATTTAAATCCCCTTTTTAAAAGGAAGATCTTAAATATAAAAATGAGTTTTGGGATCCGCTCTAACTTTTAAAAATAATGTTGAAGACTCGAAAACACTTTAAAGAGTGTTTGGAGTAATGCTGATTTAATGAAGTAAATCAGTCCCAATATATTTAGAAAATGTCTGAATATTATTATTTAAATAATATTCCCATAAAGAATAATCTTTATACAAATAATTGAAATAGAAGTTGTAAGACTTATACTTGAAATGAGTATTAAATAATCAAAGATATACTTATACGAAAGTACTATCTTTATTTGAATAATCGAAAATAAGTTTGATTATCGAAGCATTATTCTTTAATAAAATAAAGAATATTATTAAATAATAAGCGGAGTCATAATACCTCGAATGAATATTATAAATAATATTCATTAAATAAAATAACGGAGTCATACATCCTCAAATGAATATTCAATTAATAATCATTAATAATATAACTGAGTCATAAACCCTCGAATGAATATTCGAAATAATATTCAATAATAAAATAAAGGAGTCATAAGTCCTCGGATGAATATTCGAAATAATATTCAATAATAAAATAAAGGAGTCATAAGTCCTCGGATGAATATTCGAAATAATATTCAATAATAAAATAAAGGAGTCATAAGTCCTCGGATGAATATTCGAAATAATATTCAATAATAAAATAAAGTTAAAGTTATCGAATAAACCTTATTCGATTAATAGTTTTGAAACTATAACCATATATATATAAAAATATATATATTATACTCGGGAACATCGACTCCCGGTTTAGAAATATGTTCACCTTTTGATCCCCTATACTAAGGGTAAACTCAATACCGTTTATCTCTAGCATAGGTATTATGCAACTGTAAGCATTTTAACCAACAAATATATGATCCAAGAATATGAAACAGGCATGCATATATACCGTATCACATGCTACAATATATCGCAAGAACTTGCTAATAACAAATATGCATTTATCGCAAGATCATGCATATACACATATACATCACAACAATAGTATAACGGGTAGAAAACTTGCCTGAGCGACTGGGGGTTACGAATGGCTCGGGACGAGTCTGGTAACCTATAAACAACAAGTAAGTTGGAATTAAACCAAAGTCACTTGTAAATCTATACATTAACCAACTTAGACTCTAACGCTCGCTTTGCGCTTACTAATTCTCTTAAGTCACTCGAGTACCCTCGGCTCCACCATTTTTAATAATTTAACCATTACGAGTTTTAAGGCGATTCTTTCGCGGGTGTCTTACCAACTGCCTATTACACCTTACATAAATGTTTCATACTTCAATTAGTCCTTTAAGGTCTTTAACCTATGTTTCAAAGTAAGGCGAGGGGTAATGTTTCGTTCGCGAAACGTCGTTACTTAAAACGGCCGTTTCTCCTAAACCGTTCATCGGAATCAAACGAACCACATATCAAAACGAAGCTCGTAACATGAACTATCTAAACATGGCAATGGTCAAAACCTAGCAGGGAGTTCTCGGGTCCTAATGTTATGAACAAAAGCAGTCTAAAGTAAATCGGACATTATGACGGCTATGTTTACGCGATTTCCCAATTTTATACCATTCCAATTCAACACCAAACCATCACCAATCAACCCACAATCACAACCCAATCAAAACTCCATCCATATTTTATCATAACAGCCCCAACAACTCAACATTAACAATTTATACTATTCTTTATCATGAATTTAAACTACACTTAAGTTCATTAATCAACAACCAAGATTTACAACTCCAAAAACATCCCAAAACCAACTAATCTCTACATACACAACCATCAAGCCTCTCATGAACTATAACACTCATATTATGCTCTTAACATTCAATAACAAAGCTTGGTTAAGAGATTATACCTTCCTTGAAGCTTCTTAACACAACACAAGAGCTTTGAATGCCTAAAGAACCTTGATCCTTGCTTGTATAACCTTAAACTTTCATAAAAATTCAAGAAAACTAAAGTTATTTTTTTGAAAGTTACTATTCACCATCTTCTTCCTTGAATTAATGGAAGAGATTGTGAAGGAATTAGAAGCTTAAACTTATAGGACATCCATATCTATGTACAAGGAACCTTAGATAATTACCTTGTGATTTAACAATGCTTGGAACTTGATTTTTGATTTTTCTTCCTTTAAAAAGAAGAAAAAGCCGAGAGCAATGTTGAAGAAATGAAAAATTTTGTGTTTGCTTTGATTTGTTTTGGCTAGCTAGGTTGTTTTGGTTTTGTTTTTGGTTAATTACCTTTCTAACCTTGAACTTTGTGTGGTTTACAATCATCCAACAATTCCTTCCCTTTTGTCATGCTTATGTCACCTTGCACATGTCATAATGCTTCCACTTGTCCACACCTTGTGATTTGATGATGTCACAATCCTTGGCTTCTTGTACAAGCTTGTCTCTTGGTCACTTATTTATTTTACGGTTCGCTTATCTTTCGTTCTCGTTTATCGTTTGAGAGATCATATCCGGGATCTTATTACTTGGGTTCCCTTAACCTTTCTCAATACATTATATTCCTTTTATGATCCTCTCTTATAATCCTTTAATTTAAATCCTTTTTATCCTGTTACCTTATACTCAATTCTTTCCGTATCTAGTGGATTTCCGGGAAAAATCAAAGTGTTTGGAATTGGATTCTGACGATCTTTACATACACTTATATACCATATAGAGTACTAATAAAATCCCAGAAGATCAATAACAGAACCCCTACATAGTGTGGCATGAAAAGTTTTCTCATTCAGCATAATCTGCAAAATCACTATTCATAAGGGTTTCAAAAATTTCCAAAAAAATTGGGGTTATTACATAATACATTTGGGAACTTCTGCAGAAACTTTATGTTGAGTTTTGTTTGTTTTAACGAGGTTACGATTACGATCCGAGTTTCGTTTACGTCTTTAATCATTATACCTCCATCAACAACCATCAAATCATCATCCCATAACTAACTCCTCTAAAGAACATCATGTTCTTGAGGAAACAATCATCAACCTTAAAACTAATTAACTAAACATCAAGATTACAATAAATCAACCACTAAAATTAAGTTTATAACTAGGTATTCAAAGATTCTTGAAACTTAAACCTTAAATAAAGATTGGTCAAAGATTTATACCTTCTCGAAATCTTGAGATTTGTTATTGATGATGGTGGAGTCTTGGGGATGCTTGGTTGGGTTTATGGAGCCTAAATAAACCATTAAAATCAAGAAACCAAAGAAAAGTTATTATTCATACTATTCATTATCACTTTTTTTGAATTTATTTCATCCATCAAACCTTAATAAAATGAGCTCAAAAATTTATCTTACCTTATTTTAGGATGTATGAAGCTTGGGAATTAATGGTAGAATTTTTCCATGGCTAGAAGTGGGGGGTTTGAAATTGATTTCTTGCTTTTCTTTGATGAAGCCGAATGGATGAAATGGGGGGAGAGAGAGAGAGAGAGATTTTGTTGCTCCTTGGAATGCTTCTCTTAGAAGATTTTGAGATATGATTTTGTATATAACCTAGTACTACTAAATCTATGCATATCTTGGCTAGCTTCCTAGGTTTGCAAGCTAATCTACCTAGTTTAGATTCTAATTTTACTATTACTAGCTTGTAGATCATCATGCTATCTAGTTTAGGTTACTATTTGGTAACTTAACCATTATTAGTTTTTTACCATAGTTAGCTAGTTTAGTTAGCTTGGTTCGATACTTTTATTTATTTGTTTAGGCGTTTTCTCAGTCGCTTATTCATTTTTGTAATAAATTCTCGTAAACGGTTCATGGTGTAAATCCTTTCTTATGCGTTCCTTATGTTTTGAAGTATCGTTCTTGGATTTGAATTTGTAGGATTTTAAATTTGTAATTATATTATGAACCCCGTAATCCTTGATGGTTCGGCACTTCGTAGATACGGTCATTTTTCAAATTTCGTTTTCTTCAAAAACTAATAGCATTTACATACACTCATTTGGTACGTATAATCATGTTATCGACTCCAAAACTCAATTTCTCATGCACAACATAGTGTGGGCAAAAACGTTTTTCCCGTTTGTCAGGGTTACTATTCATTAAGCATTTTACAAAGTCTCAAAAATTCGAGTTATTACAACAATAGAGGATCTGAGAAGAAAATGAATGTTTCTCCTGAGAAGGCAAACATGGTGGAGCATGTTGAAAGCTCCAAGCCCAAGAAGACAACTTCTGGTAAAGGGGCAAAACTGGCACCCAAAAGAGAGATTTCGAAGTCGAAATTTCAAGGTAAGTGGTACAACTGTGATAAAGTGGGTTATACGTCTTTTGATTGCAAGAAGCTCAAAAAGGCTAACAAGGAGAAAGAAGCAAACATGGTCGATCATATCTCCAAGGAGATGGGTGAAATAGAATTCTGTGCTACGATCTTTGAAGTGAACCTGGTCGGCTCTAATCCGCGTTAGTGGTGGATTGATACGGGTGCTACTAGGCATGTTTGCTTAGACAAGGTGATTTTCTCTAGCCTCAAAACTTCCGATGCTGGTGAGAAGCTTTTCATGGGGAATTCAGCGACTTCTACAATTGAAGGTGAATGCACGGTGATTCTGAAGATGACCTCTGGGAAGAATCTGACTTTAAAGAATGTATTGTATGTGCCTGATATTCGCAAGAACCTTGTGTCTGGTGCTTTATTGAATAAGCACGACTTTCGTATTATAATTAAGTCAGATTTTATTTTTTATTTAAGAGTGGTATGTTTGTAGGCAAAGGCTATGTAACCGATTGACTTTTTAAGCTCAATATTATGTCCATTAAGGACGATAATGAAAGGCAGAATTCTTCAACTTATGTGCTTGAGTCTTCTAATTTATGAAATGCTAGATTTGGACATGTTAATTATGACACTTTACAAAGGTTAAGTGTAAAAGAATACATGTTAAAATTAACAACTGATTCAAAACATAAGTGTGAGACTTGTGTTGAGGCAAATTAACGAGATCGTCATTTAAACGTGTGGAAAGAAACACCAAAGTGCTAGACCTAATACATAGCGATATATGTGATTTAAAATTTTCTCTAACAAGAGGAGGAAACAAGTATTTTATTACATTCATAGATGACTGTACAAAATACTGCAATGTATATTTGTTAAAAAACAAAGACGAAACTATAGATAAATTTAAAATCTATAAGGAAGAAGTTGAGACACAACAAACTGAGAAAATCAAAATGATATATAGTAATCATGGAGGTGAATATGTTGAACTCTTTGGGGAATTATGTTCATAACATGGTATAATCCATGAGGTCACTGCACCATACTCCCCTCAGTCAAATGGAGTGGCTGAGAGGAATCGCACTCTTAAAGAGATGATGAATGTGATGTTTCTAAGCGTGAATAATATTTTAAATATTACTATGCGGAAGAATAAGGATGTAAGTCCTTATGAAATGTGGAAGAAAAAGAAACCAAGTTACCAACACCGGAAAGTGTGGGGGTGCCTGACAAAGGTACCGATCCCTGTACCTAAGAAGGTGAAGATTGGTCCAAAGACTGTGGATTGTATCTTCATCGGATATCCACCACATAGCACTGCATATTGGTTTCTCATGTATGATTCCAAGATTCCTGACATTCATAAGAATACGATTATGGAATCTAGGAATGCCTCATTCTTTGAGACGAGGTTTCCTTGTAATAAAGGAAACAAACCTCCTACAATGTCTAAATGAGCTCATGAGTCTATAGATGACAATAATTAGAGTGAAGAAAGTGAGGATGGGAATGTGGGGTAGTGAGAAGGAGTAAAAGATAACGTACAAAGAAATCCTATGGGTCTAACTTTATGACCTATTTGCTCGAGAAAGGTGACCCGAAAACCTATAAAGAAGTGGTTACTCACCCGATGGCCTCATGTGGAAAGAGGCCATTAAAAATGAAGTTGATTTAAATTCTGTAGAATCATACTTGAGAATTAGTTGACTTGCCAAATGGTTGTAAACCGTTAGGCAGTAATGGGTTTTCAAGAAGAAGTTGAAAATTGATGGTACTATTGAAAAGTACAAGGCAAGACTTGCAATTAAAGGATACAAGCAACATAAATATCTTGATTACTTTGACACATATTCTCCAGTAACGAGAATAATATCTATAAGAATGATGTTTGCTATCGCTATAATGTGAAATTTAGCAGTACATCAAATGGATTTGAAAATAGCTTTCCTAAATGGAGATATAGATGAGGAAATCTATATGGAACAGTCTGAAGGGTTGATGTCCCTGGAAAAGAGAGAAAAGTTTGTAGAGTAGTGAAGTCATTGTATGTCTTGAAGCAAGCGTCGATAAAATGGCATGAGAAATTTGATGAGATCGTGCTGGCCAATGGCTTTAAGATCAATGAATGTGATAGTTGTACCTATTACAAGGATAACAAGATCAGTTATGTCAAGGATGTTAGTCACTAAACACGCGCTAATATTCACGCAAGTATACGCGATCGCAAGTAATATAGAATAAATTCTAGTTCGTTCCCACAGGGATTGGTTTAGGTTAATTTCAATCAATGTATCTATGCAACACTAGTATGGTTATTATCTAATGATAAGACGAATAACAAATTGAGGTTGTTTATAACTAAGATTAACTAAGAGTTTATACTAAAAAATATTAACTATGAGAATTAAAACAGAGTTGAATACTATATGACACAAACATGGGATTCTAACTTCATTAAATACTTCATTCAATAGCCTTTTCGTTCTTAACCTTAGCATGTAATGGTGATGACACGAATCAGATAACACGAAACTAATAAACGCCAACTTTCGTTGTACGAATACTATACTACCAGACATCCAAAAAATAGATATAAGCTGAATAGACACTAATTATATTGAGACCCTATATGTCTATAGAATTTGACAACATAACGGTTTAATGCACAAGTTATCTATTATAATTATATAGGGCAAGTAAGATGGTTAAAAATCCCTACGAATCATGCATAAATAATACATGAGCCTATGCTAGCATGGCAAGTTCTAAACCTTAAATTCACTTTCACTTCATTAAAGTTTAACACACTATCTTATAAGTTCGCGACGCTCATAAGACGAATAATCACAACCAATACTAGGTTATCATACAATCACCACACACTAGGGCGTCGAAACAAATTAACTTAAGAAATCCATAAATAAATCCGCTAGAACCCCACGATAACGATTAGCCCATAATCAAACTCATCATCAACGTGGGTTCTGATGAAAGCATGGTATAATAAATGTAGTCTTTATACTGAATAAATAATAAACCAAGTACGAAACAAGAGTATAGTTTCACGAATAAGAAAACTAGCATTCAAGGTTACAACTTAAAATAAAGAATCACAAGAATAATCTAGATCTTCTTCGCCTTGGTTGAATTGTGCTATACGGTCTTCTTACGCCTTCTCCTTAAGCTCTAGTACGTCTTCTTATGAAAAATGAACGTAAGTTATGTATATATAGCAGCCCATGCAGATTAGAAATCTGGCTGATCAAAATCAGAATAGAATCAGGATTCTTGAAACCCGGCCTGATACGGCCGCGCGCTTGACCAGCGCGGGCGCGCTGCAAATCTGCATCCTGGCGCGGGCGCGCGCTACTACAGCGCGGGCGCGCTGACCTTCTGGAAAAACTTTTTTTTCTTTTCTTCTTGGTTGGTTTGAGTTGGCGATCCACAAGCTTTTATTTAAGACATTATCCTAACACCAAATTAGCACCAAAATAATGCTAATCCACCTGCATTCCTGATAAATGCCTGAAATGCAAAAACACTACAAAAACACGTCAAAAACACTAACAACTTGAGTACAAAACACCAATTCAAAGCTTTACGGAGCATTATAAAGTGTCATAAATGCCACTCAACATACCCCCAAACTTGAACCGAAGCTTGTCCTCAAGCATAAACAGACTCAAAGAACAAGGAATAAAAATGCATGAATGCAAACTATATGAATGCAATGATCCCCATAGAATAACTAAACCAATCAACAAGCAACATCTCAACAAATGCAGTTATTCACACAAAGATCAATCAAGCCCCACAATTCAACTTACAAGCCAGACACGTGCATATATGCAAATGCTTACAGATATACTATCACAACTAGATCAATAATCATGACTCACTACTCAGCAAAGCAATCGCAAAGTTATAAATATAATAAAAAGCTAGAGTCAAAATAACTTATAACACTTCAATTCTTATATCGGAGTTATTCTATGGATTCATGCTTTATTCACAACACATAAACAATACAATATGCCTATTTGACCGTATAATGAGTGAGGTCCACAAAAGACTTATACAATAATATCCATGTAGCGAGCGTTAGGTTAGTGGATCCCAGACTATAAAAGCCTTAGGTCACTAGGCATAAAGTCCCCGAAGAACTTAATAACTAGAGTATTAAAGAGCCCACTCATGATCAATATGCATAAACACATATATTTTTCTTTTTTTCTTTTTTTTTTCTTTTTTTTCAAATTTCTGAATGAGTGCGTTTCGCTCCGTCTCGTTCAACCCTAGACTACTCATATAAAATGAGCCGGCTACTAGCCATTTGACACCTAGCCACAACAACTAGCAATGAAATCCAATTTTCTCCAATTTTTTAAATATCCATGATATTTTATCATTAAGAAAATATCATAAATTCTAAATATAAATAAGCGATTAAACTTCGACAAATAAATAAACCATGACCATGGTCTAGCCCTCAAGCAACCTATAAGACTTAGTGAAATACAATTGTATCTAGCATGCAAATCAACTTGACAAGACTTAACATCACTAAATACGACATCACTACACTAGCATCAATATCACAAATCAATCGGCAAAATCATCTAAGGTATCATGTAATTATGCAAATGCATGAAACTATATGCAACAACTATAAAAACTACAAAAATAATAAAAAAAACTACAAAAATAAATAAATAAACTACTACATGGCAAATATGCAACTATATAAACTAAACTAACATGAATATGCAAACTATATGCGACTCACACAAAACAGATAATCCTTAACTACTACCCCCAAACTTATAATATTCACTATCCTCAGTGAAGGTAATAGCAAAGAAACAGGCATACCTAATCAGAAACAGGGTCATCACCCTCAAGGGGTGGAGTGTCAGGAGTGTCTGGAGGTGGATAACAGAGTTCTCACCTAATACTGGCTACTGGATGTCAAATCCCGTGGCTCTGAATGCAGTCCCCAACGCCTGGGTGAAGTCATGTGCAAACCTGCTATGGATGTCATGTATCTCATCCATCCTCCTATACTGTGTCGAACTCAAACTAGCACTGCCTTGTGCTTCCTCCTGCTGCTGCTACTGCGATCCTGAAGGACCGGCCTCCTCTCCCAACCGAGCTCTCCTAGCTGCTCGACGAGCCTGCGAAGAACCACCAACATAAGTCTGATCAGCTGGCCGTCCACCTGGCAGATGATCGTATGAATATCCAAGCCCCTTAGGATTGGGCTTCCCACCATACCACTCCTGCATACTCAACAGTGTAGAACTATCAATAGGAGCACTGGGAAGCTGCAGCTGCTAATGTGCGGGCCAACGAACACCAACCGCCACACACAACTTTGTCACAATGAACGTACAGGGTATCGAACCCGTAGTAATCGCTCGCAAGAACCTGAGAATACCCTGATGGATAACCATCCCAAGATCCACATAGTCTTCCTGAAAAATCCCCCACAACAAACGAGCATACTCCACAATAATCTGATGCACGTGAGAAGATGGCATGATGTTATCACAAATAAAAGAATTCCATGCACGTGCAAACCTGTTCATGCACGAAGCAGGGAACGTGGCATACTCATTCGTACCCTTCTTGAACCTCCAATGAGTCTCGGGGATACACAGGGTAGCAACAATCAAATCCAAGTCAAACTCCTTCGGAGTTTTCTCATTCTAGTTCTCCTGTTCCTCCCTCCTCTCGGACTGCTCAATCACCCTACGAATAACCTGCGTACTGTAGTCTACAGTCATCCCCCTCACCACGGTGAAATCGTTCTTCTCCGCCTTAGCATTAGCATAAAACTCACGTACCACACTCATGGGCACAGCAGCGGGTGCCTAGCAAAAAGTTACTCAGCCCATCTCCAAGATCATCTCCAACAACTTACCGTCTTTCCCCGATGGAAGAAAACCACGTTCCTTGGATATAGGCTTCGATAACAGCCTCACATACTCCGCCTCAGCCTCATGGGTTGACAACCTTGGCCTCGCACCACCCGCACTCGAAGAATCAGTGGTGCTGCTGCTTACTTGAGTTCGTTGTGTTTTTGGTGCCATTGAGATTGATTAAGTTTGAGAGAATAGAAGTTTGTAAGAGAGATTTGTGTGTTTGAGAGTTTGAGAAGTGATGGAGAAGTTTGTGTATAAGTGTATGTATATATAGGAGATTTGGAGAGAATTAGTTATGGAAAATGAGTGGGTACTGATTATGGGAATAATAGGAATAATGGTTTTGATTTGGAGAGGAAAATTTGGGATGTGGAAGAGTAAAATTCGGGTGGGAATTGATTTTGTATTAAAATCCCCGAATTTTCTCTTTATTCTGCTATATTTTTTTTTCGAATTCAGGATGCAGCGCGGCCGCACGCTAGATCAGCGCGGGCGCGCCCAGTTTCTGCCATTTCAGCGCGGGCGCGCGCTAGATCAGTGCGGGCGCGCCGTGCTACTGTAGTTGGCACTGAATTTTTTTTGATTTATTGATTTTTTGTGTTTTTCTCTTGCTTACTCTACCTACTAATGTACAACATACTTGGGTTGCCTCCCAAGAAGCGCTTGGTTTACGTCGTTAGCTTGACGTAGAATCTCGAGATCAAGTAGACAATAAAACGACACTAACCACCTCACGATTTACCGTATCCCCATAGTAGTGCTTCAATCTCTGACCATTTACTTTGAATGCTTGGCCTAGATCATTCTCAAAAATCTCCACAGCTCCATGCGGAAACACATTTTTGATTATGAAAGGCCCGGACCATCTCGACTTTAATTTTCCAGAAAAAAGACGGAGACGAGAGTTAAATAACAGAACTTATTATCCCGACACAAATGACTTGAGCACTAGACCCCTATCGTGCCACCTCTTAACTTTCTCCTTGTACATTTTGTTGTTTTCATACGCTTGAATCTGAAATTCATCGAGTTCATTTAATTGAAGCATTCTTTTCTTACCAGCTGCATCCAAATCAAGGTTCAACTTCTTCAAAGCCCAATATGCTTTATGCTCGAGCTCCACATGCAAATGACACCCCTTACTATAAACCAACTGAAATGGCGACATTCTCAATGGAGTCTTATATGCCGTTCTATATGCCCAAACAACTTCATCAAGCTTCAAAGACCAATCCTTCCTTAATAGACACACCACTTTCTCAAGAATACACTTGATCTCTCTATTAGACACCTCAACTTGACCATTAGTCTGAGGATGGTAGGTTGTAGTAATGCGATGATTCACATTATATCTTCGCATCATTGCAGTGAACTTACGATTGCAGAAATGCGATCCCTCATCACTGATTATGACTTTTGGAGTCCCAAATCGTGTGAATATCTGCTTGTGAAGAAAATTAAGCATTACCTTCGCATCATTTATCGGCAAAGCCTTGAATTCAACCCATTTCGACACATAGTCGACTTCCAGCAAGATATACTGATTATTGCAAGATGAGACAAACGGACCCATAAAGTCGATTCCCCAAACATCGAAGACTTCAACCTCGAGAAGCATATTAAGAGGCATCTCATCCCTCTTGGACATATTACCCACACGCTGGCATCGATCACACTTCAAGAACAAAGTGATGCACATCCTTAAACAAAGTAGGCTAGAAGAATCCCGCTTGAAGTACACGAGCTGCTGTCTTCTCTACACCATAGTGGCCTCCATAAATAGTCGAATGACATTCTCGCAAGATTCCTCCCGTTTTGCTATATGGAATACATCTCCTGATGATTTGGTCAGCTCCTTGCCTAAACAAATATGGTTCATCCCACATATACCACTTCACCTCATAAAGAAATTTCTTCATTTGAGCGTACGACAAGTCTGGAGGCATCATATTACTCACAAGGTAGTTCACAATGTCTGAAAACCATGGTTCTTCCTCTTGCACTCCAAACAACTGCTCATCGGGAAAAGACTCATTTATCAATGTCTTATCTTGTGAAGTTGCACTTGGATCTTCCAAACGAGAGAGATGATCAGCGACTTAATTCTCAGTACCCTTTCTATCCTTGATCTCTAATTCAAAATCCTAAAAAAAAGAACCCATCTAATCAATCTAGGCTTCGAGTCCTTCTTCGAGATGAGATAACAAATTGCAGCGTGATCCGTGAAAACTGTCACCTTCGTCCCAAGCAAATAAGATCAAAACTTCTCAAAATCGTAGACAATGGCCAAAAGTTATTTCTCAGTAGTAGTATAATTCAGTTGAGCACCATTTAGGGTCTTACTAGCATAGTAGACCACATGAATATGTTGTTCTTTCTCTGCCCAAGAACTGTTCCAACAACATAGTCACTTGCATCACACATCATCTCAAAAGGTTCATTCCAATCAGGTGCAGTTATGATAGGTGCCGTGATCAAACTCTTCTGCAAGGACTCAAAAGCAGCTAGGCCCTCGTCATCAAACTTGAACGGGACATTTTTCTCCAGAAGATTACACAAAGGTTTAGATATTTTTGAGAAGTCCTTGATGAACCGCCTATAGAAACCCGCATGACCAAGAAATTTGCGAACTCCCTTAACAGAAATTGGTGGAGGAAGATTTTTAATGACCCCCACCTTGGCTTTGTCCACCTCAAGACCTTTACTAGAGACCTTGTGACCAAGAATAATGCTCTGTCGCACCATAAAGTGACATTTCTCCCAGTTGAGAACCAGATTGGTCTCAACACACCTTTTAAAAATATCGCCAAGATTCTGCAAGCACTTATCAAATGAATCTCCAAACACAGAGAAGTCGTCCATGAACACCTCCACGTTCTGCACAATCATATCAGAGAATATAGCCATCATGCATCTCTGAAATGTTACCGGTGCTCCACACAAACCAAAAGAAACTCTTTTAAATGCGAAAGTACCAAATGGACAAGTGAAAGTAGTCTTGTCCTGATCTTCTGGAGCGACACAAAACTGATTATAGCCCGAATAGCCATCCAGAAGATAGTAATACTCATGCCTAGCCAACCTGTCGAGCATCTGATCAATAAAAGGCAAAAAGAAGTGATCCTTTCTCGTGGCCTTGTTCAGCTTCCTATAATTCATGCAAACTCTCCAACCCATAAATGTTCGAGTAGGAATGAGCTCATTCTTCTCATTAGCGACAACGGTGATACCTCCTTTCTTTGGTACACACTGAACTGGACTCACCCAAGAACTGTCAGAAATGGGATAGATGATTCCTGTATCTAGCCATTTGAGAATTTCCTTCTTCACAACTTCTTTCATGATCGGATTAAGCCGTCTCTGTTGCTCAACAATATGCTTGCTACCTTCCTCAAGCAGAATTTTGTGCATGCAATAAGAAGGGCTGATTCCCTTAATGTCCGCTATCGTCCATCCAATGGCCAATTTGAACTCTCTCAGAGTTCTTAAGAGTTTTTCCTCATCATTACCTAAAAGGTCAGATGCAATAATCACAGGCAAAGTAGATGCATCTCCTAAAAAACATATCTTAAGTGTTCAGGTAATGGTTTAAGCTCAAGTGTATGAGCTTCCTCAATAGATGGCTTGAGGAGCTTTGGAGATTTGTTCAGCTCCTCCATTCCAAGAGATTCGAAAGGCATATCTATTTTCCACTTCCAGGGAGAAGCATTCAGATATTGTAACTGCTCATCACCTTCGTCATCTTTACTATCAGAATTCCCCAACAAGGCCTTCTCTAAGGCATCAGACCTTAGAAATTGATCAAGTTCTGAAGTAACCACAGAATCGACCAACTCCACCTTTAAGCACTCCTCATTTTCATCAGGGAATTTCATGGCATTGAACATATTAAAAGTTACATCCTGATCCAGCACTCGCATGGTGAGCTCACCCTTCTGCACATATATCAAGGTTCGGCCAGTTGCCAAGAAAGGTCTTCCCAAGTTATGGGAATCTTCTTATCCTCCTCGAAATCAAGAATCACAAAATCAACAAGAAAGATGAGTTTATCAACCTTGACCAAAAAATCCACCACAATGCCTCGTGGGTATGTGATAGAACGATCTGCCAACTGCAAAGTCATATAAGTCGGCTTTGGATCAGGTAAGTCCAACTTCTTGAAGATTGACAAGGGCATCAGATTGATGCTAGCTCCCAAGTCACATAAGCATTTGTCAAATGACACATTTCCAATGGTGCAAGGAATAGTGAAACTTCCAGGATCTTTAAGCTTTGGAGGCAACTTCTGTTGCAGCAGAGCACTGCATTTTTCCGTAAGAGCAACGTTCTCTAAGTCATCGAGCTTCACCTTCCAAGAGAGAATACCTTTCATAAACTTCGCATAACTAGGCATCTGTTCAAGAGCTTCAGCGAAAGGTATGTTAATATGAATTTCTTGAACACCTCTAGAAACTTCTCAAACTGCTTATTTAGCTTTTCTTTTGCAGCCGCTTAGGAAAGGGAGGTGGAGAATACGTCTGGTTCTCCCATGTATTAACCTCAGAAGGAGTGTGTTCAACAGTAGTCTTCCTTGGTTCCACTTCAGCTTCCTTCTGCACTTCTTCTTCAGCCCCAACTTCTTCATCCGAAACTTGAGATTGTTCAGGATTTGTAACCTTCCCAGACCTCAATGTGATTGCCTTTACCTGTCTTTTTCTTCCCTCTCTCCTGGCACTTCAGTGTCACTAGAGAGTGTACTAGGTTATCGATTCAGCAAGACATTGACAATTTGTCCAATTTGATTTTCCAAGGTCTTGATAGAAACCGCTTGGCTCTTTCACATGAGCCTCAACTCCTCAAATTCAGATTTTTCATTAACCTGTTGTAGCTGGAGTTGCTGCCTTGGTGCATATTGCGGTTGCTGAAAACCAGGAGGGTTGTACTGCTTTGCTGGATACTGCTGATAAGGTTGTTGAACCGCATTCTGAGAATTGTTCCAACTGAAGTTAGGATGATTTCGGTTGTTAGGATGATAGGTGGCTGGCAAAGGTTGTTGCGACTTCTAAAAGTTGCTCACAAACTGAGTTGATTCACTAGAAATAGCGCACTGATTAGTCTCATGGGCACCAGCACAAAGCTCAGAGACACTAATAATCTGATTAACTTCATAATTAGCCAAAGAATCTACCTTCATTGTCAAAGCCTTAAGCTGAGCAGTTATAGCAATAGCTGCATCTAACTCTAGAATTCCTGCTACCTTGCCCTGAGATAGTCTCTGAGTAGGATTCTGGTATTCATTAGCAGCCATCAGCTCAATCAATTCATAAGCTTCATCGTAGCTTTTAGCCCACAAGGCTCCTCTTGATGCTGCATTAAGCATGGTTCTAGAAGTAGCACCCAAACCATTATAGAAGCAGTTAATGATCATCCAGTCAGACATCTCATGGTGAGGACACTTTCTAAGCATCTCCTTGTAGTGATCCCAAGCCTCACATAAAGATTCTCCAGATTGCTGAGCAAATTGAGTAAGTGCATTTCTGATTGCAGCAGTCTTCGCTATAGGAAAGAATTTAGTTAAGAATTTTTGAGCAAGATCCTCCCATTTGGTGATTGACCCTGGTGGTAGAGAATGTAACCAGCACTTCGCTTTATCCCGCAGAGAAAATGGGAAAAGCCTCAACTTAATAGCATCTTCAGAAACTCCATTGAACTTAAAAGTGTCGCAGATCTCGATAAATCTCTGATGTGCATGTTTGGGTCTTCTGTCGGAGAACCCCCAAACTGAACTGAGTTCTGTATCATCTGAATTATAACACCCCCAAATTCGGGGTCGGGGATCCGGGTTGTCACGAGTTCCATTTCCCTTAATAACACCCAATCTTAATAAACAACTAACTACTGCGTACTATGACCCCACAATAAACACACACACCACAAGTTATAGTCTCAGAGATGAATACCAAAATAACACAAGTCATTTTATTCCACAATTATAAGTCATTACACCTCAGCTACATAAATTTATATATTCTTTGTCATTATTACAATTCATAAATATACATAAGTCTGGTACATCAACAGTTGAAACCCTAGCCTATTGGTAGATCCTACCTCAGCTACAGCGGCATCAACGCCTACAAGAAACTGCATACATTTCCTATCCGCTTACGAATTGGGCACTTGGTCCTGTTCATCTTGTCTATCTGTTGTTGTGTGATGAAAGAAGAAAGCAAGGGTGAGCAACAAGCCCACTGAAATAATATGTATAATAATTAACAATATATGTGCATTCTCATAGTACTCATGAAAGTCTTGGTCAAGAAGAAATGAACCAAGTTTGATATCTTAATGCAACCAAGTCGCAAAATATTCAGTATATATGTATATATACTTTTCAAAATCTTGGAAGTCCTCTTCCATGCATAATATACACAGAGTTCCAGTTTATAACTGTATAAAAGCATCGTTGCAAGATGATCTCATATATCTGAACTTATTTCAACGTTTTTCTGAAAATCTTTGTCATGCATAAGATAATCATTAACCAGATATAAGTTGAAAAGATGAGGTTACAAGATACTCCAATATACTTATATCTTTTCCGAATACTACTTGAACTACCACCGTTCAAGGTATAATCAGTTTCAAAAGTTCATCACATAGATGAGACTACAAGAAAAGACTTGGATAGATTCAATATGTGAAATATCATTATAAAGAATGAAGTTACGAGATACTTCATTAAGTCCCGATATATATATATACACACACATATATATATATACATTTTATACATTCTTCTGCTATGGAAGTATAAGCAGAGTTGTCATTCCCAAGAATTTTGGAAAGAAGAAACTTTGGCATAAACCTGATATCTTGCTGATCTAGAAAAGATACCAATTAAGTCACCTTTTCTACTAGTAGATGGATGAATCCCCCACCGGTCATCACCCTGGCCGCATTAGGACCTTGTGCTGGACCGCCACCCGGCCTCCTACGCATTGATGGACTGCCACCCAGCCATTTACACTTTGATAGACCGTACCCCGGCCTGTCGCTTATGCCGACTCAATTAGATGGACTTACTTCCCAAACGTTGGGCAAGTAATCAAATTCTTTTATCAAAACCGCAACCTCATTGCGATTATAAAATACACCACAGAGTCGGATCCCTCAGATTTTTAAGCGAGTATTTAAATCCCCTTCGAAAGGAAGATCTTAAATTTGAAAACGAGTTTTGGGATCCGCTCTAACTTTTATATCATTTTGAAGACTCAAAAACATTTTAAAGAATGTTTAGAGTAATGATGATTTAATAAAATAAATCAATCCCGATATATTAGGAAATATCTGAATATTATTATTTAAATAATATTCCCATAAGGATAATCTTTATAAAAATATTTTAAGTAGAAGTTTTAAAACTCATACTTGAAATGAATAATAAATAACAGAAGATATACTTATACGAAAGTACAATCTTTAGTTGAATAATTGAAAATAAGTTTAATTATTATTCAAAACTATCGAATATACCTTATCTGATTCATAGTTATAGAAACTATATATATATGTTATACTCGGGAATATCGACTCGCGGTTTAGAAAAATATTCACCTTTGGGTCCCCTATACGAAGGGTATACGCAACTACTGTTTATCTCTAGCATAGATATTATGCAGTTTATAAGCATTTGAATTGATAATAGAATATCAAGATTATGAAACAGGCATGCATATAAATGTCATATCACATGCTTCAATATATCGCAAGACTTTGCTAATAATAACCATGCACTTATCTCAAGACAATGCATATACATATATACATCACAACAACAGTTATACGGGTAGAAAACTTGCCTGGGCGACCGGGGGTGGTAAAAGGCCTAGGGCGAGTCTGGTAACCTATAAACAACATATAAGTTGGAATTAAACCACGATCGCTTAACAAACTAGTCTTTAACCAATTAGACCCTAACGTTCGCTTTTGCGCTAAACGATTCACATAAGTCGCTCGAGCACCCTCGGCTCCACCATTTTTAATAAATTAACCATTACGAATTTTAAGGCGACGCTTTCACGAATACTCTACCAACTGACCCTTTAACCTTACATAATTGTTTCTTACTCCAAATAGTCATTTAAGGACCTTAACCAAGGTTTCAAATTAAGGCGAGGGGAAATGGTTCGTTCGCGAAACGCCGTTACTTAAAACGGTCGTTTCCCCTAAACCGTACATCGGATTCAAGCGAACCACATATCAAAATGAAGCTTACGACACAATCTAGCTAAAAATGGAAAAGTCACAGATTCAACAGTTAGCTCTCTGTCCTGAACACTAAGAACAAGCAGTTGTATGAAAATGGGCATTACGACAGCTATGTTTACGCAATTATCAAGTTTTAAACCACTCCAAGCAACCAAAATTCAACTCACAACCACCATCACAACCAAATTTCACCCAAACCTTACTACATCAGTCCCAAACCTCAAGATTTTCCAATTCATTCAACCACAAACATGAACTACTAACTATACTTAAGTTTCATTAACTATAAACAAGATTCCATCATCCAAATCACTACAAATCCAATCCAAACTTTAAACACACAAGCATCATGCTTCTCATTTACTATAACAATCAAAACAATTCCTAATACTCAAAGTAAAGTTAGGGTTTGATGTTTTATACCTTCTTGAAGCTTCCTTACACAACACAAGAGCTTTGAATGCCTAAAAGAACCTTGATCCTTTCTTGTATAACCTTAAACTTTCATAAAAAATCAAGAAAACTAAAGTTATTTCTTGAAAGTTACTATTCACCATCTTCTTCCTTGATTTATTGGAAGATATTCATGAAGAATTGGAAGATTAAACTCCTAAGATATGTTTATCTAATCATCAAGAAGCTAAGGAATTTACCTTGGATTTGTTTATGAAGTGAAGCTTGAATTCTTGAAATTTTTCTTCCTTGGAATGAAGAAAGCCGAGAGCAATGATCTTGGGAGGGTGTTTTTCTTTGTTGATTGTGTTTTTGGTGGAAAATGGAAGTCGAATGAGATATTTGGGTGGTTAATTGGATGATTAAAGTGAGTGGAGTGTGATTAAACATGACATCACCTTGGTGACTTCATCATTTGCCACTTGTCATTACTTGATGGTGGAAGCATCTTTTATGCTAATCCTTGCTTAATTGCTTGATCATCATCCTTAATCCTTGCACTAATCTCTCTTGCATTACTTGTCATTTAATTGTTTTACGACTCGTTTATCATTTGATGGATCATATCCGGGATCATATTACTTGGGTTCCCCTAAACCTTTCTCAATATTTTATATCCCTTTTATGATCCTCTCTTATAATCCTTAAATTTAAATCCTTTTAATCATGTAACCCTATACTCAATTCTTTCGGTATCTGGTGGATTTTAGGGAAAAATCAAAGTGCTCGAATTTGGATTCTGGCGATATTTACATGCACTTATATACCATATACAGTACTAATAAGATCTCAGAATATCAATAAAAGAACCCCTACATAGTGTGACATGAAAAGTTTTCTTAATCAGCATAATCAGCAAAATAATTATTCATAAGGGTTATAGAAAGTCCAAAAATTTTGGGGTTATTACAGTCTCCCCTCCTTAAAAGGATTTTGTCCCGGAATCAGATAGAAAACAAATAGGGGTACCTTTCTAGCATTGCACTCTCTAGTTCCCAAGTTGACTCCTCCATATTATGATTCTTCCATAGTACTCTGACTAGCTTGATCACTTTGTTCCGAAGCACCTGCTCCTTTTTATCCATGATCTTCACTGGTTGCTCCACGTAAGTCAGGTCTGGTTGCATGTCCACATGCTCGTATTCTACTATGTGCCTGGCATCCCGATGATACTTCCTTAGCATTGACACATGGAACACATTATGAACTTGTTGTAGGTTCGGGGGTAGGGCTAGCTCGTAAGCTAACTTCCCAATCCGTCTTAGCATCTCAAAAGGTTCAATATATCTTGGGCTTAGTTTCCCTTTCTTCCGATCCTCATCAATCCTTTCCAAGGCTTTCCAAGGGGATACCTTTAACAACACTAGGTCCCCTACTTCATACTCTTTATCCTATCATTTTCAATTCAGCATACTTCTTATGTCCATCTTGGGCTACTACCGGCCGTCCTCAGATTAGATCTATTATATCCTTGGTCCTTTGGACCACTGCTGGTCCGAGCATCTTGCGCTCTACAACTTCATCCTAACATAAGGTAGATCAACATTGTCTTCCCTCAAGGATCTCATAAGGCGACATCTCGATACTGACATACGATCTATTGTAGTAAGAAAACTCAATCCGCGTTAAGTGATCATTCTAAATTATTTCGAGTCTATTGCACAGACTCTCATCATAGCTTCTAGCATTATAGCTTTTGCTTCTCAATACCCACTCTTTTCTAGTTCATAATCGTTACTATCTTCCGTACCTAATATTATACTGGTTACACTTTTGCTCGTTAGCGTTCTATAACCTTTTAATAACCGCGTCAACCTTAGTATCACGAACACGTTAGATTCAGAATACCACCATACTAATACCACTTCAACTCTAGCTGCTTCCATCTTCCAAAGTTTGATCAATCATATAGAAGTAAAGAATTTATTGAGAGATCACTATGATCATGAACACTTGTTCTATTTCATAGTTAGTACAGAAGGTGGCCAGCCTTTAGTATCTGACAAGCAATTAAATAACATATGGTATCCTACTAGGCTTCTATCACACAGATAGATAGTCATTCGGCAATACCTCCCCTTCTGGAAGGGTTGTTCTTCTCATTTTACACGAAAATGAAAAAAAAGAAAGAATTTAAGAGAATTATATAAAAAATATTGCCACAAAACATCTGGCTTGGAGTCTACCTCTGAACTAGAGAGGTTTATCACAAGAGAACAAAACATAAATATGTATATATCTCAACATCAAGTATTATAGCCTCGCAATTCATGTTCCTGACTCTTTCCTATTCCGTCCATCATTCTATGGACCCATGCTCTTTCTCGAGCTTATACACAATCACCTTTGAACTCCCTCAATCATATAGTAATACGACTCTCTATTGATAAGAAGGAATAAATATTCAATAGGTAGATAATCGACTTAATTAGTCTATCAATGATAACTTATACATCACCACGATCCGATTAGTGGTACTCAATTTCAACATTCATTCTAATGCAACTCTTACGGTTGTAATCGGCTCATTACTCGCAGAATCATTGCTGCATTACTATGGTCCATCGCTGACCTACTGTAGTCATTCGTTTTCCTCAGAATCTTAATATCTAATTATACGGAGTCCATACCTGCCGTATCAAAATCTTTTAAGGAGTTAACATAATCACCATTCATGATTCATGAAGAACACTCTAGATCCTGACGTACATTCATGACATGAAGCAGATAAAATTACAGAAGAGTTTCAATCAAAGCAACGATAGCAGGTTAATACCATTCTTAATCATATGCCTTCAATAGAAGACTTAACTCAAAGGTCTGTTTAGTCCTTTTTGAAATATGGTCCTGGCTTATTCTCAAGATAGGACCTTCTAAGATAGATAGCCCGCTCACGGTGATTACATGAATTAAATCTTTACCAAACTAATATTACGGTTGAGTATCGCACAATCATCAGAAGGAATGTCAATCTTTCAAACCATAATACAACCTTCACGGCTTTAACCATCATCACCATATCCCTCTGGCACGATCGCCTATAATTGCTCTCTTACACTTAGAGTGTCAGCCACCTCATTGGCCTTTCCTGATAGTAATAGTTCTTATAATCAATGTATTTTGAATGATCTCCAACTAAATTTTCTACCTCATTTTCAATCACTTCTTGTGTGAAAATGCTCTTCCATAAGTGATTGCCTCGGTCTTTAGAGGTTAACATTGTCACGACTGACTCTCGATCATACTAGGACGTCTCTTATCTTGGGTCCTTCTTGTTTTCATCAATCTCGGCCTTCATTGGGTCGATCTATACTTTCTTATGGTTCAACACGCGCCTACCTGGCATTATTATAATTACGTCATATTCCCTTTATCAAAATTTCTATTCTTCAGAACTTTGAATATTACCTTTCTCCTTGTAAGACCTCTAAGGTTATCCTTGAATCGTTCCTCCTGTATTCCCTTGATATAGGGCATATCGAAATAGCATTTACTAATACACTGACCATTGTCTATATACTTCTAAAATTTCTCCACTGATCCATAAAGGTTGTTGTTACCTTAATTCTTTCCAATTCATACTGTCAAAACTCATATTATCCCTATTAAGGGTGAAATGCCAACCTTTATGCATTCCCCTAGGATTCATCTCAAGTTATCGAGTAACTATCCTTAATTCTACCTTTAAAAAGGTACATGCATCCTTCCATGGATAAATCAAGTCATATATCCTTGATAGATTATCTTATTCAATCATTCCCACCTCGATAGTCTATACCAAATTTCACAATAGCATCCTTATCCAAGCTGAGGTCAATCCATATGGCCTCCAAAAGATAACAATGGTTATCCGCTTTTCTTTCCTGATTTGGTAATGATAATAGGGATGTTCTGGAATATATTGGTTAGTGTTCAACGTGAACTTCTTTTTACTATGTTAGGTCACACAACACTGTAGAAGGGGGTTGAATACAGTGTTAATACAATCAAATCGATTTTGAACACAAGTAACAGTAAACATATATATTCAGTATGATAAACTCTGTTACAATGGAACTGTTATCTCTCAGTGATGAACAAATATTACTAAGAGCTGCTAGATTACAATGTATAATCTTCTCGATAATGATAACACATATAGTGTAAACCCTAAGCCTATGTTTATATAGTACACAGTTACAAGATAACTTATGATTTATATGGAATATAATTCTGTCTCCTAAAATATATCAATCAAATATCTTCTACAAGTCTTCCAGTCTTCTAACTCTTTTCATGCATATCTTCTTTTGTTTTAGTCTCGATCTTTTACTGTAAATCAGCTTCCTTCCTTAACTGTAAGTCCTCCCGCACTTAAGTTCTGATATGACATTAAGTTCTGATATTAAGTTCTGACTTCCAGTAAGTCCTGATTTCAGTAAGTCCTGATTTCAATAAGTCCTGATTTGTCCTGTTGTTAAGTTCTAAAAACTAAACACAAATCATATTAGACATGACATCTCAAATATATCTAACAATCTCCCCCAACTTGTAAATTATGCAAAATATACAAGTTAATAGATTTGATGATGTCAAAAATATTTAAGTACAAATGCAATAAGAGTTTAACTAGATAACTAACTAAAACTTACAGTCCTTGTAGCTTTTACCAATCTCACTGAGTCAATCTGAATCCATAATGATTCTTAACAAAGTGTGATATCAGCTTTTCTTCTTTAATTCTCAGGACCTGAGAGAGTGTAGTCTTGACTTGCTTCATCTCTTCATTCTGACTTCCAATCTGATAGATTGCAGTCCTTAAAGCAGAGATATGGTTTCTTTCTAAACCATCATTCTTATTACCCTAGGATGAGAAGAATCTTCATTATAGCATAGACATTTCTCTTTCAATATCACTTCAAGCTTAGCAGAATTCTTCTTCATTGGAATTTCACTTCCATCATCTTCAACAATATTAGGAATAAATTCTGTAATTCTTGAACCAGAAATTCTTGCTTTATCTCTGATGGTCTTCAATATGAACTTTGACCATCTCTTGGTAATATCAGACTTTACCTCTAAAAGGTAATGAAAGAATTGAAGTTCTTTCAGTGATTTGTTTAGTACATCTGATTCTGACATTTGATATGTCCTTCCATCTTCAAGAAATAGAATCAGATTTTCCTTAACATTGTGCTTGTCATAAACATCCAGTATCACTTGAACAAATATAACTTTATCAAGATGTTTCTGTGTAACATCTTCAAGAGGTCTGTCAGTCAATAAAAAAGGATCTCTAGTAGCAACTTCAACTCATGTTTTGATCTTAGATTCATCAGAACCTAGCCCAGCCCTGTCTCTTGGTTCTCTAGCATTTAACCCAATAGTCATGAAAGTAGACAGTAATTGGCTTTTCTTTGGATCTGATGGTTTGACATTTTTCCACGGAAGTTTCTTTTTATCAGCTACTTCCATTTTGTTTAAATCAACTTGAGCACTGTCAGAGGTTGACTTGATGACTTTATCAGAACTTGCTGTTTTTTGTTGTCCTTCACTCTGAACAACTTGAGCTTTGTCAGAGGTTGTCTTTGGTTCTTCAGAAATCTTCTTTCTTTTCAGAGTTTGAACATCTTTATTTTCAGCAAGATTATCATCAGTAACTTGAACCATTTTGCACACTGGCTTTATCATAATTTGAGGAATTTTCATCTCCAGTGGCTTGGTTGGTTCATCAACTTTTCCTTTCCCTTTGTCTTTGGGATCAATCTCAGATTGTGATCTTGTCTTGGCTTTAGATGCCTCAGTTTGTGACTTCTCCTTGATCGTTATGCCTTTTTCCTTAGGCCTTGGAGGTTTCTTTGCAACAGAAGCTTTTGGCTTTAGATTTTTCTTTTCATCTTTAAATCTAGCTTCTTCCTCCTTGAGATTTTCTAAATCCATTCCTGGATTATGCTTCATAAATAATCTTCTAGCAATTTCCTCATCAAATGTCTGAATCTTGGGATCCTTGTAGTAGACAGTAGTCTGCTTTCCCTTGAGCTTCAGAGCTTGCATGAACTTTTGAGAATCTTGACTTCCACCTTGTATCAGAACATCAGGTTTTGTCATCAAATTTTGCTCATCAGAACTTTATATCATATTTTGAGTTTCAGTACTTGCTATCAGATTTTGAGTTTGAGCAGCTTCAGAACTTGTCTTCTTTTGAGTAGAAGATTTGCTTGCATCAGTACTTAGTTTCCTTGAAGAAACCTTGCTGCTTTGCCCTTTACTATGAACTTGACCTCTACCCTTGCTAGGGTTTCCCTGGTCATCAATTTCATCATCTTTCTTCTTTAGTATCATCAGTTTCATCATCTTTCTTCTTCAGTATTTGATCATTTGAGCATTTGGACTTAACTATCTTCTCCCCCTTTTGGCATCATCTGATAGTAGGAGTGAGAGAAGAAGTTCCACTGAAGATTGAATATCATTCAATTGAGCCTGTTGAGAAGCTTGATTTACCAGAACCTCAGAAATTTAGGCCTGTTGCTTCTCTTAAACTTTCTCAATTGCTTCTACCTTTTCAGGTGTAACTCAGAATATGTCGATTCAAATTCAGCATTTGTTTGTCAAATCAGCACAAATTATTAGTAACCACAATTTTAATCAAAACATTCATCAAGAAATACAGTTCAATTAGATGAAGTAAAGATTAATAGGCTTCAATGAGAACATTCACATCCACAAAATACGAGATAAACAAAGACTAAATCTTGCAATCAAAAGAAATTTCATTAAAATATCAAAAGAGTACATTTTATGAAATTTGTAGATTACATGCAAAATATTACAAGATAATCCTAGTCTAAGATGGTGAACATTAACAACCTTGGTCTCAGAAGGAAAACTATCGATTAGTTCCTCCTGCTGCTGACAAAAAGCACTGGAAGACGGATGATCCGTTCTTGCTGAAGAAGAGCCTCTCTCTGTTCTTCTTCCAAGCGATCAAGATGGAGTTGATAGTCCATCTGAAAGAACAAGAGATTTGTTTGAACCTCTTATGGAGCCAAGTTCCATATCTCATCAAGAATGGCAGTGACGTGCCATTCCTGTTCCCAGTCAACACAACTGAACTCAACGTTGAAGTTTTCATAGTTCATAAACATGTTGACAAGAACCATTTTTATGAAGGAAGAAAATGGTGAGAATTAAAAGAGAGAGAATGATTTTGTGTGAGAATAGAAGATGATTTGTCTGAGATGAAATGTCGGTTAAATAGCCAATGGAATATCAAGGGACTAGAGGACTGATTAATGATTAAGTGTAGAGTTAATGATGCCTCGTCTCCCTAGACCGATGTATAATAATAATAGTCAGTAAAAAGTTAAAGCAGGAGTAAATGGGCACGGGAAATAAGTAACAATTACTGTGCACATGCAGTTTTTCAAGACAAACACGTTTACCACTAACCCAAATGAATATGACTGTTTTTATCTCACCTAAATATATTCTGATTAAATATGACCATTTCATTATTTACCAAAAATAAGTCAAGTAAAGAATAAGGCCACATAAGCATCAGAATTTCCATCAGGATTTAATATCAGAACTTGACTATTAACAGTCATCAGAACATGGCTTCTGTACTCAAAAAGTGAATGTTTGTATCTGTGATTCTTTATACAAATGCTGACTTGTTTCTTCAGAGTTTAGAACTTCTATCAGAACTTGTCCTCAGAATTTATGCATATGACACTTAACTGTTTATCTGAAACAACTTGATAACCACAGTAATTTTCATCATTCATATGGACTGAGAGTGTGTGCATTAGCAAAATATCAGATAAAGATTAAAGTCTGATATACTTCAGTACATCTTAGAAATAAAGCATAACTAAGAAAAGTGCTTAAAATTTGTCATTAATAATGAAGTCTACTATATGATAAATTTGTGCATGAGTCCACCTCAACTTTTTGTGCTCATTTTATGCATCTTTTGAAATTCCTTTTTACAGTGGCTTCTCAGTGTAAGTGAGTCACAACTGCTTATCAGAATTTATGCTATTATCAGAGTAATTCTCCAGTAATCAGAGAATGTGAAAAGTCACAAAGAAAAAATTATTTACTTTTCTAATGCATATTACTTAATACCAGCAATGCACTTGGGTCTTCCCTTCCACATTTTTACTCTGATCTCAAGGGAGTACCTGACTTCAATTTTCTTTTCTTTTCTTTTCTTTTCAGATAAGTGAGGCTTATCAGCATTTGGTTCATCCTTAAGATTTACTGACATCGGAATTTGACAGATAAGAAGTAAAAATCTAGTTTGTGACTTAGTAGTAAGATACACAAATTAAATTTGACTAAGCTCAAAATCAAAGTTTACTTATGTTAATGAGTTTCCACATAAACAACTAATTCAAACATGGGATTTCTAGTATGTTAAAGACTACTAGGTTATCATCTAGCACAATTATCCTTATTGGATTGAATAGTCACAGAACATTCAAATCACTATCAGAGTATATTAATCCACATCAGATAACAATCAACATTTAATGTATTTCAATTTAAGCACAGATTACATGAAGATAAGACAATCTGTAAACACTGATAATAAAATCTGATGCATGAGAACAAAAACTAAGCAGATTTAGAGAAAGAACCTGAAACCATTCCAAGTTCATTTACCAGTCTTGTAAAAGTAGCTTCACATAGTGGTTTTGTGAAGATATCTGCTAGTTATTGATCTGTTGGAACAAAATGCAATTCCACTGTACCTCCCATCACTTGTTCCCTTATTAAATGGTACCTAATGCTGATGTGGTTTATCATTGAGTGTTGAACTGGATTACTTGTCGTAGCAATAGCACTTTGATTATCACAGTAAATAGGTATTTTAGAAAATTCTAACCCATAATCTAGTAAATGATTCTTCATCCAAAGAATCTGTGCACAACAGCTTCCTGCAGTAATATATTCTGCTTCTGCAGTTGATGTAGAAATTGATTTTTGTTTCTTGCTAAACCAAGAAACTAATATGCCTCTAAGAAATTGGCAGCTTCCACTTGTGTTTTTCCTGTCTATTTTGCATCCTGCAAAATCTGCATCCGCGTAACCTATTAGCTTAAAATCTGATTCTTTATGATACCACAATCCTAGATCAGTTGTACCCTTAAGGTACTTGAAAATTCTTTTCACAACTATTAGATGAGGTTCTCTTGGATCAGCCTGAAATCTTGCACAAAGACATGTAGCATACATGATATCAGGTCTACTTGCAGTTAAATAGAGTAAAGAGCCAATCATACCTCTGTAGTTAGTAATATCTACTGATGAACCAGTATCTTTATCTAACTTGGTTGCAGTGCCCATGAGAGTGGATGCAGTTGAACTGTCTTGCATTCCAAATTTCTTGAGTAAATTTCTGGTGTACTTGGATTGACAGATAAAAGTTCCTTCTTCATTTTGCTTAATTTGAAGTCCCAGAAAATAACTAAGTTCTCCCATCATACTTTTTTGATATCTTGACTGCATTAGCTTTGCAAACCTTTCACAGAGTTTGGCATTTGTAGAACCAAATATGATATCATCAACATATATTTGTACCAAAAGTAAGTCTTTTCCATGGTTGAGGTAGAACAGTGTTTTATCAGTTGTACCTCTATGAAATCCACTTTCCAGAAGGAATTGAGCTAAAGTCTCATACCATGCTCTTGGAGCTTGCTTAAGGCCATAAAGTGCTTTGTCAAGCCTGTAGACATGATTTGGAAATTTTGAATCTACGAAGCCTGGAGGTTGTTCAACATATACCTCTTCTTCCAATTCTCCATTAAGAAAAGCACTTTTCACATCCATTTGAAAAACTTTAAACTTTTTGTGAGCAGCATAAGCCAAAAAGATTCTTATGGCTTCCAATCTAGCAACTGGTGCAAATGTTTCATCATAATCAATACCCTCCTGTTGAGAGTAGCCTTCAGCAACCAGCCTTGCTTTGTTCCTTGTAATTATGCCATCACTGTCAGTTTTGTTTCTGAACACCCACTTTGTGCCAACAACTGATCTATTCTTTGGTCTTGGCACTAGGGTCCAGACTTTATTTCTTTCAAATTCATTTAACTCTTCCTGCATTGCTTGCACCCAATCAGCATCTTGAAGAGCTTCTTCCACTTTCTTTGGTTCAGTCTAAGATAGAAAAGAATGATAGAGACATTCATTTGATGTTTCAGTTCTAGTTCTGACACCTGCTTCAGGATCTCCAATTATTAAGTCAGGTGTATGTGATTTGATCCACTTCCTTGCAGATGGAAGTTGATTTCTAGAACTGGATCCATCAGCATTTTCTGATGCTCCCCTTGTAGTTATACTCTCCGAGACTTCAGAATTTGAGTTGGATCCTTCAGGACTTGAAGTATCAGAGTTTCCAGAATTATCAGAATTTGGCTCATCAAAACTTGATGAATCAGAACTTGAAGAGCCAGTAACAGGTTCTGATGCTTCTTGAGAGTCTTGAGTTGTGGTAGGATCTTCAGCTTGCTCCCCCTGGACAGGTGCATTTTCCTTTGGAGTTGTTACCACAGTTTCTATGACATCAGAACTTAACCCGTCAGAACTTACAGGATCAGAGTTTTAGTCATCAGAATTTACAGAATCAGAATTTAAATCTTCATTTTCAAATCTCAGCTGATCATGATCATTGAAATCTTCAAGTCCAGTAATCTTCTTATCATCAAAAGATACATTGATAGATTCCATGACAACCCTTGTTCTTAAATTGTAGACTCTTAAGGCTTTTGTGGAAAGTGGATATCCAACATAAATCCCTTCATCATCTTTTAGATCAAATTCTGACAGCTGTTCAGAATGAGTCTTAAGAACAAAACACTTACAACCAAATACATGAAAGTATTTCAGATTTGGCTTCTTTTTATTCACCATCTCATATGGTGTTTTTCTATGCTTGTTTATGAGTGTAGCATTCTGTGTAAAACAAGCAGTCTATACAGCTCCAGCCCAAAAGTAGGTTGGTAACTTTGCTTCATCAAGCATAGTTCGTGCAGCTTCAATGAGTGTCCTATTCTTTCTTTCTACAACTCCATTTTGCTGTGAAGTTCCGGGTGCAGAAAATTCCTGTTTGATTCCATGCTCTTTGCAGAACTCTTCCATGATTGAATTCTTGAACTCAGTGCCATTATCACTTCTTATAATTTTAACAGAATCTTTGACCAACTTATCTAGCTGTCTGACATGATCAGTTAGAGTAGATGCAGTTTCATTCTTCTTGTGCAAGAAGTACACCCAAGTGTACCTTATGAACTCATCCACTATAACCATAGCATATTTGTTCTTTGCAATAGACATGACATTGACTGGACCAAATAGATCAACATGCAGTAGGTGATAAGGCTCAAGAATTGAAGATTCAGTTTTGCTCTTGAAAGAAGATTTTCTTTGTTTTGCCTTTTGACAAGAATCACAAAGGCCATCAGGAGCAAATACTGATTTTGGCAGTCCTCTCACAAGTTCTTTCTTTACAAGCTCATTTATGTTGTTGAAATTTAAATGAGAGAGTCTTTTGTACCAATTCCAGCTTTCTTCAATTGATGCTCTACTCAACAGACAGATTGCAGAATCATCAAGACTTGTTGAAAGTATGGCTTCATAAATGTTACCATGCCTGTAACCTTTCAGAACCACTTTTCCTGTAGAATTGCTTACAACTTCACAGTGTTCTTCAAAGAAATCTACATGATAACCTCTGTCATAGATTTGACTCACACTTAGCAGATTGTGTTTAAGTCCAGAGACTAGAGCTACTGTTTCAATGATGACATTTCCAAGATTGATATTGCCATATCCAGAGTTTTTCCCATGTTTCCATCTCCATAAGAAACTCCTGGGCCAGCTTTCTCCACAAAGTCTGATAGCAGGGCTTTATTTCCAGTCATATGTCCTGAACATCCACTGTCCAACACTAGGATATCTTTCATGTTGCCCTGCAATCACAAAGACCACTATTGGTTAGTTTTAAGGACCTATACTTGCTTGGATCCTTTGGCCTTTTTAAGTTTGTTAGCATTTGCAGTGGATTTAATTTCAGAGTTTATGCTAACATGTTGTTTATCAGAACTTATATCAGACTTTGCATCAGATTTTACACTAGAAGGAACTAAAGTAACTTTCTTCAAAGAAGGTTTTATTTGATAATAATCATAGTACATACTATGATATTCCTTACAAGTATAAATAGAATGCCATAAACTACCACAATGAAAATAAGGATTTTGTGGCTTAAACTTAACAGACTGACTCTTAACTCCTGATCTAGGAGGTAAAGAGTTTATATCTTTATTTTTCCTGCAAAAAGAAGCAAGATGGTTAAAGTTTCCACAGTTATAACATTTCTTTCTATGAGCATTAGGAACATGCATATAATTATTGCTTTTGTTCATACCTTCCTTTCCATTCCTATTTTTCCTAGCTTCCTTTACCTTGTTGACATTCCTAATCTCTTTCAGCTTATGCTTAAGTTGCTTCTTTGTCATTAAGCCAATGTTGACTTCAGATGGTTTATCCTGTTTTAATTTTTCAGAAGTTGACTTATCTTTGACTTCTGTCACAGACTCTTTTATCTTTTCAGAATCAGACTTTACAGTTTTAGCTACAAACTTAACAGGATTTACCTTTGGCTTAGCAGTCTGTTTAACAACAATTGGCTCAATTTGTTCAGTTCCTTTTTCACTTTTATCATCTCCATAACCTAAGCCCTCTTTCCAGTTTCCACTACTTAATAAATTCTGAGTTGATCTGCCAGAGTTAGTCCAAGTTCTGATAATCTCTCTTTCTTTTTCTAAGTCAGCTTTTAGAGATTTATTCAATTTTAACACTTCATCTCTAACATATAAAGCATCATCTTTTTGTTTCTTAGTTTGATGAAGAAAAACTAACTCCTTTTCTAAATAATCATTTCTCTTTTTATAAGCAGAATTTTCAGAAGTTAATCTTTCACATGTTAAAGTCTGATCTCTATAACTAATAAACATGGTTTTAAGATATAATCTCAACTCAGTAATATCATCAGTATGAAAAACATAAGTTGTTTGAGGTACCTTCAATTTAGCAGTTTCAGGTCTGCTATCAGCATTTGCCATCAGGGCATAGTTCACCTCATGTTCAGAATTTGAAGTGTCTGTCCAGCTTTTCTTCTTTGTGAAAAGTGCCTTGCCTTAGTCACTTTTTCCTTTCTTGCAGTCAGGAGATATGTGGCCTCTTTCACCACAGTTTAGCATTTGACATTTGAGTTGTCTCCTCTGTCAGACTTTGCACATTTGCCTTCAGACTTTCTGAACCCTTTCTTATCAGAACTTACACCTTTCCTGTAAAACTTATTTCCCTTTCTGAATTTCCTGTAGGCTATCTTTGTGATACCCTTCACCATAAGAGCACACAATTTCATCCTCTCTTCATCAGCATCTATTTCAAATAAACTTTAGTTTCTGAATCATTATCATCAGAATATGATGACTCTGAATCAGACTTTATGATGAGAGCCTTTCCTTTGCCCCTTTTTGAGGCAACAACTTTAGGAGATTCCTCATCAGCCTTAAGAGCAACTGTCCTTGACTTTCTTCCATGCCTCTTGCTCCTTTGATCCATCTCAAGTTCATAAGTCTTGAGCATACCATAAATTTCATCAAGAGTAGTTTCAGTAAGGTCATAGTTGTCTCTTATTATAGTAGACTTCAAATCCTAATTTTCAGGAAGAGCTAAAAGGAATTTTAGATTTGAATCTTCAAGATCATATTCCTTGTCCACCAGTGACAGATCATTCAAGAGTTTGACAAACCTATCATATAAGTCAGTTAATGACTCATCAGCTTTTGAGTCAAAGTGCTCATACTCTTGAGTTAGTATAATCATCCTGTTCTTCTTGATTGCACCAATTCCCTAGCATCTTGTCTCCAGAGCTTCCCATATCTCATTTGCAGTCTTGCAATGAATTACCCTGTTTGACATGACATTATCACTGGCACTATGCATTAAATGCCTTACCTTTGTATCCTTCGCAATAGATGAGATGTCTTCAGCTGTGTACTCACCTTTCTCCTTTGGTTTGGTCTTTGCTGGTTGATCAGCAACTACAACAGAGAGCTTGGTAGGCTTATGTGCTCCTTCATTAATTCTGTCAAGGTATTCTGAATCTATAGCTTCCATAAAAATAACCATCTTCACTTTCCATATATGATACTCAGAAGGTCTCAGTATGGGAACCCTAATAGTCTCATATCGACTGTGGGTTTGAGTCTTTTGAGTTTCTTCAGTTTTGGTGGGCTTGGTTGGAGTTTGTGCTTCTTCAGACACGATTGTTTGGATCTTTACTGTATGTGTGTTAATAGATAAGCTCTGATATCAATTTTTAGGTCACACAACACTGTATAAGGGGGTTGAATACAGTGTTAATACAATCAAATCGATTTTGAACACAAGTAACAGTAAACAGATATATTCAATATGATAAACTCTATTACAATGGAACTATTCTCTCTCAGTGATGAACAAATATCACTAAGATTTGCTAGGTAACAATGTATAATCTTCTCGATAATGATAATATATATAGTGTAAACCCTAAGCCTGTGTTTATATAGTACACAGTTACAAGATAACTTCTAATTGATATGGAATATAATTCTGTCTCCTAAAATATATCAATCAGATATCTTCTACAAGTCTTCCAGTATTCTAACGCTTTCCATGCATATCTTCTTTTGTTTTAATCTCGATCTTCTACTGTAAATCAGCTTCCTTCCTTAACTATAAGTCCTCCCGCACTTAAGTTCTAATATGACCTTAAGTTCTGATATTAAGTTCTGACTTCCAGTAAGTCCTGATTTCACTAAGTCCTCATTTGTCCTGTTGTTAAGTTTTGAAAACTAAACACAAATCATATTAGACATGACATCTCAAATATATCTAACATATTAAATCCTCATTTACTTTTGTTGTTTATCTCAACAGTCATCTCAATGACGAGATATCTTTTATACCTGGAGTCTCCCTTTCTGGGTATCAAGCCATCGGTCTTACATACACTTCACATTCTTGAAGGTCACTTCCCTCATCCCATTTCTTAATTTCTTGCTTTCTTGTCTCCTCAGTCCATCCGTGTTCCCTTATTAATCCATCGATCTATCTCGAAGTTTCATCAAATACTCCCAACTTAAAGGGGATAAACATATATATATATCATTTATGCCTTCAACCATCAACTTTAACTCATGGTGAATCACCCTCATCCTGATGATCACATAATTTTCTATTTCTATTACTACGAATCTTTAGGGTTTCCTCATACCCAACTCCTTTATCATTCCTCAAACTCTATTACCTTTATATTCCTTTCTACTACAATTGTTTCATGAACCCACTAATCATTGACTTCAAACATCACGTCATTCTGGGATTCGTGTCCTCAGGACGAATCTTGCCAACTTTTGCAACTTAGATTAATTATTCATCATACTCGTCCGCCTTTGTTCTGGCTCTAAAGCTTTTACACTATCTCTATAACCTTGGGAAGTACTTTCCCAAAAACAATTGACTGAACTTTAATCAGTTTATTATAACCTCTGGCCCTGTGTCTTTCTTGGCCTTTCACCAACGGGTGGCCTCTATCTTAGGAAGGTAAGTGACAAAACGGTCTTTTGCGCTTCATCAATCATTTAGAATCTCAAATGATTCATATATTTCCTTTATCTAGGCTCTCGCCTCGACCGGGTTAGCTTGTTCCTTGGAAATATGAGAGCTTAGCGACTTAAAGGTCCTGAAAGAATTTCCCACCACACTGTTTCCTCAGGGTGGTGGTTGGGGATAAAAGTATAAGTTTTGTTTAAGCAGGTCCATGAATTGCCCCATAGGAGTACCGTCCTGGTTCTCCCTATCTTGCTCGAATTCTGTTTTCTCAGTATGAAATGTTTCATCCTTCTCCCATAATTGGGGTTATTTTATTCGTTGAAATCATCATTTTCCACTTCATTATGTTCCGGGTTCCTTACATCTTGATTGCGATATCCCTGATTATCACATTCAGGGTTTGCCCCAAATCTTATTCCTCGTGGGGGCATAATGCTTGGAAAGAAATAATTTTTTTTTTAGAATCTCTTTATATTTGTCTTACTTACTTTGCTTAAGTCTTTCCCTCGTACAGTTCTTACATGATCGTAAATTATGAATTCTCAAGTTCTATAAACTCCATGACATTCTTTAAGTGTTAAGAGAGCAATTAACAATATGAACTCATCACAAGCAAACTGATCTGAACTAAAAGGAGCGAATATATACATAACCATTTGTTCGAGGGTACAACAACTAAACACATGAAAGAGAATTACATCATTTGATCTGATCGCTTTTATCCCAAAAGTACTACCACAGATAATCATCTAGTCATTAAAAACTAATCATTCATAAATTAGGCTAATCCTCCAAAAGTGTTATTGCATGAAAATTCTTGTCTGATCGTTCTGGCTCTGCACACTACTATGGGTCAAGAAATGCGGGCATGCACGACATCCCTAACCTGCTCCATCAAAGAGGTGATGAGGTCTAAGATAGTCGCAAGTAGAGCTGGATCAATCTGACCCTCAAGATGGCCTCTAGCTGTAATTCGGGTGGTAGCCTCAATCCTGTCCATGCTATAAGCTAATCCTGCCGGAAGTACCCCCCCCAATCCTTGGTGCAGTAAGTCGATCCAACGGATCACTCCTAACATTACGGGCCTAAGATAGGCCACCCAAAGTCATATAATAATCAGCGATAAGAGAAGCCTGAACGGTAGCATCTAGCATTCAATAGGGTACAGGAGGTGCAGACCCAGGAGATCCAAATGGATAACCAAGCACGGTATCAGGTGACAATTGTGCAGAAGATAAAGGTGGAATTTCCTCAGTAGGTGTTGGGCTCTGTATAGGGGAGGGAACAGGAATTGGTGGAACCTCATGGATGTCTACAAGAACCTCCTGGAGAGGTTCGAATACTGGTATAACTGGTGCCATGGAAGGCCCCGCTCCATCTGCCCTCACTATTCATTGTGCCCTTGGTAACTCTCCATCCTCTCAAGCCGCCCTTGCGACCATCCTAGCTCTGGTAGTTGTTCTGACTACGATCCTCAATTCCTCAATGATCATCTCTTCAGTCTTATCAGGATCCTCCATGAGATCTTCCTCAGCAATAATCCCTTCTGGGATAACATCCGCAACCGCAACATTCTCAATATGAATCTCATTCGGTCCCTCGTTAGGGTATTCTATCGGGTTCACAATATGATCTCCAACATGTAGTAACACATCCTCATGCTGATGCTCCTGAACCTCAGGGTTCGGTGCCCTGCTGCCCTATACGATGATGAACTATGTTACTATCATGGTATTTATAAGGGTTCCCATAAGGGTTTTTAACTGTCAGTACTACGTTAGGTAGCCCGACTATGAACTTGGCAAGAGTTCTTATTATCTTAGTGAACTTATCATTTTAACGATGCATCATCTCTGAGGTTTATAACTCTGGGCTCTGATACCATTTCTGTAATACCCCCAAATTCGGGGTCGGGAATCCGGGTTGTCACGAGTTATATTTCCCTTAATAACAACCAACTACTGCGTACTGTGACCTCACAATAAACACACACACCACAAGTTATAGTTTCAGAGATGAATACCAAAATAACACAAGTCATTTTATTCCACAATTATAAGTCATTACACCTCAAAAGGATTTCTGAATAAATTTACATATTATTTTCCATTATTACAATTCATAAATATACATAAGTCTGGTACATCAACAGTTGAAACCCTAGCCTATTGGTAGATCCTACCTCAGCTACAGCGGCATCAACGCCTACAGGAAACTGCAGAACGTTTCTTATCCGCTTGCGAATTGGGAGCTTGGTCCTGTTCATCTTGTCTATCTATTGTTGTGTGATGAAAGAAGAAAGTAAGGGTGAGCAACAAGCCCACCGAAATAATATGTATAATAATTAACAATATATGAGCATTCTCATAGTACTCATGAAAGTCTTGGTCAAGAAGAAATGAACCAAGTTTGATATCTTAATGCGACCAAGTCCCAAAATATTCAGTATAGATGTATATATACTTTTCAAAATCTTGGAAGTCCTCTTCCATGCATAATATACACAGAGATCAAGTTTGAAACTGTATAAAAGCATCGTTGCAAGGTGATCTCATATATCTGACTTTGTCTCAACATTTTTCTGAAAATCTTTGCCATGCATAAGATAATCATTAACCAGATATAAGTTAAAAAGATGAAGTTACAAGATACTCCAATATACTTATATCTTTTCCGAATACTACTTGAACTACCACCGTTCAAGGTATAATCAGTTTCAAAAGTTCATCACATAGATGAGACTACAAGATAAGACTTGAATAGATTCAATCTTTGAAATATCATTATAAAGAATGAAGTTACGAGATACTTCATTAAGTCCCGATATATATACACCTATATATATTTACATTTCATACACTCTTCTGCTATGGAAGTATAAGCAGAGTTGTCATTCCCAAGAATTTTGGAAAGAAGAAACTTTGGCATAAACCTGATATCTTGCTGATCAGGAAAAGATACCAATTAAGTCACCTTTTCTACTAGTAGATGGATGAATCCCCCACCGGTCATCACCCTGGCCGCATTAGGACCTTGTGCTAGACCGCCACCCGGCCTCCTACGCATTGATAGACTGCCACCCAGCCATTTACACTTTGATAGACCGTACCCCGGCCTATCGCTTATGCCGACTCAATTAGATGGACTTACTTCCCGAACATTGGGCAAGTAATCAAATTCTTTTATCAAAACCGCAACCTCATTGTGATTATAAAATACACCACAGAGTCGGATCCCTCAGATTTTTAAGCGAGTATTTAAATCCCCTTCGAAAGGAAGATCTTAAATTTTAAAACGAGTTTTGGGATCCGCTCTAACTTTTAATATCATTTTGAAGACTCAAAAACATTTTAAAGAATGTTTAGAGTAATGATGATTTAATAAAATAAATCAATCCCGATATATTAGGAAATATCTGAATATTATTAATTAAATAATATTTCCATAAGGATAATCTTTATAAGAATATTTGAATTCGAAGTTTTAAAACTCATATTTGAAATGAATAATAAATAACAAAAGATATACTTATACGAAAGTACGATCTTTAGTTGAATAATTGAAAATAAGTTTGATTATTATTCAAAACTATCGAATATACCTTATCCGATTCATAGTTATAGAAACTATATATATATATATATAAATATATATATATATATATGTTATACTCAGGAACATCGACTCCCGGTTTAGAAAAATGTTCACCTTTGGGTCCCCTATACTAAGGGTATACGCAACTACTGCTTATCTCTAGCATAGGTATTATGCAATTTATAAGCATTTGAATTGATAATAGAATATCAAGACTACGAAACAGGCATGCATATAAATGTCATATCACATGCTTCAATATATCGCAAGACTTTTCTAATAATAACCATGCACTTATCTCAAGACAATGCATATACATATATACATCACAACAACAGTTATACGGGTAGAAAACTTGCATGAGCGACTGGGGTTGGTAAAAGGCCTGGGGAGAGTCTGGTAACCTATAAACAACATATAAGTTAGAATTAAACTACGGTCTCTTAAGAAACTAGTCTTTAAACAATTAGGCCCTAATGTTCGCTTTTGCGCTAAATGATTCACATAAGTCGCTCGAGTACCCTCGGCTCAACCATTTTTAATAAATTAACCGTTACGAATTTTAAGGCTACGCTTTCGCGAATACTCTACCAACTGACCCTTTAACCTTACATAATTGTTTCTTACTCCAAATAGTCATTTAAGGACCTTAACCAAGGTTTCAAAGTAAGGCGAGGGGAAATGGTTCGTTCGCGAAACACCGTTACTTAAAATGATCGTTTCTCCTAAACCGTACATCGGATTCAAGCGAACCACATATCAAAACGAAGCTTACAACACAATCTAGCTAAACATGGCAAATTCACAGATTCAACATTTAGCTCTCTGTCCCGAACACTAAGAAGAAGAAGTTGCATGAAAATGGGCATTATGACGGCTATGTTTACGCGATTACCAAGTTTTAAACCACTCCAAACAACCACAATTCAACTCACAACCACCATCACAAACAAATTTCACCCAAACCTTACTACATAAGTCCCAAACCTCAAGATTTTCCAATTCATTCAACCACAAACATGAACTACTAACTATACTTAAGTTTCATTAACTGTAAACAAGATTCCATCATCCAAATTACTACAAATCCAATCCAAACTTTAAACACACAATCATCATGCTTCTCATTTACTATAACAATCAAAACCATTCCTAATACTCAAAGTAAAGTTAGGGTTTGAAGTTTTATACCTTCTTGAAGCTTCCTCACACAACACAAGAGCTTTGAATGCCTAAAAGAACCTTGATCCTTTCTTGTATAACCTTAAACTTTCATAAAAAATCAATAAAACTAAAGTTATTTCTTGAAAGTTACTATTCACCATCTTCTTCCTTGATTTATTGGAAGAGATTCATGAAGAATTGGAAGCTTAAACTCCTAGGATATGTTTATCTAATCATCAAGAAGCTAAGGAATTTACCTTGGATTTGTTTATGAAGTGAAGCTTGAATTCTTGAAATTTTTCTTCCTTGGAATGAAGAAAGCCGAGAGCAATGTTCTTGGGAGGGTGTTTTTCTTTGTTGATTGTGCTTGTGGTGGAAAATGGAAGTCAAATGAGATATTTGGGTGGTTAATTGGATGATTAAAGTGAGTGGAGTGTGATTAAGCTTGACATCACCTTGGTGACTTCATCATTTGCCACTTGTCATTACTTGATGGTGGAAGCATCTTTTATGCTAATCCTTGCTTAATTGCTTGATCATCATCCTTAATCCTTGCACTAATCTCTCTTGCATTACTTGTCATTTAATTGTTTTACGACTCGTTTATCGTTTGAGGGATCATATCCGGGATCTTATTACTTGGGTTCCCCTAAACCTTTCTCAATATTTTATATTCCTTTTATGATCATCTCCTATAATCCTTAAATTTAAATCATTTTAATCATGTTACCTTATACTCAATTCTTTTGGTGGTGGATTTTTGCGAAAAATCAAAGTGTCCGAATTTGGATTCTGAAGATCTTTACATGCACTTATATACCATATAGAGTACTAATAAGATCTCAGAATATTAATAAAAGAACCCCTACATAGTGTGACATGAAAAGTTTTCTTAATCAGCATAATCAGCAAAATCACTATTCATAAGGTGTTAGATATATTTGATAATGTCATGGCTAATATGTTTTATGTTTAGTTTTCAGATCTTACTTAACAGGACAAATCAGTACTTAACTGGGAATCAGTACTTATACTGGAAGTCAGGACTTAAGGATATCAGTACATATTATCAGGAGATAATCATCAGAAGTTGGATATCAGAACTTAAGTGCTGAAGGACGATTAGATAAGGAAAGTAGCTGATTAAAGGAAAGAAGATCGAGATAAATATAAGAAGAGATATGCATGAAGAAGGAGTTCCGTGAAGAATGGAATACTTGGAAGAAAAGATATCTGATTGATATATTTTAGGAAGCAGAATTATATTCCATATCAATTAGCGAATATCTTGTAACTGTGTAGTATATAAACACAGACATAGGGTTTACACTATAAGTGTTATCATTATTCGAGAAGATTATTCATTGTAACCCTAGCAGCTCTCGTGATATTTGTTCATCACTGAGAGGTAACAGTTCCATATTGTAACAGAGTTTATTGTTTCAATAAAGTTTGTTTTCTGTTACTTACGATATTAAAGTTCGATTTGATTGTATTATACACTGTATTCACCCCCTCTACAGTGAGTGTGACCTAACAAGTGGTATCAGAGCCTATCTGTTAACACACATACAGTTAAAGATCCAAACACAATCATGTCTGACACAGAAACTCCAACTAAGCCTACCAAAACTGAAGAACCTCCAAAGACACAAATTCAAAGTCGGTATGAAACCATCAGAGTTCCCATACTGAGACCATCTGAATATGCTATATGGAAGGTGAGGATGACCATGTTTCTGAAAGCTACAGATCCAGAATATCTTGATAGAATCAAGGAAGGGCCTCACAAACCAACCAAGCTCGCTGTTGCAGTTGCAGGTGAAGTAGCAAAAACCGTACCAAAGGAAAAGAGTGATTATACTGCTGAAGATATCACATCAATTGCTAAGGATGCTAAGGTACGACACTTAGTGCATAGTGCCATTGATAATGTAATATCAAATAGGGTAATTAACTGCAAGACTGCTAAGGAGATATGGGATGCTCTGGAAACAAGGTGTCAGGGAACCGACACAATTAAGAAGAACAGGAAGACAATACTCACTCAAGAGTATGAACACTTTGATTCAAAGGCTAATGAATCATTGACTGATTTATATGATAGATTTGTCAAACTCTTGAATGATCTGTCACTGGTTAATAAGGAGTATGATCTTGAAGATACAAACCTTAAATTCCTGTTAGCTCTTCCTGAATATTGGAATTTGAAGGCAACAATAATAAGAGACAACTACAGTCTTGATGAAACAACTCTTGATGAAATTTATGGAATGCTCAAGACTCATGAACTTGAGATGGAACAAAGAAGCAAGAGGAAAGGAGGAAAGTCAAGGACAGTTGCTCTTAAGACTGATGAAGAATCCCCCAAAGCAGCTTCCTCAAGGAAAGACAAGGGTAAAGCACTTTTTACAAAGTCTGATACTGAGTCATCAAGTTCTGAAACTGATGATGACTCAGATTCTGAAAGCTTGCCTGAGACTGATGCTGATGAGGAGATGATGAAGCTGTGTGCTCTTATGGTGAAAGAAATCACAAAGATTGCATACAGAAAGTTCAGGAAGGGAAAGAAGTTTTCCAGGAAAGGCACAAGTTCTGATAAGAAGAATTTCAGAAGATCTGAAGGCAGAGGAGGAAAGTCTGACAGAGGAGATTATACCAATGTTAAATGCTATAACTGTGGTGAGAAAGACCACATATCTCCTGATTGCAAGAAAGTGAAGGGTGACAAAGGCAAGGCTCTTGTCACAAAGCAGAAAAGCTGGACAGACACCTCAGACTCTGAAAGTGAGGAGAACTATGCATTGATGGCAAATGCTGATAAAGAAAGTGCTGAGAGCAGTTCTGAAGCTGCTGAAACAAAGGTACCTCAGACTACTTATGCTTTTCATACTGATGATATTAATGAGTTGAGAAGATATCTTAAAACCATGTTTGTTAGTTATAGAGATCAAACCTTAACATGTGAAAGATTAACTTCTGAAAATCTTGCTTTTAAGAAAAGAAATGATTTCTTAGAAAAAGAGTTAGTTATATTCCATCAAACTCAGAAGGATAGAGATGATGTTTTTTATGTTAGGGATGAAGTGCTAAAAATGAATGAATCTCTAAAAACTGAGTTAGAAAAGGAAAGAGAGATAATCAGGACTTGGACTAACTCTGGCAGAACAACACAAAATTTGCTAAGTAGTGAAAATTGGAAAGAGGGCTTAGGTTATGGAGAGGATAAGAATGACAAAGGAACTGAAGAAATTAAGCCTGTTGTTAAGCAAAAGCCAAAATTAAAACCTGTTAAGTTTGTAACGGTAAAGTCTGATAATGAGAAATCAGAAGTTAAAGAGGAATTAACTTCTGACAAACTAAAACAGAAAAAGACAGCTGAAGTAAATATAGGCTTAATGACAAAGAAGCAGCTTAAGCATAAGCTGAAAGATGTTAAGAATGCAAACAAGGTAAAATCACCTAGGAAAAATAGGAATGGAAAGGAAGGTATGAATAAAAGCAATGATTATAAACCTGTTCCTGATGCTCCTAGGAAAACATGTCATAATTATGGAAGTTCTAACCATCTGGCTTCTTTTTGCAGGAAGAATAATAACATTAACTCCTTACCTTCAAAATCAGGAGTTAAGAGTCAGTCTGTTAGATATAAACCACAAAATCCTTGTTTTCATTGTGGTAGTTTATGGCATTACATTTATACTTGTAAGGAATATCATAGTTTGTACTATGATTATTATCAATTAAAACCTTCTTTGAAGAAAGTTTCCATTGTTCCTTCTAGTGTAAATTCTGATTCAAAGTCTGATAGTGTAAGTTCTGATAAGAAAAAAGTTAACATAAATTCTGATGCTAAATTCGCTGCAAATGTTAACAAACTTAATAAGGCCAAATGATCCAAGCAAGTCTGGGTCCTTAAAACTAATAATTAGTGGTCTTTGTGATTGCAGGGCAACAGGAAAAATATTCTAGTTCTGGACAGTGGATGCTCAGGACATATGACTGGAAATAAAGCCCTGCTATCAGACTTTGTGGAGAAAGTTGGCCCAAGTGTTTCTTATGGAGATGACAACATTGGAAAAACATTGGGATATGGCAATATCAATCTTGGGAATGTCATTATTAAAGAAGTAGCTCTGGTCTCAAGACTTAAACACAATCTGCTGAGTATAAGTCAAATCTGTGACAGAGGTTATCATGTTGATTTCTTTGAAGAACATTGTGAAATTGTGAGTAAATCTAAAGGTAAAGTTGTTCAGAAAGGATACAGGCGTGGTAACATTTATGAAGCTAAGCTTTCAACAAGTACTGATGGTTCTGCAATCTGTCTGATAAGTAGAGCATCAATTGAAGAAAGCTGGAATTGGCATAAGAAACTCTCTCATTTAAATTTCAACAATATAAATGAACTGGTCAAAAATGATCTTGTGAGAGGACTTCCAAAGTCAGTATTTGCTCCTGATAGTCTTTGTGATTCTTGTCAGAAGGCCAAACAAAGAAAATCTACATTCAAGAGCAAAACTGAATCATCAATTCTTGAGCCTTATCATCTACTACATGTTGATCTATTTGGTCCAGTAAATGTCATGTCTATTGCAAAGAAGAAATATGTATTGGTCATAGTGGATGAGTTCACTAGATACACATGGGTGTATTTCTTGCACACAAAAAGTGAAACTGCATCTATCTTGATTGATCATGTCAAACATCTGGATAAATTGGTCAAAGATTCTGTGAAAATCTTAAGGAGTGATAATGGCACTGAGTTCAAGAATTTGATAATGGAAGAGTTCTGCAAAAACCATGGAATTAAGCAGGAATTTTCTGCTCCGGGAACTCCACAGCAAAATGGAGTTATTGAAAGGAAGAATAGAACTCTCATTGAAGCTGCACGTACAATGCTTGAAGAAGCAAAGCTTCCAACCTATTTCTGGGCTGAAGCTGTGCAGACTGCTTGTTTTACTCAAAATGTAACACTCATTAACAAGCATGAAAAAACACCATATGAGATGGTGAAGAAAAAGAAGCCAAATCTGAAGTACTTTCATGTATTTGGATGCAAGTGTTTTGTTCTCAAGACTCATCCTGAACAGCTATCAAAGTTTGATCTAAAAGCTGATGAAGGAATCTTTGTTGGATATCCACTTTCCACAAAAGCCTTCAGAGTCTATAATTTGAGAACAAAAGTGGTCATAGAATCTATCAATATCTCTTTTGATGACAAGAAGATTACTGGTCTTGAAGATTTTATTGACCATGATCAGCTGAGATTTGAAAATGAAGACTCAAATTCTGATACTGAAAATCCTGACAGTCTAAGTCCTGATACTGTAAACTCTGATGGATTAAACTCTAATGTTATTGAAACCGTGGTGACTACGCCAAAGGAAAATGCACCTATGCAGGGGGGCATACTCAAGATCTTACCACATCTCAAGAAACATCAGAACATACATCTGGCTCTTCAAGTTCTGATTCGTCAAGTTCTGATAAGCCAAGTTCTGATAGTGCTGAAAATCTAAATTCTGAAGAATTCAACTCAGAGAGCATAATTTCAGGGGGAGCATCAGAAAATGAAAATGAAGACAGTATGGATCATGGGGGAGCATCCAGTTCTAAAGAAAACCTTCCATCTGCAAGGAAGTGGACAAAATCATGTACACCTGATTTGATAATTGGAAATCCTGATGCAGGTGTCAGAACTAGAACAGGTACTTCAAATGAATGTCTTTACAATTCTTTTCTCTCTCAGACTGAGCCAAAGAAAGTGGAAGAAGCTCTTCAAGATGCTGATTGGGTGCAAGCAATGCAGGAAGAGTTAAATGAATTTGAAAGAAACAAAGTCTGGACCCTAGTGCCAAGACCAAAGAATAGATCTGTTGTTGGTACAAAGTGGGTATTCAGAAACAAAACTGACAGTGATGGCATAACTACAAGGAATAAGGCAAGACTGGTTGTAAAAGGATATTCTCAGCAGGAGGGAATTGATTATGATGAAACATTTGCACCAGTTGCTAGGTTAGAAGCCATAAGGATATTTTTGGCTTATGTTGCTCACAAAAAGTTTACTGTCTTTCAAATGGATGTGAAAAGTATTTTTCTCAATGGAGAATTGGAGGAGGAAGTATATGTTGAACAACCTCCAGGCTTTGTAGACTCCAAACATCCAGATTATGTCTACAGGCTTGATAAAGCACTTTATGGACTTAAGCAAGCTCCTGGAGCATGGTATGAGACTTTAGCTCAGTTTTTTCTGGAAAGTGGATTCAACAGAGGAACAATAGACAAAACACTGTTATACCTCAACCATGGAAAGGACTTACTTCTGGTCCAGATTTATGTTGATGATATCATTTTTGGGTCTACAAATGACAGACTTTGCAAGAAGTTTGCCAAACTGATGCAATCAAGGTATCAGATGAGTATGATGGGGGAACTTAGCTATTTTCTAGGCCTTCAAGTCAAGCAGAATGAAGAAGGCACTTTTATTTGTCAAACTAAGTACACCAGAAACTTGCTGAAGAAATTTAGAATGCAAGATTGTTCAAGTGCGTCCACTCCCATGGCCACTGCAACAAAACTGGATAATGATACTGGTAAATCAGTAGATATTACTGATTACAGAGGTATGATTGGCTCTCTACTCTATCTAACTGCTAGTAGACCTGATATCATGTATGCTACCTGTCTTTGTGCAAGATTTCAAGCAGATCCAAGAGAACCTCACTTAACAGCTGTGAAAAGAATTTTTAAGTATCTTAAAGGAACAGCTGATCTGGGATTGTGGTATCCTAGAGAATCGGATTTTAAACTAATAGGTTACTCAGATGCAGATTTTGCAGGTTGTAAAATTGACAGGAAAAGCACAAGTGGAAGCTGCCAATTTCTTGGAGGCATATTGGTTTCTTGGTTCAGCAAGAAACAAAAGTTAATTTCCACATCAACTGCAGAAGCAGAGTATATTGCTGCAGGAAGCTGTTGTGCACAGATTCTTTGGATGAAGAATCAGCTACTGGATTATGGGTTAACATATTTCAAAATCCCTATTTACTGTGATAATCAAAGTGCTATTGCTATGACAGGTAATCCAGTTCAACACTCTATGACAAAGCACATCAGCATCAGGTACCACTTCATAAGGGAACATGTGGATGAAGGTACAGTGGAATTGCACTTTGTTCCAACAGATCAACAACTAGTAGTTATCTTCACAAAACCATTGTGTGAAGCCACTTTTACAAGATTGGTAAATGAACTTGGAATGATTTCAGGTTCTTTCTCTAAATCTGCTTAGTCTTGTTCAGTGTTATCAGACTTTATGATCAGTATTTACAGAATTTAATCTCTTTGTGTATTCTGTGATTAATTGATAAATGTGTTTAAGTACTGACTGTTGTCTGATATATGTTTCTAAACTCTGATAAGTGATATGTCTGTTAAAGTAACTATTCAATCCTATGAGGATAATTGTGCTAGATGCTGACCTAGTAGTCTTCAATAAACAAATGATCCCATGTAAGAAGTAATTATTTCTATGGAAATCTATTGACACAAGCAAATTCTGATAATAGAGCTAAGTTGAGTTTACTTTGTTTATCTTATTACTAAGTCACAAATTAGAATAATGCTACTCATCTGTTAAGTTCTGTTACTAGTAAATCTGCTGAATGCACTAAGTGCCGATAAACCTCTCCTATCAAAAAGAAAAAGCAAAAGGATCAAAGAATAAAATCAGGTACTCCTTTGAGATCTAGAGTAAAAATGTGGAAGGGACGACCCAAGTGCATTGCTGGTATTAAGTAAATATGCATTAGAAAAGCAATATATTTTCTTGGTGACTTTTTACACTTTATGATTACTGGAGAAATACTCTGATAATAGCATAATTTCTGATACGCAGTCGTGACTCACTTACACTGAGAAGCCACTGTAAAATGGAATTCAAAAAGATGCATAAAATTAGCACAAAATAGTTGAGGTGGACTCTAGCATGAACTCATTCAACAGTAGGTTACAGAATAATGACAGCTCTTTAGCAAAGTTTTAATTATGCCTTATTTCTAAGATGTGCTGAAGTGAATCAGACTTTATTCTTTGTCTGAAATTTAGCTTAATGCACACACTAATCACTCCATAAGAATGATGAAAGTTACTGTGGTAGTCTGTGTTGTTTTAGATAAACAGTCATTGTGTCACTTTGCACAACTTCTGAGGACAAGTTCTGGTTGCATGTTCTGATGATTAAGTTCTGAAAAATATAACTTAGAACTTGTATGAGGACTTACTAAGATAGGCATTCCTTTTTCGAGTTAAGAAATTATGTTCTGATGACTGTTAAGTTCTGATATAAGTCTAAGTTCTGATATTCCAGTCTAATTCTTTACTTGACTTATCTGTGGATAAAATTTAATAACAGTCTCGGTTCGAACTAGATTTATGTTGAAGTGGAAGATTAATAGTCACTATGGTTAGGGTTAATGGTATTCGTACTTGAACAGTCAACTTTTACTTGCTTCTTGTGCGCATTAAACCATGTTTTCTCTTTCCAATGAATGTTTTTCTTTTTCCAAGTCTGGGGAGATGAGGTAGAATAAATTCTACCTGTCAACATTAAATTCCTTTGCGTCTCCTGGCATTCTCTTGCCTATATAAGCAACCACTTCACATCAGTCTTTCCATCAAATCTTTTCTCTCAACATCAACTTACCTTCATAATTTTTCTATCAAAAACACCATGGTCAGATACAACATGTTTTTGAACTACGAAACCTTCAATATGGAGCTCAGCTGTGCCGATTGGCAGCAGGAATGACACGTCACTGCCATTCCTGATGAGATATGAGACTCTGTCCCACAGGAGGTACTCACCCACCTCCTGTTCCTCTATATGGACTACCATCGCCATCTGGAGCGATTGGAGGAGGAAAGGCTGGAAGCTCTCCGCCAGCAAGAGCGAATCATTCGACTCGCCATTCTGTTTTTCGAGAGTAGGAAGAAGAAATGATTTATTTTCTTCTTCCTGTTTTTCTTCATCATCAGCCTTGCCCTGCTTCTTGAGCTAGGACTAAGGCTGTTGATGTTAGGTCTAGCAGCTTAGGGAAATCTTGTATAAATTCTGATGTAATTTCAATTTTATGAATCTATTCACTTGATATATTAATGAAATTTGTTTTTGTTTCAAGATTTTGTCTCTAAGTTATTTTGTAATGCATTGATAAATCCTGATTTTGTCTCTAAGATATATTTGATAATGTCATGGCTAATATGTTTTATGTTTAGTTTTCAGATCTTACTTAACAGGACAAATCAGTACTTAACTGGGAATCAGTACTTATACTGGAAGTCAGGACTTAAGGATATCAGTACATATTATCAGGAGATAATCATCAGAAGTTGGATATCAGAACTTAAGTGCTGAAGGACGATTAGATAAGGGAAGTAGCTGATTAAAGGAAAGAAGATCGAGATAAACATAAGAAGAGATATGCATGAAGAAGGAGTTCCATGAAGAATGGAATACTTGGAAGAAAAGATATCTGATTGATATATTTTAGGAAGCAGAATTATATTTCATATCAATTAGCGAATATCTTGTAACTGTGTAGTATATAAACACAGACATAGGGTTTACACTATAAGTGTTATCATTATTCGAGAAGATTATTCATTGTAACCCTAGCATCTCTCGTGATATTTGTTCATCACTAAGAGGTAACAGTTCCATACTGTAACAGAGTTTATTGTTTCAATAAAGTTTGTTTTCTGTTACTTATGATATTAAAGTTCAATTTGATTGTATTATACACTGTATTCACCCCCTCTACAGTGAGTGTGACCTAACATAAGGGTTACAAAAAGTCCAAAAATTTTGGGGTTATTACATGAATCATGCTCGACTTCATCTCAAAGGTATTAGCCGAGATGGCTGGTCGAACAATGCTAGACTGAATATCATTGATTTTCGGTTGAGAGTAATCCATTAAAGCCTTCGGATTCGCTTCTGGTTCTCTCATTGCAACAAGTGCTTCTTTTTCTTTCTCAACTAAGATCTCTTCTTCAACTTTCTCTCTAACTACTACAACCTTTTCCTTAGCTTGATCCAGAATTCTCTAACGAGTCTGAGAACGCATATGCATACACGCTCGCTAGATTACCTGAAACACGTCAAGGATATAAGTAAGTAACAATGTCTGAGTCACTGAACTTTAAAAATCAATGATGACAAACACATAAACTAAAAATTAACACCGAAATCGACGGCAGCGGCGCCAAAAACTTGTTAGTCGCTAAACACGCGCTAATATTCACGCAAGTATACGCGATCACAAGTAATATAGAATAATTTCTAGTTCGTTCCCACATGGATTGGTTTAGGTTATTTTAATCAATGTATCTATGCAACACTAGTATGGTTATTATCCAATGCTTAGACGAATAACAAATTGAGGTTGTTTATAATTAAGATTAACTAAGAGTTTATACTAAAGAATATTAACTAAGAGAATTAAAAGAGAGTTGAATACTTTATGACACATACATGGGATTCTAACTTCATTAAATATTTTATTCAATAGCCTTTTCATTCTTAACCTTAGCATGTAATGGTGATGACACTAATCAGATAACACGAAACTGATAAATGCCAACTTTCATTGTACGAATACCATACTACCAGACATCCACAAAAGAGATAGAAGCTGAATAGACACCAATTATATTGAGACCCTATATGCCTATAGAATTTGACAACATAACGGTTTAATGCACAAGTTATCTATTATGATTACATAGGGAAAGTAAGATGGTTAAAATTACCTACGAATCATGCATAGATAATACATGAACCTATGCTAGCATGACAAGTTCTAAACCCTTAAATTCACTTTCGTTTCATTAAAGATTAACACACTATCTTATAAGTTCGCGATGCTCATAAGACGAATAAGTACAACAAATACTAGGTTATCATACAATCACCATACACTAAGGCATCAAAACAAATTAACTAAAGAAATCCATAAATAAATCTGTTAGAACCCAACGATAACGATTAGCCCATAATCGGACTCATCATCAACGTGGATTCCGATGAAAGCATGGTATAATAAACGTAGTCTTTATACTAAATAAATAATAAACCAAGTACGAAACAAGAGTATAGATTCACGAATAAGAAAACTAGCATCCAAGGTTACAACTTAAAATAAAGAATCACAATAATAAACTAGATCTTCTTCACCTTGGTTGAATTGTGCTCTACGGTCTTCTTACGTCTTCTCCTTAAGCTCTGGTACGTCTTCTTATGAAAAATGAGCATAAATTATGTATATATAGCAGCCCATGCAGATTAGAAGTCCAGCTGATCAAAATCAGAATAGAATCAGGATTCTTGAAACCCGGCCTGGCGCGGGCGCGCGCTTGACAGCGGGGGCGCGCTGCAAATCTGCATCCCGGTGTGGCCGTGCGCTACTACAGCGCGAGCGCGCTAACCTTCTGGAAAAACTTCTTTTTCTTGTCTTATTGGCTGGTTTGAGTTGGCGATCCATGAGCTTTTCTTCAAGACACCATCCTAACACCAAATTAGCACCAAAATAATGTTAATCCACCTGCATTCTTGATAAATGCCTGAAATGTAAAAACACGTCAAAAACACTAACAACTTGAGTATAAAACACCAATTCAAAGCTTTACTGAGCGTTATAAAGTGTCATAAATTCCACTCAACAAAGGACAATGACAATGATTATGTCATGATGATATTATATGTAGACGGTCTATTTATTGCTGGCAGAAATGATAAAGTGATCAATTCTACAAAGGACATGTTAAAGGCAAGATTTGACATGAAATATATGGGACTAGCAAACGTGATTCTAGGAATCCAAATTTTCAGAACATCAGAGGGACTCACATTGAGTCAACCTCATTATGTTGACAAGATCCTTGAGAATTTTCTTATGGATGACTTTGAGAAAGTTAGGAAACCTGTGGATATGATTTCACATCTATCCAAGAACAAAGGTGTAGCGGTTTCCCAGTTGAAATACTCGAGGATAATTGGGAGTCTGATGTACCTAATGAGTTGTACTAGACCAGACATTGTATACTCAATCAGCAAATTGAGTAGGTTTATGAGTAATCCGGGAGTTGATCACTGAAAAGCGATCATAAGGGTAGTGAGGTACTTGAGAGGAACTCGAGACTATGGACTGCACCATGGTAGATATCCAACAGTATTAGAGGGATATACTGATGTGAACTAGATATCTAGCAAGAAGGCTCTAAATTCTACGAGTGGCTATGTGTTTACACTAGCTTGCGCGATAATTTCATGCAAATCCTCAAAGCAAATTGTGATAACTCATTCCGCGATGGAAGCTGAGTTTGTGGCACTAGACAAATGCGCCAAAGAGGCTAAATATCTCCACCAATTTTAAGAGGATATTCCAAGATGGCCAAAGTCTGTGACTGCAATAGGGATACACTGTGACAATCAATCCGTTATTAGTATAACACAAAGCACGGTGTATAATGAAAAGTCTCGTCACATACGACAACGACATAGTTCCATTAGAAAATTGATCTTAATCGGAATTATTACTATTGACTATATACCGTCAAAGGATAATATCGTGGATCCACTAACCAAAGGGTTATCAAGAGAAGTGGTTGAGAAATCATCGAGAGGGATGAGCCTTAAGCCTGTTGCTTAACGGCGTCATGGGGACACCCAACCAATGCTGACTGGAGATCCCAAGAACTTGGTTCGATGGGCCAACTAATCATGATGAACAAATCACTGTGGGGGAAACCCCTGTCCTGTTCCTATGATGAGGAAATAGTTAGACCCGTATGGTACGAGGTTAAGCTTTTGAGCTTTTAATGATCTTTTGGCGAATACATGGAGTTCAGGAGTGAATACATGGAATTCAATTGAGTAAACGTGGGTTACTCTATAAGATAAAGATCACCTATGTGGGAGAGAAGTGGAGCCGCTTCAAAGAAGAATTGTGAGGCATAATTTTTTAGAATATCCTGCAGAACCAGGACGATGCTCCATGGCCAAAATGGGCATCCTCATGAGAACTGAACGAGTCAAAAATGATATAGTGATAAGTATATCATTGTTCACACAAACGATCGAATAGTTCAAGAACAAGCACGTCTACCGTCTACCAGTAAAGTCAGTATGCTTATTCGAGCGAAGGTTCAAGGAGCATTCTGTACCTATCGTATATCTAATCGAAGAAGCTATCACCAAGTCAAACTCCATGTCTGTCTATCTGGTGTGTACTACTGAAACGTCAATCTCATCCATGTGGGGGATTGTTGGAAAATATGGGTAGTAGTCCCACATTGTCAAGTCAAATTGAGCCATATTGAGTGGACGAATGCGTGCACGCAACGAGTGACACCTGCAATGCGTTCTACTCTGAGAGCTTTCCGAGATATTTTGAATCACTCAAAATGACTAAAAGATGGATGAGATATGATCATCCAAAGTTCGTCTCTTAGTAGCGGAAATTTGTGGAAGAAATGAAAGTTCCACATTGAATTTGCAAAGGAGCATACATAACTTTATATAGCAAATACTTATATATTATTCAAATGTGTTATTTATGTATTGTTCTAACACTTAAGTGCGCGCGCGGGGGATGCAAATCTTGGGTTTTCGAGGGACAATCTGAGGCTTGTGAAGCCTTCGAGCTTGCCCTCGTGTGCGACGTGCGGACATGAATATATCAGAAAATTGACCCAAATAATCACGGACTAGTTTTGCTAAATTTAATTTTCATTGGATTTAAGCTTTTAAAATTTTAATTCGTTTTGACTACGGATTATCATAATTGATTTGCCGTAATAATAATCTGATTCAATTACGAATTTGATTTATTAATCGACTGATTAATTAACGAGTTTTAATTAAATATGCGTGTAGTAGCGCACACATTTCCTCGAGTCTATATAATATTGTATCAGGCTTGAGTTTATTGATTTATTCGATATACAAAACACAACCGCCTCCTAAGCACAAACCCTACCATCTCTCTGTTACGTTGATAGTTTCTTACTCCGTTCTAGTTCGCCGAATGTATTGTTCGTGTAACATTGTCGTCTTCTCGTTTTCTTCTAGGAGGCTAACGACTCGCACATACAGTAAGTGTCGTAATATCTTAAGAAGTCAGTTATACGACTGAACTCGAGAAATTCTTCTTCATTGATTTTTGTTATTTACGGTTAATTACACATCAGTTATTCACGCAAACGTTGCAAACGTTCACACACACATATTTATATTACATGTATTAATGGCAGATTGTGATTACAATATGCTAACAAATCAAGAAAAGAGAAAGAAGCATCCAAAAGGAACCACACAAACTTGACAACACAAACTGAATCTATGGTGAGTAAAATACAATGTACAATTATATGTTTCACGCTTGGATTTACGCGTTCCATTCATTCACTGGACATATGCGTACATAGCCATCAAATTAAAGCCATGTAATTTATGTATGGCCTCACAAAAAGTCAAGTCACTTCTCACCTTGTGTTTGTTCCTCTTGTATACAACTCTACTTGTTCTGAAATATATGTATGCCTCACTAAAAAACCATATGCCCTTTAATTCCAGGCCACACAACTAAACCTAGCTTCTTCCTCACTTACACATAATTTACTATGTAACCACTCAATAACATGAAAAGTGCTACATATTTGATTAAATTCCTGACGAGCCCTATTCGATTTTTTCTTTTTTTTGAACAAATTTATACGTGAGTATTTGTTCAAATAAATCTTGAAGGACGGGAATCGGATTTCTATGATGATAAAAATTAAACCTTTGTCATTAGGTTGTCTTAACTTTAACAAGATTTAGTATAGTTTGATTTGGTTATAAAAACAACCTTAAATTCAACTCTGTCGAGAGCTACGAGTGAATCACACAAACACAGAAAATATCATAATATTAAATGAACAAAGAGGGGTAATTTTGTCATGACAACAAAAGTATAGGACAGCATCTCTTTGGAGTTTGGACTGAACTGCATGCAAACAAGTGAAACAACCACATGTTAGTATGCATGCACCGAGAGGCTCTATATAAACACACACAGCTGCATCTGTTTCTCCAATCGATTATCCTCTACCTGCAGTAACATTTCTCATATCATACATTATTTGATTATAAATATAAAAAAATGTGCATAGGAAGAGTACAAGAGAGAAAGGATGAGTGCTTGAGAGAGGCGTGTGTATGCAAGGACGATCATGATCATACCTCTCGATTCTTATCATCATTATCGATTTCTTGTGAGCTTTGCGATTCAGAAGCCTCTATATACTGTCAAGCAGACGACGCGTTTTTGTGTGGGAAATGCGATGCAAGGGTTCATGCTGCTAATTTCCTGGCTCAAAGGCATATAAGATGCTTTCTCTGCACTGATTGCCAGGCTCTCACGCACCGTTATCTAATCGGAGTTTCTGTTCAAGTGCTACTACCTACCATTGTTTGCAAAAAGGAGATTATAAGAAATTGCTCTAATGATATATCAGATGTGGAATCTGACTACAGTAACCATGTCATTAGGCCTTTTTTGTTTCTCTGATTTTTTATTTCAATTTGTAGGTTAAGTTGCAAAAATTTGAATATTCCGGCTTTCATGCCTCGGATTAGACTTGAAAACTTATGCTTCTCGATAGTGGCACTGAACTTACAACAATCATATGCATAAACGGTGCCAAGTGCTGAGAACCAACAATATCATACTCTGCGCATTCTGCAATCCTAATTGCAGTGTTGCAGAGTGAAGCTTCTCATATGCAGATTAATAAAAGTTAATTTTCCATGTTTCTTTTCCATTTTGTAAATGGTCATGCCCTTATTTGTAGTGCCGAAATTAGTTTCAAAACTCATGGGGGTGTAGTTGCAGCTCTATTACAAGAACTGATCGACTATCAAAAATCTCCTTAGTCCTTAATGCTGGGAAGCAGAACTAACAGTGAATTCCAATAAAATTTCTTTTTGTTGGGAAAGTTTGTCACCAACTCCCCCATAGTATTTTTGACACTGCAGCATCATTAAACAGAAGAGACTTAGTGAGTAAACTTGAAAGAAGAATCAATGTGAAGGAAATACCAAGAAGATTCTACCCAAAAGACAAAATAGAGCATGTTTTGGAAACGAGCGAGGCTAACCACATCGTAACAATTTGAGATTTAAGTGTTGCTCCAGTCCAGTGTCCGGAACAAAACTGAAATATTATCATGGCCACTGCCGCCTATACATCTGCTAAAGCAAAAATGAGATTGTTATAATTTTTAAACATATATGTGGACATAAACAATTTCAAGAAAACAACGAAAGGTATTCTATACATTTTTATGGTATCAAGACTAATTTGATGCAAATCAGCATATACGGTTGTGTTCCATGTATGCTTTATACGATACATGATGCATTGATGCATAATGTGACTTGAGTCTTCACATACCTTCTAATGCACAGTGTTGCAAAGAAGTAGAATAAAAGCAAGCTTTAATCTGTTATATTCTTGTTCCAAGAGGGTCGGAGTCATGTACTGCCTCACCGGTCTTCACAAATCTCCCTTTTACACGCTTTCTGGTATCAGCTCTAGCTTTACGAGAAGCATACCTTATTTGTTTACCAAACCTGCAGCACACAAACACAATAATTTTCTATTATAAAAACCTTAATGAGGTAAGGAAATAGAAGCCTTGAATATTAAAACATTTAGGCTTTTAAAAAATCTTATAATACATTTTCAGTACACCATTATCCAATTAAAAGTGGAATCTTGGTCTTGAGAAGATCAATTATTCCTATAAGATAGACAAACACATGATATACTTGCAGAAAGATATATAAAATTGTGACATAGGATAATTAAAACATACATTCTTGTTTTCTTCTTTTCATTGTATCTCATTTTAGCTTTGGCCCTTGCCTGTGGGAAACTGGTATCCAGACTCGACTCCAGTGGCGATTCACCAGCCACAAACACTGGCGACAAACCACAGTCTTGGTAATCTGCAACACTACTCTCACCTGTGATAGTTGTAAGTGAGAGGGGTCCTGGGGTGAAGGGCGTTGACGACAAACCACAGGCCATGCTGGCACTGCCACTCATGGCCTGCAAAAGACTAGCTGATCTGTTTATTTGAGTGGATTGAAAAGTTATGCAGTCATGTTGGGGCAGTGATGCTGCCTGCTACAATGTACAAGAGATTCTTTAGTCATTAGAAGAGGAATTCAAAATCTGAGTGTTATTATGAGAATACCTGACCTTCCTCAAATTTTTTTGTCATGTGCATGAAAGGTTATATTAAGTTAGTTTGATGCGTAAAAATAATGAGCAGAACATAATTTGTTGGACATACAGAAACATAAAGCCTCTATATTACTATATGTGTACTCCCAGGAATCAGGATTAGGAAGGAAGACAACCTCTAAAGGATTTTCCAGAACTACGCAGTCCAGTCCTCCATTGTCAAGCTGGTTTTTATGTTCTTGCTCATAACCACAATTAAAATTCAATGCAGCATCCAGATCAATGCCTTTACAGATATCATCTTCACTAAGTATGATATCCTTCAAACTGGGACAGACCTGCAGATACTCCAACAATAAACTATGTCAAGCATTGTAACAAAACAATTGTCATATATTGTTAAAGGCATTTGATTTGTAACTCCGTGATTCTTGACTAAGGACCAATTTAGAGCATGACAGGTATCAAACTATAAAACATATATATATAATTTTTACCTTGGGCAAGTTTGATTCTTTCTCAGGAGGAAAGAAGGATGGCTGATTGTTATTACACGTTGGTACATTGTTGGAATTCAGAGGAATCACAGTAGATGGACCAACAACATTGCTGATATTAATACAAGGTAATGATTTGTTTACCAACACAGATGAGCACTCATTTGAGCTATTGATCGAATTCTCATTAACGATCAAAGAAGTAGACACTGGAGTAAATGACGAATCACAAGCACTCGGATAAGGCAGTTCAAGGAACGAAGGCCAAATGTTTGAGAATTCATCAATTGAAGCACAACCAGTATAAGAATCCAATTTCTGAATCCTATGACCTGGCCCTGAACAACCATTCCATTCACAGAGTTGACACAATAAGATCTTGTCATCCATGCATCTCACAACAGCAGGCTGAGAATTGCATTTTTCACAAATCAAAGTTTGTAAATGTCTTTGTGATAAAGTATTTGCAGAATGCACACATTTATCGCATTGCAAGCATAGCTTAGCTGAGTCTGATTCACAGCATACCATTGGTCCCATTACACCACAAAAATCACAATAAAATTCCATTATCGTTTCCTTATTTCTAGTTATTGATCGATCCTCAGAAAATTTTAATCTCCATCTACCATTATTTTCTCCCTAACCTGAACAAATCATTCCAAAGTTTTAGGACAGAAATTCGGCTGATAGACTTACTGATCCTTGATCAATCCAAAACAGAACATTGCATTAATAGTATGAACCTGAAACTTAAAAAATGTCGACTAGGCACCACAAAAAAGAATACTTAATTTCCAGTGTCTGTACAAGAAGCTTGAATTTCCGCCTGATATTTAACAAAGAACGATGGATTAAAAAAACAGAGAGAATTTAAGAACAATGAAACTGCATCTAGATTATTTATTATGGTTGCTAGTCATCTAGAAGAGGAGATGGTAAAAATGGTTGTAGACCAGTAACATAGTGACAATAACAAGGAAGAAACTGAAACACTGTTAAGTGCATGTATGTTCTAATTGTGATTTGTGTGATATCTACATTATGAGGAGCTGTCTCAATTATGTATTTATAGTTAACTGAGGTTGTTGACATAATCTGGTATGGTCACCCGGGTTACTTCCTTATTACTCGCTCCCCCTGGTATGTAAATTAGGAGGAGATGTCATCATGATGATGCTTTATTATGTGACATGCCTTTTGTTAATAGGATTATTTATTTGCTATTTGTTATGATTATCTTGCTCCAATGCGACTCATTTGAGAGGATAGTAAACAACCCTTATCTACGAGAGACAATGAATTATCATCCCATTTGTAGTTTTGTCCTAACCATTTGATAAATACAGTTGGCAAACACTAGCCCACTTGTCACCTCTGTGGACTCGATCCTGATAACACTCAATTTGTGTCATTAATATTTTATGTACATATCCTTCTTATTCTTCTAGTCCTTGTAGGTTTGTAGCCAGGAACACGATGGTCTAAATGTTGGCCAGTGACGACGACACACAACATCAGCGGCTCGAGCCGAGCAGCACGCCGAGAGTGCTCACCATCCTGTCCTTTGTGTTGGAGAAGCTTGTGCTTCGTAATGACAGGCTAATGGAAGGCGTGAGCTGCGGACATGGGAAGAGCTTGGACGTGTTTCAGGGGGTGAGGGCACCTAATATCAGTATTCTTAAGTATATAGAGAGGATTTATAAGTATACCAATTGTAGTCCCTCTTGTTTTGTGGTGGGATATGTTTATATTGACAGGCTGCTTCATAAGTATCCAAACTCGCTTGTGGTTTCACTCAATGTTCACAGATTGCTTGTCACTGCTGTCATGGTTGCCGCTAAGATGCTTGATGATGTGTAAGTTTTGTTTCTTATTCTCGTGCCTAATATTAGTATTGTTTTGTTCATCAATCTATAGATTCTGATATTGCACTCTTTTGTTCACAATTACAGGCATTACAATAATACATTCTATGCTCGTGTTGGAGGAGTGACCAACCTGGAACTTAACAGGCTCGAAATCGACTTGCTTTTCTTGTTAAATTTTGAAATGACAGTTCATTCTCGGGTTTTCGAGAGCTACTGCCAACAATTGGAGAAGGAAATGTTGCTGAATAGTGCAACACTTAAGATTGAAAGACCCCTGATCAGCAATGCTATTGATGACGTTACTGAGATATCTATGGAAGATATGCCAAGTTCTTCACCACCTCAATTAGTGGACTGACATTTATTTCACTCTTGTAATTTGTAAACCGTCTTCCTTACACAGTACACTGCATACTAATTTTAATCCGGTCTCGTTGTGAGAGCACCAAATGCAAGACTTCTATTTTCTTTCTATTTTACTAGTTACACTATACACACATTTTATGTCCAAATGCCAACCACCAAATCCAAAGTCTCAATCTTCCGGAGAGTCTGATAGAATGAGGATGATACAAGTCAAGAAACTCATTTTGGCAGTTAATCATAGGTTACATTCTAGTAGTCTACTGGGCATCATTTGTAATTTGTGAGTCTTGTGGTTCATAGTTTCTTTTAAGAGACCCCAGCTTGCATTAAATATACAATCTACTTGGTAAACAGAAAATTCCTATTCAATTCATAGAGAAGAGAATGGAGATGAAAGAGGGAAGGTCAAAGTTTCTTACAAAACTCAATGACGCATAATTCATAGTTTCTCATTGTGAAAATTGTGTTGCTATTATCACCCTCAAAAAAATTCTCTGAAATTAAGTTCTGGTCTGTTCCCTGCTTCCCCTTCCACAGCTTCCCTCAGTCCTGCTCTAATCCGGTGCAACATATCAAAAGCACAACTTTACAAGAATATTCAGAACGGTGGGGAAATAAGAGAGGGGTGAGGTGGGGTGAAAAGAACGGCTATAGGCATTATTCCATTATCGGGTTTGAATTAAACATAAAACTGCAAATTATTTTTCAAGAATTTCCCTACGACCTAGCATGCATCTACACAAGCAATAACGAAGTAATATAAAGATGGAAAATACGGAGCAATCTTGTGCACATGTTAACTTCACACCGAGTGCCTTCAGCTTTTTGAGGCAATAGGAGGGATCAATGTGACTAGCCATAAAAATTTAACCTCAAAGTATGGGATCCTGGATATCCTTCATAGAACAGTTATCAGATTAATTTTAATTTAGTTTCTAGATGATTTACTCGTACTGACCAAAAAAATATATGAAAAGATGGTTATATACATGAAGCAAACATGGAAAAAGTTTTCAGATGATGTCGACATCCACCATCTCTTCGAGACCATCAATGTCTACAGCTACATTCTCATTTTCTTCAGCATACTGCAAGCAGTGACAAAATAGTTTTATATATCGGACATTAAAGCGAAGAGGACAAGATGATAGGCATACTAGTAGGCACATCAGATGCATATCATAATTATCATGCACGTGATTCTGAGAACAAAAGATGGAGATGATCATCATCATTTACAACATGCTTGAGCTAACCTGTAAGTGAAAATTACGAGGTAGAGGAGGTGGTGGGGGCAGTTGGAAAGGAAACCTATTAACCTCATCTGCAAATCCCTGTTCGACTTTTCCGGAAGAGTTTTCAGCCACCTCGAGAATTTCATCAGTTTCAATGTCAACAACTTCATCCATTACATGAGCAGCCATGCTAGTGGAGGGAAATAGGTCGGGTTCAGAATCATTAAACTGCAAGTAGTTAACAAAATGCCCATAAGGCATGAGTATCAAACATAAAAATGTTCGAGAAACCCATATAATTTTACAAGCATTGATAATTACTTCAAGCCAAATATTCAAGTATAAAACCAATAGATAATGCTGCTTCCAAGCCACAAATAAAGGATCCGCATAAATGAGGCATGTAATATATAGGTAGTTCTTAAGAAATGCACAATTTCAGTAATACATAAAGTTCAAATGGACCCCCAAAATCGATACTTGACATTGGAGACCATAATAACCCTTAAAATGTTCCTCTTGAAACTTCAATATTAAATAGCCGAAATAAGCACAAAAATAAAGGGTCACTTGCATCAATAATAAGCGCAAAAATAAAGGGCCCTCGTATAAATAAATATGATATTTTATAATTTACTTGAATGCTTATTTACATTTTACAAAACTGCAATTAACAATGAATGGCAAGTCCCTACAAGCATTTCAGCTAATCTGTAAAGGGGAAGATTATGCATGTACTTCATTCCATTCTATTTCTTGAGCTCATAAAAAATTACCAAAAACGCTGAAATGAGGTCACCCACATAATGATGGTGTTGACTATATACAGAACTAATTACTTAAACAGGATGATTAATCAAGTAAAGAAAGGCACCTTAACCACTGAAGGAATATCAGAAGGAAGGTTCTTTCCCAGTTTATTTTGGGCTTCGGTTGTCATAGGTCTCCAGCCATTATTTCCATCAACAGCAGTTTCTTTGTTATCCCAATGATGAGCACGATGCACATCAGAACGCAAATGTTTCTCTGATGTGAATGCTTTCCGCTTATTTCCTTCTTCTGTTAAAGTTGCTGGAGCAGCAAAAAACAACAAGTACATAACTGTAACACGACATTTGACAAGATTTTTATATTGCATTTCACTAGAATCAGGAAAAAATTACAATAAAGAGCCATCAAAACCATAGTCTTTGTAAATTAGTCTTTGCACCAATATAGGACTCTTTCTGCTTTCACTCATACTTGACTTGGATTAGGGTTCACTTGCTTCTGTCCCTAGTTGCTGAATCATCACTCTGGTGAAAGTTAGCATCCCTAAATTGAGGAAGGGCACTATTTAAAAGTCTTTCTAGACCAGTCTCGCCTCAACTCAGTCCATCAAGACGATGGGGAAAGGTCTTTATCTACTATGTTAGTTATGTTCCAGCTCTAACGGAAGGTTTTTCATTTGTGAATCACACTCGCAACATCTACTATGTGTCAAGAAGACTACCAAACATAAATAAGATGAGTGCATGGTAAATGTCTAAAGTAAAATATAGATTTCAACCCTGGTATCCTGGCTTTTTTATTTTATCCCTAACATACATGTTGAGGAAGCAAATATTAGCGTTGTTCTTATGTGATTTATGGTATTTCTGAATGAAAATTTTAACCACTACTACAATCTTGCAACAAATGAAACCATTAACTGAGAAACTACATTTGAGTAGATAGAAGTTAGACCTGTAATAAGAATACTATTCAATATATATATATAGATTTTTTTCCACGGACACCAGCTATCACCTACTTAACAAAATTTACAATTCACTGATGAGCAAGGTCTTTTTGATGTAATCATTGCATTTCATGAACTATAAATCACTTAACCGCTGCTAATGTCTACATGCATCCAATTTGATCAAACACCAGTCACCCATTCATAAAAAACTCATGCAAATTCATTAAAAACACTGAGACATAGAAAATTCACTCGATTATTCTTCCATACAGATCAACACATACAAAATCATGCAACTTAATACATCAAGGAACTAAAAGCCAGGGTCTCTAAAGTGCAACTGCTGAATCCTAAATAAACAAATTATTGATGCAAGTATATAGCATATTATCCTACATAAACTGCTCCGTAACAATTCCAGAATAAGTATACACTATCACATTTTTATTATACCTTGTTTTGGTTGCCCATCCCTTTCAGTAATCAATATCCGCTGCCTTTTCTTGCTTGAAGAAGCAATGTTTTGCAACTCAATCTGAGGACTCATTACTCGATTGGCTACAGCGTATCCATCGCTTACAATATTGATCCTAGTGTCCTCTTCACTGGGACCAGGTTCAACCACATCTGAACCAAGTCGGTCCCCGAGCTTTTGCAGTCTTGCTTGTGACCTACATAATTTAGTCGGTATTTAATCAAAATCCACATGTAAAAGTCAGTGGATATATTCAATAATTTAAACGGGGTTACAATCTGACACATCCAAAAGACCACAAAAAGAAGAATAAAGAAAAAAATGTATATATAAACTTGCCTCGAAAGTTCTTTCTGCAAATGAGTGTGGCGATTATGTGCTTTGATGAACTTCTTAGTCAAAGATATGATCCTGAAACTTAATTATTAGTAAAGAACATGTACAGTACGATAACCAAATAGTTAACTAGGAAAACACACTCTAATAAAAGTAATATTTGATGGCATAAAAAACCATAACATAGATTAAATAGTAAATTTTTCTTCATAATTTAATATTGAAAAAAAAAGGATTTGAAATACCTTTCACACTCATCTTTCTCTTTGCACAGTTGCATTTCTAGTTCTTGTATATTAAAACTTAAAGTATCTACTGCTCGGTCCTTCTCTTCTAGGTACATCTATAAACAGCAACGGAGAGACTAAGAAACCATACATAAAAACTCTAAAGAATAAACCAATTTTAAAAAATAGATGTAGACATTAACAACGACCAATGTTCGATACTGAGAAAATGAATAGTTAAAGTATTCAACTACGACCATTTTGTGTCAAGTGGCCAGCACTATGAGGACGATGTCAAGTTGTCCTACTTCAAGTCATAACAATTACTAATTTATATACTCATAACATAAACAAATTAATATACTAGTCCATAATTTCTTATTGTTTAGTGACTAATATGATTAGGTGGTTCGTAATGCTTATCACTTTTGAGCAAATTGTATTACAAGTCTGTATTCGTAACTGTTCATAAGACACAAGGCTATAGTCTCAAATGTCACATCATTGTACTATGTTCGACATGTAGCCGTTGCTTTATTATGAGACATACCAGGAAGTGAGATGGTAGAACAATGGCCCTCGCATACCAACTCTTTGACACTACATGATGACTATAAATTTCATAACTTCATAGCTATACATTCTTGGAACTAACCTTAAGCCTAGTTTTGTGGTCTTCCAGACTATGAATTTCACGTTTTACATTGTCCAACTGCAAAAAATTTAAAAAAAGTGAGCAAGTCATAGGTAAATAGCATGCATCAGTCATATGAAGCTTAATTCATTTACCCAAGAAAAAAGGACACAGGTAAATAGCATGCATCAGTCATATGAAGCTTAATTCATTTACCCAGGAAAAAAGGACACAGGTAAATAGCATGCATCAGTCATATGAAGCTTAATTCATTTACCCAAGACAAAGGACAAAACTTATAAACCTGCTCATCAAGAATTCCTTTAGAATCTGAAGATTTGGCCTTCCTGTCATTGACTTTATCTTCTATACTGTCTGATATTCTCAAATTTCTAGAAATATCATTCCGGGCATCAAACTGTCTCTTCCTGGGTTCCCTGTCACTAAAACGTACATAATGTAATGACGACTGATCTAATATATTCCTCCATTCTTAGAAGGAGGATCAGAAGTCAAATTGGAAAGCAATTTCAGTATGAGATTTAGATCTTTCAATTTATTGCTTCCTGCCACAGAATCCCACAAACGTACGAATTACACACTTCTAAATTTTAAGCATCAATCTGGAAACAAATTCTTCATTGTAATTTATAAGAAACATATTTTTCAAGCCAGAAGGACTGAGTGAATAGTATTTTAGGAATGTTATAAGAGGGTCAGACACCTGATATGATTTTCATACTTCATAGCATACGAATTGGTGTTAAAGTTAACAAAATATAATGTTTCCAAATATAGAAAAGTAAAAAAAATCTTTTATTACAAGTTTCCAATAGTAACAAATTATTAAGCATGATTATAACGTGTGCAACACAAGTATCAATATCAACACCATTCTGTAAGAGATACAATCAGATCACAATTGCTATAAATAAGTGGCACCAACAAAAAAAGTAAGTTTACCTTGGTCTCCCATATGATCGAGGGGTGGTATATCCTGCATTTAGAAAGAAGGCACATAATTAAAGAAAACATTACAGGAAGGGGGAAATGATGAGGGAAAGAAAAGATGTTATACATTAGGCAGAACAGATTCATATGCAACTTTTTGATATCCACAATAGGTTTATTACTCTCAGATTTTTTAAAACAACAATATGAAAAAAAAATCAGAATTCAATAACAAATATTCTATTTTTGCATGGTTTATAATACCTAAGGCACTTGCAGAGCATCACTAGACTAATCCTCTAAAAGCATTCAAGTGTTATTAGTACTTACAATTATAATGAGGGAAAAAACAACATAAATCATAACAATGACATCAAGTAACATGAATAGTATAAAAAACAAGTAAATGATGCAATAATAACCTTGAGATGCTCTTGCATCTCTGCCTGGTGAATGTCTATGTATTGGTGAACGCCTTCTTCCAATCTTCTCTCTCAAGTCAACAACTCCATGGTCCTGTCTACCTGGAATGAGGAACATGATTCTAAGCATAATGTACAATGTCATCAATTTATACATATTACCACAGAATGAATAACAAGAAAGCAAGCATTTCCTTACATGGAAGATGGAACAACATGAGTTACAAATTAATGAACAGTTAAAATTGGCTTCTTGTGTGTTCCAATGAAGCCATACAATAATGAACAGATAGATATACCCATTTGAGCATTTTACTTTGATAAAACCTCTGTTTATCTCTTAATCAACTGACTATAGATAACCAAGATACTTCTCTCCAAAGTGACAGGAATACGACGATGGAATCTGAATAGTAGAAATTCTCCTAGGCATTTTAACAGAAGTACAGTCCACAAGACAATAGAACAAACAGAGATGAATTTTTCCTGGTTTGATTGAAGTGTTCCCTTGGGAGGCCATGTTCAACAAGATGATGACCAAGAAGAAACAGCACCAAATTTAAGCACTAGCTGGTGGATTACATAAGCAAGAAAATGGTCCGCCTACCAAATTTAATTTCACAGGGTGCTTTGATGGATGCATCACAACAAGCGGAGAACTTTGTGGATGAACTATAGAACAGGCAGCATAGTAATAAACCAACCAGAAAAATCCTCTGATTTAAGAATACTAAACAAGTCATCAAACGCCACAGATTTCTGAATATGGGTGTACTTAAAATGCCGCTACAGAAAAGCCTCCATACATTATGCATCATCACAACAGAACTCCCAATAAGCAACAAGTAACTTGGGTTCAGCCCAATTATATCCGCGCACGAAAGCTGTGCATTTCTCTGGTTTAATTAGAAGATAATAGAAGTACAGACATCTTAGAATTACAGAAACCAGATCTCAGAGTGATTTTCAGCAAACACTTCGTTACAAGGGCAGTAACTTGGACAATGGATTGCAATTGACTGGACATATGACACATGCATCAATAGGAAGATTCTTCCCAAGAAGTTTCAACGTGGGGATCCTAGTCAAACAAATTACATTCTACACTCTACAACCCATGCTCTTACTTACACTGAGATTGTTACCTTCATAACTTCTAGGTTAGGAGAAGATCAGAAAGATGCAAAAGTACAAATTTCATAGTCAAAATAAAAAAAATACCGTGAAATAGAAACAACGTTTAAAAAGGATGAAAATGTAAATCAGGAAATCCTAGAACCAGGCCACAATACCAAACGCTAATAATCAACTAAAATTCAACAAATATACATAGAAATAATAAAAATAGTATCATCATCATCATAGTCATAGATGCTCACAAGGATTACAGACAATCAAAAGAAACATATAAACCAACTAACTATTATACCATATAGTTTCAGTGACTGATAAGTGCTCAAAAAAATTGATTAAATAACAATACGTTTGAATTATTTGCAACTCTAAAAAAGAAAATGACAGACAATTCCTTAAAAATAGCCACAAAATTGACTTGATTAAAGTTTGCAATCGTGTTATATAAGGCCTAACATTGCAATCTTAACAACGTATAGTAATAGGGATAAATTAGACAATTCAGCTTAAAAAAGAAGTACCATTGCTACTGGAATTAGAATTGAAACGGAAGCAACAGTTAAATCTTAAATAGGGCGATATTTCGATGCACAATTCCATTCCAACGGCTAATAATTCTAAACTCAAACACACATTTGTACAAGGGGGATAAGAATATCTTAAAATGGCAATCTAATTATGATAATACCTAAAAAAAATGAGATAACGAGGGGGCGAAATAAGATGATAAATTACCATTGAAAGATCTCGGAAAACGACGTAGTTGAGTATCTCCGTGTGCAAAAGAGCAATTGTGGCGGGAACAACGACCTTTTTGATATTGAAGGCATATCTTTGTCTTTATTTGCTTTGTGTCCACCATGGTCGAAGCGTAGCTAAGCTATTGAGAGAGAGAGAGAGATGTGTGGTGATATAATCGGCGAATGTAAATAATAATGTATATTGGAGTGATGAGAATTGGAAAATAGAGGTTCGGTCCCTAAATCTAATCTGGGTTTGGAGATTGATTGTGTTGTGAATCAATTCAACACAAGATTGCACTTCCTAAACCTAGCTCATTTGGGCATTTCTTTTGTTTGTATTGTAATACTTGTCCCAATCGGTTTTTTAAAATGGGACATGTTAATAAAAGAAATTATGTTTATTATTTTTAAGTTTTCTAAATTTTCAAATTCCTATTTCTATGAAACTATTAAAAAATATATATGCTTATTATTTTATTAAAAAATCAATTAAATTACCAATGAGGTAATGATATATTTATTCTTTTTATTTAATATATTTTTTATTTGAAATAAAAAAAAATATTTTTCCGATTAATAGCAACTATCACACAACTCGTGTGATTCACGGTTATTTTAAATATTTTTATTTATTTACTTTATTTTAATATTTAATTAAATTTTTAAAAATAATAAATATGCCAAAAAAAGTATAGCTAAATATATTTTTTATTAAATTAACAATTTGTAATAATTATGTACGTGAAGATAGGTTTTTTTTTGAACAATTAGATTTTGGGTTTTCATCCGAGAGATAATATGGACTTGGTGATATAAGATATAATTGGATTGAGTAATAATTAATAGGTATAGAATTATTATTATTATTGTTATGAAATTAGGTAATAATTGTATTAGTAAATAATTATTATTATTATCGAATTAGGTATTTTAGATGGCTATATATAGTCATATTTTATTTGATAGGATGAGAGAAGTGTCTAAAATGTAAACTTAAAGTATCACTGACGCTTAGGTATTATTAGGATTAGGCATCCCTGATTGGTTGCAACAGAGGTATTATCGTTTTATTGATGTATTAGTGATAATTATTTTGATTGATAATATAAGTTGGAACATGCTTTTTCCGCGTCATATAATTTTTATGTGCACTCCACATTGATTAATTGAATCTCATATATTTTGTGTGTATATATTATATTTCTTGTAGCACCACAGATATACTTGAATAGTTAAAGGATGCGAAGGTGGAGTCTATTTAATGAGAGTAAGAGGGAATGAGACAAAAATGTGTTGATATATATATATATATATATATGCAACTAGTATTTTTTCCCGCTACGCTCGGTTTTTATAAACAAAAAGTTTCTTACAATATTCTATTTTTTTGTTTAATATTTTTTAAGGAAATAACTTTTTTTGTAATTATAAAAGTAATTTAATTGAAAATAAATTTTAATTGATGTATTATAATAATATATTTCTACTGGCTTAGATTTTTATTACGATTCTGTTATGGATAGAAAACTAGGGTGCATTAATCGAGTCTTGATTTGACTGCTCTTGTGTCTCGTGACTCAATCTGCCTTAACAAGATGCCTACGTACCTTACTGTGTACTAAGGATCAAGTCAAAAAACGTAGTTCTGATTTGTGGGGTGAGACCCCTTATATAGGCATAGAGATGTCTTTGATTTAGATTAGGTTTAGGAGACTTGGTAGACAAGTCTTAGAATTATAATGGACTTTGGAGTCCTGAGAAGTACGAAACTGATTCCTTATCCTATGAGGTTTCTGGAGGCCAATCTACAAGGAATTGTACCCTTATTTGGACTTTACTAATCAGCTGATTTATCCCATATTAATTAATTATGAAATTAATTAATATTCAGGGTTATTATGCCTTCTTTGTTCCATCAGGCCTAATCAATTTGTTAACCTTCTTGGGTCTGATCATTGTGTTAACCTTCTTGGTCTGAATGTCATATATATGGCCTTCTTTAATGAGACTTGCAGTCCTAGATGCAATTAATGCAACATTAATGATGTAATCAAGATTTATTTTATCCCCTATCATTTGCCCACAACTTCTGGGAAACCGTAAAGATTTCGCAGAAATTAAGTTCATTTATTCCCTTACAACGTATCGTTTCTTGCGTAAAGTATGGAGCGACCTACACATTTACAACGATTTGCCTTGTATGTGGCTTCAGGGTTGTTTTGGAACCTCCCTATTACTTTATTTACCTTATCCCTATTATTTTGGAATTTTCTGGTATTTTTCCTTAATTTCTGGGAATTTTCTCTAATTTCCAGGAATTTTCCCTTAATTTCTGGGAATTTTCCTTAATTTCTGGGAATTTTCGCTAATTTTCAGGAATTTTCCCTTAATTTCTGGGATTTTCCCTTAATTTATGGGAATTTTCTCTAATTTTTCAGAAATTTTCCCTAATTTTCGTAAATGTTTACAATTTTCTGGAATTTCCAGCTTTTCAACCTTTTTCGTCCAGGATCCTGGTCGTTAGAATGACCTGGATTCTGGTCGAATTTATGGCCAGCTCCCGGAGTCTGGTCGAATACAAAAAACCAGGAATTCGACCTGGATCCTAGTCGTTTGAACGACCTGGATTCTGGTGGAATTTTTGGTCATTTTTTGGCTTATGTTCGAAAACAAACGACCAGGATTCACGACCAGGAACTCAACCTGGATCCTAGTCGTTTGAACGACCTGGATTCTGGTCGATTTTTTGGTCATTTCTTGGCTTCTGTTCGAACAGAAATGACCAGGATTCACGACCAGGAATTCGACCTAGATCCTAGTCATTTTAACGACCTGGATTGTGGTCGAATGTTTTGCCATTTCTTGGCTTCTGTCGAACTGAAATGACCAGGATTCACGACCAGGAGTTCGACCAGGATCCTAGTCTTTTGGACGATTTGGATTGTGGTCGAATTTTTGGCCATTTCTTGGCTTCTATTCGAACTAAAATGATCAGGATTCACAACCCGGAAGACAGCCTGGATCCTGGTCTTACCATAGGTCTTCAGTCTGGGTTGGGCCTTCATTTTCCAAATCCTATTTGGATTTGGGCCTTGAATTGAGCCTCAATTTTCCAAATCCTATTTGGATTTGGGCCTTGAATTATACCTCAATATTCCAAATCCTATTTGGATTTGGGTCTTGAATTGGGCCTTAATTTTCCAAATCATGTTTGGATTTAACATTTCTTTTATATTTCTTTTAGATTTTCCCCGGACTCTTCAAGAGTATTCTGGAAGGTTCCAGAATTTGGGTTTCTTCTTTAGGCTTCTATGTTTATGGGCTTTTTGTCCCTTCATTTTCTCCTCTCCGCCTATATAAGTAAGTGAGTTGAGTCATTTCACCTCACTTCTCACTTCTCATTTCTTGTTCCTTGATCTCTCTTCCTCTCCTTCTAAAAAACCCTAAGTCTTTTTTAGAGTATTCAAAGCTTTCCCCATCTTATTTTATGGCTCACAGACCTTCAAACTTCCAGGTATATCTCGTGTGTTCTTTTTTATTTTTCCCAAATTTGTGCTTTAATTTTGTGTCTCACTTAAAATTTATGCACATTTACGTTTTCTGCACTTCATATGCATATATTTATGCCTGAATTTGCCTCTTTTGCACTTTTTAGATGGCAGACAAGAGGATAGCTCGTTGGCAAAAATGAATGTGGCCAAGAAGTCAAACGAGTTTCCTATTCGATCGAGGTATTCCTCCATGATCGATATGATCAACACCCGTGGGGACGAGTACCCTTCTGATGCTCACCTGGACGCATTTGATCATATCAGTATGTTCCATGATACGAAGGAGCTAGAGAAGATAACCAATGTTTTCAAGATTTAAAAACCCTACAAGTGAGCATCAAAAGGGTACTCGTCCCAATGGGTGTTGATCATATCGATCAAGGAGGAATACCTCGATTGCAGGCACCGCGGACAAGGCTTGTCATTGGAAAAAAAGATGCTTTATGTGTCTATAGGGACACTCAGGGATGGAATCAGGTTTCCCTTTCACCCTTTTATTCCTGTCCTATTAGTAGATGTGGGGATCAACCCTTGCCAACTCCCTCCGAATGTGTGGAGGTTGATTCTTTGCGTCTTGTCACAATGTGCCCCCAACGGTCGATGTATTCAGAAATATTTTTCCAATTTAAAAATAGCCCTGATAAGAATCCAGGATGGGTTAGTTTGAATCAACGCCCTACAATCCCCCATATAGTCAATGAGAAGTCCATCCCTGATAATAATGTGGGGTGGAAAAAAGAATTTTTGTACTTGGTCTGGGAAGGCGGTGATTGGGGCACACTCTTCCGTTCGTCCTTCCGGTAAGTGGTTGATGGAAGCTCCAATGACATTGTATTGTCTGAAGAAGAGACGCCCGCTTTTAATCTCCTTACCCAAGATAACGGGACATCCCACTCCTGGGACCTCATCAAGGAGATGGTCCTGGTCGAGCGTGGCATTTCTCCCGTCCCTATGAAAAGTAATTTCTCACTTTATCTTTCTTCTTTTGCATATTTAGCTTGGTCCTTTTCTGGTTTCAACTGACTTTTAACCCTCCATGCAGTGGCTGAAAAGATTGTAAAGATGACCAAGCCCAAGTACTTGGAAACCACGAGGATGAAGAGGGCTGGGAAAGTCTTCAAGGACCCGCGCCTAGGTAATCGCTTCCCTAAATTTCTATTTCAGGCGCGAGAAGGGATGAGGAAGGCCCCGACCAACCCCTGCGCACAAAACAGAAGCCAGGGGCCTTCTTCCAACCGACATGGGGAATCCGGGGAAAATACACGATTGTCGAAAATACGAAGCATGCCAAAGAATGGTCGCTTCAGTCTATTTCCCCGGTAGACTACCAGGATTTTGTCCTTCAACAGGACTTGGAAGCCAATGAGTTGTTTGGCGCTCAGGCCATGGCGATAGTAACTTATTTTTGCTTTTCTTTTTTTCATTTTTATTTCATTCCTTTTCTTAGCTGAAACTTTATTATTTCTTTCCTTTCCATTTCTTTCAGGAAAATGTCCATTTTCAAGAGGCACTTCGTCAAGATAAGGCTTGGAAGGTGGCTTATGACGGCACCAACAAGAATCTTGAGGAGGCCAATGAACAAATCGAGAGCCTCAAGGCCCAGGTTGCCTCCTCAACTTCTAACTTGGAGACAGCTTGGGCCAAAATTGTAGTTTTAAACGATGAAAAAAAAGGTTTGACGCCTTGATGGATACTCAAGAGTTTAAGGACCTGATAGAGGAGCATGACGTCTTTACTCACCCCATGAGCTACAAAGAAGGCTGGGATGCCGCGGTTGAGGACATTCAGGTTGAGTACCCGGAAATGCTCGAGGCAGAATCCTTTCCTTGCCCTCTCAAGATCCCAAGGCTGGGGGGTGTAACAGATAGGGTCGTGAACCTTATCCATGAAGAGGAACGATCAGTTCCTTCTCCTGATCACGGAGCTTCTTCATCTAAGGCTCCAGTCGTGAGCCAAGGCCAGAAAAGAAAAGAGCCTGAGTCTAGCTCCGGAGAAGAGGAATCCTCCTCCGAGGAAGAGGCTGAGCCTAGTGTGAAGAAGGCCAGGGTGGGAGAGTCTCCAAAACTAGCATCTCTAAAGGCATCTGAGGATAGTTCTGAGGAGACCTCCACGGAAACTTATGAGGAAACTTTCGAGGGGCCAACTCAGGAAACGTCTGAGGAGACTTCATAGAATGGCTCCGAGGTGTCTGAGCCTTCTAAACCGAGTGCTTAACTTTTTTATTTCCTTTATTTTTTAAAGCACTTTATGAAAGTCTGACTTTGTTACCCTACGGGGTTTTATATATGTTATTTTCCTTGTTTTTTATAGCCTTCCCTTTAAATTTCTTAGCACTTTCGAAGTGTTATACCTTTAAGGAGGGTGATTAATAACTTGAACTCTATAATAGAAAAATTCTTGAATTTTTCTTTTCTTTGTTATCAAAGTAAGAATTTTTCTAAAGCAAACAAAGCATTATCATAACTTGGATATCCAAAGTTTGAAATAATTTCAACTTAAGAATATATAGTCTGATTTTCCAAAACCTTATATAACATGGGTTCGACCCTTAATAGACATGAACTAGAATGTAAATCCTACCAAAACTGAGATATAAAATCCTAAGCGAGCAAAGGTTCCAGGTCTTTTTGAACCTTGTTACCACTATAGTAAGTACAAGCTATATGTTAGGAAATGAATAACACACAGTGGGGGGGTGAATGTGTTTTACTGTTTTTGAGCTTTTCTTGAATATTTATGGTTGAACAAAGTAAATTGATTCTTGTAGAGAAATGTGTTCATGCAGAATTTAAATTTGCAGAAAAACAAAGAACACAAATCTTCAAAACTCACTTAATTTTATATTAAAATTAAGACTGTTTTGCTACAAAATTTCTAGGCTCTTTGTTGATAAAGAGCTTAGCTACTTCTTGAGAGTGTTACAAGAAATCTGATCTAAATTGTTGCAACTGACTAAAGGACCAGTTTTAACTTTATAACTCAGTTAACTGCTGGTTTACACAGTGGATAATAAAACATGCTATTAGCTTTTCTAAACTGTCACTTGTCATTTCTATTTATAGAAAATCAGATCTTCCATTTCTGGCTTAGCCTATCTTTGGCATCCCGTGTTCACTTTAATCTTCCTCTGTTAGTAAATCTTTGCCATTGATCTTGCACACTCTTCAAGCTACTTTTTGTAGACTTGTCAATCCAGCTGTTGGATTGTTTGTTGATTGTTAATCTTGGATATTGAACTGATCTGCAACCTTGTACTTTGAGATTGTACATCGAGATCTCCAGTTTAGGTATATAGAACACTTGACATCTCGATAATTATATTGGCTTATCGAGATCTCCAGTACTCCATATTTAGTTTGGCTTGTAGAGGTCTTCAGCTTGTCGAGATCTCTAGTCTTCACATCTACACTTTGACTTATCGATAAGTCTTAGTTCTCTAGTGGCTTCTTGACTTGTCGATATCTCAGAGTTCTCTTAGTGAATTTTGACTTATCGATATCTCTGAGTTCTCTAGTGGAACTTGACTTATCGATAACTCAGAGTTCTCTACTGAATGTAGACTTATCGATAACTCTGAGTTCTCTAGTGAAGGAATGACTTGTCGATATCTCCAATCTTCAGTTCTTCAATTTGGCTTGTCGATATCTTCCTGAGTTCTCTAGTAGCTTTCTTGACATCTCGATAAGCCATTCTGGAGTTCTCGAATGACTTCTCTATAACACTAAATATGTGACTTGTAGAGATCTTGACTTAGAATATTTTTCTCCAAACAGATTTATTCAACTCCAAGCTTCTTCAAAATTCTTCTGAGGCATGATCTTCTTGATATACTGTTTCAGGAAAAAAACTCCAGTCCGCTCCTTTATATTTTTACAGACTTTAAGTGTTACAAGTACAAAATACAAATTAAAATAACAATACAACTTACTTAGGGTTGGCCCCAAGTTTAACTGATTACCAAAAATAATAGTTCATTAATCTCCTCCTTAGATCAGATGTCCATCTGGATTGCTTCATACTTTGATCAGAGACACTAATGATATTGTTATTTTCAGTGATCTTTGACATCATCACTTATATATTACACTATAGGTAGTAAACTTTCAGGTTTTGAGCATGCCAAGTTCGAGGTATTTCTTCTCCATCCATGGTTTCCAATTTGTAAGATCATCTTCCTTGAACGCTCTTAACCTTATATGACCCTTCCCAATTCGGGTCGAGCTTTCCTTTCTGCCCTACTCCAGAAGCTTCCACTTTCTTAGGACCAAATCTCCTTACTTGAAGAACCTTTCTTTCACCCTTAAGTTGTAGTAGAAATAAGCCTTTTTCTGATATTCCATTATCTTAGCATGTGCCTCATCTCATACTTCATCAATTAGATCCAGGGCTAGCATTTGTCCTTCCTCATTTTCTTCAGGATTATATGCTCAGATTCTGGGAGACGAGTATGATATTTCCACAGGAATAACCGCCTCTTCCCCATACGCTAACATAAAGGGTGTTGCTCCGGTTGTGACTCTACAGGTAGTCCGATAAGCCCAAAGTATTGGGAGTATTTCATCCACCCAATTATTCCTGGATTTCTCGATCCTCTTCTTCATCCCATTTAGAATTATACGATTTGCGACTTTCATTTGCCCATTGGCTTGCGGATGAGCTACGGAGGTCAACCGCAACTTGATCTCATTCTCCTCGCAATATTTCCCGAACTCTTCATTTTTAAACTGTGTTCCATTATCGGTGACTAGGATATGGGGAATTCCATATCTGCACATGATATTTTCTCACAGGAATTGTGCAACCTGCCTAGTTGTGATTTTAGCTAAAGGTTTTAGCTTTAATCCACTTAGTGAAATAATCTATAGCTACAATTAGGAACTTCCTTTGAGCTGTGGCTATGGGAAAAGTCTCAAGTATATCCATTCCCCACATAGCAAAAGGGATGGGGAAATTGATGGAAGTCAGTATATTAGGAGGCTGTCGAACAACTGGTGCATGTTTCTGACAACGTTCGCACTTCTTCACATAGTCTTTAGCATCGACCATCATCTCTGGCCAATAAAAGCATAAACGGGTTATCTTATGTGCTAGGGCTTTGCCCCCCAAGTGTTTTCCACAGATACCTTCATTTACTTCTTCAAGAGCCAAATGTGTCTCATCAGGTCTGCGACATCTTAAGTAAGGAACCACATAAGATCTTTTGTAAAGAATCCCATCGATCAAGGAATATCTCAGTGCTCGAAAATCCAATTTTTGTGCTTCAGTCACATCATTTGGCAGCCAACCGGTTTGAATATGGGCCTTAATGGGATCTATCCATTATGTCCCCAGCCCTATAGGGGCTACAAGCTTAACATCCATGCTTCGTATTTTCAAAATACGGAATTACACACTTCCTGAACTCTTCTCTACCTCCGATGAAGCAAACTTAGACAACGCATCTGCTTTAGCATTTTCCTCCCTTTGGAATGTGCTCAATATGGCATTCATCAAACTGAGTCATTATAGCCCTTGCTAGACGGACATACTTAGCCATTGTTTCATCTCTTGCCTCGAACTCTCCCTTCACCTGGGATACGACAAGCTTCGAATCCCCACAGACTTTCAAGTTCTTAACCCACAACGTTCCTGCTAGGCCGAGGCCGGCTATCAGAGCTTCATATTCTGCTTCATTATTTATGGTCGGGAAATCTAACTTCATAGCATATTCAATCAGGAACCCATCCGGGCTTTGTAAAACTAGTCATGCTCCACTCGAATTTATTTTTGATGCTTCATCAAAAAAGAGAACCCGGTATTGCTTCTCTTTAATGCCCTCTTCTTGTTACCTTCCATTTTTTGAGGTATAGTACCTTCATGCCACCCGACTTCTTAGTTGGGTATGGTACAATCCACCACGAAGTCAGCCAATGCCTGGGTTTTTATTGCCGTTCGCGGCTTGTATTTGATTTCGAATTCTCCCAATTATATTGTCCATTTAATTAGTCTCCCACTAGCTTTGGGACTATAAATGATGTTTTTCAAGGGCTGATTTGTTAGCACTTCAATTTTATGAGCTTGGAAGTAAGGACACATCTTCCTTGAAGCCATCACAAGGGCTAAAACAAGCTTTTCAATAGTTGAATAATTTAATTCAGCTCCATGTAGAATCTTACTGACATACTATATAGCTTTCTGGATTTTAAGCTCCTCCCTAACCAACACAGCGCTCAAGGCATTTTCTGAAATGGCCAAGTATAAGTACAAAGTTTCATTCAGAGCTGGTTTGCTCAACAACGGGGCTTGAACCATATACTTCTTCAATCCTTCGAATGCCTCCTGACTTTCCTCAGTCCATATGAAATCTTTTACCTTCTTAAGGGATTTAAAGAACGGCAAGCACTTATCTTTGGACTTGGAGATGAATCGTCCTAAGGCAGCGACCCTTCTAGTAAGTTTTTGAATATACTTGATAGATCGTGGAGGCTCCATATCCAAAATGACCTTTATTTTATCGGGTTTTGCTTTAATTCCCCTCTTGGAGACCATCAATCCCAAAAAATTTCCACATCCCACTCCGATCCCACTCCGAAAGCGCACTTTGCAGGATTCAGCATTTTTGTGATATCTCAGGACCTCAAAAACTTCCCTCAAATGGGTTATGTGGTCATTCTTCACTAGACTCTTGACTAAAATGTCATCAACATAAACTTCCATAGTTTTTCCAAGAAGATCCTTGAAAATCTTATTTACCAACCTTTGATAGGTAGCTCTTAAGACCAAACGCCATAACAAGATAACAAAAAACACCAAAGTCAGTGATGAATGCTACCTTTAGGATGTCATCCTTATGCATCTTAATCTGATTGTATCCACTGAATCCATCCATAAAACTCAGCATCTCATGACCGACAGTAGCATCTATCAATGTATCTATCCTTGGGAACGGGAAACAATCCTTTGGGCATGCATCATTCAGATCAGTAAAATTCGTGCACATTCTCCATTTTCCATTAGACTTCTTTACCATTATAGGGTTTGCTAACCATTCTGGAAATTGTATTTCTTCAATAAAACCAGCCTCCAAGAGTTTTTCTACCTCCTTCTTGATTGTCTCCTGTCTCTCAGGGGCAAAACTCATTTTCTTTTACTTCACAGTCTTTCGATTTAGATATACGTTCAGTTTGTGAGTGATCAGTTCTGGGACTATGCCAGGCATATCAGCTGCCGACCATGCAAATACATCGCTATTCTTTTGTAAAAATTTCACCAACTTCCCCTGAAGGGGCTCCTCTAGTGATGCTCTAATGAAAGTTACTTTCTCAGGATCCTCGGGAGCCAAAGGAATCAGAACCAAGTTTTCTGCTGGCTTCCCTATTTTCTCGTCATTCTCACGGATATCCATATCTTCAATAGGCAGAACCTACCCCCCAACTCCATCTGCCCTGAGAGAGGCTTATATAACAACTACTTGCCATATTTTGATCTCCTCTCTCTTCTCCAATCCCATTCCGGTTGGGAAATTTCTTCACTGAATGGTAAGAGGAGGGGGCTGCCTTGAAAGCATATATTCCCGTTCTTCCTATGATTGCATTGTAAGTTGATCCAGCCTTTACCATTACAAAGTCCAACATTTGTGTTGCTTGTCTCGGTTCCTGACCTATAGTCATCGGCAACTTAATTATTCCTTCCACGGGGCACTCGACTCCAGCAAAACCATATATCGGCATATCAGTTAGGGTTAATTGAGAATCATTTTAACCCATGCTTATAAAGGTATCATGAAGCAAAATATCCACCGAGGCACCATTGTCTACAAAGACTCTCTTTACTGGGTTGTTCCCTATTATTGGTGTTATAACCAGAGGATCGTCATGGGGAAATTTCACACCCTCTAAATCAGAATCATCGAACGTCATTGTTACTCCTGTCCTAGCCCTCTTCGGGGCTTCCTCGACAATACGCATAACTTCTCTAGTATAGGCTTTCCTTGAGTTCTGGATGAACCTGCAGCAGTTGGTCCTCCAAAAATCGTATTTATCACTAGCCCTCGGGGTTGTGGTCCTCCAAAGATTGAGTTTATCACCGGTCCCCTGGGCTGGGGATTTCGCCCCTAATCGTCTTGATCCCTCCCGCGATCATCAAAATTCTTTCTTCCATTATTATTCCTATCTCCTCCATCTCTAGTATACTTGCTCAGCCTTCCTTTTCAAATGAGGAACTCTATTTTATCCTTCAATTGTCTACACTCATCGGTGTCATGACCAGCATCCTTGTGAAACCTGCAATATTTGCTCATCCAGTTTGGTAGGATCCGCCTTTAGGGGTTTAGGCCAACGAACATCTCTATCTTTCTCGATTTCCATCAAGATCTGACTTCTAGGAGTGTTCAACTTAGCATATTCAGTGAACTTTTATCCAGGTCCCCCCCTTTTCGGGGTTGAATCAGTGTTTTGCTCAGTTCTAGGATACTTGCCCTTAGCAATATATTCCAGATCAGTCTTTCGCTTCTTGCCACCAGTAGGCTCGTTATTCATTACCGTCTTTCTCATGCTTACCTCCACTTTGATGTACTTCCCGACCCTGTCTTGGAGCTGTAACATGCTTGCAGGGGGGCGTTTGGCTAACGACATCTTGAAGAACTCGTCCCTAGTTCCTTGTTGCAGTGTTATTATAACTACCTTGTCATCAAGATCTGGGACCTTCGAAGCTTCCTTGGTGAAACGATTTAGATAGTCTCTCAAGAACTCTTTTGCTCCTTACATAATGCTCATGAGGGATGCTGAACTTTTATCATGCACTCTTCTATCGATGAATTGCTTAATAAAAGCTTGCCTTAGCTCTCTGAAGGACCCAATTGAATTTGTAGGTAAAAGGCTATACCATCTTTGATCAATCCCCGACAGGGTTTGAGAAAAGGCCCGACACTTAATAGCGTCATTCACGGGCTGTAACAACAGTGCATAAGAGAATGTCCTGACATGATTAGCGGGATCTCCAGTGCCATCATAAGCTTTGATGGTGGGCATCTTAAACTTTCTTGAGATATGGGCATTCATTATCTCTTCAGTGAATGGTGGAGTGGGATCATCAGGATCTCCTAGGGGAAGAAGATCACTTGGATCGGCCCTTGGGACAACAGTCCTTCTTTGCTGTGGACCATCCAGGTCTATGATTGGAGGAGGATTTCTCCTCCTCGGAGGTAGTGGGGGTCTTGGGGTCAGGTGCGCCTCCAGGTCACGCTTCAGCCTTTGGATCTCAGCCTCGTGAGCCATGATTCTCTCCTACACTTCTTGGGGATTCGTCCCTCGGGTACTCCTAGGACGCTGATTACCATCAGGCATCGGCTTTTTACCAGCACGCCTCCTTCTCAAAGCCACATCATCATCCGAAGATTCAGAGTCTCTCTCAGTGTAAGGCCCAGAGAATTCTTGATCCTCCGGAATAGTAGTCAAACCATGTATATAGGGGGCGTCTACCCTTGCGCTTCACTCCGATTTGCATGTCCACTTCCTCGAACCTCGGGGTATAGGGGCATCCCATAAGGGGGTTAGTAGTCACAACAGTGGAATACTCACACCCAACAGGTCGAGGATTCACAGGTTCATGTAACTGCTGAAATTGAGAATTCGTCCCTTGTGGCTGAGGCTCAGTTGCCCCTATCTGGGTTCCTCCTTGGGTGGCGGCATAGGTTAAATGCGGGGGTATCTCCACTACTGATGAGATTGGTTGGGTTGTCCAAGCTAGCGGTCCTTCGGGGGCGTTGCTCCCGCTCCGTGTTCTCACCATGGTTAGTGTTATGCTTTCCCACATACGGCGCCAAATGTTATGGATAGAAAACTAGGGTAATTAATTGATGTATTTATTACTAGGGTTCGTGAGTTTCGAGACTCGATTTGACTGCTCTTATGTCTCGTGACTCAATCTGCCTTAACAAGATGCCTACATACCTTGTTGTGTGCTAAGGATCAAGTCAAGAAACGTAGTTCTGATTTGTGGGATGAGACCCCTTATATAGGCATGAGATGCAATTGATTTAGATTAGGGTTAGGAGACCTAGTGGACAAGTCTCAGGATTAGAATGGACTGTGGAGTCCTGAGAAGTAGGAAACTGATTCCTTATCCTACGAGGTTTCTTGGAGGCCAATCTCCAAAGGAATTATGCCCTTATTTGGACTTTATTAATCAGCTGATTTATCCCATATTAATTTATCCTATGAGGTTTCTTGGAGGCCAATCTCCAAGGAATTGTGCCCTTATTTGGACTTTACTAATCAGTTGATTTATCCCATAATATTCAGGGTTATTGGGCCTCCCTTGTTCCATCAGGCCTGATCCATGTGTTAACCTTCTTGGGCCTGATCATTGTGTTAACCTTCATGGTCTGAATGTCATACATATGGCCTTCTTTAATGGGTCTTACAGTCCTGGATGTAATTAATACAACATTAATGATGTAATCAAGATTTATTTTATCCCCTATCGGATTCGAATTTGAATTAAAAAAGTTTTACCTAAACATTTGTTTTGTACCATAATAACATTTGTTATAAATTATTAAAAAAATTATATTAACTTTCAATATCACGATTTTGTTTGATCAAAACACGCCCGAAACATTAGTACTTGTCATTATAACATAAAACTTCAATTTATAGTCTTATTATATTATATTGACTTCTAAATAAAAATATAATTTCGACTCCTAGGAAAAAAAATCTTATTGTGCACATTATCTTAATTTATATTACTATATTGAATACACTCATTGTTATAAAATAGTATTTAATTGAAAATGTCATGTTCAATAAACATTATACATTATTTTTAGTTGTGAATTATTATTTAACCTTTTGTAAGAATAAGATGAAAAATAACAATTATATTAAGAAGACTTTTCGGCATCGGTTTCGGAGGTATCTCAATTGTAAATTAAATACCTTTTAACTGAATATTTATTTTGTATAATAATAAAAATTAAAAAAAATTAAAAAAATCAAATATTAACTTTAAATATTTAACTAAATGTTTAAATATTATAACTCTAATATTAAAATTATTAAATTTTTAATGTTAAAATTTATATGTTTAGAATGTCTAGCCCACTTGACATTAATAATTTTGTGAAACTTACATTATACTAAATAATTTATTTATTATAACATAAATTTATGTGGATGTTGTTGACAGATTCGATTCATCGTAAATAATATGTGCATTTTAATATGAATATTTTGAACTAACAATCTAAAGAATCTTAACCAGAATAATTAATATAATATAGTGTACACACCATTTTAATTATGCAGCATCTGAATTTAAAAACTAGTAAATCAAAGTCCAATCCAAAATTAAAGTGCAGTATAATAAATAAAACTTTGGCCCTCCATTTGCATTATACTCTGATGTCTGGACGGTAGATCAATCATTTTCATTGAGTACCAAACTGCAAGGGTCAATAGGGCAAGGTCAATCCCTTTATGCTTCTAACAAAAAAATAATGAAAAAGACATCTATGTTATAACACAGTTTAATTTTTTAAATTATAAGTGAATAGCTTGCTTGCATACATTTATTTTGGTTACAATAGAAGCACAATGAGAAAAAATTATTTATGCAACCTGATTGCATCCATTTCTAGTAGCCATATGAGAAGTGTATTAAGAAACATTAACATATTCAATCACAGTGTCCTTTTTTTAGACTCAAGAAATGCATGTCACCAACATATCAGGAGAGATGTTATATGATTGAATGCACCCTCCCTTTTGAAGGACTGATCGATGTAGAAACACAAAGTAAAATAAATATTCCGGATCAAATGTATCATGTGATTAAAAATAATACCCTCCAGCCTTCCAACAACTTAGCTATGAGTATGCAAATGTCTTATTTTCTTAGTGAAGCAAATTTACTCTCTCATGCTTCTATCATGTCCTTACCTTTTTAGATTTAGAGATTTAACGTCTCCTAATGAGTCGAACGGTCATTAGTATAAGCAAGAAAATGACCTTATTTCTAGCAATGCATAAGGTAAGAGTAGATAGAGTAAAGAGTAAACATACAGCTCCTAGGTATACCGTGTTAGGACTTAGGTCTCTGTCCAAAGTTTTCCATTGAATTAAAGTATCGTTTAGATGACCCTACAAAACCAAAACAAACTAAAACAAGTGTCATCAATTTTGTTTATTTCTAGCTTAAAGGTTAAATTTTTGCAAGAAATTGAGAAGTATGTAATGTACTATAAACAGAGACTTAAACAACTAAAATTAAGCTAACATAACATCTGACAACTAAAATAATTAGACCAACTCAAGCCCATTTTCAGCAAGTAACAACAACACCAACCTTCATTTTTCTCACAGTTCATATCTATCTCTTCATACATTGGCATCTCAAGTAACACTTGATCGACGTCCATCAACACAACATCTGATAAGAATAAATAAATTATGATTGTATAATTAAATACTGCATTAATTGTACAAACTGTGGGCTGCTAGGCCCAATAAAAAGATATATGATACTCAGACCAGAAAGGTTAAGCCTGATGGACCAGATCCGGCCTGATGGAATAAAAAAGGCCCAAAAGCCCTGATTATTAATTAAATTCGTAATTAATTAATAAGGGACAAATCAGATGTTGAAAAGAGTCCCGATAAGGATATAAATCCTTGGAGATTAGCCTCAAGGGGACCTAAAAGGATAAGGAATCAGTTTCCTACTACCTAGGACTCCAAAGTCCATTCTAATTATGAGACTTGCCCACCAAGTCTCCTATACCAAGTCCAATTCAAGGACTCCCAACACCTATATAAGGGGTCTCACCCCCACCAATCAGAACTACGTTTTTTGGCTTGATTCTCTAATTCACAGAGATACGTAGGCATCTCGTAAAGGCAGAATTAAGCTACGGAGTACGAGAGCAGCCATTAAAGGCCTTGAGCTCCCGAATCTTAGTATTAAATACAGCAAGTAATAACCTTAGTTTTTTATCCATAACATTTGGCGCCGTCTGTGGGAAAACAACAACAACCATGGCGAGAACACGGAGAACAATTGGAGCTCTAGAGGAAGGAACACCATTAGAGACAACCCAGGTGATTTCATCAACCGTGGAGGTTCCTCCCCATTCAACTTATGCATCTACTCAGGGGGAAGCCCAGACAGGGGCAACTCATCCTCAGCCACAAGGGACAACTCCCCCGACTATTCAAGATACGAATCCTCAAGTTCAATAAATACATATGCCTGTGAATTCTCGACCCGTCGGGTATGAATATTCAACTATTGTTACTACTAACCCCCCTTATGGGATGCCCCTTCACCCTGAGGTTGGAGGAAGCGGATATGCTGGGCGAAGCGAAGCACGAGGGCGGTCGCCCCCCTATATACGAGGTTTGGATCCTATCCCTGAGGATCGGGAATTTTCTGGTCCATACACTGAGAGAGACTCCGAATCTTCGGATGATGAAGTGGCCCCGAGAAGGAGGCGTCCTGGAAAAGAGCCAATGGCCGATGGAAGGCAACGCCCCCAAAGCACCCCAGGGGCGAATCCCCAAGAAGTGCAGGAAAAGATCAGGGCTCATGAGGCTGAAATCCAAAGGCTGAGGCGTGATTTGGAGGCTCACCAAGCCACCAGACCCCACATACCTCCTAGGGGGAGAAATCCTCCTCCTATCATAGACCTGGATGGTCCGGTAAGAAGAAGGGCTGCTGTCCCAAGAACTGATCCAAGCAATCTCCTTCCCCTTGGAGATCCTGACGATCCAACTCCACCCTTCACAGAAGAGATAATGAATGCCCATATCTCAAGGAAATTCAAGATGCCCACTATCAAAGCCTATGATGGCACGGGAGACCCCGTTAATCATGTTAGGACATTCTCTAATGCACTGCTGCTGCAACCCGTGAATGATGCTATAAAGTGTCGGGCCTTCCCTCAAACCCTGTCGGGTATGGCTCAAAGATGGTACAGTCGCCTGCCCCCAAATTCTATTGGATCGTTCAGAGAATTAAGTCAGGCTTTTATTAAGCAATTCATCAGTGGAAGAGTCCATGAGAAAAGTTCAGCATCTCTTATGAGTCTTGTGCAGGGAGCTAAGGAATCCTTAAGAGATTACCTGAATCGTTTTACAAAGGAGGCTTTAAAAGTCCCAGACCTTGATGATAAGGTAGCCATGATAGCACTGCAACAAGGAACTAGGGATGAGTTTTTCAAGATGTCTTTGGCCAAACGACCTCCTGAGAGCATGTTGCAGCTCCAAGAGAGGGCAGGGAAGTATATCAAGGTTGAAGAAAGTATGAGGAAGACCGTAGTAAGTAATGAGCCCACTGGAGGCAAGAAACGAAAAACTGATTTGGAGTATATCGCTAAGGACAAATATCCTAGAACCGAACAAAACCCTGATTCAACCCCCAAGAAGGGAGGACCTGGGCAAAAGTTCACTGAATACGCTAAGCTGAATGCTCCCAGAAGTCAGATTTTGATGGAGATTGAGAAAGACAGAGATATTCGCTGGCCTAAGCCCTTGAAGGCTGATCCCGCCAAGCTAGATAAGGGCAAGTATTGCAGGTTTCACAAAGATGTTGGCCATGACACCGATGAGTGTAGGCAGTTGAAAGATGAAATTGAGTTTTTGATTCGAAAAGGAAGATTGAACAAGTATACTGGAGATGGAGGAGACAGAAATAATAATGGAAGGAAGAACTTCGAAGATCGTAGGAGGGACCAAGATGATCAGGGGCGGAATCCCCAACCTAGAGGACCAGTTATAAACACCATTTATGGAGGGCCGAGACCTCGAGGGCCTGTGATAAACACGATCTTTGGAGGTCCAACTGCTGCTGGATTGTCCAAAAATTCCAGAAAGGCATATACTAGAGAGGTTATGCATATTGTTGGAGAAGCCCCGAAGAGGGCCAGGACAGAAGTAACATTGGCTTTTGATGATTCCGACCTAGAGGGTGTGAAGTTTCCCCATGACGACCCGCTGGTCATAACGCCGATAATAGGAAATAGCCCGGTTAAGAGGGTCCTTGTGGATAATGGTGCTTCTGTGGATATCTTGCTCCACGATACCTTTCTAAGGATGGGGTATAACGACTCCCAGTTGACACCAACCGACATGCCGATATATGGATTTGCTGGAGTAGAATGTCCTGTGGAAGGGATAATTAAATTGCCAACCACCATAGGTACGGAGCCAAGGCAAGCAACGCAGATGCTGGATTTTGTGGTGGTAAAGGCTAGTTCAACTTATAATGCTATCATGGGGAGAACAAGGATACATGCCTTCAAGGCAGTCCCCTCTTCCTACCATTCAGTCATGAAGTTTCCCACCCGAAACGGGATTGGAGAAGAGAGAGGAGATCAAAAAATGGCTAGAAGCTGTTATGTGGCCTCTTTGAGGGCAGATGGAGTCGGGGGGCAGGTTCTTCCTATTGAAGATATGGATGTTCGAAAAAATGATGAGAATAGAGGAAGGCCAGCAGAAGAATTGGTTTCGGTTCCTTTAGATCCCAAGAATCCTGAGAGGATGACTTTCATTGGAGCCACATTAGAGGAGCCCCTTAGAGGGAAGTTAGTGAAATTTTTGCAAGAAAATAGTGATGTGTTTGCATGGTCAGCAGCTGATATGCCAGGCATAGACCCGGAGTTAATTACTCACAAGCTAAACGTGGATCCAAGCCGGAAGACAGTGAAACAAAAGAAAAGAAATTTTGCCCCGGAAAGACAAGAGGCTATAAGGCAGGAAGTGGAAAAGCTCTTAGAGGCTGGTTTCATTGAGGAGATTCAATTTCCGGAGTGGTTAGCAGACCCTGTAATGGTGAAGAAGGCTAATGGAAAGTGGAGGATGTGTATAGACTTCACCGATCTGAATGATGCATGCCCCAAAGACTGTTTTCCGCTGCCTAGAATTGATACCTTGATTGATGCCACCGCTGGACATGAGATGCTGAGTTTCATGGATGGGTTTAGCGGATACAACCAGATCAAAATGCATAAGGATGACATTCCAAAGGTATCATTTATCACTGACTTTGGTGTTTATTGTTATCTTGTTATGGCGTTTGGTCTCAAGAATGCAGGAGCCACCTATCAAAGGTTGGTGAATAGAATTTTTAAGGATCTTATTGGTAAGACTATGGAAGTCTATGTTGATGACATGTTAGTCAAGAGTCTAGTAAAGACTGATCATATAGCCCATTTAAGGGAAGCTTTTGAGGTCCTGAGGTACCACAAGATGATGTTGAATCCTACGAAGTGTGCTTTCGGAGTAGGATCTGGAAAATTCTTGGGACTGATGGTCTCAAAGAGGGGAATTGAGGCTAACCCGGATAAGATAAAGGCAATCCTGGACATGAAACCACCAAAAACTGTTAAGGATGTTCAGAAGCTTACAGGAAGGGTTGCTGCGTTAAGACGATTCATCTCCAAGTCAGGAGACAAGTGCTTGTCATTTTTCAAGTCACTAAAGAACATCAAAGACTTCGTATGGAGTGAGGAAAATCAGAAGGCATTTGAAGAGTTAAAGAAGTATATGGGCCAGGCCCCATTGTTGGCCAAGCCAGTTCTGAATGAAGTTTTATTCTTGTACTTGGCTGTTTCAGAGAGCGCCTTGAGCGCGGTGTTGGTTAAGGAGGAACTGAAAGTCCAGAAACCCGTATACTATGTCAGCAAAATTTTGCATGGTGCTGAGTTGAATTATTCAGCCATTGAGAAATTCGCTTTAGCCTTGGTAATGGCTTCAAGAAAGCTGCGTCCTTATTTTCAAGCTCACCAAATTGAAGTGCTAACAAATCAGCCACTGAGATATATCATTCACAGTCCCAAGGCAAGTGGGAGACTGATTAAGTGGGCAATAGAGTTGGGAGAGTTCGATCTCAAGTATAAGCCACGTACGGCCATAAAAGCCCAGGCACTAGATGACTTCGTGGTGGAATGTACCATACCCAACCAAGAAGTCGGGGGGCAGGAAGATACCATACCTCAAGACAAGAGAGTCGATAATGGGGACAGAGAAAAGAATGACAAGGAGAAAGAATATTGGGTTCTCTATTTTGATGGAGCATCAAAAACAAATTCCAGTGGAGCAGGGTTGGTTTTGCAAAGCCCTGATGGGTTCTTAATTGAGTATGCTATGAAGTTAGATTTTCCAACCACAAACAATGAGGTAGAGTATGAAGCCCTGATAGCTGGCCTTGGTCTAGCTGGGACACTTAGAGTCAAAAACTTAAAGGTCCGTGGAGACTCGAAGCTGATCATATCCCAGGTAAAGGGAGAATTTGAGGCAAGGGATGATACGATGGCTAAGTATGTCCGCCTAGTAAGGGCTGTGATGACCCAATTTAATGAATGCCATATTGAACACATTCCAAGGGAAGAAAATGTTAAGGCAGATGCGCTATCAAAGTTCGCTTCGTCTGAGATTGAAGAAAGTTCAGGAAGTGTGTACTTCCGTGTTTTGAAGACACGGAGCATAGATGTTAAGCTAGTGGCTCCCATAGGCTTGGGGACGTCATGGATTGATCCCATCAAGGCTCACATTCAGACCGGTTGGTTGCCAAGTGATGCAACTGAAGCACGGAAGTTAACTGTTCGGGCACTAAGATACTCTTTGATAGATGGGATTCTTTATAAAAGATCTTTCGTGGTTCCCTACTTGAGGTGTCTCAGGCCCGATGAGGCACGCTTGGCTCTTGAAGAAGTGCATGAAGGTATTTGTGGACAACACTTGGGGGGCAGGGCCTTGGCTCATAAGATAACTCGTTTAGGCTTCTATTGGCCAGAAATGATGGCTGATGCCAAAGAATATGTAAAGAAGTGTGACCGCTGTCAGAAGCATGCACCAATTGTTAGACAACCCCCTGAGATGCTGACCTCTATCAACTCGCCTATTCCCTTTGCCATGTGGGGGATGGATATTCTAGGGCCTTTTCCTATGGCCACGGCACAAAGGAAATTTCTGATTGTAGCCATTGATTATTTCACCAAGTGGATCGAAGCCAAACCCTTGGCCAAAATCATTACTAAGCAGGTTGCACAATTCCTGTGGGAAAACATTATGTGCCGATATGGAATTCCCCGTATCCTTGTCACTGACAATGGAACACAATTCAACAATGAGGAATTTAAGAAGTATTGTGAAGAAAATGAAATTGAGTTACGATTCACCTCTGTGGCTCACCCGCAAGCCAATGGACAAGCAGAGGTAGCAAATCGGATAATCCTGGATGGACTAAAGAAGAGAATCGAGAAGTCAAGAAATAATTGGGTAGATGAGATACTTCCAATATTATGGGCCTACAGGACTACTTGTAGAGTCACGACAGATGCAACTCCTTTCATGTTGGCATATGGGGCGGAAGCAGTAGTTCCCGTGGAGATATCACATTCCTCTCCAAGGATTCAGGATTTCGATGAGAAAGAAAATGAGGAAGGGCAGAGATTAGCCCTGGATTTAATTGATGAAGTGCGAGATAAAGCACATGCAAAGATAGTAGAATATCAGAAAAAAGCTTCATTCTACTACAACCTAAGGGTTAAAGAAAGGTTTTTTAAACAAGGCGATCTAATCTTGAGGAAGATAGAAGCATCTGGTGTAGGACAAAAAGGGAAGCTTGCCCCGAATTGGGAAGGGCCGTACAGAGTCAAGAGTGTTCAAGGTAGAGGAACCTACAAGCTAGAGACTATGGATGGTTTTGAAGTCCCGAGAACTTGGCATGCACAAAACCTGAAGGTTTACTATGTGTAGGGAAGCCGGATACGATTCTCACTCGTCAGGATGGCGAGTAGGTTGAAAAGCACCTTGAAGCTTTGCTTGCTTAGGATTTATATGTTTTAGTTTTATTACGAAGTTTATTAAGACTTGTGTAAGGGACGAATCCCAGACAATTTTATGAAATTCATGAGTTCTTCAAAGTATGTTTGTGGCCTAACAAATAAAAATCAAATGCATGGATGCAAGCATAAAAGGTGATAAATGAAATAGATCTGATAGATGTTACAAAAGTTCGATAAATAAAGTCTCGAAAATAAAAAAAAACAAGCCACGCAGGGCTGAAAAAGCTCTAAGGAGCTGAAGTACCCTCGGCATCCATATCATCGTCCTCTCCACTCTCGCTGGATGTCTCTGTCGTCTCGGAGGAGGAGGAAGAGCTGTCATCCTCAGCAGGTCTGGAAGAAGACTCGGGAGGAGGAAGGAGTGGATCCTGAGGAACATGGTCCGAGACAACTACTCGGGTACGAAACCTCTGTAGCAAAGCCTCGTCATCAGGGCAGATATAGTCCGCCGGGTTAATATCAGGACAAGCCTCATTCACGGTCCCAAGGGCCGTGTCCCAACCAGTCCTAAAAAACCCAGGAAAGACTGAATCATCCCTAATCCTCATGGATTGGGCAAACTCCTCCGAGTCCAGATAGTTGTCTATAGCTTTATCCTTCTCCGCCCGAAGTACCACCAGCTCGGCGTTAGACTCTCCGAGTTCTTCCTCCTTGCGCTTGAGCTTCTTCTCCAGGGTAGCGTACTTCTTCTGTTGCCTCCTGAGGGCATTATCGGCCTTATCAGAAGCCCGCTTCCACGATTCGGCTTGCCTCACAGCGCCTTGAAAGTAGGCGTTAGACTGGAACAAAGCAATTAACAAAGTATAAGGCAAGAAAGTGCTACAAGAATGAAAAATAAGTTTAAAAAAAGAGAAGGCATACCGAAGCCAGAGACTGAGCTCCCATGAGCTTAATCCTCTCAAGATCAGGGGTGGCCACCACATCAGTAAAATCCTTGGGAGTCACGCTATGGTAGGACCAATCCCAAGCATGTTTCGTGGAACCAACTACGGTGTCCCCTCGGCGGAATCCCCAGAGAGGCTGAAAGGCGCCTGTGGCAGCAGCAGTAGGGGCAGCAGCAGTGATAGGAGCACCATGGCCTTCAGCTCCTTCAGTTGAAACCTCCCCTATAGGCTCTTTGTGCTTCTTCAAAAAGATAGGCTCCGTGGCCTTTCCCCGGGTGTCTAGGCCTGCGAGCCGAGCTTTCTTCATCCTAGCTGTTTCCTCAACCAAAGGAACATTGTCCTCGTTAATCTCTTTAGCAGCTGAAACAAAGCAAAGGACAAAATAAGTGATGTTAATAATGCATGAAATGAAGTAAAATTGAGAAGGGAAGAAAAATACCCTGTTGAGAAACAGAGGATAGTCCCACATGAATCAGGGAAAACTCCTCTAAGAGAGTCCAGCTGGTGGTGGTGCCATCATCCTGAGTAAGCCCATTATAAATAATAGTTTCTTCAGGAGTTAAGTGAATGGATTTGAGGCTACCATCACTGACCTTCCCGAAGGAAGATCGAAAAAGTGTGCCCCAGTCACCATTCTCCCAACGTAACCCAACGAAACTATTCCTCCAATTTTGATTATTATCAGGAATAGAGGCGCTGTTAAAGATATGTTTGCTTTTGGGCCTTTGCTTGACATAGACCCAGCCACAGATATTGGAAGAACTATTGTAACACTGAAAGACTTTCCTAAAAACAGCTACAGAAAGAGGAAAGCCCTCCCTAAGACAGCAGACCATAAAACATAGAATGTTCCTCCAGGCGTTTGGAGGAAGCTGACACGGGTTGATTTGTAAATCAGCCAAAAGATGAGGAATAAAGGGGTGAAAAGGAAACCTAAGCCCAGCATTAAGGGCATCTGTGTAAATGAAGAGAGTATCGGGTCTCCAGTGGCAAGTACGATCACCACCAGAGACTGGAACTAATCTAAGAGGAGGAAGGACGTTATAACGAGCATTTAGTTTATTGAAATCTATGTTGTGCCAAGTATTACAATGATTAAAAGAGTCGAGATGTGCAGTGGAGGGATATTCATCCCCCCTAGTGTTAATCATATCAATTAAAGACATATATGAAGAGCGGATCTCGATATCCTTACCTCGTTTTGAAGCAGAGGCTATCTTGGCCGCCCTCTCAGAACTCTTGTCAGCCATTAGTAAAGCTGGGAAAAGCCTGGAAACTTTGAAAGGAAGGAGGCTGAAAACTAGGGGAGGAAGGTTGAGAGAGAGTAGGAAGTTGGAAGAAATGTGTGAAATGAGGAGTGAAGAGTGTGAGTAGGAACACTCCCCCCACCCACCTTTATATAGCCAAAGAAGAGGTGATTTGGGCCTTAAAAAGCCCATTTGGGCCCAACAAAGAGAAGGTTCTGGAATTATCCTGGAAATTCCTGGAAAAACCAAGTGAAAAAATTTAATTTTAAAAAAGATTCTGGAAGAATCCAGAAAAACCTTAGAAGAACCTGGAATTTGGGCTCAGAAATAAGGCCCAATTCTAGAAAACCCTTGAAAAAATCAAGCCCAGTTAAGGGCCCAAAGTGTTTAAAAAGCCCAGGTAAAAAGGCCTTTATATTAGGCCCAGTTAAAAACAAAAGTTAGCCCAATAAGGGAGGGGCCCAATCAACTAAAAACCCATTGAAGGGTTGGTCCCAGAAAATTCAGCCCAAATTAAGGGCCCAGGTCAAATGGGTCAAGGTCAAAACAAATATATTCTGAACTCTTGACCCCATTCGAGGAGGACTTGCACCAAGATCCTAGCTGAATGCATTGAGGTCGAATTTCCTTCGACCAAGGCTGAAAAAAGGGGCTAATTCGGTCAAGAAAAAGAATTCTGACCAAAATTCTTGGTCGAAAATACCGGAATAGTTTTTAACCCTGCTTCTTGACCCAGCTCAACCAGAAATCAAAAGAATTCCTGATCGAAATGCTTAAGGTCGAATAGAATTCGATCAAGGCTCAAAACCAGACTTAATTCGATCAGGATTTAGACCCATTCGACCAAGAAATACGAGGGAATCCTGGCCAAACCAATCCTGCTCGAAATAGCTTCGACCAAGGCAAGAAAGATGGTTAATTCGGTCAGAAACACAGGAATCCTGACCGAAAGGGACAAAAATTCCTAGTCGACAAAAAAAAAAAAAAAAAAAAAAAGGGGTGAAAATCCTGGCCGAAATTCGACCAGGAATTGAGGTCGAAAGCATTCTGCTCGAAACCCTGTCGACCAGGGCAATCTGAAGGCTAATTCGACCAGGATCCTGGTCGAATGGATTCCTGGTCGAAAATTGTATAAAAAAAAAAAGAAAAAGAAGAAAAAATCCTGGAAAATTATAAAAAAATAAGGAAATTCCTTAAAATAATTTCTGAAAAATGTTAATATTTTCAGAAATAAGGAATAAATCCAGAAAATAAAGGATAAATCCCAGAAATTAGGGAAAAAATCCAGAAATTAAGGATAAATCCCAGAAAACTAGGGAAAAATCCCGGAAATTAGGGAAAAATCCCAGAAAATTAGGGAAAAATCCCGGAAATTAGGGAAAAAATCCAGAAATTAAGGATAAATCCCAGAAAATTAGGGAAAAATCCAGAAATTAGGGAAAAATCCCAGAAAATTAGGATAAATCCCAGAAATTAAGGGAAAAATCCAGAAATTAGGGAAAATCCCAGAAAATTAGGGAAAAATTCCTGGAAATTAAGATAATTTCTGAATAAAAGGAAGATTCATTGTAAATGTGTAGGTCGCTCCACACTTTACACAAAAACGAAACCCTGTAAGGGAACGAATAGACCTAACTTCTGCGAAACCTAATCAATGTTTCCCAAAAGTTGGGGGGCAAATGATAGGGATAAATAAATTATGATTGTATAATTAAATACTGCATTAATTGTACAAACTGTGGGCTGCTAGGCCCAATAAAAAGATATATGATACTCAGACCAGAAAGGTTAAGCCTGATGGACCAGATCCGGCCTGATGGAATAAAAAAGGCCCAAAAGCCCTGATTATTAATTAAATTCGTAATTAATTAATAAGGGACAAATCAGATGTTGAAAAGAGTCCCGATAAGGATATAAATCCTTGGAGATTAGCCTCAAGGGGACCTAAAAGGATAAGGAATCAGTTTCCTACTACCTAGGACTCCAAAGTCCATTCTAATTATGAGACTTGCCCACCAAGTCTCCTATACCAAGTCCAATTCAAGGACTCCCAACACCTATATAAGGGGTCTCACCCCCACCAATCAGAACTACATTTTTTGGCTTGATTCTCTAATTCACAGAGATACGTAGACATCTCGTAAAGGCAGAATTAAGCTACGGAGTACGAGAGCAGCCATTAAAGGCCTTGAGCTCCCGAATCTTAGTATTAAATACAGCAAGTAATAACCTTAGTTTTTTATCCATAACAACATCGCATCACAAATGCCAAGCGAATTCTCTGCATTCTCCAGAAGGTTTGAGCAACAATGTGATCTTTTGTATTTATGATCCTTTATATTTATATAACAACCACTAAAGATAGTAAAAATTGTAATAAACGCAGAATTTGGATGTGCCCAGTTTGAGAACAACACCTTTCCTACAAAAGAAATAAGAAATTTTAGAAACCAGCAAACCAAAAGGAGGAGTAACTATTGTACATCAATACTAATCTCCAAAGCATCTGACTTCAAGGTCATTTTATCCAATATAACAACTGATATTCTGGTACTTTTTTTTTTGTACTTCATATCATAATCAAACAAATACATTATTAGTAAGATGTCAAATTATCACATCCTTTATAATCAATTTCAATCATTATTTATATAATTATCTTATTCTCTAGAGGTAACACAAAAATGATAATATACAGAAGTTTAAACCTTTTTAATATTTAGAGGAATGTGTTTGATGGAGCATTTGAATCAACCTGCAAAAATCAAACAAAACATATAAAATGTCAAATATTATTACAAATAAGTAAAGATTAATGTCACATGTCAATATTATACTATATTACACACGATGTTAAATAATTTAATCACAACCCAATCCATTCACATAAACAGTATTTGTTATAGCATTTCTAAAATTTTGAATATAAAAAAGTAACTCAAAAGTTATCTTAGCACTATAATCAAACAGATGGAGTGCATAATTAAATCTTATATTTTTCATTAAATTCTTAAAATTGTCTTAGCATTTTCATCAAAGATATGTAGTGCACAACTATATTTTCTCAATAAAACATCAAGAAATTGAAAAACCACCTATTAAAATACGATCGACAATGTTTAACCTAACCAACAACCTATCTAACAATAAAGCTCAAAAATTAAAATTAATATAAGAAATATATGTGAAATTTACTTGCCTTGCAAAGATTATATCCACAATATTGTATGTATAACAAATCTGCAAGAGAGAAAGAAAATATAAGCAACCATGATAACAAAAATTTAAAAGTATTATCACAAGAGAAGGAAATGAAGACAACGAGAAAGGGAGTGGGTGAATAAAAATGAACAAAAAAAATTCAAATTTTAAATTTACATAGGACAATGGGTGATTCAAATTTTAAAGGGACTAATGAGCATATTGTTTCAATCTGATGAAAAAGATAAGGGCATAATTCAAATTTGAATTAAGCTTATCTTGGAGAACACGATGCAAAATGGTGGTCCTCAACTGAGTATAGGAGATGGTTTAGCTTAATCAGGAAATTATTCCAAGTATGCACAGTAAAATGAGTTTGTATCTCTTCTGTTTTGATGCAGTTGCAAGGAAATAAATTTAAAAATGAAAACAGAGTTTATCGTGTCTGAAAAGGACAGCAGCTGACCATGATGTGCTGGAAGAATGCACGTGAGAGCTCCATATAATAAAATCAGTTCAAAATTCAGAAGGTAGTAGATAGCAATGGCATTTTTGTAATTAAATAGCAAGTTTTAGGGTAGGGGTGTAAAAAGGACCCTCAAATGTGGATTCAGTATTTATTATATAGATAGATGAGCGCGATTGTGAATTGATAAGGCAAATTCCTATACCGATGAGTAATAAAGACGACTCGTGGTTCTGGTCTTTTAATGATAAGTTGCAATTTAAGGTCAAGGACTGCTATAGGCGTTTGCGAGGGGAGGTAGAATGCCTAGAGAAGCTGTTCTGAAAGAAGCTATGGAGACTTCAACTACCAAGAAAAGTTATAAATTTTATTTGGCATTCATGTCGTCGATTTCTTCCTATTGTTGATGCCCTGCGGAAAAATGCGTAAATATCAGTCCAATGTGAACATGGTGCCAGTCAGCTGTGGAGCATGATATACATGTATTGTTTGAATGTTGTTTTGCAAATGAGGTGCGAGCTAGGTTGGGAGTTAGTGGAGCAGTTCATGGAGCTAAAAATTCATGAGTAACTCTACTGGATTTGCAATATGTTATGAAATCTCCTTCATGATCACTACAAATTGTCTTGAGCTTAAGAGCATACTTGGTCTTAAGATTAGTAATTAGATCTTTAAAATCAACAAAAACTTCATCTTTAATACGTAAGAATAATACCCCAGGTAAAACGAGAATAGTCATCAACTATAATAAAGGCATAATTCTTACTTCCAAAACTTACATATCATTCATGACCAGAAAGATCTAGATGAAGTAGTTGCAAAAGATCAGTAGTTGAAACTCCATTCTTAGAAAGAAAGGAAGTTTCCAAGATGGCAGGCTGTATAAGGTTCCACTTTCTTGTACTTGAGCTTTGGTAGACCTCGGACAAGATCATAAGATAATATTTTGCGAAGTAGATCCATATGTACATGACCGAGATGCCTATGCCAAAGATTTTGTTATTCTTGAATAGTAGCAAGCAAATTTCATATGTTGTTCATCAAAATCTAAGACAAATATATTTCTGTTATGCAAGACATGCCTGTACTATAACAAGACTAAGTCACATTGACAACCCTAAGATTCGGTTGTATGATAGTCTAAATCTGTATTTTGTATTGTATTACTTGAGTCTGTAAAAATATTAAAGATTAGACCGGAGTATTTTTCTGTAAACAATCTCAAGCCTAAGAATAAACTCTGGAAGAAGATCAACAAGATCGTGCCTCAGAGAAAAAGTGAAGAAGCTTAGAGTTGAATAAATTTGTTTTAAGAAAAATGTTTTAAGTCAAGATATCTATAAGTCACAGATCAAGTCATATAGAAAAGTCATTCGAGAACTCCAGAATGACTTATCGGGAAGTACAAAATGGCTTAGAGAGAAGTCTTAGAGATATCGACAAGTCAAATGAAGATATGAAGATTGGAGATATCGACAAGTCATTGCTGCATATAGAGAACTCAGAGATATCGACAAGTCAAAATAAAGATATGAAGATTGGAGATATCGACAAGTCAATTTCTCATTAGAGATCTCAGAGATATCGACAAGTCAAAATGCATATAGAGATCTCAGAGATATCGACAAGACATTTCAACATGCAGAGATTTGAAGACCCCGACAAGCCAAATTCACTTATAGAAAATTCAGAGACCTCAACAAGTCAAAACACTTATAGAGAACTGAGAGATCTCGGTAAGCCATTATACTTATTGAGATGTCAGTTCTCTATACAACAAACTGGTGATCTCAATAGAAACCTCAAGTACATAATGCAGACAAGTTAAAAATTCAAGATTATCAATCAACAAACGATCTAATTACTTAGATTGAAAAGTCTACAAAAGCAGCTTGAAGAATGAAAGATCAAGGGCCAAGATTAATTGACAAAGGAAAGTCACAAACCTACACGATTTGCAAAGATTCATTAAGCCAAAAATGGAAAGCTTTAGAGATAACTTAAAGTAAGGTTTATTATATCTTATTGCATGCTGTGTAAATCTGTGTTTACTAATTTATAAAGTAAACAATGGTCCTTTGTTTTTAGATGTAACAAACATATCTAGATTTTCTTTTAACTCTCTCAAGATAGAAGCTGAGTTCTTTACTTACAAAAGAACCCATAATTTTATAGCAAGACATACTTAATTTTAATACAAAGTTAAGTGAGTTTTACAAATACTGTATTTGTTGTGCATGTTTTATCAATCCTGTTAAACACAATATCTCTACAAATTAATCTTCTTTGTTCACCATCCACAATAGTTTGAAAAATGCTAAAATATCCAAAACACATTCGCCCCCCTGTGTTGTATTCAATATCTAACAATTTTCCTTCCTTTTGGCAACAAAGGCAAACCCATTAGTTTTAGTCCCAATAAAACAAACATCCTTATCGAAATTGACTTTATGACTATCATCAATTAGTTGACTCACACTAAGATTATACTTTAAACTATGAACTAAACGAACATTATTAATATCAAACCTATCGTTACCTATGGTACCTTTACCGATGATACACACAGTGTTAGAATCACCAAGTGTAAAAAGGCATCCCTCTTTAGCTTCTAGTGATAGAAACTTGGACTTTTCACCAGTCATATGACGTGAGCATTTACTATCAATAATCCATTTGTTGCGAGGAACGTGGACTTTCAAACACACCTACAAAAAATTCTTTATCTCTTAGATACCCACATAACTTTGGGTCCTTGTTTGTTAGTATCATGACTCTTATGTAAATGCCTATCAGATTTCTTAATCCATATCTGAACAACATTAACACAAGCATGCACAAATTTATATCTAATAGATGAGTTAGAGAAGTGGCCCTTGATACCACATAATCGTGATTCGGAAGTAGTGTGACCAGGTTTGCCACAATCTCGACATTTTTTATAAGGTATCTTGTACGTCATCGGAGTCCTCTTGTAACCACTTCGAAAAGCCCGCTTCTTGATTGATTCACATACAATGCCTTCTTTATCAAGAGAAGATATCTATTCAGCAAGAAGAGGATTCAAAGTTCCTTCCCCATGGAAACACCAGGCTAGATTCTTTTCTAGCTGAGCGAATTTCTGCTTCAGTTCAGGAACCAAATGGTCAGGTACACTGTCTCTTTTGACAGTTTCTGGATCAACTAAGACAGACTCTTTTTCTATAGCCTTAAAACAGGCGTCTTTCATTTCAATCCTCATTCTTGTGATATTCATTTTTTCTGTAAGCTTAGGGACATTCTCGGTTAATGACTTATTTTCAACAACCAAAGTTTCATCCTTTATAAGATCATCCATTTTCACTAAGAACCTCACTCAATGCTTGTTTCAAATAAACATTTTTTTTAACTTTGTATGTGAGCCTGCAAAGTTAGTACATTTGAAGATATATTTAAATGTGTATTATATTGAATATTTTGTATCTCTTTATTGTCATTGGAGCTATCTTCAAGTCCAGCAAAACACAGTTGAGCAACTTTCCACATCAGATTCATCATCGCTCCATGTCAGCAGTGCTTTCTTCTTAAATTTGAGCTTGAAGCAATCCTTCTTGAAGTGTCCCTTTTTCCCGCATTCAAAGCATACATCCTTGCTCGAGTTAGCCTTATTTTCTTTGCTGAAATTAGACTTAAAATCCTTCTTGGGAAACTGAGATTTCATTTGACGTTTTAATACATTCCGTTTAGCGAGAAATTTGTGAAATTACTTTGCCAGAAGAGCAATTTCCTCCTCAGAATCTTCAGGTGACTCATCTGCATCTGCATTAAGAGCAAAAGTCTTTTTCCGAGAAACGTCATCTTCTTCATCATACCTGCGTATTTGATTCTCGAAATCCTCCAATTCACTGAAGAGTGTAAGAGTATCCATCGTAGAAAGAAGTGTCGAATCCTGTAGTATGGTGAACTTAGGAGCAAATTTCTTTGGCATAGCCTTGAGGATTTTTCGATTGATTTCGGATTGAGGAATAAACCTTTCCATAAGAGATATAGAATTCATCAAGGTCAAGAACCTTCCTTGAGCATCTTTGACACTTTCATCACTTTCCAACCTGAAACCTTCATAATCCCTCATTAGCATACTAAGTTTGACTACACATACCTTAGATGTACCTTCATGGCTGTTGATGGTATCCCATATTTGATTAGTCGTGGTACAGGCTGCCACTTTACGTAACCTAGTAGCTACCATTTCATTGAAAAGTGAATCCATACCTCTAGCATTGTGATTCAGAGAATTGACTTGTTCAGGTTAGAGTTCCCTGAGAGATTTAGGCTTGCCATCTTTCATAGAGAATGTATAACATCAACTTTAATAAAAGAACTTAAAAATCTTTCTTGATTACAAACATATAACCATGAAAGAACTCTTTCCATTCCACTACTGTCACCTAGCACTACTGCTATGACCTAGTCCATTAACTACCTTTAACTAATCTTTTGATAATGAAAACTTTACCACAAATTGGCACAAGTTGATATGAATAAATGATAAAGAATTAAAACACAAACTAACTTCTTATTTGACCGGATATTCAAGATAGAAATAAGAATGATTTTCAGAAAGAATATACGTGAAAACATTAGGTGCAAATCTGAAAATTGGAGTTGTATATATATTTATATATATATATATATATAAACAATGGACCAAAATGTCATTTTTTAGAGTTAAATGGTCCAAAATGTCACTTTTGAAAATAATGGCCCAAAATGTCACTTCATAACGATACTTCGTCTTACGTTTTGTTTTTTTAATGCAAAACAGTACATGATGTTCCATTTTGGTACTTTTTTTTATAATGTGCAAAACGGTAGTTGAAGTAGCGTTTTGCCTCAAAACGGTACATCATATAGCGTTATGAAGTGACATAAAAAAAAATTAACGTTACACGATGTACACCAAAATGGTACACCAAAACGGTACTTTATCTACTGTTTTGCGCATAAAAAAAATTAAAATGCCAAAACATTACACGATGTACCATTTTATGTCTTTTGCATAAACGTTACACGATGTACCGTTTTGAAGTGACATTTAGGGCCATTTTTAACCTCCACATTTAGGGCCACCATCCTATATAGGCATAAGTATAATGGATTAATTTTTTAAATAAGAGATAAGAGAAAGTTTGTTAAACAGATTGTTTGAAAAATATCTGAATAAATTTTTGTGAATAAACCGTCAATTTATTTAAGATGATAAACCTGAATAAAGACAGGCATTTGATTAGTTCAAAACAAATTTATCGGTTTCCGCAAAAAAAAAGTTTATCGGCTAGAGTTTGTTTAAGGAAAAATAGGAGAAAAAAAGTGAGTCAAACTCGATTAATCAAGTCCTAACAATTCTATCAACTCCATGTTCTAAATACCTCTGCTCAATCTGCATCATCTTGGATACTTGTCGCATTGTTCTCAGAAATGCGCGGAAACCCTATCGCCAGAAACCTGTATGCTAACAAAATTATGGATGTGTGAAAGAGCCTTTTAACAAAAAGCAACCGCCGGCCGTTTGACAGAATAAACAGCAGTAGCTATCGCCGGCGGAGATGAACGGACCTGGTTATGATGGTTGCTGACCTCCGGTATATATTCTCTTCACTCGAATTATATTTGTATGTATGTTTTGTATAAACACACTTCTCGTAATTCATTCATCTATATGTGTATATATGATAAATATACTTCTCGTAATTACTTATCTAGCTGATGATTTTGGTTTTCTCTGACACTTTTGCCCTCTATAATATCTGTTCTTGCTAGGGTTTATGTTTGCTTTTAATTTCTAAACATTTAAGATTTAACCTGAAGAATATAACTAGGGTTTAAGGTCCTGACTGTGTCAATTTATTTAATGGCAGCGATCTATCTGGGGTTTATTTATCCGTAATTGGGGTATGAAGCCATTTCCATTTAACTAAGGATAAACAGTATTAAATAGTTGGCTGTTAGTATTACATGTGTTGTGTTGAAGCTTAGTGTGTTTCATTTTGTTGGTTCTCACCTCAAGTGGAACAAGATACTTGTAGTTGTGGCAGTTTATGTTGTTAAGGTAGTTTGTGTAGTTTATTAAGTAGAGTGGCGTATGCTAATTAAGTCTGTAAGATGTTTAATGTTAATTGACAGCAAGTAGATGAGAAAATACAATGTGAAGGTAATTTGGGGTTATTGGCTACCTCTACATATCATTTCTTAATTCTTTATTGGCCATATATTGATCGACCAGAATGTGGCTTATTAATTTGGCTGTTTATAGTTACCTTATAGACTGTTTACCATTGTTTAAGTTTTAAATTTGAAATTAAAATTATAGTGTACAGATTTTTTAAACATTTTTTTAGCTATAATGGTGGGTGAATGAGAGTCCCCTTCTTTGTGAATTTTGAATTAGAAAATTAATATAGCGTACAATGTATATTAAAATTAAGCATAAATACACATATGGAACTGTTTCTTACAAGTTTATTCTTATTAGTTATGTTGATGTGCATAAAGCTTATTTTGAAACATTAATTTTAAGATATATAACTATCTGTATATAAATGAAAAAAAAGTCCTCATTGTAGCATGAATGAAACATGTTTTATTTTTGTCAAGTTTTGCTGGGTATAAGTTTATTATGATTTCTTATAGAGCTTATTAAAGTTCATATATGTACTTAAACACTGTCTAAGCGTGTGAGCACTAAAACTTATGGAGGAATAAGGCAAGGTCCCACCGAGATTTAAACTCGGGTTACTGGATTCAGAGTCCAATGTCCTGACCACTAGACCATGGGACCCTTTGTGTTATTTTTTAATATCTTACTTGTTTTCTTTTGTTTTTCCTAATGTCTATACATGTTTCCTTGAGGTATGAATATGGTTTGGGTTGAAGGAATAGGATATATGTCCAGGTTTCCAAAATTTCTTGATATTGATATGTAGAATTCAGAGCCGTACTTTCACAAGTATAGAAGTGTTCTGCTAAATTTTTAATATATATTTTAATATCTTGCACTAGTAAATTTTCCATCTATTTGAGATAATTTTAAAGAATTATACCTCTATCTCCTTTTCAAAATTTGTTTTAGCAAATTTCCATATTATTGAAGTCAATTTAAAAAGTTGAGTTTCTTGAAAAAACATTAGTTAATTTTACACATGCATGCATAGAATCACAAGTTTCCAACTACGACAAAGTGGTTGGAAACCTCTATTTTGGAAGTAACTCTTATTAAATGCAACATGTAGAAATTAAGAAGTATTTGGTATAATGTAGTGAAAAGTAAATTGATTAACGTTTAAGGTGGCAGAGAAGGAAAATGAAAGAGGAAGGAAAAAAGAAGGATTGACCAATGTTGCTTCTAGTCCCTAAAAAGGAAACTGTGAAGCCATTTGTCTTAATATTATTTGGTTTACTATTTTTGGTATTTTGGCAATAAAATGTATATATAAGTTTTGTGTTTCCTGTATTTGTAGGATATGGCATGTTTTGTGATATTTCACTTACAATTTTAAATTATTGACTTTAACTACCTATAATATTTGCTCCAATGTCTTTACATTCTGGGCTGTAAGTAGTAGTTTTTTTGGTTCAGTTACCAATTTATATAATGTATGTACAAGTTCAATTCTGGGTGTAATATTTTAATTTCTAAGCATGGATTACAACCGAAACAAAGTCTTCTTATGAAACCTGAATCCATCAATTATAAGGAGTTGTTAATGTGCTTAGAGCTCAACTTATATGTTATATTCATAATTTTATGCCTATTTATGATTTAATGAAAGAAGTCAAGAATTAAAAGATGCTATTGGAGAATAAAAGGATTTCTAGAAAAATGATTTCTTAATGGGTAAAAGAGAGAGTCAGGTCTCTCTGAGATTTGAACTCAGTCACTATATTCAGAGTCCAATGTCCTGACTGCTAGACGCCAAGACCATTGGACCTTGTGGTCTTCTTTTATAACTTTGTTCTGTTCATAATTTGTTTTCTGATCAGTCTAATATCTAATGTGTGATTTACTAGAGGTTGTTAAGGTGATTGGTACCATTTTGTGATGTACTTGTTAGAAAAGTGTCTCTAGTGTGCATTATGATATACTTTTGCATGTTTTCTTTGTGATGTATATTCTTTTTTAGCTTGGTGTTGGACTAATGCTTGTGATGTTTTTTATATCTGTGATGAGCCTCTATTGAGTAGTTTGAATTTTTATAAATGAGCACAATTTACAGGTCTATCGTAATATTATACATTTTACTTCCATTTCTTATATTCCTAGTAGAATAATTTTTTTTTCTAGATCTGCAGAGATGTTCCTCATTTTCTCAACTTGAAAATTTTTACTAGATTAATTTTCATTCTAGGCGTCTACATATTCCTTTTATTATGTTCTACTTCGAATAATGGGAATCATATAAAAAATATATATTTGTTGTAAAGATCATGGTAATCAAATCACCCCAATCCTTTATTCGGGGAATGTGATATTGTAATTCTTGCGAACATGTTTATTTTTTTACCAATTGGGAGAGTTGTTTTGTGTAAGCAAAGTGTACCTTTTATTTATGTGCATCACTGTATAAACTAATACATATGGATCTTATACAAGTTTTAAAAAGGAGGATGAAGAGAAGGTCCCACCGAGATTTGAACTCGGGTTATTGGATTCAAAGTCCAATGTCCTGACCACTAGACCATAGGACCATTTGTGTTATATTTGCGTTTCTTATTGTTTTTGTTGTCTTTCCTGTAATTGTTTCCTTCTTTGGAATGAGGTAGTACGTCCAGGTGTCAGGATTTTGTTGATGCCCTTATTTAGAAATCAAACCCTTAGAGCAACTCCGACAACATCTTAGTCCATTCCTTATATAAAAAATATAAAATATTGGATCTCAGTAATCTAGCACATGAATGGGTATTTTTATCTCCAACAATATTCCTTATATCTATGTTACTCTAACTCAGGTACGGAGTGTCGGACACGACACATATCTGAATGTCAGACTTACCAAGTATAAAAATTAGGGACACGGGGACACCTTCCTATTTTTGGACACGGGTACAGGGAAACGGCATATTTTAATAATAAACAAGTATGTTAAGCTAGTCATCTTAGTATAAAGTAGCAATAGAACTTTGATTAAACTTGATTTTCTAAAGAACTCTGCGAATTTGACATCTTCCCTACTTTTATCTCATTCTTACTTCTTTTTTTCTTCTTAAATATTAGTTTTGAATATTAAGTGTGACTAATATTTGGTCTATAAATTGGTCAAAGTGTCCCTATTTTAGTCAAAGGACCCGACACGGAATAAGTGTCGTGTCCGAGTGTCCAAGTGTCCGACATAGGTACGGCAATCTAAACAGAAGAGTCGGAGTAACATAGCCTTATATAATATTGTATTGCTGAAAAAGTACTTCTCATCTCTAAAAGTACCTTTACATTGGAGAAAAAATTGATTGTTCTTAATAGTCTATTATAAATTATAAGTTAGGGGAAGAGAGAGGTTAATTATATATATGTAAAGAGAAGAAGATTGTAGTGATTTAAGGAATCGCTAAGACATTATTGGAATAGTTTTTATTCTCATATTTTTTATATTTTGGATTAGGATCCCAAATAGACGATCTCTTGGATTTGCTCTTAGCTTCATAAGTACTTCAAGGTATCAAGGCTCACAATCATTTTGATGCTCTTATGCAGATTTCAAACTCTTAGCCAGTTAGCTACATATGTATGGATTTAAAAGAATTTAGTTTCTTATTAAAAGAAATTACAGTTCTTCCATATTATTGAAGTCAGTTTCTTTGTTTCTTGTAGACATAAATGAAGAGGGTTGTACCTTTCCAATTTCCGATTACATAGAGGGAAGGTATCTATAATTTTTATGTGTGCATCACAATATAAGCTAATTACTGTAGACCTTATAAAATTTTATACATGTACTTGATTTCTCAGCTTAACTTGGTGAACAGTAAAAACGCGACTATCAAAATTTCATTTTTAAAAAGGTGGAGCAAGAGAAGGTCCCCAAAGAGATTTGAACTCGGGCTATTGGATTCAAAGTCCAATGTCCTCACCACTAGACCATGGGACCCTTTGTGTTATATTGTGTATCTTATCTGTTTTTGTTGTTATGCCCATATATGTTTCCTTTTGTGTAAGAAAAAGTTTCTAGTGCAAGGAGTTTAAACCCTTTACTTAAACAATTACGGAACAATGCTGGTAAATTTTAACATATGTTTTAAGTATCTCTCGTGTTATTGAATTTCAGGTACTTACAGAAGTACCAGTTTTGCATATATTTGAAGTCAAATTAATTGTTACTTCTACACATACATGGAGAGAATTGTAAATTTCCAACTACGGCAAGGAGGTCGGGAACCTCTATTTCGGAAGTAGCTTTTATTAAATTTAACATGATGCTAGAACTTAGAAGTACTTGGTATCTATCATGCATTAATGCAATTTAATCATTGTTTAAGGTGGCAGGGAAGGAAAAAAAAGATCGACCAATATCGATTAATATTGTTGGACTTCAAAATTCAGGCTTTTTCCCAACTAGGAAACTGTTAAACTATTTCTCTTGACATTTTTGTTTACTGTTTTATCCTATATTGGATTTTAGATAGATTTTAGTTTGATAGTTCCTGTACTCATAAATAATGGTATTGCACCGACAATAATTAATTATTTGGCGTATTTTACAAGTATTAAGTTATAGTATGCCAATGAAGGGAACAGTTCTCGAAGAATACAGTCTGTGTGAACTATCTTGTACTATTAGTTTCCAGGTCATACATAAGTTTTCTACTCAAGTCTGTAACCATCCTTCCACAAAATCGAAGTCAATTTTTGAGTTACATCTCCACATATACATGTAGATGATTGTAACTTTTCAACTATGAAAAGGGGTTGGTTTTAATATTAACTCGCCACAGGAAAAAGAGAAGTTTACTAGTTGAGATCCCACCGACATTTGAACTTGGATATCTGGATTTAAAGTCGGACGTCCGGACTGCCAAACCATAGGACCGTATGTATTCTTTTTGTAAGTTTGTTCTGTTCTTGATATCAATTTCTACTATTTCGCATGCATGTTTGATGTTCAGGGAAAGAAGGGAGGAGTTTGCTTAGAGTTATTTAAGTTGATTTATCACTATATTGTTTCATTATATTTTTTAAGCAATAGGTATCTGGAATTTTTGTAATTTGTTTCTTTAAAATAATGCCATTATTATTGTTATAATATGTTGATTTTAAGCTAGAATGCAACCATAGGTCAGGTTCATCAGGATTCTTATTCTGACTCGTTTAATTCCAAACTTGCCTGATTAGTTTTTAGTACAACTATGAGCATTTTACACCTGCCAAATCTTTCTCATTATCCCGATTTTCAATTACACAAGTATATATTTTCCTTTTACAGTACTGTATTATTTATTGTTGTAAAGTTTTTGACAAATTTGTGATTGATTTAGATTTGTGTTTAAATTGCTTGCAGTGTTTAGAATCTTATATGCCTGTTTGTTTAAATTCTTCTGATGGCCAAGTCTCCAGTGCATAAATATAGACTTTGAAAAGTCCACTAGACCTCATTCTCAACAGGCAATTCGCAAGCCCTGCTCGACTTTCTGTCGGTAAAAGTCATGATTAATTCTTATTACTAATTGTTACCTTATACCTTGAATAGATAATTAGTTAATTTTGTATAAAGATGACCTAAAACACATTACTTTTACTAGTAGCATAAGTTTCCTGTTTTATCAAGATATTATATCTATTTATTGTTTTCTTTCTTCTTTCTATGATGTCTTATTTACTAAACAAACCTTCTGAGCAGATTTTCCGTACTTCTGTACATAGGTTTTCCCTGAAATTGACCTCTCTTCCGGGTAATGAGGACATAACATATGTGAACTGCAATAACAAAAACATTTGAACTGATTTGCGACGGGCGTTTTCCAAGAAACATATCTCTATTCCAAGTCCGAGGACAGAACACTTATCAAGTTCAATGTAGAGAACACTTATCAAGTTCAATGCCTGAGTTTTCACCGGCTGTTTTGGGAATTCACTTCAATCTATTGGAGTGTCTTTGTTCTGATAACTCCAGCTCCCTAATTATATCAAAACAGTGGTTAATAGAGCCTAGTGTAGACTTTTTCTTAATTGCTCAATTCTAGTTTATCTATCTGTAAAAGAAGAAATCAATAGATGGAAGCTTAGTTTGCAAGGTGAATTTGATATCAGCTTCACAGTTGGACTTTCAGTTTTCATCATTTTATCTCCTAAAACTGATCCACAACACTGCATACCAAACGTTTGAGATTATTCCCGTGTCCCAATGAAGCATTTAAACAAGGTGATTCGGGCCCTATTTCTCTGGTTTGTGTTTGAGGTTTATCATATTTCATTTCAATTTTGGGCGTACTGTTCATGTTGTATAGTAAATGGTACTCATACTAGCTTTAGTTTCTTTTCAATGTTATATCCAGATTTTTCTGTGTATTTCTTTTGCATATAAGCTACGTATACTTGTACTATGTCTGGCTTTTAGATATTTTGAGTGATTCGATCATTCTAGCCTCAAGGGAAGGTCTAAAATAGTAAGTACCTTTTTTAGAAACTACAATAGAGTTGTATGCGCTTAGCATAATCAAGAAATGTGAAATTCGTTTCGGAAAATATGTAAATATATAAGGATCCTCTAGTTGTAGTTGATTTTATTTATGATTCTACTATACGAGTTCTTTTTAAATCTATGTTTATCTTGAAATTACTCGGTTTAAAATTGAAGGAACAGGTTAAAGTAGTCATGGCCTCACTACGACTACTATATTTCCTATGTCTTACTACAATTGTTATTGAATAATATGCGGTATTACATAAAGATGTACGTATAAGAGTGTTGCAGATCAAATATATCGGTTACATAGAAGTTGAATGAACTAAATGCAATATTTAGGAATGTGCATTACCTCTTGGAACTTAAAAGTGCTTTGAACATACCTTTCCTGCAACACCACTATCATATTCCTTCCAATTACTTTAACCTTGGTGTATTGTTGCTAGATCATACATCTAAGGTTTTGTAACTGATATCTCAGATTGACGGATCATAAAATACGCATTGATATTTGAATAATTCATGTCTTTAACTCACACCAGCTAAGCGAGGTGGTTTAGGCACGTGCACCGCCTTGAAATTAAAGCCCCTGCCTACAAAACTAAGCTTTGTTTTGCTATGACCCTACATAGAGACACGTCAACAGTCTTGACATAGGCAAGGAAAGGAAAGAATGGGCACAACGGTCTGAACATGGAGATCCAAGGGGCAGATGGGTAATTACACTCAGGGATATACTTAAAGGAAAGAAAGGTAGCAGAGTAGGCATTCAAAAATATTGTATTGTGTAATTGAAATAAGGAGAGATCCACCTCTCGAATGTGGCTAGACTTTGTGTAATAATTAGCAAGAACTCTTATTGTATAGAGTCATATCCTTTCTTATTTGAGTCATTTTCGTATTTTTATAAGAAATTGCAGTTGAATTATTGAGTTTCTAGAAAACCTGGTATCAGAGCCCCCTTTTCGATCCATGGTAGCCGCTAAACCGGAAGCCGATCGTTTGAGCAAAATTGAAGACCAACTAGAGACCATTCACTAGGAAATGAGGGAGACAATCGCCGTTGAGGTAGGCGCCACCATCAAAGGTGTCGTAGCCGCTATGCAACAAACCTTAGTGAATCATTTCACGGACACATTCGATGAATTCTCTAAACAACAGGATTACAAGCTAGCTGTTGCCATATCTCGCCTGGAAGGTTGAATCACCAGATCTCGAGACACCCAAGAAAGCCTCATCTCGACGATGCGTGATGAACAACTCAAATTTCAATCCGATGTTAGATCTACGTTGTCAAACCTTCAATCGGGAAAAACTAAGGTGCAAGGAGGGGGACAAAACATCGATGACGACGGGTTAAGGTTTGGAGAAGGAAGTAGCAGTGGTATTGGCAAAAAAGGGGCGGGTTATCGAGGAAACGGTGTAACAAATGGGCCTTAATAGTAATTTGTTACATCTAAACATTTAAATATCTATTACTTAAATATCGAGAGTACTATATCGTATGGTATGTGAGCATAGTCGTTTAGAGCAGAGCATCTTTATGGGATCCTGTGCCCATTATGTGCCAACCTTGGCGAGTAATAGAGTGACACGTGTAGTAAGAGGACTTGTGGCCTTTTATAGCTGTTGATAGGAGAGGAGAAAATCATGTGTGACTTGTGCCTCATTTCACTTTCATCTTGTATTCCTCTTTGAGAAGTTTATTTACAATGAAGTTTTATTCTTCTTTCATTATGTCTTGTTAATTTTCATCAGTTTTATATTTTTGTTAAGTGAACTGTTACAAGTGGTATCAAAGCATACGCTCTTCGGCTTCAGAATCATGGCGGATGGTACTCGGTTTAAACTAGTGGATGAGAAATTGTTGAAACTCGACGCTAGATTCTCTGAGCTGTCTGAAGATTTGGGTAAAAGTAAGGTGGAATCAGAACGAAGGAGCAATGAGTTGAACAAACGTCTGAAAAGGGTTGAAGGCGGGATGGATGAGATCAAAGCCTTACTGAAAGGACTATAAACTCAACGGAAAGTGGTGGAGGAACCAGTGGCAAACTCAGAAGGGGATAAGGGTTCTATACTAGGCGAAGATGGCTCTATATCAACTGTTTCGGGTATTCCCAACTCTTAGACCTCTACTAGTCCCTGCTCTATTCCTAATATGTTGAATACCACTGTACCCATTATGTCTATGACTTCCTTAACTCCATTATAGATTCCTTCTACTGTTGGTACATTTAATGGCACCTTTAATGTTCCTCCACCCTTTTACACTACTACTAACGCTATTCCACACACTATACCATTTGGGGGTTATAACACAATCCCCAGTCCAGGCCATACACAACCACTGATTATTCCCCAACCAAACGTTTTTCCATACTCACCAAAACCTCAAATGTACACCTACTTTGGCCAAGTGCCCAACCCACACCTTAATCAACATAGATCCGAATTTGGGTTCAGTCCCCACCCTAAATTGGAGTTCCCAAAATTTAATGGCCTTGACCCTAAAGGATGGATAATTAGGGCGGAACAATACTTTGAGTTTATATGTATTGATAAAACCAGGAAGGTTAAGTTAGAGGGAATGCATTTCGAAGGAAAGGCAGCTATATGGTTTAGGTTTTATCAGTCTGGGAGAGGAGTAATTCCCTGGAAGAATTTTGTGAATGATGTTAGTACTCGATTTGAAAACCCTGAAATCAAAGTTGTACAAGACTTATTCAATAAGTTAAGATAAGTGGGTTCTGTCATGAAGTATAAAGATCAGTTTGAAGAATTAAGAGCCATGGTAGTAGCTAAGAATAGGGGCTTCAATGAAGAGTATTTTATATCCAGTTTTGTGAGTGGTTTAAAGGACCACATCAAAGGTGTCGTGAAGATGTTCAGGCCCCAATTTCTCATGGATGTTGTTTTCTTATCAAAACAACAAGAATATAAGGGAACCAGACCAATGGCTCCTAAAACCAACACTAAAGTCTCAACTCTAAGGATTATTTTCCAAAGAAAGAAATTAAGGGGGTTCCTTAATTGTTCTCTCCTATCAGTGCAAAAACCTATAATGGCAAGAAGTCTACTCTATCAAGCAGAGAAATCATAGAAAGAAGAGAAAGGGGGCAGTGTTTTCATTGTGATGATAAATATCACCCGGGACAAGAATGTAAAACAAGGTTGTATGCTATATTGGGAGAAGAAGATGAGGTAGTGCTGCCAGACCAGGAGATAAACAAAGTTCTATCAGAAATGGAAAAAGTGCTTGAGGCAGACATCACACCTGCTGAAATATCCTTGAATTCACTTAGTGGTATTAAATCCTTCAGCACCATAAGGTTGCAAGGTCAGTTGAAGAATAAGAAGATAAGCATTCTGGTGGATAGTAGATCAACCCACAGTTTCATCGACTCAAAATTGGTGAAACAGTTAGGGTTGGTGGCCGAAATAGTACCTGCATTAGCAGTCACTGTAGCAGATGGATCAATTAAGCAAGTTGACTCTGCATGTACTGCACTCCAGTATTCAATACAAGGACACCAATTTGTCTCTAATGTAAGGTTGTATCCCTTGGGAAGAGCTGACATAATCTTAGGTGTTGATTGGTTGCAATAACACAATCCCATTACCTTCGATTTTCAGGCCTTAAATATTATAATCAACAAGGATGGGAAACCAATATTACTGGTTGGAACTGATACAACAGGGGTTTTGCAGACTATCACTTGTAAGAAGCTTCAGAAACTTTTTAAATCCTCACGCACATCTTCTCAGGCCTACCTTTGTTACATCAGTGCCACCAGTGATGATAATCGCACATCAAAGACTGTTATTCAACCTAATAAGGAGGAAAAATTGCAGAAATTATTGACACAATATGAGGATGTATTTCAGGAACCAACTGATTTTCCTCCTGCAAGAAGGAATGACCACCACATACCTTTATTAGAAGGTAGTCAACCAGTTAATCAAAGGGGATACAGGGTTCTCTATATTAAAAAAAATGAAATCGAAAGGCAGATCAAAGAGATGTTAGCATCAAGATTCATACAGTGCATCACCAGTCCCTTTGCATCTCCAATCATACTAGTTAACAAGAAGGATGGCTCCGGAGAATGTGTGTGGATTATAGGAAATTGAACAACATCACAGTGAAGAATAAGTATCCAATTCCCATTATTGATGAACTACTGGATGAACTCAAAGGAGCTAAATGGTTTACCAAGTTAGATATGAGAGCTGGTTACCATCTAATTAGAGTTGCTCAAGCTGATATTCCCAAAACCGTATTCAGGACACACAAAGGGCTATACAAATTTAGGGTGATGCCCTTTCGCCTCACCAATGCACCAACATCCTTTCAGGCATTAATGAATGAGGTATTCCAGCAATAATTAAGGAAGCATTTGTTAGTGTTCTTTGATGACATTCTAATTTATAATGGGAGTTTTGAGGAGCATATAGTACATCTACAAGGTGTCTTACAGGAAATGAGAGAGAATCAGCTGTATTTGAGGAATAGCAAATGCTCCTTTGGCCAAACCCAGTTGGAATACTTGGGACATATAATATCACAAAAGGGAGTAGCAACTGATCCCAACAAGGTAAAAGCAATGCAACAATGGCCATCTCCTAGAAGTCTCAAACAGTTAAGATGATTCCTTGGTCTCACAGGGTACTATAGAAAGTTTGTCAGGAATTATGGTTTGATCAACAAACCGTTAACCAATTTACTGAAACAAGGAGCTTTCAAATGGTCTATAGAAGCTGAAGAAGCATTCCAGCAACTTAAACAAGCTATGATGACCACCCCAGTGTTGGCCCTGCCCCTAATTATAACCTACCATTCATCATAGAAGCTGAGGCAAGGGAGAAGGTGCCGTATTGATGCAGCAGGGGAGACCCTTGGCCTACATGAGTAAAGGATTATCAAAGAAACATCAGGCTCTATCAACATACGAATAAGAATTACTGGCCATTGCAATGGCTACTCAAAAATGGCATGATTATCTACAAGGAAACCATTTTGTCATTAAAACTGATCACCAAAGTTTAAAGTTCCTGTTAGAGCAAAGATTTCCATATTGTTGCAACAAAAATGGCTGGCCAAGTTACTGGGATTGGATTATGAGATTATTTACAAAAAAGGGAAGGAAAATGTAGTGGCTGATGCACTTTCCAAACTTCCTGAGAATAAAGAGAATGGAAAACTACAAGCCATCACAACTATACGTCAAGGCTGGTTGAGTGATGTTAAAGATAGCTATGACCAAGACAACATAGCACAAGAGATCCTACAAGGAATTATAAGTGGAAATGATGCTTTTCAATCTTATAAGTTTAGCCAGGGAATTATTACAGTGGACAACAAGGTGCTGATTGGTAACAAGGGAGAATTACGAAAACAGGTGTTATAGGAGTTACATAATAGTCCAACAGGTGGTCATTCTGGTCAAGAAGCAACTTATAAGAGAGTATAATAATTTTTCTACTGGCCATGATTGAAGAAGGATGTTATTCAGTATGTGCAAGACTGTGATGTGTGTCAAAGAATCAAAGGAGGAAATCAACACCCTTTCGACTTACTACAGCCCCTACTAGTGCCAAAACAAATATGGGAAGATATCTCTCTTGATTTTATATAGGGACTACCTAAGTCAGGAGACAAGGATTATATCATGGTCGTGATTGATAGATTTTCAAAGATGGGACATTTCATTGCTCTGTCTCATCCATTTTCTGCAACCACTGTAGCTCAACTGTTCTTGGATACTGTCTATAAACTGCATGGAATGCCAAAGACAATGGTCTCTGATCGAGATAAACTATTTACTAGTAATTTTTGGAAGGAACTCTTCAACTCTCTAGGCACTCAGTTGAACATGAGCACTTCCTATCACCCTCAAACCGATGGGCAAACAGAGAGGTTGAATAGGTGCTTGGAGCTGTATTTATGAGCGATGACCAGTTGCAGACCCAAATAGTGGTTGAAGTGGCTACCATTGGCTGAATGGTGGTACAATTCAACATACAATAGTGTAATAAAAAGGAGCCCCTATGAAGCAGTTTATGGAGTACAACCCAGACAGATGTGCCTTCCCGCTTCACACAGATCTTCAGTAGCCATGGTAGAGGACTTTCAAGTGAAACTTGAAGCCATGAACCAACTACTTAAAGAAGCTATCGCGGTAGCCCAACACAAATATAAAATGTATGCTGATAAACAGAGGACTGAAATCTCATTTCAGGTAGGTCAGATGGTATTCTTAAAGCTACATCCGTACAGACAGCTCTCAGTTACAGTAAGGAAGCACCTTAAACTGGCACACAAGTACTTTGGACCATTTGAGGTAGTAGAGAAGATTGGTCAAGTAGCTTACAAACTCAAACTTCCCCCCGGTAGCTTGGTGCACCCTGTATTCCATGTGAGCTTGCTTAAACGAAAGGTAGGATCTAAGTACTCTGTTAGCACCACATTACCCAAGGTGGGAGCAAAAAGGACAATTCTTGGGCTACCATGTCAAGTTACTTCAGAGAAGAATGATCAAGAGAGGTAATGTTACTGTAATTCAGTGGTTGATACAATGGTCTCACTCCATTAAAGAAGATGCCAGTTAGGAAGATGCAGACCAAATTACCAAGCAGTACCCAGAGTTCAATTCTGTGGACTAGGATTGTTTGAAGGAGAGGGTGATGTAACAAATGGGCCTTAATAGTAATTTATCACATCTAAACATTTAAATATCTATTACTTAAATATCGATAGTATGGTGTCGTATGGTATGTGAGCATAGTCGTTTAGAGCAGAGCATCTTTATGGGATCCTGTGACCATCATGTGCCAACCTTGGCGAGTAATAGAGTGACACGTGTAGTAAGGGGGACTTATGGCCTTTTATAGCTGTTGACATGAGAAGAGAGAATCATGTGTGACTTGTGCCTCATTTCACTTTCATCTTATATTCTTCTTTGAGAAGTTTATTTACAATGAAGTTTTATTCTTCTTTCATTCTATCTTGTTAATTTTCATCAGTTTTACATTTTTGTTAAGTGAACTGTTACAAACGGGTATGGATCGGGTGGGGGTCCGGGAGTAGGTGGAAACGGGTCGGGTGTATGTGGAAGATATGGGTCGGGTCTAGGTGGCGGATACGGACCCGGGTTGGTGGAAAATTACGGTGGTAACAATGGATATAATCGAAACTCATGGCGACATAAGAAGCTGGATATGCCCTTATTTGATGGGACGAATCTGGATGGATGGATTTTACAAGCGGAGAGGTTCTTCAATTTTTATGGGCTGAATGAGGATGAAAAAGTGGAGGTTACAGTTGTGGAAATGGAAGGACAAGCATTATTATGGTTCCAGTGGGAACATATGCGAAGACCAAATGAACGGTAGGAGCAGATAAAAGCCTTACTACGACAGCGATTTTGTTTACAATCGACAGGGACCTTGCAAGAACAATGGTTAGCCCATCGTCAAAGAGGTAATGTTTCTGACTATCGCCTTAAATTCATTGAATTACTTGCTCCGTTAGATAATATGTCTGAGGAATTGTTATTGGGCCAATTATTAAATGGGTTGCAGGAGGAAATCAGGGCAGAGGTAAGGCTTTTAAGCCCGTTAACAGTGGACCATGCTATGGAGCTAGCCCACATGGTAGAGGATAAATTGAAACTGAATAAACAGAGAGGGGAATATAAACCAGGGTTTAGCCTACTGAATAAACCTGTTACTGTTGGGAGAAGCCCAGGAAATCTATCTCCAAGTTCGACCCATGGTATTTATATGTCCAGCCCAAAATATTTTAGCCCAATATCTTTTGGTTCAAATTCGTATACGAGTTATACACCATCAGGCGTCTCAACCGGAAGTAGCCCAAAACCAAATTCGAAGGTTAAAAGGTTGAATGAAAAGGAATTACAGGAAAAAAGGCTAAGGGATTATGCTTTCGATGCGATGAAAAATGGAGTATTGGTCACAAGTGTCAACGTAAGGAGTTGAGAATCCACCTTACACAAGAAGAAGGTTCGGTAGAGGATGATTGTGATACAACAGAATTTGGAGGAGAGGGGGACAAGGTTATGGAAGAAGAGAACCAACCCGAGATTTCATTAAACTCGGTGGTTGGATTCACCAGTCCAAAAACCTTTAAAATTCGGGGTGAGGTAAAGGGGAGTGAGGTGATCGTTATGATCGATCCAGGCGCTACACACAACTTCATAGCTTTACACGCTGTGGAGAAGTTAGGGATTGAGTGTAGCCCAACTAAGGCATTTGGTGTTTTACTGAGCACAGGGGAATTAGTTCAAAGCAATGGTAAATGTAAGTCAGTGGTTTTACAAATGCAGGGGCTCACCGTGGTTGAGATTTTTTTTCCTATTACTCTGGGAAATTCTGATCTCATATTAGGGCTGCAGTGGTTAGAGAAGTCGGGCACTATGATAACAAATTGGAGATCGCATAAAATTTCATTCAAAATGGGCGGATAGAATGTTGTGTTAACATAAGATGTCTCCCTTGGTAGGTCACGAATTACTCTAAAGGCTATGATGAAAATGCTCCGAAAGGAAGGTAACGGGAACTATTTGGGGGCAAATGTTGGGGCAAGGGGTGAGGAACAAGTCCAAGGGTGGTGCCTGGATTTTTAGCATCCCTGGTCAGTAAATATCGAGAGGTTTTTCATCTACCCCAAGGGAAGGAAGGTAACGGGTTCTTGTATGTATCATGCATTAAAGTAATTTCATCATTGTATAAGGTGGCAGGGAAGGTAAAAAGAAGATTGACCAATATCGATAAATATTGCTGGACTTAAAAATTTAGGCTTCTAGTTCCTAACTGGGAAACTGTCAAACCATTTCTCTTAGCATTTTTGTTTACTCTTTCATTATACCGGCCTTTATATATTTTAGTATAACAGTTCCTATACATATTTTATGGTATTGGACTGACAATAATTAACTATCGAAATTTTCTATTATGTGTCCATGGCCACATGATAAAGCGCAGAAACTTGTAATTTTAGTGCGTCTTGATTGGTTCACTTTTTATAATCGTGGTGGATCCGCTGCATTCACATCAATTCTATCAATCAAACTGACCTAAATTTATAAGTTTTCACGTTTATCATGTGCCCATGTCACACAATTGGAAAAACCGATTAGCTATTTGGCTTTTTTACAAGTATTAAGTTATAGTATGCCAATGAAGGGAACAGTTCTCGAAGGGTGAACTATCTTGTACTATTAGTTTTCGAGTCATGCATAAGTTTTCTACTTAATTATGTAACAATCCTTCCACAAAATTGAAGTCAATTTTGGAGTTACATCTCCACATATACATGTAGATGATCGTAACTTTTCAACTATGAAAAAAGGTTGGTTTTAATATTAACTCGCTCGCAGGAAACGGAGAAGTTTAAGATCCCACCGACATTTGAACTTGGATAACTGGATTCAAAGTCGGATGTCCGGACTGCCAAACCATAGGACCGTATGTATTCTTTTTGTAAGTTTGTTATGTTCTTGATATCAATTTCTACTGTTTCGCATGCATGTTTGATGTTCAGGGAAGGAAGGGAGGAGTTTGCTTAGAGTTATTTAAGTTGATTTATCACTATATTGTTTCATTAGATTTTTTAAGCAATAGGTATCTGGGATTTGCTGTAATTTATTTCTTTAAATTAATTCCATATTTTTTGTTATAATATGTTGATTTTAAGCTAGAATGCAACCATAGGCCAGGTTTGTCAGGATTCTTATCTCTGACTTGTTTAATTCCAAACTTGCCTGATTAGTTTGTATTTTAACTATGAGCATTTTATACCTGCAAAATCTTTCTTATTTTCCCTATATTTAATTATACATATTCATATTTTCCTTCTTACAGTACTCTGTTATTTATTGTTGTAAATTTTCTGACAAATTTGTGATTTATTTTGATTTGTGTTTAAATTGCTTGCAGCGTTTAGAATCTTATATGTATGTTTGTTTAAATTCTTCTGATGGCCAAGTGCATAAATACAGACTTCTGCCTTTTACAGTTTTACTTGTGTGAGAAGCCACTGGACCTCATTTTCAACAGGCAATTCGCAAGTTCTGCTCGACTTTTTGTCAGTAAAAACCATGATTAATTCTTATTACTAATTATTACCTTATACCTTGAATTGATAATTAATTTTATATAAAATTGACAGTAAAACACATTACTTTTACTCATAGCATTAGTATCCTGTATTATCAAAATATCATATCTATAACTTGTTTTCTTTCTTCTTTCTATGATGTCTTATTTTCTATAAAAACTTTCTAAGCAGATTTGCTGTGCTTCTGTACACAGGTTTTCCCTGAAACTGACCTCTCTTCCGGGAATGAGGACACAACATATGTGAACTGCCATAACGACAACATTTGAACTGATTTGTGACGGGCGTTTTCCCAGAAACATTTCTCTCTTCCAAGTCCCAGGATAGAACACTTATCTAGTGCAATGTAGAGAACATTTGAACTGCTTGGACTAATGCCTGAGTTCTCACCGTTTGTTTGGAAACTTAGATTTCATTTAAAATTCTGGATTTGACCGGATAACATGTTTGAATAAGTAAAATAAATTGGATTTGCATTTTAATAACTCAAATCATGTAATTTGAAATTCGTCATTTTCAATGAAGCACATGTTTTCAAACAGACCATTAATTAATTGTAAGAGGTGTTGGTGATTGTTTCTTGCACAATATTTTCCCGGATCCCGGACTTATTTAGGACAGTTGAATGAAGATTTCATTTTTTTGGCATAGACGTTCAAAAAGTTCCAAAAGTGGCACAGACCGCCACTTCCTCCGGGGTTCATCCCCAGAGGCCCAGAAGAAGTGGTGTTCTGGGGTAATTCATTTTTTTTGTTTTTTTCTTTCCTCCCGGATTGAATTGCACTTGGTTGAATTGTTTGTAAGTGTTTGTAAGTGGAAAATATGTAATGGAAACCTAGTTTTGAGTCTCATATTAAATTGGAAAAAAATTATTTTGGTGTAATTTTTTTTGTTGGGTAGTCATGCAAGCCTATTTGTAGTAAGTAAATTTTGTTTTTTTAAAAGTGTATGTATGACTTTTTGTGCCCTCAAAAAGGGTACCTTGGTAGTCGGCCACAAAAATATTCAATGAAGACCTATTTTTGGGCCCTAGTATAAAATTGTTGGAAAAAAAGCATTTTGGTGTAATTTTTTTTATTGGGGAGTCATGCAAGCCTATTTATAGTATGTAATTTTTGTTTTTAAAAAAAAATTATATATATGACCTTTTGTGACTTCAAAAAAGGGTACCTTGCGAGTTGGCAAAGAAATATTTTTATGAAAGGGTAGTTTGATTTTTTTTTTGCTGTAATAGAAAACAATAACATCTTTTAGTAAAAGTAACAAGATGAAATGGACTTGTCAACTTTTAGAAGTCCGAATCTTCAGACAAATATGAAAAGTTAAAAGAAGTATTGTGTTTACTTAAAGAAAAATCAGATTTCCTAAATTCCCGGGAGTAGGCACATGCAAATTTTTGAAATGATTTGACAAGTCAACTTTTGTTTTGAACTGAATGACACAGGTGAATAATTTCATTTTAAAATTTATAGGGTCAATAATATCAATTATTTCCACATTCGTAACTGCAAAACCTAATATTACATATTGACCATGTAAAATTATGCCTATAAATAGCTGCAAAACTATAAGCCATCAACTAAATTTCCCCCTTTATAGTACATTAGTTTCTAAATTTTGAGGCTGCTACAGTCAGGTCATGGACAAGGGCAAGGGACACGCTAGTTCTGATATTCATGATTATGGGGAAGTTAATTGGTATAAATGGACCGAATCTCAAGCACGAGATGAAGCTAAACAAGCAAAAATTTGGCAGGTCAAACAATTTGTGAGAAGAATGCGAGGTATACGGGCCGCACAAGGGCATGCCGTACGTGATAATGAACAGTTTGTTGGCTATGAGGAAATGCACTTGAAGTTTATGAAATCATCGATCGAGTATGAAGAAAACATTAATAAGAATTTCAACTCTGGTCACATTTCAAAGGAGGAACATGAGTACGAGTTAAATAAAATGTCTCGATATTACCACTTCATGGAGGACGAGCTTGAGATGAGGAAAAAGGAGTACGAGGATGCATATGCAAAACGTGGGGCTGAAAGGATACGTGAAGAGTACAAGGAGTGGGATAAAAAATATGCGAAATATATAGAGATGCACAAAAGGCCCACCGGGCCGGGTTTTGACCGGGCCTTAAAAAACCCGGGCTTTGACCGGGCTGGGCTTTTCGGGCTTCGACTTTGACCGGGCCGGGCCGGGCTTTCCGAAAATGTCAGAGCCCATTTGGGCCCTCGATGCGGGCCTAACCGGGCTTTTTTTCGGGCCGAGTTTTTTTCTAATTTAAATTTGATCGAGTATTATTAGAGATTCTGAAGAATACATATGTTAGCAACTAGATCATCGTAAAAATGTATTAGTTTACATGAAATATTTTATTAAAACATTACTTCGTTGAAAACATTTAAGTTCAACAAAAAATAAACATGTTTATAGAATAATATGTTTTATTATTGTTATGATAACAATGATATCCAAATATATATAGTGTACTTATTATATATTCTTTCATTATTTATACAACGAAGTATATAAATAATATTATTAATTACAAATATGTAAATATATACGTGTTTAAAGTATTATTTATATTTATAGTAAATCTGAATTTATCAATATATAAGAAAATATATTAGAATAATCAGATTATAACCGGGCTTTTTCGGGCTTTTAATCGGGTCGGGCCGGGCCGAAGCCCGGGCTGAAGCCCGGGCTTTTAACCGGGCCGGGCCGGGCTTTGCCTAAAAATATAGGGCCCGTCGAGGCCCGAAGCCCGGGCCGGGACCGGGCCGGGCTTTGACCGGGCCGGGCTTGACTGGGCTTTAACCGGATCGGGCTGAGCCAGATTTTCGGGCCCGGGCTTTTTGTGCATGTCTAGAAATATATCAGCAAACTTGGGGATTTTTCTCAAGGACACGATGATGCTGGTATGGCTACAACTATATGTCATGGAAATCAGGGGCCCCACACATTACCATCGCGTGATACTCGGTCGAGTACGTACGCCCCGACCCACGGATATGGGGAGGGAGGTCATATACAAACATCCCCTCACATACAAGAGGATGAGGACGTTGATGATGAGTTTGATCAGTACGTTGTTAATCTTGCGGATGACTAAAAAAATTACGAGCTTCATTCATTTTCCAATTTTCAGTTGTAATGTATTTCTCTTATTATATGTTTACATAATCAATGTTCCCTTGCAATGTAATTTGTTCCCAAGATGAATGGAAAATGCACTCGTTATTGCATTTTTTTGTTTACTACTTTACAGAAACATTTGTACTAATTATGATAATATTCCCAAAGTTGATGACTGTTTTAAAAGTGGTTGTAAATTTATATTTGGAAAAAGTTTGTTCCACGTATTAGTATTTTTGGAAAAGTAAGTAGCACATGAATCTTAAAGGCATGTATTATTACTTGTTGGTATATTTATGAGTTTTGACTACTCAGAAATGGAAGTATAAAATGATGATAAGGAAAATGACAAGGAAATGAGTTAGGAATCCCGTGAATATACAGTAGAAAGCACATGCAACAGTTTGACTGAAGTTTTCACTTTTTAGAGATGAAAGTTAAAGAAGTTACTTTTACGAATGCCAGTCTGCAACTGCAAAGTTGGAAGGGTCCTCCACAGATAGGTAGCCACATGCAGACTGCAAGAAAGTAATTGAGTAGTCCTGTCAAATGCATTAGAAGTTGTAAAAGCTGTATAATGTGACAAATGAATGTTAACTCTTTCGAAGCAATATGAGACGTAAGTAGCACGTGAATGTTATAGGCATCTCTACTTAATTTGTGTGGCCTTTCGTCCTTGTATATTATGTAAATATGATGTTGTTCGGAAGTTAATGTTGTATACTAATAGAAGAACAATGAGCTATACTCCTGGTGAAATTATTCGAGCTACTGGTCGGAAATGGTTTTTGAAAGGCATATGGCATAGCCTATTTGTATATTCGAGGATTTAACTCAACTCAAATAAGAATGTAATAAGTAAATAGTGGATCTATCGTCAGAGAGATCTCACAAAGTAACATCTGTCAAAGGGTTAAGAAACATTATTCATCTACAGACTTGAAGACTTAATTCACTGGAAGAAGCTCAAGAAATTGATCAAGCCTCAGTGATATAAATCAAGATTGTGGATTTAATCAAGTGACAGAGATCTCGTCAGGGTATTAATTAATTACAAGGATTTAGTCTGAAGAAAATCAAGGTCAAGGCTTGAAGAAACGTCACAGAAGTTAGTCACTCATGAACCAGACAGTACATCGAGTGTCAACATTGAAGTGGTGGAATTGATTCATAATTGACAGTAATTTTCAGAAGATTTTCAGAAGAATGGTTGCTGCTCAAGATTAGTATTAATTCTCTATTAATTAATTAAGTCAAATAATTTAATTAAGAATATAAATTATATCTGCAAAGATTAATTTATTGATTAATTAAATTAATTGATTAATTAATTCAGAATTAATATTAAGGATTTTCAGAATTGTTATTAGATTAAAATCTATTAATAATTCAGTAAGACCATTTGATTTGAACTACTATGACAATCGGTATGACAATTGATAGTCATACCGAAAGTCTTGCTAGTTCATTCTGATTGTCTTACTAGCTATTGAGATTGTCTTGCTAGTTCAAAAGGATAGTCTCACCGAAAGTCCTTCCAGTTCAAATGGATTGTCATGCCAGTTCATTTGATTGTCTTGCCGAAAGTCTTGCTGATTCAACAGGACTGTTTTGTTTACTTAAACAACAAAAACACAGCAGAAGACATTCATGCAATTATTCAACAGAATACACAAGTCAAGAACACAGCAGAAACAAAAGCAAATTATTTCATTTTTCATCTGCTTTATTCAAGATCAAAATTCTAGATTGTAAAGTTAAATCCAAACCACTAGAATTATTTATCTTGTTCTTGTGTAACAATCTAGCGGATTAAAATCCCTAGAACTTAATCTCAAATCGCATTTAGCATTTGATCTTTTCATTGCAAAAATAGAAAAAGTTCATGTCGAATTTATTCTAGATTTGTAATAATTGATTTGAGATTAATCCCTTGTAATAGATACCGTTGTTGTAACACCTTTCAAGTTTAATAAAAGTTTTATTTAACTTGAATTTTGTTTCACCTTTTTATTCCGTATTTTATTCGATTAAACGGTATTGTTTGTATTCAACCCCCCTTCTACAAACAAATTGGGACCTAACAATTGGTATCCGAGCCTTCTGATTAACGTACAAATCTAGATCCTAGACTTTTGTATTTCTGTCACTCCTTGAATTTTTTATTCACTCAAAAAAATTCATAATGACTACACAAAAAGTTGGAACCGTTAAAATTCCACTTTTTGATAAAGAAAATTATGTTATGTGGTAGAAGAAGATGCTACTGTTTTTACAAGTTGCTAATCCCAAATATCTGCAAGGGTTAAAGAAGGGTCCAAAAATTCCTATGGTTATTGAACCAGAGGTAATAGAAAATGATGTGGTGATCACCAAAGCGAGAACTTATGTGAAAGATCCTGAGGATTTCTCTCCAGCTGAAATAGAAGAAGCCTCCCTGGATGCTAGCCTTCAATTAATTTTAGTAGATTCCCTTAATCCCTTGATGAATAGACATGTGATGAATTGTAAAGATTCCAAACATATCTGGGAAACTATTGAGGTTATTAATGAAGGCACAGAGGAAGTTAGGGAGAACAAGTTAGAAATCCTAACCTCTGAGTATGAATACTTTAAATCCAATCCAGGAGAAGGAATCACTGAAGTGTTTGAGAGGTACAATGCATTGATCAACAACCTGAACATTAATGGTAAATACTATTCCATCAGGGAGTCAATAAAAAGTTCCTTTTAACACTGCCAACTCATCTCGAACATAGAATCACTGCCATAAGAGAAGCAAGAGATCTGAGTGAGATTTCTTTGGAAAGGCTCTATGGTGTGTTAAAGACTTATGAGTTGGAGCAGATTCAGCAGAATTAAGTTTACGGGAAAGGAAGAGTGGTCAGCACGTCTATTGCTCTAGTAGCTGATGAACAACAACAACAACCACAATATCAACAACAATCTCAACAGTCAGAAAGAATGGTACAGTCTTCCAAGGTTGAAGAAAATGTGATAGTAGCAGAATTTGATCCTCCTACAACAAATCAATCAGGAGATGATTTTTATTCCTTGGAAGAACTAGAGCAATTGGAGGATGAGTCAATGGCCCTGATTGTCAAGAGATTCTAAAATGTCAGATTCAAAAGGAATCCCAAGTTCAAGTACAAGTCCAACTACAACAGATTCCAGAAAGGTGGATCTTCATCCTCTAACACCAGCAGTGGTGGGTACAAAACAGGGATGGTTGATCGAAGCACCATTCGATGCTTCAACTGTAATGAGTTGGGACACTTTGCCACAGAATGCAGGAAGCCAAAACAAGTTAGGAAGAACTCTTACGATTCTAATCAGAAGAGTAAATCTGAAAGGGCTTACCTGGCAAAGGGAAGAAGCTGGGATGATACTGACAGTGAAGATGAAGAAGTTGGGAATCTTGCTCTCATGGCTAGTGATGCAAACACCTCATCGTCAAGAAAAGAGGTAAAATTTACTGATGCTGAATTAGTTTATCATCTAGGAGGTTCCTTAGATTGTGCTCGTCGTGATAATGAATTGTTAAATCAACAAATCAAAGACCTTGAGAAAGAGGTCAATGAATTAAGACTTGTGCACATTAATCAAGATAAATTAAAAGAACAAGTATCTTTTCTAGAGAATAGAGTTGACTGTTATAGACAACTTGAAACTATTCTCAAAGACAAGATCATCGGTCTTGAGGCTAAGGTTAAAGCTTACTTTAATTCTTGTTCGAAGTCCAAAGAGTTTTACAATAAGCAAGCTGTTAATCAAACATCTGGAATAGGTTATGATTACAATACTGCTATTGGAAAATTAGGCATAAACTCCCCTCCTCATGTCTGTGCTAAAGGCAGGGAAGTACCACATGTGCTTAAGGGTGTTGATGAACCCCTCTATAAAGAATCAATTGATGATCCATTTGATGAGACCTCATCTATTATTCAAGAAGAAATCCGTGCTGAAGATAATGCTAATGAGAAAGCTGTCTCCAAGTCAAGTGTGTCAAAAGTTCCAGTCAAGGTTGTGAAAGCAACTGAGACTAACTCAGACACACATGAGTTGGATAACACAAATGCCATGTCTACCATGCATAAGTTGCCTATTGTTAACCCCTCTCATAAAGCATGTGGTGTTCCTCATTGTATATCTTGTGCTTTTAATCTGATGTATGCTTATTTTAATGGTAAGCATGTTTCTAATGATAAGACTACTCCTCGTCAGCATGTGAATAATAGAAAGCATGATAGGTCTAAGACTGCTAGTCCTCCTAAAGCTAGAAAGGAGACATTTGTGCCTAAGCCTAAACAGAAATCTGTCAAGGCTGTTCACAAGGTCAAATGTCCAGTCATTGAGAAAGTTGAGAATATTAAAATTAAGAATGTTGTTTTGCCTGATAAAGGCCAATTTTATAAATATGCCGGACCCAGCCAAGCTTGGGTTCCGAAGAAGGTCTAATCCATTTGTATTGCAGGGCATTAAACAGGTACAACCGGTAGTGTGGATTCTTGACAGCGGATCGTCAAGACATATGACCGGAGATAGAGCCCTGCTATCAAATGTGGTTGAGAAAGCTGGCCCAGTGGTTACCTTTGGAAATAACAGCAAAGGTTTAACGGAGGGATATGGCTGTTTGCTAGCTGGAAATATTATCATTGAAAATGTGTATGTTGTTCAAGGACTTGAACACAATCTGCTTAGCATTAGTCAGTTCTGTGACAACGGCTATAATGTTTTATTCGATAAGCTGAAGTGTCAGATTCTGCACAAGAAAAGTGAAAAACCCTCCTTAATGGGAATCCGGAAAGGAAATCTGTTCGTAGCTGACATGAACTCTGGAAACAATCCTGAAGTCAATTATTTCTATGCAAAGGCATCGTCAGATGAGAGTTGGCTATGGCACAAGAGACTTTCTCATCTCAATTTCAAAACAATGAATTCTCTTGTAAAAAGAGAATTGTTAAGAGGTCTGCCTTAGCTGGAATTCTCTCCAGAAGGACTATGTGAGGCTTTCCAGAAAGGAAAGTCAAAGAAAGCAAGTCACAGAGGCACTGACACATCTTCCATAACTGGTGTTCTGCAATTATTGCACATGGATTTATTTGGACCAGTTAATGTCCTTTCGATGTCAAAGAAGTGTTACTGTCTTGTGATAGTTGATGACTATTCCAAGTATACGTGGGTTTTATTTCTTCACTCAAAGGATGAAACACCACAAGTTGTGATTGATCATATCAAGATGATTGAGTTAGATTCTAATGTCCCTGTTAGAGCAATAAGGTCAGATAATGGAACAGAATTCAAGAATTCACTTCTCAATGGATTCTGTACAGACAAAGGGATTACCAGACAATTTTCAGCTCCTAGAACCCCTCAGCAAAATGGAGTGGTAGAAAGGAAGAATCGTGCATTGATTGAAGCTGCAAGAACGATGTTAAGTGAATCAGGTCTTCCAATGTATTTTTGGGCTGAAGCTGTCAATACTGCATGTTATACTCAGAATCGAACTCTAATCAACAAAGACTTCATGAAAACTCCTTATGAGATTTTGAATGAATAGAAACCTTCTATCAAATACTTTCATGTATTTGGTGCCAGATGCTTCGTGCTCAAGGATGGAGATGATCGTCGTGGTAAATTCGAGGCAAAGGCATATGAGGGTATTTTTGTTGGATATGGAAGAAGATCATACAGAGTGTATATCATTGATCAACACAAAGTAACTGAAAGTGTTAATGTTACATTTGATGACACTAAACTCCCTAGTATCCAAACTAAAGATCCTTCTGAGAAACTGAAGTTTGATGATATGTCAGATTCAGAATCAGAACATGGTCAAGAACCTGAGGTTGTTGCTGGTGAAGAACCTGTTAATCATGATGATACTCAAGGTAATAGTGATGAAAACTTTGGCAACAATGGAGATACCACTGCTACTGACGGAGAATCTTCAAGTCATCATGGCAACAACTCAGGGGGAGATGCTGAAGGATCATCTAGTAGGACACAACATCCCAATGAATTTCAAGGCGAATCATCAAGATCAAATCTTCCAAGACAGACTGTCTGGAATAAAGCTCATCCTTTTGAGTTGATTATTGGTGATCCAGATGTTGGAGTCAGAACTAGACGTGCTACTCAAAATGAGTGTATGTTCTCAGGATTTCTTTCTGAGATGGAACCTAAGAAGATTGAAGAAGCACTAACTGATCCAGATTGGGTGATTGCTATGCAAGATGAACTCAATCAGTTTGAAAGTTAACAAGTCTGGAAACTGGTACCTAGACCTACACATAAGAAAGTTGTTGGTACTAGGTGGGTATTCAGGAATAAACTAGATGAAGATGGTGTGGTTATAAGAAACAAGGCAAGACTGGTAGCAAACGGGTATTCTCAAGCTGAAGGCATTGATTATGATGAAACCTATGCTCTAGTGGCTAGACTTGAGGCCATCAGGATATTTCTGGCATTCGCAGCATTCTCAAACTTTAAAGTTTATCAAATGGATGTCAAGAGCGCCTTTCTGAATGGAAAGCTGGATGAAGAGGTATATGTAGAGCAACCTCCTGGTTTTGAAGATCCAGATCATTTGGATTTTGTCTTCTTTCTTTTCAAGGCTATCTATGGGCTCAAACAGTCTCCAAGAAAATGGTATGACACTCTCTCTGAATTTCTTATTGAAAATAGCTTTATTAGAGGTGTCATAGACAAAACTCTCTTTTCTAAAAAACATAAGAATGATACTATATTAGTCCAAGTCTATGTGGATGATATAATATTTGGGTCTACTAATGATAATCTCTGTAAGAGATTTGCTAAGTTAATGCACAGCAAGTTTGAAATGAGCATGATGGGAGAGCTGAAGTTCTTTCTTGGATTACAAGTAAATCAAAGGTTAGATGGAACATTTATTTGTCAATCCAAGTATCTCAAGGAACTCCTCAAAAAGTACAATCTAGAGGATTCTGCATCAGCAAGGACTCCATCAACTACAGCTGTCAAGCTTGGACCATGTGAAAACTCCATTAAGGTAGATGTCACAAGCTACAGAGGTATGATTGGCTCGTTACTCTATCTTACTGCAAGTAGACCAGATATTATGTATGCTACATGCTTATGTGCAAGGTTCCAAGCGGATCCTAGAGATATTCATCTCGTTGCTGTTAAACGAATCTTAAGATATCTTAAGGGAACACCAAATCTAGGTATTTGGTACCCCAAAGAATCTGGTTTTAACCTTGTTGGATATACAGATTCAGATTATGCAGGAAGTGTTGTTGATAGGAAAAGCACCTCAGGGAGTTGTCAATTCCTAGGTAGCAGACTAGTCTCTTGGTACAGCAAGAAATAGCAAATAGTTTCCAACTCAACGGCCAAGGCTGAATATATTGCTGCTGGAAGCTGCTGTGCTCAGATCTTGTGGATTAGGAACCAGCTACGAGACTATGGCTCTGTATTGAAAAAAATTCCTATTTTATGTGACAATACAAGTGCAATAGCCATCACCAACAACCCTGTGCAGCACTCGAGGACAAAGCACATTGACATCAGGTATTATTTTATTAGAGAGCACGTCATGAATGGTACTGTTGAACTATTTTTTGTTCCAACAGAAGAACAAATAGCAGATATTTTCACTAAACCACTTGATGAATCCATATTTACCAGATTAGTTGGTAAATTGGGCATGTTGAATAGTTTTAGTGATTAATTTAGTTAATATCTGAGATCTGTTCTTGAATGAATTTACAAATGAATTTTTCATAAATGAAAATTCATTTGCAAATTTATTTTATCATTTTATCATATTTCTTGCTTATTTCTATGTAATTTCTATTATCTTATCTTATTTATATACTCAACTTGTTAATTTTAATGTCCCAGAATATTTTATTTTCTCTAAAAATATTTTTCTATGAATTTAATTTGTTAAAATTCAAAAGAAATCTATTTTTGGACTGAAAATATTATTATCTCTGAAATATTTTAATTATTTTAATTATGTAAATATTTTCTGCAATATTCATTTCAGTTTTCTGAAATTGAAATATTTTATATATTCTGTTTTTTATGTGTTTTTAACAGTTTTTATGTTAATTATTCAGTATATTTAAATACTTAATTTATCTTATACTAGAATGACAATCGGAAAGACAATTGAAATTGTCTTGCTGAAAGTCATTTCAGTAATAATGCTTGGTTATTTTTAAAATCAGATTAATTTTATAACTGGCAAGACAATCGGTATGACTATTGATTGTCATGTCAGTAGTAAAATTAATATCAGACTTTTTATGTTTTATTTTGTACTGGTATGACAATCGGTATGACTATCAGATTTTCATACCAGTTATATATTATTATTTGTTTTGTTTTGTTTGTTTTTTTCTGTCTTTAAGCTGGTGTGACAATCGGTATGACAATCCGATTGTCATACCAGTTATACTACTTAACCTTTTTTTGTTTTGTTTTATTTTATCAGTTCACTTTCTTTCTTTTCAAATTCCAATAGTTATCTTTCTCTCTCTCTCTCTCTCTTCGATCAAACACAAATCAATCGCCATTGTTGTTTTCCTTGCTCGAGTTTTTACTCAGCATACATCACTCCTGCTATATATACATACAAGTATATACATACAGGAGTGCTGCCAAAATTTTTTTTAAAAAAAAAAAGAAAAAAAACTTTTTCAAATCGTTTTTTCTCCTTCAAAATCAGCTTGTGCTTGTTTATTTTTGGGATTTTTTTTTGCGCTTTTCATCTATTATTATTTTGTGTCTTTTGGCTTTTCAAATCTGCGTTTGTGAGTTAAGAATTTTAACGAGATATATTTCTGTCTAAATTTTTCGATTATAATTAATTTAATTCGAATTATTAAATTAATTTAATTAATTCGAATTTTCTTAATATTATTCTTAAAATTCTGAAAGCGTGTGTCTTATTATTATTTTAAATGGCTCTCAATTTCCAAATTGTCGCGCATAATCAGGTTGGTTATTTTAATACAGAAAAATGTGATGTGGAAAAATTTAAGCCTTGGATTAGATTTTTAAATGACCATTCGATTGTTAGCTCTGCTATTAAATCAAATGTGATTTTAAATGTCGATCTGCTTAGACTGATTTGCACAACCTCTACTGTGGTCGATGATTCAAAATCTTTTTCATTTACCGTGGCAAACACATAATATGTGGTTGATGAAACAGTCGTCAATCAAGCTTTAAATTTTCCTATGGACAATTTCTGTAATTTGCCCTCTGAAAATGATATCACAAACTTTTTCCATGCTATTCACTATCAGGGGGTGATCAATTTAACCAAACTTTCAAAATCCAATTTGGTGTCTGAATGGGACATTTTCTTCGATACACTTTCTAAAGTGTTTGCCAACTGCACTAAATCCAACTTTCACAACATCACTTCCACTCTGCAGTATATTGGTCTTGCGGTTGTTTTCAATCAAATGATCAATTTTGGTAAACTACTTTTTCCCATTCTCTTGAGACGTCTCACTACTTCTTTACGTGATCATTCTACAAATCGTAGAGTATCATGTTACTATGCTCGTTTTCTAATGCTTATAGCAGATCATCTTCTCACACCTGAGCACAAAGCCCTTTTTGCTAACTCTGCAGTAACCGAACCCCCTCCTGTAAGCAAAAAGATTTACACCCGCCAAGACACAACCTTCAAATTCATGCAAGTTCCAGTACTTGTATCTGCTTTCATGGCCACTTATATTCCCTTACCTATTTTCAATCTTCCCGGTCATGAACAGCAACCTCAACCTCCAGTAGTTCAAGCCACCCAGGCTCCTCCAACATCAGATGCTCTTCCATTACAGGTATTAATTCCTCACTCTCACTCCATTCCTACTTCTGTTGAAAGACCCCCAGTGGTCGATAGGACTAACCATGAAGTTGTAGAACCACAGCTTCAATCCCAGGTCATAGAGCCAAACACAGAGTCACAACCTATCTCAACCTCTCCCCCACTGTCTAAAATGTTACCCAGAAGGTTAATATGAAGTAGTGTATTGTTGAATGTGAGTGAACCCTCAGCTCTGCCTCCTCCCAAGAAAAGAAGAACATATACTGAGGCATCTGAAAGCCCATCCATGTCCTTCCAACAGGACATGGACTTTGAAATGGCCAATGAACAGTTACTAGAGACATTCTCTCAACAGGATGAATCTATTGAAATTCGCCATAGGGCCATGGCATCTTGTACTGAGTCAAACACAATTCCATTACTCACAATGGAACCATACATACCCACAGATGATACTCAGGACACAGAGCAAGGAGTGCACATAGAGTCTGTTACAGTGCCTGACATAGTTATGACAGAAGAGCAGTCACATGCTTTTGAGGGAAAATCTGACTCTCAGCCACCCTTAATAGAGTCATTTTCTCCCCTCCCAGATCAAACACCTCTGGCTCCCTCACGGGATTCTCCACTCACAGATTTATGTGGAGAAAGTGGAGGGCAACTCGGTCAATCTATCCCTGAAGCAATTCAGACATCTATTTCACATGAAATGATAGGTTTGACTGAGGATCGGGACTCGCGAATTCCCATTGCACCACCACTGACCTCTCTTGAAGAGGCTAGGGTGATTTTAACTGCAGGTACAGAAGAACAGCAACAGGAAGACTCCTCACGAGCAATTATATTGAGAGAAACACAAGCACGTGAGGTGAGTGAACCAAACACGAGTGAAATTCAGGTGAGAGCACACACAGACACAGACACTGAAAACCTGTTAGCTCAAATTGCTGCTCTAAAAGAAGAACTTGCTAAAAGCCAAGCTGAGGCTCAAGCATTCAAAGCACAAGTGGTTGAACGGTCTTCTTCTTCCACCTCTGTCAACAATCAGCTGGCACTCATCAGGAATGATATCTCAGATCTCAAGAACACTGTCACACCAAAGCTCAATTCCATTCAGGAAACTCCAACTTTATCAGCTGATGACATTTCTAACTTCTGCTCTCTACATACAAGAATGACTTCTCTTGAAGACCTGGTTGAAATGAATCATGCACTGGACTCCTCCAGATTTCTAAAGATAGAAACGGGCATGGAACATCTTAATGAAGGAATGAAACACTTGTATTTCATGATCAAGAATTCTCACTGCCCTAATGAAGAATAAAGAACTTACTTTGAAGGGCCGTCTGGTGGAGGCTCAGGCTCTGGAGATGATGGAGGTCATGGAGGTTCTAAAGGAAAATCAGTAGAGGATCCCTCAACTAAGGGGGAGAAGAAAGGGAGTAGTGGAAAGGGAAAAGAAAAAGATATCTCTGCTGGAGATAAAGGAAAGGCTGATGATGTCTACTACAGTGGAGAACAGGATGACTTTGATATTTTTGACATTCCCACTGAACCAGTCTTGGAAGATAAACATGGTTTATTTGAAGCTGAAGAGGAAAGTGATTTTGGAGAATGGGAAGAGGAAGCTGCAGTGGATCCTATCTTTGAGAAAGAGTTTCAGCAGCAGTAGTCAGAGATGAAAAGAAAAGAAGCTGAACTCAAAAAGGTCTCCCAGATCATTGACATGAGGAAAGACATACAAAGAACAGAAACTCTTCAAAAGCAACATCTTCATGACATTAAGGCTCAAGAAAGGAGAAGAGATGTCAGACTGAAGATTGGTGAAAAATGGGATGAAGCTAGGAGAGTACTTGATATGCCTCAGCTGAGCACTAACAATGATAGGCAGTTCCCACATCTTCTTGACAAGATGGAAATCTCAAATCCTAACAATGACATGTACATGAATGCTATCAAGACTGAAGTCTCAAGGATCACAGCTGCTTTTGACAGATCCCTAAATGAGATGAGCATTTTTGTATATTGTCAGAGTGAAGGATCTTTCAAGGTGTCACTTCATCTGTTTGAGAATCGTTCTTTTTCAGAGACTTGGGTTCTTCTCAACAAAGTAAAAAGAAGCTCAGAATTGAATAAAGTTCTTCGAGAAAGGCTTAAAGAGTTTGCCAGCAGGGCTAGTCCTCAAGTGGTCAACAATCCTCATCAGGTGAGATTCTTTAAGTTTGATTGTCTTCAAATCTGTCAGCTAGATGTACAATCTCTTAAAGACTACTCAGCTAAGCATCTGGTCTGGATGGAACATCATTTAAGAACTGCTGGATACTCATCCATGTTGAAGACTCAAGCTGCTGATTTGATTCAAGCTTATTGTGAAAAGAATATTAAAAGGTACAATCAGATCAAGAATAAGCTGAAGTCAGTTGGAGTTCAACCAGTCAGACCAGCAAGCTTCACTTCAGAATAGGATCGTGTCTTTGACAAAGAGTTGCTTCAAGATTTAGAAGAAGGTGAAGTCAGAAGAGAAGACAACTGAAGTCAATTAGCTAAAAACTCAATGTAATATGATTAGAGCTTTATGAATCAAGATAGTCTAATGTAGTTATATGTTCAGGCTAGAGGAACATCTATCTTGTATTCACTTGTAAATTTCTTTTGGAATCTGGAAAATGTTAAATATAATCCAGAACTTTTCTGCTATTTACTTTGCATTTCTGTTTATATCTTTTTCTTATTTGTTAGTTGAGTTATCCTCTAGGTATTTGTTGTTATTGTCTAACAAGCAAATAGGGGGAGATTGAAAGGCATATGGCATAGCCTATTTGTATATTTGAGGATTTAACTCAACTCAAATAAGAATGTAATAAGTAAATAGTGGATCTATCGTCAGAGAGATCTCACAAAGTAATATCTGTCAAAGGGTTAAGAAACATTATTCATCTACAGACTTGAAGACTTAATTCACTGGAAGAAGCTCAAGAAATTGATCAAGCCTCAGTGATATAAATCAAGATTTTGGATTTAATCAAGTGACAGAGATCTCGTCAGGGTATCAATTAATTACAAGGATTTAGTCTGAAGAAAATCAAGGTCAAGGCTTGAAGAAATGTCACGGAAGTTAGTCACTCATGAACCAGACAGTACATCGAGTGTCAATATTGAAGTGGTGGAATTAATTCATAATTGATAGTAATTTTCAGAAGATTTTCAGAAGAATGGTTGCTGCTCAAGATTAGTATTAATTCTCTATTAATTAATTAAGTCAAATAATTTAATTAAGAAAATAAATTATATCTGTAAAGATTAATTTATTGATTAATTGAATTAATTGATTAATTAATTCAGAATTAATATTAAGGATTTTCAGAATTGTTATTAGATTAAAATCTATTAATAATTCAGTAAGACAATTTGATTTGAACTACTATGACAATCGGTATGACAATTGATAGTCATACCGAAAGTCTTGCTAGTTCATTCTGATTGTCTTACTAGCTATTGGGATTGTCTTGCTAGTTCAAAAGGATAGTCTCACCGAAAGTCCTTCCAGTTCAAATGGATTGTCATGCCAGTTCATTTGATTGTCTTGCCGAAAGTCTTGCTGATTCAACAGGACTGTTTTGTTTACTTAAACAACAAAAACACAGCAGAAGACATTCATGCAATTATTCAACAGAATACACAAGTCAAGAACACAGCAGAAACAAAAGCAAATTATTTCATTTTTCATCTGCTTTATTCAAGATCAAAATTCTAGATTGTAAACTTAAATCTAAACCACTAGAATTATTTATCTTGTTCTTGTGTAACAATCTAGCGGATTAAAATCCCTAGAACTTAATCTCAAATCGCATTTATCATTTGATCTTTTCATTGCAAAAATAGAAAAAGTTCATGTCGAATTTATTCTAGATTTGTAATAATTGATTTGAGATTAATCCCTTGTAACAGATACCTTTGTTGTAACACCTTTCAAGTTTAATAAAAGTTTTATTTAACTTGAATTTTGTTTCACCTTTTTATTCCGCATTTTATTCGATTAAACGGTATTGTTTGCATTCAACCCCCCTTCTACAAACAAATTGGGACCTAACAGTTTTGTGATGACGATTTTAGATATTCAATGGATCCAAATTTACGTTACTCAAGAGGTTCAGTAATCACGATGCATAGGGAGTGGGAATGGCGTGTAGGGTGTTTGCAAATATGTGTAGCCCAATGTCAAGAATATGGAGTGCGAGTAACTAAACAACGCGCCATACACATGCAGCGAGACACCGCTCAACAACTGGAACTAGCTTTATTCCGTACAAGAGAGGAAGAGAATCGAATGAGAATGCGTTTAAACCGGATGGATATAGAAAGAAAATGTAGGGAGTTTGCTGAAGATGGTGACCATCACAGCGCAAGAATGTATCATCATTTCGCTACAAGTCCCGACTATATTTCCGATTTCTACTTGTCCGATGATGAGTAATATTTCTGAATATTGTATTTTGATAGTGTACTTTATTAATTTGAGCTTTTAAAATTATTATTTTATATTTCTGAATAATTTGACTACTCAGATAGTGTGTGAGTGTTTATGATAAATTTAGTATGAAGTACTGTACAAATGTAACATGACGTAGTTGTTAGCATGCCCTATAAATGTCTTGGTCATTTCAATTGGAAAACATAAAATGGATAATGGTAAAAAAAGATCATCGTCAAGCACATCTAAGTCCATTTGGCGCCAGCTTAGTATCGCGAAATGTATTGGTCACAGAAAGAAAATGAAAGAAGACGAGAGTGGCAGAAAGAAGAAGAAGTGCGTGAATCAAAACATTTTGGGCGAGATAAAAGCTGATAAAGAAAAGCTCTGAAAGGCTTACAATGATCGGTCCCTGCCGGAGGAAGAATGCATCCGTCAGATCGATGAAGTGTATAAAAAATATGACAAAATGGAAATCAACCTGATTGAAAGAGAAGATAGTGAAATTGCATGGTATGTTGAAGGTCATCAGGCCTGGCGTGATGTTGGAGAAGATGCGGATGAAGAAGAGGGTGAAGTTGTAAAGAGTGCAGGAACTGATGAAGATCAATATATTGTAAACCTTGCAGATTTTTAAGTTATTTCTGATGTTTGTTGTATAATTTTAGTAACAATTTGAACGCCTAATTGAAATATTTGTTTTGAATAGGATAAACCTAATAGTAGTTCCACATTTTGAAGCTCAAATGGACAACACAATAACCAACTTTTGCATGTAATGTACGAAATAACAAGATAGAAAACTTAGATTATACAAATGATAATGGTAGTACAACATTTGAAATGAAGCTAAGAAAATACAATGAAGCTAAGAAATGAGCAAGTAGAAGTTCACGTTGTTAAGTGTGGTCCCCCTGGGCATTTCTTGCTACGCTTGGTGTGACCTTCTTGGTTGCATACACTACATTTCTTTCCTGACCGCGGACCATCAATCTCCGTTCGGATCCGTACCGATTGCCCCTTATCTCCACGTTTTTGCTTAAGTTTATTCAATGATTCATCCGCTACTAACTTTCCATACCCCTGCCAAAGTGGGGATAATTCATAGTTCCAGTATTCAGTTGGTTGCAAGGGATAAATAATTGGCCGGTACAAGTTCTCCATTATCTGGTTTTTATGACAATTTTCAATGAAATGATCCCAACTCAGTCTATATCTTATACAACCAGCCATTGCGTGAGAGCACATCATGTGATGCGTCACCCATTTTCCATTCGTGCACGTACGGTCGTTGAGGTTGATGACCTGGGTCTTACCTCCCTTTACCCTTCCCTTAGCAGTTGTGTATTGACGTGTAACTATTTTCAAGATACCACGTGCACGGTGAAAAGTAATAACTGTATGTCCGGTTGCCTTTCTTTGAATTTTTGCTAACATGGCGGCTGAACGCGCATATAACTGTTGACCCTGTTGCACACCGTCATCTACTTTATTTCTATGTGTGTCAATAATCGTGACCGCCTTGTAGAAGAGGTACTCCATCATCGCTGTTACCGGAAGGAAATGAGCCCTTCTTATGTTTCCGTTGAAACCCTCAAGAATGTTGGTGGTCGTTTGACCATAGCGAACACCATTATCGTGGGAAAATGTCCACCTCTCAACGGATATTCTTGTAAGATAGTCAAGGGCAGGGGGGAAATTTCACCAATCCTTGCCATGTATGCATCATGCTTGGAGACTTGTGTGGTTGTGCCAGCTTTCCACATCAATTTCTTTAGTTCACCGCCAGGGTGATGATGGCAGAAGTTGCTTCGGATATGCAGTAGAAAGAACCTATGGATGCCTAATGGCTTAGCAAATCCGTTTTGAGGGTCTCTTACTGCAGAAAGAATACTGGCTGCTCGATCAGAGATGATGCACACGCTGGTCTTTTGGCGAAAGACATGTCTCCGAATACGTTACAGAAACCAAGACCAGTTCTCGTACATCTCCTCATCAACCAAACCATAGCAAAGAGGAAAAGGGTGGTTGTTTGAATCTACACCCATGACAACAAACAGCTTGCCCCTATATCTCCCCTTCAAGAAAGTTCCGTCTATTGAAATCACAGGACGTGCATGTTGCCACCCATCCATCATTGCCTTGAAACACCAAAAGATTCGCTTGTAAACAGACGTGCCCCGTTCTTGAGCATGAGGCACGACATCGATCTCAGCAATGGTTCCAGGATTTGTCTTCTTGATGGCTGCAAGAAACATGGGAAGAGCTTGATATGTTGTAGCCCAACTTCCATAGACTTCCTCAATGGTTATTTGTTTGCCTCGCCACGCTTTCTTGTACCCTACTATATGGTTGTGCTCGTTGTTGATAAGCGGGATAATGGTTTTAATGGGAATTTTTGGTGTATCTATCACCTGTTTCACATGTCATTGAGCAGTGTCAAAAAATTATCACAAAATATTTACACAAAATATGTAGGGAAGTTAAATAGTTATGTATGTTAAATTCTTACAAGTGGTTTCACAAGCTGTGAAATCATCCTTGCAGATAGCTTCTTGTGATCTTGCAATGGCTGATCAACCAAACATCTGTGTTCCTCTCTATTGACATTTATCCTCCAGTAACCAGAATTATGCATGAAAGCAGCTCGCATCCTCCAGTTACAGCCCTCAGCCCGGCACTGAACAATGAGCTGTTCTTTGTTACTCTTTGTCATTTTATATGTACGATCTGTGGAAATATGAGCACGCTTGACTGCCAACAACAGTTTGCTTTGTCACGGTAACACTTTCCTTCACTCAGTTCCCCCTGATCAAGGTCTCCATCAATATACATATCGTTAGTGTTATCTATTATTGGGGGAATATATTTCTCTGTGCGGAACCATGGAGACCTTGAAACATGATGCTCTTCCCCAGCTGTTGGAAACATGCTAGAAATTTCTGCATTCCTCTCTACATGCCCTCCCCCTTCATCGCTGCCTGATGAATCTTCTTCCCCATCATCATCATGAAGGTGAAAATCATCCTCACTGGATGAATTATCTATAACTTCATCTGCGACGAGGGCTAACCGCTTACCCGAATCTCTTCCCACCATCTCTACATTACCCCCACCTTCTTCCTCATTTTCATAACTACTCCCCCTTCATACCCTCCACCAAATAGACTACTCTCCCCTCCTAACCCTTCACCATATTCACTACCCCCCTCCATACCCTCCACCATATTGACTACTCCCCCCTCTGTACCCTCCACCATATTCACTACCCCCCTCCATACCCTCCACCATATTGACTACCTCCCTCCATACCCTCCACCATATTGACTACCCCCCTCCATACCCTCCACCATATTGACTACTCTCCCCTCCATACCCTCCACCATAATGACCACTTTCCCTTCCATACCCTCCGCCGTATTGACTACTTTCCCCTCCATACCCTCCACCATATTGACTACTTTCCCTTCCATACCCTCCACCATGTTGACTACTGCCTCCTATGTACGGGTAACATCATCATCACTTAATATTTCCATTTGATAAAAACCTTCAACTAAGTTGTATTGAGCAAGGTAAGAATACTTCAAACTCAATTTCAGATTCCATTGATAAGAACTAATATTCATTAAATTGTATACAAGACGTTTAAGCTCATCAAAAGAGGTACCAAACCTAATAAACATCATTTTCTTGGGATCGATAGAGTAGTTGATATTAGTACCCTCTCGAATTACTACTCCACCCCAAAAAAATTTTACATTCACGTGGCCTTCCATTTCCCTGATTTAAAGAAAATATTTAACAAATGAGCAACATAATTATATACATATATATACATATATACACATAATTAAAAGGATGACATACTTTTTCGTATGGGTTGAAGAAAACTATGTGCTGAACATATTTGGTGCCTCAGGACATGTTTAAATAGTGGAACGAGTATTATTGTGATTCATTGATTGTGTCAATAATTTCTGCATAAAGATATCTGATCCCATCCGTTTCAGATTTCAGATAAGATTATTGTGTAAGGGAAATCCACTTTTTGCCATATTTTGTGGATAGGAAGCAGAAGATAACGTTCTCCAAATTTTCAACACGAAGAAAAAAATATTTATGAAACGATATAAATACAAGTTTGTAAAATAAATTTATGAACTCCGTAAAAAGATTTAAATAAAATACATAGTTAAATAATTTATTAATAATAAAAATAACATGAAATTTGTTACGAAGTAAAATATTTCAGTAACCAATATTATATAACATTTTTAATATAGTAATAATATGAATACAAAATAATATTCTATTAGTATAAAGTAATATTATATACATTTTTGAACATAGGAATAATATGATTACAGAATAATATTATATAAATTGATAAAATCAGTAATAATAGACATATAAATATATGAGTATAAAATAATATTATGTAATAATAATTATTAGTCAAGTATTAATAATAAGGAGAGAAATAAAGAAGAAAGAAAGGATAAGGAAGAAAGAGAGTGGATAAAAAAGAAAGAGAGAGCAGACGGAAGAAAGGGGGAAAAACTGAAGGCTTGCAAGAGATACCCGGAGGAACCGACGTTCTTTGGGTGGAGGAGGGAGATTTTTGGTCAGCAAACCCCCAGAGCAAGAGGCGTTCCCTGGTGTTCCCCTGTAAAACCGGCGTTCTGAGGTCTCTTCTCTCTCTCTCTCTCTCTCTCTCTCTCTCTCTCTCCTTTATCTTAATTTTTGTTCGAATTGAATTATTTGCATCATGTTTAATTATTTGCATATGCTTAATTACATCCTTGGAATTGCAGAGAATGAAGGCGTTCATCGACTCCCATACGTGGAACATCAATGAAGATGATTATGACTCCGATGATGATGACTCCGATGATGCAGATGACTAATCTGGTTCATATATTGTTGGCTCTTAATATTTGTATTATTGCATCGTACTCATTTTTATTCATATATCGTCTTATTATTCTGTATCGAACCACGCACAGTTTTTCAACTGTGTTTTATTTTGTAACTGATGTTATGTAATAGAATTTTTGTTTCAAGTCAAGTATTCATTATCAGCAAATTAGTTCATATCAAATATAAGGCCTCGTCAACAACAAATATTCCCCCATGATACACTATTCCATGAAACTAAAACATTACAAAATAAAATTTAAAATTAAAGTACAATTTACGTACTAATAATAGGTTTATATCACTAGTCAACAGAAAAAAAATTAAACCAAAATAATTTTCTACGAATTTATTATGGGATTTGCTAAACATGCCCGCACATAACAATTGCACACTCGAGTACCTTGGCACCCTTTTCAAAACCAAAAAAATCACATATAAACTATATTTTTTTAAGAACAAAAAATACGCACGAAAAATAGGCTTGCATGACTATCCAAGAAAAAAAAAATCACCAAAACAATTTTTTAACAATTTAATATTAAGGCCCAAAATTAGGTTTTCATTGAATATTTTCATTGCCGACTACCAATGTACCCTTTTTGAGGGAAAAAAAGTCATACATACACTTTTTTTTATAAAAACAAAAATTACGTACTACAAATAGGCTTGCATGACTACCCAACAAAAAAAAAATTACACCAAAATAATTTTTTTCCAATTAAATATGAAGACTCAAAAATAGGTCTCCGTTAAATATTTTCCACTTACAAACACTTACAAACAATTCAACCAAGTAATTCAATCCGGGAGGAAAGTAAAAAAACAAAAAAAATGAATTACTCCAGAACGCCACTTCTTCTGGGCCTCTGGGATGAACCCCGGAGGAAGTGGCGTTCTGTGCCATTTTTGGAATTTTTTGAACGCCTATGTCAAAAAAATGAAATCTCCTTTCAACTATGCTAAAAAAGTTCGGGAGCCACATTTTCTCCATCTCCAATTTATTAATTTAATCTCTTCATTTGTGTTTTCTTCTTATTGCTCGTACCTCAACCCCATGCAAAAATCAATTTGTTATGCAAACATATATTCCTGCAACTCTGCAACTATGATACATAAACGTAAATTTGATTTAACCATGTGTAAAACAGAACAACTAAGGATTCACATGGCATTACTCAAATAGAGTAATATCCATTCTTAAATAAATATTGCGGTGAGTATATTCAAAAAGAAAAAAAAGAAGAGTATATCCAAAAAGAAAATAAACATGTAATTAAACCTCAATTTAGTGTAATTTTAACATTAGCACCCAATAATAAATTCTATTTTACACCCAAAACCACTTTTTGGTAAAACGATAGAAGCAATTATAGCCATTTTATCATTAACATTTGGGCTTGCTGTAATAAAATGGTACACAATAGGTTGTAAAAAAAACTGGAAATTGCAACTTACAGCTAGTGATGACTAACACAAAAAGATTATTCCATGCATGCACGTTACAAATACCCATCATGCAAAACCAAGTATCCATTAATTCACAAATGCACAATTTTTCCTAACTTCCCCTGAAGATCCAGTCAAGACTCCAATCTGACCCATTTTCTCCATGGACTTTGCGAATTCAGCATAGAAATTCTCAAGTGATCCTTGTAGAAGTTGAGTGACAAGTGCCCTACCAATTTCTGGGTGTTTATATATGTTTAAAGATGGGTGTTTAAACCAAACAATTTCTGGGTGTTTATATATGTTTAAAGATCTACACAACCCTAAAGAGGGAAGGCGAGGGTAGGTTTCATATTAATTAATATGGTTATTTTTTGCATGTAATCAGCAATAGACAAAAACAAATTCATTATTTTAAATGAAATCATCTCTATAACCTCATACTAATTATACATCATAATCTTAGAAAACATTATTTTATAATGTTATCACATACAATCAGATTTGAATCAGAATTTTTACCTCTTACAATAGCTTTCTGGTCACCGGAAGTCTCAACTCACCCTTGCCCTGTTATCCACAACGCTCTCCAAGCTTCTTGGATATTCTTTGGCTGGATGCAGGAGTCCTCACACGGTCTCTTCCATATCGCTATTCGTCAAGATATTATTTTTCTGAACCAATTCTGATTGTATACAATACATATAAAATAATCTGTTTCTATTATTATGATATATTCCTAGCAGAGTTTATAGAGATTGAAGAAGTTTTAGCCAGACATATTGAGAGAGAGAGAATTGAACTTCAGAAATTTTCAGATATCCTTTCCATTTCATGTATAGACTTATTTATAGTAGTCTTTCTATATGGTTACAGATTACCGGGATAACCGGTTTCTTTTACATAATTACTAATAATTCAGGAATCTTTTCTTTTCTTTGTCTGCCATTTCTTCTTTTGTCATCTCTTCATATTTTCTTCATCTTTATCTTTTGTGTCTGCCATGATATCTTGCAGGATTTGTCGTCTTTTTCCAGGGAATCTGCTTTTTCTTTTCTTCTTTCTTTATCTTTGTCTGCCATGATATTTTTGGAATCTCCTGGTAATATAACTTTTTGGTTTTCACCATTCAATTTGCAATATTCTGGTGTATTACACCATTTTTGTATTATGCAAAGGGATCAGAATTCATCCCTTTGTCATCATTTCTTAGACTGATAATAGGTCTTTTTCGAGGACCTGTTATCCTTTGATAATATTCAGTAGTATGTTTTGCATGATTATATTTCAGGTTTTCTATTTTATCAAGCATCATTTCTAATGCATTAGTACCTGAATTTTGTATAATATTATCATAATATAAAGTTATTATACTTTCGGTGAAACCTCCACCATGGCTTTCAGAAATGATTATAGCTTTCCGAGCTCGTAGTATATCTTGTATTTTGGACCTGAGGGTAGCTAGTCCAATAGCTCGTTTTTCACATAACCATTCCTGGAATTTGTTGATATCACAAGGATTTGGTAATTTCAAGCTTTTGGTTTCTCCCACAATATCTGTCATATTCCTTCCCAGTTTAAATAGTTGACATATTATTATGGGTTTTCCAACTAGATCGGTTGATGCATCAAAAACTTGTATTCCGTATGAGCCTGCTCCCATTTCCCGTATCGTAGCTTCCACGGATTTGACAATTATACTTGGTAGCTTTGATATACAATACATGGTTTCATTTGTTAAGATCTTGTCAACAAAACCATGTATAAACAGGTTATATACTATGTCAGGTTTTGCATTTTCACAACAAATGTATCTGGGATATTTTGTAGATTTTGTCAGTCTGCAAATATCAGGGTTAGATTTATAATCATAATATTTCATCATTTGCTCGTATGTTTTTACTGTGTCAGGTGAGTATTTCAGCTTATCACTCATTGATAAATTTGACAGAGTAGTTGATATGCTGGTTGAAGGTGATGGCATGGTTACAAGCTTTGATGAAAATGTCATAGGTTTTATTGTAGGGATTGCAACTGAAGCTTGTAGAGTTGTTTTGTCTTTTACAGCTTCCATAATTTGTTTCAGAAAATGTTGGTTCTCCTGAACCAGGGTTTCTATCTCCTTTTGGAGTTTGGTGATTTTTTCATTATTGGTTGATATATGAGATGTAACATCAGTGATATATTTCTCAAAATTTTCCATCTTTTGTTATCCTGCTAAGAACAACAAACAATTAAATTTTCCCTTTACAAAAACAAAATGCATGACATTCAATGGTATTTAATTTTCTGATAATTGATATTAATAATTCATCAATATTCCTTCTGTTAGGAGCGAAATAATAACCAATGTGTTTTTCTATTTCTAGAAATCCTTTATATGCTTCTTCTAGTTTTTCTGTGTTATTTTCATCTAATCCTTCGAGAGCAAAATTTTTTATAAATTCTACAGCTTCTGAAGTAGTAGTCCATATTATTAAAGATCCTGATTCGATTTTCCATGGTTGAGCTTGTCTTCTTGTATATTCTATTTTCATTGTTTATTTTCTCTGCTAAGATAGTCAGCTAACACATTTTTTGTTCCTGATATATTTTTATTACAAAATCATAACAACAGAAAAAAGATTGCCATTTTCTTCTTTTATTTAATTCTGGTAATAATTCTATTTTATTAGTAATAAAAGCTTTCACTTGAGTATTATCTGTTCTTACTACAAATTTAACAGGTAACAAATGATAATGAAACTTTTTAATCCCATATTTTACAGCTAATAGTTCTTTTTCATTTATGTGGTAGTTTGATTCATTAGGTTTCCAAGTTCCTCCTGCATATCCACATATATGTGTATTTTCTTTATCTATGTCATCCTTCTCATATGCTATTAGGACTGCTCCCCATCCTATATCACTAGCATCAGTATATAATTCTAAATGATCTGTTTCTATGGGTATTCTATGTTTTGGTAAATCTTTCACCTTTTCCTTAAGAATTTTTATACAGTTTTCATGTTCTTTTGTCCATCCAAAAGGTTTATTTTTTGTTAGTTCCTGTAATGGTTTTCTTAATTTAGGTAAGTCTTTAATATGATCTGAGGCATAATTTATTATTCCTAAAAATTGTTGTACCTCTTTTTTATTTTCTAATTTGTCCTTAAAATTTACAATCTTTGTTACTATATGGTCTTGTAATTGTATACCTTCTTTATCTATTTTGTATCCTAAATATTCTATCTTATTCTTAAATATTTCAGATTTCTTTTCAGAAAGTAATATTCCATGCTGGTCTATTGTTTTTATAAATTGCTCTAAATGTTTTATATGCTCTTCTAAAGTTTCACTATATATTAATATATCGTCTACATATACTATACAAAAATCTTTTAATTTTCTAAAGATTTGGTCCATTCTTCGTTGAAATATTTGTGGCGCATTTTTTAATCCAAAGGGTAATACTATCCATTCATAATGTCCTTGCGGAGCACTAAAGGCTGTTAAAGACCTTGATTCTTTGGTTAATTTTATTTGCCAAAATCCACTTTTACAATCGAATTTACTAAACCATTTCTTATTTCCTAGTCTATTTATAAGATTTCTTTTGTATGGTAAGAAATATCCATCAAATATAGTTTTCTTATTTAATTCTCTATAGTCTATTACCATACGGGCTTTTCCCCTTTTTTGTTCATTATGTTTTCTTACAAGGAAAGCCGGGCTACTATGTGGACTTTTACTTTCTTGTATTAATTTTAGTTTTAATAATTCATTGATTTGATTATCAAATTCTTTTTGGTCTGAAGGGCTATACCTTATAGGTTTAGATCTTATTATATCATTAGGGTTTAATAATTTTATTTCAGCATATATTTTTTCCTTATCCCATAAACTCATAGGATTTTCTCCGAAGTTAGATTTTAATAAATTATTATATTTTTTGGTTAATTCTTGTAGATTATTATTTCTTTCTATTCTTAAATTGTTTATAGTATTTATAGTACTTATTGGCATAATTCTTTTTAATACTATCCACTTATTACACGGAGTTTGTAATGATAGGGAATTTGAAGTTACTATATGTGTTTTAAAATAATCTAAAAAGTTATTTCCTAATAATATAGATTGCTTCATCTTATTCTGATATACAATAGGTAAACTGAATAATGTTTTATTTAGCTTTATTCTCATGTTTTTTGCTATTACATCTAATTCCTTCTTTTGTTCATTAAATCCTGATACCCTAGTTCTATGTGTATTAGATTTTTCCCATCTATACGAAGCTAAAACTTCTTTTTTTACTAGACATAGATCTGCTCCACTGTCTATAAATATTTTTTGTTTTAGGAATTTATATTTTTTATATTCTACATCTGCTTCTATGTATATTGCTACCATTCCTCCCAATTGCTTTCACTAGATGATTCATAATTTATAAAGTTTATTTCATTATCAGTTTCACTAATATAAAACTCTTCATATTCATACCATCTATTGTCATCTTCTTTAATTTGTTCTATTTCCATTATGAATTGTGATGTATTTATATATTTTACTTTCTTTTCTTTCAGTTTAGGACATTTATTAGCATAATGTCCTTTTTCATTACAATTCCAACATTTACATTCACTTATATCTTTCTTTTTAAAAGGTTTTCTTCTAAACTTTCTCTTATTTTTATATCTTCTCCTATTTTCTGGTGTATTTCTAAATTTCCTAAATCTTTTTCTCTTATATTTGTTGTATTTATAAGGATAATTATTTCTATTTTGTTTGCTTCTGTACTTATCATATGATTTTTTCTTATTATACCTCTTCTTATAGTTCCTATAGGGTTTTTTATCTTCACATCCAAATACTAATCTTCTTTCAGTGAATCCACATATTTCTCTTAATCCTAGTTTTTTATCCTTTTTAACCTTCTGTTGTACCCTATATTCTTCACATTTTCTCATTAGATATCCTCTTAGTACTCTTATTCTTTCACCGAGAGTGTTCTCACGAGGTTCTAACTTATTATATTCCTTAGTTATTTCAGTATTATAAGGTTCTGGTAAATGATCATAATATAATTGTTGGTATATATGTCCTTCTTCGGGTAAGAATCTAGCTTCATAAAAGAATTTAGTGAAACTTATAGTATATTCTGGTAACCTATTAATTTTACAGCATTTCATATTATTTAGATTCATTATTATTTCTATTTTTCTTTCTATTAGAACTTGGTCTCTAGCTACTATCCAAGGTTCTCCTAAAAATTCTCTTTTTAATATCATATCAAATATTTGTAACATTGATTTCCAATCCGTTGCATACCTTAGTACTTCAGTTTTTAACTGATATTCTATAGATTCTATCCAATATGCTACCTTTCCAATTAACGTTTTTGAGATCAAGTTATAAGTATATTCTAACTCATCTGTATGAGTGGAGTTCATTAATGCTATATACATTCCTAAATTCCAATCAGTTATTCTCCTACTAATTTCTTGTTCTTCATATACATTATCTAAGTCTAAAAAGTATCCATTTAAGTTTACGCCTTGTGACATTGATCCTATAAATTCTTTAAATTCATTATGTTGTCCTATTGGTATGTGTTTTGGTATCGTGTTCCTATATCTTGTTATAACTTCCATATTATGGTCGGTTACTTCTTCTTCTGGGTAGTTATCCATCTCCTCATTTTTTATTTCTTCAGTTTCTATATCAGTATAATTTTCTTTATCTTCTTGGTCACTATTTGATTCTTGTTTTATTACTGCATTTACATTTTTCATTCTTTCTAAAGCTTCTATTATATTTTTATTTTCTATTTCTATTTCAGAATTTTCTTCATAATTACTGTTATATTCTTCTATTATATTCACTGTTTTTCCTAAATTATCTTGTTCCGATTCACTAGTACTTGTTTTATTATTTGTAGACACAGTACTAGAAACTTCACTTGTATTCTTTTTCCCTTTTAACTTATTTAATTGTTTTTTCAATATTTCTATTTCTTTTTTATTTTCTTCTGTTTTTTCATTTAATTCCTTTTTCGTTTGTCTTAAATCTCTTTTTACATCTTTTAGTTCCTTTTTAGTTTCTTTATATTTATTTTTATATTTTTTATATTTTTCTAACCATTCTTCATTAGTATTTAATCGTAATTTTTTATTCTCCGTTCTTATTTCTTCTACTTCTTCCTTTTGTTGTTCTAATTTTGACTTTAAATATTCTATCACAGTTGTATCAATCTTAAACTCAGTTTTGCTTTCACAATTTGTTTCCTTTTTTAATGGTTCATACTTATATTTTTCTCTTTCTAAAATTTCTTTTCCATGATTCTTTAAAAATGTTATCACGTTATATTCTTTTTGTTCTTTAGTTTCCATTAGAACTTTCCTTTTTTACTAAGTTGTCCCAAATTGTCTAATACCTTTCCTATTGGTTCAGATATATTAGGTTTCATTTTACTTATATCTATCATCATTGGCTCATTAACTCTTCTCCATGCATTTATGGCTTTTAATTCTGGCTTATTTGTAATTTCTTTTTCTGGTATAATTTTTTGTTTTCCTTCTTCTAATTTTATTAACTTGTCTAGTATCATTTTTAAAGTAGGTATTTCAGAATTATTCCATAAGCTTGTTAACTCTTCTCTTATTATTTGTCTCAAATTTTCTTGATTATCTTGTTTTTCTACCAATCTCATTATTGCATTTAGTTTTTCCTTAACTATTATTTCTTCCCATAAATTTTTTATAAATTCTGAGTCTGACATCTTATTATTTGTTGATTCGCTTCTTCCAACCATTTCCAACATCTATCCAATATTTACTAGTATTTTTACTCTGTTCTACTAATTTCTTAATATCATTTTCTAACTTTGTTTGTCTTTCCTTATATTCTAAATATTTTATTTGTGAATCTATTTCGCTTTCTAACATACTCTGTATCTTCTTTAACTTTTCTTTCTTATTCCTTAATTTTTCTTGTATATTCATAGTTTTTCTATAAATCTTTCTTTTCCTTGATCTACTATTTTTATTCCATTATTATTAATTTTATAATTTATCATTTTTAAGAAGTCGCTTCCTAATAATAATTCACTCGAACTATCATATTCTATTACTCCTATATTTATATTATATTCCAAGTCTAATATCTTAAACTTTAAATTAGTACATTTAGTAATAAATATTTCTCTATCATTTTCTGCATATCTGTAAGTCTGAGGTTCTATCCACTTACAATTTTCTTCATTTACCTTGCTTATATGAATAAAACTTTTGGTAGCTCCTGTATTAATTTCTGCTATACAGTCTCTTGTTATTGTTTCGTCAAATATTATTATTTTTATTTTCAAACTATCAGTATCTATTTTTATTAAATCTATCTTTCTACTCGTCATACTCATTGATCTAATTAATCTTATAGGATTTTGTTCTTTTCTAAAACTTAATCTAGATCCTTCTAATATTGGTTTAATTCTCTGTCTTGGAATCATTTGTCTATTACTAAAATCTATTGTAATTTCTTCTGGGATTGTTATTTGAGATTCTTCTTTATGCTCAATTTTTTCTAATATATCATTATATAACTTTGGTACTATTATTCCTAATTCCGTTTGTTTCTTCACATGATGGTTTCCAGTCATAGCATAAACCATTTTGGTTTCTATACTAATAACTTTACTTCCTTTTTGCATTTTTATTCCATCTAACTTATAGTATAATGTTAAAGATCTTTCTTTATTTTCATCCCTTAGGGATATACTGAAATCGGGTTGTATTATAAATTTTAATTTCTGATATATCAAGTTTCCTTTTATTACTGCTATTAATGAATCTTGTATATTTCCTATTATTCTATCATCCAATACATATATCTGTATAGGGGTATCGATATTTTTCTGAAAATATGCTTTTATTGTAAATTCTATTGCTCCAAAATATATATTTTTTAGTTTATTTGCTTCCTTTTGTTTTAATTTGGATAATTCTCTTTTTATTAATCCATCCGTTATTAAATTTATTCTTGTTTTTCCATTTATTGTATCTATATCTATTATATTCTCATGTTTTTGGGCTATATACCTAACTTCCTTATTTCTTTCAAAATATGATGTCTTGAATATCTTTTTTATTGTTAACTCTTCTGTTTCACTTTGAATTTGATTATATATCTGGTTTAAAACTTAGAGTTTGTGATGTTCCTCCTTCGTATTCATCCATTTGATAATACATATCTTGTTTTTCACTTATTTCTTCTAATGACATTTTATCCATCTATATTTTATCCAGTTATATTATTTGTTAAAATTATTCTTTTAAGTCCTTGTATTCTTAGTTTATCATTTCGAAATGTTATTATCATATTTCCAAGTTGTTGGTAAATTCTCATAATTTCTTCGTTATTCTCTCTTGTCCATATTATTTTATTTTTTCTTTCTAGTAATTTTTCTAGATCTCTTTCTAATTTTTCCTGATTTTTTATTAATTGCTTTAGTTTTCTATTATTTCTAGTTATTGCATTTGGATCTATCCAATTCATTTTTTAATTTTTTGTCTTAAATCGTCTATTAATTTATATTGTTCAGTTAATACTTCTTTTAAGTCTTTTATTTCGATTTCTAAATTAGTTTCTTTAATAAATTTTTCTCGCTTTAGTAAAAGTTTTTCTTCCTCTAGTCTCCTAATTTTTTCATCTCTTTCTTCTAACATTGTTTGTATCATAGCTATAATATCTAATTTTTCATTTATTATTTGCATGCTTATCTTACAACTTTCAATATGTTGATTTATTAGCCTGTTATATGTAGGTTCTTTATCAGCTATGTACTGAATTGATTGTATCCTTAAGTCTTCCATAAGTCAGATTAATTGTCTGTATAAAATTTTCTTACACATCTGTTGTGTTGCTTTGTTTTCTACCATAAATAAAATTAATAGAGTTGCTATTATTTTAGATTTATATCTTTTATTCCTTTCTCTATTTATTCTTGTCGGAGGTCTCATTTAATTATCAAATTTTATTTCCTTTTTACTATTCATTAGTTACTATTGGTATAAACATATATAAACACCCAGAAATTGTTTGGTTTAAACACCCATCTTTAAACATATATAAACACCCAGAAATTGGTATCAGAGCTAGTAATAGGCGGGAGATGAATAGTAAAAACACTGTAGCAAAAAAGTAGCTGTGAATAGTACACTGTGAATAGTAACCGACAGTGAATAGTAACTAATGAATAGTAAAAAGGAAATAAAATTTGATAATTAAATGAGACCTCCGACAAGAATAAATAGAGAAAGGAATAAAAGATATAAATCTAAAATAATAGCAACTCTATTAATTTTATTTATGGTAGAAAACAAAGCAACACAACAGATGTGTAAGAAAATTTTATACAGACAATTAATCTGACTTATGGAAGACTTAAGGATACAATCAATTCAGTACATAGCTGATAAAGAACCTACATATAACAGGCTAATAAATCAACATATTGAAAGTTGTAAGATAAGCATGCAAATAATAAATGAAAAATTAGATATTATAGCTATGATACAAACAATGTTAGAAGAAAGAGATGAAAAAATTAGGAGACTAGAGGAAGAAAAACTTTTACTAAAGCGAGAAAAATTTATTAAAGAAACTAATTTAGAAATCGAAATAAAAGACTTAAAAGAAGTATTAACTGAACAATATAAATTAATAGACGATTTAAGACAAAAAATTAAAAAATGAATTGGATAGATCCAAATGCAATAACTAGAAATAATAGAAAACTAAAGCAATTAATAAAAAATCAGGAAAAATTAGAAAGAGATCTAGAAAAATTACTAGAAAGAAAAAATAAAATAATATGGACAAGAGAGAATAACGAAGAAATTATGAGAATTTACCAACAACTTGGAAATATGATAATAACATTTCGAAATGATAAACTAAGAATACAAGGACTTAAAAGAATAATTTTAACAAATAATATAACTGGATAAAATATAGATGGATAAAATGTCATTAGAAGAAATAAGTGAAAAACAAGATATGTATTATCAAATGGATGAATACGAAGGAGGAACATCACAAACTCTAAGTTTTAAACCAGATATATATAATCAAATTCAAAGTGAAACAGAAGAGTTAACAATAAAAAAGATATTCAAGACATCATATTTTGAAAGAAATAAGGAAGTTAGGTATATAGCCCAAAAACATGAGAATATAATAGATATAGATACAATAAATGGAAAAACAAGAATAAATTTAATAACGGATGGATTAATAAAAAGAGAATTATCCAAATTAAAACAAAAGGAAGCAAATAAACTAAAAAATATATATTTTGGAGCAATAGAATTTACAATAAAAGCATATTTTCAGAAAAATATCGATACCCCTATACAGATATATGTATTGGATGATAGAATAATAGGAAATATACAAGATTCATTAATAGCAGTAATAAAAGGAAACTTGATATATCAGAAATTAAAATTTATAATACAACCCGATTTCAGTATATCCCTAAGGGATGAAAATAAAGAAAGATCTTTAACATTATACTATAAGTTAGATGGAATAAAAATACAAAAAGGAAGTAAAGTTATTAGTATAGAAACCAAAATGGTTTATGCTATGACTGGAAACCATCATGTGAAGAAACAAACGGAATTAGGAATAATAGTACCAAAGTTATATAATGATATATTAGAAAAAATTGAGCATAAAGAAGAATCTCAAATAACAATCCCAGAAGAAATTACAATAGATTTTAGTAATAGACAAATGATTCCAAGACAGAGAATTAAACCAATATTAGAAGGATCTAGATTAAGTTTTAGAAAAGAACAAAATCCTATAAGATTAATTAGATCAATGAGTATGACGAGTAGAAAGATAGATTTAATAAAAATAGATACTGATAGTTTGAAAATAAAAATAATAATATTTGACGAAACAATAACAAGAGACTGTATAGCAGAAATTAATACAGGAGCTACCAAAAGTTTTATTCATATAAGCAAGGTAAATGAAGAAAATTGTAAGTGGATAGAACCTCAGACTTACAGATATGCAGAAAATGATAGAGAAATATTTATTACTAAATGTACTAATTTAAAGTTTAAGATATTAGACTTGGAATATAATATAAATATAGGAGTAATAGAATATGATAGTTCGAGTGAATTATTATTAGGAAGCGACTTCTTAAAAATGATAAATTATAAAATTAATAATAATGGAATAAAAATAGTAGATCAAGGAAAAGAAAGATTTATAGAAAAACTATGAATATACAAGAAAAATTAAGGAATAAGAAAGAAAAGTTAAAGAAGATACAGAGTATGTTAGAAAGCGAAATAGATTCACAAATAAAATATTTAGAATATAAGGAAAGACAAACAAAGTTAGAAAATGATATTAAGAAATTAGTAGAACAGAGTAAAAATACTAGTAAATATTGGATAGATGTTGGAAATGGTTGGAAGAAGCGAATCAACAAATAATAAGATGTCAGACTCAGAATTTATAAAAAATTTATGGGAAGAAATAATAGTTAAGGAAAAACTAAATGCAATAATGAGATTGGTAGAAAAACAAGATAATCAAGAAAATTTGAGACAAATAATAAGAGAAGAGTTAACAAGCTTATGGAATAATTCTGAAATACCTACTTTAAAAATGATACTAGACAAGTTAATAAAATTAGAAGAAGGAAAACAAAAAATTATACCAGAAAAAGAAATTACAAATAAGCCAGAATTAAAAGCCATAAATGCATGGAGAAGAGTTAATGAGCCAATGATGATAGATATAAGTAAAATGAAACCTAATATATCTGAACCAATAGGAAAGGTATTAGACAATTTGGGACAACTTAGTAAAAAAGGAAAGTTCTAATGGAAACTAAAGAACAAAAAGAATATAACGTGATAACATTTTTAAAGAATCATGGAAAAGAAATTTTAGAAAGAGAAAAATATAAGTATGAACCATTAAAAAAGGAAACAAATTGTGAAAGCAAAACTGAGTTTAAGATTGATACAACTGTGATAGAATATTTAAAGTCAAAATTAGAACAACAAAAGGAAGAAGTAGAAGAAATAAGAACGGAGAATAAAAAATTACGATTAAATACTAATGAAGAATGGTTAGAAAAATATAAAAAATATAAAAATAAATATAAAGAAACTAAAAAGGAACTAAAAGATGTAAAAAGAGATTTAAGACAAACGAAAAAGGAATTAAATGAAAAAACAGAAGAAAATAAAAAAGAAATAGAAATATTGAAAAAACAATTAAATAAGTTAAAAGGGAAAAAGAATACAAGTGAAGTTTCTAGTACTGTGTCTACAAATAATAAAACAAGTACTAGTGAATCGGAACAAGATAATTTAGGAAAAACAGTGAATATAATAGAAGAATATAACAGTAATTATGAAGAAAATTCTGAAATAGAAATAGAAAATAAAAATATAATAGAAGCTTTAGAAAGAATGAAAAATGTAAATGCAGTAATAAAACAAGAATCAAATAGTGACCAAGAAGATAAAGAAAATTATACTGATATAGAAACTGAAGAAATAAAAAATGAGGAGATGGATAACTACCCAGAAGAAGAAGTAACCGACCATAATATGGAAGTTATAACAAGATATAGGAACACGATACCAAAACACATACCAATAGGACAACATAATGAATTTAAAGAATTTATAGGATCAATGTCACAAGGCGTAAACTTAAATGGATACTTTTTAGACTTAGATAATGTATATGAAGAACAAGAAATTAGTAGGAGAATAACTGATTGGAATTTAGGAATGTATATAGCATTAATGAACTCCACTCATACAGATGAGTTAGAATATACTTATAACTTGATCTCAAAAACGTTAATTGGAAAGGTAGCATATTGGATAGAATCTATAGAATATCAGTTAAAAACTGAAGTACTAAGGTATGCAACGGATTGGAAATCAATGTTACAAATATTTGATATGATATTAAAAAGAGAATTTTTAGGAGAACCTTGGATAGTAGCTAGAGACCAAGTTCTAATAGAAAGAAAAATAGAAATAATAATGAATCTAAATAATATGAAATGCTGTAAAATTAATAGGTTACCAGAATATACTATAAGTTTCACTAAATTCTTTTATGAAGCTAGATTCTTACCCGAAGAAGGACATATATACCAACAATTATATTATGATCATTTACCAGAACCTTATAATACTGAAATAACTAAGGAATATAATAAGTTAGAACCTCGTGAGAACACTCTCGGTGAAAGAATAAGAGTACTAAGAGGATATCTAATGAGAAAATGTGAAGAATATAGGGTACAACAGAAGGTTAAAAAGGATAAAAAACTAGGATTAAGAGAAATATGTGGATTCACTGAAAGAAGATTAGTATTTGGATGTGAAGATAAAAAACCCTATAGGAACTATAAGAAGAGGTATAATAAGAAAAAATCATATGATAAGTACAGAAGCAAACAAAATAGAAATAATTATCCTTATAAATACAACAAATATAAGAGAAAAAGATTTAGGAAATTTAGAAATACACCAGAAAATAGGAGAAGATATAAAAATAAGAGAAAGTTTAGAAGAAAACCTTTTAAAAAGAAAGATATAAGTGAATGTAAATGTTGGAATTGTAATGAAAAAGGACATTATGCTAATAAATGTCCTAAACTGAAAGAAAAGAAAGTAAAATATATAAATACATCACAATTCATAATGGAAATAGAACAAATTAAAGAAGATGACAATAGATGGTATGAATATGAAGAGTTTTATATTAGTGAAACTGATAATGAAATAAACTTTATAAATTATGAATCATCTAGTGAAAGCAATTGGGAGGAATGGTAGCAATATACATAGAAGCAGATGTAGAATATAAAAAATATAAATTCCTAAAACAAAAAATATTTATAGACAGTGGAGCAGATCTATGTCTAGTAAAAAAAAGAAGTTTTAGCTTCGTATAGATGGGAAAAATCTAATACACATAGAACTAGGGTATCAGGATTTAATGAACAAAAGAAGGAATTAGATGTAATAGCAAAAAACATGAGAATAAAGCTAAATAAAACATTATTCAGTTTACCTATTGTATATCAGAATAAGATGAAGCAATCTATATTATTAGGAAATAACTTTTTAGATTATTTTAAAACACATATAGTAACTTCAAATTCCCTATCATTACAAACTCCGTGTAATAAGTGGATAGTATTAAAAAGAATTATGCCAATAAGTACTATAAATACTATAAACAATTTAAGAATAGAAAGAAATAATAATCTACAAGAATTAACCAAAAAATATAATAATTTATTAAAATCTAACTTCGGAGAAAATCCTATGAGTTTATGGGATAAGGAAAAAATATATGCTGAAATAAAATTATTAAACCCTAATGATATAATAAGATCTAAACCTATAAGGTATAGCCCTTCAGACCAAAAAGAATTTGATAATCAAATCAATGAATTATTAAAACTAAAATTAATACAAGAAAGTAAAAGTCCACATAGTAGCCCGGCTTTCCTTGTAAGAAAACATAATGAACAAAAAAGGGGAAAAGCCCGTATGGTAATAGACTATAGAGAATTAAATAAGAAAACTATATTTGATGGATATTTCTTACCATACAAAAGAAATCTTATAAATAGACTAGGAAATAAGAAATGGTTTAGTAAATTCGATTGTAAAAGTGGATTTTGGCAAATAAAATTAACCAAAGAATCAAGGTCTTTAACAGCCTTTAGTGCTCCGCAAGGACATTATGAATGGATAGTATTACCCTTTGGATTAAAAAATGCGCCACAAATATTTCAACGAAGAATGGACCAAATCTTTAGAAAATTAAAAGATTTTTGTATAGTATATGTAGACGATATATTAATATATAGTGAAACTTTAGAAGAGCATATAAAACATTTAGAGCAATTTATAAAAACAATAGACCAGCATGGAATATTACTTTCTGAAAAGAAATCTGAAATATTTAAGAATAAGATAGAATATTTAGGATACAAAATAGATAAAGAAGGTATACAATTACAAGACCATATAGTAACAAAGATTGTAAATTTTAAGGACAAATTAGAAAATAAAAAAGAGGTACAACAATTTTTAGGAATAATAAATTATGCCTCAGATCATATTAAAGACTTACCTAAATTAAGAAAACCATTACAGGAACTAACAAAAAATAAACCTTTTGGATGGACAAAAGAACATGAAAACTGTATAAAAATTCTTAAGGAAAAGGTGAAAGATTTACCAAAACATAGAATACCCATAGAAACAGATCATTTAGAATTATATACTGATGCTAGTGATATAGGATGGGGAGCAGTCCTAATAGCATATGAGAAGGATGACATAGATAAAGAAAATACACATATATGTGGATATGCAGGAGGAACTTGGAAACCTAATGAATCAAACTACCACATAAATGAAAAAGAACTATTAGCTGTAAAATATGGGATTAAAAAGTTTCATTATCATTTGTTACCTGTTAAATTTGTAGTAAGAACAGATAATACTCAAGTGAAAGCTTTTATTACTAATAAAATAGAATTATTACCAGAATTAAATAAAAGAAGAAAATGGCAATCTTTTTTCTGTTGTTATGATTTTGTAATAAAAAATATATCAGGAACAAAAAATGTGTTAGCTGACTATCTTAGCAGAGAAAATAAACAATGAAAATAGAATATACAAGAAGACAAGCTCAACCATGGAAAATCGAATCAGGATCTTTAATAATATGGACTACTACTTCAGAAGCTGTAGAATTTATAAAAAATTTTGCTCTCGAAGGATTAGATGAAAATAACACAGAAAAACTAGAAGAAGCATATAAAGGATTTCTAGAAATAGAAAAACACATTGGTTATTATTTCGCTCCTAACAGAAGGAATATTGATGAATTATTAATATCAATTATCAGAAAATTAAATACCATTGAATGTCATGCATTTTGTTTTTGTAAAGGGAAAATTTAATTGTTTGTTGTTCTTAGCAGGATAACAAAAGATGGAAAATTTTGAGAAATATATCACTGATGTTACATCTCATATATCAACCAATAATGAAAAAATCACCAAACTCCAAAAGGAGATAGAAACCCTGGTTCAGGAGAACCAACATTTTCTGAAACAAATTATGGAAGCTGTAAAAGACAAAACAACTCTACAAGCTTCAGTTGCAATCCCTACAATAAAACCTATGACATTTTCATCAAAGCTTGTAACCATGCCATCACCTTCAACCAGCATATCAACTATTCTGTCAAATTTATCAATGAGTGATAAGCTGAAATACTCACCTGACACAGTAAAAACATACGAGCAAATGATGAAATATTATGATTATAAATCTAACCCTGATATTTGCAGACTGACAAAATCTACAAAATATCCCAGATACATTTGTTGTGAAAATGCAAAACCTGACATAGTATATAACCTGTTTATACATGGTTTTGTTGACAAGATCTTAACAAATGAAACCATGTATTGTATATCAAAGCTACCAAGTATAATTGTCAAATCCGTGGAAGCTATGATACGGGAAATGGGAGCAGGCTCATACGGAATACAAGTTTTTGATGCATCAACCGATCTAGTTGGAAAACCCATAATAATATGTCAACTATTTAAACTGGGAAGGAATATGACAGATATTGTGGGAGAAACCAAAAGCTTGAAATTACCAAATCCTTGTGATATCAACAAATTCCAGGAATGGTTATGTGAAAAACGAGCTATTGGACTAGCTACCCTCAGGTCCAAAATACAAGATATACTACGAGCTCGGAAAGCTATAATCATTTCTGAAAGCCATGGTGGAGGTTTCACCGAAAGTATAATAACTTTATATTATGATAATATTATACAAAATTCAGGTACTAATGCATTAGAAATGATGCTTGATAAAATAGAAAACCTGAAATATAATCATGCAAAACATACTACTGAATATTATCAAAGGATAACAGGTCCTCGAAAAAGACCTATTATCAGTCTAAGAAATGATGACAAAGGGATGAATTCTGATCCCTTTGCATAATACAAAAATGGTGTAATACACCAGAATATTGCAAATTGAATGGTGAAAACCAAAAAGTTATATTACCAGGAGATTCCAAAAATATCATGGCAGACAAAGATAAAGAAAGAAGAAAAGAAAAAGCAGATTCCCTGGAAAAAGACGACAAATCCTGCAAGATATCATGGCAGACACAAAAGATAAAGATGAAGAAAATATGAAGAGATGACAAAAGAAGAAATGGCAGACAAAGAAAAGAAAAGATTCCTGAATTATTAGTAATTATGTAAAAGAAACCGGTTATCCCGGTAATCTGTAACCATATAGAAAGACTACTATAAATAAGTCTATACATGAAATGGAAAGGATATCTGAAAATTTCTGAAGTTCAATTCTCTCTCTCTCAATATGTCTGGCTAAAACTTCTTCAATCTCTATAAACTCTGCTAGGAATATATCATAATAATAGAAACAGATTATTTTATATGTATTGTATACAATCAGAATTGGTTCAGAAAAATAATATCTTGACGAATAGCGATATGGAAGAGACCGTGTGAGGACTCCTGCATCCAGCCAAAGAATATCCAAGAAGCTTGGAGAGCGTTGTGGATAACAGGGCAAGGGTGAGTTGAGACTTCCGGTGACCAGAAAGCTATTGTAAGAGGTAAAAATTCTGATTCAAATCTGATTGTATGTGATAACATTATAAAATAATGTTTTCTAAGATTATGATGTATAATTAGTATGAGGTTATAGAGATGATTTCATTTAAAATAATGAATTTGTTTTTGTCTATTGCTGATTACATGCAAAAAATAACCATATTAATTAATATGAAACCTACCCTCGCCTTCCCTCTTTAGGGTTGTGTAGATCTTTAAACATATATAAACACCCAGAAATTGTTTGGTTTAAACACCCATCTTTAAACATATATAAACACCCAGAAATTGGTAACACCCAGAAATTGGTATAAACATATATAAACACCCAGAAATTGTTTGGTTTAAACACCCATCTTTAAACATATATAAACACCCAGAAATTGGTCCAATTTCTGGGTGTTTATATATGTTTATACCAATTTCTGGGTGTTTATATATGTTTAAAGATGGGTGTTTAAACCAAACAATTTCTGGGTGTTTATATATGTTTAAAGATCTACACAACCCTAAAGAGGGAAGGCGAGGGTAGGTTTCATATTAATTAATATGGTTATTTTTTGCATGTAATCAGCAATAGACAAAAACAAATTCATTATTTTAAATGAAATCATCTCTATAACCTCATACTAATTATACATCATAATCTTAGAAAACATTATTTTATAATGTTATCACATACAATCAGATTTGAATCAGAATTTTTACCTCTTACAATAGCTTTCTGGTCACCGGAAGTCTCAACTCACCCTTGCCCTGTTATCCACAACGCTCTCCAAGCTTCTTGGATATTCTTTGGCTGGATGCAGGAGTCCTCACACGGTCTCTTCCATATCGCTATTCGTCAAGATATTATTTTTCTGAACCAATTCTGATTGTATACAATACATATAAAATAATCTGTTTCTATTATTATGATATATTCCTAGCAGAGTTTATAGAGATTGAAGAAGTTTTAGCCAGACATATTGAGAGAGAGAGAATTGAACTTCAGAAATTTTCAGATTTCTTTTCAGAAAGTAATATTCCATGCTGGTCTATTGTTTTTATAAATTGCTCTAAATGTTTTATATGCTCTTCTAAAGTTTCACTATATATTAATATATCGTCTACATATACTATACAAAAATCTTTTAATTTTCTAAAGATTTGGTCCATTCTTCGTTGAAATATTTGTGGCGCATTTTTTAATCCAAAGGGTAATACTATCCATTCATAATGTCCTTGCGGAGCACTAAAGGCTGTTAAAGACCTTGATTCTTTGGTTAATTTTATTTGCCAAAATCCACTTTTACAATCGAATTTACTAAACCATTTCTTATTTCCTAGTCTATTTATAAGATTTCTTTTGTATGGTAAGAAATATCCATCAAATATAGTTTTCTTATTTAATTCTCTATAGTCTATTACCATACGGGCTTTTCCCCTTTTTTGTTCATTATGTTTTCTTACAAGGAAAGCCGGGCTACTATGTGGACTTTTACTTTCTTGTATTAATTTTAGTTTTAATAATTCATTGATTTGATTATCAAATTCTTTTTGGTCTGAAGGGCTATACCTTATAGGTTTAGATCTTATTATATCATTAGGGTTTAATAATTTTATTTCAGCATATATTTTTTCCTTATCCCATAAACTCATAGGATTTTCTCCGAAGTTAGATTTTAATAAATTATTATATTTTTGGTTAATTCTTGTAGATTATTATTTCTTTCTATTCTTAAATTGTTTATAGTATTTATAGTACTTATTGGCATAATTCTTTTTAATACTATCCACTTATTACACGGAGTTTGTAATGATAGGGAATTTGAAGTTACTATATGTGTTTTAAAATAATCTAAAAAGTTATTTCCTAATAATATAGATTGCTTCATCTTATTCTGATATACAATAGGTAAACTGAATAATGTTTTATTTAGCTTTATTCTCATGTTTTTTGCTATTACATCTAATTCCTTCTTTTGTTCATTAAATCCTGATACCCTAGTTCTATGTGTATTAGATTTTTCCCATCTATACGAAGCTAAAACTTCTTTTTTTACTAGACATAGATCTGCTCCACTGTCTATAAATATTTTTTGTTTTAGGAATTTATATTTTTTATATTCTACATCTGCTTCTATGTATATTGCTACCATTCCTCCCAATTGCTTTCACTAGATGATTCATAATTTATAAAGTTATTTCATTATCAGTTTCACTAATATAAAACTCTTCATATTCATACCATCTATTGTCATCTTCTTTAATTTGTTCTATTTCCATTATGAATTGTGATGTATTTATATATTTTACTTTCTTTTCTTTCAGTTTAGGACATTTATTAGCATAATGTCCTTTTTCATTACAATTCCAACATTTACATTCACTTATATCTTTCTTTTTAAAAGGTTTTCTTCTAAACTTTCTCTTATTTTTATATCTTCTCCTATTTTCTGGTGTATTTCTAAATTTCCTAAATCTTTTTCTCTTATATTTGTTGTATTTATAAGGATAATTATTTCTATTTTGTTTGCTTCTGTACTTATCATATGATTTTTTCTTATTATACCTCTTCTTATAGTTCCTATAGGGTTTTTATCTTCACATCCAAATACTAATCTTCTTTCAGTGAATCCACATATTTCTCTTAATCCTAGTTTTTTATCCTTTTTAACCTTCTGTTGTACCCTATATTCTTCACATTTTCTCATTAGATATCCTCTTAGTACTCTTATTCTTTCACCGAGAGTGTTCTCACGAGGTTCTAACTTATTATATTCCTTAGTTATTTCAGTATTATAAGGTTCTGGTAAATGATCATAATATAATTGTTGGTATATATGTCCTTCTTCGGGTAAGAATCTAGCTTCATAAAAGATTTAGTGAAACTTATAGTATATTCTGGTAACCTATTAATTTTACAGCATTTCATATTATTTAGATTCATTATTATTTCTATTTTTCTTTCTATTAGAACTTGGTCTCTAGCTACTATCCAAGGTTCTCCTAAAAATTCTCTTTTTAATATCATATCAAATATTTGTAACATTGATTTCCAATCCGTTGCATACCTTAGTACTTCAGTTTTTAACTGATATTCTATAGATTCTATCCAATATGCTACCTTTCCAATTAACGTTTTGAGATCAAGTTATAAGTATATTCTAACTCATCTGTATGAGTGGAGTTCATTAATGCTATATACATTCCTAAATTCCAATCAGTTATTCTCCTACTAATTTCTTGTTCTTCATATACATTATCTAAGTCTAAAAAGTATCCATTTAGTTTACGCCTTGTGACATTGATCCTATAAATTCTTTAAATTCATTATGTTGTCCTATTGGTATGTGTTTTGGTATCGTGTTCCTATATCTTGTTTATAACTTCCATATTATGGTCGGTTACTTCTTCTTCTGGGTAGTTATCCATCTCCTCATTTTTTATTTCTTCAGTTTCTATATCAGTATAATTTTCTTTATCTTCTTGGTCACTATTTGATTCTTGTTTATTACTGCATTTACATTTTTCATTCTTTCTAAAGCTTCTATTATATTTTTATTTTCTATTTCTATTTCAGAATTTTCTTCATAATTACTGTTATATTCTTCTATATATTCACTGTTTTCCTAAATTATCTTGTTCCGATTCACTAGTACTTGTTTTATTATTTGTAGACACAGTACTAGATACTTCACTTGTATTCTTTTTCCCTTTTAAACTTATTTAATTGTTTTTCAATATTTCTATTTCTTTTTTATTTTCTTCTGTTTTTTCATTTAATTCCTTTTTCGTTTGTCTTAAATCTCTTTTTACATCTTTTAGTTCCTTTTTAGTTTCTTTATATTTATTTTCATATGTTTTTATATTTTTTCTAACCATTCGGCATTAGTATTTAATCGTAAGTTTTTTATCTCCGTTCTTATTTCTTCTACTTCGTTCCTTTTGTTGTTCTAATTTTGACGTGAAATATTCTATCACAAGTTGTATCAATCTAAAACTCAGTTTTGCTTTCCACAAGTTGTTTCCTTTTTTAATGGTTCATACTTATATTTTCTCGTTTCTAAAATTTCTTTTCCAGGATTCTTTAAAAATGTTATCACGTTATATTCTTTTTGTTCTTTAGTTTCCATTAGAACTTTCCTTTTTACTAAGTTGTCCCAAATTGTCTAATACCTTTCCTATTGGTTCAGATATTAGGTTTCATTTTACTTATATCTATCATCATTGGCTCATTACTCTTTCCATGCATTGGCTTTTAATTCTGGCTTATTTGTAATTTCTTTTTCTGGTATAATTTTTTGTTTCCTTCTTCTAATTTTATTAACTTGTCTAGTATCATTTTTAAAGTAGGTATTTCAGAATTATTCCATAAGCTTGTTAACTCTTCTTTATTATTTGTCTCAATTTTCTTGATTATCTTGTTTTTCTACCAATCTCAGTATTGCATTTAGTTTTTCCTTAAACTTTATTTCTTCCCATAAATTTTTTATAAATTCGAGTCTGACATATTATTATTTGTTGATTCGCTTCTTAAACCATTTCCACATCTATCCAATATTTACTAGTATTTTTACTCTGTTTACTAATTTCTTAATATCATTTTCTAACTTTGTTTGTCTTTCCTATATTCTAAAATATTTATTTGTGAATCTATTTCGCTTTCTAACATACTCTGTATCTTCTTTAACTTTTCTTTCTTATTCCTTAATTTTTCTTGTATATTCATAGTTTTTCTATAAATTTTCTTTTCCTTGATCTACTATTTATTCCATTATTATTAATTTATAATTTATCATTTTTAAGAAGAGTCGCTTCCTAATAATAATTCACTCGAACTATCATATTCTATTACTCCTATATTATATTATTCCAAGTCTATATCTTAAAATTTAAATTAGTAATTAGTAATAAATATTTCTCTATCTTTTCTGATAGATCTGTAAGTTGAGGTTCTATCCACTTACAATTTTCTTCATTTACCTTGCTATGAATAAAACTTTTGGTAGTCCTGTATTAATTTTGCTATACAGTCTTGTTATTGTTTCGTCAAATATTATTATTTTTATTTTCAAACTATCAAATCTATTTTTA